>NC_064561.1:12805625-14172500 GCF_937001465.1 Orcinus orca | reverse complement strand
GTATCATATCAATAATCTAATCACAGCCGAGTTCTTCGGTCAAACGATTGCCAACCATAAGTGAAAAAAGCTTTTCCATAAAAGCCAACTGATCAAAAGAGGTGTTTTCATAACGCATTTGAAACCCGCCATCCAGAGCTGCTTCTCTTACTCTGGAGGTTCTCAGAAGCACGTTGTCTCCTCCAAGGGCTGCTGAAACTGCAGCCTGCGCCACTCAGCGGCTCCTCTGCCAGATAGTCGCAGTCGTCCTCCCAGTCAGCAAATTCCTAGTCTTTCTCGTCGTACCCCCTCCCCCTCCCCAACCTTCTCCAAGCCATGGCTGGCGATCTGGCCTGGCTACTCCCCAGAGCTGGGCCGGTTAGCAAGGCCTCTGTCCCCCTGGGGCTCCGCCGTTGGCTGGGCCGCCTCCTCCTCCATTGGGCCGTCCTGGTCGAGCTGTGGCAGGGCTCCGGTGCGGGGGTTCGGGGATGGCTCCCGGCTCCCGCTGCCTACCTGCATCTGTAGAAGGTCACTCTTGCCAGGCATCAGGTCCATCTGCACGTCATTGCTCTCTTCATAGAGCTGGGACGGCTCATTCATTCCCAACATTGTGCAAGCGGCTCAACCTCCCAAAAGGCGTTTTTAGCAAGATCGGAGCTACGCCTTGAATCACATTTTTTAAACTTAGATTTTTATGTTATTAAATTTTCCAAAACCTCATTTGAATGGTTGGCTCAAATTCTAGAAGACAAAAGTATCCTGATTTCTGTCCCGAGGGCTCTGAGTTTGGATGGGAGATTCGAAGAGAAGAGGGTAACCAATACTCTGGGATTACTGCTGCATTCGGTGGCTTTATTCCTGGTGCTTATGTTAAATCTTAATGTAAAGATTGTGGTGTGATTTTTATAACTTTGTATAGCTGTCTGCTTTTCAACCAATGTGTGTGTCTCTCAGGCCTCATGGGCCTGAAGAGATTGGCCTTAGCTGAGTATTTCGTGTTTTAATAATAATAACACGACCTTCCACTCAGTCATTTTATTAACAGGCCCTTCCACTGCTTCACAGTGAGGTCCTCAGTGTGGATTAGAAAATGTGTCTGTAAAACCACATGGAATCATGAACTGACCACAGCCCCTGACATTAGCAGGGCTCTTACTATCTACACATTAGAGCATTAACTTCTTAGAATGTTAATTTGGAACCTGGGCTCAAAGAAAGAGAGAAAGAAAGGAAGGAAGGAAGAAAATATTTTGAATAATTATAGATTCACAAAAAGTTGCAAAGAAATGTACAGGGAGGTCTCATGTACCTTTCACCTGCTCTGTCCAATGATGACATCTTGTATAAGTATAGTGCAGTAACAAAACTGGAAATTGATATTGGTACAACCCATAGAGTTTTCAGATTTCTCCATATCTCTATATAGCAATTTTTTTCCCCAGCACATTCATTTTCTCATTCTTTATTTACACTGGAATCAACTCACTATTTAAACTTATATAATTTGCATTAATTTAAAATGTACATCATTTTTTTTCAATAACAGAAGTAAAACTTTAATTCACTAATTTGTGGAAACTAAACAATACAATCTTAAACAACCAGTGGATCAATGAAGAAATCACAAGGGAAACTGCAGAACACTTAGAGACAAATAAAAATGAAAACACAGCACACCAAAACTGCATGTTTTTTCAGTGTCATGATTGAACATTGTCTATTAGGCTACCCAAGATTTAAATTTACCTAGTTCTCAAGGGGCATGATTCTTTGTTTGACTCACTACTTCTTATTTTTTTTTAAGGGGACAGTGAAGGATCTAAGAGATAGCACCGGGCCACAGTCGACCCCCAGTGACAGATAACAGCTGCACTGCTGCCCCTTCCTGCCCCAGGACCTGATATATAGCAATTTTATCACATGTGTAGCTTCATGTAAGTGTCACAATCAAGATACAGAACTGTTCCATCACCACAAGACTCCCTTGGGCTACTCTTTTATAGCCACATACAACCCCACTAATTTCTCCTGTCTCCCATCCCTAACCCCTGGCAACCACTAATCTATTCTCTGTCTCTAATTCTGTCGCTTCAAGAATAAATGGAGTAAGACAATATGTAGCCTCTAGCGATTGGCTTTTTTACTCTGCATAATTGCCTTGGGATCCATTCCAGTTATATCAATAGTATTTCTTTCTTTTTTAATTGCTGAGTAATATTCCATGGTATAAATGTACCACAGATTGTTTAACCATTCACCTGTTTACTTTTACGCCTAGTCTGTTGAATGTTTTTGTCATAAAAGTGTACTAAATTTTGTCAAATACTGTTTCTGCAACAATTGAGATGATCATGTGATTTTCCCTCCCTTAATTCTGTTAATGTGGACAACTTTTTAAAATATTAAGTTTTGATGAGTTCTTTATTTAGTCCAGCTACAAGTCCTTTGTCAAATATGTGATTTGCAAATATTTTCTCCCCAACTAATCTTTTTGTCATTGTTGTTGCTATCCTTTTTGCTGCTTGCCTTTTTTTTTTTTGAGGTAACATTGGTTTATGGCATTATATGTTTCATGTGCAACATTGTATTTCTACTTCTGTATACACTACATTGACAAAGGGGCAAAAACAATTCAATTTCTCAGAGAAGGGACAGCCTTTTCAACAGATGTTGCTGGAGCATCCACAGGCAAAAGGATGTATGTTCTGCTCTCCCTGGAATTTCCTCCACTCAAGTCTCACTGGCCTCCCTTCCGTTTCTCCAACAGAGCAGGCGGATGCAAGGCTTGCTCTTACCTCCTCATATAATACTCTTGCCAGGTATATTCCACCTCGTTCCCTTACCTGCTCCTCACCTTCTTAGCCAGGCCTTCCTCCACATCTATTTAGAGTTGAAATCCTTTTTTCCTTCTCATTCCTAACCTGCCTTATGTTTTTCATTGCGCTAAACACCATTGGGCATGCTACATTTAATTCACATGAATTTTGTTATACTCCTGATTTCTCGACTAAAACCTATAGTCACTGATGCCACTTTTGCACATGGTGGGATCTCAGGCTCTTAGGACAGTGCCTGGCATATATTTTGTTCCCAGCACATATCTGTTGAATGAGTAATTGTATTATGCAAAACAATTCAAGAAATTATTCTGGCATCTCACATGCTCATTTCTTACACGGTAACTATGGGTGTTTAGTTAGCGAGTTCATTTTTCTTCCTAGAAATGACACCATAAAACAAGTCACCTTTTGGGGAAGAAACGACTCAACATCCCCTCTCCTCCCTGCCTCTTTACCTGCATCTCTCTCCACTCATCCTCTGTCTTCCTGCTTTAGAAAACTCTTCAACCCATCACTGCGGCCCCCCAATCCAGACAGAGGGAAAGAGAAAAGAAAAAGGTCAATGAGACACTAAGTTAAGAAAAAGGGAGAAGTAGATCAAAGGAAGAGGACTGGAAGAAAGAGTGAGAAGAGGCATAACACTAGAAGATACATGCCCACCCCCTCATCCCCCCAAAAGAAAATAAAAACTAACAGAGGCAGAAAATAACAGGAAGAGAAAATGCTGATCGATAGAAATGCGAAATGACCAGCGATCAGTAATAGGAACTGCAAAAAGGAGAGAGGAGGGTAACAGGTAAAGACCCTCACCTAAAGGTGGGTTCCCTGGAAGAAAACAAACTCAGCAAATACCCTGTGAAGGAGATTTCAGCCTCAAAATCATTTCATCCTCCTTTCTTTGTTTGCACTTACTGGGTCAGAGGGGTCAGGGAGGAGCCCCCCAGCTCTGACCTTCCTCAGCTCCCACCAACCTCTCAGCCCAGCTGTGGGTGTCCACGTCACCCTCAGCCTCCCTGTGACTCTCTAGCTCAGACAGTGGGCCTCAGACAGGCAACAGCCTCCTCTCAGCAAAAGGGGTGTGGAGAAAGTGAACTTAGTCAAGGAGACGGTGGTGGGCAGATGGGGACAGAGCCAGGATCCGTGTATCTGAGCCCACTCCCTGATTCCCGTCCACCTTCCACGGGCTGCCTCCTAGCCTGGGCTGCAGAACTGTCTCCCGCTGCCCATGCAGGTGCTTAACACTGAAGTTGAGTGAGGAAGGTAAAGCTGTGAAGTCCCAGGGCAGCCCACAAACTCCTGCCCTGGAGCAGAAGCTCCCAAGTTTATAATTAAAGAAAACCAAACAGGGAGCTTGGGGACAGGACCAGAAGAAGGGCCAGTGGGACAGTGTGGGGAAATCTGGTCATGGGAGGGGCACAGGGCACAGGAATGGGGTGCAGGTTTCTTGGTGCTCTACCCCCCACCACAGACACATTTCAATGGTTCCCCAGTGACCTCCCAGGCCCACATGGGGTCTTTACCTGTGACTGCCCCAATTGGCTCTCCCTGCACTGCGCCATCCACACCTGTCCTTTTCCTGACCTGTGAAGTCAGCCTGCGTCTACTGGAGGCCTATGGTATGCAGAGCACTGGGTGAGATGTTGCACTTGAATCAAAAGTGGGAACTGAACACAATTCTGTCCCTCCTAGTGGGAGGGAAAGAAAAGCACCCATCTTTGAGAGAGTCAGATGGTGGCATGGGAGCTGGGTGTCATCCCAAACCCTGTTAGATGTTTATTTAAGCTCAGTGCCCTTCATGTTTTTCTGTGGACAATCCTGTGGTCTAGTTGTTATGCCTGTTGTCCCAGCGTAATCATGGATAGCACTCCCTTTCACTCTCAAGAGTGTCTCATGTTGAACGATAAATTTTATGGTTTCTCTATTTTGGGCTTTATGTCCTATAGAATTAATTAATTTTCTCACTGACCAATATGGTGGCATTTTACCTGCCAAATGGCTAAGTCACCAAACTTGTTTCTTCTTAATCCTTATATTTTCAGGTGTCTGTAGTATAAGCTCAGACAGTGGCTTGTTTGTTTGTTTGTTTGTTTGTGTTTTTTTATAATGCAAGTACCTGACTTAAGTTTTGATTGCCACTTCTTTGAAGGCATCCACTTCAGAGAAGACTGTGTGGAATGAACACATTGCCAGCCATGTTGCCAGACAAAGAGCCAGAGCCTGACTGCCTCTCCCCACTGAGGCTCCTTTGTTTTAGACATCCTGGTTGATTTCAATAATTGGCCATTTGGGCTGCTTGTTTTTTTTTCTCTTCCTGTGATTTAAATTCATGGTCTTATGTTTAAATTAACTAATGAAGAGTGATCCCCTAAAGTCCTAGCCCCCCATCCTTGACCCCTGTAAAAGCAGGACCCCAGGCCCACTCTCTTTCTTTCTCTTTCTGTACTTGCTGCCTCACTGTGTGGTCCCAGGTGTGTTGTGTATGTAATAAACCTCTATTTTTTCAAAGTTTCCTGATGGCTACTGCTGAAAGGTATGTTGCAGTCATAATAGGAACCACAAGGGCTGGTCCAGCCACAGCATTGGTTATTGATAAGATGAGACCATCATAAAACAGTGTCTTTGTTACAGGTTTTTTTTATGTACCCCTTTGTGAGCTCTTGCTTCCAGCTCCTTCAGCTGGAGGCAAGGAACACATTGAGGGGGATGCTTAGAGGGAGAGGCAGGAAGACCAGAGAACAGAGAATGGAATTGGGTTCTAGCAAATTGGTTTTCAGCACATTGGCTGCTGAGGACATGACTTAGAGCATTTACCACTCTTCTCCCTTTTCAGCCTATTCCTCGTATCCTCTTTATACATCGGATCGTTTTCAATGGCCACACTTTTGCTCAAACCGTATTTCCCCATTGGAGATTACAGTCAGTCCTCTGTATCTCTGGGTTCTGGATCTGCAGTGTCAACCAACCATAGATTGAAAGTATTCAGGAAAAAAAAAAAAACTCCAGAAAGTTCCAACAAGCAAAACTTGAATTTTCCATGCACTGGCAACTATTCACATACCGTCTACATTGTATTAGGTTAAGTAATATTATGATGATGATTTACAGTATATGGGAGGATGAGCACAGGTTATATGCAATTTAACCATTTATAAAAACGACTTGAGCCTGCAGAGGTTTTGGTATCCACTGGGGAGAGGGGATCCTGGAGTAAATCCTCCGTGTATACCTGGGGACGACTGTACTATGTCTGTTTCCTCTAGTCTTCCTCGGTCATTACTAATTCTCCAAAATCGAGCTTGAGCACATCTTCTTTCAGACTACCCCAAAACTCAATCCACCATGATTTCAGGCTCCCACGAATCACTGCAAGCCTACTGTCTACATCCTGGGAAACATATACTGTATTGCCATGTGACATCTCCTATATTACCATTCATTATACTGAACAGGCTCCAGTTATCTTGTACAAACAAGGAAACGCCTTTATTTTTGTACAACCACTGCTTTTAAATAGGACATCTCAATTCTTTCATCCCCATTTTTTCATGATATCTCATGCATATTCAAGAGTTGGGTGGTTAGACTAAAGCTCATTTAAGTATTCTAAATCCAGTCCATTAAAAATCAGACTTGAATCTCATATTCAAATTCAGTGTTTTTCTCCTTGATCCATCCTAAATCAAGATAGCTTGAGGCTTGAAGACCCACAGTAGGGAAGCGAGAAAAGTCTATTAATAACAATTATTCCTTATCTTTAAAGATTCTAAAGGCTATAGACGTAGTCTTTTGTCAAATAATTTTTTTTCTCAAATAAACTACAAGGAAGTCTGAACTGATACCTTCTTTTTTATTTTGAAAACTACCTCGAATTAATAGAAGTATTCTGTTTTACTTTAATGCATAAGTGTAATTTTCTAAAATAATTTTTCAAGTGTCTGAGGGTATTCAAATTACTCCCCCAAACTTTAAACACTATAAAGACAGCAGTAACTGTGACATAAATGTCCATGAGATGTCAATATCAATATTTCTCTGTTAGAAATTCTTTTAAAATGTTCATTCTATTATTTTTTTAATTTCCTTATCTTTTAGAGAAACACACTAATGTATTTACATGTAACGAAGTTATATGATTCCTGAATTTTTGTTTCCAAATAATCCACAGATGAGGGAGGCAGGGAGAGGTGGGTGAGAGAGCAGATGAAACAATATTGGCCATTAGTTGATAATTGTCAAAGCTAGGTGATAGGTACATGGACATTTACTAAACCATTCTCTCTAACTTCATACATGTCCAAATTTTTTTCATAATAACAAAAATTGAAAGCTCACTAAAGGTGGTCTGATCAAGTTATAATATAGCCACACGATGGAGTACTATACAACTGTAAAAAACAACACAAAGTATTTCTATCTGCTATGCTGAAGTGATCTTCAAGGTATAATGTTGAGTGCAAAACAGTGTACATAGCATGCTATCTCTTGTGTAAGAAAGGAGGATAATTATATATATGTATATATATACATTTGTTTATATTTTCAAAATTGAAAAATGAATGGATAACCAAAAACTAATAAAAATGTGTTTCATATAGGAAGAAGGAAGAAATTTTGGAGAAGACAGAGATAGAAACTAGGCATCTTTGAATGTACTTTTGTTTATAGTTTGGGTTTTGGCAAATGTTTCACACAATTAAAAATAAAAATTAAATAAAGAAGAAAAAATTTCTAGCTATAGTGGAGTAATTTGTATTAGAGCAACTTTCACAATGAGAACAATTATAGAAGTTGGATAAAATACAAGAAAGCAAAATTTTTTGAAGGCATCATAACAATAGCAAAGCAACCATGACTTGAGAGGCTGAGGTCCCAGATAGAAGGGAAGTATTTTGAGATGAATTGGATGTTCTGTGGTGCTTTTTCTTTCAAGGAATTTGTTGATTTAAGCAGCAAAGGGTCTAATGGCTGGAAAGCTGAGCAGAGCTTTCAGTAATCTCATAGATCTGGGAGACAAAAATTGGAGTTCAAAGCCCTCAAAAACATCCCAGGTTTCCAGCTAAGACCACAGAAGGACTATACCCTAGGAATAATAATTAATCAGAAATAGACAAATTCTCATAAATACTGACCCAGCTTCCTTCAGGTCAGTCATAGGCTAGATTAAAATCTGCTGACAATTTAGCTGCATGACAGAAGGAAAAGATTATCATCCGGAGCTTCAGACTATCTCTTAATATGTAATTCACAATGTTTTCCATTCAAGAAAAATACGAGGTATTCCAGGGCAAGGATAAAATGACCAAAAATCAAGAGAGAAGAAAAAGAAACAAACTCAAAGGAGATCCATATATTGACATTATCTTTTAGAGACTTTAAAATAACTATTATTATTATATTCAAGAGAAAAGAAAAGAAGATGGATAATTTCACCAGACAGGTGTAATCTATGAAAACATTCAAATAAAACTCTAGAATGAAAAAAAATCAAAAACTAAACTAAGAACTTAATAAAGACACAAGTGAGGAGAGCAGTAGGTCAATAGAAAAATCAAGGCTGAAACACAGAAAAAGAACATAAAATATGGGAAAGAGCATGAGAAACATATGGACTCAGTGAGGTCTAACTTAAATGTAACTGGAGTCTCAAACGCAGAGGGGAAAAAGAGAATAGGGCAGAAACAATGTTTGAAAAAAATAGTGGTAAAGATATTTCCAAAAGTGATGGAAAACCTCAAGTCATAGAAGCTCTATTAGTCAAAAGCAAGGTGAATAAAAAGAAATACATAGTGTAAACTGTGGATAATCAAAACAAAAAGAAAAAATTTAACAGCATCCATTAAAAAAGACAGATTACATTAAGAAGTGCAGTAAGAAGACTAAGAGTTGCCTTTTACAAAAAATAATGGGTAAAGTGTCCTGAGGTCCTCATGTTAAGCAGGAAGTAGCAAAAATATTTATTTGGATTAGACACTAGTAATCAAGTATGCCAGAAGTTATTAGAGAAAAAGAAAAGAATGAAAAATATTACCTAATTAATAATAATAATAACAATAATAATAAGGCAGGGAGAAATTAGTACAAGTGGAACAAGTGAAAAACCAAACAGTAAGATTATGAGTTTAAACTGAAATATATCAAATATTGTTAGGGGCTGAATTGTATCCCCCCTATATTCATACACTGAAGTTCTAACCCCCAAGTGCCTCAGAATGTGACTATATTTGGAGATAGAGCCTAATAAATGTGATTAAGTTAAAATGATGCTATTAGGGCAAGTCCTAATCCAATCTGGGTGGTGTCCTTATTAAAAAGAGGAAATTTAGACACACAAAAGAGACATGAGGGGCAAAAACACACAGAGGAAAAAACGTAGTGAGAAGGCAGCCATCTGCAAGCCAAGGAGAGAGGGCTCAAAAGAAACCAAACCTGCTGACATTTTGATCTTGGACTTCTAGTCTTCAGAACTGTGAGAAAATAAATTTCTGTTGTTTAAGCCACCCACTCTGTGGTACTCTGTTATGGCAGCCTTAGAAAATTATCACAGACATCATACTAAATGTAAGTGGACTAAATATGTCAAAAAATGATGAAAATTGTCAGGCTCAATTTTTTAAAAAGCATAAACTGTACACAAAATATTCTCTTAAAATTAAGGGTATTAACAGTATAAAGCAAAAGAATGGACAAATACATGCTATGCCAACAATGTAAAAAAATGTTGATGAAACTATGTTAATATCAGGCAAAACAGACATTAAAGTAAAAAGCAAAACTAGAGATATAGTGGGATATTCCATAAAAGGGTCATTCAACTAGGAAGGTAAAATAATTTAAAATTTATATGTACCTCAAGCAACTATATGCCAATAAAATGGCCAAACTGGAAGAAATGGACACATTCTTAGAAAGGTACAATCTCCCAAGTCGGAACCAGGAAGAAATAGAAAATATGAATAGACCAATCATAAGTACTGAAATTGAAACTGTGATATAAAATCTCCCAAAAAACAAAAGTCCAGGATCAGATGGCTTCACAGGCAAAGTCTATCAAACATTTAGAGAAGAGTTAATACCTACACTTCTGAAACTATTCCAAAAAATTGCAGAGGAGGGAACACTCCCAAACTCATTTTATGAGGCCACCATCAACCTGATATCAAAACCAGACAAAGATACCACAAAAAAAGAAAATTATAGGCCAATGTCACTGGTTAACATAGTTGCAGAAAGCCTCAACAAAATACTAGCAATCTGAATCCAATAATACATTAAAAGGATCACACACCATGATCAAGTGGGATTGATCCCTGGGATGCAAGGATTCTTCAATATCTGCAAATCAGTCAGTGTGATACACCACATCAACAAACTGAAGAATAAAAACCATATGATCATCTCAATAGTTGCAGAAAAATCTTTTGACAAAATTCAACACCTGTTTATGATAAAACTCTCCAGAAAGTGGGCATAGAGGGAACCTACCTCAATATAATAAAGCCATATATGACAAACTTACATCTAACCTCATACTCAATGCTAAAAAGCTGAAAGCATTCCTTCTAAGATCAGGAATAAGACAAGAATGTCCACTCTCACCACTTATACTCAACATAGTTTTGGAAGTCCTAGCCCAGCCAATTAGAGAAAAAAAAGAAATAAAAGGAATCCAAGTTGGAAAAGAAGAAGTAAAACTGTCACTGTTTGCAGATGACATGATACTATACATAGAAAATCCTAAAGATGCTACCAGAAAACAGCTAGAGCTCATCAATAAATTTGGTAAAGTTGCAGGAAACAAAATTAATACACAGAAATCTGTTGCACTTCCATACACTAACAATAAAAGATCAGAAAGAGAAATGAAAGAAACAATCCCTTTTACCATTGCATCAAAGAATAAAATACCTAGGGATAAACTATAAGATGCTGATGAAAGAAATCAAATACGAAACAAACAGATGGAAAGATATACCATGTTCTTGGATCGGAAGAATCAATATTGTTAAAATGACTATACTACCCAAGGCAATCTACAGATTCAATGCAATCCTTATGAAGTTACCAATGGCATTTTTCACAGATCAAAAAAATCTTAAAATTTGTATGGAGACACAAAAGACACTGTATAACCAAAACAATCTTGAGAAAGAAAAACGAAGCTGGAAGAATCAGACTCCCTGACTTCAGACTACACTACAAAGCTATAGTCATCAAAAAAGTATGGTACTGGCAGAAAAACAGAAATATAGATCAATGGAACAGGATAGAAAGTCCAAAAATAAACCCACACACCTATGGTCAATTAATCTATGACAAGAGAGGCAAGACTACACAATGGAGAAAAGACAGTCTCTTCAATAAATGATGAGGGGAAAACTGGACAGGTACATGTAAGAAAATGAAACGACCATTATTTAACACCATACATAAAAATAAACTCAAAATGGATTAAAAACCTAAATGTAAGACTGGATACTATAAAACTCAGAAGAAAACATAGGCAAAACACTCTTTGATATAAATCACAGCAACATCTTTTTCAATCTGTCTCCCAGAGTAATGGAAATAAAAGCAAAAATAAACAAATGGGACAGAATTTAATTCAAAAGCTTTTGCAAGCAAAGGAAGCCACAACAAAATGAGAAGACAGCCCACAGGACGGGAGAAAATATTGCCAAATGATACTATGGACAAGAGATTAGTCTCCAAAATTTACAAACCGCTCATGCAGCTCAATATCCAAAAAACAAACAACCCAATCAAAAAATGGGCAGAAAACCTAAATCAACATTTCTCCAAAGAAGACATGCAGATGGCCAAGAGGCACAAGAAAAGATACTCAATATTGCTAATTATTAGAGAAATGCAAATCAAAACTACAATGAGGTATCACTTCACAACAGTCAGAATGGCCATGATCAGAAAATCTACAAACGATAAATGCTGGAGAGGGTGTAGAGAAAAGGGAACCCTCCTTCACTGTTGGTGGGAATGTAAATTGGTACAGTCACTATGGAGAACAGGATGGAGGTTCCTTAAAAATCTAAAAATAGAGCTACAGTATGAGCTACAATCCCACTCCAGGACATATATCTGGAAAAAAACATGGTTCGAAACGATACATGCACCCTAATGTTTATTGCAGCTCTGTTTACAATAACCAAGACATGGAAGCAACCAAAATGTCCATCAGCAGGTGAGTATATAAAGAAGATGTGGTACCTATATACAATGGAATATTGCTCAGCCGAAAAAAGAATGAAATACTGCCATTTGCAGCAACATGGATGGACCTGGAGATTATCATATCAAGTGAAGGAAGTCAGACAGAGAAAAATAAATATCATATGATATGGCTTTTAGGTGGAATCTAAAAAAAATGATACAAATGAACTTATTTACAAAACAGAAACAGACTTAGAAAATGAACTTACGGTTATGGGGGGAAGGGTGGAGGGGTGGGATAGATTGGGAGTTTGTGATTGACATGTACACACAGCTATATTTAAAATAGATAAACAATAAGGACTACTGTAAAAAATTTAAAAATAAAAAAATTTTTAAAATTAAACGTATGTAACAATGTGGCCTTATATAAAGGGAAACTTGAAAGAACTAAACGTGGAAATAGACAAATTCACAGCATAATGTGAGATTTTTGCGCACATGTCTTAGTAACTTTAGAATACAGTAACAAAAATACCAGTAAGGATATGGAAGATTTGAACAACTAGAGTAGCAACTTGACCTAGTGGACATAAGTAGAAAATCGTACCCAACTACCACAAAATACACATTCTCTTCAACTGCACACCCAACAGTTGCCAAAATTGATCACATGCTGTCCCATAAAGCAAGTCTTGACATATTTCAGAGCCTTGAAATCAGACAGATTTCAATATTCTTCTAGTATTACACTAGAAATTAATTGACAAATAGACAAAACTAGAAAACCCATTTATATGTATTATGAAAAATTAGTAAACAGAAAACTCAATAAAATAGAGCTGTGAGACAAGAAGGGGGAGCTCTCATGCCCTTCCATGATAGCAGAGCCCAACAGGAAGAAGAAAAACTTCTTTACTGACAAGGACTCAGCAGATGAAAAGCTGTGGATTCTGTTTGCTCTACCCCTCCCAATTTGTGACCACCTGGAGAGGTGGGATAGGGAGGGTGGGAGGGAGACCCAAGAGGGAGGGGATATGGGGATATATGTATATGTATAGCTGATTCACTTTGCTATACAGCAGAAACTAACACAACATTGTAAAGCAATTATACTCCAATAAAGATGTTAAAACAAAAAAAGGTTCTCCTTCCCTTGTTGTTAGGGCACTTGCAAATGGCTCCCCATGGTAGCAGACCTTGAATTGCAATTTTCTGCTGATCCTGAATAAATCCATCTTTGCTGGAGAAACATCTGGAGTCTATTTGTTTCAGGTCAACAGTATATTCGTATATATGGAAATTAAGGGATAAGCTTCTAAGTAACCCACGAGTTAAATAAGAAATTACAATGGAAATTTTAAAATATTTTGAAAAGAGAGATAACAAAGATATGACATGTCCAAACTTGTGGAATATAGGTAAAGCCATGCTTAGTGGGAAATTCATAACTTTAAATGGATATATTTAAAAATGAAAAAGGCAGAAAATCAACTGTCTAATTTCCATCTCAGGAAGTTACCAAAGAAACACTACATATATAAAAATCTCTGGTATACATTATATATATTTTAAAATAAAAAACTAAAAATTAGAAAATCAAGGTGTAGAACAGTGTTTATAGTGTTCTAACTTTTGTGTAAACATGGGGAACTAATTCATGTATGTACTGGTTTTTAAATGCACAAAATATCCCCAGAAAGATACATTCGATACTTGGGAGAGAATTTCACTCTACACCACCCCACTTTGTTTTTATTGGGGTATAGTTGTTTTACAATGTTGTGTTAGTTTCTACTGTACAGCAAAGTGGAGTTCCCTGTGCTATACAGCAGGTTCTCATTAGTTATCTATTTTATACATATTAGTTAGTGTATATATGTCAATCCCAAACTCCCAGTTCATCCTACCCCCCATCCCCCTTTCCCCCCTTGCTGTCCATATGTTGTTCTCTATGTCTGTGTCTCTATTTCTGCCTTGCAAACTGGTTCACTTGTACCATTTTTCTAGATTCCACATATATGCATTAATATACGATATTCATTTTTCTCTTTCTGATTTACTTCATTCTGTATGACAGTCTCTAGGTCCATCCACATCCCTACAAATGACCCAATTTTGTTCCTTTTTATGGCTGAGTAATATTCCATTGTATATATGTACCACAACTTCTTTATCCATTTGTCTGTCGACAGGCATTTAGGTTGTTTCCATGAGCTGGCTAATGTAAATAGTGCTGCAATGAACATTGGGGTGCATGTGTCTTTTTGAGTTATGATTTTCTCTGGGTATATGCCCCATAGTGGGATTGCTGGGTCATATGGTAGTTCTATTTTCACTTTTTTAAGGGACTTCCATACTGTTCTCCATAGTGGCTGTATCAACTTACATTCCCACCAACAGTGCAAGAGGGTTCCCTTTCTTCACACCCTCTCCAGCATTTATTGTTTGTAGATTTTTTTTAAACATCTTTATTGGGGTATAATTGCTTTACAGTGGTGTGTTAGTTTCTGCTGCATAGCAAAGTGAATCAGCTATACATATACATACATCCCCATATCTCCTCTGTCTTGCATCTCCCTCCCACCCTCCCTATCCCACCCCTCTACATGGTCACAAAGCACCGAGTTGATCTCCCTGTGCTATGCAGCTGCTTCCCAGTAGCTATCTATTTTACATTTGGTAGTGTAAATATGTTCGTGCCACTCTCTAACTGCGTCCCAGCTTACCCTTCCCCCTCCTCGTGACCTCAAGTCCATTCTCTACATCTGTACCTTTTTTTTTTTTTTGCGGTACGCAGGCCTCTCACTGTTGTGGCCTCTCCCGTTGCGGAGCACAGGCTCCGGACGCGCAGGCTCAGCGGCCATGGCTCACGGGTCCAGCCGCTCCGCAGCATGTGGGATCTTCCCGGACCGGGGCACGAACCCGCGTCCCCTGTATCGGCAGGCGGACTCTCAACCACTGCGCCACCAGGGAAGCCCTGTCGACTTTTTGATGATGGCCATTTTGACTGATGTGAGGTGATACCTCATTGTAGTTTTGATTTGCATTTCTCTAATAATTAGCAATGTTGAGTGTCTTTTCATGTGCCTATTGGCCATCTGTATGTCTTCTTTGTATAAATGTCTATTTAGATCTTCTGCCCATTTTTTGGTTGGGTTGTTTGTTTGTTTTGATATTGAGCTCTATGAGCTGTTTGTATATTTTGGAAATTAATCCCTTGTTGGTCATATCATTTACAAATATTTTCTCCCAGACTGTAGGTTGTCTTTTTGTGTGTTTGTTTATGGTTTCCTTTGCTGTGCAAAAACTTTTAATTTTAATTATGTCCCATTTGATTATTTTTGCTTTTATTTACATTACTCTAGGAGACAGATCCAAAAATATATTTCTGCGATTTATGTCGAAGAGTATTCTGCCTATATTTTCTTCTAGGAGTTTTATGGTCTTACATTTAGGTCTTTAATCCATTTTGAATTTATTTTTGTATATGATCTTAGAGAACGTTCTAATTTTATTCTTTTACATGTAGTTATCCAGCTTTCCCTGCACCACTTATTGAAGAGAGTGTCTGAATGAGAACCTTGCTGAGTAGTGTATTCTTGGTTGTAGGTTTTTCCCTTTCATCACTTTAAATATGCCAAGCCACTCCCTTCTGGCCTGCAGAGTTTCTGCTGAAAAGTCAGTTGAAAGCCTTGTGGGAGTTCCCTTTATAGAACTTCTTGCTTTTCCTTTGCTGCTTCTAATCTCTCTTTATCTTAATTTTTGCCATTTTAATTACATCGTGTCCTGGTTTGTTCCTCTTTGGGTTAATATTGTGTGGGTCTCTCTGTGCTTCCTGGACTTGGACGTCTGTTTCCATTCCTAGGTTAAGGAAGTTTTCATCTATTATGCCTTCAAATATGTTCTCAGCCCCTATTTTCTCTCTGTCTTCTCCTTCTGGGACCCCTATAATGGGAATATTAGTGCACTTGATGTTGTCCTAGAGGTCTCTTAAAATGTCCTCATTCTTTTCTTCTTTTTTTTGGTTCATTTCCAGTGATTTCCACTACTCTGTCTTCTAGCTCACTGATCCGTTCCTCTGTATCATTTAGTCTACTGTTGATTCCTTCTAGTGTAATTTTCGTTTCATTTATTGTGTTCTTCATCTTTGGTTGTTCTTCATATTTTCTAACTCTTAAAAACCTCTAACTTCTCACTCTGTGCTTCCATTCTTCTCTTGAATTCTTTCATCATCTTTATGGTCATCACTCTGAACTTTTTCTTGTGTAAATTTCCTATCTCCACTCAATTTGTTTTTCCTCACAAGAGTTTTATCCCGTTCCTTCATTTGGAACATGTTCCAGTCTCATTTTGCCTAAATTGCTATTTTCTATGTATCTCCTAAGTTAGTTATGTTTTTTGACTTTGGATAAGTGGACTTTTGTAGGAGATGTCCTATGCATCTCAGCAGTGCACTCCTGTCTTGTCACCAGAGCTGTATCTCTAGGGGTCCCCCTGTGTGAGCTGTGTGGGTTTTTCTGTACTGATGAACTGACTACTGGGTCTGGTAGTCTTGGTTCACTCCTGGCCCAGTTGGTTGCCAGATCCTGCTTTGTGCAGATGCTGCGTGCTGCTGGTTGGCAGGGCCAGGTCATGAGGTGGCTGGTGCATAACCTCAATGGACCCCAGGGCTATTTCTGGTTAACTGGTGGGCAGAGTCAGTGTCCAGGAGATCCCAGGGCTGGTGTCTGTTCACTGGTGGATGAAGCCAGGCCCTGGGGCTAGTGCTGGCCCACTGGTAGGCAGAGCTGTGTCCTGAGGTCTTGCTGCAAGGTCCAGGGGTCCCAGGGCTGGTGCCAGACAGCTGGTCATTGGGGCTGGTTCCTGACACAGCTACCTGTAAGGTCTGGGGTGTCCCAAAGCTTGTGTTGGCTTGCTGATAAGTGGAGCCAGAGCCCAGCTAGTCCCTGAGCAGGATCTGGCCTGCTGATGGGTGGGCTGTGTCCACAGGCTGCAGGGCTGCGATTGTCCTGTTGATGTTGTTCCCTTGCTCTTGGGTGAGACTTGTCCTGAGGCTAGAGCAGGCTTGCTGTATTAAGTATCCTTTTTATATTTATGCTTCAGTCTGAATATTTTCTACTGGTGCTAATCCTGTATTCAGCTGTGTCTATTCTGGAGGTAAATTCATATGTTGGTTTTGTGATTTTATTTAATGTATTTTTCAGTTCTCAAATTTCCATTTGATTTTTTTTTATTGATTCCAAGTATCTAATAAAATTCTCCACGGTGTGATTTTCCCCCTTGAATATATAAATAACAGTTATTTCGAAGTCCATTTCTTATAACTCCTAAGCCTGAATCTCCTTTATGTCTGCTTCTATTACCTATTTTGTTTGTTTGTTTGTTTATTTGGTCTTATCTTCTGAGATGCCTGGTAATTTTATAAACCATAGAAATAATTTGAAGGTTGTTACTTCCTAAAGAGAGGGTTTGCTTTCGATTTTGCTTTTGGATTTTGCTTTAAGGTGGACATTCACCTTAATATAATCTATGATTGAACCGATTTAAAGCTGTATTATGGTCTTTGTGAGAGCTCATCTCTTTCCAGCTCACCATTGCTTCTAGGGTGTGTTCTTTTCAACATTCCACCTGAAAAGTTTCTTTTCTTTTTTAAAAAAATTTTAGAGGAGAATAACTTCCTATTGCTAAGCCTTAACACCTATTTTTGGATCTCCAGCACATCAGAGTACCAAAAGGTCTACTCGACTCCTAACCTTTTAGTCTCTGTTTTATGCTCAGTTTCTCACCCTCTGAGCCTTATGCTACTTATTAATCAGCAGACACCTCAAGGGGAAAAGGTCAGATAAAACTGAGTTCACCTTAGCATGCTTCCTTTTTCTCTGTGATTCTGGCCTCTAAGTCTTGGCTGTCGTTTCTTTCTGATGCTTTCAAATTTCTCTTTTATCTTATCTAGGTCTTCCCATTTTTTTTTGACAAACAGAAAGCTTCAACATGGAAACATTTTTTAATTTAATTTTACTTAATTCTGTTAAACATTTATTTGATACCAAAGTTAAAAGTATCATTGGTGCCTGTAATTAAATGAATGTTTGTCTCCCCAAAATTTTTGAGTTATGCCATAATACCCAGTGTGACTGTATTTGGGGTAAGGAAGTAATTAAGGTTAATGGAGTTTATAAGGATGGGGTCCTTATCTGATAGGATTAGTGTTCTTATAAGAAGAGACACCAGAGAGCTCACTCTTTCCATGCACATGCTCAGAGGAAAGAACACATGAGGACAAAGTCACTGTCTACAAGCCAGGAAGAGAGCCCACACCTGAAACTGAATCCTGCCAGAAACTTGATCTTGTACTTTCCAGCCTCCAGAACCGTGAGTTAATTAGTTTTTGTTGTTTAAGCCACACAGTCTTTGGTGGTTTGTCATGGTAGCCTGAGCAGGTGAATACAATGTGCATCACTCAGAGACCATCAGGAACACATCAGTTGTCAGAGTTGGAGGTTGCATTTTTTTTTTTTTAATTTATTTGGCTGCACTGGATCTTAGTTGCAGCATATGGGATCTTCCTTATGGCATGTGAGCTCTTAGTTGTGGAATGTGGGATCTAGTTCCCTGACCAGGGATAGAACCTGGGCCCCCTGCACTGAGAGTCTAGAGTCTTAACCACTGTGCCACTGGGGAAGTCCCGGAGGTTGCATTTTTGATCAAGGACTGATGTGTTTGTTAGGATTTCGTGCGCCTCAGGTTAACAGAAAAACCATTCAACATCAAAATAGAAGTCACCTTATGTGACAAGTTTCATAACAATCTTATAACAAGCTCCTCTTACACCCTTCCACTAAACATCCCTTTGTTCTCCACGCTGCATCAAACATTAACTAGTCTAACTCAGTTTGACTATAGTGACATTTTACTTCTCTGCTCCCTGATTGAGAAGGGATTCAAAAGTTCCCCTCCTTACACCCCTAGAAAGGGGACTGGCCCCTCAACTTCTGGATGGAGGCTCACTAACTACAGACACTCATGGGTCTGATTGCATGGAGTTGACCAGATGAGGGGTCTCCAAGGAGAACCTGGCATGTGTTTCCAAGGAGACTGTATAGGTAGGTGAATGTAGAACTTGTGCTTGGACAATTCTGAAGTTGTGAGACAAGACAGAGCAGTTCATGCTGGCAAGAAAAGAGCAAAGTGCAGCAACAGTCCAGGGTCAAGATGACTAGATTGTTTATTTGTCAAGTAGATGTTTTGTGAGGCTACCATCTCAAGCCTTCTTGGAAAGCCCTCTCTTGAGAGTGGTCTGTGTGAGGGGCTGAAAGCAAAATGCCAGGGTCAGGAAATGAGGGGGTCACAAAAGGTCAACTGGAGAGAGCCTGCCCTTGTCAGGGAACTGTCACTGCAGATTTCTCAGGGGTGGGGAGGGCATTCAACATCTATCAACATGCAGGGATGATTAGATAGACAGATAGATAGATAGATAGATTGATCACACAATGGAATTTGGATATCTCACTGCAGATGACACTGATATATACTACTCAACAGGGTGCCCCATTGCCCCCCACATCCATAATCCTTCCTTAAATCCTAGAAAACCAAAGAAGGAAGAGAGATCTCGAAGTATCAGAATGAAGGGAGCAGGAGAAAGAGTGAAAAGACAGAATCTTTCACCATTCCCTGTGGTAGGTCCCCAGACTCCCAAACAGATCTGAACCAGACAGAGGCCACAGGGGAGATTTTGAATTTGGTGAGAGATTTAAGTCATGACTTGTATCAGGCTGGATCTTATCCTACCTGAAAGTTGGTCTTGATTAGCTCAGTGGGAATAGACTTACACCTGAAGCAGACCAGACAGCTCTGAGATCAGCCTGATCTCCATCAAAGGTGGTGAAGGATTTTCCAGGAGTGAAAGTGGCCCTAGCTAAACATAAAGGTCTTTCTTGGTCGTATGCAATCAACTTTCACCCAATCACTATGTAGGTTAAATAAATAGTAATGTAACAGATTTCACAGAGCAGAACAGGATAAACTGTCATTGTACAGACAGTAGACTGTAGGAACTCACAGAGGCTGATGGGATGTGGATTGAATCTTTGGAAGGTGAGAGTGGTAATGATGGGCTTTAGATGGGTCTGTATAGAATAAACTGAGTTTCAGTAGGAAAAGACAAAGTAGGCAATGCAAGTTCTAGTGGGAGGTTAACTTGAGAAAAATGCGGAAGTGGAAAAACTTCAAGTACCTATAGGGAAGCAGAGTAGGTCAGCGGGATGCGGGGAATGACAGAGAAGGAGGCAGGAGCAGGAGAGTGTGAGGTGGCTGTAAGGAGTTTCTTCAAAAACCGGTTTGGTGTGCCTGGAACTAATTTGACAGAGGCCTCTATTTTCTAAGTCCCTCTGTCTCCACCTCCTTGTGTTTTCCCGCCTCTCCTTTCAAGTCCCCTTCTCTCAGCCCTCTGGTCTAATCTGTCCTCTCTGAGCATCAGCCTCCAACTAAAGGCCCCAAGAGATTTGTATGGCAGGAAAACATGTTTTATTGCTGCTGCAAAAATAAAGTAAAAACCAGTCATACATCAAAGAGTTAAAAGAACAACATAAATTGATGATCTGGACATTTGGTTTCCAATGAATTGGCCATTTTGAAAATTGACCTCCTTCCATGGGACATAAAGTCAAAATTAAAGTGACTATTAAATTATCATCAAACCTAGGATGGGACTTCCCTGGTGGTCCAGTGGTTAAGACTCTGTGCTCCCAATGCAGGGAGCCCGGGTTTGATCCCTGGTCAGGAAACTAGATCCCACACGAGAGATCCTACGTGCCACAACTAAGACCCGGTGCAGACAAACAAACAAATAAATAAATACTTTTTTTAAATCCTGGGACATCCTTGAGAGTGAAAGGGAGTGCTATCCATGATTACACTGGGATGAGGGGCATAACTGAAGACCACAGGACTGTCCATAGCAAACTGTGAAAGGCTCTGAGCTTACAGGTATGACTGACCGGGTTTGGGATGACACCCAGTCCCATGCCACCCTGTGAGTCTCATGAATGTGGGTGCTCTTCTTCCCCTCCCATCAGGTTATAAACTTCTCAGGGCCAGGATTGTGTTCAGTCTCCACCTTTGATTCAAGCATAACAGCTCACCCAGTGCTCTATATATCATGGGTTCTCAATAAATGTATGTTGACTTCATGGGGCCAGCAAAAAACATGTGTAGATTCTGGGGTGCAGAGAAAGTCTATCAGGGAACCCAAGGGTGGAGACCCCATGGAGGCCCTTGGGGTCACTGGGGAAGTGTGGAATTTGTTTGTGGTGAGGGGTAGAGCACCAAGAAACTTGTTCCCCATTCCTGTGCCCTGGTTGCTCTGTGCCCCTCCCATAACCAGGTTTCCCCACACTGTCCCACTGGCCCTTCTTCTGGACCTGTCCCCAAGCTCCCTGTTTGGTTTTCTTTAATTATAAACTTGGGAGCTTCTGCTCCAGGGCTGGAGTTTGTGGGTCCCCTGGGACTTCACAGCTTTACCTTCCTCACTCAACTTCAGTGTTAAGCACCTGCATGGGCAGCGGGAGACAGTTCTGCAGCCCAGGCTAGGAGGCAGCCCATGGAAGGTGGACGGGAATCAGGGAGTGGGCTCAGATACACGGATCCTGGCTCTGTCCCCATCTGCCCACCACCGTCTCCTTGACTAAGTTCACTTTCTCCACACCCCTTTTGCTGAGAGGAGGCTGTTGCCTGTCTGAGGCCCACTGTCTGAGCTAGAGAGTCACAGGGAGGCTGAGGGTGACGTGGACACCCACAGCTGGGCTGAGAGGTTGGTGGGAGCTGAGGAAGGAGTTCAGAGCTGGGGGGCTCCTCCCTGACCCCTCTGACCCAGTAAGTGCAAACACATGGAAGGATGAAGAAATGATTTTAATGATGGAATCTCCTCCACAGGGTATCTGCTGAATTGGTTTTCCTTCAGGGAACCCACTTAAAGGTGAGTGAGGGTCATTTCCTGTCACCCCGTTCTCTCCTCTTTGCTGCATCTATTACTAGTTGCTGGTCATTTCGCATTTATATTTAATTATCAGCATTTCTACTGTTGGTAGGAATGTAAATTGATAGAGCCACTATGGAGAACAGTATGGAGGTTCCTTAAAAAACTAAAACTAGAACTACCATATGACCCAGCAATCCCACTACTGGGCATATACCCTGAGAAAACCATGATTCAAAGAGTCATGTACCACAATGTTCATTGCAGCTCTATTTACAATAGCCAGGACATGGAAGCAACCTAAGTGTCCATCGACAGATGAATGTATAAAGAAGATGTGTCACATATATATAATGGAATATTACTCTGTCATAAAAAGAAATTAAATTGAGTTATTTGTAGCGAGGTGGATGGACCTAGAGACTGTCATGCAGAGTGAAGTAATCCAGAAAGAGAAAAACAAATACCATATGCTAACACATATATATGGAATCTAAAAAAAAAAAAAAAAAAGTTCTGAAGAACCTAGGGGCAGGACAGGAATAAAGACGCAGACATAGAGAATGGACTTGAGGACATGGGCAGGGGGAAGGGTAAGCTGGGGCGAAATGAGAGAGTGGCATGGACATATTTACACTACCAACTGTAAAATAGATACTAGTGGGAAGCAGCCGCATAGCACAGGGAGATCAGCTCGGTGCTTTGTGACCACCTAGAGGGGTGGGATAGGGAAGGTGGGAGGGAGATGCAAGATGGAGGAGATATGGGGATGTATGTATATGTATAGCTGATTCACTTTGTTATACAGAAGAAACTAACACACCATTGTAAAGCAATTATACTCCAATAAAGATGTTAAAAAAATTATCAGCATTTCTTCTTCCTGTTGTTGTCTGCCTCTTTCAGCTTTTTTTTTTTTTTTTTTGGAGTAGGTGGAGGGCACATACCTTTTAGTGTTATTTGTCTTTGTCTTTCCTTTCTTTCTTCTAGTCCTTTTCATTTGATCTATTTCTGTTTTTCTTTCTAAAGAAAGAAAATGTATCATTGACCTTTTTCTTTCCTCTTTCCCTCATTTTGGATTGGGGGCCATAGTGTTGGGTTCCTGGGTTGAAGAGTGGTTAACAGGAGGAAAAAGGATGAGTGGGGAGACATGGAGGTAAAGGGGCAGGAAGGAGAGGGCTGATATGTGACATAGAGTCAGCTTGTCCCCCAAAGTATATTTTAGATACAAGGTGGCTTCTTTATGGTGTCATTTCTCAGAAGAAAAATGCAGCCATTAACTAGTCAGCAGAAAGGAATGAAGTTAATGAGCAGGAAATGAATACGTGAGATGCTAGAATAGTTTCTTGAGTTGTTTGCATACAATCAATCATTTGACAGTATTTACTGAGCACATAATACATGCCAGTCACTGCTCTAAGAGCCGGGGATCCTCCCATGAGAAAAAGTGGCATCGGGGGATATAGGTTCTAGTTGGAAAGCAGAAAACAAATTCATACGAATTAAATGTAGCATGCCCAATGGTGTTGAATGCTAAGAGAAACATAAGGCAGGGAAGGAATGGGGAGGGAAGAGGGATTTCAACTCCAAATAGGTGTGAGGAAGCCCTGGCTGAGAAAGTTAGTTAGGAGGTGAGTGGACCAGGTGGAGCGTATGTGGGAAGAGATTTCCATGAGTAGGCAAGAACAAGGACCAAGGCCTCTGAGGCTGGTGTGGGAGGAAACACAGGATGCTGGTGAGACGAGAGTCATGGGAATTCTGGGGAGAGCAGAAGGAAAGGAGGTCTGGGTGGTGATGGAAGTTCTGCTGATAAAAGCATTCCTTTATTCTGCTTCAAGAACCCATCTTCTTAGAGAGATGGGTTCACTTTAGCGCTGTGTGCAAAGAGACTTGGATGGGGGCAAGGATGGAATGAATGATGAGGCAAATTCAGTTAGGGGCCACCATCAACCAGGGGAGCGGTGATGACAGTGTGGCCAGGTGAGATGGGCAAGATTGTGAAGTGGTCAGGGTTACATACATTTTGCAGGAAGAACCAGCAGGGATTTATGATGTTGGGATGTGTGAGGGAAGGAGAGGTTCAATGTGACCCATGTGTTGTACCCTTGGAAGCTGGACAGACCTGCCCTTAATTTACCTGGGAAGAAGGTTAGACCAGATGTTTCTCCAGAGGGGACCAAGGACTCTATTTGGTCACTAGCATAAGCCCATTGCACATCCAAGTGGAGATGATGAGTACACAGTGGTATAAGAATTAGAATTCAGGGCTTCCCTGGTGGCACAGTGGTTGGGAGTCCGCCTGCCGATGCAGGGGACATGGGTTCGTGCCCCGGTCCGGGAAGATCCCACATGCCGCGGAGCGTCTGGGCCTATGAGCCATGGCCACTGAGCCTGCGCGTCTCTAGCCTGTGCTCTGCAACGGGAGAGGCCACAACAGTGAGAGGCCTGCGTACTGCAAAAAAAAAAAAAAAAAATTAGGGCTTCCCTGGTGGCGCAGTGGTTAAGAGTCCGCCTGCCGATGCAGGGGACACGGGTTTGTGCCCTGGTCCGGGAGGATCCCACATGCCGCGGAGCGGCTGGGCCCATGAGCCATGGCCACTGAGCCTGCGCGTCTCTAGCCTGTGCTCTGCAACGGGAGAGGCCACAACAGTGAGAGGCCCGCGTACTGCAAAAAAAAAAAAAAAAAAAAAAATCAGTTTCTATTCTTCTTAGTATGAATATGTACAAATGTAGATAAATGGTTCAATTCTATGAGCTAGCAAAGATCCTATCATCCGTGTCATGGGAAAAATAAAAGAATATACTCTTGTGTGTCCCTAGGCATATGTTGTTGTGCTCTAATAAATTACAAAAGATACAGAAGACTGAAGAATAATAATCCAGAGATAAATAAAGACATGTCACTCAATCTTAGAATTTCTCTGCCCATGTTCTCAGGTGACTGGGAACAACTGATCCATGGGATCTATAGATGGCTTCATCCTCTTGGGAATCTCTTCTCATAGCCAGACTGATCTTGCCCTGTTCTCTGTGGTTATGGTGGTCTCCACAGTTGCCCTCCGTGGCAATGTCCTCCTCATCTTCCTCATCTACATTGATCCTCGTACACCCATGTACTTCTTCCTCAGTCACCTCTCCCTCATGGACCTCATGTTGGTCTGTGCCACTGTGCCCAAGATGGCAGCCAACTTCTCTCTGGCGTGGCATACAGATTGTTTTTTTCATCTCTCTTGTGGGATCTGAAGGGCTCTTGCCGGGACTCATGGCTTATGACTGCTATGTGGCCATTAGCCACCCACTTCACCATCCCATCCTCATGAGTCAGAGGGTCTGTCTCCAGATTGCTGGGAGTTCATGGACTTTGGGGATAATAGATGGAATGATGCAGATGGCAGGAGCCATGAGCTTACCCTACTGTGGCTCAAGGAATGTGGACCACTTCTTCTGTGAGGTGCCAGCTTTATTGAAACTGGCCTGTGCAGACACATCCATTTTTGATACCCTGTTTTTTGTTTGTTTTTTTCGGTACGCAGGCCTCTCACTGTTGTGGCCTCTCCGATTGCGGAGCTCAGGCTCTGGACGCGCAGGCTCAGCGGCCATGGCTCACGGGGCCCAGCCGCTCCACGGCATGTGGGATCTTCCCGGACCGGGGCACGAACCCGTGTCCCCTGCATCGGCAGGCGGACTCTCAACCACTGCGCCACCAGGAAGGCCCTGATACTGTTTTTTGCTTGCTATGTATTCATGCTGCTCCTGCCCTTCTCCATCATCATGGCCTCTTATGCTCACCTCCGGGGATCTGCGCTCCCCATGCACACTGCTCAGGCCCATAAAAAGGCTCTGGCCACCTGTTCTTCCCACCTGACAGCTGTGTCCCTCTTCTATGGGGCAGCCATGTTTATCTATCTGAGACCCAGGCGCTACCAGGCCCCAAGCCATGACAATGTGGTCTCTTATCTTCTACACAGTCCTTACTCCTATGCTCAACCCTCTCATTTATAGCTTGAGGAATCGGGAGGTGATGGGGGCCCTAAAGAAGGGGCTGGGGCTTCCCTGGTGGCGCAGTGGTTGAGAGTCCGCCTGCCGATGCAGGGAAAACGGGTTCGTGCCCCGGTCCGGGAAGATCCCACTTGCCGCGGAGCGGCTGGGCCCGTGAGCCATGGCCGCTGAGCCTACGCGTCCGGAGCCTGTGCTCCGCAACAGGAGAGGCCACAACAGTGAGAGGCCCGCGTACCGAAAAAAAAAAGAAGGGGCTGGATCGTTGCAGGATTGGCAGTCGGCACTGACGGCCAGGGCATCTGCTACCTGGTGCTGCCACCCCCTGGTTGCATAATGCTGCAAAGTCATTCACCCTTTGGGAGTGTCTATTTCCTCATCAATAAATGAGAATCACGACACCTGCCTTACCTCACAGGGATTCTGTAGGGATCACTGCATGTAAATCTAAAGCCCCATGACGAAGCAATGCATTGTCGTTATTGTCATTATTGATCATCTATGAAGTCCTTGAAGTAAATTCACTCTATTTCTTAATTCTTCTTGGTTATAACTGTTTTGTTGAACGCTTACTATGTGCTGGGCACTGTCCTTTTTCCTTTATGTGTCATCTATATTATTAAATTGATGATTTTACCTAATAAATATGGATATTAAAAAAAACTTTCTAGATGGCAGAAATTGAGTCTCTATAATTCTTTCTTGGGTGGTCCCTAGTCTTCTCCCATGAGAGGGCTTATAAAACTTCCTTTAAGAGATATAAATATACCCTTAACTGCTTAGAAATTATTTGTGTATTTTCAATACCTGGCTCTGTGCCTTATAGACAACAGTTGCTTAATAAAACTTTATTGAATAAATGCAGGAAGAGGCATCTAATGGGATAATATATATGAAAACCTTTTTTGTTTTGTTTTTTTTTTTTTGCAGTATGCGGGCCTCTCACTGTTGTGGCCTCTCCCGTTGTGAAGCACAGGCTTCAGACGCGCAGGCTGAGCGGCCATGGCTCATGGGCCCAGCCGCTCCGCGGCATGTGGGATCTTCCCGGACCGGGGCACGAACCCGTGTCCCCTGCATCGGCAGGCGGACTTTCAACCTCTGCGCCACCAGGGAAGCCCTGAAAACCTTTTTAAAAGCACTCTTCACATACCAAATTTGCTGTGGCAACTGTAATTATTTCTGTACTTCAAGTTCTGCAAAAGTAAAACTATACATTTTGGAAGTTGAATATTAGAACAGAAATAAAGACAGAAATTGAGCCATTATTTTATATCTTACATATCAGACAGGGTGCAGCCAGGAATAAAGCCATATCCATTATTTTAGCAGAAAAAAATGTAGTGTAAAGAGTTGTTAACCAGATATTTGAGATCTGAAATGACAAAACAAGAACACTAAGGATTGAAGAGGAAAAAACAACCTGCAGAAAGAAGCTACTATTCCTAGGCCTGGGGATGTAAAGGGAGAGGTTAGAGTCATTAAAACCCGAAGTCTTAGAGTCCAGATGTCTGAGGAGTGAGCACTGACCAGCTGGTATTCATATCTCAGAAGGTACCTATGGAGGTGTCTCCCATATAGGTGACATACAGAAGCCTGCTCGGCCCTGACTTATGATGGTTCCTCCAGAGCCTAGAGGAAAAAGAGGGGATTGCAGAGCTCCGTCCTAGCCTTCTGACAAGTGGGGGCTATGCAGTTGGTTCTGACACCCCAGAAGTTCACAGGAGAGTCTCTATCGCAAGACTGCCCAGGAATAGGGGTTGGTCAGCTAGTGCTTGCGCCTCTGAAGGACAGGATGAGACTGGTTCTGTGAGTGCGAAAATAAACTGCAAAGTCAAACCAACTGCCAGGATGAAGAGACATTGCAGAAGAAAACAGGAAATCATGAAAGAGTTTTCTATCTCTTCCCCTGGCTTACGGTCTCCTTCTAGTGGCCCTATTGGCAGATCCTAATGTGAACCTTGAAGACAAAGGAGCCCTAGAATAAAAAATTGGAGTGTAGAAATGTGATTTTTTTTTTTTTGCGGTACGCGGGCCTCTCACTGTTGCGGCCTCTCCTGTTGCGGAGCACAGGCTCCGGACGCGCAGGCTCAGCAGCCATGGCTCACGGGCCCAGCCGCTCCGCGGCATGTGGGATTTTCCCGGACCGGGGCACGAACCCACGTCCCCTGCATCGGCAGGCGGACTCTCAACCACTGCGCCACCAGGGAAGCCCTAGAAATGTGAATTTTGAGCTGAGGCAATAGTTTAAGAACTGGCACAGTCCACCCCTTTGGCTACTCAGCATCCGGATCATTTTACCCATATTTGAACTTCTGTTAAATAGCAACAACAGCATAACAATGTGTAACTATTCTTCATAAACATGTTATCCTTCATTAGTTATAGTATCCATTTATGGGCAATGTCAGTTATAGCTCATATTCAGTCACAATCTCTGCATATTAGCTATCAATAGCAATCAGTATACAAATAATAAGAGGAAGGAGCAGAGAGAGAGATAAGAACAAACTAGTTCACATACATGTGCACGCACACACACACACACACACACACCCCCCAACAGGTTAATTGATCATGAAGCCATAATTGATATTTATAACTTTCTTCTTCCATTTTCCATTCCTTATTTCCTTTGCTCTCAGCTAGAACCTCATGCCTTTGGGATAATTTATCTGGTGGTGTACTCTATGTCTTCATTCCAAAAAGGTCTGAATCCTCAGTGGTACTACCTGTATTTTTGGTGGCTGTACTTTTCCATTATCTTTTACTATTGGACATGGAAGTACTGAAAGGTGCCCCAGAGAATCCCCTGTCTCAGGATTGTCCTCTATAACCCTTGAAATTGAGATCAATCAACCCACCCCACTCTAGTGGAGCTGCTGTCTTATTTACCTATTAGTTCACTGGCATGAGAAGTCTAAAATAACCAGGTAAAATTTCAATTTCTGATTGGATGGGACCATTGTTGTTCAGTTATGGGAGAAATAGCCCCATATATTGATTACTGAATCAAAGCACATATTGCATTATATGAGATAGAACTCCATATTTTCAGGGTCTTATTTCTGAAATGACACTGTAAATGAGTTGGTACCATAACTGAGGCCAACTGCTTCTGAGTGATGACACATATACAAGACCAGTCAGTTCTATGGACACAAGTCCATTGCTGCCATTCTTTTGCTATGAAATAATTTCCTGATCAGAAGCAATGCTGAGCAAGGTACTCTGATTATATCTGAGGCATTCTGTTAGTACATAGGCGGTAACAGCCACTGCAGTTAAAGTTACCATCTGATTAACTTTACAACAATCTATAGTAATTTTCTAAGGTCCATTCACCTTCTGTAAAGGCCAAAAAAAGATGTGCACATTTCAAGTTTATGGTAGCATTAATACATGCAGTTCTAGAGATACAGTATTAATTTTTGTTTACTGTCTGGTAGGAAATAGAAGTTCCTGAGCTTTCACTCATTCTTTCTGCCATAATAAAACTCCCGCTAGGGTTCAGAGAGCCAGTATGGGTTTCCTACTAGTTTCTGGGTATGACTATTCAAAATATACATTAAGGATCTGGGAAATAGCTACGCGATAGGTTTATGGACCTACTTGGACCACTGTGATTTGAACTTGGGCCAAAACACCACTTACCACCTCATCATCATAAACCCCCACTTTGGTAGACTGCAGTGGAGTTTGGGGTCACAAGAAATTAGTATCAATTTAGAGCTACTATCTAGAGGAAACTAAGACCATCTGTATTCACATGACTTAATTATCAAGATTCAAAATGAAAGTCCTTACATCAATAAGACTTTTCTATATATTCCAGGAAATTCTTGCCCAGGATGATAAGGCTGTAAGTCAGAATATAACTTCATTGTTAGCTTTATCTGAACACTAGACTGTTCAATCAGTCCTCTTTTCTGCATGATGGATGACTCAGCTGGCCAAACTCAGCTTCTTACCAAATAATTGTTTTCTCACCAAGACTCCTCCCCAACTCATGCTCGTGGTGACCATCAATCCTGTTATATTATGGATTTTGACCAGTTCCAGTCAGATCCCTGCACTGTCAGAGCCACTTCAAACTACTCAAATCCAGTTCCTAAAACTATACACATGAAACATTGATCTTCCCTTATGAAACTAAGATTCTGTCAGGACGGTGTTTACCTTTTCTAATTAAGTAATAATATTGGCCTTGTTTGATCTGCAGGTTATTCGGGTGTTATTTTGGGGGTAAGTCAACACTCTTAATTCCTAAAATGTTTGAATATATCTGTTTTCCCCACGCATGGTCGCTCTAGTAATTGGCAACACATCCTTTTGGGTGAATATCTTTTTCCATCCCTTCACTTTCAGTCTGTATGTGTCCCTAGGTCCCTAGGTCTCTTGTTGAGGGCATACATATGGGTCTTGTTTTTGTATCCATTCAGCCAGTCTGTGTCTTTTGGTTGGAGCATTTAAACCATTTACATTCAAGGTCATTATCCGTATGTTTGTTCCTATTACCATTTTCTTAATTGATTTGGATTTGTTCTTTTACTTCTTCTTTTCTTGCGTTTCCTGCCTAGAGAAGTTCCTTTAGCATTTGCTATAAAGCTGGTTTGGTGGTGCTGAATTCTTGGCTTTTGCTTGTCTGTGAAGCTTTGATTTCTCTGTCACATCTGAATGAGATCCTTGCTGGGTAGAGTAATCTTGGTTGGAGGTTTTTCCCTTTCATCACTTTAAATATGTCCTGACTTTCCCTTCTGGCCTGCAAAGTTTCTGTAGAAAAATCAGCTGATACCCTTATGGGGATCCCCTTGTTTGTTATTTATTGCTTTTCTCTCGCTCCTTTTAGTATTTTTTCTTTGAATTTGATTTTTATGTGTCTTGCTGCGTTTCTCCTAGGGTTATCCTGTATTGGACTCTCTGCATTTCCTGGACTGGGTTGACCATTTCCTTTCCCATGCTGGGAAACTTTATAATCTCTTCAAATATTTTCTCAGACCCTTTCTCTTTCTCTTCCTCTTCTGGGACCCCTATAATTTGAATGCTGGTGCACTTAGTGTTGTCCCAGAGGTCTCTGAGACTATCATGGATTCTTTTCATTCTTTTCTCTTTATTCTGCTCTCAGCACTTATTTTCACCATTCTATCTTCTAGCTCACGTATTCACTCTTCTGCCTCAGTTATTCTACTATTGATCCCTTCTAGCGTATTTTTCATTTCAGTTTTTGTGTTGTTCATCAATGTTTTGTTTGTCCTTTAGTTCTTCTAGGTCTTTGTGAAACATTTCTTGTATTTTCTCAATCTGTGCCTCCATTCTATTTCTGGGATTTGGGATCATCTTTACTATTAGTAGTATTAGTAGTATTAGTACTATTAGTCTGAATTCTTTTTCAGGTAGGTTGCCTATTTCCTCTTTGTTTATTGGATCTTGTAGGTTTTTACCTTGCTCCTTCGTCTGTAACATATTTTTGTCATTTCATTTTTTTTTTTGATGGGTGAGGCTGTATTCCTGTCTTACTGGTTGTTTGGGCTGAGGCATCCAGCAGTGGAGTTTACAGGCAGTTAGGTAGAGCTGGGTCTTGATGCCGAGATTAGGACCTCTGGGAGACCTGACTCTGATTAATATTCCCTAGAGTCTGAGGTTCTCTGTTAGTCCAGTGGTTTGGACTCGGTGCTCCCACCATAGGAGCTCAGACCCGACCCCCAGGCTGGGAACCAAGATCCCACAAGCTGTGCGGCATGGCAAATGAAAAGAAAAGAAAAAGGGCAGTAAAATAACAAAGAATAAAAAATAAAATAAAATTCGATAAATAAATATTAGGAAAAATAAAAATATAACTGAAACAATTACAAGTTAGAACCTCAACAGAAAAAAGAAAAAAAAAGGGGGGGGGAACAAGCCAAAAGAATAACAAAGTATAATGAATAAAATAAAATTAGAAATATAAAAAATTTATTAGAAAAAATATAAATGAATTAACAGTAACAAGGTAAAACAGAACCACAACCTAAAAAACAAACAAACAAATAAAAAGGCTGTAAAAGGCCTTGGCTGTGGGGGACAGAGCTTAGGCAGGGGTCAGGGCCTATGCTAAGAACCTGTGAGACCAGAATAGGCCTTGGGGGCAGGGTCTAGGCGGGGCGAGCTTTAGGTATGGGGTGAGGCCTAGGCTCAGGACCCATGCAGCTGGGAAAAGCAGCACAGCCAAGGGGGGCCTTGGAGTGTGGAGTTCGGAGGTGAGGCCCTGGGTGTGTGTGGGGGGTGGATTTTAGGACCAGCACAATTGAAGGGGTTCTCAGAGGCTGGATGATTAGGCCTGGGACCTCAGCAGGCTCCACGGGGCCCAAGTGCGCGAGGGAAATGCTGGCCGCCCTCCTTTCCATTCCTCCACTCTCCCGAGCGTCTCTCCCATCCCTGTTGCTCCTGTAACCTTGGGTGGACCCCTCCAAGTGTGGGGACCCCTCCTCTCCCCCGGCTGTCCCTCAAGGGTGCTGATTCCGACCAGCCAGCCTTTACATTTCCTCCCCTCTCCCTCCCACTCCCGCAGGACCCATGTGGCTGGAGGGAGCTTTGGTGGGCCGAGGATAAGGCCCAGGAACTCAGCAGGCTCCCCAGGGCCCAAGGGCAGGGGAAATGCTGGCCATGTTCCCTTCTGATCTTCCGCCCTCCCGAGGGTCTCCTCTCCAGGCGTTGGAACCCCACCCCTTCCCCAGCCGCCCTCAGGGGGCCCAGTCCCATCCTTCTCCTCACCCTCCTTCACCCCCACGTCCTACCTGGTCACTCGGGGGTTCCTCCTGTCCACTTAGGTGTCCATGGTCCCCCACCAGTGCCTGGTAGATGTCCTAGTTGCACAGAGATGCAAACTCCACGTCCCCTTAGGTCACCATCTTGACTCCTTCCTGCTCTGCTTCTCATAGGCTGTTATTATTTTTTAAACCTCTGTCTATACAATTCTATTAACTGCAGTGTTTACTCCATTTATATTTATTGTAGTTATTGCTGTGGATGGATTTAAATCTATCATTTTGCTCCTTGTTTTCCACTTGTACTTCCTTTAAGAAAATTACTTCTGTTGACATTCTATTGGATTAATCAAAATTGGTGTTCCATTTTATCCCCTCAATTACCTTTTAGGTATACCACTTTCTTTGTTTTTTAGTGCCTGTTTTAATATTTACACTATGCATCTTCTACTTCTTACAGTTTACAGTTTGATTTAATGTTGTATCAATTCAGGTATAATATAGAAAATTTACAATATTTTAAATCCATTTATGGTTTTTCTGGCTATTGTGTTATTGTCATATGCATATTTCCACATATGTTTAAATCCCCAATGCACTTTTAATATTTTTTTCTAGACAGGAAGTGATTAACCCATTTGAGGAAATATTATCTGTTATATTTATTTACATATTCTATTTTGCTGCTTTTCATTCCTTGTGCTTTGATCTTCTATCATTTCCCCTTAGTCTGAAATAATTCCTTTAAAAAATCTTGTTTGAGTATGCTGGAAATTCTCTTGCTTTGGCTTGTCTAAAAATATTCTTATTTTGCCTTCATTTAAAAATTTTTTTGTTTTATTTTTTTGGCTGCACTGCGCAAGCATGTGAGATCTTAGTTCCCCAACCAGAGATCAAACCTGTGCCCCCTGCAGTGGACATGCAGAGATTTAACCACTGGACTGACAAGGAAGCCCCTTGCCTTCATTCTTAAACAGTATTTTGCTGGTTTTAAAATTGTAGATTGACAGTTTTTTTCTTTCAGCACTTTAAATATGTCTTTCCATTTGTTTCTTGTCTCCAGTTTCCAATGAGTTCACCTATATATTTAATGAAGATTATTAATTATGTTGTGTCCTGTTTTCTTTGGTTAATTTTTTTTTTGTGGTACGCGGGCCTCTCACTGTCGTGGCCTCTCCCATTGTGGAGCAACAAGCTCCGGACGCGCAGGCTCAGTGGCCATGGCTCACGGGCACAGCCACTCCACAGCATGTGGGATCTTCCCGCACCGGGGCACGAACTCGTGTCCCCTGCCTCGGCAGGCGGACTCTCAACCACTGCGCCACCAGGGAAGCCCTCTTTGGTTAATTTTAAGGCTTTTTCGCTACTATATGTTTTCAGCAGCTTGATAATAATGTGCTGAAGTCTGGGTTTCTTTTTAATCATTTGAATTAAATGATAATTAGATCTACACACTGGGGTCATATATAATTATGGAAAATTTTAGGCCAGTACCATGTCAAGTATTTTGGGGAAATATTTCTCTTTTCTCTTTCTTGGACTCCTTGACACACTTGTTAGATTATTTGATATTTTCCAATAGGTTTCTGATGCTGTTTTCATTTCCATTCTGTTCTCTTTCTGTGTTTAGCTTGAGGACTTTCTACTGGCTAGTCTTATAGTTCAGGGGTCAGGAAACTATGACCCATGGCCCAAATATGGTCCACTGGCTATTTTTAAAAATAAAGTCTTATTGGAACAAAGCTACAATCATTTACACATTGTCTAGGGCCGCTTTTATGTAAAAACAGCAGAGTTCAGTAGCAGTGACACAGATCATAGGGCTTGCAAAGCCTAAAAAATTTACTATCTGGTCCCTTAGAAACTTGCCAATCTCTGTTCTACTTCATGATTTTTTTACCTTCTACTATGTCCAAGATGCTCTTAACCTCATCCAATGATTTCTTCATCACAGCTTGTGTTTTTCAGGTCTAGAATTTCACTATTGTTCTTTTTAAACTTCCATTGCTCTGCAGAAAATCTCTCTTGTCACTCAATCTCATGTTCATCCTGTACCTCATTTAACCTACTTGCACTGGTCATTTAAAAATTCTTTCTTCTAATTCTAAACCTGGGCCACCTAGGGGTCTGCCTGTATTGATGGTGTTTTCTCTTGGCAGGTAACAATTTTTTTTCTTGCCTTTTTGAATACTTTATAAGTTTTGATTTTATGTCACACATTTTGAATAACCAACACTGGAGACTGAAAGAGATCATTTATTTGTTTTATTTTCCCAGAAATGTATGAGGTGCTGATCATTTTGAGCTCACCATTAGAAGAGCTGAGTTGGGGCTGAGGCAGTTTCAATTCTCCTTTGGTTTAAAATGTGATTACTGCCTTTCACTACAACCTTTGAATTCTTTTAGTGTCACACCCACTGAGGATTGTATTTATTTGACCATATCAGGATTTGAGCTGGAAGACGGTTGGATTCCACTTATAATAGTGTCAGTTCACTTCTGCATTCACCTCTAGCAAGACACTGGCTAACCCATGACTGAGAGCACCCTGTTTTCCAGCTCCATCCCTTCTGCTAATTAGCAGAAGTTCTCTGGTGGGAAGAACTGTTAATCAAGAGAGTTATATTTACATTTAGGACCCTTCCAGACTTCAATCTCATGGCAGTCCACATCTGGTTTCTCCTGGGTTTAATGGAAACATGAAAGGTGGGAGAACTTTTGCAAGGGTCACATTTTTCCCCTCATCTGGATGAACTCCCTTCTCCATAGTATGAAAAAGAAATGTATAATAAATATGAGAGTAGCATTGTTTCTAGCCAATGACTATGAGGTTTTTGAGCATCAACCCAACTGGATATATGCCTGTTACCTACCTGGTGCTTCACTTATCTCATCTTATATACTCACCACAAATACCCTGTGATATACGGGTTGTTACTCCAGATGAGGTAATTGTGACCCAGATATGTGAATGATGCTTTTCTGGGATGACTGCTGTCAAGAGAAGAGGGAAGGCAGCAGAGGATGGAAGTCTGTCATTGGTTGAGTACCTTTTGCTTGCCATGCATTTCACAGATACCAATTCACTTAACTTCCCTAACGGCTTTGTAAAATTTTTATCCCTATTTAACAGACAAGGAAAAGTGAGGTTCACAGAGGTTGGGCAACTTGCTCAAGGTTGCTGACTGAGAACTGGTAACTCATGATTTGCAGTAATTCTCCAAACCCTTGCCTATACCTGTGAAACAGGTCCATCTGTTTCTGGACTCGAGGACCACTTTGATTTGCAGTATTTATTGAGTCATCTATTCCTCAATTTTCAGAATAAGGAAGGAGAAATGTCCAATTATCTACAACTTTTTTTTTAACATCTTTATTGGAGTATAATTGCTTTACAATGGTGTGTTAGTTTCTGCTTTATAACGAAGTGAATCAGCTATACATATACATATATCCCCATATCTCCTCCTTCTTGTGTCTCCCTCCCACCCTCCCTATCCCAGCCCTCCAGGTGGTCACAAAGCACCGAGCTGATCTCCCTGTGCTATGCAGCTGCTTCCCACTAGCTATCTATTTTACATTTGGTAGTGTATATAAGTCCATGCCACTCTCTCACTTCATCTACTGCTTGTTTTTAAAAACGCCTTGTATAATTTTGTGGATCTCCTCCGGCCAGCTATTGTGGTGAGGACTCTGAATTTTCCCTGGAGGCTTGAGAGTAAGAATGAGAGAATTACTCTCCTTTGAAGATTTGGGTTTCCATAGGTATTGATTTTGCATCAGGTAAGTGAGTCTCTTTTCAGGGTCCTCTGTGAGTGGAAACAAGAATGGGGGCCACCTTCATGTCTTGGAACTAATATATTAAGGAAGAAGGTCCTCAGTCCCCAAGAACAGCTGACATTTCCATGTCTCTTCTCTATTTCCCTGGTGACAACAAATACTTACAGAATTGTGACACTTAATGTCAAGCTTACTAGTTTAAAAACTTGTAAAAACAATATAAAAATCTCTCCTTCCCCCACTCTTGATTTTCCCCCTTTCCCCTTCCCATGTACATATATATACTATGTGCTCACAACCTGTCCACACCAAGCCTGGGGGAAGTTAAGAACCTCTTGAGTCCTTCAAATGCTGATGTCTTGCCCTGACTGGAGACAATGGGGTTCAGGCCTGGGAAATGGGGAAAAGAAAAATGGGGGTGAATGGTGAACCTGAACTCTTAGGACTCCTTCTGTCCTGCTCACCCATTCTGGCTGCCAAGACATAGTTGACATCAGATGAGGAAGATTAAGGAGCTTCCCATGGTACTTGACACTGGAAGCCACGTGATACATTCGTCTCCATCCCAAAGACCATAAATAAGTACCTAAACCTCTCAGCCTGTAGGACTACCACCCTTTGGTGAAATTGCAGCCTCACTCCAGAGGAGGAAGTTCCCAGACTCGTGCATGCTGGTTGGAGCTCCGTGCCCACGGAGACATGGAGCGTTTTTCGGCAGGAAGGCGCCTCCTGCTGGAGAACTGCCCGCCCCAGCCCGGGCTTTGGCACTGGAGATGCTGATCCAGCATTTTAGGGATGCTTGCAGCCTCAACAAAAGTCACGCTGCCCATACGCGCTGTCTGTCTCAAGGGTGCGCTGGAGCTCTAGTTCCTGGACCGGGTTGGAGCCCAAGATGGCATCTACCCATCTGCAGCCTACCCTAGTGCTCTTCAAGGTACTGATGGAGATGCGGGGTACGGCTGGCCCTTGCCCCAGGGAGACTGGAGCCTGCCAGCAATGGGAAGGAGAGCAAGGCTGAGGCTGCACAGCCTCAGGCCCTGGGGATGGAATTTAGGCTAATGTTAACTTGTTTGTCAGAAGAATAACAAGTTGAAAGGAGCTGAGTTGCTATTTTTATCCTATTCTTACTTCCAATATGTATTGGGTGAGTTTCTGAGCGTAGCCAAACCTTACAAGTTGCTCCACTTTGATCCATCAGGTCTCAGTACAAGACCAAATGGTTTAATTCACACAATTTAATAGAACCTTGGTGATTTGGTGTCTGCTTGCTGATGACCAAAAAATATAAAGTCAAGAGAAAAAAAGGAATAAAGTCAGGTTTTTAACCTCGCATATTATTTCCAACATTTCAGGTGTATCTAGGATCCAAAAAAATTTTAACAATGAAACTGTGTAAGAAAAACAAAGGGAGGGTTTCCCACCGCTTTTTGGGTAAACAATATTAGACTTACAAAAAATTTGCAGGAATAATAGAAAGAACTGTACAGGAATACTCCATAAGTGATGTTGTGTCTTTCTCAGAGAATCACATTCTGAGCCCCTGATCTTTTGCCCATTTACTGTTGATGTTAACTTTGACCAGTGGTTCTTTGCTTACTCTTTCCTCAGTAATTAGTAAGTGGTTATGTAGAGATTCTTTAAGTCTATGTTTTTCCTTAAGCCCTCCCTTGTTCAACCCTTTAGCACCCATTGATGCATTCCTGAATCATTTTACTATGGTGCTTGCAAAATGGTTAATTTTCTAAGCCCATTTTTTCCCCTATATTTATGAGTCAGTATTCTACAGTAAGGAAGAGCTTTCCCTTCTTCCCCATTTACTTACTTGCCTATCTGCTATTTGTCTTCGAGGATAGGAGAATATGTCACCCAAAAGAATTCCACTGTGCTATCTTGATTGTTTTGAGCTAAAGGCACTTGAAACACAGTGAATGCAGGGAAAGGCTTTCTCTGAACTCCCCCTTATGTGTCTATAAACATATCCTCCCAAAGGAAGGTGGTTGTCAAAACTCCCCTCCCCAGGAGTTTCATCCCACAGGGAAAATTGACTCTTATCGTGGGAGAAGAGATACGAAGTGACACCCACATCCAGATGAACTTTGTCAGAAACTATCATATTTCCCATCTATTCTTCTAAGGCCCATCCATCTTTGCTAAAAACTCTTCCTTAAGTGGCCTGTATCTCCACTCCTCTTTTGAAATTAAGATGGTATTTAAGCCTGAATTCTAAGTCATCTCAGAGTTTTTCACTTTCTCCAGTTATCTCACATGTATACATGAGATATACATATTAATACATTTCTGTTTGTTTTTCTCTTGTTAATCCATCTTTTATTACAGGAGTCAGCTAAGGACTCAGATGATGAGAGTGCCTGCCACTGAGTCCCTGCCAAAATGCAAGTGACAATGGTTGATTCCCTTGCTGTACGAAGCTCTAAATAAATAGTTTTTACTTTTCTCATTTAGCTGGTGTTCATTTATATCCACAGTGCTCAACAATTATTTGTTGAATGAACAATGAAAAAACAATAATTGAGTAGAAAAATTACAGGACTTCAATTGAGTACAAGATTTGCAGAAGAACTGACTAGACTCCACTTCTTGTCATTCACGATTCAGTTCCCAGAGAGTAGCTAGATATTCACTGTGACACTTAGTGGTGATCATATCTCTCCCAGCCCCCATGGGTGAGGTGAGGGTGGAGACCCCTGAGAGAAGTATAAGTGGATGTGTGAAGGGATGTTTCATGGATGCCTCTTTCCTTTGTTTAGAAGGGAGTCTGGGGTATTTTTCAAAGCCAGGGCTATGGGGAATGAACTTTGTCCTGAAGCCATTTCATTAAGTTTGGCTTGCTCGTTGGGATGGAGCGTCTGTCTGTTCTCTGGGGTCATTATGAGCTGAGTTGGGTCTCCCAGGATATTTATTCTACAACTAGAGGTGTAAACCTGGGACATGAGCTCATCGATTTATGAAGAAGCAGAAGAATGCCTTAGATGGTTAATTCTATAAATTTTTATTTGGAGCCATGGAGTTGGAGGAGAGTCTATGTGTAAGAGCCTTACTCAGGCCAACATTGCTCATGCATTGCTCTGAGGACTAGATCTTTGCGTATTTTTTGGGTCTGACCCATCTCTGCTGAGCTCCACAGGGTGGAGTGGAAGGTGAACTGTGGAGACCTGAATGGGAGTGGTAGGTGCTGAAGGGGGTGAGGGAAGACCTGCCAGATGACGGACTAAAGGTGACCAGAAGGGGAAGAAGTGGATCTGACTTCAAGTTTCAGCCTAGGGAGCGTCCAGCTGGATACAGACATATCTCCTTGTTGCCAAAAGTTGTCAGTATCAGAGACCAAGAAGATGGTAATCTTACTTGGGCAAAATTGTTATCATTGTTTATTTGATCTCCAGTCTCTGGACTCAGTTCCAAAGTAGGCAGACAGACCTGTTGGGTCACTGCCACACGTGTGCCCTCATTACTCTGGTGCTCTGTGGCCGTGCTTCATTCCTGCCTGTGCTGATCTTGGCATCTACCTCCCTGAGTTATTTTCTGTCTCCCTTTGCTGGCATGTCTCTATAACTCGCTATGTCCTAGGATTTCCCTGTCTGCTGCCATGATATTCTGACTCTAGTGCTAAGATGAAAATGGCATTGTGCATGCACACTGTCCTAAGCCAGTGTGTGCACCTATATCCCATCAGAATCACCTTGGGAGCTTTTAAAAAATCATATATGACTACGCCCCATCCAGACCCAGTACCCGCTCCCCCACGGGGTGGGACCAAGGCATATGCACTTTTTTTTTTTTTTTGCGGTACACGGGCCTCTCACCGCTGCGGCCTCTCCCGCTGCGGCCTCTCCCGCTGCGGCCTCTCCCGCTGCGGAGCACAGGCTCCGGACACGCAGGCTCAGCGGCCATGGCCCACGGGCCCAGCCGCTCCGCGGCATGTGGGATCTTCGCGGACCGGGGCACGAACCCGCGTCCCCTGCATCGGCAGGCGGACTCCCAACCACTGCGCCACCAGGGAAGCCCCCATATGCACATTTTTAAAAACATCTTCTCAGACATCTTAGAGACATAAGCATGACTTCAGTCATGAGCACAGGACCCCAGGAATCTCACTCTTGCTTCTTTTTTTCTGTTCATAATTATCTTCCTATCACAAATGGTTTCAATAGTTTTTGTCTCTCTTTGACAGTCTTTCCAGTTTCTATTAGGGGAAATTCTTGAATTGCAATTGTGACATCACACAAGACAGAAGCAACACACTCCAAAATACACCTGTGGAGGCCCACCATTTGTGGAATGAGTATTGGCCATTCCTTCTTTGGAATATTAATTGTCACTGGTTCTTAAAACAGTCACAGGTTTTAACCAGGTTAGTGTCAACCAAGGTGAGTGATGTACAACCGGGAGACAGATATGTCCAAGTCCCTGCCCTCATACACCACACTGTCAAAATAGCAGTGTGGGCTGGAGAGTTGACATCTGTCCAGAGATGCCATGGACCAGCCGGAGAAAGAGGATCTCACCGTCCAGGGTCAGAAGGGAGGGGTAAGGAACTGAAGGAGCACCGACGGATGGGGTCAGAAGGACCAAGACAACTGATGGTTGCAAGGCAAATTTTATTATGCTACAGTTGCAGATTATCTAGACTAGAAATCGGAAGGTTGCCAGATGGTGGTTTACATTATCTACAGACTGTCTCGGTTCAAGGTTAACTTCCCTGGGAGGAAACCCATAAACCCAGAAGCATCAAAAATAACCTGCATGTGCAGGGGGGAGACAGCTTTGCTTGTCTCATTTTACATTCTTTCTGATTTCTGGGCCCTGGTGATTTATCTCCCATGGAATGGAACAAGAAGGGGAACAAGTAGGGACAGTCCCTTCGAGCAGCGGCCGCATGCCTGGCATGTCCTTACCTGCTCTCAAGGCTGACTGCTTCCCACACAGAGAGGCATTTCTAGAGTTCTGAGGTTCTCATGATGCATTTGACACAACACTTAGCTCTGTTGCAGTGCCTGCTGCGTTGGGAAAATATAATTAAAAAACAAATGTCCTCCCTACCCTGAAAACCTCTCCGCAAAAGTAGAAGAGAAAGAAAACAGTTTTATTTTTGAATAAACATTAAATCAGCATGTGATGTGCATCACAGGTAATCTGCTAAGAGATTGCAAAGACAGAAGGAATGTCACCCTTTTGTATAGGTAGACAGTGACAACCCATTATATAACATGCTCTCAAGATAAACAGTAGCTACTCCTCAAGGAAGAGGACTTGACAGCACCGTTTGTCACACAGAGTTCATCCTAGATTCACCTGGTAATTGGGGTGACTACCTGTGTTAGGTAGCTGGCTTCATCCAAACAAATACAAACTTCACACATGTTATGACAACAGAGAGTTCTGCAACTTGGAGCAAGGTGCCTGCTGAAGTTAGGGTCCTGACCTACAGAACCTGAGACGTAAGGGCTCTATCTTCCTTGATGATTACATTTCAAAGAAATGGATTCTAAGTCCTTGAGAAGACATTCCTGAGTCAGAAATCTGGTTAGAGCTTATTTTAGTTTTGAAAGGTTTACACACATTTCAGAGAGATAAGGAACTTACAATTACACGTTTTTTAAGTAATTGCTAAGGAAAATGGAGGTAGGAGTCTTTTCCTTTTTCAGTTTGTATTGGTCCTTGCATGTGTCACCCCCTTTCCCACCTCCTTCTCTCTCTCTCTGCACACCCAATACTCACTTCCCCCTGTCAGAGGGGAAGAAATTTTCCTATACCTGTCGAGGTTCTTCTTGCTGGTCTAAGAATTAGATTGACATGAAACAGATTCACAGGAGAAAATCAAACAAAGGTTTAATAACATGCATATCTGAGAGAGACTCAGGAAAACTGAGTAACTCACCAAAAGGGTTAAAACCTTCATCTTTTTTTTTTTTTTTTTGTGGTATGCGGGCCTCTCCCATTGTGGAGCACAGGTTCTGGACGCTTAGGCCCAGCGGCCATGGCTCACGGGCCCAGCTGCTCCGCAGCATGTGGGATCTTCCTGGACCCGGGCACGAAGCCGTGTTCCCTGCATCGGCAGGCGGACTCTCAACCACTGCGCCACCAGGGAAGCCCTAAAACCTCCATCTTAAATACCATCTTCAGTTTTCAAGACAAAAGAGGATTTAGGGGTAGTGGTTTGGGACTTCAAAGGGGAAGAAGGCAATTCACATGGAGATGAAAAAGCAAATGTTTGGTAAATAAATGTTTGCTGGGACATACAGTGACAATGGGAAACAGAGTGGGCTCTCATCTCTAGACTCCGCCTAGAGTTTCCCCCAACACCCCACACACCCCCTCCCCCCGCCCCTACACACATACACACTTGGTCCATGTTCTTTGTAGATATCTCTGGTGATCGCTCTGTTCTGGGACAGGCCCTCTGTCTAAATTCTTTTAGGTGCTTAGGGGGAAGGTCAAAGTTTCTTCTTCAGTCTTTTATGCCTGGATTGTTTCCAGTTCTAAATAATCCACATGCCAAAGAGACATTTTGGGGTGACATTGTGTTCCCCTACATCTTCTTGGATCTATATCCCCTTTTCGTAAATCTACGGCTAGTCACCTGTTACTTAAAACCCCTTCCTTCTCTCTCTCCCTTGCATTCTCTGACCCTCCTCCTCTGGGGGCTTGCTCCCTGGTCTTTCAAGAGAAATAAGATCAAATCCTGAGGACCTCTGAGAGCAAATGGATATTCACTGCAGAAGGAAAGGATGGGGCTATGACGGTGCGCTGGGCACTGCCCTGTAGAAGAGACAGGAGGCAGTTATCTTTCTTGTATAATGCAGATGCCAGGTAAGTTGCTTTGTTCTTATGCTTGCTCCTCTATTTTTTCTTCAGGGCCAAGGCCATGGATGTCTGGAACCACACCGCCCTAGCTGATTTCATCCTTTTGGGTCTGTTCAGCTACTCACCATATGATTTCTTCCTTTTTTCCCTCGTCCTCTGGCCTCTGCTGCCGCCCTGGCTGGCAACATCCTCTTCTTCCTGCTCATACAAGCCGATAGGTGCCTGCACACCCCGATGCACGTTTTTCTCAGCCAGCTCTCTATCATGGACCTGACCCTGAATGACACGGTAGTACCCAAGATGACAGCCAACTTCCTCTCGGGCAGTAAGTTCATCTCTCAGGGTGGCTGCGCAGCTCAGGTCTTCTTAGTGGTCATGGTAGGAGGAGCTGAGTGCTTCCTCCTAGTGTCATGGCCTATGACAGGTACGTGGCAGTGTGTCACCCCCCTGCGGTACCCTACGCTCATGAACTGGAAGGCCTGTTGTCTGATGACCCTGGTGTCCTGGATGGTTGGAGTGGCCGACAGCGTGATTGACGTGGGCGTGGTCTTCCGCTTCCCCTGCTGCGGCTCTCTACAGGTGGATCACTTTTTCTGTGAGATCCCCGCCCTGCTGAGGCTCTCTTGTGCTGACACCTCGCTCTTCCAGGACTTCATCTACGCTTGCTGTGTGGTCATGCGGCTTCTGGGGGTCACTGTGGCTTCCCATGCCCGGGTCCTCACGGCTGTGATTAGCATGCCTTCTACTGAGGGGAAACAGAAGGCTCTGACCACTTGCTCCTCCCACCTGGCTGTGGTGGGCCTTTACTATGGGGGAGGCATATTTAACTACATGCAGAAGGCTTCTGCTGGAACACCAGCGGGAGACAGAGCCATCTCCACCTTCTACACCATCTTTGTGCCGATGCTCAACCCACTCATTTACAGCCTGAGGAACAGGGAGGTAATGAGGGCCCGGAAGAGGGTGCTGGGGAGACGGAGAGTGTAGACACGCCCACCCTTTTGGGGCTTCCTCTCTTGTTCTGCTCCTTCCTCTGCAGCTCAGGTGCTCTTGTGGCCCATGGTCCTCCTCTCTACTCTTTGGACCCTTCTGGCTGGTTGGGTTGAGGCTATGAGCTGAGCAATCTGAAAACATTTGGATTGAAGAGGTCAAACAGATGGTAAGTGATCAGTTTCACAGTGAATCTTTCCTCCACTGAGCACCCCTATTTCTGTCCAATGAAGGTAGATACATAGATACATTAGTTACCTTTTCTCCAAAATTGCTAGGGGCAGTCTTTCTTCTGAATTGCATGTTAAAAGTGAGCAAGGAGGGCCTCCCTGGTGGCGCAGTGGTTGGGAGTCCGCCTGCCGATGCAGGGGACGAGGGTTCGTGCCCCGGTCTGGGAGGATCCCACATGCCGCGGAGCGGCTGGGCCCATGAGCCATGGCCGCTGAGCCTGCGCGTCCGGAGCCTGTGCTCCGCAATGGGAGAGGCCACAACGGTTACATGTAGGAGCTGTGCGACCCTGGACAATGTTACTTCATTCTCTGGGCTTCAGTTTATCCTCTGTACCATCATAGCTACCAATAAAGTCAGTCCAACATTTCCTGACACTAATTACTAGTTACTTACTATAACCCAAACTCCGTTTCAATCTATCTTATGTCATTAAGCAATGTAAAGAGTTTTGTGCCTTCTTGAAATTGTATGTTAAATATAAGTGCCAAAGTAGAAAATCTCCAAGAAAAACAGCCAGAACACTTTTATAGTCTGTAGGTCAGTATAACACTGCAGAAGGGACAGAGACACAAAGGTATCACTCCATGCAATCAGGGAATTTGGGGAGACTATTAATTCTTTTTTTTTTTTTTTTTTGCTGTACGCAGGCCTCTCACTGTTGTGGCCTCTCCCGTTGCGGAGCACAGGCTCCGGATGCGCAGGCTCAGCGGCCATGGCTCACAGGCCCAGCCGCTCCACGGCATGTGGGATCTTCCCGGACCGGGGCACGAACCCGTGTCCCCTGCATCGGCAGGCGGACTCTCAACCACTGCGCCACCAGGGAAGCCCGATGAAACACTTTTTGTAACAGCATCAGAGTACAAGAATAACTACAAATGACAAAAGATTTAAAAGCCATGGTTAAACATCTGATTACAGTGCAATCGATAAAGAAACTTGGTTACAATAACCCGAATTATGAATGACTGCATTTAATTTAACATACCAAATAATCCTAGTTAAATATTTCTCTTTGAGATACTTTAGGGGTCCTCTAAATTATCCCAAAGTTAGCTGGAAATCAAAAGAACTTTAATTAAAATGTTTATTTGTGAAGTTTGTCAAAAAGTTTTAAAACACTTGGTTAAATAAGATCACAGGTCACTGTGAGACAATACTTATTCTGGCCAGATTATTTTTTTATCTCTGATTATATAAGTGCTTAATTTTCTTTAAGTCAATTAAATAGAACTCTTTTATGAATTAATTTTTGGCAATACCATACATCCACGACACACACGTAGATACTTACAAACACACAGACAAACACAGAGGCCTCAGAGTTCCCATTCCAAAATTTCAGCCATGAGTCAGGTACAGTAATTTAAAACCTATCAGTCTACAAAAGAGATTGGATTAAAATTGGGTTTCTGGCAGATGGACCAAATCAAGCTCACTTGTCCAAATGGCTAAACCCTTTTTACTAATATTTGTGGAAAAGATACTTAAGATTTTTATTTGTCCTTGACAAGTTCCAAATTATTTACCTCCCTTTTCAAAATTTGTATTTTAAAAAGATGGCAGAGAGAAGCGTTCCTGAGAAGACCAGATAGGACATTTTCATCTCAGAGGTACAGGCAAGTTCCTCCTAGGATGACTTTGTTTCCCCTTTGTTTAATACTTACAAGCCTCTTAAGATAAATAGGGAAGGTTTGGGGAGTGGTAAATGGATTGATGGGCTTTGGATTATTTTTGGAGTCACACCTCTGGTCCTGTAAAAACTAGATTTGTAAAACAAGGACAAGTTTTGTTTTGTTTTTTTCCAAAGCATTGGATGGTTACCTCAATGATATTGAAGGACTGATGTACCCATTTACCTATGTTGGAATGCTTTACTTTTCCTCATTTAGTTTAGGGGAGAAGCCCTCCCCAAAAATTCCTATCAGGTATGGTTAGTTTAGTCAGACCAGTGGCCTCTCATTTTGGTAATCTATTTACAATTTGGGGGATCCTCCCTGGGCTTAAGAAATTTTAAAATTATGGCTCTTACTCTGGCCTTTGATCTGAGGAGGCTCGCCTATAGCCTCATGTGATCCCATTTTTAAAGGTAGCTGGACAATTTTTAGCCCAATTTTTTCCCGTCCATTCCATTCCTATCCTGTAGGCACACTCAGCTTGAATTTTATAAGCACACAGAGTGGAGGCATTCATGGTATTACAGCGTCTGGATTTGTCCACTCAAAGGCAAAGAGATATTGGGAGTCTTGATGCAGCAGGGGAACGCAGAAGAAAGTGACCTTTAGTTCTGCCACTGTGAACCAATCTAATAGCCCACAGTTTAAAAACTCAGACAGGGTGGAATGGAGATGCCCTCTGGCTTGGAACTGGGGTAGACTCCTTCAGTCAAGAGTCATTGTCTTTCTTGGTGGGTGTCTTCCCTGTGAGGGTCTCCAACTTGGACTATTGTCTGGAATTTAATGAGCAAGTCTGTTCCCAACAAGGGGAGAGGGCACTCAGGCATGAGAAGAAACTGATGTGCAAATGTAAAATTTCCTAGCAAGCAGTTGAGGGGAGGGGTGAATTGCTTGGTTTGGGGCTTTCCACCAATCCCCATTATCATACAGGATTGGGAGGACAAGGGTCCAGGGGAATCAGTCAGCACAGAGCAGGAGTTCCCTGTAGCAAATAAGAAAATAAATTTCCTACCTGCCTCATCAAGGGTTACCCAAAGCTCTGCCAGAGAAATAACCAGGTGTCCTTTGGGAGCTGGGGAGGTTCCTAGGTCCCATCAGTCTTCAGTCCTCTTGGCCATCACTGGTTTGGGGGCCCCGAGTCCACCCCCTTTGGGGGTGGTCCCAATTCCAGTGGCCCTCTCATTCGCATACTGGGCAGTGTCCCAGTGAAATTTCCCCATACAGGGAGTGTTCGTTCTTCCAGTGGCCCTCTTGGCTACACTTAAAACAGATGTTTTCTCAGGAGACAGTGGCTCTGCTCTAGGCTCTCTGGATCTTGTCCTCACCATGGGTCTTCACAAGGGAGGGTAACCCTGAGGTGGTGCAGGGGTAGGGCTGCCTCCAGTAATTGTGCTGTTAGATGTTGTCCCTTAATGCTTTTTGCCTCTTTAACACTATCTCTATTGTTAAATACTCCAAAGGCCAAATCCATGAGCTGATTTACGGCGGGGTGTGTGTGTGTGTGTGGGGGTGTGTGTGTGTGTGTGTGTGTGTGTGTGTGTGTGTGTGTGTGTGTGTGTGTGGTGTGTAGGGGATTAGGGGTAAATGGTCTGGAAACTGTCCCCCCTCAGAATTGGGGTAGGTAGGATATCTCGGTTGTGGACCTTGGGGAGGTTGCCTCATAAGGAGATCATCTAAAACATCAGGTTCCTATCGGGAGGAGAAGGCACTTTGAAGGGATGTGAGCCAAGCACACCTGGCAGGAGTTCTTTTTTTTATAATTTTTTTTTTTTTTTTTACTTTTGCCTGTGCTGGGTCTTCATTTCTCTGCGAGGGCTTTCTCTAGTTGTGGCAAGCAGGGGCCACTCTTCATCGCGGTGCGCAGGCCTCTCACTATTGCGGCCTCTCTTGTTGCGGAGCACAGGTTCCAGACGCGCAGGCTCAGTAGTTGTGGCTCACGGGCCTAGTTGCTCCGCGGCATGTGGGATCCTCCCAGACCAGGGCTCGAACCCTTGTCCCCTGCATTGGCAGGCAGATTCTCAACCACTGCGTCACCAGATAAGCCCCCTGGCAGGAGTTCTTTAGACCTGGATTTTGGAATAGGGCCATGAGCATTTGGCTGTATGGGACTTCCACCCATTTACCTTCCCTTTTACAAAACAGGTCCAGCTGAAAGATGGTATTGTGATTCAATGACCCATTCTTTGGCCAGATCTCTTGGTCCCCTAGTTTGTAATGGGGCCATGCAGTATTGCAAAAGGAAATTAATTTCTTTTTTTCTTAAGCCATCCTCTTTAAGCCATAGCTAAATTAGCCATGTGAGCTCATTTTCCTCAATTAGCTGATATGCATCCTAGTGGGGAGTCCATTGGGGTGCTTGGAGTTGCCCCATTTTTTGTTGGGATGTCTTGACAAGACAGCGGTCTGATGGATCCTGGACAGATGGTAGTTATGGTAGATATCTGTCCTGGCATTCTCCCAGTGTCAACTGTGGGGTCCCTATGAGCACCCCAAATCTGCCTGGTCAGTCAGCCTGAGGAGGCCCCTTGGATTAGTCAAGGAAAGGAACAAGAGCCAGGGTGAGAAAAAGCAGTTAGAGTCTCAGGGCCTAAATCCTTCAGAGAGGGAGGGAAGAGACCTAGGACCCCCTAAACGGATGAACTTTATCCCTACTGAAACAAAAGAAAGAGAAACAAATAGAGCCGAAGGGTAGGGCTGGAGCCCACAAGGCGGTGATAACAATAAAAGGCAAAAACTCCCCTCAGGATATGGTCCTTGGGATGTTGAGGAGGGCTACCTCTCCACAGAAGTAAAAGAGGTAATACCCAACTTGCCGGGAAAGCCAGCAAGGAGGTTCGAGGATCAACAGACGGTCCAAGAAGTCATGAGAAAAGGAAGATATAAGGGAAATCCAGGACAGTAAGGAAGGTGTCCAGCCATGATGCTTCCCAAGAGAGATTCGTAAGCCGCTGAGAAAGGTGCTCACCCGCTACCTCCCCTTGGGGGTTGATAAACTCCGGAAAAAGTAGGAGGGCTGAGTGGGATTAGGAAGGTGCACAGCCTCGACGTTTCCTAGGGAGGAAGGGACTGCAACCCTCTTTAGGGAAGTGCTTGCCTACAACATCTGCTCCGAGGTGCAATGAGGCCATAAGCCTCATTGCGGGCGGGCTGCAAATCTAGTAGTCCCCCAATCTGGGCCCCGTCGCAGTTCTGACTTCCCAGAACTGGACTGGGATGAAACGAGTAGGGAGGGGGAATTGGGCTCGAGGGGCCACAGGGGAAACTCACCCAACCAAGTTGTCAATTACTTGCCGCGCAGTCTTCATTTGGATGTTTGGTGGTCGTCTGGGTGGATCTTTTCAAGTCCAAAGAGATAGAGCAATAGTAGAATGAGAAAGACCGAGGGGGAAAAGCCTTGGCCTCAGTGCGCTTCTTCGCGGCCAGAGAACTGGTCTCTGCCGGATCCTGCAGGTGACGTCAGCTGCCCCTTAACGGGCTACTTGAATCCACGTGGCTCAGGGTAAGGCCCAGCCACCCTTCAGAAGGGAGCCATAGCCCAATAGGCGGATCGAGATTATGGCCTTTGAGGCCCCGCACTGGGTGCCAGAAAAGATGTTGCAGGAAAGAGAGTGGGCTGCGAGAGGATGGTCACATCCCAAGCCATGTCCGAGTCCCTGGGATGGCCGCCAAGTGTGGGTTCTTGGCTTCGTGCAGGCAAGAATTCAAGAGCAAGACGTAGTAAAGTGAAAGAAGGTTTATTCAGGGAGATACACACTCCATAGACAGAGTGTGGGCCATCTTGGAAGGCAAGAGGCCTTAGGGTATGGGGTTGTCAGCTTTTATAGGGGTGGGTAATTTCGTAGGCTAATGAGTGGGAGGAGTATTCCAGCTATTTTGGGGAAGGGGTGGGGATTTCCAGGAATTGAACCACCGCCCACTTTTGACCTTAACATGGTCAGCCTTGGAACTGTCATGGTCCATCTTGGACCTAGGTGGTTCTAATCAGTTTATGTCATGCCCTCGGGCTATGTCATTGTTTTAAAGGTTGTGCCCTGCCCCCTTCCTGTGTCAGTATCACCTCAGTCTTGGCAGGGGAGAACTGACAAGATAGTGGAGTGGTAAGAATTTGAATTTGGGTTCTACACATTTCTCATTTCATTTCCTTCATGTTTTCCAAGTAGAAGCCTGGACCCCATTATCTCTTTTTTTTTTTTTTTTTTTTTTTTTGCAGCTGAATATGATATACATAGGTGTGGGTTTGGAGACATTTTTTCTGCTTGGTATTCTCTGAGCTTCCTCGATCTCTGCCTGTTTTGGTATCTGATATTCATTTGGGGAAATTCTTGGTCATTATTGCTTCAATTGTTTCTTGTGTTTCTTCTCCTGGTATTTCCATTATGAGTGTGCCACAACTTTTGTGGTTGTCTCACAGTTCTTGGATAATCTGTTCCTTTTTTTTCTGTCTTTGGTTTACTTTTCAGTTTTTCTTTTTTTTTTTTTTGCGGTACGCGGGCCTCTCACTGTTGTGGCCTCTCCTGTTGCGGAGCACAGGCTCCGGACGCGCAGGCTCAGTGGCCATGGCTCACGGGCCCAGCCGCTCCGCGGCATGTGGGATATTCCCGGATCGGGACACGAACCCGCGTCCCGTGCATCGGCAGGCGGACTCTCAACCACTGCGCCCCCCAGGGAAGGCTTACTTTTCAGTTTTTGAAGTTTCTATTTCTTGACGTATCCTCAAGGTCAGAGATTCTTTCCTCAGCTGTATCCAGTATACTTGTGAGACCATCAAAGGCATTCTTCTTTTCTGTTAGTGTTTTTGAATTCTGGTGTTTGCTTTTGATTCTTAGAATTTCCATCTCTCTGCTTACACATCACCCATCTGTTTGCTCTTGTATGTTGTCTACTTTTTCCATTAGAGCCCTTAGCATCTTAATCATAATTGTTTTAAATCCCTGGTCTGATAATTCCAGCGTCCCTCGGCCATATCTGAGTCTGGTTCTGATCCTTGCTCCCTCTTTTCAAACTGTCTTTTTACCTTTTGGTATGCCTTGCTTTTTTGTTGTTGTTGTTACTGTTGTTAAAAGGAACTGCTATAAATAGTGCTTTAGTGATGTGACCTTGAGGTATGGGGGAGGAGAAGCATTTTATAATCTTATGATTAGGTCCCAGACTTTTAGTGAGCCTGTGCCCCTGGACTATGTATATCACCAGCTTCTCAGTGTTTTCCCACCCTTAGGTGGGGCTGGATGGCTAGAGGGATGGGGTTGGGTAGTTCCCTTCTCCCAGACTGGTGAGATTCTGGGAAGTTTCTCTTCACGGCAGCTTTGTAAAGAACAGACTGCTGGGGTGTATTTCCAAGTGGTTACTTTTCTCCTCCCTCCAGCCAGGATTAGGAGAGAATTTTTCTTTGATCTTCACTGTGAGAATCTGGTAGAGCTCCCGGAGGTAAAACTCACAAAGTGTGGGGACCCCCTGTGACTGGAGCCCCTGGAGTTTTTAACTTCCAGATTTGACCACACTGAGCCTCCAGCAATTTGTCAATTACAGTTCCGGTTTTCCTACCGCAGCACCTGTGCCTATGGAGGTTTCTGCTTGTGAGGAAGTTTTTGGCTTCACTAAGTTGTGGTTCTCTGAATCTGCCGGTCTCCCCAATTTGGGGAGCAGTGGTTTGCCCTGTGACCTCACTTCCCTGACAGATCTAAGAGGAGTTGTTGATTTTTCAGTTTGTTCAGCTTTTTGTTTGTTAGGATGGAGTGATGACTTCTAAGCCCCTTACATGCTGGACTGGAAACTGGAAATCTGGCCCCATTCTCTCTAGTCAAGGTAAGACATCAGCACCAAAGTCTGAACCTCAGGAGGGCCTGGGGGTGAGGTGAGCAGGGTCCTGGGATAGTCAGAGCATCAGGTGGACCTTGCCTTCCTCTGGGTTCAGGCTGTAACAGGTTTTGTTAGCACAAGTGTGTGAAGTGTGTGTATGGTGAGGGGCGGCGTTGCAAGGATGGGTGTTTTAGGGGGTGGGTACAAGTATCTTCCTTCTTTCCCTTTTTTTCAGCATCAGAATGGCCTTGTGTGATGTTGGTGTTCTGTGAAATTGTTTATGTTCAACAGAACACCAAGTCCGAATTGTAAGCTGGTTGATGGTATCAGGCCAGTTTCAAGTTGTCAGGGGCTGCTTTTATGTTTCCTGGCATTTCTCACCATAATGAATGTTTTTTTTTTTAAATTTTCATTTCATGTTGGAGTATAGTTGATTAACAATGTTGTGTTAGTTTCAGGTGTACAGCAAAGTGATTCAGTTACACACACACACACATATATATGTATATCTGTTCTTTTTCAAATTCTTTTCCCATTTACATTATTACAGAATATTGATCAGAGTTCCCTGTGCTATACAGAAGGTCCTTGTTGGTTATTGATTTTAAATACAGTAGTGTGTATATGTCAATCCCAAACTCCCAATTTAGGCTTCCCCCCATGTTTCCCCTTTGGTAACCATAAGTTTGCTTTTAAAGTTTGTGAGTCTCTTTCTGTTTAATAAGTTCATTTGTATCATTTTCTTTTTTTAGATTCCACATATAAGAGATATCATATGACATTTGTCTTTCTCTGTCTAACTTCACTTAGTAAGATAATCTCCAGGTTCATCCACATTTCTGCAAATGGCATTATTTCATTCTTTTTAATGGCTGAGTAAAATTCCATCGTATATATGTACCACATCTTTTTTTTTTTATTGGGGTATAGATGTTTTACAATGTTGTGTTAGTTTCTACTGTACAGTGAAGTGAAATAGAGTTCCCTGGGCTATACAGCAAGTTCTCATTAGTTATCTATTTTATACATATTAGTGTATATATGTCAATCCCTATCTCCCAATTCATCCCACCCCCACTTTTCCCCCTTGGTGTCCATACATTTGTTCTCTACATCTCTGTGTCTATTTCTACCCTGCAAACTGGTTCATCTGTACAATTTTTGGTAGATTCCACATACATGCGTTAACATATGATATTTCTTTTTCTCTTTCTGACTTACTTCACTCTGTATGACAGTCTCTAGGTCCATCCACATCTCTACAAATGACCCAATTTCGTTCCTTTTTATGGCTGAGTAATATTCCATTGTATGTATGTACCACATCTTTATCCATTCATCTGTTGATGGACATTTATGTTGCTTCCATGACCTAGCTGTTGTAAATAGTGTTACAATGAACATTGGGGTGCATGTGTCTTTTTGAATTATGGTTTTCTCTGGGTATATGCCCAGTAGTGGGATTGCTGGGTCATATGGTAATTCTATTTTTAGTTTTTTATGGAACTTCCATACTGTTCTCCATAGTGGCTGTATCAATTTACATTCCAGCCAACAGTGCAAGAGGGTTCCCTTTTCTCCTCACCCTCTCCAGCATTTACTGTTTGTAGATTTTTCTAACGATGCCCATTCTAACTGGTGTGAGGTGATATCTCATTGTAGTTTTGATTTGCATTTCTCTAATAGTTAGCAATGTTGAGCATCACTTCCATGTGCCTCTTAGCCATCTGTATGTTTTCTTTGGAGAAATGTCTATTTAGGTCTTCCACCCATTTTTTGATTGGGTTGTTGTTTTTTTGATATTGAGCTGCATGTGCTGTTTCTATTTTTTGGAGATTAATCCTTTGTCCATTGATTCATTCATAAATATTTTCTCCCATTCTGAGGGTTGTCTTTTTGTCTTGTTTATGGTTTCCTTTGCTGTGCAAAAGCTTTTAAGTTTCATTAGGTCCTGTTTGTTTATTTTTGTTTTTATTTCCATTACTCTAGGAGGTGGGGCAAAAAAAGATCTTGCGGTGATTTATGTCAGAGTGTTCCTCCTATGTTTTCCCCTAAGAGTTTTATAGTGTCCAGTCTTCCATTTAGGTCTTTAATCCATTTTGAGTTTATTTTTGTGTATGATGTTAGGGAATGTTCTAATTTCATTTTTTACATGTAGCTGTCCAGTTTTCCCAGCACTGCTTATTGAAGAGATTGTCTTTTCTACATTGTATATCCTTGTCTCCTTTGTCATAGATTAGTTGACCATAGGTGCATGGGTTTATCTCTGGGCTTTCTATCCTGTACCATTGATTTATATTTATGTTTTTGTGCCAGTACCATATTGTCTTGATTACTGTAGCTTTGTTGTGTAGTCTGAAGTCAGGGAGTCTGACTCCTCCAGCTCCACTTTTTTTTTTTTTTTCCTCAAGATTGCTTTGGCTATTCAGGGTCTTCTGTGTCTCCCTACAAATTTTAAAATTTATTGTTCTAGTTCTGTGAAAAATGCCATTGGTAATTTGATTGTGATTGCATTGAATCTGTAGATTGCTTTGGGTAGTGTAGTCATTTTCAAAATATTGATACTTCCATTCCAAGAACATGGTATATCTCTCCATCTGTTTGTGTCATCTTTGATTTCTTTCATCAGTGTCTTATACTTTTCTGAGTACAGGTCTTTTACCTCCTTAGGTAGGTTTATTCCTAGGTATTTTATTTTTTGTTGCAATGGTGAATGGGATTGTTTCCTTAATTTCTCTTTCTGATCTTTAGTGTATAGGAATGCAAGGATTTCTGTGTGTTAATTTTGTATACTGCAAGTTTACCAAATTCATTGATGAGCTCTAGTAGTTTTCTGGTTGCGTCTTTAGGATTTTCTGTGTATAGTATCATGTCATCTGCTAGCAGTGACAGTTTTACTTCTTCTTTTCCAATATGTATTCCTTTTTTTTCTTTCTTCTCTGATTGCCATGGCTAGGACTTCCAAAACTATGTTGAATAAAAGCACCTTTCCAAAATTTACAAACAGCTCATGTGGCTTAATATCATCAAAACAAACAACCCTATCAAAAAATGGGCAGAAGAACTAAATAGACATTTCTCTAAAGAGGCCAAGAGGCACATGAAAAGATGTTCAACATCACTAATTATTAGAGAAATGCAAATCAAAACTATAGTGAGATATCACCTCATGCCAGTCAAAATGGCTATCATCAAAAAATACACAAACAATAAATGCTGGAGAGGGTGTGGATAAAAGGGAACCCACACACACACAAAAAGTGGTGAGAGTGGACATCCTTGTCTTATTCCTGATCTTAGAGGAAATGCTTTCAGCTTTTCACTGTTGAGTATGATGTTAGCTGTAGGTTTGTCATATATGGCCTTTATTATGTTGAGGTAGGTCCCCTCTATGCCCACTTTCTGGAGAGCTTTTATCATAAATGGGTGGTGAATTTTGTCAAAAGCTTTTTCTGCATTTATTGAGATGATCATATGGTTTTTATTCTTCAATTTGTTGATGTGGCATATCACAGCAATTGATTTGAAGATATTGAAAAATCCCTGCATCTGTGGGCTAAATCCCACTTGATTGTTGTATATGATCCTTTTATTGTATCGTTGGATTCAGTTTGCTAGTATTTTGTTGAGGATTTTTGAGTCTATGTTTATCGGTTGTTTGGGGCTGCTTTTATCTTTCCTGGCATTTCTCACCATAATTAATGTTAAAATAATTTGTTTACTATTTAGAAAATAAACAGACCTCTTTAATTTTATTCCAAACTAAAAAGCAAGGAATTAAAAGTAAGCAGGCAAACCGAGGTATATGTTAACCTTCAGGTGACAGGGGAAGATCTTTCTAGATTTAAGAAGGAAATTTCACAGATTGATCCTTGAATATAATATCTGTTTATCAAGACACCCATGTATAAAGCAAACAGATAAGTGTCGAATTGGTAAATTTTGTTAAATTTCACGAAAAGAGAGATTGATTAACGTCCGCAATATATAAAGAGAGCCACTAAAGAGAGACATACACTTTGACAGAAACATGGACAAAACCCCTGATTAGCAATTCATGGAAGAAATAGAAATAGCCAATAAAGATGCAAAACTAGTATGTTTATTGATTATTTTTTAATTTGAGATACCTTTCTACTTATCAGATTATTTCTGATTGAAAAACTAATGCTACCTGGAGATGGAGAGGGAATGGAGCTGGCTGGGGTCTTGATGGACCCCAGAGATACAGCCCATCTGGGGTTTATATTCATAACAAGTTCCCAGCAGATGTCGCTGTTCTCTGAAAATTATGAATGGAAGCAACAAATCCCAGTAGTGTGTGTCTCACCAACAAACATCACAGCCATTTACAGATTATATCGCAGTTGTTGCAGATACCTTGAAATATTGTTTATGTTTATCACTTCTTTGCAATTACATCATTTGTTAGTCCTACTGCTCTATCTTGTTATTTACTGTATAATAAGTATATGTTACTATTTGGTTGAACCATGTGGAGTTACTAGTGGTTGTTAGACTATTTTGACATAGAAAAATGGCCCACCTAAATAAAATTTGTTTTCGTTTTGGATAACCAAGGGTTAATACAATAACTTTCCTTTGTAATACTGTGTATTTTGAATGTACCTCAAACATTCTGAGAAGGTGTCCATGGTACAAAAAGGGTTAAGACCCCTCCTTTGGTGCAATGGTATTCTTCCTTGGCTGCCCATTACAGTCACCCACAAGCCTTACATTCTTTTATCTTGCTCCCAACTGAGAGCTTTTGATTTAACTGGTCTGGGGAAGGGCCAAAGGAACTTTTAAAAGATATTCATGTGATGGATAAAGAAGATGTGGTATAGACAGTATTAGCCATAATTTTTTAAAAAACTTGACCATGGAGGGCGGTGGGAATAGGATGGAGAAGACACAGATAGAGGCTAAATTTCTTTGAATATACCTTGTTCTGTAGCCTTGACTCTGAACCCATGTAAATATTTTACATAATTATAAAAAAATTAAAATTTCAAAAATTCCTCAAAAAAAAGATGTGGGGGGTGTGTGTGTGTGTATACATATACATATATATATATACATATATATATATATGTAATGGAATATTACTCAGCCATTTGCAGCAACATGGGTGGACCTAGAGATTATCATACTAAATGAAGTGAGTCAGACAGAGAAAGACAAATATATATCACATGACTTACATGTGGAATCTTAAAAAATATATACAAATCAACTTATTTACAAAACAGAAGCAGACTCACAGACATAGAAAACAAACTCATAGTTACCAAAGGGGAAAGGGGAGGTGGAGAGGTGAATTAGGAGTATGGGATTAATAGATACACACTGTTATATATAAAATAGATGAGCCACAAGGGTTTACTGCATAGCGCACGGAATTGTATTCAATATCTTGTAATAACCTATAATGGGAAAGAATCTGAAGCTGCACACCTGAAACTAAACAATATTGTAAATCAACTACAATTAAATACAAAATAAATAAATAAAATATATTCACGTGATTCCGATAGGCAGCTAAAGTTTGGAACCATTGCTTGCGATGACCTCTTCTCCATCCTCCTCAAATCCCCGGGGCAGGAAGAGCAAATTGAAATGAACTGCTAATCCAGCTGGGAAAGCAGCAGAGTACAGTGTAGCCCTCTCTCCCCAGCACACTGTTAAGAAACTGGTGAAAGGCCCAGACAGACTCTCTGGGCCTTGATCAGTGGGTCTTTTCAAGTTGACTGCTTAAAAGCCACCCAGGTTGCTTGTTGATAGAGCAGATTTGGGGGGGTGGGGTCTACCTTCAGAGGGTCTGATTTAGTACATCAGGTGTGGGATCAGGAAGTCATTTTTCCACAAAGCTGCTGGGAGATGGTGGTGCAGGTGAGCCACCCGCATTTGGAGAAGCACTGCTTTGGGGGTGCTTCTCTCTCTCTTCATGCTTGGTTCAGCCCCCCTGCAAAGCCTGCCCCAGTGCCTCCTACTCAATAAGCACCTCTCACTGTCACTTGGAAGCTGAGTCCCTCCCATGGCCATGCTGACTCAGTTGCCTCTCAACAGCTTTCTGCTGCCTTGGGGGGTGGGGTGCCTGGAGAAAGGAAAAGTACTAAGTCTCAAGGGAAGAGCCCCATTCACCACCCCTTACTTCTAGTAAATGCTGAGGAAGTACAAAGCTTAAGTTCTTCCGTCCTCTGACCTCTCTCTGCCCACCTGAATAGCTTCTTGTCCTTTGCCTCCAGCCCCTCCCATCTCCTCCAGCCCTGCACTCAGTGACCGCCAACCCACCCTCTTCCCTGAGGCCCTGTGTTCTGCCCTCTCCTGCCTTCCATGTAACTGGCACCTTTCATCCTGCATTGCCAGTCCGCACTGTCAGTGACCTCAGTTTCCTCCACCTTTATCTTAACCTTCCGCTGCAGAGCCATGTTCCCCCTGCTGACTGGCAGGAGAAGTGGGCATCCTTCCCAACTGTTTCCTGGAGAAAAAAGATCATCAGTGGTGCAGTAGAGGTGAGGGGTTAGGTGCCATCCTTGGAGTTTGACATCCAGCAAGATTTTGTTGTTGTTTTGTTTTATTTTTTATTTTTTGACTGCACAGTGGGGCATGCAGGATCTTAGTTCCCCGACCAGGCGTTGAACCTGTGCCCCCTGAAATGGAAGCGTAGGGTCTTAACCACCAGGGAAGTCCCACATCCAGCAAGTTTTGACCTCACCTGGCCTTGGGGGTGCCTCTGAGATTTTTCTATTCCTTGTTCTGAAACTCTCTATGCAGGTTAAAAAAATTAAAATCCCCAAGGGCCCTCCCCTGTGTGAGGCCTTCTTGTAGCTCAGAGAGTGGCAGCTGGTGGTTCTAAGGGTGAGGCAGGACCGAATTTGGAAGTCAGCGAGCCTCGTGTTTGTGCTGCAGTTGGGAAGCTGGTGCAAATGGAGAGCTGATGAAATCTGAGCAATGGACTGTTAGGTCCCAAGAAGGAGGGGCATGAAGGAAGAATTAATCTGTTCTAGAGAAGTGACTGGGAGATCAGGTGTCACTCACTGAATCTCCTCTGGAAGGTACACAGGACCTGCACTCCTAGAGAACCTTTGGGACAGTGTTCTCCTTTCACACCCATCTTGGGACCTCTGTTGAGCACAGCTGCTCTTTTAGCCTCACTTGTCCTTCCCCATCTATATTCCTTGCACACCCCATAACCAGCCCCACTAGAACTGCTAGGAAATATACTGGGCTCCAAACCTTCTCTGGCAGCGGTGACGACCATCAGCCCATTGCTCCCCTCCCCACAGCAGTCTGATTCTCCAGGCTCCTAAAATAGATCCACCTGAGTCAGAATCACCCAGACCCTGTTAAACCTGTGGGTCCTAGGGCTTCTCTCCCGACTTCCTGAATCAGAATGTTTTGGGGTGGAGCTCATGAATCTGCATTTGTGACAAGGCCCTGGGCAATTCTGAAGCATCCTAAAGGGTAAAGACCAGCTCCAGCACTTCCTGCTGTGGGGGCTGCTTCTTTTTTTTTTTTTTGCGGTACGCGGGCCTCTCACTGTTGTGCCCTCTCCCGTTGCGGAGCACAGGCTCCAGACGCGCAGGCTCAGCGGCCATGGCTCACGGGCCCAGCCGCTCCGCGGCATGTGGGATCTTCCCGGACCGGGGCACGAACCCGTGTCCCCTGCATCGGCAGGCGGACTTTCAACCACTGCGCCACCAGGGAAGCCCCTGTGGGGGCTTCTGAAGCTCTGTCCACCCTGCCTTCGCCTGTCTTGGGGCCTTGCCTGCTGATTTGTGATTGTTTCCAGCTGTCACTTTGCAACTTGGCCTCCCTGAGAACAGCATTCATCTTTGGTCTGCAGTGCCTGGCCCTTAGCGAGCTCTGATCCATGCTCCTCTTTCCTCCCACACCAACAGCAAATGCCTGATAAAGTCTCTCGTGGAGGCTAGTAGAGGAGGTAGGGAGAGAGGGCTGCAGGAGAAGCACAAGCTGCTGGATTTTTAACTGGTTGATGCGCACAGTGGTTTGGGGTCCCTCTGGAGTGGAATTTCCAGCAGCCCCGTCCACTTCCACAGTCTGGAGGAGCTGCTGCGTCTGCAAGTAAAACGTGAGTGACCATAACTGGGACAAGGCAGGGCCCCTCTCAAGGGCAGAAATAGAATTCCTTGTGAAAACGGTTCAAGTTGGAGATAGGATATGATAGGTTTCAGTCCGAGGGTCCACTGGTCTAAAAACCACCTGAACATCTCCAGGGTTGTGGGAAGGCGGCAAAACAGTGGCCAGGGTAAGCTTTAATATACGAACTCTACATGAGCTAGGTGACATGCTTCACTGTTCCCCAAACAAAACACAACCTTCCCAATGTCAATCTGGCTGCGTTGGCTACAGCACATTCTGAATGGTTTCGGAAGGAAGTGATGGTGATCCTACTTTAATCTAGAGTCTGCAGGGAAGGGGCAGGCAGTGGGCTCAGCACTGTATTTCAGCATCCTGAGGACTAGCTTGTCCAAATGGACAAGCCCTAAGGCAGGCTAGGAGACTAGGGCGAGCTACTGCCACAATCCAGTTGCCCATGATGGTGTCTCAGACCAGGTGATAAGAAGTGGTGCAATTCTGGGTTTATTGGGGAGGTAAGACTGATAGAATCTGCAGACAGACTAGGCTGAAATGGGACAAAGAGGAGTTAAAGATGGCACCAAGGACTTGAGCAACAGGAAAAATGAAGTGAGTTAGCATTTCCTGCAAGGGTGGGGAGCAAGCTGGTTGGGGAGAGGGTAGGATGTCAGAGGCTCCCTTGTCTTCAGGTTATGTTTGCTGGGCCTCTTAGGCGTCCTGGTTACTCTCACCACCCATCCACACCACCATTCCCTTTTGCCTACATCTGAGAAATGATCTCCTGACCTGTCTCCCTACCCTCACTTTTAAAAAAAATTTTATTTATGTATAGTTGATTTTAAATGTTCTGTTACAATGTTCATTGCAGCACTATTTACAACAGCCAGGACATGGAAGCAACATAAGTGTCCATTGACAGATGAATGGATAAAGAAGATGTGTCACATATGTACAATGGAATATTACTTTGTCATAAAAGAAATGAAATTGAGTTATTTGTAGCAAGGTGGATGGACCTAGAGACTGTCATGCAGAGTGAAGTAAGTCAGAAAGAGAAAAACAAATACTGTATGCTAACACACATATATGGAAACTAAAAAAAAAGGGGGCGTTCTGAAGAACCGAGGGGCAGGACAGGAATAAAGACAGACATAGAGAATGGACTTGAGGACATGGGGAGGGGAAGGGGAAGCTGGGACGAAGTGAGAGAGTGGCATGGACATATATACACTACCAAATGTAAAATAGATAGCTAGTAGGAAGCAGCCACATAGCACAGGGAGATCAGCTCGGTGCTTTGTGACCACCTAGAGGGGTGGGATAGGGAGGGTGGGAGGGAGACGCAAGAAGGAGGAGATATGGGGATATATGTATATGTATAGCTGATTCACTTTGTTATAAAGCAGAAACTAACACATCATTGTAAAGCAATTATACTCCAATAAAGATGTTAAAAAAAAAAACATGATACAAACAGATGGGGAGATATATGATGTTCTTGGATTGGAAGAATCAATATTGTGAAAATGACTACACTACCCAAAGCAATTTATAGATTCAGTGCAATCCCTATCAAATTACCAATGGCATTTTTCGCAGAACTAAAACAAAAAATTTCACAGTTGGTACGGAAACACAAAAGACCCCAAAGAGCCAAAGAAATCTTTAGAAAGAAAAACGGAGCTGGAGAAATCAGGCTCCCTGACTTCAGACTATACTACAAAGCTACAGTAATCAACAGAGTATGGTAGTGCCACAAAAACAGAAATATAGATCAAGGGAACAGGATAGAAAGCCTAGAGATAAACCCATGCATGTATGGTCACCTTATCTTGGACAAAGGAGGCAAGAATATACAATGGAGGAAATACAGCCTCTTCAATAAGTGGGTTGGGAAAACTGGACAGCTATGTGTAAAAGAATGAAATTAGACCACTCCCTAAGACCATACATACAAATAAACTCAAAATGGATTGAAGACATAAATGTAAGGCCAGACACTATAAAACTCTTAGAGGAAAACATAGCAGAACACTCTATCACATATATCACAGCAAGATCCTTCTTGACCCACCTCCTAGAGAAATGGAAATTTAAAAAAATAAACAAATGGGACCTAATGAAACTTAAAAGCTTTTGCACAGCAAAGGAAACCATAAACAAGACGAAAAGACAGCCCTCAGAATGGGAGAAGATCTTTGCAAAGGAAGCAACTGACAAAGGATTAATCTCCAAAATATACAAGGAGCTCATGCAGATCAATATCAAAAAAACAAACAACCCAAATCCAAAAATGGGCGGAAGACCTAAACAGACATTTCTCCAAAGAAGATATACAGATTGCCAACAAACACATGAAAGGATGCTCAACATCACTAATCTTTAGAGAAATGCAAATCAAAACTACAATGAGGTATCACCTCACACCAGTCAGAATGACCATCATCAAAAAATCTACAAACAATAAATGCTGGAGAGGGTGTGGAGAAAAGGGAACCCTCTTGCACTGTTGGTGGGAATGTAAATTGATATAGCCGCTATGTAGAACAGTATGGAGGTTCCTTAAAACACTAAAACTAGAACTACCATACAACCCAGCAATCCCACTACTCGGCGTATACCCTGAGAAAACCATGATTCAAAAAGAGTCATGTACCACAATGTTCATTGCACCTCTATTTACAATAGCCAGGACATGGAAGCAACCTAAGTGTCCATCGACAACTGAATGGATAAATAAGATGTGGCACATATATATAATGGAATATTACTCAGCCATAAAAAGAAACAAAACAGTTATTTGTAGTGAGGTGGATGGACCTAGAGTCTGTCATACAGAGTGAAGTAAGTCAGAAAGAGAAAAACAAATACCATATGCTAACACATATATATGGAACCTAAAAAAAAAAAATGGTTCTGAAGAACCTAGGGGCAAGACAGAAATAAACATGCAGATGTAGAGAATGGACTTGAGGACACGGGGAGGGGGAAGGGTAAGCTGGGATGAGGTGAGAGAGTGGCGTGGACATATATACACTACCAAATGTAAAATAGATAGCTAGTGGGAAGCAGCTGCATAACACAGGGACACCATTCGTTGCTCTGTGACCACCTAGAGGGGTGGAATAGGGAGGGTGGGAGGGAGACGCAAGAGGGAGGGGATATGGAGATATATGTATACGTATAGCTGATTCACTTTGTTACACAGCAGAAACTAACACAACATTGTAAAACAGTTATACTCCAATAAAGATGTTAAAAAATAAGAAAATTTTTTAAATTAAAAATAAAATCAAATAAGTATATAAATGTTGTTTTAGTTTCATGTATACAGCACAGTGATTCAGTTTTACATATATGTATCTATATTCTTTTTCAGATTCTTTTCCCTTCTAGTTTATTACAAAATATTGAGTATAGTTCCCTGTGCTATACAGTAGGTCCTTGTTGATTATCTATTTTATATATAGTCGTGTGTATATGTTAATCCCAAACTCCTAATTTATCCCTCCCCCCTTTCCCCTTTGGTAACCATGAGTTTGTTTTTTATGCCTGTGACCTACTCTCACTTTATTTTCTAACTTCTGTACCCTGAAAGAATACTTAAAAGTGAAAAATCTGATTTTAATTGTGGGTGTGACCCATCTGCCATGGTCTCCTATGGCAGACCATATGTGGGGAACACCTAGCTCTCTTCTTGTGTCCCCAAGGCCTCTCTCTGTCCTGTCCCCAAACCTCCTCCAGTCGCTCATTTACCCCAGCCCTGCTGTAATTATCAGGTTCTTGGGGGCTCCCTTGGTTCTGTGGCATGGACTGCACCTTTCCTTCTCCCCAGCCCTTTCTCCTGGGCCATGATGAGACATCATTCAGGCCTCTCTTCCTTTCAGAGATCTTCCATCCCCTGCTCAGGTAGGGATCCCATCATGCACCCACGTGGCTCCTGAGTTTCCCAGTTCCTAGCTCTCATGCTCCTGCCACATATAAGTGGTCGATGCCTTCACTTCCCGCTAGGCCATAAGACCCACACTGGATCCTCAGCCCCCCAGCATAGGACCTGACACCCTCTGAGCTTTGAGCACATTAGTCAAATCTACCAGTGGATGATTTGCCAAGCACCTGCTGCAGGCGAAGCTTCCTGTTCTCTGAAAGTAGGACCACAGTGGCCTGAGTCTTAGTGCAACTGGGCCTGTCTCTGAGGTCTTGTGCAGCGCCAGTGGCTCTCCATGTCTATTTATCCTGCCTGATTTTGCAGAGGTCTTTGCGCTGCCACATGGGTCTCTACTGTTCCTCATTCCTTTTCTTTTCAATTAAGATCACTGCCCTATTTCTCTAGGAATTCTGCTGCGGCTCCCTCACCGCATGGTTCTGGAGCTGCTAACTTCATGAATGTGGGGACACAGGTCCTAGCCCTCCTTTCTCTGAGATTTTGGAAACCTACGTTCCCCAAATCTAGGCTACCTTTTTCCTTTTTTTTTTTAATAGATTCCACATATAAGTGAGATGGTACAGTACTTATCTTTCTGACTTATTTCACCTAACATACATAATGCAGTCAAGATCCATCCTTATTGTCACAAATGGCAGGATTTCCTTAATTTTTATGGCTCAATAATATTCCACTGTGTGTATATTTATTTATATACCACATTTTCTTTCTTCGTTCATTCATTGATGCACACTTAGGTTGTTTCCACATCTTGGCTATTGTAAATAATGCTGCAATGAACAGGGGAGTGAAGATATCTTTTTAAGTTAAGTGTTTTCATTTTCTTTGGATAAATACCCCAGAAGTAGAATTGCTGGATCATATGGTGGTTCTGTTTTTAATCTTTTGAGGATCCTCCATACTGTTCTCCATCGTGGTTGCACCAGTTTACATTCCCACCAACAGTGCACAAGTGTTCCCTTTTCTTCACATCCTTGCCAACACTTATTATCTTTTATCTTTTTGATAACAGCCATTCTGACAGGTGTGAGGTGATATCTCATTGTGGTTTTGATTTGCATTTCTTTGATGATTAGTGATGTTGAGCATCTTTTCATATATCTGTTGGCTATCTGTATGTCTTCTTTGGAAAAATGTCTATTCAGATTCTCTGCCCATTTTTAAATTGGATAGTTTTTTTTTTTCAATTGAGTTGTATGAGTTTTTATAATTTTTAGATTAAAACCCTTTATCAGATATGATTTGCAAATATTTTCTCCCATTTAGTAGGTTACCATTTCATTTTGTTGATGGCTTGTTTTGCACTACCTTTTTTCTTATTACTTTATATTCCAGAGCAGTTTTATTTTTTATTTTGTATGTGTATTTTTTTTTTTTTTTTTTTGCGGTACGCGGACCTCTCACTGTTGTGGCCTCTCCCGTTGGAGCACAGGCTCCGGATGCACAGGCTCAGCGGCCATGGCTCACGGGCCTAGCTGCTCCGCGGCATGTGGGATCTTCCCAGACCGGGGCATGAACCCGTGTCCCCTGCATTGGCAGGCGGACTCTCAACCACTGCGCCACCAGGGAAGCCCAATATATTTTTTAATTGAATAACTTTGACATATAACATTATGTAAATTTAAGGTATGCAACATGTTACTTTGATACATTTATACATTGTAATGTGCTTGCCATTGTAGTGATATTTAACATATTACATAATTATAATATTATTGTCTATATTCATTATAATGTGCATTAAATTTCAAATGCTTATTTACTACTTGCTGCAAGTTTGTATCCTTAAACAACATCAGTCTTATCCCCCTAACCCCCATGCCCTGGCAGCCACCATTTTACTCTGTTTTTTTACCTGTCAGACTTTTTTAGATTCCAAATATAAGCTATGTCATATAGTACTTGTCTTTCTCTGTCTGATTTATCTCACTTAGCATAATGTGCTCAAGGTCCATTTTTGTTGTTTCAAATGGCAGGATATCTTCCTTTTCATGGTTGAATGATCCATGTGAATATATACCACATCTTTTTTATCCATTCATCTGTTGATGGGCATTTAGTCTGTTTCCATATCTTGGCTATGGTGAATGATGCTGAGATAAATGTGGGAGTGCATATAGCTCTACAAAATAATGTTTTTATTTTCTTTGGATACATACCCAGAAGTGGAATTGCTGGGACATATGGTAGATCTATTTTTAATTTTTTGAGGAACCTCCATATGGTTTTCCATAGTTGTTGGATGAATTTACATTTCCACCAACAGCAGGATTTCCTTTTTACCACATCCTCACCAGCACTTGTTTTCTCTTCTTGATGATACCCATTCTGATAGGTGGGAGGTAATATCTTCTTGTGGTTTTGATTTCCATTTCCTTGATTATTAGTGATGTTGAGCATCTTTACATGTGCCTGTTGGCCATTTTGATGTCCTCTTTGGAAAAATGCCCATTTAGTTTTTCTGTGCATTTTAAAATTGGATTTTTGTTGTTGTTGTTAAGTTGTATAAATTCTTTATATATTTTGGATATTAACCCCTTATCCAATATATGATTTGCAAAATTTTTCTCCCATTCTATAGGTTGTCTTTTCATTTTGTTGATTGTTTCTTTTGCTGAGCAGAAGCTTTTGAGTTTGATATAGTTCTATTGATTAATTTTTGCTTTTGGTGTTTGTGTTTTTGGTGTCATATACAAAAAATCATTTCCAGGACCAATACTGAGGAGCTTCTTCCTTACACTTTTTTTTCCCCTAGGAGTTTTGTGGTATCAGGTTTTATGTTTAAGTCTTTGATCCAGTTTGAGTTAATTTTTGTGAGTGATGTGAGATAGCGGTCCAGATTTCTTTTTCTGCATGTGTTTCTTTAGTTCTCCCAGCATGATTTGTTGAAGAGACTCTTCTTTCCCCATTGGGTGTTCTTGGCTCCCTTTTCGAATATTAGTTAACCATGTATGCGGGGGTTTAATTCCAAGCTCTCTATAATGTTCCATTGGTCTATGTGTCTATTTTTATACTAGTACCATGCCGTTTTTATTACTATGGCTTTGTCATATAGTGTGAAATCAAGAAGCATGATACCTCTGGCTTTGTTTTCTTTTCTCAGGATTGCTTTGGCTATTCAGGGTCTTTTGTAGTTTCACATAAATCTTAGGATTATTTCTTCCACTTCTGTGAAGAATGCCTTTGCTATTTTGATCAGGATTGTGCTGAATCTGTAGGTGGCTTTGGGTAGTATAGCGATTTTAACAATATTAATTCTTCCAATACATGAACATGAAAAGTCTTTCCATTTGTTTGATTATCTTTGATTTCTTTCAGCAAAATCTTTACTTTTCATTGTACAGATCATTCACTTCCTTGGTTAAATTTATTTCTAAGTACTTTATTGTTTTTGATGCTATTGTGAATGAGATAGTTTTCTTTTTTTAATTATTTATTTTTCGTTGCATTGGGTCTTTGTTGCTGTGCGCAGGCCTTCTCTAGTTGCAGTGAGCGGGGGCTACTCTTCGTTGCAGTGCACGGGCTTCTCATTGCGGTGGCTTCTCTTGTTGTAGAGCACAGGCTCTAGGGACGTGGGTTTCAATAGTTGTGGCACACGGCCTCAGTAGTTGTGGCTCACAGGCTCTAGAGCACAGACTCAGTAGTTGTGGTGCACGGGCTTAGTTGTTCCGTGGCATGTGGGATCTTCCTGGACCAGAGCTCGAACCCTCATCCCCTGCATTGGCAGGCGGGTTCTTAACCACTGCACCACCAGGGAAGCCCCGAGATAGTTCTCTTTATTTCTTTTTCAGATGCTTCATCGTTAGTGTAAAGGAATGCAACTGATTTCTGAATATTGATATTGTATCCTACAACTTTACTGAAACTATTGATTAGTTCCAATAGTTTTCTCTCCTTTTTTAAAAATTTTTTTCCTTCATTTTTATTTTTTATTGAAATATAGTGATTTACAGGTGTATAACATAGTGATTCAATATTTTCAGGTGTATAACATAGTGATTCAATATTTTTATAGATTATACTCTATTTAAAGTTATTATAAAATACTAGCTATGTTCCTTGTGCTGTACAATATATCCTTGTAGCCTATGTATTTTATACATAGTAATTTGTACCTCCTAATCGCATACATCTATCTTGCCCCTTCTCCCTTCTTTCCCCCACTGGTGACCACTAGTTTGTTCTCTATATCTGTGAGTCTGTTTCTGTTTTATTATATTCATTCATTAGCTTCAGTTTTTAGATTCCACATACAAGTGAAAACATACAGTATTTGTCTTTCTCTGTCTGGTTTACTTCACTAAGCCTCATACCCTCCAGGTCCATCCATGTTGCAGATGACAAAAATTCATTCATTTTTATGGCTGAGTAGACCACTCTTGCAACTCCTATTCAATATAGTACTAGAAGTCCTAGTTAGGGCAATTAGTTTTTTGATTGACTTTGGGTTTTTTAATATGTGAGACCATATCATTGGCAAATAGCAACAATTTTTCTTCTTTGTTTCCAATTTGGATGCCTTTTATTTCTTTGTCTTGCCTAATTGCTCTAGCTAGGACTTCTAGTACTAAATGGGAGTGGTGAGAGTGGACATCCTTGTCTTGTTCCTGATCTGAGAGGAAGAGCTTTCAACTTTCCTCCATTGAGTATAATGTGAGCTATAGGTTTGACATATATATAGCCTTTATTGTATTGAGGTATGTTCCTTCTATACCCAATCCATTAAGGGTTTTATTCATGAAAGGATGTTGTATTTTGTCAATTTTTTTCCCTGTGTCTCTTGATATAATCCTGATTTTATCTTTCATTTTGTTGATGTGATGTATTACAGTTATTTGTGTATGTTGAACCATCCTTGCATCCCAGGGATAAATCCCACTTGGTCATGGTATATAATCCTTTTTATGTATTCTTGAATTCAGTTTGCTAATGTTGAGAATTTTTGCACCTATATTAATCAGGGATATTGGCCTATAGTTTTCTTTTCTTGTGGTATCCTTATCTGGTTTTGGCATGAAGGTAATGCTGTCTTTGTAAAATGAGTTTGGAAGTGTTCTCTCCTTCACAATATTTTGGAAGAGTTTAAGGAATATTGCTGTTAATTCTTCTTTAAATGTGTAGTAGAATTCACCAGTGAAGTTGTGTCGTCCTAGAGTTTTCTGTGTTGGGAGTTTTTGATTACTGATTCAATCCCTTTGTACTTATTATTGGTCTGTTCACATTTTCTATTTCTTCCTGATTCAGCCTTGATAGAAATGTATCCATTTCTTCTAGGTTATGCAATTTGTTGGAATATAATTGTTCATAGCAGTCGCTTACGGTTCTATGTATTTCTATGGTATCAGTTGTAATGCCTCCTCTTTCGTTTCGAATTTTATTTGAGTCTTCCTCTCTTTTTCTTAGTCTAGCTAAAGGTTTGTCAATTTTATCTTTTAGAGCAGTTCTAGGTTTACAAAAAATCGAGCGGAAAGTATAGATGATTCCTGCCTACCCCTTGCCTCCCCTACTCAAGGTTTCCCCTATTATTAACATCTTGCACTGGTGGTATATATTTGTTACAACTCATGAACCAATATTGATACTTTATTATTAACTAAAATCCATAGTTTACATTAGGGTTCACTCTTGGTGTTGTATATTATATGGGTTTTGCCAAGTGCATAGTCATATATCCTCATTACAGTATCATACAGAATAGTTTTGCTGCCATAAAAATCCCCTGTATTCCACCTATTTATCCCTCCCTTTCTCCCCCCAAACCCCTGATAACAATTTTATCTTTTCATTGATTCTATATATTTGCCTTTTCCAGAATGTCATAGAGTTGGAATCTTACAGTATATAGCCTTTTAGATTGGCTTCTTTCACTAAGTAATATGCATCTAAGGTTTTTATGTGTCTTTTTGTGGCTTGATAGATCATTTCTTTTATTGCTGAATAATATTACATTGTATGGATGTACTACAGTTTGTTTATCCATTCACCTTTTAAAGAACATCTTAGTTGCTTCCAGTTTTCAGCAATTATGAATAAAGCTTCTATAAGCATTCAGATTTGTTTTTTTTTAATGTGGACATAAATTTTCAATTCATTTAGGCAAATACTGAGGGGTGTGATTGCTGGATCATATGGCAAGGCTGAATTATGGTCATAAGACTATGTTTAGTTGTGTAAGAAACTAAACTGCCTTTCAAAATGACTGCATCATTTTTGCATTCTCAACCAGCAGTGAATGAGAGTTCTTGTTGCTCCACATCCTTGTCAGTGTTTGGAGTTTGTCAGTGTTTTGGATTTTAGCCATTCTAATAGGTGTGTAGTGATAACCTGATGTTCTTATTTGCAATTCTCTAATGGCATATGATGTTGAACATGTTTTCATATGCTTATTTGTCATTTGTACATCTTCTCTGAGATGTCTGTTTGGATCTTTTGCCCATTTAAAAACTGGATTTGTTGTTGAGTTTTAAGCATTCTTGGTATATTTTGGATACAAGTCCTTTATCAGATATGTATTCTGCAAATATTTCCTATCAGTCTGTAACTTGTATTTTTATTTTTAACACTTTCACAGAGCAGAAGTTTTAAATGAAATCCAGTGTATAATATTTTTTTCTTTCATAGATCATGCTTTTGGTGTTTATCTAAAATCTTATTACCAAACCAAGGTCTTTTAGATTTTCTCCTATGTTATCTTCTAGAAGTTTTGTAATTTCGCATTTTACATTTAGGTCTATGATTCATTTTGAATATTTGTGAAAGGTGAAAGGTCAGTGTCTAAATTCTTCTCCTTCTTCTTCTTCTTCTGCATTGGATGTCCAGTTGTTCCAGTACCATTGCTTAACAAAGATTAGTTGGCTATATTTGCCTGGGTTTATCTCTGGGTTCTCTATTTCTTTCCATTGATCCATTTATTCTTTTGCTAGTGTCACACTGTCATAATTACGGTAGCTTTACAGTAAATCTTGAAATTGAATTGTGTCAGTCTTCTGACTTTGTTCTTCATTATGATTGTGTTGGTTACTCTGGGTCTTTTGCAGATCCATATTAGCTTTAGAATCAGTTTGTTGATATTCACAAAATAACTTGCTGGGATTTTGATTGGGATTGCATTGAATCTATAAATCAATAGGAAGAATTAACAGTTTAGCAATATTGAATATTCCTTTCCATGTACATGGCATATCTCTACATTTATTTAGAATTTATTTGATTTCTTTTATCACACTTCTTAGATTTCTTCATATAGATCTTGTATCTATTTTGTTAAGTTTATTCCTACGTATAATACTTTGTGTGTGTGTATGTGTGGGGGGGGCATGCTAATGTAAATTGTATTGTGATTTTAGTTTCAAATCCAACTTGTTCATTGCTGGTATATAGGAAGGCAATTGACTTTTGTATATTAACTTTGTGTCCTATAACCTTGCTATAATCACTTCTTAGTTCCAGGAGTTTTTTGTCAATTCTTTGGGATTTTCTACAAAGATAATTATGTCATCCTTGAACAAAGACATTTTTATTTTTTCCTTCACAATCTCTATGCCTTTTATTTCTTTTTCTTGTCTTATTGCATTAGATAATTTCACTGACTACGGATTTCTAGGTTGGTGGTTTTTTCTTTCAATACTTTCAATACTTCACTCAATTCTTGCTTACATGGTTTGTGACAAGAATTCAATGTAATTCCTAACCTCTATAGGTAAGGTTCATCTATAGATAAGGTGTTTTTTTCCCTCTGACTTTTCAAGATTTTCCTTTTTGTCTTTGTTTTCTGCAATTTGCATATGATATGCATAGGTGTAGACTTCTAGTGTTTTATCCTGCGTGGTGTTCTCTGAGCTTCTTGGATTTGTAGTTTGCTGCCTGTTATTAATTTGAGGAAATTTTTAGCCATTATTACTTCTAATACTTCTTCTGTTCCCTTCTCTCTTTCTTTTCCTTTTGGTATTCTTATTATGCATGTGTTACACCTTTTGTAATTGTCCTACAGTTCTTGAATATTCTGTTCATTTTTTCTATGTTTTTCTCTTTTTATTTCAGTTTGAGAAGTTTCTATTGAGATATTCTCAAGCTCAGAGATTCTTTCCTCAGCCCTATCTATTGGTGAGCCCAGCAAAGGTATTCTGCATTTCTGTTACAGTGTTTTAGATTGCTAGCAATTTTTTTTAATTCCTTCTTAGGGTTTCAGTCTTCCTGCTTATGTTATCCATCATTCTTGCAATGTTGTTCACCTTTTCCTTTAGAATTCTTAGCATATCAATCATAGTTATTTTAAATTCCCAGTCCAGTCATTCCAAAATCATTGCCATATCTGAATTCAGTTCTGTTGCTTTCTTTTTATCTTCAGACTTTTTTTTGTCTTGCCTTTTAGCATGCTTTGTATTTTTGTTGAAAGCTGAACTTGATATATTAGGTAATAGAAACCAGATAAATTGGCTTTAGTGTGACAGTATAGGTTGATCTGGCTGGGAGTTATATTGTGTTTGCTGTTTGCTGTAGCTGTAGTTGTCTGAAACGTCAGTTTCCTCTAGTGTCCTTGTTTTTCTTTGTCCTATCAAGTCCTTGTTAAATAGAGTCTGAGCCTTTCAGTTTTTTTAAACTATAATCCGCTGTCATCGTGCAGGGGTTCTGTTGCTGAGTTGGAAGGCGGCACTGGGGAGAGGGAACATTCTATAGTCCTATAATTATGTCTCAGTCTTTTTGTGGGTCTGGGCCCCTGGGGTATGATCTTCACAAGTGCTTCTCAGCCTCCCCCTCCCCTCTTCTACTGACAGGAAGTCTAGAGGGGCTGGCTAATTGCCCTTCCCCAGGTCAGATAAAGTAGTTTCCCTTGCGTGCTGGCCTTTGTCACAGAGAATTGGAGGAAGAACAGGATGCTCTGGCAGATTTCAACATGGTTGCTTTTGTTCCTGCTGGAAGCATGAGGGGATTTTCCTCCAATCTTCACAGTGAGAACTTGGTGGGGCTCCTGGAGGTGAAACTCAGAAAAGTGGGAGAGGGGACTAAACTGGTCCCCGCCTAGCATTTTGAACTCTCAAGCTTGTCCACACTCTGCCCCCAGCAGTTGGTTAATTGCAGTTTGTGTTCCTACTGGTACTGTCTCCACCAGCAGGCTTCTCTTCTGGGGCTCCCTCTGAAACAGGAGGGAAGGGGGCAGAGCACAACCCTTAAAGAATGACATAGCCGTTGAGGATATGACATAAACTCATTAGAACCAACTATGCCCAATATGGTGGAAGATTTGACTTCCCTTAGACATTGAGCCTCATTTTATGCATACTGGAATGCATTAGCATCTAGAAGATGCACCCACAGGTGCCATGACTGTTCTGAGGCTGACCATAAAAGGCCAAAAAGTGGGTGGTGGCTCAATTTCTGGAAATCTCCGCCCCTTCTCCAAGATGGAATAATCCTCCCATTTTATTAGCCTACGGAATTACGCAGCCCATAAAAACTAACCACCCCACATTTTAGGGCCACTCTCGCCTTTTGAGATGGACTGCATTCTATATATAGAATGTGTAGCTTACTAAATAAATCCACTTCTTACCTATCATTTTGTCTCTCACCGAATTCCTTCTGCATTGAGACATAAAGAACCTGAGCTGCAGTAAGTCCTGACACCAGGTGAGTGATTTTAACTAAAAGACAGTGGGTTCAAGTGCCGATCTGAGTTTTGGCTGAGTAAAAGTCCTAGTTCGTGGGTTCAGTTCCCAACCTGAGTTTTGGCTGGGTTTGAATCCCATCTGAGTTGTGTGGTTTCACCCATAAGCTGTGATTCTCTGCATCTGCCTCTCTCTCTAGTTACGGTTTGCCTTGTGACTTCAGTTCTCTGATGGATCTAAGAAGAGATATTGTTTTTCAATTTATTCAGTTATTTTCTTATTGTAAGAATGGGAGTGATGCTTCTAAGCTTTTAACAGTGCAGAGAAGAAATCCGAAATCTAGGTTACTGTGCCTGAGGTTCCTTAGCTGACAACAGAGGGACCTAATTCCACTTGAATGACCCATTTCCTTTCACTGACTTTGGTTTTTTTCATGCTACTGGTGTTTCTCTTTCTTCTTTGATCTACTGAGAGCAGCAAAGAAGGTGACAGTTAAAATTGTGGTCAGCACCTGGCCCTACAATGAGGTTGTGAACTTCCAGATTCGTAGAAGGCAGATGACAGGTGGCCCCCAGCTTGTGTGGGGTTTACCATGCTAAAGCCAGCTTCAGTCCCAACAAAGACTCTGGCCCGCACCCCCGTGCGGCCCACCTAACCTGCTACTTCTCTGTTTCCCAGTCCTAAGGTTCTCCCAGGTCTCTCACTGACCAGCTCTTCTCCAAGGGCTACCTCCAGGGAAAGTCTAGAGAACATCCAGGGAGGCAGCAGCCGTGACATAATCAGAGTGCCAGCAGTGATGTGGACCTTTGTCTACAAAATCTTCTCCAAATTGCTGCTGGGAAAGAAGACGACAGTGAGAGTTCCTCGGCCTGATGTGGACTGTGGCAACCAGTATACAGGGGTCTGCTGGCTGGAGGAGGAACCCCCCCAAGTCTCACCAGTGTTGGGGATGTCCTGAGCCTTGGCCCCTGTGGAACTGACTTTCAGACCAAGACTCTGGGAGCAGGCATAGTCACTGGACACAAAGCTGCCTGGAGCCAGAGTGGAGCTACCAGTAGAAGAACCAGGGAAGGAAGCAAGCAAAGTGGTGGGAGTGTGGTGAAGGCCCTGCCCGGGGCTGCAGATACAGAACCAGAGACGCCCATGCTGGAGTAAGGCTGGGAGTGTACCAGTATGATTGTTTGCAATGATTCTTTTAAATTATTTTTGAACATCCTTTCTTAACCTTTAAGAATCAGAATAGTTAACATCTGAACATTTTCTGTATCAGTTAGTTTTTAGGTGTTAGAAACTGGCAAGAAGCCTGAGAGGAGGCTTAATTCTGGAAAGTGTGTCTTTTACAACAATTTCAGTGTGAAAGACATTTTTACAAATGAATTTTGACTCCTGTGGTGAACACACGCTGATTCACTGATGCATTCTAGTATCTGATATGGTCACGGTCTTCAAATGAAAAAGCAAGCACTTGCTGTCCTTTGAAATATCTGCTGCATCTCCTGCTGCTGTGTGTGCGTGAGTGAACCTGCTTTTGTGGTTCTTTGTGTAGCTACTTTGAATTTTCATGATTATGCTTTGATTATTCATAATTTTTCATTTTATAGAACTGATGTGTGTTGACAATAAACTAAATAAAAGAAATAAATGTGTGAAATAAATAAGTGGTTAAAAGAGATCATTTCCTTTGGGGGACAGAGGATGGGAAGGAAACTGGAAAGGGGGTTCACTGAGGTCTTGGGAGTTTGAATGCATATGTTGAGAGGTAATTACTCTCCCTGGGGGTGGAGTCACTTGCGACTCCCCTAAGCCAACTCTCAAAGAATCATGTAATTTTCGATGATGCCTGCAGGAAGAGCTTGTCATCTTGTTTGATAGGATTGTTGATCTACCCAGAGGAAGAGGAAACTGGGGGATGTGGTCCTTGAAGAGAGCATGGCCAGCCTGCACTCAGTATGCACACACATGTGAGTTTCCCATGGGTCAAAAGAACATCTGGGAAGCTAGTCAAATTGAACCACTTTGCTGCATCCTTCTCAAGCATGCTGTCTGCAGGTGAGGGAATCCAGGATCAGAGGAGCATTGGGCTGTCCTGGCAGGAGCAGGATGGAGCAGAGATTAGGGGTTCGGCTGAGGGAACTGAGGAATAGGGAGGATCTGGGGAGGCTGTGGCTGCACCAATTCTCTCATCTCCCGTTATTGCCTCATCGCTGAAGGAACAGCAAGAGCCTGTGAGAGGGATAAAGAGGAAGTTTCCGGAGGCAGAATGGCCCCCTCCCCACAGCAGGCCCCCGACCTGCTGGGATCAGAATTGGATACAAAGGGGCTTCCCTGGTGGCGCAGTGGTTGAGAGTCCGCCTGCCGATGCAGGGGACACGGGTTCATGCCCCGGTCCTGGTAGATCCCACATGCCGCGGAGCGGCTGGGCCCGTGAGCCATGGCCGCTGAGCCTGCGCATCCGGAGCCTGTGCTCCGCAACGGGAGAGGCCACAGCAGTGAGAGGCCCGCGTACTGAAAAAAAAAAAAAAAGCTACAGATTTTTTTCCCCAGAAAGTCAGTTTTTAAATATTTATCAGACACCACTGCATTACTTTATCACTCCCTCTATATTACCATATTTTTAAATAAACCATTTGGGAATAATTATGTCCCATTATTCCTTAATACAGAAGTGTGTATTTTCTTAAAATAAGGACATTCTCCTAGATCAAAATCAGGAAATGAATATTTATCCAACATTACTATCTGATCCATGAGCATTTTTTTAAAAGATTTTTTTGGTTGTGGACCATTTTGAAAGTCTTTTTATTGAATTTGTTACAATATTGCTTCTGTTTTATTTTTTGGGGGCACGAGGCATGTGGGATCTTAGCTTGCTGACCAGGGATCGAACCCACACTCCCTGCATTGGAAGGCGGCGAAGTCTTAACCATTGGACTGCCAGGGAAGTCCCTGATCTATACCATTTTTTCAAAATGTCTCTTCTTCTCAAAGTAGTGTCTTGTATAGGTCTGGGATCCCACCCAGAGTCACCTATTGCATTTAGTTGTCACGTCTCTTTAGTCTCCTTCAATCTGAGGCAATTCCTTAGTCTTGCTTTATCTTTTTTATGACCTTGACATTGTTGAAGAGTATCAGCCAGTTTGTCTGATGTTTCCTCCTGATTTATGAATTTCGGGGGCAAGAATACCTCAAAAGTGATGCTGTTGTAGTCTTCTCACTGTACTGTATCAGAAGGCACATCGTGTGAATTTATGTCATATCTGGTGATGTTAACTTGTCACTTGGTTGAGGTGGTATCTGCCAGTCTCCTCCACTGCAAAGTTGATAAGTGTTTTGTACTTCTAAAATAATTAGTATTTTGTGTTGAGATACTTTGAGACTTCTATTGTAGGGTAAAGTTTTCTCTTCTCCCCCATTTATTTGTTCATTTATGTATATCAGTACAGATATACATAATCTTAGATTTCATTTTTCTCAATCTGTAACTTCTATTAATTATTTTGATGTTCAAATTCGGCTGTTGGGAGTCCCTTCAAGCGGGCTTTTCTGTCCATTTGACATCTCCCCACTATTCTTCGAGGACTTCCTTGCATTCCGGTAAAAGATGGTTTAGACCCATTCTGCTATGTGTTTCTTCAACACCCTCAAGCTATTAAATCAGTTCTGACACTATTTACCTAGAGGTAGTGTCAGATCCCACAGGTTAAGAGCTCAGTCCTATAAGACTCCCCCCACCCTTCTCACACCAATTACAAATCCAGGTTGCCTGTGTTTCTGTCCCACCCACCATAAATTGGAGATTCCCAAGACCCCTGCCTTGGGTTCTGTTAATTTGTAGAGCAGCTCACAGAACTCAGGAAGAGTTTACTCATTAGATTACAGGTTTATTATAAAAGGATATAGCTCAGGAATCAGATGGAATAGATGCATAGAGGAAGGTATGTGGGAAGTGGCACAGAGCTTCCTTGCTCTCTCTGAGCACCTCTCTCCCTGCATCTCCAAGTGTTCACCAACCTGAAAGTTCACTGAACCCAGTCCTTTTGGGGTTTTATAAAAAGGCTTCATCACATAGGCATGACTGGTTAAATCATTGGCCCTTGATGACTGAACTCAATCTCCATCCCCTTTCCCCTCCCAGCGGTGGAGGGGGGTGCGTGGGCGGGGGTTAGTTACAACCCTCTCTCACACAGTTGGTTCCCCTGGCAACCAGCCCCATCCTTACTGGCTTTCCAAAAGTTATCTCATTAACTCGGGTGTGGTTGAAAGTGGCTTGTTATGAATATCCAAACACACCCTTATCACTCTTATCACTTAGAAATTCCAAGAGTTTAAGAGCTCTGTTCTAAAATCTAGGGTGGGCCTTCCCTGGTGGCGCAGTGGTTGGGAGTCCGCTTGCCGATGCAGGGGACACGGGTTCGTGCCCCGGTTTGGGAGGATCCCTACATGCCGCGGAGCGGCCATGGCCGCTGGGCGTGCGCGTCCGGAACACCGCAACGGGAGAGGCCACAACAGTGAGAGGCCCGCGTAACACAAAAAAAATTAAAAAAAATAAAACCTAGGTTGACGACCAAATATTTCCTAGTATAAATCAGAACATCACACCCTTCTTACATTTTCCCTGCCCCAGCCCTGGAGTCCACCATTTCTCCAAGGAGCCTTAGTTCCTTTCAGTGGTAAGTAGTACTAAAAACTAAGTTCTGGGTGCAAGGTGTGCTCAGTGGTACAGGGGTGTTATTGTTTCTAAGCCCTCAAAGCAGACAGAGCTAGGAACTATATGTATGTGCACACACTACCTATCTATCATCTATCTATCCATCTATGTATCATATGTGTGTTTCATCTATCACATAGTAAAAGCCATGAGTTCACAATTATTCTTTCATTCTCTCCTTTCGCTTCTGTTTTTCGTCTGTTGTTGTTTTTGTATTTCTTTTCTCTGGCTGAAGAGACAGCACACTTAGTGAATTTTTTTCTTTGATCAACCCCTTGTTGAGCAATTCTTGTCATTATTCATTTTAATGTTCAAATTGTCCCATGATTGGTCAGTGGAGCCCCTTCGACCTAGCTCCTATGTCTTTTTGTTATGTTCCCATCAGTTTTTTGACATTTTTAAAAAAATTATTTATTTATTTTTGGCTGTGTTGGGTCTTCGGTGCTGTGCGTGGGCTTTCTCTAGTTGCGGTGAGTGGGGTCTACTCTTTGTTGCAGTGCGCGGGCTTCTCATTGCGGTGGCTTCTCTTGTTGCGGAGCACGGGCTCTAGGCATGCAGGCTAAGTAGTTGTGGCTCGCAGGCTCTAGAGCACAGGCTCAGTAGTTGTGGCACACGAGCTTAGTTGCTCCGCAACATGTGGGATCTTCCCGGACCAGGGCTTGAGACCGTGTCCCCTGCATTGGCAGGTGGATTCTTAACCACTGTGCCACCAGGGAAGCCCCCCGTCAGTTTTTGAGCATGTTTGTACATTACAGCAAACGATGTTCCAGATTTACCTGTACTTTCTCTGCTCCAGCCCTGGAACCCACCATTTCTCCAAGTTCATTTTAGTGGGAATTGACAGTGAAAACTAGGATCTGAGCCCTAAGTGAGGTCATTGTTTATGAAGTGTCCTTGTTTCTAGATCTTTCTAGAGCTAGAAAATATATACAAAACTATTAAAATACACAAGTTAACTGATACCTCTAATTTTATCCAGTGAAGTTTCTCCTCTTTTTCCCCCATTCCAGTTTCTTTCATGTCTTCCACAGTGAACACCCTGACTAGCAGCAACATGAATATATTTCTACTCATCAGCTCAAACCTACAACACGCACAAATAAGCTTTGGAATTGCCTTTTTTGTTTCAAAGAAGATCATATTCATACATGTACACATACACATCTATTGATACATGGGCAAAGGTCTCGCTTTTTCCCATTTCGGCTATACTGAGCCTTTTAAGCCTTTGCTGGCGTTTTGGTTCATACACTGGGGTCGGTGTATTTGTTCCGTCTAGAGGAAGCGGGAGAGCAAAGCACTGACTGGGTATCCAGGAAGCCGCCCAGGACCCAGACCTGTGGCCACGAGGGCGCCTCACCACATGGCCAGGGCGGGGTCCGAGGGCTCATAGGGTTGTAACCAGGTGTCACTGTCCTCCTCTTCGGGGACGCGTTTCTCTCTAACTGGCAATGGGCAGATGGTAAGTGGATCTGGGTGTTCGCTGCCGTCATGGGCTCTAGGCCTGAAATACGCGCAGAGTGCCCCAGAGAAGGTGTCCGTGAAGGTGAAGATGTGGGAGCCATTGGATACATTGAAGAAGGACAGCTTTCCCGCCTCGCAGTCCAGAAAGATGCCCACGCACCGGGGTGGCACGCGCATGGTGAGCGCGATGCGGTGCGGGTCCAGCACGAAGTACTCGCAGCCGTTCCACAGCCCCATCACCCAGTAGCCACCCGCCGGGCTCAGGCGCGCCTGCCCTGCGCGCGGCACCGCTGCCAGGCACGCACCTAGGAACCAGCGGCTGCGGCGGCCCACGTGCACCTCCCAGTAGTGGCGGCCCGTGGAGAAGCGCTCCCGGCTTAGAACGCACATCTGCTCGGAGAACCGCTGGGGGTCACCGGCCGCTGAGCCTGGCGCCATCCTGTGGGAGGACACGCTCTTGCCATCCTCGGAGACCTCCAGGCTGGGGTGGGCGGAGCCAGGATCCAGGGTCACATCCACTGCGCAGAGGCATATGTTTAGTGCAGGTGAAGGACGGTTCTGCCCCTACTCCCACGCCTGTCCCCTCCCCCAGCCAGGCAAACCCTCTGGCTCTCCTGATGGACCAATCAGTGGAATAGTCACTCCCTCTCCTGCAACCCGCTTCCCACCACCCTGGTACTGAAGAGGCATGAAAGTCACTTTCTAATTTTTGAAAGTGATTAGAGGAATCCCATTTCTTTCCTGAACCGGAAGGTTCTTGAATTCCATGGTGCCATGCAGAGCAGAGAGAGCAAATGAGGTAGGTTTGTGGGGATAGAGGTGGGCTCACTTTCCCCAAGACCTGATCAACCGGAAGGAGCTTAGGGCTGATTCTGTCCCGGCTGCTCTCACCACCCTGTGTGACCATGAAATCACTAGTGAGCTCTGGGACTCTTTTACAGCAATTTTAGGATTTTAAAACTGTAGGGGACCTCTGAGATCATCTAGTCCAGTACCCTGCACTCCAACACCCCATCCCCCCCAAAAAAACCACACCCATTTGATGGATAGGAACCCTCTGTCGGATGATGTGGGAGGTTCCTTACAAACTCTGTATTCTCTCCTGCAAAGAGGCCCTAGTAGCAACCTTTCTGCCAGTTGGAAACAAATCTAGTAAAACCCAGAAAGCTAGGTGCGTGTGGGAGCATGTGTGTGCATACAAACGTGTGCACGTGTGAGTGCAATCACATTAATGCATGTGAGCATGTATGTGTGCAGGCATATGTGTCATATTATGTGTTTTATAAGTGAGCTTTTGTGTCTGTATGTGGGGCCCATACTTGGCTCCTGGACAGACCCTTCCTCTAATCTCAGTTCTGGATACCTCCCTTCTACTTAAGATCCAGCCAACCTAATTCACAAGGCACAGTTCCTTGGCTTCAGTTACCTGCATGTTGTTGGGCTGCTCTCCACTCTGAAACCAAACAGAGAGGAAAAAGAAGCTCAGAGATCTGGGTCAGTAACCCTAGAACCTTGAGGGCGGCTCAAAATGCAAAAGGGACGCCTACAAACTAAGTAACCTCGTTCCCACCATGATAGCTGGCTTGGATCCAGACTGGCCTGGGTCCACCACGGCATCTTCCCGGGAATTTGGGATTGGGTAGGGGGCTGGTGTCAGTGCTGGCTTGTACCGAAGCTGTGTACAGGCTGAAGTTGTGCTGGGAACAGTGGGATGACAGAGTATGTGGGCAAAGAGAACCAATACAAGCAACTGGGATACCTTAAAGGATGGAAATGAAGCCTCAATCTCTGACTGGCTTAGTCTCCAGGAGGCCCAGCTGAGCTTGGCTCCTGTCCTAAGACATCCTCTGGACACCCTGTCTTGCCCTCTTTCTTAACATGAGCCATTCTGTGTGGATTTCTGTTTTGTTTTATCTTGTTCTATTTTACAACAAAGAGAGCACCAAAGTCACAAAATGCAAAAGCAATAGAAGACATTTTCAGAGCTCCATAAATTTACAGGAAGGCCCTGCAACCCTGATTTTGCATCAGAATAACCAGTAGATCTTTAAAAATATAGAGCTTTTGCATAGAATAACTTAATTCGACAAAGGTGTCAATTCTCCCTAAATTTATGTATAAATTCAAAGCAATCCCATATAAAACTACTTTTGGATTTTTTTAGAAACTTCATAAATTCATCCTAAAATTTATATTTTAAAAAGGTCCATTAACTTTAAAAAGGAAGGGGAAATGGAGGAGGACTTGCGCTTTCAGGTACTTTAAAGGCCAAAGTAATATGTGACCAAAAGACAGACCCATGAAGACCTGGGAACTGAATATGCACTAAAGGTGATACCCAAATCAATGGGGAAATCATGGATGGTGTCGTAGGTGGTATTGGGAAAACTGACACCTTATTCGGAGAAAAATTGCTGGGTTCTTGTCTAACACCACATAAAATGGTGAATTTCAGATGGATTAAAAACCTGCACATAACACATATACAGTGAGTAGAAGAAAATGTTAAGAGACTGTCTTTGTGACCTAAATGTAAGGAAGATCTTCAACAAAACTTCAGAAACACAAGCCATTAAGGTAAAAATGTGATGCATTCGCTTTTATCAAAATTGGTTATTTCGGGGCTTCCCTGGTGGCGCAGTGGTTGAGAGTCCGCCTGCCGATGCAGGGGACGCGGGTTCGTGCCCCGGTCCGGGAGAATCCCACATACCGCGGAGCGGCTGGGCCCGTGAGTCATGGCCGCTGAGCCTGCGCGTCCGGAGCTTGTGCTCCGCAACGGGAGGGGCCACAGAAGTGAGAGGCCCGCGTACCGCAAAAAAAAAAAAAAAAAAAAAAAAAAACAACTGGTTATTTCTTTTCAATAAGGGGCACCATTGGACAAAGCTAATAGCAGGTGACGGAAGAGAAGAAGGAATTCACAATGTATAATAACAATGAGGGATTAATATCCTATGTGTATATATCATATTCTACAATAATAATAATATCGCATGAAGGATGCCTGCAAACCAAAAGGCTCCATTCCCCAGCACTGACACCAGCCCTGTCTCGTGAAATCAACAAGGAAAAGATAGCAATGCCATATGGAAAACAGGCAAAGGACAGGAACTGGTAATTTTCAGAAGAGGAAGCCCAAAAAGCCAGCTAGCATATAAAGAGATGCTCAAGCTTCTTAGTGTCCAGAGGAGTGCAAACCGAAAGAACAATTACTTGTCCCCGTTGACTGGTAAACTCAGGAAGCTGGCTCACACGGGATGTGGGCACGAGGAGCCTTCATGCACTGCGTGAAGGATGATGGTGCTGCTGCAGGAGATCCTTCCATCCCACTTAGTGACACATCCCCCACGGGCCAGCAGTTCCCCGCGGGGGTACACATCCCAGAGAAATCTCCACACAGAGCCAGAAGGCAACGTGTGTTCAGATATTTATTCAGCCTTGTTTGTGGTGGTATAGAGTTAGAAGCAGGCTGGATGTCTACTCCAGGAGGGTGGCTAGCTCAAAGCGAGTGCTCTGCAGCAAGGAGATACAGACTAGATTTACATGCGGCAGCAGGCATGGATAGTCAAACACAGCAATGAGTGAGATAAGCAGGGAACAGCACGAGACTGTACATGTCTTTACAGAAACTGAAGTGCACCGCACAAAACAGAAATTCACCTCTTGCAAGAATACATACAAAATAAAGATACACATTAGACTGTTTGTTTTATGGGGGGGAATGGAGGAAGGTACAGGGAGAAATAATTACATATAAGGTAACATGCCTTCTATTTACATATAAGGTAACTCTCACCAGGAGTGAGGGTCTTTGAGGGGGGACACCAGGAAGCTAGGTGATTCTGATGTGCAACCAGGATTGGCACCAATGATTTACCGTATGCTTACACTTCAGAACAATATAAAAATAACTATAAAAGTAAAACTCAAATATAACCTATACCAAGCAACATAGATTAGTACATGTGTGTAGCTACGGAATAAACCAGAATGAAGCATAGTTGGTTAGTCAGAGCAGGTGACTGGGATGCTGAGATGTGACATGGACAGTGGGAGGAAAACGGGCTTCACTCACCAGCCTGGCCTTCAGCCCTTCTCCAGTCTGAAGTAGCCAAGGAAAAACAGAATTAGAACAGCAGGTCCCTGCAGCTTCCTTGTTCACACGTCAAATTTTGCACCCACCCCTGCGCCTCTCCCCTTTCTCCTGCCACCCACACAGCCAGCGGAGTTCCAGCCTGGCCATCATACCTGGCTGGGAGATAAGACGAACATACACGGATAACCACATGCTACAAGGTGGACAAGAAATAGTTCTAAGGGGGGGTCACTTACCCAGCTCCACTTGAAGTTTCCCTGTAAGCAGAACACACAGAGAAAACATCAGCCTTTGGATGAGTGCAACCACCTTCCCAAGGCAGTTAGGCCACTGGGAAGAGGTTTCTTAGTCTTAAACCACTGCTCACCCCGACCCCATCCTAGATGCTGCATCACCCATCTGCAGGATTCTTTTTTTTTTTTTTTTGTGGTACGTAGGCCTCTCACTGTTGTGGTCTCTCCTGTTGCGGAGCACAGGCTCCGGATGCGCAGGCTCAGCGGCCATGGCTCACGGGCCCAGCCGCCCCGCGGCATGTGGGATCCTCCCGGACCGGGGCATGAACCCGTGTCCCCTGCATCGGCAGGCGGACTCTCAACCACTGCGCCACCAGGGAAGCCCATCTGCAGGATTCTTACACCTCATCCTATTCTTTGCTCTAAGGCAGAAATCTGCACAGCGCTGGGAAGGGAGAACTGGTCTTGATGCTGAGGAACCTCTTTCAAGGGTTCTGGTCTGGTTCGGAGAGGCTACTGCTCCCTTGCCCTGTAATACAAGCTTTTCCTGGGGAGGAAGTCCTGTGTAAGTCCAGGCACTGAGCACACCCTGCAGGAGCCTCAGGGTCACTTACTGGGTACATTATTTAAAGAACTAGGAGGACATCACACTCAATTATTTCCCCAGGCCAGATACCAAAACTCTAATATTTTGCCACTAGAAACGCATTCCTCTGATTTCTCTAATCTTTGTCTTTTAAAAGTAAGACTGGGAAAGGCAACAATATACACTAATTCGGGCTATGATGTTAATGAATTATTGTGGCTCTTTTTGTTGTTTGGTTGATTGCCTTTTTTGTTTTTGTTTTCCCCTCCATGACTAGGTAGACTGCAAGACAAGCTTCAACTTTATTGCTTTGTCTGGTGTTTTACTGGGGCAGACAAGGTGGTTCTCAAGGTCTTCCCCCTCCCATGGTGGCCTTCTCCTCTCCTCTATCCCCTCTTCCTTTGGATTCACTCTTCCCTCCTCCCCCCACATGGTTTCAAGGTGCTGAGTCCCCCTGGGAAGAAAAGTGGATTTGATAAATTGCTTTCACTTTGGTGCAAATTAAAGCTGGCTTCCTTCCCAGTGACATTTGCATTAAAAAGAGGTTATCCTAGGAAGATGAACCAGAAGGAGTAGACCTTTTACAGTGGGATTGTAAGTGAATTGTACAATTGGCAGGAGAGGGCCTGGCAGAGTCTTTCCAGAGGGTCTTAGGTCAGGCTTCCTTGACAGGTGCACACAAATCGGTTTCGGAGGGGAAAGGCGGGCGGCGCAGAGGGATGGATTTCGAATTAGAGCGCTGCCATCCATTGCTCTCCAAAGGGGGCCTAAAATCACTGAAGCCCTGCTTCCACCGTGTGCCGGGGTTAACCCCCTAGCCCACAGCCAGCACCGTGGGCATGGCACCCAGAACTTACCCAGCTCTTCTGTGAGTTTCCCTGGAGAAAGAAACGAAGAAAAGAGGAAAATCTACATGGATCACTGAGGCCTTGCATCTCCAGAGTGCACAGACTTGGGACCCCATGTGTTCTGGAGAACCAGTTTGAGCTGGACTCGAGGGAGGAGCAGGCTCCGAGGCAGGAGAAGTGGAAGAAATCCTCTGCCGCCCCGCGCCCCCCCCCCCCCCGCCTCTGCCCTCTCCCAACCCCCGCCCCTGCTGTGACCTACGCGTCTTCTTCACCCAGCGTCCCCACTTCTGCGAGTCAGGGGTGTGTGCGAAGAGCGCGTCTTTCCTTTCCCTCTGCTTACCTTTGTCCTTCTCCGCCTGCTTCTTCAGCTTTTCTGCAAGGAAGAAAAAAGGGGAGCAGACGTGAGTGTGCGCGCTCCCCTGCCTGTTTCCACGACCCATGCCAGCCCTGCCTCCGCAGGATGGCCCCTCAGCAGTGCCCCGCTGTGGCCGCCTCCACCACTTTGCTGTTGGGCAAAGCCAACTCCAGGAGGGCAGCCCCCAGCCTGCCTGGTACCTCGGGACCTCCGTTGCCTCCGAAAGAAGTACAGCGCCAGCGTCGGGAGGAGAGCCAAGACGAGCAGCGGTCCCACCAGAGTCCCGAGGAAAGCTCTCTTCCAGGGAGAGGTTCCGGGTAAAAATACGTCTGGAAAACACCCCACATGGAGTTGTCTCGATTTGGTCTTCGCTAAACATGAGAAGACTAGTCTAGACACTGCGTGCCGGAAAACCTTCCCAGGGCCTGGTTGACGCTTCCTGGGCCCCAGCATAGCCCTCTGTAAAATGGGCCTGAGAACCAATCTGCAGTGCTCTAGAGAGAGGTAGCGTCAGAGGACCAGCGGCGAACTTGAACTTGCGCAGCGCAGAGGAAAACACTGCAAACTGAAGGATGCGAAAGGAAGGCGCTGATGGGCTCTGCCCACTCCTCCAGCTTAGAACTTCTGTGACCACAGCCCTGACCTTCCTCTACTTCTTCCTACTCTTGCTTTACATCTAAGGGCATGACAATCCAAGGTGTTGATACCTGAAACCCAGTGACTAACTGCTCTCTACCACTCTGACGAATCCACACGTCATCTCCCGCTTCTTGCAAACACCTGGCTTCTACTTCTCATCACACCTTTGGAAGAACTGTTAGCAAAGCTTTGACAGCTGACGGACAGTTCTTCTCTTCCCTCTCCAGGCTTCCTAGGGAGGATCTGCCCAGCGGCAGAATGTGGCTCAGGGTTCGCAAGGACAGTGGCTGGACAGTAAAGAAATGAATGCAAAATAGAGAGCAACCCTTTAGTAACTCTTGCGGCAATTTAATAGAATAATTTTGTGTCTGTTGAAGATAATAAGAAATTGGTGCTTTTATCTCAGTGGTCTTTAAATTTTTTTATCGTAGTAAAATATACATAACATAAAGTTGACTATCTTAATCATTTTAAGCTTATAGGTCAGCAGCCTCAAGTATATTAACATTGTTGTGCAACCATCACCACCAGAACTTTTTTCATCTTCCCAAACTGAGACTCTTTACCCATTAAACACTGACTCCCCATTCCCCCCACACCCCCCAGCCCCTGGTAACATCTATTCTACTTTCCCTCTCTATCAATGGACTCTTCTGTGTACCTCATATAAAGAGAATCATACAATATTTGTCCTTTTGTGTCTGGCTTATTTCATTTAGCATAATGCGTTCTTTCAGTTTTTAATTTTATTTTTCTAGCAGTGCATTTTTATTGTCTTGGTGAAAAGTATTGAGCTACAAAGGATTGGTCCTTCACCACAGGTGTTTTTGAAGCACTGACTTAGGGGTTAAAGGGCTCAGGGTCCTATGCCTCCCTGACTTCCAATCTCCAGTCTCTCCTGCATCTTTCCAGCTCCTCAGATAGCTACACACATTTCCATCTCAGGACCTTTGCACTTGAATGGCCTCTACCTGAATGGTCTCCTTGCAGATATCCACGTGACCCACACCCTTTGTCAAGGGTAAACACAAATTTAAAAACTGGATTTCCCCTGGTGCAAAAACGGAGGGAGATTCCCCTTTCCCTTCTCTTAGAGTATTTCCTTTAGAAAATTTGTAAATTCTTTCTCTATCCCCTCAAGATGTATACAAATCTTTTTGAAAGTTAAATAAGCCCCTTGCCAATTTTAAAACCCAGGAATGTTTTTCTTAAGGAGCTACAGCCATCTCTTTGAAATGGAAACATCAAGGAGAAAGTACCCCTATCTCCAGGTCTGCTGGGAGTTTCACTTAGGCACCTGGCTCCAAGTTGTAATTATGTGCTTGTCATAGAGATAAGAGATATCTTATTTCTCCTTTGGATAAAGACAATTAGCTAACACAGATGTTACTCCTTACCCAATGACCAGGTAAATTTCGGGTGAACTATGTGTGACACACGGTGCTTATCAGGTCCTCTTACCGAGGACAAGTTATCGCTTATAAGGGTGAGATTTCTTTCTGTTATGGTAATATCACTATTGATTTGGACCAATGTGAAACATGGCCCATAGGTTGGGTTTATCCTCAAGACTTAAAACAATTAGAGCCATGAACGTTAAATCCTTCAAATGGGTGCCTCACGATAAAACTTTGATCCTATATAATGGTCTTCCTTTGAACTCAGTGCCTAACGGTCTTCGTCCCTCATCCACCACTTTTAAATCCATATATACACTCCACCCCGCCTTAGTCTGCTTCCCTGCTTCATGTTTCTCTGTCTCAGATAACATCTTCTAACATGTGCTGTAATTTATTCTTTTGTGTATCTGTTTCCCCTGCTGGAATGTGGACCTGAGGCCAAGGGTTTGGGGAACATTGTGGGTGATCAATAAATATTGTTTGAGGGATAACATTAGGAACACATGGGCTCTCATGATGCCCTCTAATAACTAGAGTTTCTGGATTTTAGGGCCTGGTCTTTGGTTCATAATGTTGGCTTTCTGGGACCTCCCCCAATTACTGTTTGGGTTGTCAGTTGTACACTCAGTAGGTTCCTGATATTACGGCTGACTTTCGAGGTGTCAGGTTTAGCCCCCCCCCCCATACACAGCCAGGCTCCAGTGCCACTGTGTCCCAATAGATGGTCTCTGGGATAAAGGACATGGAGAACTTGAAGACTAGGAAGATGACGGTGCACTGGCACCCACTGACCTGCTATCTGGACCACGAACTCTTTCTTCTGGCCCAGGAGGGGGTTCTGGATGGAGCAGGACACATTGCTGTGGGCCCCCCCTTGGACGACCACAGAGGTTTCCAGACTGAACAGGCCTTGGGCATCCTTGACGATGACTTCAGTCTCTGGAGGCAGGCATCGTCCCTGATGGTCTGTCCACTGAGACTGTGGCTTGGGGTACCAGCCACTGGAGCTGCACCTTAGCTGAATGCCTCCCTGCTTGAAGCCCTCAAGGGAGATGTGAGGGTCCGAGCCCAGCCCTGAGAGAGGCAGGAAGAGTGGGAATGATGAGGCTCCTTCCCAGAAGTTGTATGCGAAGTTCACGCCACCATTCACCATCTGCAGTCACCATAAGGCATCGTGACTGTGACTGCTCTTAACACACTTGCGGGCTGGCAGCCCTCTACCAGTGGACTATAAGTGACAGGCTAAATCACCGGTGGCATGTGGGGACAGCACTACCTCTGAAGGGCATTTTAAAATAGGGAAGGGCTGCTAATACTTAGTCATATAATGCAAGGGACGGTCCCCCTAGAATGAAGAGTAATCCCACCCCAGATTTCAATAGATTGTCTTTTCTCTCTCTTGAATCCCACTGGCACTCAAGTGGCTTTGTTATATATACTTCTTTATCTCTCTATCCAAGTAAGCTAGCTTTATATTTTGAATATGCAAAACATTAAGATGGTTTAAACATCAATACTGTAAAAAACAGTAGATCAAAAAAGCCCCAGGGGCTTCCCTGGTGGCGCAGTGTTTGGGAGTCCGCCTGCCGATGCAGGGGACACGGGTTCGTGCCCCGGTCCGGGAAGATCCCACATGCCGTGAAGCGGCTAGGCCTGTGCGTCCGGAGCCTGTGGTTCGCAACGGGAGAGGCCACAACGGTGAGAGGCCCACGTACCGGAAAAAAAAAAAAAAAAAAAAAAAAAAAAAGGTGGCGACTTCCCTGGTGGCACAGTGGTTAAGAATCCGCCTGCCAGTTCAGGGGACATGGGTTCGAGCCCTGGTCCAGGAAGATCCCACATGCTGCGGAGCAACTAAGCCCATGCGCCACAACTACTGAGCCTGTGCTCTAGAGCTTACGTGCCACAACTACTGAAGCCCATGTGCTACAACTACTGAAGCCTGCGCGCCTAGAGCCCGCGCTCCGCAACGAGAAGCCCGCGCACCGCAATGAAGAGTAGCCCCCGCTCCCCGCAGCTACAGAAAGCCCACGCGCAGCAAGGAAGATCCAATGCAGCCATAAATAAATAAATAAATAAATAAATAAAGGTAGGAGGGGGCCTGCTTCCCTACACCTCCACCAAGAGTGTGTGATCCATATATTGAATGTTTGCCAATCTGATGGGTAAAAAAATTGTATCTCCGTAGCTTTAATTTGCCTTTTTCTCACTATGAGTAAAAGTAATCATCTTTTCTTATGTTTCAGGGCCATTTGTGTATCTTTTTTGTGTGCATTTTTTTGTTCATTTTCTAATGAATCTTTCTTTTTAATACTCTTCTTTTTTAAATTAGAGATATTTTCCCTTTCTCTGTTCTTTTCTATCTACTCTTGACCTGTTTCCAAATGGACCATTTTCTCCTCTCTGTCGGGGCTTGACCAGGTCACGCACCTGCCACCTCCAGCTCCCAGACCGCTTCCCCAGTGAAGTCGCTGGAGAGGAAGCGGCACCCGTATGGACCCTCGTCGGCGGGGACCACGGGGTGGAGCCTCAGGGTCACGCTGCCATCAGCGATCTCGTCCGTGACGAGTTCGGTCCTGTTCTGGAACTGCGCCATCTGCTGGCCATAGAACTCCTGCCGTTCCCGGTACAGGTGCACCACGTCAGAGGTCCGGCTCCGGAACCAGCGGATCTCCATGTGCTCGGCGTCCCGGTACGGCGACAGGTGGCACGAGAATTCCACCTCATCCCCGACGTGTGCCAGAATGGGTTCCCCATGGCCTACCACCCTGAATTCCTCTAGGACGAGAACCCAGACAATGGCCCAAATCAGCACTCCTCAAATACGATTTTTTGCAGTAAACCATTCAAATGACAAAGGTGAGACGCTCTACAGGATGACCGGTCCCGTTGCTTGAGCAAGTAATTGTCATGAAAAAGTTGAGTGTGCCACATTAAAAAATACACAAGGAACATTACAACCAGATACAAATGTGTGGTGCTGGACTGGTAGCTGGTTTGAACATACCAACTGCAAATATTATTTGGGGGACAGTTATGTAAATAAGGCCAGGGCATTAAATTAAATGGAATCTTTGGCCAAAAAAAAAAAATAAAAAGCAAGTTTCAAAACCAAATGTACAAAAAAAAAAAAAAAAACGAAATGTACACTATCCTCTTATTTGATTAAAAATTTGACATATTTGCATAAATGTGCAGAATAAAAGACCTGAAGGGAAATAGACCAAATTATTGGTAGTGATAATTTCTGCCTGGTGGGAATAGATGTTTTCTTATTTTTGCTTTGTCTGATTTTCTAACATTGTATAATGCACATGGACAGCTTCTGTAATAACAAAGGGTATTAAAGTAATCGGGGGGGGGGCTCCTTGTTTCATGGGTTTTCCTATCTAAGGCCAAACCCTGCTTTCAAGATTTTAATTTATCTGGATCTTTCATTTGATTGTTCTCTGCAGTGATGTCTCTGTATGGCTCCTCTACTCCCTGTTTTCTGCAATTTCCATGAGAGTTGCTATTCCTGCTGCAGTGCCTCTCTACCCAGCATGACTTCATTCTTTTTTCTGGCTTCTGTACACCTCCTTTCCTTCTTTCAAAGCTCAGCTTAATCCCACCCTAAATTCTTCCTTTATGAATCTCTCCCATCCTTCACTTTGCCCATATAGCATGGGGGCACCTTTCTTCACTCCATTTGAGAACCCCTGTTGCCCACTGGGTGTAGCCCTGATACCATCCCTACCAGCTTCCCTCTCCAGTTTCTCTCCAGCTGTCCCTGCCCCCGTGCCTGATGCCTGGCCCTCTTCCTGGGCACAGCCTGCCTCAGTTTACTCTCCATCTGTCATCTTCCTGGAGAATATGCATCCTGCAAGGCTCTACTCAAATAATACCTCTTTTCTATGGCCCTTCGTGGCTTTCTGGAAAAAACAAACTGGTCTCTTAGTTATGCTCCCAAATCCTTGGGTACATTTCTCTTGCAGCTCTGGTCACACAGCTGGACAGCCGTGTATGTCACGTCTGTCCCCCTCCCTTGAATGACTGAGGATCTGGGCTGTGCCTAGTCACCTTGGTATCCCTGGTTTCCAGCTCAGGGAATTAGGGAATTGTATTTGCATAACTAGTTTACACTCTCTGTTAGTTGCTTCTTTCATGAGAGATGGTAAGATTAGGATCCTCCCTGCCATTCAAAAGCTATGGTTTATATGCAGGAGAGGAGTTAAAAATATTTTCCAACTGGTTCAGCCTAAGCACAGACCAATAAGAATCTCCTGGCACCCTGCTGCTATGCCTTCTGCCATGCTTGTGAGCTGTGGAGTTGTGGGTGGCTGCAGGGATGGTGGGGGAGCACTGTGGGGCTGGATGGTGTTTGGGGGCGTGGCTGTTTAACAACTGGGATGGAAATCTTATATTTTAGCCCCTGGCACAGCCTGGTACCAGGCTACAAGATCTCAGCCCTGGAATCACCTGCAGGAGGGGTGGGCAGAAGCTGAGGTGCTCACGTCCTGGCTGTCTGGGCTGCAGATTAGACAGGTTACCTGAGTGCATCTCCCCGGGCTGAAGCAGGAGGAGGAGGTGAGTGAGGAAGGAGAGACTGCTGGGAAGACGTACTCGCTGGCAGGAGTCCAGGGAGACTGGGAAATCCATCACTTTTCCTCAGCAGTGGGGGCCACCTGGAAAGGGCAAAGAGGTACTGGAGTGACGCAGGAGAGCTGGAATTCCGTGCATCAGGCCTCACGTCTGTCACTGCCTCAATTATTTTTTGTCTGGTTCTTGCAGGCTCCAGCGCCTGGCTTCTTTTCAATCATAGCCAGATGTGAGAGCTGCTTCTAATTTTAACAGATGGCACTGCTTATGGCATTGTTGGCCTTGCTTGGACTCACAGAGCTGAGAGAGGACAAGGCCAAAGGGTCCCAGAGGAAGCAGCTTCTGAGCTTCGCATTGTTTAGAGCCAGGAACAGAGCCATGCATTGTGTTGGGGCTGAGCTAGGATTTAGTGACTTTGCCCAAACAAAGGGAAACCTATGAGGATTCCCAGATGCATTTTCCTTCTCTCTGCCCAGCTTTGCTCCCAGTTCCCTTTGACCTGGAACATCAGGTCCACAAAACAGAGGAACAAACACAGAGTTCTAATCTTTCCAAAGTAGGATGCATGCCTGGCTGCCTTTTAACTCCAACCACATCTAGGACACCTTCTTCCATCCTTGAGGCTTCAGGTGGAGCTCCCAGGAGGTCAGCTGGTGACTGTCACTGAGTCAGTAGCATCTTTGAGACCATAGTGATGGTACCGTCCCATCTAGCCCTCCCCGTGCCTCATCTGGGGCACTGGAGACCCAGCCTCAGGCAAGGGCTGTTCCCGCTTCACTCCTGATGCCCCTTTGGGACCTGAAGTAATGCCTCACAGCTTGAGAACCAGTGAGCCTGGGCAGCTGTACATCTTGGGAGATATATAAGCCTCTCCACATTTCTCCTCTATTTAGTTGTGAGACTTTAGACAGATTATGGACCTTGCTGAACCTTAATTTCTTTGCTTAAACAATGGAAGAAACCAGTCCAACTCAGAGGGTTGTTAAGCTTAAGCCTCCTATGGGTGGCACGGGTGCTCTCTAAAGAAAAGTCAGGGACTTCCCTGGTGGTCCAGTGGTTAAGACTCCACGCTTCCAATGCAGGGGGCCCCCGGTTCGATCCCTGGTCAGGCAACTATATCCCGCCTGCATGCCACACTAAACTCTCTCATGCCACGACTAGAAGATCCCACATGCCACAACTAAAAAGATTCCGCATGCCCCTAACGAAGATCTCACATGCGGCAACAAAGATCCCGCGTGCAGCGACTAAGATCTGACACAGCCAAACAAATAAATAAATATTAAAAAAAAAAAAAGTCAGCTCCTCTCTCTGCCTCCATCTTCTTCCAGAGGCTGCCTCCCTCTCCTTTCATGCCATCATAGCACCCCCAGAGCAGAAAGCCCTATGCATTTTCTACTCTCCAGCTCCCCCAGTCTCCCTTCTCCCTCCGTCTGCCACCCCACTCCACTGTTTGGTTTTCCTTTTCCCACAGACCTGCGAGGTGGCACGTGTTCCTGGGGTCCTGTGGCTGCAGAGTCCCAGCCACACTATCACTAGCGGGATGTAGATGAAGGACTTTATTTTTTTATTGGAGTGTAGTTGAGTTACAATGTTGTGTTAATTACTTCTGTACAGCAAAGTGATTCAGTTATACACATATATATTTTTTTAATATTTGTTTCCATTATGGTTTATCATAGGATATTGAATATAGGTCTCTGTGCTCTACAGTAGGACCTTGTTTATCCATTCTATATATAAAAGCTTACAGTAAAAAAAAAAAAAAAAAGTTGAACTCAAAAAGAGTAGAATGTTGGTTACCAGGGGCTGGGAAGGGGAGGGGGAAATGGAGTAAATATTGGTCAAATGGTACAAACTTTCAGTTATAAGATGAATAAGTTCTAAAGAGCTAATGTACAGCATGGTGATCATAATTAATAATACTGTATGGTATACTTAAATTTTTCTAAGAATAAATTTTTAGTGTTCTCACCACACACAGAAAAAGGTAGCTATGTGAGACGATGGATATGTTAATTAGCTTGATTGTGATAATCATTTCACAATGAATGCACATATCAAAATATCACATTGGATACTTTAAATATATGCAATTTTTATTTGTCAATCATACTTCATAAAGCTGAGAGAAAAAAGTATTAGCTTTTAGTAAATTATTTTTCTGCAACTATTCAGGTGGTCGTATATTTTTTTCTTCTTCATTGCCTTTAATCTGTTTTTCAATTGATTTATTTACCTAAATTGACAAAATTCTTAAACTAAAATTGTTAACAATAAAAAAAGAAAGCTTACAGTAGATGAAGGACTTAAAAAGCTGCTGGTCGTGCAGCAGAAGACTAGTCTAAGGAGGTGTGCAGGTGAGTTAATGGAAGGGAGGCTCCCTGACTGACCTCTGTGCTGGAAGGACACTGGCTGACACGACTACAGCAGGAGGGAGGGGCAATGGCCTATGAGTCGAGTGGGCCAGGGTCTGCGGGCCCTGCCCTTCCACACGCAGGTGGGAAGACAGAGGGGCAAGCTGGGGGGGCTCCATTCATGTTTCAGAAGGGACCCCTCAGGGAGGAGATAGGAGTCCCCTCTGAAGTGTGCCTGGCTGAGAGCCAGCAGCTACTGGAATCATTATTCACACAATAACCAGCAGAACAGAGACCTTGGGCCAGGGTCCAGGCTCAGGCTGGACAGTCCAGCCTCTGGCCCTTTTGGCTGATGGCAGGAATGTGTCTGTGACAGGCCTAGAACTGGCAGCAAAGGACATAAAGCCCCATGGGGTGAAGCCATGAGGGTATATCAGCACCAGCTAATGCCTTCCCAAACAAGAGGGGCTCAGAGAGCGTTTCTGGATCCATCTGGATCGGCCAGACTCTGAGGAATTGGTCAATACTTGTGCTAGGTGCTAACCTGAGTCCTTCCCAAGGCAGCAATGGGGCATTAGACAGGCCCACAGCAGGGGGCAGGGGCACCCCACAGCAGGAGTACGTGCTCCAATATTCCCAGGCAGGGGGAGGCTGCCACCTGTCAGTCAGTGTGTTCCAGACACTGGAATTACTATCAGGACGGCAGTTCTCTGCTGTGATACATTCATGGGATTTCAGTCACTGAGGTTGCAGGGGGAAGAGGCCATAAACACACATATACACATGCATGTGCCCACAGTAATAAAAACTAATATAAATCGAGCGCTTACTATCTACCAAGTACTTACCTATATCACACGTATTATCACTATTATTATAGGACCAAATTACAGGCAAGGAAACTGAGGTGCAGGGAGGCCAAGTGACTTGCCCTGCACACACGGCTAGAAGGTGGTGGAGTGGGAGTTCCTCCCAAGCTCTGCCCTTCTCTTGATACAGGTTCCTCACCAGCTGTCGTGTGTCAAAGTTGGGTGCGCCCTCAGTTTTCCTGTCCCGCAAACTGTGACCCCCGTTAGGAATCGCCTGGTCACAGACTGCAGTGCTCACCCTGACAGCATCTCACATGCACTGAAGAAGTGGCTTGAGTCCCCATATGTCAGCCACAAGACTAACCAACCAACAAATGCACAAAAATTTAAAAATCCACTTCTGATAAAACAACTTAAAACTGGAGTTTCCCTTAGACCTTATCAACAGCATCTTCTCTAGCAGGAGGTAATGCCTTGTGGCACCTTTCCTTCCAACACTCAAGGACCTGACTTTAAAGACTTTAATAGGAGGGAGACAGTCTGGCAAATTTTTGAAGGGACTTCAGAAGGGCTGAATGCCCCTTCCTGATCTAAAGAGCACCCGACTCCCCAGTTGCTACCTGAAGTTTGCCTTTTCCAACCTCCCTTTGCAGTTGAAAGTCTCTGATCCTTACTCCTCTGAAGGGAAACACTTTCTGATTTCAGCTATTCGCATCACAGTGTAAATAGATTTCAGATTCTTTTTCTGAAAAGAAAAAGAATGGGGAGGTTTTGCTGGGGAAAGTTGAGACTGGCCACGTTGCATATTTGGGGAAGAGAGAGGATCCAGTGAGGGGAAGGACAGCCAGAAAGGGAGTCTCAGGCTGGAGCTAAGCTTTGCTGGTGGGGTACATGCTCCCTGCTCTCCAGGGAGCCTCTGAAGACGCAAGGAGGAGTAAAGGCCGTGCACACCTACGCCAAAGAAATGCTGCTGAAATGCGGCTACCTTCCACCCAAGCCTATCTTTCCTCTTCCTTCTTCTTTCCTTCTCATTTTTTGCCTAGCCTCACTCCAACCCCATTCCAGTTTTCTCCTCCTGCATCCCCAATTCCTAAACAACATTTATGTTCCCCTGATTTCCAGTCCTTCAGCTCTTGAATTTCTCTTTAAAGTTTTTTTTTTTTTTTGCTGTACGCGGGCCTCTCACTGTTGTGGCCTCTCCCGTTGCGAAGCACAGGCTCCGGACACGCAGGGTCAGCGGCTATGGCTCACGGACCCAGCCGCTCCGCGGCATGTGGGATCTTCCCGGACTGGGGCACGAACCTGTGTCCCCTGCATCGGCAGGCGGACTCTCAACCACCGCGCCACCAGGGAAGCCCGTTTAAAGATGATTATATTCTGCTTTTGCTAATTTGTAAGCTTGGGCTGCGTGTGCTTTGCCCTTCTCCTGTTCTCTGTATCCTAAGCTACGAGCCCCCAGGCATAGGGCTTTTGCACTCTTGCACCCCGCTCCCCTTCTAGCACCTGCTGCAATGCTCTGCCTTTCACAAGCTGTCAATTAATGCTCACTGGCTTGCTTTGGTTTTTATTTCAATAGGTCCACAAGAGGGTCTCCACCCCTTGTCTCTACAGGAGATGAATTGTCCCAAAGAGGGACCCTCTTTGAGGCTTCGCATGGCTTGAGGGGGAAATGGGATGTGTCAGAATCCTTCCTCTTCAAGTGGGGCTGCCTAAATGGGCATCTCCCCTTGGTCACACTGACATCCCTATCCTGCAGCCAGGTTCAGCTGATAAGATGGTGCCAACCCACCTTGCACTCTCTCCTAAGCCCTCATTTCTGCCTCCCATTTCTGAAAGGTGGAGGGTTCGACAGGCATTGAGAATGAGGCACATACCTGGCAAGTAGCAGCGAAGGGTCCAAAATGGCAGATGAATCCTGGTGATCTCAATTTCCCTGCAAGGGAGACAGTTGTGAAGTATTCAGATTCCAGATGCTAAGGTCTCCTAGACATGGGCTGGCAGTTCAGCTGAGGGGAACCAGCTCATCTTTGACAAAATTACCCACCCACCTTCCACCTTAAGACACAACACTGCTTGCTCTGCCCTTTGCTATAAAAACCAAGATAGATAGAACAAAACGAGGAAGTCTCTGTCACATCCTGCCTGTGTGAGGAAAACCATGAATTGAATTTCCATGGAAAGTGTCCCTCCAAGGTCTTAGAAGGAGGGGAAAGGTATCTATCTGGGAGATTTGTACAGACTGCAAACTACAGAGGCTCAGAGCAGGGAAAAATCGCTCCAGCTGGCTGCCCGGGATATCTGGGGCTCCAGGGAGGCAGGATGGCCATGCCTGGCTAGCCCCTCTCTCTTCACCATCATAGCAAAAGATACAGAGACAGGACAGGAATATCCACTAACTAAGGGTTAGGAAAGGTCTGGTGCTCAACTCTTACCCAGCTATACCCTCCTCTGCAGGGTAAGGACAGTAAGAAAAATAACCTGGTAAATTTGCCATAAGTAAAACCTGCAAGAGCTGTTCACATACAGCTTGGAAATACAGTGGGGTGCTGTACTGGGATTTCTCTAATGGAGTGGAAATCAAAAAATAAGAAGCAATGACTACCTCACCTCACCTCATTTTGCCATATGCCACTGTGCAACTTTGGTATTAGTGGGAGAGAAGCACAGTGGACCAAGGTGCCAGCCACCTGGCTGTACCCGGGCACTGACATCCTTCCTAGGGGACAAGTCAGATCTGTGACACGGGGTAACTCAAGCACATGGAAGACTCCCAGAAATGCCTGTTTGGGGAGGGGTCTGTGCAAGTGCTAGGGTTCTGGGTTAGTGGATGGAGGTGAAAACAGTGAGCTTTGGAGCACCAATTTGAAGGTCATGCTCCATATTCAGGCGGGCTGGTGCATGCATCCCAGGCTTATGCGTGCACAGACACATCCCAGGACAGCAAAGGGGGCTGAGTGGTGAGCTCAGGTCCCTGGGACTGGGGAGACAGAGGGGTGCTCAGGGACAGATTAAACATAAAATTGACACAATAGGGCTTCCCTGGTGGCGCAGTGGTTGAGAGTCCGCCTGCCGATGCAGGGGACGCGGGTTCGTGCTCCGGTCCGGGAAGATCCCACATGCCGCAGAGCGGCGGGGTCCGTGAGCCATGGCCGCTGAGCCTGAGCGTCTGGAGCCTACACTCTGCAATGGAAGAGGCCACAACAGTGAGAAGCCCGCGTACCGAAAAAAAAAAAAGTAATGCCAAACTCTCAAGTATATGAATTAATCATTCTCTTCTGCTAAGGAAAAATAGCAAAAGAAATGGCGGTAAGAGCAGCTTAAGATAAGCTTGTGAGCACAGATGCAGGTTTGGGGGAGAGTCATCTTCTTTCCTGAGTTTGAGAGTACATAAAATGTTTTCCTTCATCTTCAGAGTCCATGCAGAAATTTGTATCACCCCTCTCTCTACCTCTCAGTACTCATTCTAGCTTTTCCAACCTTCTTTCTTTTTATTCTTGGCCCCTAATCTTTACGAGTCAAGCATGCACGGTGGTCACTTTCACCCCCATGCATTTACACCCGGCGTCCTACCCACCTCTTCTCTCTGCCAAGCTCTTTCCCCAAGTTCCTGCTAAAAACTTCTTCCAATGTCTTCATGGATGAATTCCTCCACCTCTCTCTGCACACACTTCCTCCTTCTCACTCATCAAGTTGCCCCATACAGTTTGAACTTGTATAAATGTCTAATGGGGCCACATTTACAAATGTCTTTATGTGACTATATTTTCTTTTCATCTACAATTCTGGCTCCCGGTGTTCAGTGCCAAGTCTCCTTGACCCTTGGCATATTCTTGGGTACCAGCAGAGATTCCTCCTCATGAAGGATACTAGCTAATCGCATAAGTTGATACACAAAAGAGGAGACGGTCATTAAGGGAGATGGTTTTTGCTCTGCACTGCTCAGGGGCAGAAAGATTTGCTAATTTCTTTTTTTTTTTTTTTTTTCTTTTGCGGTACGCGGGCCTCTCACTGTTGTGGCCTCTCCCGTTGTGGAGCACAGGCTTCGGACGCGCAGGCTCAGCGGCCATGGCTCACGGGCACAGCCGCTCCGCGGCATGTGGGATCTTCCCGGACCGGGGCACGAACCCATGTCCCCTGCATCGGCAGGCGGACTCTCAACCACTGCACCACCAGGGAAGCCCAGATTTGCTAATTTCTTACCAACCTTCCCCCAGCCCAAAGCGTGGCCTCCTGAGCTTTCCTCAGTACATACCTTCTTTTGTTGTTTTCCAAGAAACTCATCCTGAAAGTCCTGTGCCCGTCAGCTGGCAGGGCACCCACCATTGTGCTTCTGTCACACAGACGGTGAAGTGCACACATGCATTGAGAGAGAGGGAGAAGCACACTACCTGTTCTCTGAACTGCAGGCGCTCATCTTTAGCTGGGTCCTGGGAGGTGTAAAGGGCTGCAAGGGCTGCACACACCCTTCCACTGCCCAATCACCAGTCTCCAAGGTCAGCAGGCATTTCTGGGGTGACTTGAAGAGTATTGCCCAAAGGCATCAGCATTGGGCACTCCAGCCTCAGAGGAATTCCTTTCCGATAAAGAATTAGCCAGCATCCTCTTACAACGTGCAAAACCATATAGAATGAAAATTGGTTGTAAAGAAGCCACCAGCTGAATGCGGATCCTGTTGAGAACTGCCTGAGGGGGGGGAAAGGGGGATATCGTTCAGAGTTGACCTCTTCCGGTGACTACTAAAATGTTTGTCCCACAGGTGGGACAACACACCAACTCCTGAGCAGACCCCAGGAAGGAAAATGGAGGAGGGAACAAAGAGACTAAAATTAGAGGTAAGTTCCTCCACAGCGTGTAGGAGACAGAATACCTTAGAGATACTCCCAAGCCCCTCATTGCACAATCCAGAATCAAGCGGCAAAGTGTGTGAGTGACCCCACCAGTGTAACAGGAAGGCAGAGTTTCCATGACACCACATCCTTTGGGAGGTGCACACCCTATGGCCTGGGTGCAGTTCTGAGAATCTGCGCCAGGTGAGGCCGAGAGCTGGTCACGGACCCAGTTATCTCTGTTCAGACTTGGCTTTCAAGCCCGCAAGGGCGATGCTTCCCATCATCCCACTCCTGTTGCTCTGTGCACCTTTTCTGTCTTGTCTGTCGGCTTCTGATGGGCAGAAATTCATTATTACACACAGAAAAAGCTGCACTGACTGTGTTCTGTGCATTTGTGTAATGATTTCCTTAGAACGGAAGGGGATTTCTGGATAACAGAGAACATGCCTTTAAGGTTCTGATGACTACCCTCCAAAAATGTTACACCTATTGCCACTTTTAGCAGCAGGGTGTAATGGTGCCCATCCCTGTGCACACTTTTAATAAATGCTGAAGTCATACATCTCTTGCATTTTGCTAAATTTATTTTAGTGTGTCTTTTCCTATCTCTTGTTCATGTTTATGGTCTACTTGTATTTCAGGGCTGTGAGTTGTCTGTTCTATCTTGTTTATATTGGATTGCTTACCTTTTCTTATCAATTTGTAGGTGTTTAGATATTTTGTATACTGACTAGAATAATTTTACCCATTGTTTCTGTTTTAACTTTACTTATGGCATCTTTCATCTTAGAGAGATGTAAAGTTCTAATGTAGATAAATATGCCCGTATTTTATAGCTCCTGGGGTCTGTTTCATGTTTTGAATATCAATATAATTTTTTTTTTTTTTTTTGCGGTACGTGGGCCTCTCCCTGTTGTGGCCTCTCCCGTTGCGGAGCACAGGCTCCGGACGCGCAGGCTCAGCGGCCACGGCTCATGGGCACAGCCGCTCCGCGGTATGTGGGATCTTCCCGGACCGGGGCACGAACCCGTATCCCCTGCATCGGCAGGCGGACTCTCAACCACTGCGCCACCAGGGAAGCCCTTTGCTTCCTTTTTCAAAGTGTCTGAAGTGTATTTACATATTTGCTTCTCCATATGGACTTCAGAATCGTCTTCTCTATTTTTCAAAATAAACATCCTGGGATTTGGGTTAGAATGACTGACATCTTTATTATATGTTAATTTTCCATCCAAGAATATTGTCCACTTTTTGTCCTTTAGTATAGTCTTTTTGTTTGCTTCTTCAGGCACATTGTTAAAATTTTTTCTCCTAGATTTTATTTCATAGATTGTGTGGCTATCATGAAAGGGATTTAAAAAGTGTTTTTATTCCTTATTATTAGAGTATGGGGAAAAATCATTGTCTTCTTGTTTATATCTTGCACCTGACCACCCTTTAAAGCTCTCTCATCAGTTCAAATAATTTTTCAGTGGATTCTCTTGGGTTTTCTAGGTAGACAACTTTATCATTTGCAAGAAATAAATTTTTCTTTCTATTTAAATATTTATGCCTTTAAAATCATATTTATATTCAAAACATGAAACAGACCCCAGAAACTATAAAATAAATTATTAGCATATTTATCTACATTAAAATTTTATATCACTCTAAGATGAAAGATACCATAAACAAAGTTAGAACACAAACAATGGATAATGTATATGCCACAAGATGAAGTCTCTGTATTTTAATAAGAGAACTTAATTTGTCACATTTATTGTGGCTACTGATTTTCTTTGACTTATTCTTGTCCCTTTACCTTATGTTCCTATGAGACATGCTTTCTTCTTGTGTATTTTCTTTCCTGACTGGTTGGATCATACAGTTTTCTTTCTTTGTGCCCCCTCTAGTGGTTTCAAGGTTCTAGAACCTATTTCTATTTGTAACTACTCTTAAAAATGTATAAGCCTGTATTTTTTCCCTCAGTGTCTAGAAGTGCTGGTTACTTCTGAATGAGACAAAATATTGGGCATGCTTTACCTCTCTTCTCTTCCTTTCTACTCATCCCCCTCCAAACTCCCAGGTTTGATTGAAATAATCTGGAAGTTTTGTTTCAGATGCTTTCAAATACAGTTTTTCCTTTTTCTATTTTAGGAACTATTTTCTAAAAATTACATTAAAAAATCATGAGTGCATTAGCAGCAATTACAGTAACAACCACAACTTTTGGCAATTTTATTGCACATCACTGCTTCTTGTGTTACATGTCTCATCTACTTTATCTTTCCTTGGCTTCATCTTGCTTGAAATATCCTCCAGTATTTTATTTCCATAAATGTCCTTCGATAGTGTAATTTCTCTGATTTCCTTCATTTCTGAAGATCTTCTTTTACTTTCTTAGTTGAAAGATTATTGTTCAAAAATGTGAATGTGTGTATGGGAGGAAATGAAACTGTAATAGTCCCGTGGGAAGAGGGGTGAGGAGGTAGAAGGTAGTGTAAACGACTTAATCCTGATCTCTTCCAGCAGAGTCAATGGACAGGGACTGGTGGTATCAACACATAATTTAGACGTCAGGAAGTAATTACAGAAAAACCAAACCCAAAAGCCACAAAGTTCTCCCTCTGGCAACACAACTAGGATGATTAGGGAAGAGATGAAGCAGGGAGGGAGGTTAAAGGACTATGGTTTTTTGGTTATGTTTTTTGTCCAATTTTACTCTTTAAACATGAGCCTGCATTACTTTGATAAAATTAAGGTGTTTTTTTTGTGGTACACGGGCCTCTCACTGCTGTTGCCTCTCCCGTTGCGCAGCACAGGCCCCGTGGCTATGGCTCACGGGCCTAGCCACTCCACGGCATGTGGGATCTTCCCGGACTGGGGCACGAACCCGTGTCCCCTGCATCGGCAGGCGGACTCTCAACCACTGCACCACCAGGGAAGCCCAAGAGGTAGGATTTTTTTACCTGCTCCCTCTGTGTTGAGCTGGGGTGTAAAACCATGGAATGGTTGCTCCTAAGCCCATTAAGAACTGCTATTTGACCACAGTCCTGTGGGACTCCTGAATGTGTGCCCTGTTGTCTATCAGAGCCAGTGATCCAGGGGCACTTCCCTCAGGCAGCAGCTGCAAAAGATCAGGTAGCAGACATGTGTATAAGATTCTTCCATGGAGATACTGGTGACTTGGAGTGAGCTAGAGAAAGAGGGTGAGGGGGATGTTCCCACACTTCCCTTGTCTCCCTGGAGGATTGCAGTCAGCCCATAGATGCAAGCTTAAATAGAAGCCTGACCCTCAGGTAGCAACTTTTGAAGTATGCAAATAGACCCCTTTAAGGGAAAAACCGGGGAGATGGGAATTTCTGCTCCCTCTACAATGAGCCCCACAATAAGCCAGTTGAGAACTGCTTCTTTGTTTGTTATAGTCTGTGGGGCTCCTGAATGGAAGCCCTGTTGGCTATCAGAGCCATGTGACCAAGGGAGATGTCCCCTTGGGCAGCAGCCACAAAAACTGAGGCAGAGACATATGTACAAACTCCTTTCAGTGGGACAATAGCTACTTGGGGTGGGCAGGAGGGAGAGGGTGATGGGGAGTGCCTGCAGGCTTTCCTGGTCTCTGAGGAGGATTGCATCAGCCTTGAGATGTGTGCTAAACTAGAAGCCTGATGCTCAGGTAGCAGCTTTTAAAGTGTGCAGATAGACTCCATTCAGGAAAAGACTGGAAGATGGGTACTTTTTTCCTGCTCCCTCAGCTCTGAGCGCTGGGATGATAGCTGCAGTTAAGTGTTCGCTCCCATTAATAACTGCTTCTTTGTTTGCTATAGTAGTTTGTGGGTCTCATCTGCACAAACCCCATGACTTGCAGAGCTAGGTGTTTTGGAGGCCGATCCCTCTGATGGGAGCCTTAAAAGTTGAGGTGCTAGTTGTGTATTCCAAACCCTTCACTCTTCAGGCAGAAACTGGGAATTGGGGGTGGGGATCTGACTTTTTGGCACTGTACCAGGGGTGGGGTTTTTGGCAAGAGTGTGTCCCAGCCTTTCCTACCTGTTTTGATGTGGGTATTTGCTCATTAGCCCAATGTGTAGGAGTCACTCAGCCAGTTTCTGGATTTCTTTCAGAGGGGATTGCTTCATGTATAACTACCTCTTTTGTGTGTCCATGGGAGCTGGGGACGTTGTAGCAAATACAGAAATGAGACTTTTCTGACAAACAAGGAAAATAAGCAAACAATGAGTAGGCTGGGGAAACAACAGAAACAGACCTGAAACAGTTAAGCAACCTTGGTTATTCTTAAGCTGTTACTACTAACAAACACTTGTAGCTAGACTTGTCCTTCACAAAGCTAAACAAAGCTAATTACTCTGACTCCATATGAATTGTACAATCCACCTGGCATTTACTCTCGCTGCATTCTTTTGTAGCAAATCATCCCTTGTAGCTGTTTACATTTCAGAAAAGGGTCGAAGGCCCATAATGCAGAGATGACGGAACCAGTCACCAGGCTGCCTGATGCCAGCAGTTGTTACCGAGTCCAAGCTCTCTCTGCTCGCCACGCGAAAAGCCGGCAGACCGAGAAGATGGCAGACTAATGTCTGAAAAACCATCTTTTCAGGGCTTGGATGCCAGTTTCTTTTATAGCACAGAGAGGGGAAGGAGACGAAGTAAAGTAAAAAGGCCATAAGTTTTGCAAATATCCCCTGGCATGGCCAGCCTCGGGGAGGGGATGTGTTAATTTCTTCTTTCTTGCAGCCGTCTAGTGGTGGGCGGGGTCATATTATCTCACTGTGAGCTGAACAGAGGCACTTTAGTTTAACATTCAGGCAGAGGGGCAGGGTTCCCTGAGGCAGGCCATTATGTATGATTAAAATAACAAAAGCAAGGAAAAGCAAAGGTTAAAGTCAAAGAAACAGATCGGACATGGAGTCCGATTTAGCTCTTCCTTGTTACAACGTGACTGTTTTAAAATATTGCAAGAAGAAGAAGCAGCAGAATGCAAGACCTTCACCACTTTGACCCTTATCACTTACCCTGGACAGAGAGTTCCACCCATAAGACCCCCTGTAATTCCCCAGGACAGGGAGACACAGTTCTTGAGGTGCTAGCCTGCTGTGTCTTCCTTTTGCCCGGCAAAGAAAATTAAAAACCTCTCTATTTCTTATCTTCCAAATCTCTGTCTCCGTATTTTTATTCAGCATCGGTGCACAGGGAGCCAAGATTTGGCAACAGAGAGTTTAGAAGCCTCCAGTGTCACCATCTTTAAAGACCACCTGTGGCACTGTACGCTTTTGGTGCCTGTGGTTTCACTCATTGGGCTATTAGAACAGCTGAATCTGGGAATATTGACATCAGATGCTGGTGAGCATGTAGATCTGTATAAATCTTGATTTATGTGTATTTTATCTTTTTATGTAAAATGAGGTACAGGATCAAGTTCAGTTTCTTCTAAATGGGTAACAACTGTGCCAACATCCTTCGTGAATGGACTGTGTTTTAACACACGATGTCAACTCTGTCTACATCAAGTTTCTGTTTAACCTTGGATTTGTTTCCTGGCTCTCTGTTCTTTACTCTCGGTCCACTTGGCTGTCTCTGCGCCCAAAATGTTGGCTGGCTTAATCATCACAGTTCTGGGATATGTCTTGATATATATGAGACTAAGATTCCCAGTCTTGTTCTTATTCTGCTATGTCTTGTCAATTCCTGGCTATTTGCTCTACCACATAAAATTCACTTACAAAGTTCTAAGAAAACTCCACTGAGATTTTCAAAGAAATTGTTTTGAATGTATAGATTAATTCTGGGAGAAATGATATCTTTAAATTACACATACTTTATCTGAAAGATTTTATGTCTCTCCTCTTATTTCAGTTTTCTTTAGTGTCTTTTAATAAAGTTTCATAATGTTCTTTAATAAGTTTGCAAATATTTTATTGGACTTATTCCTAATTTACACACTTTTGATATTGTACATGGCATGTTTGTTTTTCTATCTTTGCTGTTTCTTTGCTGTTGTATAGAAGTGCAGTTTATTTGGGTTATTAATCTTAAGTCACATGAATATGATGAATTCATCTGTAGATTCTTCTAGATTTTCTGTGTAGCGGCCATTCTATTTATTCCTTTCTAAAGTTATAACTTTTTCCCATTTTATCCCTTATTGAAATGACTAGTACTCCAGTATAGTTTTGGAGAGCTATATTTAATGCAATCATCTTTATTATGTTCCTGATTATGTGTGGTATTTGCTGTGATGATATACAATTTGCATGATGTTTGCTAAGTTTTTTTTTTTCCAACAGATTAAGGAGGTTCTCTTTTAATTCTAGATTCATAAGCAATTTTCTTCTATTTTGGATTCACTAAAATTTTAAATCATCAATGGATGTTGAAATTTATTTGTTTTTCACATCTGTTAAAAAATTATAGTTTTACTCCTTTAATTCATTAAGATAATAATTACATTAACACGTATTCCAACATTGACCTAATCTTTCATTCCAGGAGAAGCTCAATTTGGTCATCATGCATTATGGTTTTTGTACCCTTTGGTTTGAGTTTGCAAAATTTCTGTATTACTTTTATATTTTTGTTTCTGAATAATGTTGATCAATACTTTTCCTTTTCCAAACTGCCCTTGTCTGTTTTTTTCTTTGCGGTACGCGGGCCTCTCACTGTTGTGGCCTCTCCCGTTGCGGAGCACAGGCTCCGGACCCGCAGGCTCAGCGGCCATGGCTCATGGGCCCAGCCGCTCCGCGGCACGTGGGATCTTCCCGGACCGGGGCACGAACCCGTGTCCCCTGCATCGGCAGGCGGACTCTCAACCACTGCGCCATCAGGGAAGCCCTCTCTTTTATTCTTGATTGATGTTGCCAGATGCTTATCTATTTTAATAGTACTTTGAATCATCTAACTTTAGCTTTATTAATCTGAACTATTTGTCTTTTTATTTCTACAAATCCTTCTCTTTATAATTTTTATCCTTCTATTCTCTTCCAGTATATTATGATTTAAATATAAATGACAAACAGATAAATGTTCAACTTCTTCATTTCTAATAATAATATATAAGGATATAACTTTGACTCAAACCAAATTAGCTCCATTTCATACATTATGATATATTGTGATTTCAATACCATTCAATTCTAAAAATTTTATAAGTACTATTATAATTTTTTCTTGTAGTCCTCAGTTATTTTAGAAGTGTGTTTAAAATTTTTCAAATATATAAGAATTTTACACTATTTTTATTATTGTTATTTAACTTAATTATATTGTATTTAGATTAGAGAACATTGCCTGAATGACACCAATTATTTGAGATTTTCTGAAAACCATTTTATGTGCTTGTACATGGTGAAAGTTTGTGAATGGTCCATGTGTGCTCCAAAATAATGTTTTCTGAGGAATCAGTATTCTAAGAATGTCTACTTGATCAAACTTATTAATTTGTAGTTCAAATATTATATTCTCATTAATTTTGTCTACTTATTTAGTCAGGTTCGAAATGCACAGTATGTCAGTTTTTCCTTGTATATGTATCAATATTTGCTTTGTGAATATTAAAGATATAAGGTACATATACATTAAAATTTTAAATATTTTCCTAGTGAATTAACTTTTTATATTGATGGAATAATTATCTCTAATAGTGCTTTTTCTTAAAACCTCTTTTTATTTTATTATTTGACACTAACATTATGGTTCTCCTTTGGTTAATATTTGTCTGGCATATCTTTTACCACTTTTTGTCTTCAGTGAATAGTTCATATATTTTATGTTTTTCTCTTATAATTGCAACACTGGGATTTTTTTTTCCTTTTCCATTATTGTTTATTACAGGATGTTGAATATACAATAGGACGTTGTTGTTTATCCATTCTATATACAATAGTTTGCATCTGCTAGTCCCAAACTCGCAATCCATCCCTCCGCTCCACCCCTCCCTCTTGTCAGCCACACGTCTGTTCTCTATGTCTGTGTAGACTCCATTTATTCTTTTTTTTTAACATCTTTATTGAAGTATAATTGCTTTACAATGGTGTGTTAGTTTCTGCTTTATAACAAAGTGAATCAGTTATACATATACATATGTTCCCATATCTCTTCCCTCTTGCATCTCCCTCCCTCTCACCCTCCCTATCCCACCCCTCTAGGTGGTCACAAACCACCTAGCTGATCTCCCTGTGCTATGCGGCTGCTTCCCACTAGCTATCTATTTTACGTTTGGTAGTGTATATATGTCCATGCCACACTCTCACTTTGTCACAGCTTCCCCTTCCCCTCCCCATACCCTCAAGTCCATGCTCTGGTAGGTCTGTGTCTTTATTCCCATCTTACCCCTAGGTCCTTCATGACCTTTTTTTGTTTTTTTCCTTAGATTCCATATATATGTGTTAGCATACGGTATTTGTTTTTCTCTCTCTGACTTACTTCACTCTAACACTGGGATTTTTTTTTTTTTTTTTTTTTTTGCGGTACGCGGCCTCACTGTTGTGGCCTCTCCCATTGCGGAGACTGTGAATATACTGAAATAAAGGTGTAGACAGTTTCCCCATAGCCACTGAAGGAATTGTAGCTTGTAGACTTGTTTACTGACTTTTGGCAGGAGGAGGTTACAACCAGACCTGCATCTTAGAGAGACTCCAAGGCAGCAGCATGGAAAAAGGATGATTGGAATCTCCCAGGTGTAGAATGGCAAACTAGGCCGCACTAAAGTCATACAAGTAGAAGAAGAGAACTAGAAAAGAAGAAGGCTGCAATAAGGGGATAGATAGTAGGGAAGTTGATTCAACAGAAATAACTGGAATCCTGAGTAGAATTTAGTCTGACCTCTACTCTTATGACTTGGGACACTAAGGTGAGCACTCTCTACACAGGTGACCTCTATTTGATCATTTGTTTTTGCTCATCTCTCCTCACCAGACAGAAATTAGCCTCCATGTGCTGTTTTCTGACATTCCCTGGGGGTTTTATCAGTGCACAGACCCTAATATATGTTTGTTGGTTGAATAGATGAAAAAAGAAATGATGGTGTAAGCACCAGAGAAAGGGGTCTGGATAGGATAGCATAGACTTATCTCCCCTTGAGCATCCATCTAAATAAAATTACAAACCCTGGAAATAGCATGAGGCAACCATAAGGAAACACTGAAAATTTGAAAGAAGATGTACTGACTAGGGGCATAGGTCTGGAGGAACAACATAGCAGCCAAGCATCTTATGATTCACCCCCTTACTCAGCAAAGGAATGTGGCCCAAGTAGGCTCACTCCACACCCACATCACTGACAACATCAGGTGGGCAAAGTGGTACTAGTCAAAGGATTGAGCAGGAACCTCCACTGACAAGAGGCCAGGGGAATCATTCTTTTTCTCTATGGGCCAGGGACTCCCCTCCATCACCTAGAGATACCAGGAAGTCTGACTTAGGGAAGCATCTCTATTTGCACAGGAAGCACTAGAAGGGATGAGTAAGAATCTCCAACATCACCAAGTAAACCAAGCAGACCAAAACAGCACAGTGAAGTCTCTGAAAATTAAATAGTTCTTGAAACCACTACTGTAAAAAGTGGATGAGGACCTGAGTGCTAAACCCAAACAGTGTGACTGCCTGATAAAACAGAAGCATCTTTGACTAGGATCTGGGATTTACTAATGTAATATTAAAAATATCCAACTTTCAATTTAAGAATAGGCAGTTGACCGATGCCAACACCGGATTGAATCAGATGTTCGAAATGAGAAGGAAATGAAGACATTCTCAGATGAAAAAAACTAAGAATATGTTGCTAGTTGACTTAAAGAATGGTTAAAGAAAATTGTTAAAACAGGAAGAAAATGATAAAAGGAATCTTACAACATCAAGAATGAAGGAAAAAAATAGATTGATCACAAATAAAGACAATAGATTGCCCTTCTCATGAGTTTTTGAAATTATCTTTCATGATTTAAACAAAAGTTATAATTCTATCTCATTTGATGCTCAATATAGGTAGAAGAAATACTTAAGGAAATTTTACTTCAGATGTGGAGAAGGGAAAGAGAACTAAATGGAAGTAAGTATTCCACATTTTACTCAAAGTGATAAAATGTCAGTACTAGTAGGTTGTGGTACATATATTTATATCTAATACCCAGATGAAATGCTAAGACGACTATACAAAGTGATGTACTCAAAAATAGTGGAAATAAATCTAGATGGAATTCTAAAAATGTTCTAGTAATCCCTAGGAAGTCAAGAAAAGAGAAACAGAGGAAGGATAACAGGAAACAAACATAAAACAAATAATAAAATGCCAGAGTTAAGCTCTAAATACCAATAACTACCTTAAATTTAAATGCTATAAATACGCTAATGAAGAAATTGGCTGTGGGAATTCCCTGATTATTCCATTGGCACTGGGAATTCCAGTGGTTAGGACTCCGTGCTTTCACTGCTGAGAGCTGGGGTTCAATCCCTGGTTGGGGAACATAGATCCCACAAGCTGCATGGCACGGCTAAATAAATAAATAGGCAGAATAGATTAAAAAAAACCACAACCCAGTTATGTGTTGTCTATAGGAAACTCATATCAAATACAATGTCATTGGTAGAGTGAGTGGAAAGGATAGAAAAAGATATACGGCAGTGGTTGCCCTTCAGAGGGAGAATGGATCCTCCTCCTGCCTCTCAAAATTTGGTTCAGTTGTTGACTGATGATGTCATACATGCATCAAAAAGATATGAAGAAGTTTGTTAGTCACATAATGAGGCTTTCTGGGAAAAGCAAGGCAGACTCCTAAGCAGGTGTGAAAAATGGCATAAGAAAGCAAAGAAAGGAAACTGACTTGGCTTTCACTGCAGTTAGGGGAAGCGGATGGGGTGAAAATTCCTTCACGCATGAGGCAGCGTTTCCATGGTTTGAACTTCTCTCTGATGCCAAAAGAGGGAGTGTTCAGGCTCTGTTCTCAGCTTGCCTAGCTGCGAGGTAAAAGGAAGAGGGGTGGTGGTAGTATAGACTGGAAGCTATCAGCAGTTAAACTTTAAAAGTGAAGGCATGGGACTTCTCTGGTGGCCCAGTGGTTAAGACTCTGCGCTCCCAATGCAGGGGGCCCAGGTTCGATCACTGGTCAGGGAACTAGATCCCGCATGCCACAACTAAAAGATGCAGCATGATGAAATGAAAATCTCACACACAGCAGTGAAGATCCCACAGGCGTAACTAAGACTCAACGCAACCAAATAAATAAATATTTTTTTAAAAAAATAAAAATGAAGTCAGTGTAGTATAGTAAAAAAATATGGTGGAACAGGAAGTTCCACTTCTCATTCCTTCAAAGAGACACTAATTTAACAACAATATATGGACCGCAGTACATTTATAGGAACTCCAGAAACCAGCTTGGAAGTTGCAGTACCACAGGTGAGTGCAAAACTGAGCACAGCTGTTTTGAACTGGAGAAGACAAACAGTTGCATTTTAGCTACTACCACCCATCCCCCTGCCAGCAAAGCACAGTTCAAATGGAAGAAAGCACCCAAACTGTGATTTCTCCTTTGGGAGGGAGGGGAAGAGGGAAACGTGTGTCCAATATTCTGGTTCTTTGCGGGATAGACTGAGGGACTGGCTTCTGTCTCTCCTGACGGTGGAGAACCAAAGGGAACCAGCAGAGTCTGGATGCCCAGGGGCTGCTGAGAACAAAGAACGGGGCGTTTGGCAGCAATGTCATAAATTCTGAAGTGCTGCAGACAGACACCAGAGGGAGCAAGAGATTATAAGCTCCCGAAAAAACAAACAGAGAAACCTTCCTAGCTGGGGAAATACACACACAAGCCCAGAGAAGAAATCACCAGAAAAGATTTGAGAAGCCCCAGACTCCATAGCAGAGGTGACTGGTGAAGGTCTTCCCCTGCAGGAAGCCAGTCTTCAATTGTCTCTGTTTGCAGATAACATGATCTTATATACAGAAAATCTTAAAGACTCCACCAAAAAAAACCCAAAAACCTGTTAAGATTAATAAGCAAATTTAGTAAAGTTGCAAGATAGAAAATCAATATACAAAAGTAACTTACATTTCTATACACTAATAAACTATCTACAAAAGAAATTAAGAAAACAATTGCATTTAAAATAGCATCAAAAAATTAAAATATTTTTATAAATTTAAGCAAGGACGTGAAAGATGTGAAAACCATATGATATTGATGAAAGAAACTGAAGAAGACACAAGCAAATGGAAAGATATCCTGTGTTCCTGGAGTGGAAGAGTTAATATTGTTAAAATGCCCATACTACTGAAGTGATCTACAGGTTCAATGCAACCCCTATAAAAATTTTAATGGTATTTTTCACAGAAATACAATAAACAATCCTAAAATTCATATAAAACCACAAAAGACAATCTTGAACAAGAATAGCCAAAACAATCTTGAACAAGAACAAAGCTGGAGACATCATACTTCCTGATTTCAAAATACACTACAAAGCAACAGTAATCAAAATACAGAACACTAGGGGAATTGCCATGGCTAGACTACCTGGGAAAATATAGAAACAAACAAACAAATGAACTAGGTAGTCAGTGGTCTGCTCACTCACATCTTGGTAATAGTTTCATGTCCTCTGTGAGTGGCCATGCCAAAATGTGGCCCCTGCCTAACCACAGAGTCCTTCTAGCTAGCCTTACCCAACCATGGAGCCAATCCCACTGACCCTGTCAGCAGCTCTGTCTGACTAGAAAGACATGCCAGCAGCCCTGCCCAACTGAAGAACCTATGGCTGGTCCTTCCCAACCATAGAGCACCAGTAATGGGCCCCACTTGACCATGGACCCCACAGACCCCACCATTAGACCCCAATTACCTAAGGATGCTACCAGCTGGCCCACCTAGATTCCCAGGTGAGGCTGACTGGTGAAGGTCTTTCTCAGCTGAACCAGCCTGGAAAGACTGAAAGGGGTGATTACTTCCTCAAATGACAGACACCAATGCAAGGATACACAGGCCATGAAGAATCAGGCAAACATCACATTACAAAGGAAACTAATAAAGCTTCAGTAGCAAAAAGTAATAAAATGGAAACCTACAAACTACCTGACAAAGAATTCAGAGTAATTATTTTAAAGTAGCTCAGTGCACAACAAGAGAACACAGGTAGACAACTAAATGAAATCAGGAAAGCCATACATGAACAAAATGAGAAGTTATTACAAAGAAATAGATACTATTAAAAAACCACAGAAATTCTATGGCAGAAGAATACAATTACTGAACTGAAAAATTCAGTAGAGAGCTTTAACAACACACTTGATCAAACAGAAGAAAAAATTAATGTCCTCTAAGTAAAGTCATTTAAAGTCATCCAGACAGAGGAGCAAAAAGAAAAAAGAATAAAAAATCATGAAGAAAATCTGAGACTTATGGGACACAATTAAATGAAACAATATATGCATTATTGGAATCCCAGAAGAAGAGAGTGAAAGGGGGCAGAAAGCCTATTTTTAAAAAGAATGGCTGAAAACTACCGAAATTGGGGGATGGAAATGGACATCCAAATTCATGAAGTCCAAAAATCCCCATATAGGTTAATCCAGAAATCTACACTGAGACACATTATAATTAAGTTGTCAAAGCTCAAAGACAAAGAGATTTTGAAAGCAACAAGAGAAAGTGATTCACCATATGCAAGGGAACCCCCATGAGACTATCAGTGGATTTCTCAGGAGAAACCTTGCAGACTAGGGAGAGTGAAATGATATATTCAAACTAATGAAAGGAGAAAACTGCCAATCATGAATACTACACCTGGAAAACTGTCCTTCAAAAATAAAGGAGATACAGACTTTTATAGATAAACAATAACTTAGGGAGTTTGTCACCACTAGAAGTGCTAAAGAGAATTCTTCAAGTTGAAATGAATATACACTAAACAGCAACATGAAATTATATAAGAGTATAAATTTTCCTGGAAATGGTAAATATATAGACAAACACAGAATATTATAACACTGTAATCGTGGCATGTAAACTACTTTTAACCCTAGTATAAAAATTAAAAGAAAAAAGTATTAAGAATAACTATAACCACAAAAAATGTTAATGGATACACAATATAAAAAGAAGTAAATTCTAACAGCAATAACATAGAGCATAGGGGAAAGAGGAGTAAAAATGTAGAGTTTTCATATGTGATTGAACTTAAGCTGTTATTAGCCTAAAATAGACAGTTATAACATTAAGAAGTTCTTTGAAAGCCTCATGGTAACCTCAAAGTAATAATCAAAGAGAAAAGAATAAGGCATATCACTACAAAAAATCATCAAACTATAAAAAGCAAGAAAGTAAGATAGGAACAAAAGAACTAAAAATCAGAAAACAAATTAAATGGCAATAGTAAAAAAATTTTTTTTAATTTTAAAAATGGCAATAGTAACTCCTTACATATCAATAATTACTTTAAATGTAAATGAATTAAACTCAGTAAACAAAAGACAGAGTAGTTAAGTGAGAAATAAAACAAGATCTAACTATATCTTTCTACAAGAGACTTGCCTTAGATTTAAGAACACGACAGGCTGAAAGTGAAGGGATGGAAAAACATATTCCATGCAAATGGTAACCAAAAGAAAGCAGGGTGGCTATACTCATATCAGAAAAAAAAAGGCTTTTAGTAAAAAACTGTCACAAGAAACAAGGTCATCACATAGTGATAATAAGGTCAATTCAACAGAGATATATAACAATTATAAATACATGTACACCCAAGATGAAAGCATCTATATGTAAAGCAAATATTGACAGGTGTGAAGGGAGATAGAAATACAGTTAAGAGTAGAAGATTCAATACCCCACTTTCAATAATGGATAGATCATCCAGACAGAAAATCAATAAGGAAACAGCCAACTTTAACATTATAGACAAAATAAACGTCACAGATATACAGAACATTCCAGCCCAGAGGAACAGAATCCACATTCTTCTCAAGGGCACGCAGAACATTCTCCATGATAGATCATATGTGAGGCCACAAAGGAGTCTTAACAAATTTAAGGATATTGAAGTCATTCCAAGTATCTTCCAAATACAATGGAATGAAGCTAGAAATCAATAACAAAAGGGAAATTTAAAAATTCATGTGGAAATTACATGACACACTCTTGAACAAAGAAGAAATCAGAGGGAAGTTAGAAAATATCTCAAGACAAATGAAAATGAACTCATAACACAGCAAAACTTATAAGACACAGCAAAAGTAGGACCAAAAGGAAAAATCATAGCAATAAAAGCCAACATTAAAAAAGAAGAGTTCTGGTTCAAGATGGTGACATAGGAGACTCCTGAACAACTCACCTCCTCCTATGGACACACTGGCTCTACAGCTCCATAAACAACAATTCCCTGAAAGACATCTAGAAACTAGATGAGCAAATCCTACACATTCAGGCACACAAGAAAATAACCAGATCAAAATGTGTAGGAGAGACCAAGACACAGTATCACCGTAAAACCCACCCCAGGCATGGTGACATGCAACCAGGAGGGAACTCACAACTCACAGATTCTCCCTGAGGAGCAAAGGGTTTGGACACCACAGACCTTAAAAGGTGTCCCACCTTTCAAGTCTTTCACCTGAGAGGTGAGATCTTAACAAAACATTTAAAAATATAAGCAATATATAAAAAGAATTATACACCATGATCAAAGGGGATTTGACCCAGAGATAAAAGGCTAGTTCAATATCTGAAAATCGATCAGTGTAATCTACCAAGTCAACATGCTAATGAAGAAAATTCACATGATCATACCAATTACTGAAGAAAAAGTATTTGACAAAATTAAACACCCACTCATAATTTTTTTAACTCTCAGAAAAAGTAGAAACAGGAAACTTTCTCAACTTGATGAAGAGTATCTAGCAAAACAAAAAAAATCTATAGCTAATAGGGTTCTTAATGATGGAAGGCTGATTTCTTTCCCCCAAGACTGGGAACAAGGCAAGCATCTTCACTCTCACCACTCTCATTCAACATGCTAATGAGGGACTTCCGTGGTGGCACAGTGGTTAAGAATCCGCCTGCCAATGCAGGGGACATAGGTTCGATTTCCTGGTCTGGGAAGATCCCACATGCCGCAGAGCAACTAAACCCATGCACCACAACTACTGAGCCCACATGCCACAACTACTGAAGCCTGCGCCTCTAGAGCCTGTGCTCTGCAACAAAAGAAGCCACCACAATGAGAAGACCATGCACCACAACGAAGAGTAGTCCCCACTCAATGCAACTAGAGAAAGTCTTCGCACAGCAATGAAGACCCAATGCGACCAAAAGTAAATAAATAAATAATTAATTAAAAAAAAAACTTAATAAGGAAAGTTCTAACCAGTGTAATAAGGCAAGAAAAGGAAATAAAAGACTTAGAGATTGGTAAAGAAAAACTAAAACTGTCCCTATTTGCAGATGACATGATTGTCTATGTAGAAAATCCCAAGAAATCCACTAAAAAAAATCTCCTAGAGGGCTTCCCTGGTGGCGCAGTGGTTGAGAGTCCGCCTGCCGATGCAGGGGACAAGGGTTCGTGCCCCGGTCCGGGAAGATCCCACATGCCACGGAGTGGCTAGGCCCGTGAGCCATGGCCACTGAGCCTGCGCGTCTGGAGCCTGTGCTCCACAACAGGAGAAGGCACAACAGTGAGAGGCCCGCGTACTGCAAAAAAAAAAAAAAAAAACTCTTAGAAATAATAAGTGAGTTAATCTAGATCATTGGGTACAAGATAAACATACAAAAATTAATTGTGCAATGAACATGGGAGCACTGAAATTTAAAATACCATACCACTTATAATTGCTCAAAAAAGGAGAAATACTTTGACTTAAATCTCTTGAAACATGTACAGGACTTGCGTGCTGAAAAATACAAAATACTGATAAAAGAAATCAATGAAGATTCAAATAAATGGAAAGACATACTGCTTTCATGGATTGAAAGAATCAACATAGTGAAGATACCAATTCTCTCCAATGTAATATATGAGTAAACCTGTGCATTTGTATCAAAATCCCCCCAAAATATCTTGTATACATAGACAAGATTATTCTAAAATTTATATGGAAAATCAAAGAATAGCTAAAATCATTTCTGAAAAGAAGAATGAAGTACAAGGAATCAGTCTACCCAATTTCAACACTTTGTGCGTAGCAACAGTAATCAAGACTGTGGGGTATTGGCTGAAGCATAAACACATAGGACAATGGAACACAATAAGGATCCCAGAAACAGATGCATACAAATATTCCCAACTGATTTTTGACTAATGTGCAAAAGCAGTTCAATGGAGGAAGGATAGCCTTTTCACAAATTGTGCTAGAATAATTGAATAGTCAAAACAAGAACCACAATTTAAACCTCACATCTTATATAAAAATGACCTCAAAATGGATCACAGACTTAAGGACAAAATATGATACTATAAAATTTTAGGAAAAAAAAGAAGAAAATCTTCAGAACCTCGGACTAGGCAGAGTTCTTATACTGGATACCAAAATCATAACCCATAAAAGGAAAAATCAATAAACTGGACTTCATCGAAATTGAACAACATTTTCTTTGTGAAAGGCCCTGTTAAGAGGGTGAAAATACAGGCTACAGACTAGGGGGAAAATTCTGTAAACCACATATCCAAAAAGGACTATTATTTACAGTCTGTAAAGAACTCTCATGATTCAACAGTAAAAAAACCAAACAATCCAAGTAGAAAATGGGCAAAAGACATGAAGAGACATTTTGGAAAGAAGATATATACATAACAAGCACATGAAAAGATGTTCAACATAGTAGTCATCAGAGAAATGCAAATCAAAACCACTATCACCTTATATCACTACACACCTATCAGAATAGCTAAAATAAAAAATAGTGACACACAGGGAATTCTGCTCAGTACTCTGTAACAACCTAATTGGGAATAGAATTTGAAAAAGAATAGATACATGTATAACTGAATCACTTTGTTGTACACCTGAAACTACCACAGCATTGTTAATCAAATATACTCCAATATAAAATAAAAAGTTAAAAAAAATTTTTAATAGTGACAACACTAAATGCTGGTAAGGATGCAGAGAAACTAGTTCACTCACACACTGCTGGTGGGAATGTAAAATGCTACTCTGGAAAATGGTTTGGCAGTATCTTAAAAACTAAACATGCAATTACCATACAACCCAGCAATTGCACTCCTGGGCACTCATTCCAGAGAAACGAAACATATTCACACAAAAACTTGTACACGAAAGTTCATAGCAGCTTTTTTCTTTGTAATATCAAAAACTGGAAACAGGGCTTCCTTGGTGGTGCAGTGGTTGAGAGTCCGCCTGCCAATGCAGGGTTTGATCCCTGGTCCGGGAGGACCCCACATGCCACGGAGCAGCTGGGCCTGTGCGCCACAGCTGCTGAGCCTGTGCTCTAGAGCCCGAGAGCCACGACTACTGAAGCCCGCGTACCTAGAGCCCGTGCTCTCCACAAGAAGAGAAGCCACCGCAATGAGAAGCCCGCATGCCACAACTAGAGAAAACCCACGTGCAGCAGCAAAGAACCAATGCAGCCAAAAATAAACAAATAAAAATTAATTAATTAATTAAAAAAACCTGGAAACAACCTTGATATGATATTTAAATGAATTTTGATACATCACTACCATGGAAAACTACTCAGCAATAAAAAGGAATGAACTGCTAATAAATGCAACAATTTGGATGGATCTAGAGGGAATTATGCTGAGTAAGATAAAAAGCCAATCCCAAAAGGTCACATATTGTATATTCCTCTTATATAGCAGCCTTTTTGTAAAAATAATTCCCATGCTTAGCTATTTCTTTCTTTTTTTGTAGCAGCTTTATTGAGGTATAATTCACATACAATTCACCCATTTAAAGTATAAAATTCAACGTTTTTTACCATAGTTACTGATATGCACAACCATGACTGCAGTCAATTTTAGAACATTTTCATCACTTCCAAAAGAAACCTCATACTCTTTAGTTGCCACCTCTCGATCTCTTCATCTGCTCCTGCCATAGGCAAACACAATCTACTTTCTGTCTCTATAAATTTGCCTGTTCTGGACATGTGGTCTTTGTGACCGAGTTCTATCACTTAGCACAATTTTTCAAGTTTCATCCATGTTGTAGCATGTACCATTCCTTCTTTATAGCTGAATAATATTCCATTGTGTGGATATACCACATTTCCTGTGTCCAATTATCAAGTGATGAACATTTGGGTTGTTTTTAACTTTTGACTATTATGAATAGTGCTACTATGAACATTCATGTACAATTTTTCATGTGGACATATGTATTTATTTCTCTTGGATATATACCTAGGAGTAGAATTCCTGGGTCATATAGCAATTCTATATTTAACCTTTTCAGGAACTTCCAGCCTGTTTTCCAAAGTGGCTACATGATTTTACTTTCCCACCAGCGACCTAAAAGCGCTCCAATTTCTACATATCCTCACTAAGACTTAGTATTATCTGTCTTTTTTTTTTATATCCTCCTAGTGTGTGTGAAGTGATATTTCATTGTGGTTTTGATTTGCATTTGTCTGATGGCTAATGCTATGGAGGAGTTTTTCATGGGCTTATTGAACATGTGTATATCTTATTTGGGGAAATGTCTATTTGGATGTTCTGCCCATTTCTTATTTGGGTTATTTGTAAGAGTGATTTGTTAGAGTCCTATATATATTCTAAATACAAATCTCTTATCAGTTATTATTTGCAAATATTTTTTCTCATTCAGTGGGTTGTCTTTTCACTTTCTTGATAGTATCCTTTAAGAAACAGAATTTTTCAATTTTAGTGACATCACATCTATCTGTTGTTTTCTTTAGTTGTTTGTGCTTCTGGTGTCATGGATGAGAAACCACTGCCACATCCAAGATTATGAAATTCACCCACTTTTTTCTCTAAAACTTCTATAGTTTTAATTCTTACATTTAGGTATTTGATCCATTTTGAGTTCATTTTTTTATATGGTTGGAGGTAAGGATCCAGAGTCATTCTTTTGCTTGTGGATATCCAGTTGTTCCAGAACCATCTGTTGAAAAGACTCTTCTTTTCTCATTGGATTATTTTGGCATCTAAGTAGCATTCTTGAAATATTAAAATTATGGAGATGGAGAATAGACTAGTGGTTTCCAGTTGTCGGGGATGGGATAGGGGAAGGGAGGGAGGTGAATGTAGCTATGAAAGGGCACAGGAGGAATCCTTGTGATGATAAAACTGTCCTGTGCCTTGCCTGTATGAATGTTACTGAAGTGTGCTATTTATAGCAGATACATATAGGTTGTGATATTACCATAGTTTTGCAAGATGTTACCACTGGGTTAACTGGGTAAAGTGTACATGAGCTACCGCTGTATTATATTTTTAGAACTACATGTGAACCTACAATTATCTCAAAATAAAAGATTATTTAATAAACATTTTAAACATGCACACATATAGACACAAATGTCCCCATCTCTTCACTAGACCATTGTCTTGAAGCCTCAAGGATGCCTGAGAATACCAGGAATGTGCTGTTTTGGGAACTGGTATCATTTTATGATGCAGCTTTGCACTTCACAGAAATGGAAGGGGAACCTTGACCTTGGCTCAGAGGAAGGAGTCTCTAGGTATACGTGAGCCTGGAGAATTATAGAACATAGTCTCTCTATGTTTCCAAAGTTGAATCAGGGGCCCCTGGGATGGTGGTTGCAGCGCCTCAGCTTAGCAGTTTGTTCTTTGTCTTCAAGGTTTTCCAAGGATCAGGCTGGAGTGAAGGATCAGGCTTCCTACTCTAACTTTGCAGTGACCTTTGTCCATGAGTGTGGGGCTGGGTTCTGTGTGCATATACAAATATTACCTTCAGAACATTTGCTCCCAGGATGCAGAGAACACCTACCGTGTGCCTGTTTTTTGTATGGACACTGGAGAAACAGTGGTGAACAACACAGGCAGGTTGACATTCTAGTGAGAGACAGAAAATAAGCACATGAACAAAGACAGAATATCAGAGACAAATACATGCTATAAAGGAATAATAAGGGAGGCTGAAGGGACGGGGGCTCTATTAAGTAGGGTAGTTCTAGAGATTTTTGAGCAAAGATCTCCAAAAAGTGAGAGAATAAACTGGCTTGCAAAAATTTTGGAAAGATAGCTTCCAGGGAGAGGGAACAATGAGTAAAAACACTCCCTGCCCCGCCAAGCATGCCTAGCACTTCTGGGGGAATGTGAGGGGAGGGGCAATGTGACTTGAGCTCAGTAAACAGGGCAGGAGGCTGTCGGGGGAACAGTAGGGGTGGGAAGTGAGACTGAGAGGTGGGCAAGGTCACATCATACAGGGCCTTGGAGAAAATGATAAGAATCTTTTGTTTCATTTCAAGTGTCACAGGAAGCCAGTGAAGGGTGGAGAGCAGGACAGAATCATAATCTTTTTTTTTTTTTTTTTGCGGTACGCGGGCCTCTCACTGTTGCGGCCTCTCCCGTTGTGGAGCACAGGCTCTGGACGCGCAGGCTCAGTGGCCATGGCTCACGGGCCCAGCCGCTGCGCGGCATGTGGGATCTTCCTGGACCGGGGCACGAACCCGTGTCCCCTGCATCGGCAGGTGGACTCTCAACCACTGCACCACCAGGGAAGCCCGCATAATCTAATTTATATTTTTAAAGTATCCCTCTGGCCTTTGTGTGGAGGATGAGTGTTTTGGGGCTCTAGAAGGGAAGCAGGGATCCTTAAAAAACTGAACGTAGAACTACCACATGGATCCAGCAATCCCACTCCTGGGCATATATCTGAAGAAAACCATAATTCGAAAAGATACATGCATCCCAATGTTCATTGAAACATTATTTACAATAGCAAAGACATGGAAGCAACCTAGATGTCCATGAACAGAGGAATAAAAAGAATGAAATAATAAAGATCTACTCAACAAATTTCAAGTATATACAGTATTATTAACTATAAAAAGAAAAAAGAGAGGAAACAGGGAGACCACTATGAAGGCTGTCACCGTTGTCCAGGTGAGCTGTGAAGACGGCTCTGAATAGTGTAATAACAGTGCAAAGGTGAGAAGTGATTGGGCCAGAATGGTTTTGCAGGTAGAGCTGATACCTTGTTTCTGTGGATTGGACTTTGGGTATGAGAGAAAGGGAGTCCAGGTTTGGGCCCTGAGTAACTGGTTCAACCGTAGCTCTGTTTACTGAAGACTGGGGGAAAGCTAATGTAATGCTAGATAATGATACATGCTAAGGAGGAACTAGAGTAGGGTCAGAGTCTGGATCACGGTAGAGCTGGGCTGGGGAGGTGGGCAGGGGCAATTTTAGATAGGACGCCCATTGGGGCAAAGAAATATTAATAGGTGTTCCATGTAAAAGGGGGTTCCATGGGAAAAAAACATTTTGCAAAACAGTAGGTTAAAACAAATTGAAATTACTGCAGAATTCCTCAGAAACATCGATAGCCTAATGACATCATGAATCCAAAGGAGGGCAGGGGGAGGGCAGAATGTAGCACATAAAGGCTATACTCCTGTGATCATGGGTGCCCTCTGGGAACAGGGTCCCAAGGAATGCTGGTGCAGATTGAAGAAGAATACTGTTGATACACCAAGGTCCCTGCACCAGGAGCATGGGGCTCTGCTCTGGGAGCCCCTGTGCCCCTCAAGCCATTTATCATCTGTGGTGTTTTCCTTCTTGCCTAGATGTGGTGCCCTCGCCCAGCTGGAGCCCAGAGAGCACCCCTGTGGTTTGGATTTGCAGGGGCTGTGAAAGCAGAGGCGCAGAGGCCCACCCTGGAGAGTAAAGCTATGGAGCCTGTCTATGCACCCACTAAACGCCCTTACCTTCTTCCTCTCTCCAAAACATGATCAAAGCCTTTCTCACTTAACACACTCTCTGAGGCTCCTAAACGTAAGAAAGCTCTGTACCTACCCTCTGACCTTTATCGTTATCTGATTGAGAGTGACCTGAACTCTGCACCCTCCATTAGCTGACTGAGCCGCAATTGCTGTGACAAAGTGCAAGTGTATGCGCCTCTTCAAACTCTGCCTTCTCTCTGCCTTCCCTTTTTCAAACTTTCAATTTGGAAATGTTCAAACACATACGAAGTAAAATATAATAAACCCTGATGTAAAATATAATATTTTAAAATATTTTTTATTTTAAAATATTTTTTATTTATGCTATTTTAAAAAATAACATATAATAAAATATATTACATATAATATTTTATTATATGTAAAATATAATAAACCCATCACTAGCTTCAAAAGTTACCAACTCCTGGTCATCTTCTGCCATCTAAATTCCCACCTACTTCCCCTCAATCCTCCACATAATTTTGAAACAAATCTCAGACATTTTATTATTTCATCCATAAAGACTTCAGTGTAAATAATACCGCAATACTGTTATCGTGTTTTAAAAAAATTAATAACATTTCATATCATCAAGTATCCAGTCATTGTTCTCATTTTCCCAATTGTTTCACACAACATATAGATATATTTACTTTCTGTGTTTTATCAATATCCAAATAAATTAGAAATATCATCATTAGTTGATACATCTCTTAAGTATCTTTTAATATGACAGTTCTCGCTCTTATTTTTCCTTGCAACTTTTTGTTGAAGAGACTGAGTCATTTTTCTGGTAGTTTCCCACAGTTTGTATGTTGCTGGCTGACTCTCTTTTAACATGCTTCTCTGTTCCTATATTTCCTGTAAATTGGTAACTGGATCCAGAGAATTGATCAGATTCAGGGTTTTTTATTTTGTTTGTTTGTTTGGTAAGTTGTTTTTTGTTGGATTATTTGGGTTTTTTGTTTGTTTATTTTTTGTTTTGCTTACATCCATTCTTCCATTGGGAGTGGCAATGACCTCCTAACCCCATGGCTACCCACTGATTATCAGGAAAGCTTTTATAAAGGAGATTTCTCATCAAGTATTTGGTTATACTCATGTATGTACAGAATAAATGCTTGATTTCGCAACCCCTCCCCCCTCACACACTTTGCCAGTTTTCAATAAAGTGGTTCCCTAGCATGCTTTAGGGCTTCCCTGGTGGCGCAGTGGTTGGGGGTCCGCCTGCCGATGCAGGGGACGCGGGTTCGTGCCCCGGTCCGGGAGGGTCCCACATGCCGCGGAGTGGCTGGGCCCGTGAGCCGTGGCCGCTGGGTCTGCGCATCCGGAGCCTGTGCTCCGCGGTGGCAGGGGCCACAACAGTGAGAGGCCCGCGTAACACACACACACACACACAAAAAAGTTGCTTTAATAGGAAGGCTGTCAATCTGGGGAGAAGGCAGACTCTTGTCCCCAAAACCAACTCCAAAGATTCTGCTAAGCCATGACAATTTTTAAAGAGAAAAAGGGGAGAATCTCAGTGAATCATCAAGGGAGGTGGTCAAGCTCTGCATCATTTTCCATTGCATGCAGGCTGGCTGACTCCTTGTGATCTTTCTTTAGGATGTTATCTCATCTGCGTGATCTGCCTGCAGGATTGCTAAGGGGGCTGCTGGGGGTAGAGAGCTAGTCATACTTTATTTAATTCTTCATTCCTACTTCTTTTATTGTTTTTAAATTTAATTTTATTTATTTTTTATACAGCAGGTTCTTATTAGTTATCTATTTTATACATATTAGTGTATATAGGTCAATCTCAATCTCCCAATTCATACCACCACCACCACCATCCACCCCCTCCCTGCTTTCCCCCCTTGGTGACTATACATTTGTTCTCTACATATGTGTTTCTATTTCTGTCTTCCAAACCAGTTCATCTGTACCATTTTTCTAGATTTCACATATATGCGTTAACATACAATATTTGTTTTTCTCTTTCTGACTTACTTCACTCTGTATGACAGTCTCTAGGTCCATCCACGTCTCTACAAATGACCCAATTTCGTTCCTTTTTATGGCTGAGTAATATTCCCTTGTATATATGTACCACATCTTCTTTATCCATTCAACTGTTGATGGGCATTTAGGTTGCTTCTATGAGCTGGCTATTGTAAACAGTGCTGCAATGAACACCGGGGTGCATGTGTCTTTTTGAATTATTGTTTTCTCTGGGTATATGCCCAGTAGTGGGATTGCTCCTACTTCTTTTAATCTAGGGAAAGAGTCAACAGATTAGGCAAGTTATCGTCTGCATTTAGTAGAGCGTAAGTCAGGAGTTAGGTTGAATGTTACCTAGTGGCCTCATTTCTATAAGGTTTAAGGGGAACAGAAATAGGCAAAAAGGGAAGGGGCAAAAGAGCTGCTTATAAATCTCCACTGTTAGACATCATTCCATTTCTATAGAATTAGGGGCGAAGGTCCATCTTCTGTAACTTCTTCATGCTAACATAGGGCATCATACACTTAGAGTGGAAGATGTCGGCCTGGGTCTGTAGCATCTCTTTGCTGACAATTTTAGTTGTTCACTTATATATATGGGCAGAGTAAGCTGCAATTATTATTATTATTATTATTATTTTTTGGCGGTACGCAGGCCTCTCACTGTTTTGGCCTCTCCTGTTGCGGAGCACAGGCTCCGGACGCGCAGGCTCAGCGGCCATGGCTCACGGGCCCAGCCGCTCCGCGGCATGTGGGATCTTCCTGGACTGCGGCATGAACCCGTGTCCCCTGCATCGGCAGGCAGACTCTCAACCACTGCGCCACCAGGGAAGCCTGCTGCAATTATTTTGATGCCCACAAAGATATAGGTTATTATGAGCGATAATGTTAATCCCATTCTCTTGAGGCCAGTTCGTGGAATTGTGCTGGCCATAGACCCTGTACTGCTCAAGATGGAAAAGCTTACGTCATGGCTACAGTCTGGTCATCATGCAGTTAGCTTTTTCCCTCTGGTGGCAGTTATAGCATCTGTAAAACAACTCAGGAATGTGCATCAGACAGTGAAAGATTCTGTGACTCTATTGTCCTAATCATTAACTACTGGAGCCCGCTCTTTTGTGACTCAGGGAGGCCTGGGAGATTTCAGCTTTTCTACAAACAAGAAGCAGGGGACACGGAGGGGCCTTTGTACTTGGCAAAGTGGGGGAGGGTTTTGCTCAGTTTCAAGGTGTTGGATATTTTTTGATGCCATTATCAATCCGCGGATTTAAATTTATTAGATGTGTTTGGTCCACTGCAGTTATAATTCTCACTGAAGTGCAAATCAGTTTGCCCAAAGGGGGTAGCTTCAGGTTGGCCCCGGATTCCTCTTGCCTGGCCCAGGTGTTTCAGGTTCACTCCCTCCCCAGTCAGCCATTTCTCCAAGGACCCCTAGTTTCTCTGCTTCACTAATGGGATTTATATATTTACCAGCCTTTTTTGTTCCTGGCCACGACTGGGGAGCTCAGAAAATGCTTGTTTCATTCTGCAGGAATTTCAGTTCATTCCTAAAGGTGTACAGACACCCCTGGTTTTAGGTTTAACTTTGAAACATGGTAAACTAGAGCTCCGAAAGAGAACTTAAATTCTGTGGGTCAGCAGGGCGGCGTCAGTGAGACGCGGTCCTCCCGGCCTCCTAGAGCGAAACCAGAACTTCACCAGAGGGCCTGTAGAGCGCAGCGCCCCGGCGGCTTCTCTGTCTTGGTTACCTTTGCTCAAAGGTTGGGGTCACGGCCGCAGTTGTTGGGGGTACAGGGCAGGGGCCAAGCAGCTGTAGACTCCGGGATGTCAGATAGGCGCGCAGAGGGAAGGGCTGTAAGAGAACGTGTTCCCCTGCCTCTGGCTGCTGCGGAGGGAAAGGGTGGGCAAGCGCCTGTTCGTCCTGCGCGGTCCACTGGCTGCGGGAGGGCGGAGCGAACGGTAGCAGAACTCGCTTAACCCCAGGGAGAAGTGACAGGGAAGTGGTGGGAGCTTGGCCAAGAGGCTTGCTCTGCGCCCTCTCACAGTCTCCACGGTTGGGATCTGGAAAGTCACACCTGCAGCGTGAGCAACACGGTGTCCTCTCCAGAATCGAAATTTCCGCGTGGCATGGTGGATTTTTTTTTTTTTTCTTGGAACAGTGAAGAGTTATTTAAGTGGGGGTAAAATGTAGGAAAGATCATTGAATTAACCCTTCTTTGGGTGGCCCTTACTACCTCTGGCAGGGACCAGACTATGCCATCCCGAAATAGGCCCCTTCCGCATAAGGTTCGTTTTGAGCTAAAGGCAATTGAGAATCACCAGGTACAGAAAAGGGTTCTCTGCCCCTATCTGCCTAAAAACAAGGCATACATTTCCCCATGGGAAGGCGGTGCTCTGTTCATGGGTACCTGGAAGAGGAAAGCCACTCATCCCCAATGACAGAGTCTGCACCCCAGATAAGTCTGCAAAAATAAGCCTTACTAAAATAACCCTTATCTTCTGTTGGTTCCCACATATATTTCTTAGTCACCTATCCAGAAATTGTCCTTTGCTAGCCAAAACCTCTTAACTTTGTTAAGAAGGGTATATAAGCTCTTGAGTCTAATCTTTCCTTTCAGTTTTGAAACTGAGTCCCCCTAAACCGAGTTTCTCTGCCTAGTTTACGGTTAACGTCTCTGTCCAAAGCTTTTTTCTTTCTCTTATCCTGTACCTGTTCCCCTTTTGGGATGAGGAGTATCAAGGAAAAGAGGAGATTGAAACTGAGCAGGATGCTGCAGGGCCTTTCTTGTGCAAAAGCCCTGCCAGGCTGCACCCCCCACCCCTTGAGTTTGTAGGAAAAGGCTTTAGTCTCCTAGCCCTTTCCTGAGTCCCAAAGAACAGATTCAAGCAGTTACTAATTAAGAAAGTGAGGGAATGCAGAAACAAAGGAAAAGCAGTCCAGAAATAATAGTTCAGCATAAAAACAGTACTAATTCCTCCTCAAGTGATATATATACATCTATGTCAATCTATACGTATGTAATAATCTGATACGTGTCTTTGAATATTCAACAGGAACTAAGGCCCCTACTCAGGGGGCCTTAATTTAACTTAACTACGTGCTGAGACCCCAAACTGGTCCGAACCAGAAGGTTGATGATTGAGATTCCTGGAGTACCACCCTGTTACCTCACCATCAACCAGTCAGAAGAAAGTCATGCATCCTGCAGCCCTCACCCCAAATGTTGCCTTTAAAAAATCTTCCCTAAAAGCTGTTGGAGAGTTTGGGCCTTTTGAGCACAAGCTGCCCATTCTCCTTGCTTGGCCCTGCAATAAAACTTTCTCTAATCCAAACTTCCACATTTTGGTTTGTTTCGCTTCACTGTGGGTGAGGCATATGAACTTGGGTTCAACAGCAGTTTCTTGTCTCTTCTGTGGATTCCTGTGCATGTCAAATTTTAATAGACTTATATACCTTTTTTTTCCTGTTAATCTGTCTTCTGTTAGTTAAATTCATATGCCCTCAGTCACTGAATGTAAAAGGGTAGAGGGAAAGTTATTCCTTCCTTACACTTCTAAGTAAATACCAGTTCAAAGTGAGTCTTAATCCTTTTTAAGCTCATGGGATAACTCTCTCCCTTTACAATGCTACGGTTGTCCTAAATCAGAAATAAATCCCAGTAAAGGGTCATGTTGTCTTAAAGCAAAAGGACAGCTTTATTGTTTGAAAGGTTTGCAAACTGGGGATATGCAGCCTTTGGCTGTGACTGAAAGTACATTTCCCAGGAGTGGAGGAGGCGATGGATTTTTAAAAGCAAAAACCACAGAAGCCACAGTTGGGAGGCTTGTAAGAGACTTGGATGGCTCTTGAAGCCTGACCACAAGTCCTTAGAGCTTGACTGAAACTCCTCAATGATTTGTTGTTGTTGGAGGTTCTTGTTAGGGGCTTTCCAGGCAGGATCCTTAGCAGAATCAGAAGTCCTTATAGCTGTGTGATTGCGGTTTTTCTAAGAATACGGAATGTATGACTGAACCCCCAGCCTGTCATAACCGCCTGCCTCCATTTTATTTTGGGTCCCTGTTAGCCATGCTGGGTCCATTTTGTATGTTGCTTCCACAGGGGATTCCTCTTAGTTTTACTTTTCCTTAAGGGATTTTATTTTATCTTTACACTAAGGAGCCCCCCCTGTACCTGCAGAATCACAGGCTGCATTTCCCCCCAGAACCTCTGTCCAGTCTCTAACCACTTTTTGTTTCTGTAGCTTTAACTTTTCCTAGCATATTTTATCTTTCTTTCCACCCAAATCTGCACCTATGTGTTGGTGTTCCTAATAATTACACCTAGATCCATCCTCTCTGTTCCTCCTGGTTTTTGTGCCAACAGTATTTTCCTCACAGGATTGTTCTGGGGATTAAATGAGATGGTCTATGAAGTGCTAAGCCCCGCACTTGGCACATAGTAGGTGCTTAAAATGTTGGCTGCAGTTAATGTGGGTGTTTGTGTGTAATTTTCTCTTTCTTGGTCCTGCCAGCCCTGCCAAAGGGCCCTGCCACAAGCCAGGGTCTAGATGACACAAACTCAGTTTTGTCTGTCTTAACTGATTCACATTATCCAGGCTCACAGTTGACAGAACAACACAAATGCTAATTTATTCATTTACAATGGGAAATCTTATGTGTCAGGGACTGAAATATGCACATGGACAGGCATCATGAGATGCCTTGGTAACCAGGAAGCTGGATTCATAGTCAGAAGATCACCAGGATGGGCAAGGACGACTAAGAGAAGGATGTTCTTTTAAGTACATGTATGTTCTCTCCCACTAAAACTACTAAGGCCCCCACTAAAACTACTAAGGCAGGCTTTGATTACGGAAGTTTTGAAAAGCTAACAAAAAAAATGTCAAAATCCCACCACTAGAAATGAATTTCTTTCTAGCCTTTTTGCCCCACTGTAGAGAGTGTTCTTCTGCATGTCTCTTTAAATAGGTAAATCATTTACAGTATAATGCTTTTTATCCTGCTCTTTCTTTCAATAGTATTTTCCACCTTACTATTGATATTATGCCTACTGCCTCCCTATGTTCTGCAGTTCAGTGTTTCTCAGAGCCTAATAGAATTCCTTGGAAGCTTGTGACAAATACAGTCTTAAGTACCACCCAGAGCTATTAAAACAATTTCTGGAGGGTGGGTCTTCCCAGGGTGATTATTTTGTACACTGGAGCTGAGAATGAAAGACAGTTCGTTTCCATTAACCAGGACTATTTAGGAATGCTTTTGCTGCAAGTAATGAAAGACTGACTAAATGGTTTGAACAATGAGAACATTTCATTTTGTCGTGTGTCAAGAGCATGGTGGTGCAGACCAACATCAGGACTGGTGCAGCAGACCCGTGGCATCGATGGAGACTCAGGCTTACCCCATGTATTAGTCAGAGTACTCCAGAGAAACAGAAACGATAGGGGGAGAGAAAGAGAGAGATTGACTTATTATAAGGAATTGGCTCTCACAGTTATGGAGGCCAGCAAGTTCTAAGATCTTCAGGGTGTCAGCATGCTTGAGACCCAAGAGAGCCAATGTTTTAGTTCCAGTCCAAAGACAGGAAAAAAGCCAATGTCCTAGTTTGAAGGCCATCAGACAGGAAGAATTCTCTCTTACTTGGAGGAGGGTAAGACTTTTTGTTCTATTCAGGCCTTCAATTAATTGGATGAGACCCACCCAAATAAGGGAGGGCAACCTGCTTTACTCAGTCTATCAAGTGTGAATCTCATTCAGAGGTAAAGAAAATGTGGCATATATATACACAATGGAATACTACACAGCCATAAAAAAGAATGAAATATTGCCATTTGCAATGACATGGTTGGACTTGGAGGGTATTATGCTAAGTGAAATAAGTTGACAGAGAAAAACAAATACTATATGATATCACTTATATGTGCACTCTAAAAAAATTTTTTTTTAACTAATGAATGTAACAAAAAATGAAACAGACTCAAAGATACAGAGAACAAACTATGTTTACCAGTGGGGAAGGAGAAGGGGGGAGGGACAATATAGGGATGGGGGATTAAGAGGTATGAACTATTATGTATAAAATAAGCTAGAAGGATATATTGTACAACATGGGGCTTGTAGCTAATATTTTATAATAACTATAAATGGAGTATAACCTTTAAAAATTGTGAATCACTATGTTGTATATCTGTAACGTATGTAATATTGTACATCAACTATATCTCAAGTTTTTTGAAGTTTTTAAAATGTGAATTTCCAGTATAGAAATATCTGGGCACCAGTCAGTTGAAACAAAATTAGCCATCACACCCTATCTTCTGCCCTGCACTCATCAGTTGTTTGCCTTTGGATTCTCCTGTGTGCTGCTTCATGGTTACAAGAAGACTGCAGGTGGTCCAGGCATCATACGGACCTTTAAGCAGGAAGAAGAAGGAGGAACAGGCAGTATCAGCCAGCTCTCTTCTGTGCTGGTTTCCTTTTTTTAATTAAAAACAAAATCTTTCCTAAATCCACAGTAGACTTTCCCTGAACACCTCAATGGCCCAAATTGGTTACCTGGCCTCCTTTGGCTACAAGGGGGAAGGCTGGGAAATTGAGTATCTGAAAAAACAATAAGAATCATTACACCAATCCGGAACAGTCTGGGCATATTGCTGTCCCTTATAATTTGGGGACTCTGTTAGCCAAGAAGAAGGGAGGTAGAATAACTACTGGGGAAGCGTCCAACAGTATCATCCACAGTCCACAAACTGAAATCCCATCCCCGAGTGCCTCTCTGAGACTGCACTCTTGGCATCATTGGGATTTGGGATGTTTATAAGCTCAAACACATTTCTGTAGACAATTTCTTGGCTTATCTCCCCCAAACTGATTCTCTTTATTATACTGAAGTTTAGTATTTTAATTCCTAGATGGTAGCCTTCTTCCTCCTGTTTCTGTGTCTTTTGGGGTTGAGGGAGGGTGCCTTGCTGTGGACCCCATATGTGTCCAGATTGAAACTTCTCAGGGTGGAGGATGGAGGTCCTGGCACTGACTATCAGCATCGGCGGCCATGTGGTGCCCAGATCCCAGGGGCAAACAGCTCAGCTCCAGAGTATCCTCCCACCCCTTCTGCAATCAGAAGCCTCCCCCTCTCCCCTTCTCCTGCTGGTTTCTGACAGATGTCCTGGATGTGCTCACAGGTGATGCCTGTGCCACCTCCCTCCCTCCAACAGCCCATCTTATGACCCGGTGCCCCATGCTGTGCTATCTTGGATTGGGTGGAGTGGTCGGGGGTGGGGGGAGTGTACATCTCTACAGGATGCAGATGAGATGTTTCTGCTTCCATGATTCAGTTCTTTCAGCAGATGGTACCCCACGCCTGCAGAATGAAGTCACAGGACCAGAGGTTTAGGAACACTGGTGCCCACCACGCAGGTAAAAATATGGACCTCAGCCTTTTCTGTAATTTTCCCTAGCCCAGCCAAGAACACGCCGTGATGTTTCACAAGACCTCACTATTGGGAGAAAAACCTACCACTGGCTACACTTGATACCCACAGATCCTAGGCAGTCTGGGTCCCTTACAGATACCCGCCCTGCTAGAGGCAGGCCTCTCCCCTAAGTGCTTCTCTGGGCTCCAATAGAGCCAGACCCAGCGGGAAGGAGTCAACATTTGACCCTGCATAAAGCTGCACTTCTAAGACCTCAAGTCCTATCTCAATATCTTTCTCTTCACTGGGGAATGAAGGAGGATGATCTACGCCCCTCAGGAGCCAACGCCTATAGGAATGTGACGCCAGTAACAATAGTAGTTAATACTGATATAGTGCTTATTATATGTCAGGCCCTGCTCTAAGTGCTTTATATATACTAATTTATTTTTCACAACAGTTCTGTGAAGTAGGTACTGTTATTACCTATTTTCCAGATGAGGATGCTGAGACCCAGGGCAGTTAAGTACCAGCCCAGGGTTACCCAATTACCTAGAAACCCAGAGCCCAACACTGATTCAAGATGGAGCAGGGTTCCATTTTCTAAGAACTGCCTCTCCAAATTAGGGAAATAGAGAGCTCCTTTGATTTTCAACTTCCCCAAAGTCTTATATAACTGTGGGTTGATCCATGTTTACAACAGGAAGTCTAATTCTCGCTCTCTTTTTTTTTTTTTTTTTTAAATGGGCTCCTACTTGGTCTTGGTGTCCTGTGGTCTGTGAGCGACAAGTGGAGAAAAATGGCATCTCCAAGAGGAGATCAGTCAGCTGGGCTTGGACCAGCTGGTGCCAAAGATGTTTTCAAGACAATGTTTCAAAGATGTCAAAGATCATAGCTTCTAAACTGCCCAGCTGTGTATCCTTGGGTGATTTGCTTACTCTCTTTGTTTCCTCATCTATAGGATGCAGGGTGGTATATACCGTGCCTTCATCATAGGATTGATGAGAAAATTCAATATATCAATATATGTAAAGCACTTAGAACAGTACCTAGTACAAAATACACACCATAAGGGTGCTCAATATTGTTGATTATCACTGCAGATACAAGTTTCAGCCAGGCCTTCTGAAAAAAAAAGACACATCTACTTTTGCCCCAAAAATGAGAACAGTAGGAGAACTACTGTCCCTTCCAGATCTTTTTCCAGGGATCGTGAGTTATCCCTTAAGAGTCCCTGATAAATGATGTTTCTGCAGGTTCCTCCCTGTCTCTCTTGCAGCTCAACAGTGCCACATAAGAATTTTACACACCCATTGTGTAAAAATCACTGACATTAAAAGGCAAACAGCAAAGAGAATAGCAACATTTATAGTAAATTCAAAAGGTAAATTTCTTTAATACATAATGCATTCCTACAATGTATAAAAACTCCACAAAAGATGTCAAGATGATACTTGATCTAAGAAGGGCCAGTGGTCGATGGAGGAGATCACTATAAGGGTAAGCAAATTAAACAAGATATGATTTTTTGCCTGGAAATTTAGAGAAAAAAACACACCTGTTAAAACTTAGTCCTGGAGACGTGTGTGTGTAAAGGGCTCTGTATTTATGGCTGGGGACCTCGTAAATTGATATAATCCTCCTTGAGAGTAGTTTAGCAGTCTGATTCCATTTAAGTTTTATTAAGCTTAAATTAAATTTTTGAATAAATACTACACTCTCATGATTCAAAATGCAAGGAGTATAAGAAGGATATGCACTGAAAATACTCCTTCCCACCTATCTCTTCCAACAACCCAGCTACCTCCCCACAGACAGCCAATGTTAGTGGTTTCTGGTGTAAACTTACAGGGATATTTTTATGTATACAAATATGTACATATTTTTTCATCCTTTCTTACACAAAGTATAGCATATGATAACTTGGAACATTGACTTCTTGCATCTTAGATATTTCCACACCATTTCATAAAGAGCTCCCTATTTCTTTTTTATGGGTGAATATTAGTCTGTTGCATGGTGTTAAGGGTTGTTTTGTATCCCCTTGAGAATTCTTCTGTTGAAGTCCTAACTCCTGACCCTGAGTAGCTCAGAATGTGATCTTATCTGGAAATAGGGTCACTGCAGACATAATTAATTAAGATGAGGTCACAGTGGAGTAGATGTTTCCAGTTCCAAGCTTGTACTACTCATTGCACGACAGGCCAATAAATTGAGAGAGAAGTTGTTGGGGCAAGGAATAGCGACTTTATCTGAAAAGCTATCCGATCAAGAGGGGGTGGACTAGTGTCCCAAATAACCGTCTTAATTTTCAGGCTTCTTTTATACCAAAAGGAGGGTGTGTGGCTGATTGTTGCAAACTTCTTGGCACTGGAATCCTTTGTTCATGCAACTGTCCAAGTAGGTCTGGTCACAATGTTCCTATAAACCTCCAACAAGACAAAACTTGTTCTCTGTTCTGCAACTTTTTAATGGAAAAATGTTATACCTTTAAAGGTCAGAGCCTTAAGAATGGGCTATCCTGTATATTTCAGGCTATAGGCAACATTTTTTTACAGAAGGTGCAGAGCCAGCATGACTAAGCACAGGCAACAGAGCACAAAGATTAGAGCTAAAGGAATAGATCCAATGTGGAGTCAGATTTGTTCTCTGTTACATAGATTGGGCCCTAATCCAGTATAAATGGTTTCCTTACATAAAGGGGAAATATGGACACAGACATGCACACAGGGAGAATGCTATGTGAAGATGAAGGCAGAGATGGAGTGATGTGTCTACAAGCCAAGGAACACCGAAGATTTCCAGCAAACCACCGGAAGCTAGGTGAGAAGCATGGAATAGATTCTCTTTCACAGCTCTCAGAAGGAACCAACCCTGCTGACACTGATCTTGGACTTCTATCCTCCAGAATTGTGGGACAATAGATTTCTGCTCTTTAGGCACCCCAGTTTATGGTACTTTGTTATGGCAGCCCGAGCAAACTAGTACATGTGGATGTACAAGAATTTTTTCAATTACTTTCCTACTTTGGACTTTTTAGGTTTTCTTCAATCGTTTACTTTTAAAAGTGCTGCAGTGAATGACTTTTGCACACACCATTTCATGAGTACACGACTACACCAGTATGGTGAATTTCTAGAGCAGAGTCGCCAAGGCAAAGGATGTATGCGTAATACTGTATGATATTACTTATGTGTGGAATCTAAAAAGCACAACAAACCAGTGAATATAACAAAAAAGAAACAGACTTACAGATATAGAGAACAAAATAGTGGTTACCAGTGGGAAGAGTGAAGGGGGAGGGGCAAGATAGGAGTAGGGGATTAAGAAGTACAAACTAGTATGTATAAAGTAAGCTACAGGACTTCCCTGGTGGCTCAGTGGTTGAGAATCTACCTGCCAATGCAGGGGACACAGGTTCGATCCCTGGTCCGGGAAGATCCCACATGGTGTGGAGCAACTAAGTCCGTGCACCACAACTACTGAGCCTGCACTCTAGAGGCTGTGAGCCACAACTACTGAGCCCACGCACCACAACTACTGAAGCCCGTGTGCCCTAGAGCCCGCGTGCTGCAACTACTTAGTCTGTGCTATAGAGCTTGCGAGCCACACCTACTGAGCCCATGCACCACAACTACTGAAGCCCACTTGCTCTAGGGCCCGCGTGCCACAGCTACCGAGCCTGTGTGTTGCAACTACTGAAGCCCACGTGCTCTGCAACAAGAGCAGCCACTGCAATGAGAAGCTTGTGCACCACAATGAAGAGTAGCCCCTGCTCGCCACAACTAGAGAAAGCCCGTGCACAGCAATGAAGACCTAACACAGCCAAAAATTTAAAAAAAATGTTTTTTAATTAAAAAGAAAAATAAGCTACAAGGATATACTGTACAGCACAGGGAATATAGTCAATATTTTGTGAAACTATAAATGCAGTATATCCTTTAAAAATTGTAAATCACTAATTATATATCTGTAACTTATATAATATTGTACATCAACTATACTTCAATTTTTTTGCAAGTATTGACATTTATTTTATAAATGAGACAATGGGTATCTATAATATCCAATGTTATGGTCAAGCCGTAGCTGACTTGAAGAACTAGTTTCTCTCTCTCTTTTTTTTTCTTTAATTTTTATTAGAGTGTAGTTGACTTAAAATGTTGTGTTAGTTTCAGGTGTACAGCAAAGTGAATCAGTCATACACAGACATATATCCATTCTTTTTCAGATTCTTTTCCTATATGTAGGTTATTATAGAATATTGAGTAGTTTCCTGTGCTACACAGTAGGTCCTTATTAGTTATCCATTTTACATATAGTAGTGTGTATATGTTAATCCCAATCTCCCAATTTATCCCTCCCTGCCTTGCCCCCTTGGTAACCGTAAGTCTGATTTCAAGATCTGTGAGTTGGTTTCTGTTTTGTAAACAAGTTCATCTGTATCATTTTTTATTAGCTTCTACAAGTAAGTGATATCACATGATATTTGTCTTTCTCTGTCTGACTTACTTCACTTAGTATGATAATCCTTATGTCCATCCATGTTGCTGCAAATGGCATTATTTTGTTCTTTTTTATGGCGGAGTAATATTTGATTGTATATATGTACCACATCTTCTCTATCCATTCCTCTGTCAATGGACATTTAGGTTGCTTTCATGTCTTGGCTATTGTAAATAGTGCTGCCATGAACATTGGGGTGCATGTATCTTCTCGAATTACAGTTTTCTCCAGTATATGCCCAAGAGTGGGATTACTGGATCTTATGGTAGTTCTATATTAGCTTTTTAAGGAACCTCCATAATGGTTGTACCAACTTACATTTCCACCAACAGTGTAGGAGGGTTCCCTTTTCTCCACACCCTCTCCAGCGTTTATTGTTTGTAGATTTTTTGATGATGGCCATTCTGACCAGTGTGACGTGCTACCTCACTGTAGTTTTGATTTGCATTTCTCTAATAATTAGTGACTTTGAGCATCTTTTCATGTGCCTCTTGGCCATCTGTATGTCATCTTTGGAGAAATGTCTATTTAGGTCTTCTGCCCATTTTTTGATTGGGTTGTTTGTTTTTTTAATATTGAGCTGCATGAGCTGTTTGTATATTTTAGAGATTAATCCCTTGTTGGTCACATCATTTGCAAATATTTTCTCCCATTCTGTGTGTTGTCTTTTCATTTTGTTTATGGTTTCCTTTGCTGTGCAAAAGCTTTTAAGTTTAATTAGGTCACATTTATTTATTTTTGTTTTTATTGTCATTACTATAGGAGGTGAATCAAAAAAGATCTTGTGATTTATGTCAGAGAGTGTTCTGCCTATGTTTTTTGTCTAAGGGTTTTATAGCGTCTGTCCTTACATTTAGGTCTTTAATCCATTTTGAGTTTATTTTTGTGTATGGTGTTAGGGAGTGTTCTAATTTCATTCTTTTACATGTAGCTGTCCAGGTTTCTTAGCACAATTTATTGAAGAGGCTTTCTTTTCTCCATTGTATATTCTTGCCTCCTTGTCATAGATTAGTTGACCATATGTGTGTTGGTTTATCTCTGGACTTTCTATCCTGTTCCCTTGATCTATATTTCTGTGTTTTTTTTTGTTTGTTTTTTTTAAATTTTAGTTATTCTCCTTTTTTTAAAAATTTAATTTATTTTATTTATGGCTGTGTTGGGTCTTCGTTTCTGTGCGAGGGCTTTCTCTAGTTGTGGCAAGCAAGGGCCACTCTTCATCACAGTGCGCAGGCCTCTCACTATCGTGGCCTCTCTTGTTGTGGAGCACAGGCTCCACACGTGCAGGCTCAGTAATTGTGGCTCACGGGCCCAGTTGCTCCGCAGCATGTGGGATCTTCCCAGACCAGGGCTCGAACCCGTGTCCCCTGCATTGGCAGGCAGATTCTCAACCACTGTGCCACCAGGGAAGCCCTATATTTCTGTTTTTGTGCCAGCACCATACTGTTTTGATGACTGTTGCTTTGTAGTATAGTCTGAAGTCAAGGAGCCTGATTCCTCCAGCTCTGTTTTTCTTTTTCAAGATTGCTTTGACTATTCGGGGCGGGGGTGGGTTCTTTGTGTTTCCATACAAATTTTAACTTTTTTTGTTCTAATTCCGTGAAAAATGCCATTGGTAGTTTGATAGGGATTGCATTCAATCTGTAGATTGCTTTGGGTAGTATAGTCATTTTGACAATATTGATTCTTCCACTCCAAGAACATGGTATATCCCTATATCTGTTTGTGTCATCTTTGATTTCTTTCATCAGTATCTTATAGTTTTCTGAGTACAGGTCTCTTACCTCCCGAGGTAGGTTTATTCCTAGGTATTTTATTCTTTTTGATGTGATGGTAAATGGGATTGTTTTCTGAATTTCTCTTTCTGATTTTTTTGTTGTTAGTGTACAGGAATGCAAGAGATTTCTGTGTATTATTTTGTATCCTGCAACTTTACCAAATTTGTTGACGAGCTCTAGTAGTTTTCTGGTAGCTCACTATACCTCAATTAAAAAAAATTTTTTTTTTTAAAAGGATGCATGCATGGTGATCCGTACTGCCCAGTGCCTTCCTGGGCGCTAGGAGAGTCTGCACTTCCTCCAGCACAGCAGGAGAGGGCTGTTTCCTCCCTTTTCCCATCACCACAGTGTGTTCTCAAACTTTTGGATCTTTGCCATTCTCATAAGAGAAAAATGGCATCTCCGTGAAGTTTGGGTTTGCATTGTTATTATGAATCATTTGTACATACGTTTCTGTGAACCCACTTTTCTATCAGATTGTTGGTCTTTCTTTCAGTTTTGGAAGAGCTCTTTGTGTAGCAAGGAAATTTACCCTTTGTGATACAAAATGCAAATACTTTTTCCCAGCTAGCCATTTGATTTTTCACTTTTCTTATGGTGGTTTTAAAATAAAATTAATTTGTGTGTATTTGAATTGATTACTCTTCACTTTTATGGTTTCTGGATTTTGTGTTAGAGCAACAAAGGAAAAAAAAACCCTTCCTCATTCCAGTATGATCTAAAAAATGTCCTGTGTTTCTTTTTTCTAATATTTTTATGGAGGTGCTAGCAGCAGCAGTGATGGTTAGTGTGGGCAAGTTTTACACTTAATTCTTTGACACATCTGGAGTTTATCCTGGTATAAGAACAGAGGTTTGAATCCCAACATGCTTTTCTAATGCTTGACAGTTTTCCCCACACCATGTTTTCCCCACTGATTTGAAGTGCAACATTTATCAGACTCTAAATACCCATGACTCTTTAGGTCTATTTTCAGACTTTATGTCTCATAATTACACCAACTTAATTGTTGATATTCTGTAACACTGCTCCCCCATCACATTTTCTTTTTCTCAGGCATTTTCTAGCTAGAAACAAACAAGCAAGAGCTTGTTCATTTTCCCACATGAACTTTAGAATAAATGTTATGTTGCTAAAGAAGATTCTATTGCTATTTTTTTTAACATCTTTATTGGAGTATAGTTGCTTTACAATGGTGTGTTAGTTTCTGCTTTATAACAAAGTGAATCAGTTATATGTATACATATGTTCCCATATCTCTTCCCTCTTGCGTCTCCCTCCCTCCCACCCTCTATTGCTATTTTTTATTGGGATCATTAGTTACAGATTAATTTATAAATGACATTGTTCTGATGCTGAATCCATGTCTGTGAATGGTGCATCTGAGAATCTTTCCATACGTTTAGCTAATCTTTTGTGACCCCGGGAGCAATGTAACTTTTCTTCACTTAGGTCTTGCACATATCTTATTAATTTCTGGGTATTTGGCCTTTTGTATATTTGTTTCTACTGTAAACATAAGCTTTCCTTCCATTATTCTAATTCTAGTTTGTACATAAGGAAATGATTGGTTTCTGTATGTTAATTTGGAACCACACCCCTTACAGAATTCTCTTCCTGTTTATTCTAGATTTTTTTTTTTTTGGCTGAATCTCTAGGGCTTTTCAAAAATGAAATCTTTTAATCTACAAATAGGATAATTATACCCCTGCTTTCCAGTGTTTATATTCTGCTTTCTTTTCCCTTATCCAGCTGCAGTGGGAAATAATCGTAGGAGGGGGTAACATCCTTGTCCGTTTCTCTGCTCTGATTGCTTCCAATGCTTCTAGACTCTTCTTACTATTCCAAGGAAAACATAGAAAAGGCTTTTGCACACTAATATGTATTACAGCACCGATTTATTTTTTTTAAAAAAAAGACTTAGTAAGAACTTAAGTTATTAAAAGCAGAGAAGTTGAAGAGATTATAGGTCAGTAGAATATCACAAAGAGTAACAACATGGAAAATGATAATGTATAATTTAATTTGTAAAAACACTACCTAAAAATTGGAGATATAGTACAATTATAACTATCTAAAACTGAAAATTGGCGATAAAAAGGGAAAGAAGTTTACCAAGATGTTAACAGTGGTTGCCACGGGGTAACAGGATTAAAAGTGATTAGTTTTCCTAATTTTTCTTTTTTTTCCAAATTTTACATAATGAGGTGATATTATGCCATAGTGGGAGAAGGACTTTTGACCAAATTCAAGGACTAAAAGTGGAGTTGTAAGCAAGCTCCTTTGGGCATAGCTCAACATTAATCTCTACTTGAACCACTCCAAAAGGGGCAGATGAACCCTAAAGGAAGGGCAAACTCTGGGCAGTCATTGCCGTACCTTTTGGCCTTCTAGAGCAGCATCTAGAAACGTAATCTAGAAATGTTAATGCCAGCCATGTATGTGATGTCTGATTTTCTGGTAGACACATAAGTAAAAAGAAACAGGTGAAATTCATTTTAACAATATCTTTTATTTAACCCAATAAAACCAAAATATTATCATTTCATTATGTAATCAACATAAATAATAACATTTTACATTCTCTTTTCCTACCAAGTCCGAAATCCAGTATGGATTTTACATTTACAGCGCATCACAATTCAGGCTAGCTGTTTAATATGCTTACCATATGTGGATAGTGGCTAACATAGTGGACAGGGGAGGTCTAGACCCTGCTCTGATTTGTAGATTTCCAGAAGAGACAGGTGTTGGAAAAGGTGCACACCCACGCGTGTGTGTAGACACAAGGCCAAACAAAAGGTGCCTGGAGTATAGCAAAACTATTGGAGGAAAAAAATTACCTAAAATAAAAATCAAGATTATGCGGGCTTCTCAATGATCCCTGTCTCCCACTCCCCACCCCACCAAATAACTTTCACTGAGCAAAGCCACCCAGCCTGGACATAAATATTTTTCTACTTTGCTACATAAAGGATAAAAACAGTCTTCCTCTGCCATGTATGGTAGGCAAGCCCAACATAGCAACCTTCAATCTAGAGTGTGAATCTTTCTGGAGGCATGTGAGGACTGCCCAAAGCAACATCTAGAGCCTTGCTGTCCAGTAAGGGGCTATTAGCCACATATGACTATTTAAATTAACTGTAATTAAAAATTCAGAGAACTAGCCACTTTTCAACTGCTCAATACCTACATGTGTTCTAGGCTACTTTTGGGGGTAGCTCAAAATCCCAGTCCTCAACATGTGCATGTGCTTTTGCCTGAAACCACGCAGCTGAAAAAGTCCTGGGACTCTCCTCCCAGGGTTTGAAGCTGCCTGGGTCTTTTCTATGACAGAGCACACCTCGTACTGGTATGGAGCCAGATGGATCAAAGACCCATTGCTACAAGGAATCCCCTTCTATTCCCACTATTTACCTGCATCTATAAAAAATGTAAAAGAAGTGTGGAAATGATGCTGAACATCTGCTCACTCAGAGCAGGCAGATAGCTAGATATGAGCAGAGAAAGGAGGGGCACAGGCCAAATGGCAGGAAACCATATATCTTCTGAACACCGGGGCTCCTTGGGCAAACAAAGAAAAGCAGGAACCTCCAGACTGACAGGAGACCACATATTTTGGGGTGATGTGTCCTGGAGGCAAAGAAAGGTGAGAAAAGGTGGGAATCTCCAGGGTCCAAATGTAACATTTTGCTCAATATGCCCTCATTACAATAAAATTAGCCTTGCAGATAAGAAGTTCCCATTATGCACCAATGCCATGACACTACCGATCAAGGCTAAATAAGGACAAAAATCACTCCTCCCCTCGGGAAGGTGGAGTTGGGATGAAAATCAGGAAATACGACCCCAAACCTCTCCCTCCTCAATGAATATTCCTTCCATTCATTTCTGCACCCCACATCACCGGCTTGCCAAAGAAACTCAGGGTAGCTACTCACCTGGGTCCGCCCGCTCTTCCGTTCAGAGCCTACTAGCTAGCACTTAAACCCTCAGTTTCTTTCTTGACCTCCATGTCTCATCTCTGAATTTTTTCTGCCGTGAGACAAGAACCTACTCTCCTGTAACAACTACAGCGATAAGTAAAATCCATCCAAGTAACTTGCATATATTGAACTATTAAAAAATCCATCTTATTAAAAGTTGTGCTTCCAAAGCATTTCACTTTTTGTCTAAGAATTGATACTAATATTGTGCTATACACTTTTTTAATAATTCAGAAAATATTTAACACGAGAAAAAATTGTAAACTAATTTTGTTATGGAAATGCATGCTAGGGTGGACGATAAGACTTAAAGCATAAAACTACTTTACATTAGAATCAAATTCAGTGATGCACATAGAACTAAAATATTTTAGATTAGGATAAAAACCCTGTGAAGTACATAAAGATATAGGTTCAAGGAAAATACCCAAAAAGATGTAAAATTCCTTACTATATAAAGTGGATAATAGTATCAAATCGTCACGTATAATAGTTGATAATAGTATCAAATCGTCTCGTATTTAGAGTCCTTTGGATGCGTCTTAATGAGAAGCTGTTTGGTTGTTATATATTTTTTTAATGTCAGTATTCACAATGTGCCCTCAAGATGTCTTCTGCAATTACTTAAACTTAAGATAAAAGATATTTAGATGTTACTTTAAAAAAAGGATCGCTTTTCAGTCATTTCAAGCTGGGGTTTCAGAAGCCGACACCGGAGGTCACTGCCCCGCTGCCGCAGCTGCAGAGTTGGGGTCAGGTCTGGTCCTTGAGCGGCCCGTCCGGGAGCACTTCTCTTCGCTCTGAGGTCAGGAGCTCTCCAGCCGCCGCGCCAGCCCCTGTTAAGACCCTCAGGGGCCCCAGTCCCCGCCCTCTCCTCTGCCCTCATTCCTCCCTCCCGGGGTCGCCCACGCAGCCTCACTTTGTAACAAGTTACGTTCAAATACAGAGGTTATCAGGTGTTTATTCTACCGAGCCACTTATTTGCTTTATTGTCTGCCCCACCCCAGAACGTAAAGTCCTTGAAAACTGGAACTTCGTCAGTTCGCCCCCTGCTCGCGCCACAACGAGCACTGAACTTATCTTAATAGTAAAGGAACAATACTCTCTCAACGCCCACTCAGTCGCAGAGCGCCTCGGGTCACGTGCCCGAAACGGGAACTATCATCGAGTCAGTCCTCCAGCCTCCCAGAGAGGACTCGGAAGTGCCCCAGAGCCGGCGTGAGTTATTCCGGCCGGGCCGTCAGCGCTTTTGTCCCGCCGGCGGCCGGGCTCCCGCGGTGCCCCCACAGCCAGTACGTGAGTCCGAGGCCGCCCGGGCTCCCGCCCCCGGCCCTAGCCTGCCACGCCCTTCCCTTCTTGGCAGGGTGCTAGCTACCCCTCGGGTCTCGGGCGGGATCCGGGAGGAAGCGCGCCCCCTCCCCACACATACATCAGGAAGCGCGTTCGGGGAAGTGGAGGGGAGGGAAGATTTCGGGCCGACCGAGGGGTTTAGGGCTCGCCCCTGGAATATAATGGGCTCCCTGCACGCCCCACCTCCGGGCGGGTCCGAGGGGGTCAGGGCCGGGTTGGGGCTACCCGGTGCGTGCAGAAGGGCTGGGGCCCCGCACCCGTGTTTTTCAACTCTTCGCTGCTGTTTCGGGCGGGAAGGGAACACTGAAAATTAGTGCTTTAAAATAAGCCCCCGTGGCAGTTCAGTTTGGCCTTGGGATTTGAGAGTGAATACAAGCGTTGGAGGGACCCCCCCCCCCCTTTATTTTTCTTTGATGGGGCAGTGATGTTGAGAGACTCTTACCGCAGGTGTGGATCGAGCCGCTGGGAGGCGCTTCTCGGCCTTCGCCCTAGGGGAGCTCACCTGTTTTACAGACAGGGGATCAGGCTGCCTGTAGCTGCCTCTCACAAGATGAGAAGGAATTGACTAGGTCCCAGGGAGAAGAAGGTCGAGGAGGCTCCTAGACCTGGGGACAGCCTGTGGGAGCCCAGGCGTGGGGATGTGAATTAGGAATGGGGAATGCCGGGGCTGGGTGTGCTGCTCTAAGACTTTTGGACTAGGAGGCCACCAGGAGTGTTTTCTTTTTGAAAACACGAGGATTTTTTCTTAAATAAGTTTTTGACTATGTAATGTATTCATATGGTTCAGATATTAAATATATGACAAGATGTCAGTGAAAAGGTTTTCTTCTGCCCAGCTGTCTGCCTAGGCCCAACCCCAGTAGATAACCAACCATACTTGTTAGGTTATTTGAGTGTATCTTCCCAGAGTTTCTTTATGCAAACACTGGCAGATCTGAATGTAGTTAGTTCCTCCTTTTTTTACACAGGTGGTAAGGTACTGTTCAGAGTTCTGCCCCTTCTTTTGGTAAATCTATGTTAGAGGTCATCAGAACACAAAGAGCTTTTTTTTTTTTTTTAATACATTGCTGTGGTATTGGACCGGACATTGTTTGGATGTTTTGGATGTCCTGTAATTTTTTAGATCTATTCAGGCCATTTGCGTTGTTTCCAGTTTCTTTGTTACATCAAACAATGGCACACCCAGGGACATTGTACCAGGGCTTATCTGAGCAAGGGTTTTTAAAGAAGGGATTAACAATGATAAAAAACTTTTGTTTTACATTAACTCTGCCATTTATTGGTAGATTGTTAAATATGTCAATACATTATTATAATAAGTCATGTAGAGTGTTTAAGGAACAAATTAAACCAAGTAACTTTTCTCTCCAGAGACTTGTGTTTATGATACTTAGCCTTACAGTAGCCTAATCAACCATCTATTAATGACTGTCTTCAAGCCAGTCTTTGCCCCTTTAGCTTCAGAAAATCTCCTTTGCTTACCTTATTCCTTAGGATGACTAGAAATCTCTTCTCCCCTACCAAGTTTGAGAGTGCTCTATTTCATTTTTTACTTTAAGGAAAAATCACCTTTAATCATAAGGATTAAGCAGTAGAACCAACTTATGTTAACCAATTACAATTCTGATACTCGTAAACTTAATGCAATAACTAAATCACAAATCGTACTCTCTGTCCATCTGCGTATCACTTTTCTCACTCCTTAGTCTCATCTTTCATTTGTCCCATCCTCCCACTTCTGTCTTCTGAGTTGGTAAGCATTTTGCCCTCACATTCCCTCTTATTTTCTCTTTTTCTTTCTCTGGTCACCTCCAAGTCCAGTATAATATCCAAGAACTTAAGACACATAATTCAGATGGTAGATTGATTTATGGAATATGGTTGGTACTCTGAAAATCCACGGTAGCTGCAGGTGTTGCACCTGTTGCTTATTGAAGTGTGTTGTTAAGGGAGGAATTTTCAACCAGAGTGAGCCACAGTTCCTCTCTTGTGAGTCTACTCTTGAGAAGTGGCTCCTGACTCTCCTGGGCAGGGATAGTAAGAGTTACGGACAGATTCTTACTATCTGCATGTTCTTTTCTAGGCATTGGTGGTAGAATGTGAACAGCATGAAGCACACATTTGCCCGGAGGTGTGGGTCATGTGTAATTTGGAAGAAGTGGATGGCTTTCTGTGGCTGAAACTTTTAACTGATGTAACTAGGTTATTGGGATGTAACCAGCTCTCTCTCTGTTGAAAACTGATTAGAGAGGAGTTCCCCATCATCAGCTTTGAGAACTTTTAAGAAATTAAACCTGTCTGTCCCTCTCTCTATGCAGGAGTTGTGCTTTTGGAGCGATTCCTTTCTTGTGTCATAGGGGACACATGAGCTAGCCACCACATCAGTCTTGATTGGATTATAATAACCTCCTTCTAGACTGCAGGACTCAGTTCCCCCCCCACCCCCCGCTCCCAATCCATTCTCCCATTGCAACTAGTATGAGTGATCTGTATTTCTTTTAATTTTATATTATGAAGAAATGTAAACATAACTGGAAAGTAGAATAGTACAGTGAACTCCATACATCCATCACTCAGATTCAACAGTTATTAGGATTTGGCTACATTTGTTTCCCTTTTTCATTTTTCTTTGTTGAAGTATTTTAAAGGAAATTCCAGACATCATGCCATATTATCCTAGCATACTTTAGTCTTAAAAAAAAAAAAAGATAATGGCCACAATGCCATTATCTCACACCATCCTAAATTAATTCTGATTCCTTGATTTTATCTAACAGGAATTGGTAGACTTCTGGGTCTGTGGTCTGTTTTTGTATGGCCTGCAAGCTGAGAATGGTTTTTACATTTTTAAAGGGATGTTAAAAAGCAAAGCAAAGAGAAAAAAAGGAAAAGAAAAACAAGTAATAGAGTTGTATGTGGCCAACAAAACCTAAAATGTTTTCTGTCTGGCCCTTTACTAACTCCTGATTTGATCGAATAAGTGATCTTTCAAAATGCATATCTGAGTTTGTCCCTCTTTGTCTAAAACCCCTCGGGATCAAGTCTGGACTCCTCAGTATGATGGGCAGAGCCTGGTGCAGCCCTTCTTTTTGCCCACTTATCCAGCTGTGCCTGCCATCTTCTGTTCCAGTTGTCCAGAGGGTGGTGGACACCAGCCCCTTTGCACCTGCTCTTTCCTCTGTTAGAACTATTCCTCTCTTCTTGAAGCTCTTCCTAGTTCTTTGAAGCAGAGTCTATCCCTACCCCTTCTTCCCTCATCCATGACTAGTGTCTGCCATTTTTATCGTGTTGGTTGTTTTCCTGCCAGACTCTCATACTAGTTTGCAAGTCCTTATTGGCCAGGACTTGTTTTATGCATCTCTGTGTCCCTAGGACTAGCCCAGTGGCTGCAGAGAAAAGTAGGATATGGATCATTATATAAGTTTGCTGGGCAACAGTCAGTCGCAGAGATAACTGAGATACTAGAATGTATCTTCAGTAATGTTTGTAAGGATAACTTAATATTTTGTTATTCTCTTGACTGTCTTTACAATTTAGCGCTGTCTTAGTCCTTGTGGGCTGCTATAACAAAATACCGCAGACTAAGTGGCTTATAAACAAATTAATTTTACATAGTTCTGGATGCTGGGAAGTCCAAGACCAAGGCCCCAAGGGGTGTCTGTGGTATCTCTTTTCTAAGAACACTAATCCCATTCATGAAGGCTCCACTCTTCGTAACCTAAGCATCTCCCACAGACTTCCCACTTCTAATACCATCATTATGTTTTAGTGCTTTTCTGCCTGTGTTTTTGACTGAACTTTTCTTAGTCTTAGTATTGATTAATATGTATTTCATTGCAAACCATCTGTTTTCAATGAAGCTACACATTTATATTGCTCTGTTTTGATTTGTGGTTAAGGGGATTGGATGAACTACAATCAGATGATGGGAAACTCTGCTTCCACCCAAACAGAGGAGGTTAAGCAGGGCTAGAACAGGGAGACTCCTGGAGTCTGCCTAGGTTAGAGAGGTAAACAGTGAAGTATTTGTGATTTCATGTAGACCCGGCCAGTCAGCAGCCAATCAAACAAGGAATCCGAGAGGACATGAAGGGAACTGAGAATTAGCCTGTCAGAGAGAGAGGAAAGGGTCCATCTGGGTCAAGCATTAGTAAGTGTGGTGTCAGCAAGGGGTGAATTAGCATGGCCCCTTTGGTGTTTAGCAAGTCACTCCAGCTGGCCAGATGCAGAAGGCTTCAAGCACACTAGGTAGCCTGGGAACACCCACTGGGGAGTGTTCACGTGTGCATTTTACAAAATTCTTGACAGTTATTGGAAGAGAATTGGAAAGGGATAAGAACGAAGGTAGGGAGACTATGGCAGGAGTTCAGAAGGGAATTTAGGAGGGCTTAAACTAAGGCCCTAGCAGTGGAAATGGAGTGGGGGGTGGCGGCATGAGAACTGTGTAGGCAGTGGAATCAGCTGGTCTTAAGCGGTCTTTTGGATGTGGAGTGGTGAGGGAAAGAGAAGTGCCCGAGACAGGTGGATATGAGGCTCTATACTTGAAGAGAGGAGTGTGGGCCAGAGATGAGGTTCTACAAGACAGCTTGTAGGAGCCACGCATATGTATGGGACTGCCCAGGGAGAGCATGTAGAGTCACAAGAGGAGAGGTTCAAGACGGGACAGGGAGCCAGGAACATCCAAGGGCTAGCAGGCGGGGGAGTCAGCACCTGGCCCTGAAGAAGCTAATGCAGCATGGTCTGAGTGGAAGAATTCAGATTAAATAGATGAGGCATGAGGGGAGACGGGACGTGAAGACCACTTTTCCAGGACACAACTGTGAACAGGAGACAGGATGGCGAAAGCAGTACCTGGAGGGGAAGGTATAGTTGAGAGAATTTTAAATTTACATTTTGACATTTTTAAACTTTTTATTTGGAAATAATTTCAAATATGTAGAAAAATTTTAAGAGTAAGAATAGTGAAAAAAATACCCTTTACTCATTTACCTGTGGTTAACATTCTACTTCATTTTGTCTTCTCTCTCTTGCTCTTTCATGCATATCTATCCATCTATCTATCTATCTATTTTTTTCCTAAACCATTTGAGGGTAACTTACATACATCATGCATGGCCCTTTATCCCTAAACACTTCAGTGTATATTTATAGGGATATTCTCTTGCATAACTACAGTATTAATTGTCAACTTGAATAAATTTAAATTTGATATTACTTTTGCCTAACTTATCATACATACTCCAGTTCCATCAGTTGGCACGATTATTTTTTATAAAGCTTTTCCCTTCACTACATATCCAGGTGAGGTCAGGTATTGAATTTGTGGTCAAATCTCTGCAGGCTTCTTTCATATGGAACATTTCTATAGCCTTTCTTTGTCTTTTATGAAAATGACATTTTTGAAGAATACAGATAGCTTTTAGTATAATGTTCTTTATTTTGGATTTATCTGATCTACCTGATGTTTCCCTGTTTCATTTCAGGTAATGCATTCTTATAGGTGATGTGTCCTTCTCAGGGCATCACTTCTGGAAGCACATGATGTTTATCTGCCCCCACTGACAATATTAACTTAAGACCCCTAGCCAAGACTCTCCACTGTGTAATTACTATTTTACCCCTTGCGGTCTATGGGAGAACATTTTAAGACCATGCATATATCCTGCTCCTTGTCAGAATTTCTCCCTAGATTTAGAATCCATTGATAATTCTCCCCTGATCCAGTCTTTACCTTGATAGTTGCAGAATGCTGAGTTTTTTCTTGCAACTCTACTGCTGCCTCCACATTTACCAACCGGCCCTGGCATTCTGCTGTCAGCAAGAGGCCTCCCTTTCTCCCCTGTTTGTGCCTGTATGTACTCATGAAATCCTATTTTCAATGGCTTACAATTCTTTACATAATTATTATGGAGCCTAAATTCGATGTTGAAGCTGGGTCTTGTGCCCACATTTTTGTTTTGTTTTAAGCATCTCCTTATTTGCTGGCCTAACAGGATGTCTTAGCCCCCAGCCTGGAATCCTCCTGCTTCCTTTTACTAGGTTATGGTAGTAGAGACACAGAACAAGGTGCTAGATGTGTGCTCGTTAACTCAGGTATTTTTGCTTCTTAGCTGTCAGCAGACAGAGCTAGAGAATATATATACATTTACACATGTATACATACAAATTTAAATACATGTGAATATACATTTATATGATGTGCACATTTATATATAATTTAGAAATCATGAGTTCACACCAGTACCTCCAATTTGTCCACAAAGGGTTCTTTCTTATCTTCCCCTGTTCCATATTTTTATATTCCTACTTCCTCCAGGAGGGCCCTGGCTCTCAACTAAATCAACACATTTACTCAGTCTCATAATAGATCTAAAATTGTTTCTGAATTGTTTTGCCCATTCCACTACAGAAAGCAAACCTGCTAAAAAGGATTGTTTGCAGCTCTTCCCCACTTCCCCCTCCAGCCTTCCCAAGACTGAGAGTATATAGTATAGTCACATACTATGTACCCGAGTGACATGGGTTAGTTCTTTGTTTCCTTTTTGTTTCCTTCTTGTTATGGTATTCATGTGAAACACAAATGAGTTAATTTGTTTCTGTTCACTTTCTGGTTTCACTTTCCCGTTGTCCAGTTTTGTCACTGATTTAATTTTATTCTTTGAGTCTGCAGAACATGATCATGCTTCCGTGGGTAAAGACTATACAAAAAGCTGTACTCAAGCATCTCTCTCCCCTCTCCCTTCTGTTCTGTTCCCCCACCCTACCCCTTATAGGTAACAGGCTTCACTGTTCTGTGGATTCTCACATTACTGAAAAGATAAGCAGCTGTATGCTTGTTTTTTTTATTTTCTTACGTAGAATGTAGCATATATGCTTTTCTTCACTTTACAACCTATCATGGAAATTGCTTCCTATCAATTTATAGAAATGTTCCTCATTCTTTTTTAGTTCTCCAGTGTGTATATGTGCTGTTGTAGTTTATTTAACCAGTCTTCTGTGCTTGGACGTGTAGGTAGTTTTCCAAATTTTGTAATTAAAAAAAAGGCTACGATGAATAACTTTGTGCATATATACTTTTGTATTGTTGGAAGTGTATCTTTGGTTTGAATTCCTAGATGGGATTTCTCGATTAGAGAATAATGCATACATAGTTGTGTAGATATTGGCAAATTTCCTTCAACAGGGGTTATGCCAGGGGTTTGCATTCCCAGTAATGGATGAGAATGCCTGTTTCCCCACAGCCTCACCCACAGAGCATATTGTTAAGTTTTTGAATATTTGCCAATCTGATAGATGAGAAAGGGGATCTTTATATAGTTCTTATTTGCATTTCTCTTATTACGAGTGAAATTGAAAACATGTTTAAGGGCCATTTTAGTTTTTCTTTTTGTGAATTGTCTTCATGTCTTTTGCCCATTTTTCTGTAGGATTTTTAGACTCTTTTTCTTCAACTTTTAAAAATTCTTAGTATATTAGAGATATTATCACTTACATAAGCACTTATATATGATGTATGTTGCAAATATTTTCTTCCACCTTGTCATTTATTTGTTGATTTTGCTTATGGTATTTTTGCCATGCAATTTTACTTTTATTTCTATATAGTCCAGTTTATTAATCTTTTCATTTATTGCATCTGGGTGATAGAAAACTTTCTCTGTACTTAGGTTATGGAGGCATTCACCCATGTTTTCTTCTAGCATTTGTATAGTGTTTTTAATATTTAGAGATCTGCTACATTTGGAGTTTATTCCTGTGAATGGTGTAAAGAATAGATCTAATTTTATTTTTTTCCAAATGGCTTTATACTTGTTCCAACACTATTAAAAAGACCGTTTTTGCCTCAATAATTTGATATACCATCTTTATCATATACTTGATTTCTTTGTGTAATTGGGATTATTCTGAATTTTTATTCTATTCTGTTTATTTATATACCAATACCACACTGTTTCAGTTGTAACAGCCTTTTGGCATATTTAGATATCTAGTATGGTTAGTTCTCCTCCCTTGTAGCTCTTCCTTTCCTTTTTTTCCCCCTGACAAATTTTGTGGGTTTCCCTGGCAGTTTTAGGGGATTAGTTTTATGGCTGTAGAAACTTGAACGTCTTTCTCTTTTCAGGGCTGAGGGTGAGTAGAGGTGGAGGGGCCAAGGCCAAAGGGAATGGATGGAGCAGGGTCTCTGATGTGATGGGAGCAGGATTCAGATGAACGGTGTGTTGCTGTTGATGGTCTGGAATTCCACTGCCCACCCAGTAGCACTCACATTTTAAATGGCATGGACTGCTCTGCCCAAGGAAGTAAAGAAAGGGAGCAAGGAACTAGGTCATGCCAGCATTTCTCAGTGACTTCTAATGATCTCTTACCTAATATTACTTAATAGTCATTTTGTGAAGCTTTCTCAGATGAACCACCTTTTTAAAATGTCTACTGAGTGATTCTTTGTTTTATCTTCCTGGTGATATTCTGGATTCCTAGCTCCTCCTGTTCTGTAAATTTAAATTCAGAGTCCATCATTCCAATCCCATAAGCATAAGTTCGATCATGAGTGTGATTCTTTATATGTGTCTACTCCAGAGTATATATCTTACTTTTAGTGCCCTTGCTTTCTCGTCACATGTTCACATATAGCTTCTAAGTAGAACTACAGAGTACCAACCAAGAGGGTCTGATACCCAGGGTAAGAGGGGAAGTCTGAATTTTAACTAAGTCTAATCACAAATGTCTAAATGTCTAAGGTTGGGGAACAACTAGTTTAGAACTGTTTCTTTTGTTCTCAAGAGTCAGTCTTTTAGCAGGTGGATGCTGATGGAGTGCCAGCTGTGTGTAGAGTGCCTTCAGGGGAACAGAGAGTCACTGCCTGGGCCCTAAAATCTGCTTTGAGAAGGGGTTTACCTTTCCTGAGTCCTGTGGATTATCCTCAGGTTGTAGCCCTGATCCAGTAACCTGACCTTGATTAAATAATAAAGTAGATGGTATAGCATATAGAACTACCCAAGTGACTGGCATTGTTCTCCATACCTTATATATGTTATTTAATGTAATACTCACAACAGTTCTGTTGCCCTCATTTTACAGATGAGGAAACTGTGGCATAAAGAGGTTAAGTAACTTTCTTGAGGTCATACAGCTAGGTATTTGAACCTAGGTAGTATTATTATCCTTTGCTTGATGGTTTGTGTTTTAGCTTCTGATCTTTGATATGCTCTGACTGCAGTTAGCCGGTTCATAAAGTAGGAGTGAAAGCCTCTGCCTGGCAAGCCAGAGTGTGTTCTTCCATATAGAGTTCCTCCCTGACTAACCGCTCTCCAGGGTCAGTGTTTTCCTTGGAAGGGAAATCTAGGAGGGCCACACCAACGACAGGCAGCAGCAGCTTGTTTTCTTTCTCAAGTCTGATGTGACTGTCCTCATGATTTCATAACCAATTCCCCAATACCTCTACTCATGTACTGATTTCTCCTTTAGTTTTGCTTGCCTGCCCTCTGCTGATTATGTCTTCTTAGCTTTTGTTTTATTACTCTTTCAGTCTCCTATTTTTCAGAAATTACTTCTACCCACTGTTTGTTTTTCCAAGACTAGGTGGCATTTTTCAGAAATTGATCAATGTTGCCTTTGGTTCTGTGCGTCATTCCAACCCGTTTCAACTTGCCTTCATGCTAAGCTGTTATGCAAGAATAGAAAAGCTCTCTGTTCCGTTGACAATCCAGGGCTCTAGCATTTTAGCGGTAGCTCCACAGGGACAGAAATTTTGGCATGTCCACCACTGTATCCCCAGCAGTTAAAAATGGTACCTATCACACAGCATGTAGTCAATAAACATTTGTTGAGTGAATGAGTGAATTTGGATGTAATTCCTTCAGTTTCTTCTAAAGTGAAGGTATCATTTTCATTTTCTTGGTTTAGTGTCACATTTGAAGACGAGGGGCACTGAGGATGAGGAATCAACTGAAAAGTGTGAAAATATTGGAAATGCAGAATCTGTGTGGCCAAAAATGGAAGGTCTTCACAAGGATCATATGCAGGAATCTAAGGTTGGTGAAACTTGTGATTGGGATAGCAAGGTAGAGAATCAGATGGAAAAGCCTGAGGGAAAAAGAATGAAGGAAGACAAAAGTGGCATCAGGGAAAAGATTGGCAAAACCAAGAATACAGCAAATATAAAGACAGAACAGGAAGATGAGGCATCTGAGAAAAGCTTACATCTGAGCTCAAAACATGTTACACACCAACCTGTCTGTATAGAACAGAAAAGCAGTGAACAAGGCAAATGTGTGGAGAGCATTAATGGAAACTCTCATCCCATTCTACAGCAGAAAACCAGTGCTGTTAAGAAATCACATAAATGTGATGACTGTGGGAAATCCTTCAAATATAATTCTCGACTTGTTCAACATAAAATTATGCACACTGGTGAAAAACGCTATGAGTGTGATGACTGTGGGGGGACTTTCCGGAGCAGCTCGAGCCTTCGAGTCCACAAGCGGATCCATACTGGGGAGAAGCCGTACAAGTGTGAGGAATGTGGGAAAGCCTACATGTCCTACTCCAGCCTTATAAACCACAAAAGCACCCATTCTGGGGAAAAGAACTGTAAGTGTGATGAGTGTGGAAAATCCTTCAATTATAGCTCTGTTTTGGACCAGCATAAAAGGATCCACACTGGGGAGAAGCCCTATGAATGTGGTGAGTGTGGGAAGGCCTTCAGGAACAGCTCTGGTCTCAGAGTCCACAAAAGGATCCACACAGGTGAGAAGCCCTATGAATGTGACATCTGTGGGAAAACCTTCAGTAATAGCTCTGGCCTTAGAGTCCACAAAAGGATTCACACAGGGGAGAAGCCCTATGAATGTGATGAGTGTGGGAAGGCCTTCATTACTTGCAGAACACTTCTAAATCATAAAAGCATCCACTTTGGAGATAAACCTTATAAATGTGATGAGTGTGAGAAATCGTTTAATTATAGCTCTCTCCTCATTCAGCATAAAGTCATCCACACTGGAGAGAAACCTTATGAATGTGATGAATGTGGAAAGGCCTTCAGGAACAGCTCAGGCCTTATAGTGCATAAAAGGATCCACACAGGAGAGAAACCTTACAAATGTGATGTCTGTGGCAAAGCATTCAGCTATAGCTCAGGCCTTGCAGTCCATAAAAGCATTCACCCTGGGAAGAAAGCCCATGAATGTAAGGAGTGTGGAAAATCATTCAGTTATAACTCACTTCTTCTTCAGCATAAAACGATTCACACTGGAGAGAGACCTTATGTATGTGATGTGTGTGGAAAAACTTTCAGAAACAATTCAGGACTCAAAGTCCACAGGCGGCTTCATACTGGGGAAAAACCATATAAGTGTGATGTGTGTGGAAAAGCCTATATCTCACGCTCTAGCCTTAAAAACCACAAAGGAATCCATCTTGGGGAGAAGCCCTATAAATGTAGTTATTGTGAGAAATCCTTCAATTACAGCTCTGCCCTTGAACAGCATAAAAGGATTCATACAAGGGAGAAACCCTTTGGGTGTGATGAGTGTGGAAAAGCCTTCAGAAATAATTCAGGCCTTAAAGTACATAAACGAATCCACACTGGTGAGAGACCTTACAAATGTGAAGAATGTGGGAAAGCCTACATCTCACTCTCAAGCCTTATAAATCATAAAAGTGTACACCCTGGGGAAAAGCCCTATAAGTGTGATGAGTGTGAAAAAGCCTTCATCACATACCGAACCCTTATAAATCACAAAAAAATTCATCTTGGGGAGAAGCCCTACAAATGCGATGTGTGTGAGAAATCTTTTAATTACACCTCACTCCTTTCTCAACACAGAAGGGTCCACACTAGAGAGAAACCTTATGAATGTGACAGGTGTGAGAAGGTCTTCAGAAACAACTCAAGCCTTAAAGTGCATAAAAGAATCCATACTGGTGAGAAGCCCTATGAATGTGACGTGTGTGGAAAAGCGTACATCTCACACTCAAGCCTTATTAACCATAAAAGTACCCACCCTGGCAAGACACCCTACACGTGTGATGAATGTGGAAAAGCTTTTTTCTCAAGCAGAACTCTTATAAGCCATAAAAGGGTCCATCTTGGGGAGAAACCCTTCAAATGTGTTGAGTGTGGGAAATCTTTTAGTTACAGCTCTCTCCTTTCTCAACACAAAAGGATCCATACAGGGGAAAAACCCTATGTGTGCGATAGGTGTGGGAAGGCATTCAGGAACAGCTCAGGCCTCACAGTGCATAGAAGGATCCACACAGGTGAGAAACCCTATAGATGTGATGAATGTGGGAAGGCATACATCTCACACTCAAGTCTTATCAACCATAAAGGTGTCCATAGTGGGCAGCAGCCGTATAATTGTGAGTGTGGGAAATCCTTCAATTACAGATCAGTCCTTGACCAACACAAAAGGATCCACACTGGAAAGAAGCCATACCAATGTAACGAGTGTGGGAAGGCTTTCAATATCAGATCGAATCTCACCAAGCATAAAAGAACCCATATTGGGGAGGAATCTTTAAATGTAACAAATATGGGAAGTCATAGTAGCACATCACAGAAGAGAACTCACGAGGGAGGGAATGCTCTGGATGGGACCAGGATGAGCATGTCTCTGTAGGAGGCAGAGCTTATCTAGTATTAGAGAACCCAAATGGAAGAAAAATCTTACAAGAGTGTCTGAGGTCCTTGTTCATGGCTTATAGTTTACATAGTATAAGTGAAACCATGAGTAATTTTTTTCTCTGTGATTTTCAATCATAGCCAGGAAGGAAGGTTCCAGTGTCAAAGTAGTTGAGCCCTTATGGAATATAAAATAGTTCGTACTGGGGATAAAACCTATCAAAGTTATGGAGTATGAGACAACCTTCAAAATAAGTAGATATTTCTGGACATAAAAAACACAAATGAGAAAAAGACTTCAATTAGAAGTCTCATAGTCACCATCAGAAAGTTCATATTTGGGTAAATTATGTGAATAGAAATGTAGGAAATTCAGGTGTAGCTTTGAATTCCAATTATCCATTGGTCAGTGGAAAAGATCCAAGAAGGACCTCCAGTAGGCAAATTCAGGGAGGGGCAGGCTTCAGGGAATATAAATTAATATCATAGTGGTCATGAAGAATAACTTTGATTTAACTGATTTGCGGGGAGTGATGACAACTTCTGAAATAAAATTTGGATTTCATTGTAGGAAGTGTAAAAAGTGTAGACGTATAAATCTAACAGGAGATAGAAGAGAGTCACTCATAAATAAATTCAAGTTGATTGGACTGTTGTAATGTTGTGCTATACATTATTGAATGGGTGAAACTTTAAAATTTTTCAAATGAACCCTCTCAATAAATGATGAATGTGTGATAAGTGAAAACCTCACACATTATGCTACAAATGAAGAGTTATACCATGGACAGAAATTCAGCACATTCAATAACTAATGGAACACATCTTCAACATGAATTTGTACCTTACACAAAAAGAATTGATTCAGGGATTCCTATGAATAGGAATGATGAGAAGGAGAGCATTTTATTGCAAGAGCTAAAAAGCTAAGTAGCTACCAGTAATGGAGGAATAGGAGGAAATTCATGCTTCTTAACAATCCTGTTAAATGTTTGATTGTGTTACTGTAAAGATTTCATGCACTGCGTGTGTGTATTGTCTGTTGTAAAATGTTGTGAATACTTTATTCAGGGCTCACTCTCGGCCATGAAGAGCCAGATAGTTGTGGCAAGGTAAGGTGAAACTCCAATAAAGGAATTCTTCAAAAGTAAACAGGCTGTTACATACTTTAGGTGGAGTATCATACAGAGAGAGCCATTTGTTTGTCTTATCTTTGGGGGGTAAGTTATACCAGATCCAAACCAAGGAGTGCCCAGGGGACTCATCTCACAGGGCTAGTAGCTCACATTTCATGAGAAATTAGGTTGTGTCTCCACCAGGAGAAGTGCAAATTGGATTAATCCTCATACTGGGGCTGGATCATAACCCCTGGGAGTGGACAGGCTGTGTGAGTGAGGAGTCACAACAGAGAAACAGTTCTCTTGGGAACAGATAGAATTTAACAAAATATTGTTAACTATGTGTAAGACTGTTAACCCGAAGAGTGAAAAGCAAGTCTTCTGAGAATTAAGTAACCTGTCTGAGAATACTCCAGGTGGGGCTTATCAGTAGAGATGGAGTTGTAAGTCAGGTCTCTCTGGCTCCAAAATCCACTCTTTACAAGAGAATAGTCTCTGGACAGATAGTTTTCTGATTCTCTCTAGGATTCCTGTTTCCAAACATACAGTTTCCATACCTCTCTTTAGAAGTATTTCTTTCACTTTGCCTCCAAACAAGGTAAGTTTTGATGGAGGAGGGTGGAGGTGGGGGAGGGATAGTTGTAGAAAAGGGAGAGGGAAAGAGCATTTCTGCCACTCAATTCCACTTTGAAATGTCATGACCACACTTGCTCTTTGTCCTTCTCTACATGCAGCACTGGCAAACCTGACCCTATCCACAGACATGGATTAGTGTATTCAGCAAATATTGTTGAGGATCTGCTAGGCACATCCATTGTCCTAGGTACTAGGAAGCAGGAGTAGATAGAGGAGAGAGACCCACAGCAAAGCCACCCTAATGGATGCTGAACTAAACTGTGGGCTTTCCAAGGAAAGTGACTTCCACCTACTGGGAAGGGAGGCACCGATGACATCTGAGCAGGATGTTGAGTTGGGTCCTTTTAAGAGAAGAATGGGAAAAATAGGATGGCCTGATCAAAGGGAGCGTTGGAAATGCTCATGCATTGTCCAGAGTGGCCAGTCCCTGGTAGTTCTGGTGTACAGTGGGCAGAAAGGAAAGAGGCCATGGAGTATTGATTTCCAGTGGTCACTGAGCATCAACCAATCTTTTCATTGGCTGAATATAGGGCCAGCTCTAACTGTTTTAGATGATCAGGTTACTTAAGGTTTCCATGTGGCCAGGGCTGTTGGTGTGCCTGTGGCTTGAAGTCCCCAATCCCCTCACACACACACATCTACATGAGCTCCACCTGGACCTAATGTGTCACCTACTTTTGAAAGAGACACAGGTTAAATAACAAGGGAGAAGACAGCTACCACAGGAATGGGGATTCTGAGCACCCCAGCCCACTGAGCACCTCCTCGTGCTCATGTTCCTACTACAGCCTCCATTGACCTGGACACATGGAAAATGGGCCCACAGTCTACCTAGGGCCAGATATGTGCTTCTTGGACTGATCCCAGATGAGGAGGGGTCTTCAGGTCTCCAGCCACTCCAGGCAGACTGTGAAGAACAGATCCAGTGAGCTGGTGCAGCTGCATCTGTTCAAGGCCACCTCAGGACTTGAGCTGGTTTAGGGACCACCAGCCACCACCACCTCCCAGAGGATGTCTGACATGCAAGAAAAATAAAATTGCCAAGGTGTAGGTAAATTGAAACACTGTGATTTTTAAAATGCCATGTCTAATTCTCAAGGCTAAAAGATAAATAGAATTGGAATATTGGACAATAGTAGGTAAATTGGAAGCTGGGACATCTGTGTGAAAGCAGGCTAAAGTGCTTGTATTATTTAGGAGGAGGGTGAAGATGCTGTTTAACTCTAGATTTTATTGAGTTAAATGTGGTAAAATGTCATGGGCAAGCACTAGAAGGATAGAAATAAAGCATATAAATCTAAAAATCTTGACTGGAAAATCTCAAAGTCTAGAAAAGAAAAAATGATGTTGAAAAGGTGAGACAGTACTTTGTTTCTGGTGGAGGTAGTCTAGGTTCTTTGGATCAGTTTCCCACCTGTTTTTTAAAATGCAGGTGGTGTGCCCTCCCTTCCCCTTAAAAGAGCGTGGAGGCTGAAAAGACTGCAGTTAAAACAGGTAGGGCTGTTTTAAGGTGGGATCTCGTCATCAGAGGTGAACACCAAAGCAGCTTAGACCGCAGACTTTGCTGATGATGCAGAGTTAGGCACCACTTCACCAGCCACAGAGAGTAAGAGAGAGAGGATGATAGGGCCAGGTTCACCCAAGGTGATGAATCTTATAGGTGACTCTTCTGAAGTTAAACTGGGTTCCCAGAGTACTACACCGTCAGGACAAAAAACCCAAATCTAGACCCATCCCCCTCCCCACCCCCAGGGTACTTTAGAGACTGACCTCGTTACCGAGCATAGCAATAGGATTGAAGAAAAAGAGAAAAGAGAACATCCTGACAATTTGTGGTCCCTGACCAGCCCTTACAACCCAGGTAAACACAACTTGAGCCCTGGCAGAAGCAAATAAAAGTTCCTCAGAAGAGGACTCCTTCAATTTAGACCTCAGGTAACAATTTTTCAGGGGAAATAGTCAGCAAGCAGTCAAAGATAATCAGGCATATAAGGAAAAAAGGCAGCACGGCTGGAAACCAGCAGAAAAACAGACCCACATAGACATCACATTAGAATTATTGGGTGCGTTTGTGAAAACGACCGCTTAAAATATTTAAAGATGTATTTGGCAACAGATTGTGAAACAGGAGGAATGAGAATTGGTGAGCTGAAAGATAGGTTTGAAGTAGTTATCCAGAATGCAGCATGGAGATGGAGAAATATGGGAAAACTCAGAAAGATGGAATGGTCTCACTAGGAAGTTTTAACATATATTTAACCACAGTCTTAGAAGGCAAAGACAGAAGAAAAGGGACAAAGGTAATTGGGCTGAGAATATTCCAGAACTGATGAAAAATAACAGGTCTATAGATTTAAAAGCTCAAAGAATACAAATTAGGATAAATTTACAAAGTCATATCTATGTGCATCATAGTGCAACTGCAGGAAATCAAAGAAAAAAATTAACAGCTGAAGATTTAAAAATTACCTTCAAAGGAACAGACTTCTCAACAGCAACAATGGAAGCCAAATGAGTGGAATGAAAATGTCAGTATAAAGGTAGAAAATAACTGTCAACCTAGAATTTTATACCTGGTGAAGATATCTGTTAGGAATGAGGACAAAATAAGCACATTTTAAGACAATTTGTTCCATTCATTCCCTGCTGACCCTCACTAAAGGAAATTTTAAAGAATGCACTTTAATATAGAAGGAAAGTGATCCCAGGTGGGGTTTTGAGATGCAAAAAGAAAGAACAAAATAGGTGAGCAAATGTAATAACATTTTATACCAAACAATAAAAACGCAGAGTTGTTAAGATAGGCTTAAAATACCAGACAAGACTGATAAATAAGAGAGAGTAAAAAGGATTGAGGTATTAGGGTGAAGGTTTTGGTTACTCTTGTGAATATTGTAAAATCTAGAGGAATCATAAAAATACAACATATAATTTCAATACTAGTAGAAAATTTTAAGCAAAAAGGTAAATTTAAAAAGAGGGGTGAAAATAAAAAAAAAAAAAGAGGGGTGACACTGCTGGGCATATACCCTGAGAAAACCATAATTCAAAAAGAGTCATGTACCAAAATGTTAATTGCAGCTCTCTTTACAATAGCCAGGACATGGAAACAACCAAAGTGTCCATCATCGGATGAATGGATAAAGAAGATGTGGCACGTATATAAATGGAATATTACTCAGCCATAAGACGAAACAAAATTGAGATATTTGTAGTGAGGTGGATGGACCTAGAGTCTGTCATACAGAGTGAAGTAAGTCAGAAAGAGAAAAACAAATACCCTATGCTCACACATATATATGGAATCTAAGAAAAAAAATCATGAAGAACCTAGGGGTAAGACGGAAATAAAGACACGGACCTACTGGAGAATGGACTTGAGGATATGGGGAGGGGGAAGGGTAAGCCGTGACAAAGTGAGAGAGTGGCATGGACATATATACACTACCAAACGTAAAATAGCTAGTGGGAAGCAGCCGCATAGCACGGGGAGATCAGCTCGGTGGTTTGTGAGCGCCTAGAGGGGTGGGATAGGGAGGGTGGGAGGGAGGGAGACACAAGAGGGAAGAGATATGGGAACATATGTATATGTATAACTGGTTCACTTTGTTGTAAAGCAGAAAGTAACACACCATTGTAAAGCAATTATACTCCAATAAAGATGTTAAAAAAAAAAGGGGGGTGAGACCAAAAAAAGATGGTAAATCTTCCCAAAAAATACCAATATTTAATTTAATTTCACTAAATGACAAAGATTGTCAGACAGTGTCTCTTCGGGCTGCTATAACAAAGTACCACAGACTGCGTGGCTTTTAAACCACAAAAATGTTAATTCTCAAGTTTAGGAGGCTGGAAGTCCAGAGTGATTAGAGATCAGCATTGTTGGGTGAAGGCTTTCTTCGGGGTTGCAGACTTCTTGTTGCATCCTCACATGGCAGAAGGGGCTGGGGAGTCATGTGGGGTCTCTTTTATAAGAACACTAGGCCCATTCATGAGGGCCCCACCCTGATGACCTAATCACCCCCCAAAGGCCCCCACCTCCTAACACCATTACACTGTGTATTAGGATTCCAACCTGTGAATTTTGGGGAAACACAAACATATAGACTGTAGCACATAGGGCGAAAGTACAAAACCCCACTATGTTGCTGCTTACAAAAGACTCAAATATAAGGACACAAAGTCTGAAAGTAAAAGAATGGAAAGAAGTCATATGAAGCCAATAGAAAACTGGTGTAGCTCTACTATTAGATGAAACAGGGACTTCAAGGCACAAACCATTCCTAGAGATAAAGGGAGGTTTACATTAAGACAAAAGTTTCAGGGAAGAAAAAACACTGGGAAGATAGAACAGTTATAAGTTAGTATCTACCTAATAAATATGCAGAACTCAAAGGAGAAATATAAAATCTACACTCATGATGAGAGATTTTTTTTCAGCTCTCTTTAGTTAATAGGACAAGCAGACTAAAAATTGGTAAAGACACAGATTTAAACAATAAGATTAACAAGCATTCTAACGCATATGCATGGAACAATGCACCAGTGTATCAAGGATGCATATTTTCTCTCAAGAACACATGAAACATTGTCAAAAATTGATCTACACAATGGCATGTGTCAATTATATTCCAATAAAGTTGGGGGGGTGGGGATGACATACATGGTGGACCATAAAGTAAATCTCAACAAAATTTAAATAATTGAAATTAAATTAGAAAGTAATAATAAAAAGTACCTAGAACATGTCTATTATATTAAGAAATTTACAAATACACTTTAAAATCATGGTTCAAAGAAGAAAGTATTTTCAACTGAATGACAATGAAAATACTACATACCAAAACCAGAGGGATATTGCTTAGGCAGTGCTTAGAGAGAAATTTACAGCCTAGAAAGATATTTCAGAAAACCTGGTAATCACCAAAGCAACATCTCAAAAAGTAGAACAATCAAAATCAATCCTAACGAAAGTTAAAATAAGGAAGTAATAAAGAGCAGAAAAAAACAAAATAGAAAAATATAGAGAACAGAGCTAAACGTCTGTTTCAAATCTGGTGAGACTGATCAAGAAAAAAAGAGAAAGCATGAATAACCAAAGTCAGGAATAAAAAGGGGAATGCAGAGAACTGTAAATTTTTCTTCTCTGAATATACACTGACCTCCTTGCTCTCTGCTATTCTGAGAGAATAGCTCACTCCTAAATTCCTGAGTCAACAATTCCGAGAACAGGATGTAACAGGCCCAATGAGCCAAATCAGGAAGAAAAACTAATTTCTGTAAGATTGCAATACCAACCTGACCAAAACCCACCAAAATCGCACTGTTCAGTGCTGCTTTTGTTTCTTTCCCCTATAAAACTGCTTTCATTCCTCAAGTTTGATGAGACGTTCCCTTTCAAACTCTCTGTTGCAACAGTTTGAATAAATTCCCTTTTAGTTGAAGTCTCAGCGAATTTCTAAAGTTTTATGTTACAATTGCTACAGACATTAAAACAATAAGATATTATGTCACAATTTTTTGCCAATAAATTAGAAATTTTATGTGAACTGAGGAAATTCCTAGGGAGGAGAAAAACTTAACCAAAACTCACTAAAGGTCTCACGGCTTATGGATGTGGGGAGTATGGGAAAGACTCTGAAATGAGTTGAGTTCGTATGGAATTCACAGGAGGGGCAAGCGGAGGGAGGAGCAATAAAACAGGAAGGGAAAACCTTAATAAACAGTGAGTTTAGAAAAGGCTTCCATAGGAGTGTGCTCTCTATTTCTAGCAAATTTGTTGGAAAGTGAAAGCCTGAAAAATAATTTCATCTTGGTTTATGTACAGAGACACTAAGGGTGAAATGGTACTGAATACCAGTCATGCAATGCAAGGAACTTTTCCCTCATGAGATTCAAAACTGAGAAATGGTCACCTGAGGATCAGTTAGCTGAGGACAGACAGTGGGGACATGAAGTCTGCATCAGGAACTTAAGGTTTCCCACGGAATTCCCTGGGAGGTCTCTCCATGCCTCTTCCCCAGCCTCAGCTGAGGGCCTTGGCTGGAGACATGCAGAAGGAAGTCAGAATACTTAACTCGATTCTTCTTTCCATTGAGTGTTCCCATTTAGACCTGGCAGATCTTCTCAGGCTATGAATAGTATCAGTTATGCTCAGGAAGGAGTTTGTGTGAATCCCATGTAGAGAGGTGACATAGTGTAGTAGCCAAGAGCACAGTCTCTCCGCCATGAAGCCTGGGTTCAAATAAGGACTCTCACTTATTCCCTGATGACTTTAGACAAGTAACTAAACCTTCTGTTTTTTGCTTGTGTGTCCTCATCTACCTCTTGTTGGGATAATAATAACAACCTCAGAGGTTGTAATGAAGGTTGGAGAAGTTAGTGTTATTAGAGCCCTTAGAACTGTGCCTGGACTGAGAAGCATTTGTAGAAGGGTGTGGGAAGTAAGTCTGGCAGTGTGGTGACCCCTGTCCAAGGACTCGAACATTTGGACACTCAGGCAATGGAATGTAGGCCCTTCCTCAAGCCAAGAAAATCCTCCAAGGACCACCCTACACAATATTTGAGACAAAAATTTTTCTTGGATAAGTTTACTCAGTGGTATCGTGCTTCTAAGCAAGCAATTCACTGTTTCTAAGCAAACATGCTTTGTCTTTTTGATTCTGGAAAAGGGGTCAACAGGAGGAGCCTCCAGCTCTAGTCCAGTGATCAAGAGTATGGGTGGGTCAAGGGCAGCTTCACACTTTCCTTGCTGGCTAGGCAGCCTGCCCACTCATGTTGTACACATTTTGCTCCCCACTTCCTCCCCACCACTATGTTTTCTTGGCAGTAGATGTGCTGGTGATTACTGAAGTAAGGGTTGTTGAGAGCCAAGCTTCCACCATCTTAACCATGGGGTAAGTGTTCCTTAAGTTGTCAGAGGATAAAAGGAGGCCCTGGGACAGGCAGGAGAAGTTCCTCTGGTCTTGGATGCAAACCTTAGGGACAGTATTTCAGTGAATGCAATAATTATGTCTATAATTTCCCCATCTGTAAAATGAGGGAAACGACCTAACTCCCAATGTTGCTTTGAGGATTAATGAAAAAGCACTTTGTATTTTTGTAAAACTTCATACGAACATTATTGTCAAGTTAACTAATGATCTATCCCATTGTTTTAAAGTTAAAGGAAGGTAATAACGAAGATGAGAGCAAAAATCAATGAAACAGAAAGCAACACAACAGAGAGGATCAAAAGTCAAGGTTGGTACTTTAAAAAGAGAATTCAAATTGGTAGACCTCTGGTGTGATAAGAAAGAACAGAAAACACAGATAATTACAACAGATCCCATACGTTATTTAGAAGTATATTTTTAATTTCTAAACATATAAGGACTTCTTAGTTATATTTTTTGTTATAACACTGTGGTCAGAAATCATACTCTATATGATTGCTATCCATTGAAGTTTGTTGAGATTTGTTTATGGCCCAGTGTGTATTTGACTTTAGTGAAGGTTCCACAGGCACTGGAAAAGAACATGTGTTCTGCAAATGCTGGGTGCAGTCACCTAGATAAAGACATTAGATCAATTTTGTAATGTATTGTTCAAATCTTCTCTGCTCCTTATGAATTTTTATCTGCTTGTTCTATTGATTAATGAGATAATTGTTGAGTTATCCATTTCTATTTATAGTTCTGTGAATTTTGCTTTATATATTTGAAGTCATGTTATTAGGTGCATGAAAATACAGAATTGTTATATCTTCCTGGTGTATTGAAACTTTAAGAAGTAAAACTCCATCTGTAGTAATGCCTTTGGCTTATTTAGGCTATTTTTTTTTTCTGGTATTAATAACATCAGCTTCTTTTTGATTATTGTTACCTGGCATAGCTCTTTCCATCCTTTCACTTTCAACCTTTCTGTGTCCTTATTTTAAATATGCCTCTTGGAAATAGCATATAGTTGTTGTTGTTTTAAGTTTGATAACTTTTTTTAAGAAGAGCATTAGGTCTTTAATATACAAGTTCTGTTATGTTTTGGTTTCAGTCTTATTCACTGATTTTATTTATCCCACATAATCTTAAGTCCTGTTATCTCTTTTCTTGCTTTCAGGTTGGATTAGAATTATTCTATTAGAATTCTATCACAATTATTCTATTATTCTATTTTTCCCTCTGTTGATTTGGAAGTTGTACAGTTTTTCCATTCTTTTAATGGGCAAGGAATTAAAAGATCCATTCTTGACTTATCAAAGCCTAGTGATAATTGATACTTTTTTTTTTTTTTTTTTGCGGTACGCGGGCCTCTCACTGTTGTGGCCTCTCCCGTTGCGGAGCACAGGCTCTGGACGCGCAGGCTCAGCGGCTATGGCTCACGGACCCAGCCGCTCCGCGGCATGTGGGATCTTCCCGGACCGGGGCACAAACCCGCGTCCCCTGCATCGGCAGGTGGACTCTCAACCACTGCGCCACCAGGGAAGCCCGATAACTGATACTTTTATCTTCATCCTAGACAATGCAAGGATCTTAGAATACTTTAACTATTTATTTCATCTTATATGCTATTGTTTTTGTGAATTTTAATTATGTATGTATAAATGTATAGCTATGTATTAAAATACATTATTATTATTTTCTACACCAAATATTTATTTAGATTTATCCATATATTTACTGTTATAATTACTTTCCATTGCTCTTCATTCTTCTCTCCCTCCCTAACCTTCCTTGTGCGGTCATTTTCCTTGTGTCTGAAAAACTTTCTTTAGAACATTCTGTCCTGTTAGAGGTAGAACCTTCCCACTTTTGTTTGCCTAAAAACAGTTTATTCCACTTTTGTTCTTTTTTGGAATTGAATAATGCCATTTATTTTATTTTTTTATTACTTAATTAATTTGGCTGTGTTGGGTCTTAGTTGCGGCATGAAGGATCTTTCGTTGTGGTGCACGGGCTTCTCTCTAGTTGTGGCACATGGGCTCCAGAGCATGCGAGCTCAGCAGCTGTGGCGCGCGGTCTTAGTTGCCCTGCATCATGTGGGATCTTAGTTCCCCAACCAGGGATCAAACCCACGTTCCCTGCATTGGAAGGCGGATTCTTAACCACGGGACCACCAGGGAAGTTCCCCACCTTCGATCTTAACAGATATTTTTTCTGGGAATAGAATTCTAGGTTGAGCATCACATTCTTTTGTCACATTGGAGGCATCAAGCCACCAATTTCTGACTTCTTCTCTAGCTGGTGAGCAGTCAGCTGTTCATCTGCCTGTTTAATATGTTCTTTTGTTAATGGCTTCTTTAAGATTTTTTCTCTGTCTTTAGTTTATTCCAGTTTTACTATGATATGTTTAGGTATGGATTACCTTTTTAGTAAGTAATCCTGCTTGGGATTCTTAGGGCTGTTAAATTTGTAGATATGTATCTTTCTTCAGTTTTGGTAAATCTTCAGCCATTGTGTGCTTGAATATTAGTTCTCTACCATTATCTTTCTCTTTCCTTCTGGGACTCCAAATAAAGGTATGTTAGACCTTCTCACTGTATCTCTTATGCCTCTTAATCTCTCATTTCCATCCCTTTGTCCCCTCACTCCCTACCCAGGCTTCATTCTGGATATAACTTATCTTCCAGTTCACTGTGTAATCTGCTATTAAATATATACTATAGGGCTTCCCTGGTGGCGCAGTGGTTGAGAGTCCGCCTGCCGATGCAGGGGACACGGGTTCGTGCCCCCGTCCGGGAAGATCCCACATGCCGCGGAGCAGCTGGGCCCGTGAGCCATGGCCGCTGAGCCTGCGCGTCCGGAGCCTGTGCTCCGCAACGGGAGAGGCCACAACAGTGAGAGGCCCGCGTACCGCAAAAAAAAAAAAAAAAAATATATATATATATATATATATATATATATATACTATACTTTTCAGTTATGGACTTTCCATCTGCCTCCTTTCTTGTAATTTGCCAAATTCTCAAATTTGTCTTTTATTTCCTTAAGCATTGTTATTTTAAAATCTGTCTCTGTATCAGCCTTCTCTGATCCCTGAGTATGTCACCAATCCCTTGCATTAGATTCCCTCCATCCAAATACTTAGAGTGGTTTATATGTTCCTGGTTGGAACCTGACTGTCACACTGCTATATGGCAAGCTCTCAACGCTGTGCCTTATAACTTTCTACAGGATTCTTTCACAGCCTTTCCTTAGACTTTTAAAATCTTCTAGCAAGAGGGAACTTGGTTCAAGACCTTTAGAAGTTGTGATCTAAAGCCGAGTAACTCACTGCATATTTTATACCATAATTTATTTAACCAGTCACCTAATGATAAACACTTCAGTTATTTCCAGTTTTTTTCTAGTATAAACAGTACTGCAATAAAATATATTTCCTTACCCTCAGCAGAATTGCTAAGAAGAATTTGCTTTAAAACTTTTGATAGATATTGTAAAATTGCCTTCCAAAAATATTACAACTTATAATTCCAACCATGGTGTGTGAAACTTTGTTTCCCATACCTTCACCAACACTAGGTGTTACACACGTTTTTCACCTTTGCCAAGCTGATATTTGACAAATGGTATCTTGCTGGGTTTTTTTTTTTTTCAAAATTAAAACAAAATCTTGAAATAGTCTCAAAGAAAAATGGAAATGATAGTTTAAAACTGTTTTTTTCCCTGAATCATTTGAGAATTAAGTTCCTAACAAGGCAGCTCATTACATCTGAATACTTTTAGTGTATATTTCCTACAAGAAAGGACCTCCTACATCACCACCACACAACCATCAAAATCAGGAAATTAACATGGATTCATTATTATGAATGCTCTGACTCCATCCAGATTTCTTTAATTGTTCCAATAATGTCCTTTGGAATAAAAAGACCCAGTTTAGAATTGTGCACTGCTAATTCATTTTTGCTTCTTTTTAGTTTCTTTCAATCTAGAATAGAGCCTTAGTCCTATTCTCAAACTTGAGCAAGTGTCAGAATCACATGGAGGGCTTGTTAAACACAGACTGCTGGGCCCCAGAGTTTCTGATTCAGTAGGTCTGGGTTGGCTGAGAATTTGCATTTCTATAAGTTCTTAGGAGAGGCAGATTCTGTTGGTCTGGGGACCACATTTTGGGAACTGCTGTTCTAGAACCTCCCCACATTAAAATCCTCCAGCCCTGACTGGTTCCCACGAGTTCACGAGGCAGTCCATAGGCTTGTGCATAAGATGGAAAGTCAACACATAGTCTCATCTTCTTAAAATTTAAAATAATGCTTCATACCATTAATAGGTACTTCTTTAAAAAAGGAATTACCAAATTTGGTTGTATTAGTTTCCACTTGCTGCTGTAACAAATCTCCAAAATTTGATGGCTTAAAACAATATAAATATATTATCTTAGAGTTCTGGAAATCAGAAATCTGAAATGGGTCTTAAATCTGAAATTGTGCTAAAACCAAGGTATCAGCAGGAGTTGCATTCTTTTTGGAGGCTTTAGAGGAGAATCCATTCCTTGTCCTCTTTAGCTTCTACAGGCTGCCTGAGTTCCTTAGCTCATGGCCCGCTTCCATCTTCAAAGCAAACAATGCCCAGACAAGTCTTTCTCATGCTGCATCCCTCTGATACTGACTAACTCTCCTGCCTCCCTCTTTCACTTATAAGGACCCTTGTGATTACACTGGACCCAGGGGGATAATGCAGAATAACTACCTCATATCAAGATCCTAAACATCTGCAAAGTCCTTTTGCCATGTAAGGTAACATATTCACAGGTTCTAGGGATTAGGATGTGGACATCTTTGGGGTCCATTTTTCTGCCTACCACAGTGGTGAAAACCACTAGCTGTGTATCCAAACTCTGTTCTCTCCTGTGGGCACACAGCTAGACTAACATCTTCCAGCCCTTTTTATTGTTGGTTGAGGACACATGACTCAGATCCCTCCAAAGGAATGTGAACAGAAATGTGTGTTCCTTCCATGCCAGGTCCATGAGAACCTCCTTTGCATGCTCTGCATGTTCCCATTTTCTCTAGACCTTAGAGGATGGTGGAGCCTGTGTGCCTACATGATCAACAAGAGGGGAACTACCCACTAACCTGGATACCCGTCCTGGACTGCTAAGGGTACAAGAATTAAATTTCTATAGCATAGAGACTACACTGTAGAGCCATTGTATTTTGAGTCTACTTGTTATAGAACTTAGTCCTAACTAATACACTAACAAATGAGCATATTTTTTTTGAATTTTATTTTATTATTTTTTATAAATACACTAACAAATGAGCATATTTATTTTTTTTTTAATTTTATTTTATTATTTTTTATACAGCTGGTTCTTATTAGTTATCTATATTATACATATTAGTGTATATAGGTCAATCCCAATCTCCCAGTTCATCCCACCACCAGAGAATATTTCTTGATTCTCAATGCCCATTTTTCATAAGACCTAACCTCCTATTTCCCTAAGAAGACTGAGGTCATCTGAAATAGGCAACCACAATTTTTCACCTCTCCCCTTCAAACATTTATTGTGCAACAGGTACAGGGCAGGTACACTACTAAGATCAGTGATACCTGCTTTTTATTTTTTATCTCTTTGAGCATACTTTACTCTCTTTCTTGTTGCCTTTTCCAAACCAGGTCCCCTTCCTTCAACTCTACTCCCCTCCCCACCTTCTCAACTTTCTCCTCTCCACTGGCTCCCTAGCTTCCACTTTCAAACATGCTGGCTTTGACCCCAGTGTTAAGTCAGCCTTCCTTTACTCTGTTGTACCCTGACATACTTCTCTTTTCATGTGCTTCCTTGCACTGTCAGACTTCAGGGAAGAGTGGATGACAGCTGGGGCCTCACTTTTCTCCCGCTCTACATCTCTTTTCCACCATTCAATCAGGTTTCCACATCTGCTTATCTAACTGAAATTTCCTGAGCCCCTCCTTGGTGCTAGGGATGAGGCAAGAGTGAGAGGGTTGCTACCGTTATGCTGCTTCGTTCCAGTATGTAAAACCATTAGATGGTCATGACAATGACAGGGAGACATGTAAGCAATGGTGGTAGAAAGGATAGAAATCCAGAGGTAGGAGGGAGTGGAGACTGACCTGGTTTGGAGGCTCAGGGAAAGACAAAATGAAGAGGCACTGTTCAAGCTGACAGCTGAGGGCTGATGGCTAGGTTGAGTAGGTGTTAGCCAAGCAAAGGAGGAGGGAGAAATTTACAGGTAGATGGACGCACAGCTGGAGAAAGACTGACTTTGGAAGGCACCAGCAAGCACACATGGTAATTGGGGTCAAGAACGGGTGTGAAAGAGAGAAGGGGAATACTCTGGGGACGGGGTAGGGGGTGGGGGCTAGGAGTTGGTGGTGGGGTAAGGAGAGGAGTTGTTAGGGAGCAAGATGAGGCATGGGGGGTCTGGGGGGGGCGCTCCTGAAGTCATAGCTCAGACCCCAATCCCTGCCGCTGCACTTTCGGAGCCCCCAGAAATGCAGTCCAGACCACCCTCTCCCTGCTCCACAGCCCTAGGAAGCAGGGGACTCAGATTTTGACTAAAGGCCCATTCTAGCTTATCAACCCATGAGAGAAACCAAGAAGAAGGATAGCTTGTTTTCCAATGATTTTTCCCCTGGCTGCCCTGCCTCCTGCAGAGGAGAGGGCCTGCATGTGCGGGGCTGCTAGCCAGGAAGCCCTGGATCTGATTCACTCTCCTGAGGTCCTAAGCGCCAAGCTGTCCTGGGGCCGCCCCACAAAGATCCCAGATCTGGGAGTGAGGTGGACTGCGAGCACTGCAGAAGGAGCTCTTGGCACATAACGACTCCACCCATATCCTTCATTTAGAGACAGACAAACACTAGCATAGGTTTTGTTTGTTTTTTTTTTTTTTTTGGCGGTACGCGGGCCTCTCACTGTTGTGGCCTCTCCCGTTGCGGAGCACAGGCTCCGGACGCACAGGCCCAGCGGCCATGGCTCACGGGCCCAGCCGCTCCGCAGCATGTGGGATCTTCCCGGACCGGGGCACGAACCCGCGTCCCCTGCATCGGCAGGCGGACTCTCAACCACTGCGCCACCAGGGAAGCCCACTAGCGTAGCTTTTAACAGCTCGAGGCCATGTCCCTGAGGATGACTACTCCAGCCCCCCTGAAGTTCCTGCCTGGGAAAACTCAAAAGAATGTTCTGTTTGTTCCAGCCAACACTTGAAGATAGGGTCCCTGTCTCCCAGTCTCTGTAGGACGATAGGAGCCTAGCTTCCATAAACGTCAGTTAGCAAATCCCAATGGCTTAATCACGCTTTTTGTTTGTTTCCATTTCCCTGACTCTGCTCCCACCCTTCCTCATTTCCTCCTCCCTGCTCCCTCATTCTCTCTTTAAAATGTCCAGTTTTACACAAATTGAAGTAGCGTTTAGTTTACACTGGACCCTCTTCCCTATTGCCATAGTTATCGAATAAAATCTGTTCTTCCTGCTTTGATTAGTATCTAGCTTTTTCTCTGACAGCTGGAAAGTGGTATTTCACCCACCTCCCCCATCACCACCAATTAGAATGGTGACGGATGCTTTAAGTGAGATCTTAAATGAAGGTAGTTTAGATAAGATGAAGGTCTGAAACAGCAGCTCAGGGCTGCTATGGTGGCTCTGCAATCTTCAGGGACTCAGGCTCCCATTATCTTGTTACTCAGCCTTCCTTCCTGTGGGCCAAGGAGGCTACCCCAGATCCAGCCTGCATTCCAGTCAGCAGGACCTTCCTGGAGGAGCAGGATGTGACAGGCACACTTGGCTCAAGGGGAGATCAGCATTTGCCTTGAGGGGAGTCCTGGAAATGGGGTGGGGGCAGCCGTGACACCTGACAAATACCATTCTCACGTCAGAAGAAGAGCCAAATATGGGGATAACTAGCCCCCCCCTCCCATCCCACCTCACCTAGTACCTCTGAGGACACTGGGTGAAAGGGGACTTTGGTGGTAATTACTGGGGGAGAGTGAAGATGTAGCGCATCCATCGTGAAGACATTTCATGAGGAAACCCAGTAACTGCCCTTGAAGCAAAATGGAATTTTTCAGTCTTGGTATTCTTATTTTCTCCTGAGGTTGAGAACTGTTAGGTATGAGTGCGGTGGGGGGAGATTGGGTGGGGGGAGGGTGGGAAAGCAGATGAACTTCCTATGTGAGGAGGTGGAGCCTGGCTGTGGACAGCACCACCACCACTCACCTCAGATTCCCCTGACTGAGTCAGAATGGCCATGGCCAGGGCTTCAGGCCTAGTTCCAAGTTGTAACAAGTGCTTCGGGCCGAGTCACCTCACTGATGCGAGCGTCTCTCTTTAAGCAGAAAAACTAATTTCTCAGACAGAAATTTAGATAGAAACCTCAAATAGGTGATAGGGGAGCTTCTCAGGTAGAGAATAGAAAACTGGGGTGTTGCCCACTGGGTCAGATTCTTATGAAGGATTTGAATAACCTCCAAAGAGTAGGTATGGCAGAGACTCCTAGCTACTCAGAGGCACCCGGTGTAATCAGATCCCTCCCTGCAGTTTCTGGCAGGGCATGTGCCCAGCTTCCCTTCAAGCTTTTGGACAAAGGGATGTGAGCAGGATTGAAGGACAACTTTCAGGTAATGTCCTTAAAAAAAAAAAGCTTTCTAGCCCTCTGCTTCTTCTGCCCCTTCCACCTGGCTGGGAAAGGGGACAACTGAAGTGGCACTGGAGTGACATCTTGGATCCACAGGTGGATGCCATGTATCGATGATGGCAATGCCAACATTCCTGCCTCAGTACCCAGTGACCTCGTGGAGCGGTTCAGCTAGTGCTCTGTACCGTCTACCTGCCCATCTCTGTACTGTTACCTAAAAGAGAAACGGAGGCCTGTCTTGTTAAAGCCAATGTGTTTGGGGTCTTTTTGTACAAGTGGCTTAGCCAGTTGCCTAACTAGAAAACCAAGTCTAAAAGGAGCACTGTTTGATACCCTCTACATTACTTACTCCAAACCTTCAGCAACACTCAACTTATGAAAGACCATGTTGCTTATTATGACACATGTCCCATGTGGCTTTGGCCCACTTTTAAAGCTTCCTCAGTTCCACCCCAATGGAGAGATCTGTAGCCTGGCTGGCTGAGAGTATCAGAAAAGTTGGTTTGTCCAATCAGTCAGATGCTAATTTATAAACTGACACAGAACCACCAAGAAAATTAGTAGAAAATATGATTTCTGTTCCTTTTTCTCCTTGCCTCGTTTCCTGCCAACTCCCACCTTTTCTTTATTCCTATCACTCTTCCTCACTTCTCTTTCCCCTTGGATTTTCTCTGGAGTGCCTAAATAAGTTGTTCAAACATGCGCCATTGCATGGGTCATCAGTGATGGCTCATGGAAAAGTAGGAAGGCAAAGCATCCCGGGCACAGCTGACTGCTGGCAACTCAAGTGCCAGGAGATGGTGAAACCACATGAGAACTATCCACTGTAGCAGGGAATTTTCTTCTTGTTGATACACTGCTCAGTTTCAGAAGGAAAACAGAAAGGGTGGAGAGTCACCTGCAAATAAAAAGCATCAGTAAAAATACTGATACGTAGAGTGTTCAGTGAACCTTGTTTTCAAATTGAAAACTTAATAATTGTCACCATCTGTCAGGCGTAAGTCTAGGTGTCTCACATATATGATCTCTTAATTTTTACAGATCCACTCAAGGTAACCATTCTTATCCCCATTTTACGAATTAGAAAACTTGAGTTCAGATGAGTAAGGTTTGGGATTTGAACCCACCCTTTGACTCCCCCCCCACCCCCGCCGCCATATCACTCTGCCTCCCACTTTAGACAAGAAATATAAAGTGTTAAAAACTAGCCTTGGAAGATGTGATGTTTAATTTCATATGTCAGCTTGGCTGGGCCATGGTGCCTAGATATTTGGTTAAACATTATTTTAGATGTTTCTGTCAGAGTCTTTTTGGATGAGATTTACAAACTGATTGACTTTAATATGGGTGGGCCTTGTCCAATCAGCTGAAGGCCTGTGTGGTGCAGAAAGACTGACCTCCCCTGAGCTAGAAGGAATTGTGCCAGCTGTGAGCCTTTGGACTTGAACTGCAACATCAACTCTTTCCTGCAGCTCTCCAGCCTGCTGGCCCACCCTGCAGGTTTTGGACTTGCCAGCCTCTGTAATTGCATGAGCCATTTCCTTAAAATCAATCACTCTCTTCTCCTTTTCTTCTTCCTCCCTCCTCCCCCTCCTCCTTCTCCCTCTCTTCCCTTTTTCTTCTTCTTCCTCTTCCCCTTCCTCTTCCCCTTCTTCTTCCTCTTCCCCTTCTTCTTCCTCTTCCCCTTCTTCTTCCTCTTCCCCTTCTTCTTCTCCTCCTCTCCCTCCTCCTCCTTCTCCTCCTTCTTCTTCCTCTTCCTCTCTCTCTCACGCACGATAAGTAGATAGATAGATAGACAGACAGACAGACACATGCTCTTTATTCTGTTTCTATGGAGAAGCCCAACTAATACGAGGAGGAGAGAGAATTATAAAATGGAGGGAAGAAAACAGTGTTCTCAGAAATGAATGGTGGTAGACTGCAACCGACAAGAATCGGAGGAAGTGAAGGAAGTTGACTTACTGCTGTATGCTGCTCTGAACTGCTTTCCTGCAAATTTCAGGGATTACTCTGGGGATGGCACAACCACACACATACTCAGGAGGTAAGTGAGCTAATCTAAAAAGGCTGAGGCCAGAACAGAGTCCTCTCCTCGTTTATAACTATGCATCTGTGGCAGAGTTCCTCTTCCTGGCTTTGTAGGAGGACTACTATTCCCACTTTCCTTTGCAGTTAAGGGTGATCACGTGACTGAGTTCTGGCCAAGGAAATGTGGATGGTGTGATATAAGCTACTTCCTGGCTTGGCACATAAAAAATTCTGTAATCTTCCAGCTCTCTCTTCCACTGTTCCCGAAACCTGGGAAGTTTATATTTCAAAATTAGTTGACTAGAAGATGTAGGAGGGCCACCAGCACCATATTAGACTTCGCATGAGCAAGAAATAGACCTTTAAGCACATTAACTCACTGAGATTTGGGGTTTATTTGTTCCCTTCTCTAGGCTACTCTGTCCTAAGGAAGGCAACATCCATTAGTCTCTGTCTTGCTTTTGCTCATTGTCACTTCCTCCAAGGCCTAGCACAATGCCTGGCACAGAGAAGACACTCAGTAAATACTTGTTGAATGAATGAATGAATGTGTACTAGCTAACTATGGTTCTAAGATGCCGTTACAGAGATGCAAAAATCCAGCAGTGTAAATGACATACGTGTAACAGTCCAGAGGTAGGACTGGCTGTACCATCTGCCTCTGGGCCAGATGACTGCTGCAGTCCCACCATGCCCCCAGGTGATGGGCAGGGGAAAGACAGGGCATTCCCAATCCTTACAAGGGCAAGGCTGCACACATTGCTTCCCCTCGCATCCCTTTGGCCAAAACTTAGTTGCAAGGACACACCAAGCTGCAAGGAAGGCTGAGGTCAATTGAATGATCTGCCTGCAATTCTTCCTCTCCTCCCGACTCTTGGCAATGTTCCCCAGGATGGAGAGTACTTCCCTACCCCATTGATCTTGGGCTTCGGCCAGAGGCATATGTGGCAGAAGCGACCGTATATCAGTTCTGAGCCAGGGCCTTAAATGGCCCCTTGTGTTTCTGTTCGCCCTACCGGCACAGCTGCCACCCTACATTGAGAAGAGCCTGCCCCAGGTAGCCATTGGTCCAGAGGATGAGAGACAAGTGGAGCAGCCCTAAATCAGTTCATAGCCTGAAGCAGAGCTGCCTCTGCTGATCTGAAAGAAAAATAAATGGCTTTTTTGGGAAACTACTGAGACTTTGGGGTTGCTTATTACGCAGCATTAATGCAGCAGAAACCTAATGCTGTGGTCATGAACTCAGCCTTAACCAAAGAGTTCTACCATTAAATATGGGAAAATGAGCATTATTAGTGTACTATGACCATTCTGTGGGTATAAGAAGGACCCCTCCCTGGATGGAGCAGAAACAACCTGACCTGTGGGGGACTCCTTTCTGAGTCCAGAGCATTGCCTAGCCAGCCTAGTTAGCATGAATATAATGTGAGGTGGCACGCTTTCCTGGGACTCTGTCATGGGTGGAGGCACTGAAGGTTGGCTAACCTGGGGCCAGTCACCTTGGTGAGAGCAGAAGGGGGCGTGGGGGTAGCAATTCTGTCTGGAGGCATCTTGGGAATAAAGTGCTAGTTGTGGTGATAATAGAAAACTCTGTCAAAACAAATGCAATAGTCACATTAACAAAAATAGTTTGCGAGGAGTTTTCCCGATGAGTCAAGAGGTGGTGCTAATAATAGAAGCCTGAAATAACTGTGTATATTACTATATTTGTTAATTCGTGTCTATCTGTTGCCAATACAGCTGTAGAGAATGATGCTATTCGTATCTGAATCCTATACGAGATTTGCAATGCATGGAAAAGATAACTGATGCCTCTATCAGATCAATCAAAATTTACGTCTAAAATACATTTTCTCCATGGTGCCTCAGTGCCTCAATACTCACAGTTTGCGCCCTGGAAAGGTTTTTCAAAGGAAGCGGCTCTGTACTGCTCGCTGGTTATTCTGCCAGCTAAGAATTGAGGTGTGCGTAATGGCATCAAATATTTTCTCCTTGGGAAATTGCTAGAGACCTGCAAGAGGTAAAAAGCTTTTGAAAGCATAGCAATTTGGGTGTGACTATCCATTTTGAGGTGGATGAATTAATCCCTGATAAAGTATTGGCTGCTTACTGGAAAATGAGGAAAATAAAACATGGTTTAAAACGTTTCTTCAAATGTGTATATATCCTACATTTTACCTAGATTTTTTCGGTGTTTATCTCCCGACATTTTATTGTGAAAATTTAAAAACACTTAACAAGTACGTTATGCCTTCCACCTAGATACAATGGTTGTTAATGTTTTACGATATTTGCGCTCTCTCCTTCTTCCCCACCCCCCAACCACACATACACCAAGACACATCAGTTTTGAAACTAAGTTGTCAGTATGACATCATGGTTCTTAAATACTTCAGCATGAATCTCCTAAGAATTAGGACAATCACCTGTATAACCACAATGCCACTATCACACCTAAGAAAATTAACAATCACAACTAATATCCAAGCCATATTTAAATATATATATATATATATATTTTTATACAGCAGGTTCTTATTAGTCATCCATTTTATACACATCAGTGTATACATGTCAATCCCAATTCATCACACCACCACCACCACCACCCCCCGCCGCTTTCCCCCCTTGGTGTCCATACATTTTTTCTCTACTTCTGTGTCTCAATTTCTGCTCTGCAAACTGGATCATCTGCACCATTTTCTAGGTTCCACATATATGTGTTAATATACGATATTTGTTTTTCTCTTTCTGACTTACTTCATTCTGTATGACAGTCTCTAGGTCCATCCACATCTCTACAAATGACCCAAGTTCGTTCCTTTTTATGGCTGAGTAATATTCCATTGCATATATGTACCACATCTTCTTTATCCATTTGTCTGTCAGTGGACACATATTTAAATATTTTTAATTGTCCCTTAAAGACTTCTATGCAGTTTCGCCTGTCATCTAATCAAGGTTTGTGGAGTCTATCTGGAGGTTAACCTAGAAAATCTCCCCCACCTTAACTTCTGTTTGGTTTTGACTTATGACATGGACTTTTGAAGAGTCCAGGCCAGGGGATTTATAGAGAGTTGCACATTCTTCATTTGTCTGATTGTTTCCTGACGGTGTTCTTTAACTTTTTCTTTTATGCCTGTATTGCCCTTAAAATGGAAATTCAGTCTGGAGGCTTGATTAGTTTTGGGTTAAACGTCATTTGCAAGAATGCTTCAGAGGCATCTCATGAAGAGGTTCACATGTTGGGTTTTTCCACTACTAGTGATGCTAAAGGTGATGACTGGGTTGAGAAAGTGACTGCCGTACTTCCATGGAGAAGCACTTGCCTGGGAACAGAGACTGAAGCAAAGTTTACATGCTAGTGTTTTATGATGGGTACGATCCACGGGAGCCAAAAAGGGGAATCAAAGGTGGTTCATTGCTGAGCTGGCAATGGCTTCATAAGCAGCCTGGCTGGTCACTTGGTCATGTATGACATCTTCAGAGTTGCCGTGTGACACTATTACCTCCTGGAGGACTACTCCAGGATAAAGCCTGTGGGGTGTTGATGTATCTGTACTTCTGGACTGTGTTACTCGGTGCCTCTGGGCAGCCACTGGAAAAACCAGGGCCTCCGTGGGTCCTGCTGCATTGGACCTGGCCATGGGAGCGGCTGCAGCTTCGGCCCTGGAAGGTGTAATGACAGCCTTGCCAAAGCAGAGACGTCTGTCATTGTAGGAGATGAGGTGACAAGGTGGAGGCTGAAGCTTTACCACCATCACTGGGGCCAGCTTATCCAGCAATCAGGGCAAGTGGGTCCTGAGGGACAGGCAAGGCCAAATGCCTCTGTGGGGGTGGGTATACATTGCATCGGGTACCAAAGGAACATCTTTCCCTTTGAAATTAATAATGATCTGTGGAGTGGTACTTCGCCCCTGTGGGAATAACCTAGTGCCCAACCACCTTTCATGTAGTGATTGTAGTACCCATTTGATTATTCTTTCCTGTGCCAGTTATTATATTGGGAGATGCAAGATAAGGGGGCTCGTTGGACTCATTGCCACTAGAGTGTTGTTTCTAGGCTCTTTCAGGAACACAACTAGGAGACCATATATACATATATATATATATATGGGGGGGTATGAATTGTATGAGTTCATATTGTCATGGCATTCAGCATAATTTTTTTTCTTAAATTCTCTTTTATTTTATTTTTTCCCTCTTATACTAGAAATTCCTTGTTCCCAATAATATTACTGTATGTACAGTCAGAGTAGATTGTTCAGGTTACCCCAAATAAGTTTCTTTTTCATTGTTGTTTGAATAACCAATTTCATATAGAATTGGCCCATTTGTTTCTTTTAAGGTCCAACTTTAGGGCGGCCATTTGTTTCTTTTAAGGTCCAACTTTAGGTCATTTTTCCTTTATGATTTACTCTTATTTCTGAATATGTAAACTACATGGTTCAAAAACCAATACTGTATAAACACGTTTAGTCAGAGAAGTCTCACTGCCATGAATATCATGTCCACCCTGTTCCAAGCTACCCCTTATAGATAACCATTTTTATTAGTTTCTGGTTTCTCCTTTCCTATACTTTTTTTTTTCAAAGATAAGCAAATACATATGTACATCTTAATTTCCGCTTCTTTCTTATACACGATGTGGCACAGTATATATTGTCTCACTTTTTTTCTCTTAATATATATCAAAGGACTCATTCCATATTTTAAGGTTCATAGATAACTTAAATGCTAAAGTTTACTAGCTGTTTACTATCTATCTATCTAGTCTATATCTCTCTATATATCTCAAGTGTATTAGTCAGAGTAGGCTAGTCAATGCTGCAGTAACAAATAAACCCCAAAATCTTAATGGCTTTACAAAGAAAGGTTGATTTCTTGCTTACATAAAGTCTTATGTGGGTTGGGCAATCTTCCTTTGTCTTGTAGCCACATGAGCTAAAACATGTGCCCGCATGGTGGCCAGGTTAGGTAGCCAGGCCTAGAAATAGCCCACACCACAGCCCAGTCACACGACCCCAAACTAACTACAAGGGAGGTTGAAAGTGTGGTGTCAACCTTCATAAAGAGGAAATAGAAATGGAATTTGGTGAATATATAGCATTGTCTCTCCCATGCCAGGCTTTATTTTATATTTATTCTCTCATATAAACCCACAACAGCTCTACAGTTTAGGTACTTTGGTTTTTCCCATCTTACATTTAAGGATGTTGAGGCTCCAAAGCCTTATGTGCCTGTCAAAATCACAGTGTTCCTGTGTGTCAGAATTAGTTTCAAATCCTGGTGTATCTGCCTCCAAAGCCAGTACATTCCATGGCCAACCAGTATCGTCCACTGAAAAAAGCATGGCAAATCCATTTCATCCACACATAAATGCAAAATTCGGAGAAACAGAGGTTGGAGCAATTGGTACAGGACAATAAGTATTTATACTTAAGATTTATAAGCTATTTTCCTACAAAAGAGCTCAAGATAAAAGTTAAATCCCTGGATCAATAAAGACTAAAACATCACAAGACACAATGTTTTAGTAACAGTGGATGATAAAATAGCTTTATTTATTTATAATTTCTGAATCAAGAGCTAATTGTTATAGGAATTTTTTAAAATTTCCAAGTGAAACTGCAAACATTTTTTCTTCCTCTTTCTAAATAAAAGCATCATATATTCTTTGAATGAGAGAAATTATGACTCTTTCAAAACCATTTAGGGTAGTTTTGGGGAATTATCCCAAGTAATCTCCATGGATTTCAAAGTTGAAAAGCTTTTCCTTTAGAGGAGGAAATAAAACAAATGTGAAAAACCACTATGGCCATTTGGACAGTGCCTTTAGTTCCACATTAACACTCTTACTTAATGCCTAAGATTGGGTACAACAATATATGATTCCAATGTATGCTTTTAGTAAGTGATTACAGCAAAATGAACAACACTGGGAACTCTAAGTGATTTAAATGAAGGATTGACTGCAGATTCCGTGAAAAGATAAGGTGGTTCCAGAGGGTGATTTTTTCTAGAACAAGGCAAAGCTTACCCTATCCTGTGAGTGTGAAACCAAATCATCCTGGCTGTTGATCCAATACAGTTTTCACAATAATGCCCTGCAGGTCTCAACATCATATCAGTACCTTTCAAACATTTTGGACCCTGACCACAGTAAGAAACATCATTAACTATGTATACACACAGTGACTCACAGACACAGAAGATTTTTTTGAGATAAAATGCAGGCAGTACACTCTGATTGCCTCCCCTAACCCACCCTACCCCCTACTCAAAATGCTGGCATGACCTGGGTTCACAACCTGTAGGAGTTGTGACCCGCAGTTTGAAACCCTTGAGCTATTGCCTATTACTTTGGCTGGCCAATCAAACTAGGCTGTGTAGAACATTTCTTTTCTCTTTTTGTCTCACAGCTCCCAGAGGGAAGAGGGACCCAGTGCTTAGAGAGGGAACTATCACCTGGGAGTTAGTAACCAAATCCCAGAGCCTGGAGAAGTCAGCACCATTTGTGGAAGCTCCCACCTTTGCCAAGACATGACAAGACCCTACTACTTTAATACCATCCTCAAAATGTTGAGGTTCACTTAGCATGTTGTCCTGTTACTAGAAATGCCAGATTTAGCAAAACAAATTTTTTAAAAAAGGACACCCAGTTAAATTTGAATTTCAGATAAACAAGGAATAGTCTTTTTTACTGTAAGTATGTCTCATGCAGTAACAATTATTTCATTTGTCTTTTTTTAGCGTAAGTATGTCTCATACAATAGCAATTATTCCTTGTTTGTCTTTTTTTAGTGTAAGTATGTCTTATGCAATAACAAATATTCCTTGTCTGAAGTTCAGATTTAACTGGGTGTCCAGTATTTCATCTGGCAACTCAACTGGTTGCACGCCCTGTCCCTTTACTTTGAAGGTCCTCAATCTGATGGATGGATCTAGGCTGGACAGGATGTGGGCACTGCTGCTGGGAGGAAGGGGGGACACCTAGTTCAGTCTCCTTCTGCTCCTCTCAATTTTCATCACTGGCTTCGCACCCCGCAGCCCCCTGAAGGGTTCCCTCATCTGGAGGGCAGTGTATTTCAGTGGCTTGGCAAGGTGGCACAAACCCTGCTCCTGCTGTGTCCACTTGACTCCTCGGTCCTCCTGGACTTTGGCATGCCAAACCTCTGGGATATATGCTGTCCCACTGCCACCTCTAGCTCAGTGGCAAAGGGACAGTCACCAGCCCTATCCAGCTGTTGAACAGAACCCCAGTCTCTCCTTCGTGTAGTCACTCCAGTCTCTGCAAGTGATCTGCTCAGTGAGGGAGAGCCCACTGGGAGGACAGGAACTCACTTCCTACTTCACTCCTCCAGAGCCTACATCCCCAAGCCCCCTCTGCCTCCCCTTGCCCCCAATTCTATACATCCCAAAGGAGAGCCTTGCCTTTCCATCGAAGCACACTCTCTGTCCCACGTCGGCCAAGTCTATTCACCCCCTCAGAATTAGGAACACTGGACTTGGTTTTTCTTCTCAGTTCCCCTTCCCCACCCCCCGGCAGAAAATTGGTTAGTTAGAAATGGCTTACAAATGGATGGTTTAGTGAAGTGATTCGATCTTCCCTGCCTCCCTGCTGTTCCAGTGGTTCCCTTAATGTTTGATGAACAAGAAGGACAAATGTCACCTCCTGGTCAAAGCTTCAGGTTGAGTTCTGAGCTCTGGGGCTTTGCAGGGCCTCCCTCCATGGCCTGGGTTGTGTTGTGAGGCTGCTGACCTGTCTGTTTCTTCAATGGGCTGTGAGCAGCCCGAGGACAGGGGCTCCACATTTGTGTATGGGCCGTAGTCCTTGGTATACCTTCTGTTTGCTTTCATCAAACTTTTTCAGTGAACACGCCTTCTTCCCTCTGACTACCAAGACCCAGCGAGACCTGCTGCCCAGGTCACAATTCCTTCTGGGGCCTTCTCTCCCTTTGTTAACACTTACTCATTCAGACCTTTCTGCCAGGGCCATCTGGGTCTTCCAAAGTGGCATTAAAATAAATAAATAAATGATTCATCGCTAATGTGTAAATGATTGTCATTGGGATACATTTGAAAGTTTGTATTTTAAAGAAACTAACAGGTATTATTAAGCTCCGCTCTACGTGCCTCACATTGTTAGTGTCACGTAAGGTTAAGACAGAAGTTCCTGCATTCAAGAGTCACACTGGAAGACAAGATTTAAATACATAAAAACCCATTTTAAAATGACCCAAAGAGACCAGTGGGTAATAAAATGCATTTCAAGTGACTTATAAAGGTCGTATAATGACACTGTGTTTCATCATCTGTGGAGGACTCGATAAGTTTATTCCTGAGGTTTCTTTATTTGGTCCAAATAAATCACCAAGCGGATCTTTCAAATTTTATAATGTATAGTAAAGTAACATGCTATGGTACTCACTGTGTGCCAGGCACCATTGCTGGCAACTCCTTCAGTCCTTACAAGAAAACCATGAAGTGGTCATTATTCCTTTCCCATTTGGCAGGTGGGGGGAACTTAGGCATTGAGAGGTTGAAGAATTGCCCACGGCACAGAGCTTTGTGATGGAGCTGGAAGTTGAATCCAAGGCGTGAGGACCTTGAGTGTGAACATAATGGCTGTGCCACGCATGGCGTCTCTCTACACAGACCTAAACTTGCGCTTTCCCATACTTTTCAGATGGTACTTCCTTACTTTTGAACTGGGAACACCATGTATTATTCTTGGAATGCCTATTCTATTTTCCGTTACCCCACAAACTTGGCCCTCTTTGTTGAAACCTGTACAATCTGTAACCAAGTCTCTAACATTTTCTTGGCTGTATCTCTTCTCTAGGGATTTGGTTGAGCGGCCTCTATAAATTTCATTCAGATTTGAGCCCAAAGTCCTGCCTCATCCACTACACCACATTTCTTCTTTTTCTCAAAATGTATCGGGTTAAATCTTCAACATTTTGTATTTTTCTTTTCTCCCTTTCTTAATTTCGATTCCACAGCCTCCCTGGGAGGATTTCCATGCTAAAGGGCTTCACCGAAACTTTGATTTCTTCCGTGGCTCCTCACAATCCACCAGAGTCTCTCGAGATACTGCTGGGGGTGAGGTGGAACTGAGGGATGAGGAAAGGAGTGAGAGTAGGGACAGCTGTACCACAATGAATTCCAATACAAGGCAAAGAAGAATCAGCGCTGACAGCTACTGAAGGTTTCAAGGAGGGAGTGGCATTTGAGCTGGTAATAGAGGACTTCTGAGGACTTTGGTGGGTGGAGGAGGAAGAGGTGGCACCCCAAGCTGAGGGAGGGGAGATGAATCTGGAGTCTCTGTGCTCCTCAGACCAGCCATCCCTGATCTCTTCCCTGGAGCAAACCGCCTCTGGTTTTTCAGGTACTGACAAAGCCCAGAAAAAAAAAGGAAATCAAATGTTTTACTTGAAATCTTCTCCTCGCTCTGGGTTGCAGCTGAGTAATGCGATCCATTTCATACATCACACCCAATTCTCTACTGAAATTCCAATTATTTTTCGCCCACTCAAGAAGGCATGTCAGAATGCAAGTTTAATATTCCCTGAGACGTGACCTCAAATGGGTCTGATTTTATTTAAAAGCAGCAATCACCTGAAAAGCTCAGCCCTTTAACAGTTACCAGGGGGTGAATCAGTGCATGATACAATGCAGAGGTGATTGCCACACAGCAGTGAGATAACTGGGAGGTGGCAGGCAGAAGAAGGAGTGGATTAACTCCAAGAAACTGGTGGCTCCTTAAAAATTTTTTTTACTTTGCCATGAACAGTTTCCAGATGATACCTAATGAGTGTTTGCTAGGGGTGTTGGATTACTTTTAATTTCTGTTCTTCCATTATTCTGGAGGAGTCTGTATTGGTTTGGGGGTGGGGGGTAGGGCATGTAAGAATCACACCTTTGTCCACAAACAAGGTGGAAAACAGTGAATCACACACCTAGCAAAAGATCAGAGATGGTATTCTTTTTTTAGCATAAAAAAATTTTATTAGAATGGTTCAAATATGGTTGTAATAGTTTCAAGATGGAAAATGCTATGATTTCCTGACTGCTAGTGTATATTTCCTCATGACACAGAATTTTTTTTTTTATACAGCAGGTTCTTATTAGTCATCCATTTTATACACATCAGTGTATACATGTCAATCCCAATCTCCCAATTCATCACACCACAACCCCCTCCCCCTGCTGCTTTCCCCCGTTGGTGTCCATACGTTTGTTCTCTACATCTGTGTCTCAACTGCTTCCCTGCAAACCAGTTCATCTGTACCATTTTTCTGGGTTCCACATATATGCGTTAATATACGGTATTTCTTTTTCTCTTTCTGACTTACTTCACTCTGTATGACAGTCTCTAGATCCATCCACGTCTCTACAAATGACCCAATTTCGTTCCTTTTATGGCTGAGTAATATTCCATTGTATATGTCTACCATATCTTCTTTATCCAGTCATCTGTCAATGGGCATTTAGGTTGCTTCCATGAGCTGGCTATTGTAAATAGTGCTGCAATGAACATTGGGGTGCATGTGTCTTTTTGAATTATGGTTTTCTCAGGGTATATGCAGAGTAGTGGCATTGCTGGGTCGTATGACAGTTCTATTTTTAGTTTTTTAAGGAAGCTCCATACTGTTCTCCATAGTGGCTGTATCAATTTACATTCCCACCAACAGTGCAAGGGGGTTCCCTTTTCTCCACACCCTCTCCAGCATTTGTTGTTTGTAGATTTTCTGATGATGCCCATTCTAACTGGTGTGAGGTGATACCTCATTGTAGTTTTGATTTGCATTTCTCTAATAATTAGTGACGTTGAGCAGCTTTTCATGTGCTTCTTGGCCATCTGTATGTCTTCTTTGGAGAAATGTCTATTTAGGTCTTCTGCCCATTTTTGGATTGGGTTGTTTGTTTTCTTAATATTGAGCTGCATGAGCTGTTTATATATTTTGGAGATCAATCCTTTGTCCGTTGATTCGTTTGCAAATATTTTCCCCCATTCTGAGGGTTGTCTTTTCGTTTTGTTTATGGTTTCCTTTGCTGTGCAAAAGCTTTTAAGTTTCATTAAGTCCCATTTGTTTATTTTTGTTTTTATTTCCATTACTCAAGGAGGTGGATCAAAAAAGATGTTGCTGTGTTGTATGTCAAAGAGTGTTTTTCTTCCTATGTTTTCCTCTGAGAGTTTTATACTGTCCGGTCTTACATTTAGGTCTCTAATCCATTTTGAGTTTATTTTTGTGTATGGTGTTAGGGAGTGTTCTAATTTCATTCTTTTACATGTAGCTGTCCAGTTTTCCCAACACCACTTATTGAAGAGATTATCTTTTCTCCATTGTATATCCTTGCCTCCTTTGTCAGACTGGTTGACCATAGGTGCGTGGGTTTATCTCTGGGCTTTCTATCTTGTTCCATTGATCTATATTTCTGTTTTCGTGCCAGTACCATATTGTCTTGACAACTGTAGCTTTGTAGTATAGTATGAAGTCAGGGAGTCTGATTCCTCCAGCTCCGCTTCTTTCCCTCAAGACCACTTTGGCTATTCAGGGTCTTTTGTGTCTCCATACAAATTTTAAGATTTTTTGTTCTAGTTCTGTAAAAAATGCCATTGGTAATTTGACAGGGAGTGCATTGAATCTGTAGATTGCTTTGGGTAGTATAGTCATTTTCACAATACTGATTCTTCTAATCCAAGAACATGGTATATCTCTCCATCTGTTGGTATCATCTTTAATGTCTTTCATCAGTGTCTTAGAGTTTTCTGCATACAGGCCTTTTGTCTCCCTAGGTAGGTTTATTCTTAGGTATTTTATTCTTTTTGTTGCAGTGGTAAGTAGGAGTGTTTCCTTAATTTCTCTTTCAGATTTTTCATCATTAATATATAGGAATGCAAGAGATTTCTGTGCATTAATTTTGTATCCTGCAACTTTACCAAATTCATTGATTAGCTCTAGTAGTTTTCTGCTGGCATCTTTAGGATTCTGTATGTATAGTATCATGTCATCTGCAAACAGTGACAGTTTTACTTCTTCTTTTCCAATTTGTATTCTTTTTATTTCTTTTTTTCTCTGATTACCATGGCTAGGACTTCCAAAACTATGTTGAATAATAGTGGTGAGAGTGGACATCCTTCTCTCGTTCCTGATCTTAGAGGAAATGCTTTCAGTTTTTCACCATTGAGAATGATGTTTGCTGTGGGTTTGTCATATATGGCCTTTATTATGTTGAGGTAGGTTCCCTCTATACCCACTTTCTGGAGAGTTTTATCATAAATGGGTGTTGAATTTTGTCAAAAGCTTTTTCGGCATCTATTGAGAAGATCATATGGTTTTTATTTTTCAATTTGTTAATACGGTGTATCACATTGATTGATTTTTGTATATTGAAGAATCCTTGCATCCCCGGGATAAATCCCACTTGATCATGGTGTATGATCCTTTTAATATGTTGTTGGATTCTGTTTGCTAGTATTTTGTTGAGGATTTTTGCATCTATATTCATCAGTGATATTGGTCTCTAATTTTCTTTTTTTGTAGTATCTTTGTCTGGTTTTGGTATCAGGGTGATGGTGGCCTCATAGAATAAGTTTGGGAGTGTTCCTTCGTCTGCAATTTTTTGGAAGAGTTTGAGAAGGATGGGTGTTAGCTCTTCTCTTAATGTTTGATAGAATTCACCTGTGAAGCCATGTGGTCCTGGACTTTTGTTTGTTGGAAGATTTTTAATCACAGTTTCAATTTCATTACTTGCAATTGGTCTGTTAATATTTTTTATTTCTTCCTGGTTCAGTCTTGGAAGGTTATACCTTTCTAAGAATTTGTCCATTTCTTCCAGGTTGTCCATTTTATTGGCATAGAGTTGCTTGTAGTAGTCTCTTAGGATGCTTTGTATTTCTGCGGTGTCTGTTGTAACTTCTCCTTTTTCATTTCTAATTTTATTGATTTGAGTCTTCTCTCTCTTTTTCTTGATGAGTCTGGCTAATTGTTTATCAATTTTGTTTATCTTCTCAAAGAACCAGCTTTTAATTTTATTGATCTTTGCTATGGTTTTCTTTGTTTCTGTTTCATTTATTTCTGCTCTAATGTTTATGATTTCTTTCCTTCTGCTAACTTTGGGTTTTGTTTGTTCTTCTTTCTCTAGTTCCTTTAGGTGTGAGGTTAGGTTGTTTGAGATTTTTCTTGTTTCTTGAGGTAGGCTTGTATAGCTATAAACTTCCCTCTTAGAACTGCTTTTGCTGCATCCCATAGGTTTTGGATCGTCATTTTGTTTGTTTGTTTGTTTTGCGGTATGCGGGCCTCTCACTGCTGTGGCCTCTCCCATTGCAGAGCACAGGCTCAGGATGCGCAGGCTCGGCAGGCATGGCTCACAGGCCTAGCTGCTCCGTGGCATGTGAGATCTTCCCGGACTGGGGCACAAACCTGTGTCCCCTGCATTGGCAGGCAGACTCTCAACCACTGCGCCACCAGGGAAGCCCTGGATCGTCGTATTTTCATTCTCATTTGTCTCTAGGTATTTTTTGATTTCCTCTTTGATTTCTTCAGTGATCTCTTGGTTATTTAGTAATGTATTGTTTAGCCTCCATGTGTTTGCGTTTTTTACGGTTTTTTCCCTGTAATTAATTTCTAATCTCATAGTGTTGTGGTCAGAAAAGACGCTGGATAGGATTTCAATTTTCTTAAATTTACTGAGGCTTGATTTGTGACCCAAGATGTGATCTATCCTGGAGAATGTTCTGTGCGCACTTCAGAAGAAAGTGTAATCTACTGTTTTTGGATGGAATGTCCTATAAATATCAATTAAATCTATCTGGTCTATTGTGTCATTTAAAGCTTGTGTTTCCTTATTTATTTTCATTTTGGACGATCTGTGCATTGGTGTAAGTGAGGTGTTAAAGTCCCCGGTTATTGTGTTACTGTCGATTTCCTCTTTTAGAGCTGTTAGCAGTTGCCTTATGTATTGAGGTGCTTCTATGTTGGGTGCATATATAATTGTTATATCTTCTTCTTGGATTGATCCCTTGATCATTATGTAATGTCCTTCCTGTAACATTCTTTATTTTAAAGTCTATTTTATCTGATATGAGTATTGCTACTCCAGCTTTCTTTTGATTTCCATTTGCATGGAATATCTATTTCCATCCCCTCAGTTTCAGTTTGTATGTGTCCTTAGGTCTGAAGTGGGTCTCTTGTAGACAGCATATATAAGGGTCTTGTTTTTGTATCCATTAAGCAAGCCTGTGTCTTTTGGTTGGGGCTTTTAATCCATTCACGGTTAAGGTAATTATAGATATGTATGTTCCTATTACCACTTTCTTAATTGTTTTGGGTTTGTTTTTGTAGGTCCTTTTCTTCTCGTTTTTCCCACTTAGAGAAGTTCCTTTAGCATTTGTTGTAGAGCTGGTTTGTTGTAGACCTAGTGCTGAATTCTCTTAGCTTTTGCTTGTCTGTAAAGTTTTGATTTCTCCATCGAATCTGAATGAGATCATTGCCGGGTAGAGTAATCTTGGTTGTAGGGTCTTCCCTTTCATCACTTTAAGTATATCATGACACTCCTTTCTGGCTTGTAGAGTTTCTGCTGAGAAATCATCTGTTAACCTTATGGGAGTTCCCTTGTATGTTATTTTTCGTTTTTCCCTTGCTGCTTTCAATAATTTTTCTTTGTCTTTAATTTTTGCCGATTTGATTAGTATGTGTCTCGGCATGTTTCTCCTTGGGTTTATCCTGTATGGGACTCACTGCGCTTCCTGGACTTGGGTGGCTATTTCCTTTCCCACGTTAGAGAAGTTTTCAACTATAATCTCTTCAAATATTTTCTTGGGTCCTTCCTCTCTCTCTTCTCCTTCTGGGACCCCTATAATGCGAATGTTTTTGCATTTATTGTTGTCCCAGATGTCTCTTAGGCTGTCTTCATTTCTTTTCATTCTGTTTTCTTTATTCTGTTCCCCAGCAGTGAATTCCATCATTATATCTTCCAGGTCACTTATCCGTTCTTCTGCCTCAGTTATTCTGCTATTGATTCCTTCTAGTGTATTTTTCATTTCAGTTATTGTATTGTTCATCTCTGTTCTTTAATTCTTCTAGATCTTTGTTAAACATTTCTTGCATCTTCTCCATCTTTGGCTCCAATCTTTTTCTCAGGTCGTGGATCATCTTCACTATCATTATTCTAAATTCTTTTTCTGGAAGGTTGACTATCTCCACTTCATTTAGTTGTTTTTCTGGGGTTTTATCTTGTTCCTTCATCTGGTACATAGCCCTCTGCCTTTTCATCTGGTCTATCTTTCTGTGAATGTGGTTTTTGTTCCACAGGCTGCAGGACTGTAGTTCTTCTTGCTTCTCATGACTCAGAATTTTGATGGCTCTCTCTTGCCTGTTTTAGCATGTAGATATCTATATTTCTCATCCTATTAATTACTTAGACCTCCTTCACTGACTTCCATCCCCAACTTAAATATTTCTCTTTCATTCTGTCTCCCATCTCAGCCTCTTTGTTTTGTTAGGTCCAGTTATGTTATTGTCCCTCACATGCTTTTGCTTGCTCTTTTCTGCTGTTTTTTCTTAAATACTAAAAAGGCCTAATATCAGAGATGGTACTTTCAAAGACTAATGTATGTGTTTCTCTTTTTATGATTAATAAAGACTATTACTGACAATTATTTAAAATGTTTCTAACAATTAAAAATAGTTGTTCTGGTTTAAAACCCATTTCAAAAAAGATAAAGGAATTATGAAAAGGTTATAATTTTGGTTTAGGGGTAATAGTTGTAATTGTTTTTTCCCCAAAGTATTTTTCAACTGCTCCTGCACAAGGAAATGCTTTAAAGGATTTGATGGGGGGTGTGAAACCTGGTCTCTGCAATCAGGACAAGCATCCAAGCTCCTGGCACCAGGCCCAGCTTAGATGATAAGGGTTAGAAATATTCCTATTTGAGCTTGGTTCTACTTGAAGTAAGGGAGGATTTATGACACCTAAACCAGGGGTTCCTCTCTCCTGGTTCCCTTCAAGACCTTGCTGGTGAGCCACCTACCCTCAGGAAGTATTCCTAATTTAAGCTTACATCTCTCTAAACACTTCTTTATTCTTTACACCAGCACTTCTGCATGTCTTCAGTGTTTTACTTGTAAGCTTCTTTGTTCTTTCTTGAGAACCAGTCTCCTCTCTCCCTGTGAACTGATACATCCTGAAGGCAAAAGACACTTTTATTTCAGAGTGTTCTCACTTGACTGCCCCTTCTCCCTCTCCACCCCTCTCCCCACCACTCCCCACCAGTGGAGGCCCATAGAGGAAAACCTCAGCTTCCTGGCATCAGTATCTGAGGTTTCAAATATTCACTAGGTAACTGGACAACCCCTGCTGATGGAGCTGGTCTAAGGGAATACTGACCTGAGAAAAATGCTTCTGGTTTAAATGCAAATTCAGATTTAAAACCAACCAACCAACCCACCAACCCAGTGACAATTAGAACTTATAATATTGTTAAAGAAAGGTGTTTAAGAGCAGACTGGCTTTCTTTATGACATGATAGCACTTTGAGAGCCCTGAAAAAGGGAGAGGCCAGGTGAGAAACGGAAGCAGCTTCCTAAGGGAGGGGATGCTGAGGGCTTTCTCTGTTCTCAGATGGAGAGGGCATTGAGGGGTTCTCCCCTGAAAGCGCAAAGCTACTAGCACCCTGGCACTTTCTGATTGCTATCTGGAAACTTCTAAACACAATAAATATTTACATAGCTCTTTTCAGTTTTAAAAGGGTTCTCACAGTCTTGGTTTCATTTGATCCTCATGAATGCCTTGCCAGGAATGAAGGATAGATTTTACAACCTGAGCCTTGGGAAAGGAAATCGAATCTCCTGAGTCCACTGAAATCAGAGGAGCCAGAATCTGAGCTGGCAGGTAAATGTTTATTGAATTGAACAAATTCAGAAATATATGAGTATGATAAGGTAAACAGGGTCTCTTCCTTTCAGAAGCTCATAATCTAGTTGGGGAGGAATGCCCCAAATTAACATAATTAAAATAATACTAGGATTAAATAAGACCAGACACAAGATAGTAAGTTCATCCTTCATTGTGAAATGAAGCAAGAAAGTGCTATGATTTTAAGTGTACTTAAATAGCTTTCATCCCATGATTGAACTGAGATTCCCAAGTGTCCTCCATCCACCACCCCACCTTCATCCTAAGTCTCTGCTTCATATTCTGAGTTTCACGCAGATTCCTTACAGCATCTACACAGTCTTCAGCTTTACACCTTAGCTCTGGAGATGTCTGGGCTTGTCACATCCTCTTCAGTTCCATATTTGCAGTGCAACTCCGGGCCCCCACACCCAATTATTAATTTATTTATTTACTTTTAGCCACAAGGAACATAAAAAAGGGAGTGGGGGTTATCTGTCTTCAGTGTTCCAGAAAGTCCACCCTCACCTCCTGGAAGTGCTGAAGGGAGCAGATTTTAGAAAATGGTATAATGACTAATAAATCATACATGAAGAGAGACCTATAGGCAGAGGGCATTTCAGGAAGGAAAACCAACCAGGCCAAGGACAGAGTGAGTGAGAAGACAAGGGGAAAGTCAGAACATGTCTATAGTCAGGACTGTCTCCACCTGACACAGAAGAAACATGGTGTGATAATTATGTGCATACTAAGAGTAGGGATAACAGATCATTTAAAATTGGGATTTCCCCACATCTAGGAGGGCACTGGCCCATATCCACTGCTTTCCAGAAAACACAAATTCCTCCCGAATACCTCTTTCTTCATCTGGGGATTCTGTAGGCTTCTATGTGGAGGCTGTGGTCCAGTCTCTTTATTCATTCCTTACATCACACTGGGAAAAACAGATACTACACAGTGGAAACAAGTTAAATATCCATCAACCAATGAATGAATAAACCACATACATACAGTGGAATGTTATTCAGCTACAAAAAGGAATGAAGTGCTAATACATACTATAACATGGATGAACCTTAAAAACTATGCTAAGTGAAGGAAGCCAGACACATAATGTCTTATGCCATTCATATGAAATGTCCAGAACAGGCCAACTGGTAGAGACGTAAAGTAGATCAATGGTTGCCAGGGGTGAGGGAGGCAGAAATGGGGAGTGACTGCTAATGGACACGGGGTTTCTTTCAAAGGTGATGAAAGTGTTCTGGATTAGTGGTGATGGTTGTATAACTCTGTCAGTATACCAAAAACCACTAAACCATACACTTTGGAAAGATGCAAAAAAAAAAAAAAAAAACCAGGTGTACAATGTTAGAGTTTTAGTTATCAGGTTAATACAATTTACTATTAACTAAATTGTATTAACTTGATATTTGCCTGGGAACATTAGAAACATCAAAAATAGAATAAGCATAACTAAAAAACTCTTCACAAAACATGAAAAATGGCAAAGAAACAAAGACATAAAAATGAGGGAGGTGGAAGATAGTCAAATGAGTCCCAACATATACAAAATGGGTATTCCTAAGATGAGAACAGAACAAATGAAACAGAAAGAAACAGTAAAGAAGTACTAGCCTGAAACTTTTCTGAATTAATCGTAAGAAGAGTAACCGACATTTACTGAGCACTTACTATATAGGTTGGGCATAGTTTGAAGAACTTGACATGCACGGTCTCATTGAATGCTCATGATAATTGAATAACATTAGGTAGTGTTATCATCCCCACTGTATTTATGAGAAAACTAAGGCACAGAGAGGGTTAGTAACTTGCTAAAGGAAATCCTGCAGTAAGTGGCATAACTGAAATAAAATAAAACTCGTACCTGCAGATTTAAAGGGTGTAATGTGTCCAGGAAAAACTGGTATAACTAAGTCATTCTGGTTAAGTGTACTGCACTTCATGGATAATGGAAAACCTACATGGGCAACAGACTGAAAAATCTATTTCTCCCAAAGGGAAACATCAAGTGGCTTCAGATTGCTCCTTAGCATCAACTCATGTCAGAAGGTCAGAAGGTTGAGCAGGGCCAACAAATCTTGAGCAAGTGTCCTCCAAGACTTTTGTCCTTTAAGTAGAAAATCTGAAACTATCGCCATTCATGCTTGAGCTTTGCTACCTGAGAGAAACTTACTCTGAATTCAGCAAATCTCAGGAAGGAGCTGGCTGGCCAGGCTTGAGTCCTGTGTGACCCAATTCCTATGGTCACAGTATGAGCTGCACTGACTGGCCCAGGTTGGGAAGAGACAGAGAGAAGCGCAGAGTCATGAAATAATTGGGAGATGAACTTTGAGGGGTGTGCTGATTGGTTGGATGTGGGAACTTTGTGGAGGACTTGGATTTCTGGCACAAGCGTTTGGCTGGTTGATGGAGCTACTCACTGAGAAAGGGAATGCTGGGAGAGGAGCTGGGAGGAATACTATGAGTTCAGTTTTGGACACTTGAATTAGAGCTACCTGTGAGGGGACCAAGTTGAGATATCAAGCACACAGCTGGATATATGGGCCTGGAGGATGGAGGAGAAGGGACCTGGGGGGCTTATTTGGGTGTCTCTGACACAGAGTTGATAACGGAAGCCACGTGACTTCTGTGGGATTGTAAGCAGTTTTTGGCAGGAAAGAGCTCTTTGCAGGAAACAGCTCTCTGCGGGAGGCCCCTTTTGTCTTGACACTAACGTTAAACCTGGCATCCCCATGCTCTACTCATCTCTGGCCCTAGCACACCTTTCAAATCTTTTGATCACATAATACCTTGCCTAACATGTGGGTTCTTTCTGTAGATCAAAGAAGTAGAAGTGAAGAATAAGTAACCAATGACCAGATCTCTTCCCTAGCTTCCCCTTCAGTAACCTCGTGAACAAACTGTGTGAACAAGACAGCATCTAAAGAAAAATCACAGGAAGTCGACAAACATGCACACAGTGGGGAATCGCCGATTCTGACCCCCTGTTTCAGTGGTTAACTGAGATTACTTCCTTTTTTCCCTTTAAAAACTTTCATGGCTGAGCAGGATCTTCAGAGATGGCTTTGGGGGAAAACTGAGTCCACCATCTCCCCAGATTGCCGGCACTCGGATTAAAAGTAACTTTCCTTTTTACCAACATTTGTCTCTCTTGAGTACTGATTTTTGAGCGGTGAGCAGCCAGACCTGAGTTTGGTAACAGGATCATCTAAAGAGAAAGTGTTGGGTAGAGAATAAGAGGGAGGAGGAAGAAGCTAGTCAGGAAGGCTGAGAAGGAGTGGTCAGAGAGGGAGGAGGGCACCCAGGAAGAGTGTGGTGGCATGGGAGTCAAGGGGGAAGAGTGTTGGAAGGAGAGGTGCACAGTCAGAGGTGCACAGATGAGTGGGTCAGAAGTTGCTAAGAGGTACAATAAGATAAAAGGAGAAAATGAATATGGCTGTTTCCTTATGTGTCAGAATTCTAAAATACATTCCAGGATAAAAGAACATGTGACAAATAGCAAATATACAAACTGACTTTTGTATCTATCTGACTTTGGACTAAAATCAGTACAAGGAACACTTGAAAAGGTAAGGAGGAGCCCATTAAATTATAAAAGAGTATCTAGCTTCTAAAATGAATCCAAAATAATTATCATCTGAAAAATATATGTTGGAAAAAATATACTTGTGAAAATATCCAAGAAAACATCGAAAAACAAGATAATAGGGAAGACTTAAGATGATGCTGGCAGGGTGTGAAGAAAAGGACCCTCCTGCTCGCTGGAGTCAAAGCAGTGACACCCTTCTGTAGGTCTCACATGCGTCAAAAGCCTTCAACAGTGACTACACCTTTTGACAACAGTTTCAGGATTTTATCCTGAGGAAATAATTAGGGATATGCTCAGACATTTAGCTACAAGTAATTTCACAAAAGTAAAAAGTTGGAAACCAAATGTACAAAAACAGGGACAATAATTATGGTACATTTGTATAATGGGAGATCACACAGTCATTAAAAATGCCATAGATGTATATTTTCTGACATGGAAATATGTTTACAATGTATAAAGCAATTATAATAGGATCTCAAATATGCATATATATGAAAAGAACAAACTGATTATTTCTGGCTGCTGGCTTTACATATGGTTACTTTTAAATTTTGCATATTTGTGAGTTACTATTTTTCTGTAATGAATATATACTTCTTTTACAATAATTTTTAAAAGCCTGGTAATTTTCTAAAGGTGAAGGGAGAAAAGAGTTCACTAGAATTAAACTATAACTGATCATTAATAAATAAGCAAATCATAAAGTGCTAACATTTATCCTGAGTTAACCAGACTCAGTTTTTCTGCTATCAGAGGCAGTGAGGCCTAAAAATAGAAAGTGCCTTGTGTTATACAAAATAAAGTTACAGTTTAGTCATACTTGTCTTTGAACTGTGACATCTGTATCTGTTACATATATATGTGGGTATGGAGAAAATATTTGGAAAGATATCCACTAAATTTAAAAGTAGTTCCCTTCAGCAGGAAGGGATTAGTGGAGGTGGGACGATAGTAACCTTTTCTTTACACAACTCTGTTGTTTGCTTTATTATAACAAGCATGCAAAAAGTCTAAGTACGTTTTAAAAAGTGGTTATAATTTTGAAAGTATTTAGAAACATGATACTATCTTATGATGATAAAATATCATAATGCAAAATATGCATACTATGCTTATCACTATGTTCAGGTATCTGCAGGATAAGAAAACACCACCATGAAAACAGTTGTTCAAGTTCATTCATTTATTCATTCATTCCACAAATGTTTGTTGAGCACCTACTAAGGGCCAGGCACATGGCCCTGTTCCAGGGATACAGCAAGGAATCAAACAGCCAAATATGCCTCCTCTCATGGAACTGACATTCTAGCGGGGAGAGACAGACGGGAAACAGTAAGCATAATAAATATGTTGGGAGTTGCTAAGTGAGTGCTACTGAAAAAATTGAGCAGAGTAAAGGGAAACTGGCAGTGCTGTGGCTGAGGGGCAGGGTTTAAATAGGTTGGCCAGGGAAGGCCTCACTGAGAAAGGTGACATTTGAGAAAATATTTGAAAGAGTAATGAAAGTATCCGGAAGAAGAGCTTTATACGCAGAGAGAACAGCTAGTGCAAAGGCCCTGAGGTGGGTTCAAGGAATAGCAATGAGGGTAGTGTGGCTGAGACAGAGTAAGCAAAGGGAGAGCAAGTTAGGGGTAAGCAGGCCAGTTGGTGTTGGGCTCTGTAGGCTGCTGTAAGGACTTTGGCTTTTTATTCCAAGTGAACGGGGGACCACTGTGGGGTTTTAAGCAGAGAAATGCCAGGATCCCTCTAGCTGCTGTGTGAAGACTAGGCTACTGGAGGAGGGGAGTAAGGACAGAGGGACCTTGTTGTCCAGGTGCGCGATGAAGGGGGCCGTGAGAATGCTGAGGTGTTGAATCCTAGACAGAGCTTGAAGATAGAGCCAACAGGGTTTCCTGACAGACTGGATAGAGGATGTAAGAGAGGAAGATGAGGATAGCTCTTGGCATTCTGGCCTGAGAAAATGAAGTGGAGTTAACATTAATTCAGATGAGAAAGACAGCTTTTTGAGAAAAGATCAGGAACTTATTTGTGGACCTGTATTGTTTGAGTGTAGCAGCAATATAAATTTTGTTTTAAGAATGTTTCTAATACTATGACATCTTTCCAAATAAAAAAAAATCATTTCATGACTCCTGACCTAGCAACTATTACATTCCCAGTATTGAAAATATGCAAGTTGGTCACTGCTAGTAATCTGGAGAAATCACATGGTTAGAAGATATTCCAGAAGACTGGAACCTAGGTTCCAGTTTTCAAAAAAGGGGGAAAGACAGATGCTGTAAATCCGTCCATAGTCCTGGCAAGATTCTAGAACATGTCATTAAATGGATGAACTCTTAAAATTAGTAGTAGTTCCTCTTGGATTCAGCCTTAAGAGCAAGTCAGATCAACGTATGTACTAGAAAAACCCAGTCTTTTATCCTATGTGTCTTCTTTACTACTCATACAGAGCACTTAACTTCTGACACCAAATGTGTGGAGGTTTTCTCCCACCAAGCAGTTCTCTGTGACACCGGCTGCTTGTCCTACAATTTAACTCAATTCTGACACAATCTGGAATAACATCAGATCCCACAGGTTAGGGGCTCAGTACCACCAAACTGACTCTGCTTCAGATACCAACTGCAAGTCACAACTTTTGTTCTACCTGGAGGTTCCCGTGACCTCCTACCCCTTGGATTCGATTATTTGCTAGAGCAGCTCACAGAACTCAGGGAAACACTTATGTGTATTAGTTTATTAAAGGATACAGATGAATGCCAGATGAGATACAGCGGTCAAGGCCTGGGAGGGTCCCGAGCACAGGAGCGTCTGTCCTGGAGTTGGGGGTGTGGCACCCTCCCGGTCTCTGGATGTGTTCACCGACCTAGAAGCTCTCTGAACCCCATACTATTGGGATTTTAATGGATGCTTCATCACCTAAGCCTAATCTATCATTAGCTCCATTTTCAACCCTTCTCTCATCTCAAGAAAATAGCGGGGGTGGGGGAGTGCCTGGGGAGGGGGTGCTTAAAAATTCCAACCTTCTAATCACAGCTTGGTCTTTCCAATGATCAGCCCCCATCCGGAAGCTATCCAGGAGCCCACCCAAAGTTGCCTCATTAGAAAAAATGACATTCCTATCACCCAGGAAATGCCAAGGGTTTCAGTGGCCCTGTGTCAGGAACTAGGGTCAAAAATCAAATATTGGAACAAAAGATCCTCCTAGTGCTCTTATCACTTATGAAAATTCCAAGGATTTTAGGAGCTCGGTATCAGAAACTAGACAAAGACCAAACACATATATTTCTTCTTATAAATCACAGTATCACAGAAGATACGCCAGAAGACTGGAGCCTAAGTTCCAGTTTTCAATAAGAGGGGGAAAAAACAAAGGCTGCGAATCCGTCCACAGTCCTGGCAAAATTCTAGAACACGTCATTAAGTGGATGACATGAACAAAAAGTAGTAGTAGCTTCTCTTGGATTCAGTTTGAAGTCAAAAGCAAGTCAGACCAATACATTTAGAAAAAAGCAACCAGGGAAATTTTGGAACTTGGAAGTCCAATGTTTGAAGGTGTAGAAAGGTTTAAGAGGAGAATAGTCACAGGTGGCACATGATAGTGGCAACATAGGTTAGTGTCACAGACTGGGAAGTTCGCGTCCAGCCTCTATCACTGTCTAGCCACGTAATCTCGGGCAGAGCTCTCTGCTGCTCAGGGAATGGTAGCCGTGGTTCCGACCTGTGGGTACTAATAATTGAAAAGTGTTTCACACGAGGCGTGTACAACAGAGAGCTGTCGTGGGAGCGCGGGGGGGGCTTAATTTATGAGTAGTCTCACTCTTTTCTTTCTCTTTTCAGACCCAAGGAAGGTCCTGCCTCCGTGAGAGATGCAGCGAGAAACAGTAAGCAATGAACAAAACAGCTTTCCTTCAGTACGGCTACAGAGCTCTCAGCACAGGGACGGGTGAACACAACCCTTGGTGCTTCCAGAATTGCTTCTCACCAGAACTCGCATCCAGAGAGGGGAGCCCTCGGGGCTTTCTCCAGAACCCTGAACACGCGGGCGGTTGCTAGGCGACCCTAAGACCAAAGTGGACTAGGTGAACCGGCGCCAGGCCGGCTCCGCCCCCACTTCCGGGCTCCTCGCTCCGCCCCCTTCCCGCCCACTCCCTCCGGGCCAGGCAGTCCAAGCACCCGACCGAGGCATCGTGACGCATGCGCTCTTCTTCCCGTGCGGCTCGACTTGACGCGAGCTCCCGCTTTCTGCCACAAACCCTGTCCCGCCCTTTCTTGCACGGCCGGTACTGTCGTCCCCAGCTTCGTTCTCACTCACACCCTGTCCTGCCCACGCCTCGTCCCCAGTCCTGTTAATAGTGACTGCAGAGCAACCTCAAGTCCTGCTCCCTTGGTGGCGGGGGTGATGGGCTGGGGGGAGATAAACCGGGTGACGGGTGGTGGCAGTTGCCACGGACTCACTTCCGGAGGACGGGCGGAAGTGGCTGCGGTAGATGGTGGGAGGGGGAAAGGAGTGCGAGGGGAGGGCCGGGCCGCCGGGGGTCGAGGGGGTGGGGCCTGGGCGGGCAACGGGGACCCGGCCTGGGCCCTGGAGTCCGACCTGGGGCGGGCCGCGGCTCCCTGCTGAGGTTGGGGGAGGGGGGAGGGCCCAGGTAACGACCCAGCGCAGATAGGGCGAGGGTCGTCTGGGCAGCGGAGGGGAAGGGGTCAGAACCTAGAGAGGGTCGCGTTGTCACCCCTTTCCCCGTGAACACCGAACGCGGGGTTCTGAGAAGGGTGGGAGGAGCTAAATTCTTTCCTGGGTTGGGGGGCGTTCTTGTGGGCGCCACGCCCCTACAGGAAGGAAGGGGGAGAGCGCGCGCGCGCGATTGTGTGTGTGTGTGTGTGTGTGTGTGTGTGTGTGTGTGTTTGTGTTTAGGAATACACTTAGAAGGGAGGGGGCGGCCAGGGTGGGCCACCGGATTGAAAAATTGGAACATCACTGGGGCTATTGCTGGTAGGACTCAGGCTTCTAACGTTTCAGGAGAGTGCTCTCGGGAGTTGGCCCCGGGAAGGAGTTTGACGGAGATTGGGAATTACATCCATGGCACAGTTTTGGAAGCAGAGGGGGAGGTGCGGGTGAAGGGAAGGGAGCAAAGAATGCTTGTAGAAGGTGCCAGCATCTAGGTGTGGAATGGATTTAGTTCAGACTGGGAGAGCTGGCCGATTAAAACACTGCACACCCTAAGAAGCTTGGGAGATGTAGGGCGATTAGTGTGTGGCACTCACAAGGCGAGAACAGGGGGAGAATGTTCTTTTCTGTATTTCTTAGAAGACAGTCTCCACACACTAGTGCTTTTGGTTACTTTTCCTATAGTGCGGTTAGGTGCTGTCTTTCCTGTATCTTGAGCCTTATATGTGTATACATATTGATGAGATGACTGTTTTGGGGTGCAATATGTGAGTGAGGTAGGAACTTTGTATAACCTTGTGGAGTGTTTAAGGAAGGGTTTTTGATGATAGAGTCAAGGAGTCTAATTTAGGTAGGGAGTCTTAGAAATCCCTCTGGGTATATAATAGATTAGAGAGTGTCATGATGTTTAAATATTCTGCAGGTTAATACAGAAATCAGCCTCCTGGACCATGTCAGTTCTAAGGCCTGTTTCCTCTCATGAGCCTCAGCAGAAGACGGACTCGCCAGCCCTCACAGTGGATGACTTCCCCTCCCTGAACAAGAGATGGGATAGTACCAGGGATCTGCCTATCACCAGACTCTGGGCTTAATAAACCAGCTGAATGAAGGGATGTAATAGACCTCTGGGAGGGACACTGAAGCCTGCAGTTGGGGGGGAGGGGCCTGGACATACCCCTTCCCCCCAGACTCCTCCCCCTCAGAGTCCACTCAGCCATGGACTTTGGACCTGGACAAGAGGAGAGAAGCCGCACTTTGTTTGGTGTATCTGATTTGGGATTCTCAGTTTGGAAATGGAGTGCTGGATGGGGGTTTGATGATCTCCAGGGGAGCAGCTGAGAGAAGAGAAGAAAGGTAAGGTTTCTGTCTCATTTCCCACTTGGTGTCTTGCTGCTCCTGTGCAGAAAATGTTGAGTGGGGTAAGTCTGGGGACACTGTCATTGAGGAGTTGCCGTGATGGGAACCCTTACCCCGAGGGGTACACAGGAAACTTCACCTCTCCTTCACTCTCTGGGTGCAGGCTTGTTCCCAGCTGCTCCTTACCCAGGTTGGAGTACCTTGTAAGGGGTTGTGAGCAATGGCAATTGTGAGGTTAGTCCAAGGAGAACATGAAAATTATTTAGGCCTCTGAAGGGAGGTTGTGTTAGATTACTTGTAAGGGCTTTTTCAATGCTGAGATAGTAGGATTCCAAGCCAGTTTGGGCCAAGCACAACACTGGAATGGATTACCCAGGCTGAGGCAGGCTGCTGTGTTTTGGGCAGCTAACTGAATAGAACTGCCTTGGGGGGCAGGTAGCAGATGGTCTAGGTAACCTCCTGAGTTGCCTCTCCTCCTTCCTCTATAAGGGAGTGTAGGCCATGAAACCTCATGGTAAGAGCAGAGGAACAGAACACAGGTTTGGGAATCAGGATTTGTGTTCTAGCTCTGCCTTTCTTAGTGTACACCCCTAGGTATGTTGGTTAAGCTCTGCCATGTTCTCTTCACTTGCAGAATGGGGATAACTAACTTTCCAAGTCCCTCACAGGTTGTTCACAAGGAACAAATGAAATGATAGATTTTGAGAAGTATCCAGGGCCATGTACATGTAAAACAGTAACATTGCCATTGCTTCATATGCTTGTATAGTTACATAGAGAAAAACTCTAAATTAGTTTTGTTCTTTTATTGAAATAGGGTTCTGGCAAAAGTCTTATTTGTCCTTAATTAAAAGCCTGCCCTGAATTTGTCTCATCCTGTTGCTGTTAAACAATACCTGGGATCATGAAGTGGTGGCAAAGGTGCACGGGTTCAAGGAGAACTGAAATTGAGGGATTCTGCCAGATACCTTGTTGGCTCTCAGAGCTCTCCAGTCAGCTTGGCAAGTGTGCCTCTTTGGGGTAGCAGATTAAAGAGGGGTGGAGAAAAGTGGAAGTCTCAAGGACCGAGTGTCTGTTTAGGAGATGGAACCCTGGGCCTTTCCTTCCTGGGCCATATCGTGGTCTTCTCTCCTGCTCATTAAGATGCCAGTGTTTTTCAGACTGTCATTTTTTAGCCCTCTATAGGCTGTTCATGGTTACCTTACTTTCTGCTCACTCCTCCTTTGAACTCCAGTTTACCTCTGCCAAGATGCCTGCTTTTCTCAGTGACAATAACAGTAGAAGGGAGAGGTGTTGGGGATTTTGATAGACAGTGGGGTCTGGTGGCCTGGGCAAGGGGTAGGAAGCTTGGCTTCTAGCATTTCTTTGCCTCTCACTAGCTGTGTAACACCTGGGCCTCACATACACTGGGTGCTGGCAACAATAACAGAGGTCATTTGCAAGCTGAAAATCACATATTTATGACTTAATTTCTTTTTTCCCTTCCTTCCTTGCCATAGGAGTCCCTGAGTCCCCCAGGGGCCTGAGGGCTGGGCAGGCAGACCTGGGTGGAGTTCCTGGCCCTAGATGTTTCTTCTCTAGTCTGATGCCTCAGGTAGCCCCTTTGAGGCCAGGCTTCTACTTTAGAAGGTCTGGATTTCAGGGTGGGCCTGTCACCTCCCCTAGCTTTGTCCAGCAAATTCCTGGTGCTAGTCTTTGCTTAGATACCGGGATCACGGTGATCCCTCAGGGATGTGTGGTCCCAGAATGCCTCTGCAGCCCTCATCGTGCCTGGGAGGACGGTGAGTGCTTCGAAGCACTTGAAGTACCACAGAGTCGTGCTGTATTTGTACAGTGCTTACATTATGTGAAGTGTCCAGGCTGTTGTGTTGTGTAAGTTTTTCGTCACCACATTGTTGTGGGGAGAACAGAGCAGGGATTATTCTCCCAGTTTGATACTTGAGGGGAAGCTACAGAAGCCCTGATTAGGAAGGGCTTGCCCAAGTGTGGAGCGGCAGATGCTGTGATTGCCTGCCCAGTGCTGTGCTGCTCCTACAGCATCTGACCTGAGAAGGGCCATTCGGATTCTGCTGCAAACCTCCAGGGAGGGGAACTCAAGTGCCCTGTCAGACAGCCTCTCTGCTAAGATGTTTCTTCCCTGGAGTGAGCCAGAATTCCTCTCTCCTGTTGTTTCCACCAAAAGCAGTAGCCCTGCCCTCAGCCTGACCCTTCCACAAGACAGTACTCTCAAGACAGTCACAGCCTTCTCACAGGGGTACCAGGATGTCAGGGCACAGCACTCATTGGGTGTCCAGCTACTTATCCACAATGATAGACTGAAACCACATATTGTGTGTGTGTTGTAACTGAATTTATTTATACCCTTTTTTTTCCCAAAAGGAACTGTAGGTGGCTAACCAAAAGTTCCATTTCACAGACACTGCTCAGTGATTATTGTATTAATCTTTTTTCTTTTATCTTAATGAACGGAGTTTCTGGGTCTTTATGGGGAGTAGGGATATTGAGAGGAAGGGCGAGGGAAAAATAGATCCATCATTGATTTAAAACTTTGCTTTTACCACTACTGATGGTTTCAGAGCATGAATTCTTAAGTTCAGAGCATGAATTCTTTCCAAATTATACAAAAATTCAGGGTATCTTAGGCATTGTTTATGGGAGGGTAGTTTCCTGGAACAACTTTCGCTTCCTTCTTATCTCTCCTCTCCTCTTTTGGAAGTAGTGGGGGTTGGCTGGGGCCAGATCTTCCTATTCCTTCCATTTTCACATAATCCATTCCCAGTTTCATCCCCAGAATTCAGGCACCTGGCTCCTTGTTTCTGCCCTCCTTCCCCTATAACCCTTCTGCCTGAAACCTCCATCAGGAGCCCAGGACCTCTTTTCCCAGGTCAATTTGGCACTCATCACCCTGTTTCTTGCCTCTCAGACCAAATGTTTTTTTTCTCTTGCTTTCATCCAAGAATTCAGCTCATTCTTGTTCTCTAACCAGGCCCTTTGTTTTGGGACAGTCATGGAATTTCTACTCTTAGATCTTCCTGTGAGCCTTGGAATTTAAACAGAGGACTATAATGATGGGGCGAGAGTTTTGGTACACAGTTACCTGTCCTGTTCCCCATTGAACAGCCTTAGATGGAGAAGGATTATTGGTAGAGGTGGGAATCTGACATCTCATGGGCTGGTTGGTTTCCCCACCTTTCAGCATCCCACTCTGGCCTTTGTCCTGGGACAGTGATTTTAGCTCCTGATATCTTGGCCCTACAGTGTTTCCCAACTTTTTACATTTTAAGAAACTCTGGTTTTCCCTCTTGCCTTGACATGGAGTGTTAGTATGTAGGCCTTCCATGTCTCCTACCTGAGGAAAAGCTTAGAGAAGGGGCAGAGGTACAGAAGCATTGGCTGCTGGCTGGCACATGGGAGCTGGTTGGCTCCCATCTCCTGCCACAGTCCACACAATCAGCTAAACTGGAGACCTTGCACACACACACACACACACACACACTCACACACACACAAGTCCAGCCTCACTGAGGTGTCAGCTCTTCTTTCACTCTTCTCCTTCAGGGCTGGTCTCCAACTGCAGGATTTCCCTGCTGCCCCACTGTGTGCCTGTCATGCTGGACACACAGCTATAACAAAGAGCACTTGCACTCAAGGCTGCATGAGGAGAGGGAATGAGTGCCATCTTTGGAAGCAGGAATACCTGGGGCTAAAACTTGGCCATGACCCTCATTAGGTCTTGTGACCTTCAGCAAGTTGGCACTTAGCTGGAGTCTCAAACTCTTCATCTGTAGAATGGGATGACAATGTGTACTGTGCAGAGCTGCTAGGAGGGTTAAAGGAGAGGCTGGGGGTGGGGCAGGATGCAGGTCTGGCATGTGATGGCCTCTGTGCAATTTTGTTTTAGCTCCTCACCCCCACGCAGGGAACTTTAGGGCATGTCCTGCCTTTGTTTCTCTAAAACCCCACATAATTCCTAGTTTCACCTAGAAACAAGTTAGTGAGTGAAGTCAGTAACCATATACCACAAAGTTCTGGCCTGCTCTGTGCTCTGGAACACAGGGGAGGGAAGTGGGTGGGGGCACGTGCTGGTGCCAGAGTGTGTCCTGATCACATGGTAGCGCTGGCCCTGGACTCAGTCCTTCTCAGGAAAGTCATCTGCACGAGTAGCCGGTAGTTCTCAGCTCCCCACCCTCACTTGTTAGGGTCAGATACGGACATCTAGGCTTTTCCAGGGTCCTCCCTCACCCCCTTTCACAGGGCTACCACAAAGCCTGATTGAGGCCTTTTCTCTTCAGGTCTGGTGGGTCTACCCTAGGGAAAGGTCTGTCTCTTTTTGCTCTTTTGCTCCAAACTAACAGCACTCATTACCCACCCCGAAAGGAAAAAACAAACAAAACAAAAAACAGGAAGAAAAAAAAGCCAGCTTGCTCTTTCTCGATTTTGGCTGCAGGTGTTTCCTCCTTGGCTTCCTTTTTGGCATCCTGGTTCGTGTTCTTACTTCCCTGCACCCTCTAGCCTCTTAAATGCCCTGGACTCCTCCCTCCTGGAAGCCAGGGGTTGTGGGGAGGATCCTTGGCTTTGGGTTTGGTAAACGCACTACTGAGGCAGGCTGCTTGGCCTACCTCTGGCAGGGCTCTGCCCCTCAACCCCACGAGGCCCTGGGCTCTGGGGCTGGGGAGACGCGAGAAGTCTGACTGGAATGGGTTGAGTGTGGTTGGGTTGATGGGTATAGACCCGTGGAGTTGCGATTGAGAGCGGCAAAGGGCTCAAAGGTAACAGCTGTCTCCATAGCATCTCCAGAAGTTGGGGACCCCGGAAAACTTGGGGCGTCCATACCGCGAGTCCTTCTGAGAGGTCGAGCGTTGGAGGCGAGCCGGGGAGAAGGGGTCCCGGGCGAGTAGGGGCAGCCGGCCCCGCCCCTCGGCCTGCCCCGCCCCGCCCTCCCCGGGGAAGGGCCACGTTGCCCGCCCGGCGGTCCGGCCCTCGAGCGCCGCAGGAAGAGCCTGCCTGGCGGAAGGTGCCGGCGGCCTCCGCGCTAGCGCCTGGAACGCGCCGGGGCACCGGGCTCGCTCCCCAAGCCCCGGGGCGGGCCAAGTTCAGGGCCGGGAAGTTGGGAGGACCTGGTGAGTGGGGGCCGGGGGACGCCAGCGTCCGTCAGTTCTGGGGCTTGTCCCCGGAACGGGACCGAGGTCTGACTGAAGGAGGCCCCGCAGGAGCGGAGAGGGCGCTCCGGAGCTCGAGTCCCGGCTTGGGAAGCTGTCCCTTTCCGAGCCCTCCGTGTCCTCCGACAGCCCCGGTGCCCGAGAGAGGGACTTGGCCCGGGCCGCCCCGGGTCCCGGCCACGGGCCCCTTTGGAGCCGGGAAGTGGAGCTCTGCGTTCCGCTTTCGGAATCCCGGGCCTCCAGCTGGTGAGAGAGGGCAGGCTCTGCGGGGAGGGGGCTGGTTGTGAAACTCAGCCTCTGGGCCGACGTGGGTGTGGGGCCTGGAGGAGCTGGGGTCGCTGGAGAGGGTTTGGGGAGCGGAATGCGAGGGGCCTTTCCCCAGACCCCACCCGCGCGTCCATTCCAAAAGTTACTAGGGGTTCTTTCTCCTCTGCCGGGAGGAAGAATTGACTCGATGTGGAAATAAGTAAATTGTCAAGAAAACTTTCTCGTACTTGTTTGCTAATGTGTGTGGAGTAGGGGCCCCTGAGACGTGCAGGGCCCCATCTTATAAACCCTGGAGCACAGGGGCTGTGGCCGGCTGGTCTGTGTCCCCACGGGACAGTGAACCCTGGAGTGAGGCTCCACCTTGGTTAACCTTTGACCCTGTGATGTGTTTAATTAGTCCTCCCTTTACGAACATCACTGGCTGAGATTGTCCAGCTTTATCTTCTGTCGTTTATAATACTTTTCAGACCACGTAGACTTTTCTTTTAGTTGCTTACATCCCCCCTGCGTCTGCCTCGAACTGTGAATCACCCCTGCCTGACCCCATTACCCGAGACCATTGAGGCCTCTCGGATCTCCCCTGTCCTTTTCTCAGATTAGAAGACAATGTGGTATGTCTAACCTCAGTGGCCTATGTGACAGGTTAAACTCATTTCCTGTTTGGGACACTGGGGAAATTGTCACTGTCCTTTTCATCATCAGAGCCCAGGGACCTTGGAGATGATCCAAATCAACCCTCTCCCTGTTCAAATGAGGGAACTAAGGCGCAAGTGACTTGCCCAAGGTTACTAGGTTTCCCAGGGCTTCATGCTTTTTGCTGCACTAGCATCATATATCCCTTTAGCCTGCATCCCTTTCCTCTAGGTCTTATTCTCTAAGTCCTTCAATTATTTAGTGTATCTTCTCCGACTCCCTTTCAGTTCTAACATCCTTTTGAAATTATAGAGCCTGGTACAAGGTACAGGAATCTAGCAGAGGTCTAATGAACAAGAAGGTGATTCAGTTAGGTCTCCATTATCTGTGGCATGTTCTATGCTTTCTGGTTTTTTTCAGGCAGTGCTTTTTAACGTACTAAGCAACACAGAGACAGAAAGGAAGGTCTGTCAACATTCCTTCAACTTGCATACTTTCTAAAAGCTAAATAAGACTTCTCCATTATTGCTTACAGTGAGAAGTTGACTATCTGGTGTTCTCTTCCTGTTTAAGAAACATTTTCTTGTCACAGAGAGAGAACTGGCTAGAGAATACCATAGGAATCAGAGTTTTAAAAAGGGATCTCACAGCTCATAGGCAGTTTTTCAAAAGAAGAAACTGAGCTAGCTAAATGTCCATCAACAGAGGAATGGATAAAGAAGATGTGGCACATATATACAATGGAATGTTACACAGCCATAAAAAGGAACGAAATTGGGTCATTTGTAAAGACGTGGATGGACCTAGAGAGTGTCATACAGAGTGAAGTAAGTCAGAAAGAGAAAAGCAAATATTGTATATTAACGCGTATATGTGGAATCTAGAAAAATGGTACAGATGACTTTATTTGCCAAGCAGAAATAGAGACACAGACATGGATAACAAACATGGACACCAAGGAGGAGAGGGGTGGGGTGGGAGGAATTGGGAGATTGGGATTGACACATACATTATCGATACTATGTGTAAAATAGACAACTGATGGGAACATATGTATAGCACAGGAAACTCTACCTAATGCACTCTGGCGTTCTAAATGGGAGGGATATCCAAAAGGGAGGGGCTATATGTATATGTATGGCTGATTCATTTTGCTGTGCAGTAGAAGCTAACACAACATTGTAAAGCAGCTATACTCCATAAAAAGTAAAAAAGAAAAAAAAGAAGAAGCTGAGACCCACGGGAGTTGGTGGAACCTGCCCAGAACCTCCTGGGTTTTCGTTGAGGGTCTTATTCACTAAAAAGGCTCACTCCTCATCTCCCACCACAGTGCAGATGTCTTTGTACTTGGTGGTGTGGACCAGCTATGTGACTTCCCTGAAGGAGCTGTGAAAACTCTGGCAAAAAAAAAACTGTGAGTTTGTGCCTTGCAGGCAAATGTCATTAATAACAGAACATCAGGTACTCAGGTCAAGGTTAAGGACTGTTCTATTTTAGAAAAGGAAGATGTAGCAAATTGTATTTTCCCAAAATGGCCACAACTTTAAATATCCCACTCTACATTGTTACAATAGGACATTGCCCTCCTCCCACCCGGTGGTGGGGAGTCTGTGTTCCTTTTCACTTGAATGTAGGCAGCGACTCGTGATACCCCTGGCCTGTGAGTAAGTCAGAAGTGATCCAGGGCTTCCCTGGTGGCGTAGTGGTTGAGAGTCCGCCTGCCGATGAAGGGGACGAGGGTTCATGCCCCGGTCCGGGAAGATCCCACATGCAGCGGAGCGGCCGGGCCCGTGAGCCATGGCCGCTGAGCCTGCGCGTCCGGAGCCTGTGCTCCGCAACGGGAGTAGGCGACAACAGTGAGAGGCCCGCGTACCGCAAAAAAAAAAAAAAAAGAAGTGACCCAAGGTTTTGGATCACTGTGGTTTTGCTCCTGGCCTTTCATGTACTTGCAGTCATATGTGGCTGGAGTTGGAATCATCTGGAAGGCTTCCTCCCATGTCTAGTGGCTGATGCTGACTGTTAGCCAGACCTTAGCTGCGGTTGTCAGCTGGAATACCTAGAGGTATCCTGTCCACATGGCCTGGGCTTCCTCTTACTTTGGTGGCTGGGTTCCAAGAGCAGGCATCTCAGGAGCACCAAGTGGAAACTGTATTGCCTTTCATGAACTAGTCTTGTAAATCACATAATCATCACTTCCTCTGTAGTCACAGATCAAAGAGAGGGAACATAGACCCCATCTCCCCCAGCTCTAGAGGGAGGAGAGGCATTGTCACTTTGTAAGAAGAACATGTGGGATGGGATATTTGGTAGTCATCTTCGGAAAATGTAATCTTTCACTGTTAGGCTGCTAGTTTGGTCTTCTTTCTCCCCGATTTAGTGAATAATGCAAGCAGCCCTCCGTCTAGCTACTTGAACTTCGTACATGTGCCAAGCACTGTCATAGGTATACAGATCATAGAGCCTTTTTTCTAAGGAGTAAGGTGAGAGCCAGGTAAGTACAGCCACAGGTTCTGTTACAGTGTGGAGAGGAAAGACAGGAGGTATGGAGAGAGTACGGTGGGAGTATAGCTGTGGGAAGCCTGGCTCTGCCTGGATGTTAAGGACCTGGGTTCTTAAGGATGTATAATGCTTGTAGGTGGGGCTTTGGATAATATTTCAGGATGCGGGACCAGCCAGAGGAAAGGAAGCAGTGTACAAAGGGTACTTATTGAGGGAGAAAGTAGACTGTTGAGGCCAGAGTACGGGGTTCATGGGGTTAGTGGTTGGAGGTGAGGTTGAAAAGGAATGTTTGAGTCAGTTTGTTGTGAAGGCCCTGTGTGTCATAATAATAATTTTGAGTTCTAGTCTGTGGGCAGTGGCAGTATGGTTTTTAAGGCAGGTTAGTGTTGGGACCAGTTGTGTACTTTAAGAAGGATGCTCTGTTACTGTTGGGAAGATTGCTTAGAGGGAGGCAAGGTGTGTGATAGGTGAACCAGCTGAGGAGCCACATCAGGAGTTCAGTATTTAATAATAAGGAAAGAGAGTTCAGCTTAAAGCGTTTGAGATCTTGAAATGGGATGATGGCAGTGAATGGGTAACTTTCTCTTCCATTTTCATAATTCTGAAATTCTTGGGGCTGGGTATGTTTCAGAATTTAGAATTTTTTGGATTTAAAAAAGATGATCTGGTGCATTTATGGTGTAGTGAAGGTCTGGAGCAGCATACGATAATCCAGCATGTTTATTTTCTGTAGCAAAACATATGAATGGGATAAATAAAGACTGTAAGTAGCCTCATGTTAGATCAGATTTCTCCAAATGAGGTTAAGCCAAACAAGTGTGGAAAACATGTTTTTCAGCACTTTTTGGACTTGGGAATTGCAGTTAAGTGATTGTGGGTGTGTGGCATCCACATGGAAGCCACTTTTTTGTTGCAGGCAAATCTGAATGTCGAGGATCCTAGCATAGCAGCTTGGCAGCACTGGGGGAGTGGGTCCGCCTCCTCAGGTAGCTGGTAGTAGAGGGGATTTGACAGATGTTGAGCACAGCGTTGTGCTGGTGCTGTTGGTTGTGAAGGGGAGGTGGGCCTGAGGTGGGCCACAGGGTCCGAAAGCATCAGGGAAGGTGTCCTGGCGAGGTGTGAGTCAGAACACACTAGGTGAAGAAGAGAGAGAAGAGCCGACCCAGGCATGCTGGCACATGCACAGGCCCTGAGGCAGGCTCGAGTGTTTGGGTCCTGGAAGGAATCTAGTAGAGTGGAGTAGAGAGAGCCAGCGAGAGAGGGGACTGGCTAGCAATCACGTACTCCTTCGGCAAGATAAGCAAGTCCTGTTTGAGAATTTAGAGAAAAGGGTTGTGGGGTGGAGAACAAGGGCCTGAGGGCTAAGGTGGAGGCCTGGCTGGACTGGGGCAGCTGTTTCCTGTGGGCTGTCTAACATTTCTCGAGGTTTATAGACTTGCTAGGAATACAGTCTGCAGAGGGGCTGAGAAGATTGCTTTGATCTGCCTGGCTTAGAAGGTGTTGGGAGGTCTTCCAGGCCTCAGGGTAGTGGGTGTGGGCCACCTAATTCTGATGTCTGGAGCAGGGTGGAGAGGATGTGGTCCCGTGGGGTTTGCTACCCCTCTGAGAGCCTGCTGGTTTGAGGTGGCTCATTGATAAGTCAGAGACAAGCCGGCTCCTCCGGCCCTGAAGCCAACACTTCGGCTGAAGGAGTCAGTTTCCTTTGCTTTCCCCCATCTCTTTATCTAAAGACTATTCCTGCCCAGTCAGTTGGGAGGCAGGATGTTGGGGGTTAGGGACTCCAACATTGACCACATCCTGAGGGGGGAGTGAGGAAGAAACTGGAAATCTGTGTGTGTTTCTCTTCTAGGAAACCCTAATTGGTATATGAGCACTAATAAAATGGAAATTTAATGACACAGTAAAACTGAAATGGACTTGAGGTTTCTGAGAAGACTGCTGCGATGGAGTTGTGAGGGTGGATGGTTTCTAGGAGGAAGACAGGGGGTGGTAGTGCTTGCAGGGGCTGGAGGGGTCTCTGAGGAGGGAGGCAGAATCCATTCCCTTTAGAGACTCTTAAAGATCAGCCCTTTGATCCTTGGATACTGGATCTGCCTGCTTGAGCGTCCAGGAGCACAGAGATGAGATCTGGGACCCAAGATTTTAGCTAGGGTTAGAGAACTGGTCTGTGAGGCAGAGGGGAACTGGCAGAGCAGTCAGCACAAGAGAGTGCAGACCTGAAGCTTTGGAATATGAAGTGTTGAGACCAGAGGCAGGAATGCCAGGGAGAGAGTTGCATGGTCAGGAATGGCAGCTGTCCTGGAATGGGAGGGTATGGTAGATCCTTTCAGTAATGAGGTCTGGTAGAGTGAGGGAGTTGGCAGGACCATGCCTTTATCTTGTTAGATGTGTGTCCCAGTCCCTTCCCAGAGCCTGGCAGAGAGCAGGTGTGTGATGCATGTCATGGTGTGATTGAGGAGTTCAGGAAAAATGGATTGTGTCCCAGTTCTTCTTACTGATGTGCCCAGCTGGGGCCATATTGGATGAATCTAGTTAGAGCTGTGGGCTATGTCCCTATATTTGATTTTAAAAAATTTTATTTGACAATAACTTCAAACTATAAAAAAGTTGCAAGAATAAAAATGGTATAAGAATACTCATATTCCCATTACTCAGATCCATCTACTAACATTTTGCTCCATTTGCTCTTCATATACATACATGATATTTTTGTTCTGAACCATTTGAGAAGTTGCATCTACCATGGCCCTCTACCCCTAATTACTTCAGCGTGTATTACCTAAGAATTGGGATATTCTTTTATATAACCACATTATGGTTATCAGTCAGTCAACACTGATACTTTGATCTACGGTCTATATTCTAATTTTGTCATTTGACCCAATAATATCTTTTTTAAAAAGTTTTATTGAGGTATAAATGATATACAGTAAACTTTACATAGTTAAAATTGTAAGTTTTCATAAGTTTGTACATATGTATATACCCATGAAACTATGATCCCACAAAGTTTCCTAGTGTCCCTTTGTAATACCTCCCCTGATGTTCTCACTGCCCCCATCCCCAGGCAGCCACTGATGTGCATGTACTCTTTCACATCTTGAATAATTATTTTGAGATTTGTCCATGTGTCGTGTGTATCAGTAGTACGTTCCTTTTTAATTGCTGAATATTATTCCATTCCATGGGTAAACCACAATTTGTTTATCCATATTCCCATGTTGATGGGCATTTGAGTTGTTTCTACTTTTTGGCAATTATGAATAAAGCTGCTATAAACACTCCATATAGGTTTTTGTTTGGACATATGTTTTCATTTCTCTTGGGTCTGTATGTAGGAGTGGACTTGCTGGGTCATATGGTAACTCTCTGTTTAGCATTTTGACTAGCTGCCAGACTGCTATAAAAGGACATTAGTTCCATATCTCACACCATATACACGAATTAACTCAAAATCGTAAACCTAAATGTACAACCTAAAACTATAAAACCTAAAAAAGAAAACATAGGGAAAAATCTTTGTGACTTTGGCAAAGATTTCTTAGCTACAACGCCAAAAGCATGATTCATAAAAGAAAAAAAACCCTGATAATTGGACATCATCAAAATCAAGAACTTCTGTTCTTCAGCTGACTCTGTTACGAGAATAGGACAAGTGTTTGAATTTTTGCCAGTCTGATGGGTGGAGAAATGTTATCTTAGTATAGTTTTAATTAGAATATTTCTTATGAGTGAAATTAAATACCTTTTCATATGTCTAAGGACCATTTTAATATTTTTGTGTGTGAGTTGCCCTAGTCATATAGACAAGAGTTTGGGCCTTTTTTCCCCTCAGTTTTTAAAAGTCCTTTGTCTGTGAGGGTATTGGTTTATTATTTGTGATGTATGTTGCAAATATCCTCTCCCAGTTTGTTATTTGTCTTTTGACTTGGCTTATGGTGTTTTTAGCCATGCAAAAAGTGTCTTATTTATTACTGCATCTGTATTTTAAGTCATACTTAGAAAGCCTTTCCCTACACTAAGGTTACAGAGGAATTGACATACATTTTCTTTTAGTACTTGTATGGTTTTATTTTTCTCCTTAGATGTCTAGTCCACTTGGAATTTATTCCACTTGGAATTTATTGTGTACGGATCTTATTTTTTTCCCCCAAGTAGCTATATAATTGTTGTAACACTATTAATAAGACCATTTTTTGCGCCAGTAATTCTAAATATCCCCTTTGTCATACATTAGATTTCTGCGTGTAGTTGGGTGTATTTCTGGCGTTTAAATTCGATTCCTTTGGATGATCTGTTTGTTTACATACCAGCACCACATACCTTTATAGAGGCTTTGTAATGTTTAGTATGTTAATATCTGGTAGGGCTAGTCCCTCTTCACTGCTCGTTTGTTTTCATCATTTTCCTAGATGTTCTGTTATGAACTTTTGTCTAGCTCTATAAAAAAGTATTTTTATTGAGGTTTTTGATGATGCTGAGATGCCCTAACCAAGAACAAGGGATATTTAAGTCTTATTTTGTGTCTTTTCGGGAATTATAGGTTCGTGTAGATTTTTGAATATTTCTTGTTAATTCCTAAATAGTTTATCATTTTCATGGCTATTATAAATAGGGTTTTCTCATTTGTTGTTTTTTTAATGAGTTATTATTTGTGGATATGAAGGCTATTGATTTTTGCATGTTAATTTTTATATCCCACTACCTTGCTCAATTCTTTGATTGTTTAGGTTGGATTTATCATTGATTCTCTTAGACTTTTCCAGGCATATTCTCATAGCATCAGTACATTGAGATACTTTTGCTTCTTCTCCACTTCCTCTGCCTATGATTGTGTTCTGCAGTCCAGTTGCATTGGCTGATCCCTCCAACAGAATGTTAAATAGTCGTTAGATCTGGGGTGGCTTGGCTTTGCTCCTGACCTTCGTGAGAATGCCTCTGGTATTATTAGGTAAGGTGCTGGCTTTAGCCCTGAGGTGTGATATTAGAGTTTTAAAATCAGTAATCTTTTTTTTTTTTTGCGGTACGCAGGCCTCTCACTGCTGCGGCCTCTCCCGCCGCAGAGCACAGGCTCTGTGCTCCGGACACGCAGGCTCAGCAGCCATGGCTCACGGGCCCAGCCGCTCTGCGGCACGTGGGCTCCTCCCGGACCAGGGCACGAACCCGCGTCCCCCGCATCGGCAGGCGGACTCTCAACCACTGGGCCACCAGGGAAGCCCTAAAATCAGTAATCTTTGGGTAGTTTGATTTGAGGCATGGGAGGCAGGTGGTCTAACCCCTACCTCTCCTAAGCTCTGGACAGAAGATGATAAACAAAATCTGTCAGGTAGGGAAGGGGGAAGTGGAATTCCTTTGCTTCCTCTCTTCCACCAACATCACTCTCTACACCACCCCCACCCCCCACCACCCCCACCACCCCCCCCCCCCCAAAAAAAACCACATTGCTTTTCAGAGGACTCATGAACTCATTTTGGAGTGCGGGAACATGCTCTCCTAATCCTATTCTTCCGCAGAGATTGACCCTCCAGATTAGGGAACAGGCAGCTATCTTTTAAGAGAGCTTTGGAGTTAACGTCCTGGCCTTCCTTGTCCTGCACTTTTCCATCTGTTTCTGCGCCCCATTCTTCCACTCCAGGGCAGCCCCATGCCTCGTGATGATGGTTGTTTTTCTCCTCTCCTCAGGTGCATGGCTGCTTCCTAATCCTGGAGCCCAGAGGAAACATCCCTAGAACTGTGCGCGTGTGAGCCAGGCAAGCCAAGGGCAGCCTTGAGCCCCACCCTTGCCCGCCTCCCCCGCGGGGGCCAGGATGCTGAAGAAGCAGTCTGCAGGGCTCGTGCTGTGGGGCGCCATCCTCTTTGTGGCCTGGAACGCCCTGTTGCTCCTCTTCTTTTGGACGCGCCCGGCGCCTGGCAGGCTGCCCTCAGACAGTGCTCTCGATGACGACCCCGCCAGCCTCACCCGGGAGGTGATCCGCCTGGCCCAGGATGCTGAGGTCGAGTTGGAGCGGCAGCGGGGGCTGTTGCAGCAGATCAGGGAGCATCATGCTAGGTGGAGCCAGCGGTGGAGGGTGCCCACCGTGGCCCCGCCTGTCCTGCCGCGCGTGCCTGTGACCTCTCCGCCAGCTGTGATCCCCATCCTGGTCATCGCCTGTGACCGCAGCACCGTCCGGCGCTGCCTGGACAAGCTGCTGCATTATCGGCCTTCGGCCGAGCACTTCCCCATCATCGTCAGCCAGGACTGCGGGCACGAGGAGACAGCCCAGGTCATCGCCTCCTACGGCAGCGCCATCACGCACATCCGGCAGCCCGACCTGAGCAACATCGCAGTGCCGCCCGACCACCGAAAGTTCCAGGGCTACTACAAGATTGCCCGGCACTACCGCTGGGCGCTGGGCCAGGTCTTTCACACGTTCAAGTTCCCAGCAGCCGTGGTGGTGGAGGATGACCTGGAGGTGGCTCCAGACTTCTTCGAGTACTTCCAGGCCACGTACCCGCTGCTGAGGGCCGACCCCTCCCTCTGGTGTGTGTCCGCCTGGAATGACAACGGCAAGGAACAGATGGTGGACTCAAGCAAGCCTGACCTGCTCTACCGCACAGACTTCTTCCCTGGCCTGGGCTGGCTGCTGTTGGCTGAGCTCTGGGCTGAGCTGGAGCCCAAGTGGCCCAAGGCCTTCTGGGACGACTGGATGCGCCGGCCAGAGCAGCGGCAGGGCCGGGCCTGTGTGCGGCCTGAAATCTCCAGGACGATGACCTTTGGCCGCAAAGGTGTGAGCCATGGGCAGTTCTTTGACCAGCACCTCAAGTTTATCAAGCTGAACCAGCACTTCGTGCCCTTCACCCAGCTGGACCTGTCCTACCTGCGACAGGAGGCCTATGACAGGGATTTCCTTGCACGTGTCTACGGTGCTCCCCTGCTGCAGGTGGAGAAAGTGAGGACCAGTGAGCGGAGTGAGCTGGGGGAGGTGCGGGTGCAGTACACGAGCAGGGACAGCTTCAAGGCCTTCGCCAAGGCCCTGGGAGTCATGGATGACCTCAAGTCTGGTGTCCCCAGGGCCGGCTACCAGGGCATCGTCAGCTTCCTGTTCCGGGGCCGCCGTGTCCACCTGGCCCCACCCCAGACCTGGGACGGCTATGATCCTAGCTGGAATTAGCAGCACCTGCCTGTCCCTCCTGGGGCCCCTCCTGGCCTATCATGGCCTAAGATGGGACCGTAGTCCCTGGGCTGCATCATCCTCTCTGTGTTTCTCTCTTGGGTCCATTTATCTTGTTTTTTTTTTTCTTTCTTTTTTTGAGTGGCATTCAAGTGCACAGATGATAAGGTGAGGGTTATTCTCCCGTTCTCAAGGGGGTCAAATCAGGGGAATCTTTCTGGGGTATGTTGGGGGAGTTATTAAGCAGGAAACCACTGTGTGGTAGGGAGAGACTTGGGCTCGTTGGGGCCACAAAATCCACGTTCCAGGTTTTCTCCCAGGACATCTGTGGAGAGGTTGGCAACTTTAGTTCTCTTGATCAGGCCTCTTTTCCCTGTCCTGGCTATTCTAGCCAGAGTATGAGCCCTCCTCCTGTACCTGTCCCCCACCATCTCCACCTTCCCCCAACTGGAGCAAGGTGGGAGGCTGGATTATGTGAGGAGATGTATTTGTGGCCAAAATGAGACTAACCAAAGGGGTTTCATCATCATCAGGGTCTGGGCAGAGCTGTTAGGTTGTCAGGGTTCACTCCCTCCTGCCTGTATTTCTCTTCTTCCCCCTCTCGTTTATCCCTGACCACCTCTCAGCTCTTCTTTCCCTGCAGCCTAGCAGTTCGTGATCCTAAGATGAAACGGTGAAGGGGAAAAGCAGAACCTCTCCTCAGCTCACCCGCTGGGGTGGGGGGAAAAGCCTCGGGTGCTGGGGCGCCCCTCCCTCATCCTTCCTCCAAGAAACAGACTGCCCCCTATCCGGTCCTTTCTGAAAACCAATCCTTTCCCTGTCACTCTGGGACGGTTCATGCTAGCCCGGCCCGTGGCTTCTGGAGGCCCTCTCAGTGTGAGGTAGGGCAGCCAAGACCGTTCAGCCCAGCCTCCTTCCCTTCTCCCCCAAGCATTCCCTTCCCGTGTGCACAGATTAGGACGCAGATGGAGGGTTGGAGAGCAACATGTGTGTTTTTCTTTCTTGCCTGACCTCAGTTCACGGAAGAAAGTTGAAGCTACAGAATTATTTTCAAAAATAAAGCCTGAATTGTCTGAAAAACTCTGTGTGTTTGTGTGTCCTGGTAAAGGAGTTGGGGGTGGAAAAGGGAGGAGAAAGGTGGAGGAAGCAAGGAAAAGAATGAGGCCTAAAGGAAGGGGCTGCACAGGCGAGAGGAAGGAGGTCAGTTGGAGGAAGGAAAGCAGATGACGGGAAGACAGGAGCAGGGAGTAGGAGAGCTAAGGAGGGGCCTAGGTGGGAAAGAAAGGCCAGGCTTGGAGGTGGAGAGGGCCCAAGGCTTCACTCCCCCAGTGCTAATCTTCTCTAGAGGTGGGCTGTGGGGCCCTCAAGCCCTGGTCCGAGAGAGAATGCAGGCAGTCCCTCCTGAAATGGGCACCTCGGGTGGGATGCCCTCTGCTGGCCCAGGCAGCATTCACTAGGCATCCTCCAGCACCTTCCAGGATGCAGAGCTGACAACTGGATCAACGCTGGCAGTAGCATTAAGAGTGTGAGGATGCCTTTTACACTGCCACCCAAGACACCCACGCGTAAATGGCAAACTTTGCCTGAAACTATCCTAAGAGTTTCTATTTTCCACTATTTTTTTTTTTTTAATGCTGCTTGTGACCTACCAACTTGATTTCATCAGTGGGTTTGAAAACCCTGGGCTAGGTGACTTTGTTGACAGAAACCATCCTCGAGCTTCACACCAGATGGATGAGTTGTGAAGGGGGTGTCACCAGGTCACTGAGGGAGCAACTCTGGCCTCACTTCTGGGCTAAGGGAACCAGGGTCAGACATTCATCTTAACCTTTTAGATTGTTGTAGAGCTAGTTTTGTCTTCCCACGTGCTCTTAGATGGATGTTTAAACCCTGTTTGGGGGTAGAGAGGTGATCATTAGCTGTGATTGGCAAGGCTGTCCGTCTCGACACAATTGGGCCAGGTGTGCTTTGGCTGCCAGAATCCATGTTCTTAGCACTAAATTAACAGTTGCTTACCAAGTGCATTGTTCTGAGCGCTCCACAAATTAGAATGAACTCCTTTAATCCTCAAAGAGATCATGGGTAGTTAAGTATTGCTCCGTTTTACAGGTGAGGAGCAAACTGGGCACAGAGAGGGTCCTTTGCCCAAGGCCACACACCTGGTTGGGGTGGAGCCAGGATTTGAATGGAACCCATGTTAATCACTACTTAATCAGGACCCTCCCCTTTCTCTCCTTTACAGCCTTTCCTCTAAGGCCGTCTCCTCTGCCTCCCTTGTACTCTGATCTCCCCTCCCACAGGCTCCAGGTTGGTGGGTGGGCCTGGGCTCCCAGGCCAAACAGCAGGTGGGGGTGGGAGGGCAGCCCTCCCAGGGAGATTGTAGAGGAGGAGACCCTCTGAAGATTCAGGCTGGTTTCTCAGGTTTGTCCTTAAGTGAGGAGCACTTTCAGGGGTCTCTGTGTCCTGTTTCTCTTCCTTTTGATGCGGGTCCCCAGAGAGGCCACATTGACTATGCCAAGGCATCCTCAGGTGTGATTCATGTGTGCATGGCTGCCAGCCCTCATAGAGCATGAACCTCCCGTGGATAACAAAGCAAGCGGACATACCACACGGAAAAACGTGGTGTCATTAAATCCTTCAGAATTCTGCTAACCTTGACTTTGGAGATTAAAGATAATACCAAAGAGCTCACCCAGCTCAACACGGCTCCCCGGCCAGGTGGGCCCGATCTCGGGAGAGGGCAGTGAGTGGTGGCTTAAAGCAGGATCTTAGTTCCCTGCCCAGGAATTGAACCTGGGTAACCTGGGTGAAAAACCAGAAATCCTAACCGCTACACCACCAGGGGCTACAGACTAAAAGCAAAGTTCCCCTGGCTCTTGCCCCATTTGAAAAATGAATTTCTCAACGAGGAACAAAACTGTAAAAAACAGGTACAGGTACAGAGTTTATTATCAGAGACACAGCATAACATGTGGGAGAGCACACAGAGAAACTGTTGATTTATTTAAGACAGAAGCAAGGCAGAAATATACACCAGGAGAGAAAGGGTGTAGGTGTCCTCCCTGGTGGGGAGAAGCACAGTAAAAAGGCAGTTAAATCATTTATATAGGGCAGTTTTTCCCGGTCTCTGTTTACCTTTGGCCAATTATCTTGTTTCTTTTCTCACACCTGACCTGCCCTAGGACCCTCCCCATATGCGTGCACAACATTTTGCCAAGATGGATTCCAGCACAGAGGCCTGTGGGAGTTTTGGCATCACCTATTGTGGGGTCGCGCCCCCTCCTTTTTGACCCCCTAGGAGCCTTTCTGCGCATGTGTCGTCAGGGAGGTCTCCTTGGTCTCAGGAGTGGTCATCTTATCTCTTTACTCCAGCAGAGCTCAGCTCCTGCCTTTAACTTTGGCCTTGGAGTGTCTAGGGAAAAAAAAGCTCCAATTTTACTCCACTTGGCAAACACCAGCTGTCCAGCCCAGGGGTCCCTCTACCTCCTACCTCAGGCCCTCACTGAAACGTCGGTGACCGACTGGCAAGGTGCTTGCAGGTTGCAAGTTCCCGTGGGCGGAGGGTTTGTCGGCGTCTCAGCTGCCCACAGGAGGCCTCACGGGGACCTGGTGTGTTTGTGGGCCCAGAAACGGCTTGAGCCATCCCACCACTCCTGCGCCTTGGCCTTGGCCCTTCAGCCTCTGCCAGGGACCCAAAGCCCTTCCTCCTCCATTTCCTGCCATTCTCTCCAACCACTGGTGTTTCCGCCTTCCCTCCACGGCACAAGTCTCTTGGCCTAGGTCCTCTTCTCTTATCTGGGTCATTCAGGTGGGATTCTATTTGTGGGCTGAGTCATCCCGGTGTGGACGGATGTGTTGGAAAAAGTCTCTGGCCAGGGTCCCCCTGAGCCTTGGGTTGATCCCCTGGGGTTTGTTCAAAACCGGACCAAGGCTGGGGGGTCGTACCTGGGGGCGTGGTAGGGGGCCAGGTGTAGGGCTGACAGCGGAGTTGAGGATGGGGATTGGGACCGGTGGAGCTGGGGTGGGGGGAAGGGGAGCTTAGGGGGTGTGTGTGCTGAGTTTAGATTGTTAGATGCAACAACCTTTTAAAGTGAAAGGTGGGCTTCCCAGGTGGCGCAGTGGTTGAGAGTCCGCCTGCCGATGCAGGGGACACGGGTTCCTGCCCCGGTCCGGGAGGATCCCACATGCTGCGGAGCGGCTGGGCCCGTGAGCCATGGCCGCTGAGCCTGCGCGTCCGGAGCCTGTGCTCCGCAACGGGAGAGGCCACAACAGTGAGACGCCCGTGTACCACAAAATAAATAAATAAATAAATAAAGTGAAAGGTATCATTTCCTTTTTTCTTGTTACAAAAGCGAAATATATTCATTTCAGAAAGCAGATAATAAAACATTCACACGTACATACCACACTCCTCCCCCAGTCCCATCTCTGTTTACTCCTATCAGGCATCTTTCTCCTATATGTAGATAAATCGGTAAATCATCTATAAAAGCCATAACTTTACATAAATATTTATTTAGCTTTATGTAAGTTAAACATTTACATGTAACCATGTCAAATATTCACCTTCACCATAATTTTCATCATTTACCCTCTTCCTTAAATATCTTTAACAAACACTTGGGACTTCAGGCTACCTGAAAGGATTTCCTTAGCGATCAGGGGTTTGCCTACAGCCCAGCCGGGGCCTTGAATCTCTGTCTGTTCTCCCACACACTCTCCACCTAGGAGCAGAGGGCAGGGCCCTTGCTGGTATGGGGACAGACACCACATCTCCTGTCTTGAGGCACAGAATCTTGCTTGACTGTTTTCCAGTGCTTCTGCACTTTCTCACTTCTCTGATTAAATCTGCTCTGAGGGCAAGCCTCTTTCCTTTTAGAATGAAACCTAGAATTTGTGCATATCTCCTTCCCTCATCTCCCAGTCACCAGAACTTGGTCTAGTTCCCCCAGTTGCAGGGGAGACAGGGAAATGGAGAGGTAGCCGTGTGTTCAGCTAAAACTTCTCTTACCGTGGTGGTACTAGCCACCTTGGCCTACATGAAACCACGCAGTGGGCAGGAGTGAGGCCCCAGGTCATGAAAGGGGAGCTGGGTTCTGCCTCGTTTGCTGGACTGCACAAATTCTGAGCCTTGAGCTGTGTGGCGCTGCCTTGTAAGAAGTCCAATGACCCTGAGACTGCATTGCTGGAGAGGCTGCAGCCCTGTGAGTCACCCACATTGCATCTCCAGCCCGGGGGTGGGTGGGGTGGGGTGGGGTCCTTGGACGTCTGCTGCTCTGCTGACACCTACCTGAAACTGCATGGGACACCCCAAGTGACAACTGCCCAGCCAAACACTTCCTGAATTTATAACCCACAAATAGGGAGTAAAATAAAACAGTTGTTTTATGATGCCAAGTTTTGGGGTAGTTTGTTAAGGGACAGTGGTACCTGGTGGTCTTAGGTACTATGTTCTGTCACTGAAATGTAAGATTTTATGTAACCAGAAGGGAATGTTTAAACAAATATTTTGAGAATAAGAATTTTTTAACATTTACTCACCAATCCCTAGGGGTGAGGATATTGCTATCTAGGAGGCTGGCTCTATTTTTTAGGTAGAAGTGGTCCTTGAATTAATAGATGTGAATATCTTTTATTTCCTCCCCAAGCTTTTTTTTTTTTTTCAAATTTATATTCAAAATATTCCCCAAGTTTTTATTATGAAAATTTTCAAGCCCATAGAGAAGTTGAAAGACTAGTACCAAGAAGACTCATATCCCTTCCATTGAGATGATATGACAATATTTTGTAATATGGCAAATATATATAACTTTCTATACCATTTGACAGAAAGTTGCAGAATAAATCTTATTTTCACATAATTTTGGTGATCTTATAAGTAGTGTATATTTGCATTGTATAACTCTTGTAAGATGTAGAAAAAGAAAAAGAAAACAAAGTTCATCCGTAACCCTACTGCCCAGATTAACTGCCTTGAAACACGTTTTTAATTTGCATTTGGTCTTCATTGGGCAGGGGCGCCCTCTGCTGACGGTAGTGTGAATTGTCAGGGAGTGGAATTTTCATTTACATCGTCTCTTGGGGACTTTGGTTGCATTGATTCCTCAGATTTATGAATAAATGAAGAAACCTGAGTTTCTGAAACTGTAGACCTGAGCCCCATGGCCGCCTACCTGGGGATTTCATCAAAGTCTTGGGCGAGGCCTCACCTGAAACAGCTAGTCTGACCTACCATTCCTTGTTCTATTGCTCCCTTTTATGGTCCGAAAGAGATGGACATCCAACCCCAATCCACACCCTGGCAGTTCTACATCCGGTTACACGGCACACACATGTGGTTCCAACACCTCTCTCCCCAAACTGAACTGACTGTTTTTTCCTAGATTCTTTTTTCCCCTTCCTTTGATTCATCCTCCCTATCCCCTCTTCTCCAACCACATCTTGTCTTTATACTTCCCACCTTCTAGGGCCTCTGGTGTAAATTCACTTCACATTTGTTCTTTTTTCTATCAACTTCTGCCTTACTGAAAATTAGCAAATTCACGTATTCACATTTATACAACAAGGCCTCTACAAGATTTATAAAAAGAATATTCTCCTTCTCTCCCTTTCTATTCTTCCCTCCCTCCCTCCCCACAGGAAGTCACACTTTCCCTGGAAGTAGCATTCTGCCTGTTGCTTCAGGAGTTCCAAATAGGCATGGCAGTGAGCTCACACTGAATTACCTTGTTGTCTGCCTCCATTCCACGCTAGACAGGAACTGAAGTGATTTTAAAGTTACAGTGAATGAATAAAGTAATTAAACATTTTCAAGGTTGATTGTCATACCCCTTCTATCAGGAAAAATTCAAGGAAAATAGTCTGGCTTTGTGGTAAGAGTGTGGGGAGAGGAGTGAAGGAGGGAATGAGCATTTGAACATTCCAAACACTGGAAGCATCGATGTAGAGAGGGCTGACATGCAATGAAGACATGGGACCGTGTCACTCTCAGCTTTTTTTGGCCAACAGTCTTGTCTTGCTGCCTCACTTTGCCTTATGTCACACAGCTCCTTCTCAAGGGGCTCCAGAGCCTCATACTACGGAATGTGAAACAGTCTCAAACCCTCTGCTTGTTTGGCACGTGGCGATCCATGACATGACATCTAGAGGAGATGCATCTCTCTCAGTGCTCTCCATTTAAGCTGATCTGGACCTGCTCTCATCTTACCTCCACTAGCAGGTGGGAAGCCTTCTTAAATAACTGACCTCTGCCACTGCTCACAATGTCAGACCCAGTTTTCAGCGGGTACCAGACAACTGCCCTGCCTCAGGCCACACAGAGTTCTTTGAGCTACAAACCTGTGGAAATAGACAAGCTCCACCTAGACAGGTCTCCAACCCCTATTCTTGTTTTTCAAAACACCCTCCTTCCTGGTCTACTCTGATGTTCGGCAAAGTCACATAGACAGGGAATACTTTTTTTTTAATTGAATTATAGTTGTTTTACAGTATTATGCTAGTTTTAGGTGTACAACATAGTTATTTGATATTTATGTAGATTATACTCCGTTTGAAGTTGTTATAAAATATTGACTATAGTCTCCGTGCAACATATTATATTGTATCTTATTTATTTTATACCTTGTATTTTGTACCTCTTAATCCCCACCCCATATTTCCTCTCCCTTTCCTACTGGTAACCACTAGTTTATTCTCTGTATTTGTGAGTCTGTTTCTGTTTTATTACATTCGTTTGTTTTTAGATTCCACAGATACATGAAAACATGTACTATTTGTCTTTCTTTGACTTATTTCACTCAGCATAAAACTCTCCAGATCCATCCATGTTGTTACAAATGGAAAAACGTCATTCTTTTTATGGCTGAGTATTATTCCATTTTATATCTATCTATACCTATGTCTATAACTAGGTATATAATTATATGTATAACTAGATATATAATTATATGTGTGTATATATATATATATATATATATATATACACCTATATATATAACTATATATATATATCACATCTTCTTTATTCATTCAACCATTGATGGACACTTAGGTTGCTTCCAAATCTTGGCAATTGTAAATAATGCTGCTATGAACATTGGAGTGCATGTATCTTTTTGAATTATGGCTTTTGTTTTCTTCAGATATATACTCATGATGGAATAGCTGGATTTTTAGTTTTTTGAGGAACCTCCACACTGTTTTCCGTAGTGGCTGTGTTAATTTACATAACTGTCAACAGTGTATTAGGGTTCTCTTTTCTCCACATCCTGCCAACACTTGCTATTTTTGGTCTTTTGATGATAGCTGCTCTGACAGGTATTAAGTGATCTCTCATTGTGCTTTCGATTTGCTATTCCCTGATGGTTAGTATGTTGAGCATCTTTTCGTGTGCCTGTTGGTCATCTGTATGTCTTCTTTGGAAAAATGTCTATTCAGGTATTCTGCCCACTTTTTTTTCACTTTGATCTCTCAGATTCCTTTTAATTAAAAAAATTTGAAGTATAGTTGATTTACAATGTCGTGTTAGTTTCAGGTGTACAGCAAAGTGATTCAGTTATATACACACATATTTCTATATACCTATATTATTTTTCAGATTCTTTTCCCTTACAGGTTATTACAAAATATTGAGTATAGTTCCTTGTGCTATACAGTAGGTCCTTGTTGGTTATCTATTTTACATATAGTAGTGTATACGTGTTAATCCCAACCTCCTAATTTATTCTTCTCTCCCTTTCCCCTTTGGTAACCATAACTTTGTTTTCTGTGTCTGTAAGTCTACTTCTGTTTTGTACATAAGTTCATTTATTTGATTCCACACATAAACAATATCACATGTTTGTCTGGCTTACTTCACTTAGTGTGATAATCTCTAGGTCCATCCATGTTGCTGCAAATGGCATTATTTCATTCTTTTTATGGCTGAGTACTATTCCATTGTATATATATACCATATCTTCCTTTTTTTTTTTTAGAAGGACAATACCATTTATAACACCTCCAAGAAAATAAATACTTAGCTATAAATCTAACAAAACTTATATAGGATCTGCATGCTGAAACTACAGAATGTTGATAAAAGAAACCAAAGATGTAAATAAGTGAAGAGATATATCATGTTCATGGATTAGCAGACTCACTATCATAAACATGTGAATTCTCCCCAAACTTATATAGATTTAATGTAATTTCAATCAAAATCCCAGCAGTGTGTTTGTATAGATAAGCAGATTCTAAAATTTATACAGAAAGGCAAAATTGATAGAAAAGCCAAAATAATTTTGAAAAGAATAAAGATGGAGAAATCGCACTACCAGATTTTTTTTTTTTTTTTTTGCGGTACGCGGGCCTCTCACTGTTGCAGCCTCTCCCGCCGCGGAGCACAGGCTCCGGACGCGCAGGCTCAGCGGCCATGGCTCAGGGGCCCAGCCGCTCCGCGGCATGTGGGATCCTCCCGGACCAGGGAACGAACCTGTGTCCCCTGCATTGGCAGGCGGACGCTCAACCACTTCGCCACCAGGGAAGCCTCACTACCAGATTTTTAAGACTTATACAAGCTACAGTAATCTTGGCCATGTGGTGTTGGTAAAAGGAGAGACCCATAGATCAATGAAAGAGAATACAAAGTCTGGAAATAGACCCATACAAATATGGCTGATTGACTCTTGACAAAGATACAAAAGAAATTCAGTGAAAAAGAATAGTCTTTCAAACAAATGGCTCTGGAACAACTGGACATCCATCTACATGCTCCCCAAAACAAAAAACATAAACCTCACATTTAAAAAAAAATTAACTCAAAACAGATCATAAGCCTAAATGTAACATATAAAATAGTTAGAAGAAAATACAGGAGAAAATCTTTGAGAACTGGGGCTAGACAAAGAGTTCTTAGACATGAAGCCAAAAAAAGCACAATCCATAAAAGGAAAAAAAGTTGATAAATTGGATTTCATCAAAATTAAAGTTTTTGCTCTGTGAAAAATATGGTTAAGTGAATGAAAAGACAAGTTGCAGACTAGGAGAAAATACTGCAAAGTACGTATCTGACAACAGATTTGTATCCACAATACATAGAGATTCTAAACACAACAGTAGGAAAACTAACAACTCAATTTAAAAATGAACAAATGAGGGACTTCCCTGGTGGTCCACTGGTTAAGACTCGGTGCTGCCACTGCAGGGGGCACGGGTTTGATACCTTGTCCCCTGATTGGGGAACTAAAATCTCACATGCCATGTGACATGGCAAAAAAAAAAAAAAAATCACAAGGCACATGAAGAAAGAGGGAATCATGGCCTAATAAAAAAGGAACGAAAAAAGAAAAAGAACAAATGAGTTGAACAAACACTTTGCCAGAGAAGATACACAGATGGCAAGTAAGCACATTGAGCAGATCTTCACCATCACTAGCTATTAGGGAAATGCAAATTAAAACCATGATGAGAATTCACTACGCGTCTATTAGAATGGCTAAAATAAGAAGCACTGACAATATCAAGTACTAGTGAAGACGCAGCGCAACCTGTAGCTACCTTTTTGCTGAATAACAATTTTTTTCTCAAACACACTATAAAAATACACACTATATAAATATGTTTTTATAAGAGGTAATATTTTTACATTGACATTGTGGTTTCAGGCAAAGACACACTCACCAGTTGACTCAACAAAACAGTTTCTCATCAGAGAACATATGGAACAAATTTAAATTCGCACCGTATTTGAATGAACTGTAAAATGATTTTCTTTGCATGGTGGAATCTTCTAGATTTCAGCCTGTTGTGTGCATTCACTCTTTACTCATTTTAAAAAGCTCTCTTATATTCAGCCTTGATTTTGTCCTAAAGCAGGGTCAGCAAACATTTTCTGTAAAGGTTCACAGTAAATATTCCCAGCTTTGCGAACCATAAGGCCTCTGTTGTAACTACTTAACTCTGCCCTCAGCAGAGCAGCCGGAGACAACAGGCATTCATTTCTACTGGGCGGGTTCCAATGAAACTTTACAAAAATGGATTGCGACTTGATTTGGCCCATAGGCCCAAATTCACCAACCCCCATTCCAGGGGCTGGAGTAGGAGATGATGAAGCTGTGGCACGTTTAGAACATGGTTGGCAGCGATGGGGCAGGGCCAGTTTCCATGGACACTAAGCATTTAATTAGCAGCTGCCTGGATTTTTGGAGAAACATCTCAACTACTTGCACGTACTGGTCCTGAGGGAGTTTCAAGAGATGTTTCCTTCCTAACCCAGATCTCCTGCTTCAGCAGCACGTCCACGTTCTTAAGTCCTTTCACCATCCGTGCAGCAAGGGTGGGTGGAGCCTGAGGCGTGGAGGGGCTGAGGGCCTCTCTTAAGTGGCAGAGCTGTGTCAAGAGCCCAATTCTCCTGACCTCAACTCCAGGTCTTACCACTGGAATGAGGCCCCCTTTACAGGCAGGGCGCTCCCCAGAAAAACAGGAAGTATCGTCACCTGCCCCAACATGAAAGTAACTGAAGTGTTTCTCAGGGTTGTCCAGGGCTGGCATCAGAATCACCCACTCCATCGGCATCTCTGGGGGTGGGACCCAGGAGACCTTGATGCACACCCCAGGAGTATAAGCAGTTCCTATTCCTCTAGCCCATCCAGCGGCCCGAGACGGGGCCAGGGTCCAGGGCTTTCTGAAGAGAAGCCCAGTCTTCATGATACTCACAGCAGGCTTGAAGGAATAGACTTTATTACTCTAGCTCTCAAACACTAGAGGCTAAAATTCAGCTGAACTCTAACAACCTATTTACAGAGTGCTGTCAGCAGACCAGGCAAGGCTGGGCCTGGGTCTTCCCCGAACACCCAACAAGCTCAGCCTCCCATCAGGCCCGAGCCGCCTTCCCCCTGTAGCACACAGAGGACGTTTATATACACTTGACCGAACCCTCAGCGACAGGATACCAGGCAAGATGGCACCAGAGACACAGACGTATAGACACAGATGAAGGCTGAGGCTGCCGAGCAGGCCCGAGGGCCTGGCTCAGTGCTTCTTCAGGCTGTAGGCCAGGCTGCCAGGGACCGTGGTGCCCTGTGGGGCGGCGAGTTCCACACGGCAGAGCTGGTGCGCTTATGGTAGCAGGGCTTGCTCTTCTTGAAGATGTCCTCCAAGTCCAGTGGGAGAATGGTTCCGAAGAGCTGCAGGAGGTTCCGGGGGTGGCAGTACTGCCGGATGATGGCCTGGCTAAGCTGGATGCCTCTGGCCTAGTTGGGGATGGGCTTCCGGGGATGGGCCTCGTCATCGGGGGAGTCATCGCTGTTCAGATCCATCCCGTAGTTATCTGGGTTGATCTTGGGGGGGGGGCGGTGCCCTGTGGAGTCATTTGATGCGAGGTACAAGCTGGAGACTGCACGTCCACGGTCACGTTCAGGCTTTTGCTGGCCACCGCGGCCTCCTTGGCTTTTCTCCTGCTCCTCCTGCAGCCGCTGCTCAGCCAGGCGCTGCTGTTCTTCCTTCTTCTTCTCCTCCAGCTCCCTCTGCAGCCGCTCCTTCTGTAGCCGCAGGGCCTTCTCCCTCTCCTGCAGCTCCCTCTGGGCCTGGAGCCTCTCCCGCTCCGCCGCCGCTCCCGCTCCCGCTCGCGCCGCCGCTCCCGCCGCCGCTCCCGCTCCCGCCGCCGCTCCCGCCCCCGCTCCCGCTCCCGCCGCCGCTCCCGCTCCTCCTCCTTCCTCTTCGGCAGCAGCTCCTGGGGGCGCCTCTCCTCCTCCTCCTCCTCCTGCTGTAGCCACCTGAGCCTCCGCGCCTCCTCCTCCTGCTGCCTCTTGAACGCCTCCACCCCCTCCATCTTCTTGGCCTTCTCCTCGGCTAGACGCTCCTCTTTGGCCTTCTCCGTCTTCTCGTCGATTTGAGCAAACTGCCGCTCGATCTGTTCCTTCTTCTCCTGCTTCATCCTTTTCACCCGTTCCCGGGCCTGCAGCGCCTTAGGGAGGCGCTCCTCACGCTTCAGCTTCACCTCCTCCAGCCGCCGCCGCTTGTCCTCCACCTTCTGCCCGCGGAGCTGCTCGGCCTCCTCCTAACGCCGCAGGTTCTCCAGCCGCTGCAGCTCCTCCTTGGGGTCCACGCGCAGGGGAGCGTTGCGCTTCAATGAAGGATTTCATGATGCTGCTGTTGGGGGTCGAGGTCGGGGTCATGAGCAGCTCGTTCCTCTGCATGGTCTACAGGAGGGGCCGGAGGGGCCGCACCACCTTGCTGGCGGGACAGGGCGGGGAAGGGGTCTTGCTGCTGGGGGGCTGCAGCTCCTCACCCCCCAGCTGCTGCTCCTCGTCCAGCTCACTCACTGCCTGCTTGTAGCTGCGCTTCCTCCTGACACTCGGAGGCGGCTCCTTGGGGGCCATCTGCTTGGTCAGTCTCGGCCTCCCGCCACCCTTCAGAGGGCGTTCCCTGGCCGCCGGCTGCAGGCTGCGAGCCGGGCATGCTAATGGCGATCTTGGTGGCACTGCGGAGCCGCAAGGCACTGCCATTGCTTTGGGGACCTCCGGCTCGGCCGTCCTCTCCGGCTCAGCTTCCTTGCTGGGCTCCTCCACCTTGGGGCTCGCTTTCTGGGGCACCTCGACATGCAGGAGCCTCTCCAGGTAACTGTGGCAGATGAGGCGGCCGGCTCTTTGGTGGCCTTCCTGGCAATCCTTCTGCTTGATCTTCGGACGGTGCTCTCCTCTTTGGAAACCAGGGAGTAATTCTGGGCCAGCGAGACCTGGGGCCCCGGGGAGGACGGGGCGATCAGGCTGCGCCGCACCGATCCGCGGCCCACATGGGAGCGCGTGGGCGTGGAGAAGTTATCTGTCAGGATGGGAGCCAGCACCCGCTCCCGCCACGGGGAGGCCAGAGAGCTGGGTGAGTCCTGCGGGCCTGGGGAGGTCGCGGCAATTCTGAGCTTGGAGGCGGACCTTTCTGCCCCGCCCCCTCGGCTCTTGGGGTCCTGGGGTGTAGTTATCAGGGAGCTCACGGGGACAGACTCCAGTCTCTCAGCCTCTGACTTCTGGGGTGTTGAGTCGTCCTCCGAGGTCAAGGTGATATGGGAGGCCGAAGCCGTGGCCGGAGCCGGGGTGGGGGACGGAGCCTGGGCAGACTGGAGCTGGCTGAGGTGCTGCTCAGCGCTCCGGCGCTCGCTGATACCAGTCTCCACCACGGGTACCAGCTGGCACAGGGCCAGGCTGTCCTTGGGCTTCTTGGTCAGCACCGTGGGAGACTCAGGGGTGGGCGAAGGAGCGGCTGCCGCGGAGGTCGCTGCAGCTGCGGCCGCCGCACGGGTCACCCGCCGCAGGACGGAGCCGTTCTCCCCCACCACTGTGGCCAGCTTGTCCTTGTTACAGAGGCGCCGGGAGCTCTGACGGCTGCTCCGCGTCTTTCTGTGGGACAACGTTCTCCGGATGGGGTCTCTCTTTTCATCCTGAACATAAGAAATCCGTCTCTTTTTCCGTCGGTTCTTCTGAGAAGGTGTTTTGGGCATCAGCTCGGGCTCTTTGCTGAATTCTCTGGTGAACGTGCGCTCGGCCTCCTCCTCGATCTCCTCCAGCCACACTATGTCCTTATTGTCCACGTTGTAGACAAGCCCCATGAGCTTCTGGTCACAGAGCTCCAGCAAGTGAATGGGCCCTAGGGCTGTTGTCCCCATGATGGCTCTGTTCAACTGCACCGTGTCTCCTAAGTGCTGCTCTGATACAAGTCCGGCGCCCTTCCCAGCACAGATCTCAGCCCACCCGAGTTCCACCGCTCCCGGCCTCCAAAGCTCACGGCTGCAAGGAAGCAACCTACCATATCTTCTTTATCCATTCATCTGTCGATGGCCATTTAGGTTGCTTCCTTGGCCGGGCTATTGTAAATAGTGCTACAATGAACGTTGGGGTGCATGTCTTTTTGAATTATGGTTTCTCCAGATATATGCCCAGGAGTGGGATTGCTGGATCATAAGGTAGCTCTATTTTTAGTTTTTTAAAGGAACCTCCATACTGTTCTCCATAGTGGCTGTACAAATTTACATTTCCACCAACATTGTAGGAGGATTCCTTTTCCTCCACACACTCTCCAGCATTTATTATTTGTAGACTTTTTTTTTTTTTTTGCGGTACGCGGGCCTCTCACTGCTGTGCTCTCTCCCGTTGCGGAGCACAGGCTCCGGACGCGCAGGCTCAGCGGCCATGGCTCACGGACCCAGCTGCTCCGCGGCATGTGGGATCTTCCCAGACTGGGGCACGAACCCGTGTCCCCTGAATCGGCAGGCGGACTCTCAACCACTGCGCCACGAGGGAAGCCCTGCCCATTTCTTGATTGGGTTGTTTGTTTCTTTGATACAGAGTTGTATGAGCTTTTTGTATATTTTGGATACCAACCCCTTATTGGACATATCATTTGCAAATATTATCTCCCATTCAGTAGGTTGTCTTTTTGTTTTGTCTATGGTTTCCTTCACTGTACAAAAGTTTTTAAGTTTAATTTGGTCCCATTTGTTTATTTTTGCTTTTGTTTCCCTTGCCTGAGAAGACAGATCCCCCAAAATATTGCTAAGACTTATGTCATAGAGTGTACTGCCTATGTTTTCTTCTAGGAGTTTTATGGTTTCTGGTCTTACATTTTCAGGTCTTTAATCTATTTTGAGTTTTTTTTTTTAATACAGTTTGAAAAAATGTTCTAATTTTATTCTTTTACATGTAGCTGTCCAGTTTTCCCAACACCACATATGGAAGAGACTCTCTTTTCCCCATGGTATATTTTTGCCTCCTTTGTCATAGATTAATTGACCATAGGTGCATGGGTTAATTTCTGAGCTTTCTATTCTGTTCCATTAATCTATGTGTCTCTCTTTGTGCCAGTACTCTTTTGACTACTATAGCTTTATGGTATAGTATAAAGTCAGGGAGCATGATACCTCTAACTGTGTTCATTTTTCTCAAGATTGCTTTGGCTATTTGGGGTCTTTTGTAATTCCGTATAAATTTTAGGATTATTTGTTATAGTGGAAAATGTTATGGGTATTTTGATAGGGATTGTCCTCGATTCTTAGATTGCTTTGAGGAGTATGGACATTTTAACAATATTAATTCTTTCAATTCATGAACAAGGGATATCTTTCCATTTCTTTGTATTGTCTCCAGTTTCCTTCATCAGCATTTTATAGTTTTCAGAGTATAGATCTTTCACCTCCTTGGTTAAGTTTATTCTTTGGTATTTCATTCTTTTTGCAAATGGGATTGTTTCCTTGCTTCCTTTTTCTGATAGTTTATTATTAGTGTATAGAAAAGCGATAGATTTTTGTATATTAATCTTGTCTCCTGCAACTGTACTGAATTCATTTATTAGTTCTAATAATGTTTTGATGCAGACTTTAGGGTTTTCTATATAAAGTATCATGTAATCTATAAATAGTGACAGTTATACTTTTTTCCTTCCAATTTGTATGCCTTTTATTTCTTTCTTTCTTTTTTTTTTTTTTTTTTTTTGGTCTGATTGCAACATTAAATAGAAATGGTGAGAATGGGCATCCTTGTCTTGTTCCTGATTTTAGAGGAAAAGCTTTAGCTTTTCACCATTGAATATGATATTATCTATAGGTTTGTCATAAATGGCCTTTATTATGTTGAGATATGTTCCCTCTATAGCAACTTTGTTGAGAGTTTTTATCATGAATGGATGTTGAATTTTGTCAGATACTTTTCCTACATCTATTGAGGTGATCATGTGATTCTTATCCTTTCTTTTTTTAATGTGGTGTACTGCATTGATTGATTTGGGAATATTGAATAAATCCCATTTGATCATAGCATATGATTGAATTTACTTTGCTAATGTGTTGTTGAGGAATTTTGCATCTATAAACATCAGATATATTGACCTGTAATATTACTTTTTTTCATGTGTTTGTCTGGTTTTGGTATCAGGGTAATGATGACCTCACAGAATGAAGTTGGTATTTCATGGAAACAGAAATGACAAGAAAGCAGCGTTAGCAATACTCATATAAGACAAAATAGACTTTAAAACGAAGTTGATAATGAAAGACAAAGAAGGGCATTATGTAATGATAATAGGATCAATACAAGAAGAGTATATTACACTTGTTAACATATAAACACCCAGTACAGGAGCACCTAAATATGTAAAGCAAATACTAAGAGACATAAAGGGAGAAATTGATGATAATATAATAATTGTAGGGGACTTTAACACCCCCACTGACATCAACAGACAGATCATCCAGACAGAAAAGCAATAAGGCTACAGTGGTCTTAAATGACACAATAGATCAGTTGGACTTAATTAATAGCTACTGGACTTTACATCAAAAACCAGCAGAATACACATTCTCTTCAAGTGTACATGGAAGCTTCTTCAGGATAGATCTCATGCTTAGTCACAAAAGAGGCCTGAACAAATTTAAGAGGATAGAAATTATATCAAGTGTTTTTTGTGACCCAAATGGTATGAAGCTAGAAATCAACTAGAGAAAGAAAAATGGGAAAAGAACAAGCATGTAGAGACTAAACAACATGCTACTAAAAAAATCAATGGGTCAATGAAGAAATCAGAAAATACCTTGAGATGAATGAAAATGAAAACACAACTTTCCAAAATCTGTGAGAGTTCTAAGAGGGAAGTTCATAGTGATACAGGCCACCCTCAAGAAAGAAGAAAAATCTAAAATAAACAACCTAACCTACCACCTAAAATAATTAGAAAAAGAAGGACAAACAAAACCCAAAGTCAGCAGAAGGAAGGAAATTATAAAGATCAGAGCAGAAATAAATAAAATAGTGATAAAAAACAATAGAAAAGATATATGAAACCAAGAGTTTTTTTTTTTAAAGGCAGACAAAATTGATAAACCTTTAGCCAGGCTCACCAAGAGAAAAAGAGAGAGGACCCAAATAAAATAAAAAATCATACAGGAGAAATAACAACTGACACCACAGAAATACAAAAAATTGTAAGAGAATACTATGAACAGCTATATGCCAACAAATTGGACAACCTAGAAGAGATGGACAAATTTCTAGAAACACAAAGTTCTGCCAAGACCGATTCAAGAAGAAACAGACAATTTGAACAGACTGATCACTAGAAGTGAAACTGAATTTGAAATTTAAAAAACTCTTAGAAAACAAAAGTCCAGGATCAGACAGATAACAGGGGAATTCTACCAAACATATAAAGAAGAACTAATATCTAATCCTTCTCAAACTTTTCAAAAAATCAAAGATGACGGAACACTCCCAAATTAATTTTATGAGGCCACCATTACCCTGACACCAAAACCAAATAAAGACACTACAAAAAAAAGGAAAATTACAGGCCAATATCTGATGAATATAGATGCAAAAAACCCCCACAAAATATTAGCAAAACAAATACAACAATACATAAAAAGGATCATACAGCATGATCAAGTTGGATTTATTCCAGGGATACAAGTGTGGTTCAACATTCACAAATCAATCAATGTGATATACCACATTAACAAAAGCAAGGATGAAAATCACACAATCCTCTCAATAGACACAGAAAAAGCATCTGACAAAATTCAACATCATTCATGATAAAAGCTTTCATCAAAGTGGGTACAGAGAAACATATCTCAACATAATAAAGGCCATTTACAACAAACTCACAGCCAATATAATGCTTAATGATGAAAAGTTGAAAGTTTTCTCACTAAACTCAGGAACAAGGCAAGGATGCTCACTCTAACCACTTCTATTTAACATGGATTTGGAAGTTCTAGCCACAGCAATCAGACAAGATAAAGAAGTAAAAGGCACCCAAATAAGAAGGGAAGAGGTTAAACTGCTGCTATTTGCAGATGACATTATATTTTATATAGACAATCTTAAAGCCTCCACCCCAAAACTATTAGAAATAATAAATTAATTCAGCAACGTTGCAGGACACAAGATCAATATACATAAATCTATTGCTTTTCTATACACTAATAATGAGCTATCAGGAAAAGGAAGCAGAAAAAAATCCCATTTAAAGTCACATCAGGGGCTTCCCTGGTGGCGCAGTGGTTGAGAATCCGCCTGCCGTTGCAGGGGAAACGGGTTCGTGCCCCAGTCCGGGAAGATCTCACATGCCACGGAGAGGCTAGGCCCGTGAGCCATGGCCACTGAGCCCGTGCGTCCGGAGCCTGTGCTCCACAACTGGAGAGGCCACAACAGTGAGAGGCCCACGTACCGCAAAAAAAAAAAAAAAAAAAAAAAGTCACATCAAAAAGAATGAAATACCTAGTAATAAACTTAACCAAGGAGGTGAAAGATCTGTATGCTGAAAACTATAAAATGTTGATGAAGGAAAGTGAAGATGGTACAAAGAAATGGAAATGTGTTCATGAATTGGAGGAATTAATACTGTTAAAATGTCCATACTCCCCAAAGCAATCTAAGGATTAAGTGCAATCCTTATCAAAATACCCATGACTTTTTCACAGAACTATAACTAATAATCCTAAAATTCTTTTTTTTTTTTTTTTTTTTTTTTGCGGTACGCGGGCCTCTGTTGTGGCCTCTCCTGCTGCGGAGCACAGGCTCCGGACACGCAGGCTCAGCGGCCATGACTCACGGGCCCAGCCGCTCCGCGGCATGTGGGATCTTCCCAGACCAGGGCACGAGCCCACATCCCCTGCAACGGCAGGCGGACTCTCAACCACTGCGCCACCAGGGAAGCCCCAATCCTAAAATTCATATGGAACCAGAGAAGACCCCAAATAAAGCAATGTTGAGAAAAAAAGAACAAAGCTGGAGGTATAACAATCCTAGACTTCATACCATACTACAAAGCTACAGTAATAAAAATAACATGGTATCAACACTAAAACAACACTAAAACTAAAATAAATCAATCAAATAGAATAGAGAGCCCAGAAATAAACCCCTGCACCTATAGTCAATTATTCTATGACAAAGGAGGCAAGAATATATATAATGGGGAAAAGACAGCCTCTTCAACAAGTGGTACTGGGAAAACTGGACAGCCATATGTAAAACAATGAGATTAGAATCTTCCCTCACATCATATACAAAAACAAACTCACAATGCTTTAAAGACTTAAATGTAAGAACAGAACCATAAAAGTCCTAGAAGAGTACATAGGCAGAAAACTTTTTGACATAAATCATAGCAATATTTTCTTGGATCTGTCTACTAAGGCAAATGAAATAAAGACAAAAATAAACAAATGGGACCTAATTAAACTTAAACATTTTTGCACAACAAAGGAAATCATTGACAAAATGAAAAGACAACCTACTGAATGGGAGAATTTATTTGCAAATAATATGGCTAACAAGGGGTTAATATCCAAAATATACAAACAACTCAATATCAAAAAAACCCAAACAACCCAATGAAAAAATGGGCTGAAGATCTGAATAGACATTTTTCTATAGAAGATATACAGATAGCTAACAAGTACATGAAAAGACACTGAACACTGCTAATTATTAGAGAAATGCAAATCAAAACCACAATGAAATATCACCTCAGAATTGCTATCATCAAATGTCTACAAACAATAAATGTTGGATAGGATGTGGAGAAAAGGGAATCTTTGTACATTGTTGGTGGGAATGAAATTGTGCAGCCACTATGGAAACAGTATGGAGGGTCCTCAAAAAAATAAAAATAGAACTTTCATATGATCCAGTAATTCCACTCCTGGTTACATATCCAGAGAAAATGAAAACACTAATTTGAAAAGATACATACACCTCAATGATCATAGCAGCACTATTTACAATTGCCAAGACATGGAATCAACCCAAGTGCCAATCAAGAGATGACTGGCTTAAGAAGATGTGGTATATATCAGCAGTCCCCAACCTTTTTGGCACCAGGGACTGGTTTCATGAAAGACAAGTTTTCCACAGACTGTGGGGCAGCGGATGGTGCAGGTGATAATGAGAGCGATGGAGAGTGATGGGGAGCAGCAGATGAAGCTTCGGTCACTCGCCTGCTGTGCACCTCACTCACCTCCTGCTGTGTAGTCTGGTTCCTAACAGGTAGCTGTCTGTGGCCCCGGGGGTTGGGGACCCCTGACATATATAAACAATGGAATTTTACTCAGCTGTAGAAAAGAATTAAATGTTGCCACTTATGGCAACATGGATTTCCCACTAGTTATCTATTTTACATTTGGTAGTGTATATATGTCAATGCCACTATCTCACTTCGTCTCAGCTTACCCTTCCCCCTCCCCATGTCCTCAAGTTCATTCTCTATGTCTGTGTCTTTATTCATGTCCTGCCCCTAGGTTCTTCATAACCTTTTTTTTTAAAGATTTTTAAACTTAGATTCATATGTGTTAGCATATGATATTTGTTTTTCTCTTTCTGACTTACTTCACTCTGTATGACAGACTCTAGGTCCATCCACCTCACTACAAATAACTCAATTTCGTTTCTTTTTATGGCTGAGTAATATTCCATTGTATATATGTGCCACATCTTTTTTACCCATTCATCTGTATCTGTCAATGGACACTTAGGTTGCTTCCATGTCCTGGCTGTTGTAAATAGTGCTGCAGTGAACATTGTGGTACATGACTCTTTTTGAATTATGGTTTTCTCAGGGTGTGTGCCCAGTAATGGGATTGCTGGGTCATATGGTAGTTCTATTTTTAGTTTTTTAAGGAACTTCCATACTGTTCTCCATGGTGGCTGTATCAATTTACATTACCACCAACAGTGCAAGAGGGTTCCTTTTCTCCACACCCTCTCCGGTATTTATTGTTTGTAGATTTTTTGATGATGGCCATTCTGACTGGTGTGAGGTGATACCTCATTGTAGTTTTGATTTGTATTTCTCTCATGATTAATGATATTGAGCAGTCTTTCATGTGTTTGTTGGCAATCTGTATGTCTTCTTTGGAGAAATGTCTATTTAGGTCTTCTGCCCATTTTTGGATTGGGTTGTTTGTTTTTTGGATATTGAGCTGCATGAGCAGCTACATGTAAAAGAATGAAATTAGAACAGTCCCTAACACCATACACAAAAATAGACTCAAAATGATTAAAGACCTAAATGTAAGGCCAGACACTATCAAACTCTTAGAGGAAAACAGGCAGAACACTCTATGACATAAATCACAGCAAGATCCTTTTTGACCCACCTCCCAGAGAAATGGAAATAAAAACAAAAATAAACAAATGGGACCTAATGAAACTTAAAAGCTTTTGCTTTTAAGCAAAGGAAACCATAAACAAGATGAGAAGACAACCCTAAGAATAGGAGAAAATATTTGCAAATGAAGCAACTGGCAAAGAATTAATCTCTGAAATTTACAAGCAGCTCATGCAGTTCAATGTCAAAAAAACAAACAACCCAATCCAAAAATGGGCAGAAGACCGAAATAGACATTTCTCCAAAGGAGACATACAGATGGCCAAGAGGCACTTGAAAACATGCTCAACATCACAAATTATTAGAGAAATGCAGATCTAAACTACAATGAGGTATCACCTCACACTGGTCAGAATGGCCATCATCAAAAAATCTACAAACAATAAATACTGGAGAGGAAGTGGAGAAAAGCGAACTCTCTTACACTGTTGGTGGGAATGTAAATCGACACAGCCACTATGGAGAACAGTATGGAGGTTCCTGGAAAAACTAAAAATAGAACTACCATATGACCCATCAATCTCAATTCTGAATGTATACCTAGGGAAAACCATAATTCCAAAAGATACATGTACCACAATGTTCATTGCAGCACTATTTATAGTAGTCAGAACATGGAAGCAACCTAAATGTCCATCAACAGAGGAATGAATAAAGAAGATGTGGTACATATATACAATGGAATATACGCATCCATAAGAACGAATGAAATTGTGCCATTTGCAGAAATGTGGATGGACCTAGAGACTGTTATACATAGTGATGTAAGTCAGAAAGAGAAAAACAAGTATCATATATTAATGCATATATGTTGACTCTAGAAAAATGGTACAGGTGAACCTATTTGCAAGGCAGAAATAGAGACAGATGTAGAGAACAAATGTATTGACACAAAGGGGGAGGGGGGTGGGATGAACTGGGAGATTGAGATTGACATGTATATGCTCGTATGTATAAAAGAGAAAACTAATGAAAAAAAATAGCGTTCAAGTTAGATACCAAAATAATTCTCTCTTTCAGGACTATTTTTTCCACTGAGGTGTTTTAGTTTAATGGAGACCTTTAAGTATAAGACCACTGTACTTCTCTCTGCAGTGAGTGTTACCTGGCTTGTACAGTATGGACTGAATGACTTTTGAAGGTCTCTGAAATCCCTTGATTATGAAAGTAGAATATGCAGTTGAAAACACCTAGATGAGAGACTGGGGAGGACCAAAGTTACCCTTATTTCATCATTTGTTGATTTCTTACTCCAAGCCATAGTAAGAACAGGTGATGAGAATGTACCCCCACTATTTCTGTTTTGGAAATTTTGCTGATGTCCTTGCTGGCAGTGGAAGGCACCTTGTACTTGCTTGCTGAATAGGCAGCGGGCTGGTTGGAATCAGTGGTGTGATAAACAGGTAAGAGGGATTCTACATAATGCCACCTGCAGATGGGTAAATGCAACTTTGGAATAAAGAGTAGTCAATGTAGAGTAATCCACCAAAGGAAAAAGAAAAAAAAGAAGAAGAAACGAGGACAGTTTAAGATACCTCTGGGACAACATCAAGTATACTAAAATTCACATTACAGTAAGTCCCCTACATATGAAGTTTCAAGTTGTGAACTTTCAAGGATGTGAATGTGTGTTCCATCAACGTCAGGCATGAGTGAAATTGCAGCTTGCCCTCCATCTCCTATTGCTGATGATCCTTCAGCTCTACCATCTCCCACCTCCTCTCTCTCCTGCAGTCAGTAACTCTTCTTACCTCTTCACTTGATGCCAGCCCTGTATGCCAGCTGTTTTACTGTACTAATGCACTTTTCAAGGTACTGTACTGCAAGATTAAAAATTTTCTTTTTATTTTTTGGTTTATTTGCTTTTTATGTATTATTTGTGTGAAAATTATTATAAACCTATTACAGTACAGCACTATATAGCTGATTGTGTTAATTGGGTACCTAGGTTAACTCTGTTGGACTTATGAAAAAATAGGACTTATGAACACACTCTTGGAACAAAACTTGTTCATATGTAGGGTCCCAGAAGGAGAACAGAGAAATAGAAAAGGCAGAGAACATATTTGAAGATATAGTAGCTGAAAACTTCTCTAACCTGGGAAAAGAAAAGAATCCAGGTCCAAGAATCACAGAGAGTCCCAAACAGGATCAACCCAAAACAGACCACACCAAGACACATTGTAACTAAAATGGGATAAATTAAAGATAAAGAGAGAATATTAAAAGCAACAAGGAAAAAAGGATGAGCTATGTACAAGGGAACTCCCATAAGGCTGTGAGATGAATTTTCAGCAGAAACCTTGCAGGCCTGAAGAGAGTGGCATGATATATTTAAAGTGATGAAAGGGAAAAGCCTACAACCAAGAATACTTTACCTAAGGTTTTCATTCAGATTTGATGGAGAGATTGAAAGTTTTACAGGCAAGCAAAAAATGAAGAATTCAACACCACCAAACAAGCTTTACAAGAAATGATAAATGAACTTCTATTAAGTGGAAAAAGAAAAGACCACAACTAGAAACATGAAATCTCTGAAAGGAAAAATCTCATCAGAAAAGGTAAATATAGAGTAAAGGTAGTAAATCAACCACTTATAAAGCTAGTAGGAATGTTAAAAGAGAAAAGTAATAAAGTCATCTATATCCACAATAAGTAGTTATGGGATACACAAAACAAAAAAGATGTAAAATATCATGTCAAAACAGTAAACATGGCAGTATGGAGGTTCCTTAAAAAACTACAAATAGAACTACCATATAACCCAGCAACCTCACTACTGGGCATATACCCTGAGAAAACCATAATTCAAAAAGAGTCATGTACAAAAATGTTCATTGCAACTCTGTTTACAATAGCCAGGACATGAAAGCAAACTAAGTGTCCATGGACAGATGAATGGATAAGGATGTGGCACATATATACAATGGAATATTACTCAGCCATAAAAAGAAATGAAATTGAGCTATTTGTAATGAGGTGGATGGACCTAGAGTCTGTCATACAGAGTGAAGTAAGTCAGAAAGAGAAAGACAAATACCGTATGCTAACACATATATATGGAATTTAAGAAAAAAAATGTCATGAAGAACCTAGGGGTAAGACAGGAATAAAAACACAGACCTACTAGAGAATGGACTTGAGGATATGGGGAGGGGGAAGGGTAAGCTGTGACAAAGTGAGAGAGTGGCATGGACATAGTGTATATATATACACTATATATATATAGATATATATATCTATCTATCTATATATATATATAGATATCTATATATATATATAGATATATATATATATATACACTATATATATATAGATAGCTATTTTAGCATAGCACAGGGAGATCAGCTCAGTGCTTTGTGACCACCTAGAGGGGTGGGATATGCAGGGTGGGAGGGAGGGAGATGCAAGAGGGAAGAGATATGGGAACATATGTATATGTATAACTGATTCACTTTGTTGTAAAGCAGAAACTAACACACCAGTATAAGCAGTTATACTCCAATAAAGATGTAAAAAAAAAAAATCTGAAAACTAAAAAAAAAAAAAGAAAGAAAGAAAACCCAGTAAACATGGAGAAGAAGAGTAAACATGCAGGGTTATTAAAGTGCACTTGAACTGAATAGATCAGCAACTTAAAATAATTACTTATTTAAATAGATTGCTGTGTATAAACCTCATGGTAACCACAAAACAAGAATCTATAATAGACACACACACAAAAAAGAGAAAGTAATCCAAACATAACATAACACTGAAGATCGTCACCAAATCACAAGGGAAGAGAGCAAAAGAAGAAGAAAGGAACAAAAAGGAAGTACAAAAAAAAAAAGCCAAAGCAATTAAAATGTCAATAAGTACATGCCTATCAATAATTACTTTAAATGTAAATGGACTAAATGCTCCAATCAAAAGACAAAGATTGGCTGAATAGATGTAAAAACAAGACCAATATGTATGCTGCTTACAAAAAATTCACTTCAGATCTAAAGACACACATAGACTGAAAGTGAGGGGATGTAAAAATGCATTCCATGCAAATGGAAATTAAAAGAAAGCTGGGTGGCAATACTTATATCAGGCAAAATAGACTTTAAAACAAAGACTGTAACAAGAAAAAAAGGACATTACAGAATGATCAAGGGATCAATCCAAGAAGATACAACAATTGTAGAGATATATGCACCCAACATGGGATCAGCTAAATACATAAACCAAATATTAACAAACATAATGGCAGAAATTTAGAGCAACACAATAATAGTAGAGAACTTTAACACCCTACTTACTTCAATGAACAGATCATTCACATGGAGGAAACATGGGCCTTAAAACAACACATTAGACCAAATGGGCTTAATAGATAGATATAGAACATTCCATCCCAAAGAAACAAAATACACATTCTTTTAAATTTCACATGGAACATTCTCCAGAATAAATCTCATGCTAGGCCATGAAACAAGTCACAGTAAATTTAGAAAATTGAAATCATATCAAGCCTCTTTTCTGACCACATGCTATGAGACTAGAAATCAACTACAAGAAAAAAACTGCAGAAAACACAAACACGTGGAGGCTAAACAATATACTACTAAACAAACAATGGATCACTGAGGAAATCAAGGAGGAAATAAAAAATGCCTAAAGGAACTAGAAAAGAAAAACAAACAAAACCCAAAATTAGTAGAAGAAAATAAATTATAAGGTTCAGAGCAGAGATAAATGAAACAGAGACTGAAAAAAATAGAAAAGATCAATGAAACTAAGAGCTAATTATTTCAAAAGATAAACAAAATTGATAATTCTTTAACCAGATTCATCAAGAATAAAAGGAAGAGGGCCCAAATCAATAAAATTAGAAATGAAAAAGGAGAAGTTACAATGGATACCACAGAAATACATAGGATCATAAGAGATTACAATGAACAATAATATGGCAATAAAATAGACAACCTAGTAGAAGTAGACCAGTTCATAGATACATACAGTCTTCCATGACTGAACCAGGAAGAAATAGACAATATGAACAGACCAATTACCAATTATGAAATTGAATCAATAACAAAAACACTCCCAACAAACAAAAGTCCAGGACCAGATGGTTTCACAGGGAATTTCTACCAAACATTTAAGGAAGAGTTAACATCTATTTTCCTTAAAATATTCCAAAAACTGCCAAAAAAAGGAATGCTTCTAAACTCATTTTATGAGGCCAGAATCACCCTGATATCAAAACTAGACAAATATATTTTAAAAAAGGAAAATTACAGGCCAGTATCACTGATAAACACAAATGAAAATATCCTCAACAAAATACTAGCAAACTGAATTCAACAATACATTAAAAGGATTATACATCATGATTAAGTGGGATTTATCCCAGGCATACCAGGATGTTTGAATATCCTCAAATCAATCAATGTGGTACACCACATTAACAAATAGAAGTATAAAAATCATAAGATCACCTCAACAAATGAAGAAAAAGCTTTTGACAAAATTCAACACCTATTTATGATAAAAACTCTCCAGAAAGTGAGAATAGAGGAAAATTACCTCAACATAATAAAGGCCATAAATGACAAACCCATACAGCTAACACCATTCTCAATGGTGAAAAGCTGAAAGCATTCCCTGTAAGATCAGGAACAAGACAAGGATGTCCATTGTCACCACTTTTATTCAACATAGTTTTGGAAGTCCTAGCCACAGCAATCAGAGAAGAAAAAGAAATAAAAGAATTCCAATTCAGAAAGGAAAAAGTAAAACTGTCACTTTTCAGGTGACATGGCACTATACATAGAAAATCCTATAGATGCTATGAGAAAGCTACTATAGCTCAACAATGAATTCAATAAATTTACAGGATACAAAATTAATACAAAGAAATCTCTTGCATTTCTATACAATAACAATGAAAGATCAGAAAGAGAAATCAAGGAGACAATCCTATTTACCATCACATCAAAAAGAATAAAATAGCTAGGAATAAACCTACCTAAGGAGGTGAAAGACCTTCACTTGGAAAAGTGTAAGACATTAATGAAAGAAAGTTGATGATGATAGAAACAGATGGAAAGGCACACTATGTTCATGGATTAGAAAATTTAATTGTCTTAAAATACCATATCACCCTAGGCAAACTACAGATTCAATGCAATCCCTATCAAAATACCAAAGACCTTTTTCACAGAACTATAACAAAGGATTCTAAAATTTTTGTGGAACCACAGAAGAACACAAATAACCAAAGCAATCTTGAGTAAAAAGAACAAGGCTGGAGGTATCATGCTCCCAGACTTCAGATTATATTACAGAGCTACAATAATCAAAACAGCATGGTACTGGCACAAAAACAGACACAGAAATCAATAGAAAAGAATAGAGAGCCCAGAAATAAACCTACACTTATATAGACAATTCATATGCGACAAAGGAGGCAAGAATATACAATGGAGAAAAGACAGTTTTTCAACAAGTGGTACTGGGAAAACTGAACAACTCCATGCAAAAGAATCAAGCTGGACTTCTCTCTCACACCATGTAGAAAAATAAATTCAAAATGGCTTAAAGACCTAAGTGTAAGACCAGAAACCATAAAACTTGTAGAAGACAACCTAGGCAGTAAGCTCTTTGATGTTGGTCTTAGTAATATTTTTCTGGATAGATCTCCTCAGGGAAGGGAAATAAATTAAAAATAAACAACTGGGACTACAGAGACTACAAATCATTGGCACAGTGAAGGAACCAATCAACAAAACAATAATGCAACATACTGAATGGAGGAAAATATTTGTAAATGTTATATCTGATAAAGAGTAATATCCAAAATGTGCAAAGAATTCATAAACTCAATATCAACAAAACAAGAAACCTGATTTAAAAATAGGCAGAGGATCTGAATAGACATTTTTCCAAAGAAGACACAAAGATGACCAGCAGGCACGTAAAAAGATACTCAACATCAATAATCATCAGGGAATTTGTCCATTTCTCTCAGGCTGTCCATTTTATTGACAAATAGAAAATATGAACAGACCAATCACAAGCACCGAAATTGAGACTGTGATTAAAAATCTTCCAACAAACAAAAGCCCAGGACCAGATGGCTTCACAGCAAATTCTATCAAACATTTAGAGAAACACCTATCCTTCTCAAACTATTCCAAAATATAGCATAGGGAGGAACACTCCCAAACTCATTCTATGAGGCCATCATCACCCTGATACCAAAACCAGACAAAGATGTCACAAAGAAAGAAAACTACAGGCCAATATCACTGATGAACATAGATGCAAAAATCCTCAACAAAATACTAGCAAACAGAATCCAACCGCACATTAAAAGGATCCTACACCATGATCAGCTGGGGTTTATCCCAGGAATGCAAGGATTCTTCAATATACACAAATCAATGTGATAAACCATATTAACAAACTGAAGGAGAAAAACCATATGATAATCTCAATAGATGCAGAAAAAGCTTTCAACAAAATTCAACACCCATTTATGATAAAAACCCTCCAGAAAGCAGGCATAGAGGGAACTTACCTCAACATGATAAAAGCCATATATGACAAACCCACAGCCAACATCGTTCTCAATGGTGAAAAACTGAAACCATTTCCTCTAAAATCAGGAACAAGACAAGGATGTCCATGATCACCAGTATTATTCAACATAGTTTTGGAAGTTTTAGCCACAGCAATCAGAGAACAAAAAGGGATAAAAGGAATCCAAATCAGAAAAGAAGAAGTAAAGCTGTCACTGTTTGCAGATAACATGATACTATACATAGAGAATCCTAAAGATTCTACCAGAACACTAGTAGAACTAATCAATGAATTTGGTAAAGTAGCAGGATATAAAATTACTGCACAGAAATCTCTTGCATTCCTATACACTAAAAATGAAGAACCTGAAAGAGAAATTAAGGAAACACTCCCATTTACCACTGCAACAAAAAGAATAAAATACCTAGGAATAAACCTACCTAAGGAGACAAAAGACCTGCATGCAGAAAACTATAAGACACTGAGGAAAGAAATTTAAGATGATACAAACAGGTGGAGAGATATACCATGTTCTTGGGTTGGAAGAATCAACATTGTGAAAATGACTCTACTACCCAAAGCAATCTACAGATTCAATGCAATCCCTATCAAAATACCAGTGGAATTTTTCAGAGAACTAGAACAAAAAATTTCACACTTCTTATGGAAACACAAAAGACCCCAAATAGCCAAAGCAATCTTGAGAAAGAAAAACGGAGCTGGAGGAATCAGGCTCCCTGACTTCAGACTATACTACAGATCTATAGTAATCAAGACAATATGTTTTTTAAGGAACCTCCATACTGTTCTCCATAGTGGCTGTATCAATTTACATTCCCACCAACAGTGCAAGAGAGTTCCCTTTTCTCCTCACCCTCTCCAGCATTTACTGTTTGTAGATTTTTCGATGATGGCCATTATGAGTGGTGTGAGTTGATACCTCATTGTAGTTTTGATTTGCATTTCTCTAATGATTAGTGATGTTGAGCAGTCTTTCATGTGTTTGTTGGCAACCTGTATATCTTCTTTGGAGAAATGTCTATTTAGGTCTTTTACCCATTTTTGGATTGGGTTGTTTGTTTTTTTGATATTGAGTGGCATGAGCTGCTTGTAAATTTTGGAGATTAATCCTTTGACAGTTGCTTCATTTGTAAATATTTTCTCCCATTCTGAGTGTTGTCTTTTCATCTTGTTTACTACCATACGACCCAGCAATCCCACTACTGGGCATATACCCTGAGAAAACCATAATTCAAAGAGAAGCATGTACCACAATGTTCATTGTAACTCTATTTACAATAGCCAGGACATGGAATCAACCTAAGTGTCCATCAACAGATGAATGGATAAAGAAGATGTGGCACATATATACAATAGAATATTACTTGGCCATAAAAGGAAACAAAATTGAGTTATTTGTAGTGAGGTGGATGGACCTACGGTCTGTCATACAGGGTGAAGTAAGTCAGAAACAGAAAAACAAATACTGTATGCTGACACATATATATGGAATCTAAAAAAAAAAAAAGGTTATGAAGAACCTAGGGGCAGGACACGAATAAAGACACAGATGTAGAAAATGGACTTGAGGACACGGGGAGAGGGAAGGGTAAGCTGGGACGAAGTGAGAGAGTGGCATGGACTAATATATACTACCAAATGTAAAATAGATAGCTAGTGAGAATCAGCTGCATAGCACAGGGAGATCAGCTCGGTGCTTTGTGACCACCTAGAGGGGTGAGATAGGGAGAGTGGGAGGAGGACACAAGAGGGAGGAGATATGGGGATATATGTATATGTATAGCTGATTCACTTTGTTATACAGCAGAAACTAACACACCGTTGTAAGGCAATTAGACTCCAATAAAAATGTTTAAGAAAAAAAAAGACAGTATGGTACTGACACAAAAACAGAAATACAGACCAATGGAACAGGATAGAAAACCCAGAGATAAACCCACACACATATGGTCACCTTAGTTTTTATAAAGGAGGCAAGAATATACAATGGAGAAAAGACAGCCTCTTCAGTAAGTGGTGCTGGGAAAACTGGACAGCTACATGTAAAAGAATAAAATTAGAACACTCCCTCACACCATACACAAAAATAAATTCAAAATGGATTAAAGACCTAAATGTAAAGCCAGACACTATAAAACTCTTAGAGGAAAACATAGGCAGAACACTCCATGACATAAATCACAGCGAGATTCTTTTTGACCCACCTCCCAGAGAAATGGAAATAAAAACAGAAATAAACAAATGGTACCTAATGAAACTTAAAAGCTTTTGCACAGCAAAGGAAACCATAAACAAGACGAAAAGACAACCCTCAGAGTGGGAGAAAATATTTTCAAATGAAGCAACTCACAGAGGATTAATCTCCACAATATACAAGCAGCTCATGCAGCTCAATATCAAAAAAACAAACAACCCAATCCAAAAATGGGCAGAAGACCTAAATAGACAGTTCTCCAAAGAAGACATACAGGTTGCCAACAAACACATGAAAGACTGCTCAACATCACTAATCATTAGAGAAATGCAAATCAAAACTACAATGAGGTATCACCTCACACCAGTCAGAATGACCGTCATCAAAAAATCTACAAACAATAGATGTTGGAGAGGTGTGAATGTAAATTGATACAGCCACTATGGAGAACAGTATGGAGGTTCCTTAAAAAACTAAAAATAGAACTACCATATGACCCAGCAATCCCACCACTGGGCATATACCCTGAGAAAATCATAATTCAAAAAGTCATGTACCACAATGTTCATTGCAGCTCTATTTACAATAGCCAGGACATGGAAGCAACCTAAGTGTCGATTGATAGATGAATGGATAAAGAAGATGTGTCACATATATTCAATGGAATATTACTCAGCCACAAAAAGAAATGAAATTGAGTTATTTGTAGTGAGGTGGATGGACCTAGAGTCTGTCATACAGAGTGAAGCAAGTCAGAAAGAGAAAAACAAACACTATACGCTAACACATATATATGGAATCTAAAAAAAAAAGGTTCTGAAAAACCTAGGTGCGGGACAGGAATAAAGACGCAGACATAGATAATGGACTTGAGGGCGCGGGGAAGGGGAAGGGGAAGCTGGGACGAAGTGAGAGAGTGGCATGGACATATATACACTCCCAAATGTAAAATAGATAGCTAGTGGGAAGCAGCCGCATATCACAGGGAGATCAGCCCGGTGCTTTGTGACCACCTAGAGGGGTGGGATAGGGAGTGTGGGAGGGAGACACAAGAGGGAGGAGATATGGGGATATATGTATATGTATGGCTGATTCACTTTGTTATAAAGCAGAAACTAACACACCACTGTAAAGCAACTATACTCCAATAAAGATGTTAAAAAAATCATCAGGTTAATACAAATCAAAACCACAATAAGATCTTACCCCACAGAAATGTTATTATTAAAAAGACAAAAAATGACAAGTGTTGGTAAGGATGTGGAGAAAAGGAACCATCGTACACTGTTGTGGGAATGTAAATTGGTGCAGCCAGTATGGAAAACAGTATGGAGGTGCCTCAAAAAATTAAAAATAGAACTACCATATTATCCAGCATTTATACTCCTGGGTATTTATCTAAGGAAAATGAAAACACTAGTTTGAAAAGTTATGTGCACCCTTATATTCATTGCAGCATTATTTACAATCGCCAAGATATGGAAGCACCCAAATCCCCAAGGTCCATCGGTGGATGAATGGATAATGAGAATTTCACACACACACACACACACACAATGGAATATTACTCAGCCATAAAAAGAATAAAATCTGCCATTTGTGTCAACATGGACCTAGAGGATAGTATGCTAAGTGAAATATGTCAGAGAAAGACACACAATATATGATTTAACTTATATGTAGAGTCTAAGAAACAAAACAAATGAACAAACATAACAAAACAGAAACAGAGTTATAGATACAGAGAACAAACAGGTGATTGCCAGAGAGGAAGGGAGTCAGGGGTGAGGGAGATTAAGAGGCACAAACTTCTAATGTAAATGAATCATGGATATGAAATGTACAGAGTGGGGAATATAGTCAATAACTATGTAATACCTTTGTATGGTGACATACTGTAACTAGATTTATCATGGTGATCATTTTGAAATGTATAGCAACACTGAATCACTATGTTGGGTAACAAGAACTAACATAGTGATGTAGGCCAATTATAGTTTAAAAAACAAACAAAAAAACCAAACAAACAAATTCATAGAAAAAGAGATCTTCATTGTGGTTACCAGAGATGGGGGTGTGGTGGGAAGGAGAACTGGATGAAAATAGTCCAAATGTAGAGTTCTCATCATAAGGAAATATATATATTCTATTTCTTTAATCTTGTATCTATATGAGATGATGGTTGTTCATTAAATTTATTGTGATAATTATTTCATAATATCTGTAAGTCAAATCAGTATGCTGTCCACCTTAAACTTATACAGTGCTGTATGTCAATTATATCTCAATAGAACTGGAAGGAAAAACCAACTATTTACCAAATTGAAAAAAGAAATGTGATACACACACACACACACACACACACACACACAAACACAAACACAGGAATACTATTCAGCCATAAAACGAAAGTCCTGCCACTTGCAACAACATGGAGGAGTAATTCTCTTTAACTAGGACATGAGGAAAGAGGGAAATATCTTTAAAATGTTGAAAACAGTGGAATGCACATTATAAGAAAAGGTTCATGGATGATTTGATTGTATTCTCGACATACAAATGTTATTAAGGGTGTAGGGAGATCAGTGGTTTTCCTTGCCATCTGGCTGCTGGGAGAGATAACCTCAAGTTAAAGCAGGTAGTAATGGACTACCTGGGTACCGGACATAGGAAATGACTTAGCTATTGGAGTGCAGTGACCTGGAAATAACCATAACATGCGCCTGTGGAATCTTCAAAGATTGACCACAGTTTGCTCTGCCCAGGAAAACTCCTCTCCCTTCTGTAGGATCATTTCTCCCTTGAGCACTTGTCAGAAGGAGTCATGGGCTCTCCATTACAGGTAAGGGCAGAGCAGGCTGCTGTCTAAGGGGTAGAGAATGTACAGAATTAAGTGTAAAAATGTCAGAGCTACCGTCTGATGTGACTTGTGGGCATGAAACCACGTTCCCAAGGAAACTGAATAGACAGTGGCCTTGGTACTGATAGATGAAAAATAAAGAACTAACAAAACCACTATTTTGACATCAACACCAACATCATTTTGTAGAAGTCGCCCAATATTACCTAGCAATTGCATTCAATAAACCCTTATTGAGTAACTACCACATACCAGGAGCTCTTGTGGGAGTTTGGGACCTTTCTCATGGGGCTCACCATTTGACTTTCTAGCCATACAGTTTGCAACCAGTCTCCCTTGAATTTCCAAAAGGAACTTACATTGCTCAAGGTTAAACATTCCATGGACACTCCCTTGATACATTTTCATGATCCTGGGGAGTATTTCATCATATTTGGTTAAAACAATGTCCAGGCTTAAATTATTGTTGGGATTCTAAGCATCCTGAAAAAGATGTCAAGATATTTCCCACTTTATGTGTCTATAAAATCCCTCAAATATGACGTTAAGTGCAAGCAGAAGGACCTTCTGGTGTAACTGTATAACTCTGAGAGCATTGGCACTCCATAAATCTTCAGTGAGGGAAACCCAATTTTTGGAGGCTTTCCTGAAGAATTCCCTTTTGTTCCCAAGTGTCTGTTACCTAATCTCTGATGACAGCTTCATCCAGTCCTTGCTGAATCGCTTTTATCAAGTTGAGTTGTGTTCAGACAGCGTGTCATCAATACATATTTAAAAATATTGTAAAACTCAAGGCTGTGTTTGCAGTAAGAACTTTGAGACACTTTTAGGAAGACCTAGGGAAACTTTTGCCTCTGGTGTTATTACCAAGAATATTTATGAATCTTTAAAGTCTTTAAACTCATGGACACTGTAGCTTATGTAGCTAATATTGTTTTCTTCCACATTGGAGTCTTGGAATTCAAGAGTTGGATTCAGATCCCATGTCTGCAATAATATTTGGGGACATGTCTTCACTCCTGGGTTTACATCATCCTTTAATCCTGATTCCTAATAGACCAGTTTCCCTTACTGTGAAATAATAATAATAATATCTGCCCCATGTTCCTGGCACAGAGCTCCTAGAACCCTTGTAATTTCATAAGTGATAAGAACATTAGAAACACCTTTTGTTCTAATGTTTGCTCTTTGAACTTGGTTCCTGACATCAAGCACCTAAATCTCTTGGAATTTCCTGGGTATTAGGAATGTCTTTGGTTTAACGAGGTGATTCTTGGTGGGCTCTAGATGGGGCTGGTCAACAAAAAGCCTAGCCAAGAATAGAAGCTTGAAACTTTCAACTCCAACTCCCATTCTTTGGGGGAGGGGTTGGAAATTGAGTTCATGATTGATCATGCCTAGTTCAAGCTTCCATAAAAATCCCAGAACGATGGGGTTCAGAGAGATTCTGAGTTGGTGAACATGTAGAGGTTCTAGGAGAGCAGTGAGCTCTGGAGAACATGCAAGGTCCATGCCCCTTCTCCATACCATGCCCTATGTATCAGTTCCATCTAGATGTTCATCTATATCCTTTATCATAATCTTTTATAATAAACCAGTAAACATAAATAAATGTTCCTCTGAATTCTGTGAGCCATTCTAGCAAATTATCAAACCCTAGGAGAGGGTCATAGAAACCCCAATTTATAGCCTGTGGGTCAGAAGTGTAGGTGACCACTTGAGACTTGTAATTGGCATCTGAAGTGGCAATCTGACGTACTGTAGGACTGAGCCCTTAACCTGTGGGATCTGATGTTGTCTCCAGGTATAGAGTGTCAGAATGATTTAAACAGTAGGACACCCAGCTGATGTCACAGAAAATTTTTTGGTGCAGGGGAAAACCCCACACATCTGTTTTGAGAATTGCTGACTGTGATAGTAGAGTGAAAGTAAAGGAGAAACTTATAGTAAAAGAAGTGAGTTGTTTTTACTCACTTAGTAAAAATTTTATTTTATTTTATGTGCTATTGAAACCATCTAACTTCTTCAAAAGACATTGAGGATATAAAGAAAGTGGAATGGTTTATTCATTCTCTAACCGAAGGTGGGACTAGATATACTGATTCCTTAATTTTTTTTTTTTTTTTTTACTTTTCCAATTCTTAATCTGGAAAGCTACTGCTTAATTGCAAGGTTTATCATCAGAGGAATATTTGAACACAAATAATACATTAAAAAAATCTTTTACATGAGTCTATGTTGGCTGTCTCCAGCTTGAGTGTTTTAAATTCTGAAGAGTTTCTGCCCTGTTGTAGGGGTCACTGTGCTGTTCTATCATTGTTGTCCTAGGCCACAAGGAGGGCACTCAGTTACTGACCCAATAGCAGTGGGAACCTCATTGGAGCAGGTGGCATTTAAAGGCGTGCCCAGGGAGTGGGGAGAGTCAAGTGCACAGAAAACAGATCCAGTTAATGCTGAAGTAAATAGTTTGGTAAGGAGAGGATGTAAGAAACTCACCTTCAGATTAAAGAATGGGGAGGAAACAGCAGTTTCAATTATGCTATTTGAAAAAAATCGTGTCTATCCTCTTTTCTATCTTTTTACTTTAAAAAATATATAATTCATTTACATTTACACAAAAGGGTATACTGGGAAGTACAATTGACCCTTGAACAACTGGGGAGTCAGCGGTGCTGGCCCTCTGCACAGTGGAAATACACATATAACACGGTAGACCCTCTTTATAGGTGGTTCCTCTGTATCTGGGGTTCCAGGACTTGTGGATAAAACAAACAAGGCATCATGTAGTTTTGTAGTATTTACTACTGGAAAAAACCCGTGTATAAGTAGACGACAGCAATTCAAACCTATGTTGTTCAAGGGTCAACTGTATATCCTTTCCTTGTCTGTCTCCCTGGTCTTTCCCTCTGAGAGCAGTTAATGTTGGTAGCTTCTTGGGTATATTTCCAGATACACACACACACACACACACACACACACACACACACACACACACACACACACATATATATACAAAACAATACTTCCAGCCAAACTTTTTATATTTTTAATGTTATCTCCTTTTTAAAAATATTTTTTTTAATTTATTTTTTGGCTGTGTTTGGTCTTTGTTGCTGTGTGCGGACTTTCTCTAGCTGTGGCGAGCAGGGGCTACTCTTTGCTGTGGTGCACGGGCTTCTCATTGCAGTGGCTTCTCTTGTTACAGAGCACCAGCTCTAGGTGCGTGGGCTTCAGTAGTTGTGGCTCGCGTGCTCAGTAGTTGTGGCTTGTGGGCTCAGTTGCTCTTTGCAAACTTTTTTCTTTTTTTTTCTTTTAAATAACATATATGGTAGCAAATTCTACCATTCGGCAAGTTGTTTGGTCACTTAAGATATATTGAAAATATTACATATAAGTTAAAAATATTCTCTTTTTTTTATGGCTGTTTATACTCCAAGTATGGGTGTGCCATAATTTATTTAGCCAATCATTTGGGATGATGAGCATCTAAGTTGTGTCCTGGCTTTGCTATCACAAACAATGTTGCAATAAATCGCTTTGTATATGCATCATTTGTGCACTTGTGAGCATGTCTATCTGTAGGCTGAATTTCTAGAGGTGAAATTACTAATTAAAAGATTTGTCATTCATAATTTTGATGGATATCACAAATTGCTCTCAATAGAGTTTGTTGCAAACTTTATGATCAAACTTTATTTTACAAAACAGTGAAGATGGTGCTGCAGAGAGGATTAAATTTTTATTTATTTTATCATGGGTAAGATTGAGACCTTTTCTTAGTTTTAGAGTTAGTTATATTTCCTTTACTGGCAGCTCACTCTTGGCAACTCAGGTTATGTATAGCTTGTAATTCTCATTTATAGAAGCCTTTTTTTTTTGACATCTTTGTTAGAGTATAATTGCTTTACAAGGGTGTGTCAGTTTCTGCTTTATAACAAAGTGAATCAGTTATACATATACATATGTCTCCATATCTCCTCCCTCTTGCATCTCCCTCCCACCCTCCCTATCCCACCCCTCTAGGTGGTCACAAAGCACCGAGCTGATCTCCCTGTGCTATGCAGCTGCTTCCCACTAGCTATCTATTTTACGTTTGGTAGTGTATATATGTCCATGCCACTCTCTCACTTTGTGAGAGGAACTAGAGAAAGAAGAACAAACAAAAGACAAAGTTAGGAGAAGGAAAGAAAACAATAGGAAAGACCAATGAAACTAAATGCTGGTTCTTGGAAAAGGTAACCAAAATTGATAAACCTTTAGCCAGACTCATCAAGAGAAAAAGGGAGAGGGCCCACTTCAATAAAATCAGACATGAAAAACGAGCCATCCCAAAATCAGTCTAATTTTCAGCAGAACGTTAAGTACTTCTGAACCCCATTCCTGAAATAGAGGAAGGAGTTATAACAGTATTACCTCACAGAAGGAACTTCTCTAAAAATTAAATCAGATCATCCCTATAATGTGTTAAGGTAGGTTATGGTGCTTTAAAATATCTAAATATATCTCATAACTTCAAATATTTTATAATGAGGGGCAAAATGACAGATATAAATATGAAATTCCTAATGGTTTTAGTAAAAGTGTCAGGAAGCCAAAGAGTGCACTGCCCGATGTTTTATATTAGAGGAACAAAGTTGTCCCTCTCAAAAAGTGGGAAATAATAATTTTCTAAGGGTTTTATGGGCTGTGTAGCCATCACAAGTCAATGCTTTAATGATCCAAGGGACCTAGTTAAGACAGTTGCCTTAGTCTCATATGTTGGAGAGAACTTAAATTCAGGGTTAGGATAAGGTTAGGATTAGACCTCTGGAAAGCAAGAGAGTTAATAGAGAAGGATTAATAAACACTGAAATCTCCTGGCTTATAATTGGTGTCCTGGGAACAGAGAATCAGAAGAAAAAGTCCTTTTTGTCCAACCAGGGTCTTGTTATGTAGTAACAAGAGTGGATGTACCTAATGAACAGACATAAAGAGCTGTAAACATCTCCTCTGCTGCAGTCCCTGAGCTTGTATAACCTTGACATGGACAAGACCCAGTTGTTGCTTTTGGAGTCCTAAGTCTGACTAAAGGACCAATGCTTGACCCCTTTCTGATGTCGTCTGGGGACAGAGCTTCAGTCTCCATTATCAACCATCCAGGAATGGATTCAGACTTCCACACGGAGACCTTCCTCTCAGAGTTCCCATGCAGGAGATTCCAAGAGCCCAAAAGACGCTGCAGGAAAAGGTCAGAGAGAATATTTACCAGAGGTCACCTGAGAACCATTTCAGCCTAGCCCAGAGCCCAGAGACCACTATGGTTGTTCGCTTGCTTGATTAAGTATCAATGTATTTTTATGATACTAAAAAGAGAAGTGAACACTGAAGTCAGGAAGGCAATGTTCAGTGATACCAATTAAATGACAAGAATGGAAGCCCAATTAGAAGAGGGATGAAAGGCATAAACTGCTTCCAGTAAAAGTGAAACAGTGTCCTATATCTTATTAATTAACTGGAGTATAAAAATGGGACGTTAGCGATGGAGGATTATAAAACAGAGTGAGAGCATTTCTTTTTAACTTTTATGACAGGGTATATCTGACCATGTTTCCATATTGATGAGAAAGGTACACACCAAGGAATTATTGTGAATGCATCCTTGAAACAGCAGTTGCAAAGGCATACCCTTCACATTATCTTCTGTGAAAAAAATTGAAAAAAAAATTAAGACATGAAGAATGGCGTACTAATGACCTTACTTTGCAATTGTTTCATTACCTCTGAGGCTGAATATGTATGTGGATTTCTTAGCCATTTACTTTCTCTATCTCCTAATATCTGTGTGAATCCTCTTTTGTATAGTAGAATCTGTGAACTTTTATTCCTCTTTTTAAGTGCAATCTCTCAAACAGAGAATTCGAGTTTTTCAAAAATTGGCTGTTTAATTTTAGATTTTTTTAATGTAAGTATAGACGTATTTTGGGGAATTGTGAGTGTATGTAAATTTTGTATAATCACATCTACCAATATCGAACTGTGTTCTCTTCATTGCTTTTCTTTCTTTTTTTTTTTAACGTCTTTATTGGAGTATAATTGCTTTACAATGGTGTGTTAATTTCTGCTTTATAACAAAGTGAATCAGTTATACATATACATATATCCCCATATCTCTTCCCTCTTGCATCTCCCTCCCTCCCACCCTCCTTATCCCACCCCTGTAGGTGGTCACAAAGCACCGAGCTGATCTCCCTGTGCTATGTGGCTGCTTCCCACTAGCTATCTATTTTACATTTGGTAGTGTATATATGTCCATGCCACTGTCTCACTTTGTCACAGCTTACCCTTCCCCCTCCCCGTATCCTCAAGTCCATTCTCTAGTAGGTCTGCGTCTTTATTCCCATCTTGCCCCTAGGTTCTTCATGACCAATTTTTTTGTTTGATTTTTAGATTCTATATATATGTGTTAGCATATGGTCTTTGTTTTTCTCTTTCTGACTTACTTCACTCTGTATGACAGACTCTAGGTCCATCCACCTCACTACAAATAACTCAATTTCCTTTCTTTTTATGGCTGAGTAATATTCCATTGAATATATGTGACACATCTTCTTTATCCATTCACCTGTTGATGGACACTTACGTTGCTTCCATGTCCGGGCTATTGTAAAAAGAGCTGCGATGAACATTGTGGTACATGACTCTTTTTGACTTATGGTTTTCTCAGGGTATATGCCCAGTAGTGGGATTGCTGGGTCATATGGTAGTTCTATTTTTAGTTTTTTAAGGAACCTCCATACTGTTCTCCATACTGGCTGTATCAATTTACATTACCACCAACAGTGCAAGAGGGTTCCCTTTTCTCCACACCCTCTCCAGCATTTACTGTTTGTAGATTTTTTTGATGGTGGCCAATCTGACAGGTGTGAGATGATATCTCATTGTAGTTTTGATTTGCATTTCTCTAATGATTAATGATGGTGAGCATTCTTTCATGTGTTTGTTGGCAATCTGTATATCTTCTTTGGAGAAATGTCTATTTAGGTCTTCTGTCCATTTTTGGATTGGGTTGTTTGTTTTTTTAATATTGAGCCGCATGAGCTGCTTGTAAATTTTGGAGATTAATCCTTTGTCAGTTGCTTCATTTGCAAATATTTTCTCCCATTCTGAGGGTTGTCTTTTCGTCTTATTTATGGTTTCTTTGCTGTGCAAAAGCTTTTAAGTTTCATTAAGTCCCATTTGTTTATTTTCATTTTTATTTCCATTTCTCTAGGAGGTGGGTCAAAAAGGATCTTGCTGTGATTTATGCCATAGAGTGTTCTGCCTCTGTTTTCCTCTAAGAGTTTGATAGTGTCTGGCCTTACATTTAGGTCTTTAATCCATTATGAGTCTATTTTTGTGTATGGTGTTAGGGAGTGTTCTAATTTCATTCCTTTACATGTAGCGGTCCAGTTTTCCCAGCACCACTTATTGAAGAGGCTGTCTTTTCTCCACTGTATATACTTGCCTCCTTTATCAAACATAAGGTGACTATATGTGCGTGGGTTTACCTCTGGGATTTCTATCCTATTCCATTGATCTATATTTCTGTTTTTGTGCCAGTACCATACTGTCTTGATTATTGTAGCTTTGTAGTATAGTCTGAAGTCAGGGAGTCTGATACCTCCAGCTCCATTTTTCTTTCTCAAGATTGCTTTGGCTATTCGGGATCTTTTGTGTTTCCATACAAATTGTGAAATTTTTTGTTCTAGGTCTGTGAAAAATGCCAGTGGTAGTTTGATAGGGATTGCATTGAATCTGTAGATTGCTTTGGGTAGTAGAGTCATTTTCACAATGTTGATTCTTCCAACCCAAGAACATGGTATATCTCTCCATCTGTTTGTATCATCTTTAATTTCTTTCATCAGTGTCATAATTTTCTGCATACAGGTCTTTTGCCTCCTTAGGTAGGTTTATTCCTAGGTATTTTATTCTTTTTGTTGCAGTGGTAAATGGGAGTGTTTCCTTAATTTCTCTTTCAGATTTTTCATTGTTAGTGTATAGGAATGCAAGAGATTTCTGTGCATTAATTTTGTATCCTGCTACTTTACCAAAATTCATTGATTAGCTCTAGTAGTTTTCTGGTAGCATCTTTAGGATTCTCTACGTATAGTATCATGTCATCGGCAAATAGTGACAGCTTTACTTCTTCTTTTCTGATTTGTATTCCTTTTATTTCTTTTTCTTCTCTGATTGCTGTGGCTAAAACTTCCAAAACTATGCTGAATAATAGTGGTGAGAGTGGGCAACCTTCTCTTGTTCCTGATCTTAGTGGGAATGGTTTCAGTTTTTCACCATTGAGGACGATGTTGGTTGTGGGTTTGTCATATATGGCCTTTATTATGTTGAGGTAAGTTCCCTCTATGCCTACTTTCTGGAGGGTTTTTATCATAAATCGGTGTTGAATTTTGTTGAAAGCTCTTTCTGAATCTATTGAGATGATCATATGGTTTTTCTCCTTCAGTTTGTTAATATGGTGTATCACATTGATTGATTTGCGTATATTGAAGAATCCTTGCATTCCTGGAATAAACCCCACTTGATCATGGTGTAAGGATCTTGCTCAAGGTCATACATGTGATGAAGGGAGGCTCAAACCCAGGGCTGTTTAAATCAGATCACTCTCAGGAAACTCTACTCAATACTCTGTAATGGGAAAAGAATCTAAAAAGAGTGGATATCTGTATATAACAGATTCACTTTGCTGTACAACAGAAACTAACACAACATTGTAAATCAACTGTACTCCAATAAAAATTAATTTTAAAAAAAGAGAAAAAAAATCAGACCACTCTCTTAAGCACAGTATTATGTTGTCTCTAGTCAAAGCTTATTTAATAATAGCTCAATTTCCAAGGAAACAGGAACCCTCTAATATAAAAACTCTTATTTCTGGAAGTCAGCTCCCCCACCAGGAAATATTCTGTCTCTGAGGCTGTAGGCTCGGAAATAACTCAAACCCTAGAATAAGATTTATTAAGATTCCCCTAGTATTTTAATCTGACTTCCTCTCATTGTGATCAGGGTGAGCACAGTATCATATATATATATTTACTTGTATCTATTCCTTTTAAATTTTTATTTACATACTTTGATCTTTTATCATCTTAAGGTTTTCTATTCTTATTGGTTTTTTTTTAGTTGAAGTATAGTTGACTTACAATATTATATTAGTTTCAGGTGTACAGCATAGTGATTCAGTATTTTTGCAGATTATACTCCATTATAGATTATTATAAGATAATGGATATAATTCCCTGTGCTATACAGTATATCTTCATTGTTTATCTATTTTATACATAGTGCTTTGTATCTGTTAATCCCATACCCCTAATTTGTCCCTCCCCCCTTCCCTCTCCTCCTTGGTAACCACAGTTTCTCTTCTGTATCTGTGAGTCTTTTTCTATTTTGTGTACACATTCTTTTTTTTTTGGATTCCACATATAAGTGATATCATACAGAATATGTCTTTCTCTGACTTATTTCACTAAGCATAATACTCTGTAGGTCCATCCGTCTTGCTGTAAATAGCAGAATTGCACTCTTTTTATGGCTAAGTAATATTCCATTGTGTGTGTGTATACACACACACCAGTTTATATATATAAACTCCAGCGGCACCAGTTTACATTCCCACCAAGAGTGTACTAGAGTTCCCTTTTCTCTACATCCCTGCCAACATTTGTTATTTGTGGTCTCTCCATGATAGCCATTCTGACAGGTGTGAGGTGATTTCTCATTGTGGTTTTGATTTCCCTTATCTCCAAGACAAGAAGCTCCTTTCCTCAGTCATTTATAAATCGGGGTTTGAGCTTTGTCACTTCAAGGTCTCACCTGCTCTAAGCGGAATGTGACTCCTCAAGAGGTCATCGAGGTACAGCAGCTTTGGAGTCTCAGCCAGAAATACTCATCCTTAGAAGGAACCCTCAGTTTCAGTTTAGTCATAGATATGAGGTCAAATAAAGAAACTTGCCCTACACTCTAAGACAGGGATCAGAGCTTTGTTCTTCCCTCTCCTAATGCTACTAAAATAGCTCCATTACCCCAAAGACAATATTCCTTAAAACTGTGCTGTCCAATACAATATGGTAGCTACTGGCCACATATGGCTGTCTAAGTCTAAAATAATGAAAAATAAATTAAAACTTTAGAAATTTAGTGCCTCAGTCATACTAGCTACATATCAAGTGCTCAATAAGCTATGCACGGCTAGTCCACCACAGTGGACAATATAGATAGAGAACATGTCACAGAGTTCTATCAGAGAGTATGACTGTAGAAGGATGCTGCCTTTTCTTTATAACACTCTACAGGGATGCCCCGTCAAGGGGATCAGGTATGTTGCTAACAAATTTCTCCTATTCCTGTTTTAAAATGTAATTGGCTACATATGGTAGAAACCAGACTACATGGCCTAACCAAAGAAGCTTTCTTCCTCCTGAAACATGAATTCTAGAGCTAAGCAGTTCTAGGCTGGCCCTCAAGTACTCAGGATCCTTCTACTTTTCTGCTCTACCACCTTTAGCATGGGGTTTTCACCCTCATGATCACAAAATAGCTTCTGCCCTTCCAGCCATTGCAACTGCATTCCAGGAAGGTAGGATGGAGAAGCATAATATACAAGATATCCCATCATCATTTTCCATTTTAGTGCATTCTGTCTGGCTTCAAAATTTCACATCTGCATCTTTTGCCTGAAGAACTTCTCTAGTCTTCCCTATCCATGTGCAAAGAGAATTAATGCCCCAGGAATCACTCCTTAACCAAAGACTGACAGGAGCTGGTGTATAACTCACTTGCTTATTGGGTGAGATAAGTCTGAAGCACATATATTACACTGGCTCCAGTCGTTCCCCAGCAGGAATCCCAGTTGACCATGTTGGTAACTGGCTTGATAATCATATCCTTTACGGCTGTTTTCCCTTGCCTGACTCACAACTCCACTGCCTGGGACCATAAAATCTTTGTCTTAAATAGACTGAGCTACATTTCTTGAGCCATACCGTGGTTTGATTGGCAGCGCCACAAAAGATATGCCTACCGAGAGCCTGTGAATGTGACCTTATTTTGAAAAAGTGTCTTCACCAATTTCAGTTAGTTAAGGATCTTGAGATGACATAATTATGGATTACTTAGGTGTGCCCTAAATCCAATGACAATTGTCCTTATAAGATACAGAAGAGGAGAAGACACAAAGAAGAGAAAGCCCTATGATGTAAAGGCAGAAATTGGAGTGATGTGGCCACAAGCCAAGGAACTCCTGGAGCCACCAGAAGCTGGAAGAGGCAAAGAAGTATCCTCCCCTAAAGCCTTTACAGGGCGTGCACCCCTACTGATACCTTGACTTTGGATTTTTGGCCTCCTGAACGGTAAGAAAATTAATTTCTGTTCTTATAAGCCACCCACATTGTGGTAATGTGTAACAGCAGCCACAGGAAACTAATACAGACGATAAGGAAGATTCTTGGAATATTTGGAGGGTTACAGGAAGCAGCTGCCATTTGTGGAAATACACACACACACACACACACACACACACACACACACACACACACACTACTGAAGATCTATTGATTTGCCTCACTGACATGAAGCAACAGATGGAGCTGCAACTGTTCTACATTCTGCTAGATCCTCTTTGAATCTCTCTGCCTCTTGGGCCAAGTGCGTGTGTTTATCTCCATAACAAAGGGCTCTGGGTTCTGCAGAAAACCCTCATCACTGAGGTCAGAAGCAACACAGTTGGTCACAGGCTTTATTCCATCCTCATGAGTTTCCATCTCTTGCTTGCAGCTTCCAGCCTGCCTTTGATCACACCCCACGTTACATCCATCTTCTCTTTTCAGGATAAACCCAGAAAGCAGGTCACATATTTTACAACAGAAAACTTCTGTGGTCAGAGATAAATTTATCTTGTTCTGGCTGGCATGAAGGATTGAAAGAATGAAAAGATTATCTAATCCAATCCACAATTCCCCTCAAAAAATGATCTATATTTCTCTTGTCCCAGGGGATAAAATCAAATCCAAGCCACAATCCCCCCCAACAAAAAAGTGATCTATGTTTCCCTTGCTCCTTTATTCTTTAAAACCCAGACTTATAAAGAAAATAGAGCTGGAGCAGGTTCCAAGGATTGGAGGAGATAAGTCATGCATCCCTTGATGGTATGTCACACCTTGTGTGACAGCCTGAGTTGTGTCCCCCCAAAATTCATATGTTGAAGTCCTAACTCCCCATACCTTGGAATGTGACTGTATTTGGAGAGAGGGTCTTTAAAGAGGTAGTTAAGTTAAAATGAGTTCATTCAGGTGGGCCCTTCTCCAATTTGACTGGTGTCCTGATAAGAAGAGGAGATTAGGACACAGACACACACATGGAGAAGACCATGTGAAGACACAGTGAGAAGACGGCCATCTATAAGCCAAGGAGAGGGGCCTCAGAAGAAACTAACCCGCCTGGCACCTTGATCTCAGACTTCCAACCTCCAAAACAAAAATAAATTTCTGTTGTTTGAGCCACCCAGTCTGTGGTACTTTGTCATGTTAGCCCTAGAAAACTAATATACCCTGCTTCCAGAGGAGCCCTCTGGGGACACAGAACACTGACCATGGGGTGGGTGGGGCTAGAAGCTGAAATTCTGGTTTGAGACTGGGATCTCAAAAAAAGTTACCCATGGTCAAATGTAGAGTAGGATGTTTTATAAGTGCAGGAGCCTTTTGCCTTTTCATGGACTATTTCCAAACTTTGACCATAATTGTCTCCATGGTGACTGAAAATACATTAAAGATTCCTGGAGCTCTTCTCCCAAGTTCTCTCAATTGCTTATGCTCAAGGGTTCTCTTAGGATCCTAAGGAATGGAGGATGGAGCATCTCAAAACATACCCATGCTTTAATTTCCCTCCCCTCTTTGGGAGAGGTAGGTGCTCAAACGAAGCTTAATTTGATTTAGAAAAAATTAATGTCATGTTTCTTGGACAAAAGGATCATGGAGTTGAGTTATATCTATAGCAGCTAGAATCATGTTACCTTCTGTTTACTTGTGTTTTCCCCACACCTTTAGTAAGGTCTCATGTAACGTCCCACTTGGTTCATTAGGCTGTAAGAAAATAACGTTAAAAGTCCAACGTCCACCCTTGTGGAGTAAGGAGACACAGAGCCCCCTGAGACCAGCATGGGGATGTCCAGGCCAATTAGTTCCAGAAGTAAAGAGTCAGGGCTACAAGTCCCAATTACTCATCCCCATGGGAGCTGCTTCCCCTATTCCCAATCATGGGGTGTATGAAGTAAAGGGTTAACTCAGAGGTTAAAGGGTGCTCAAAGCCTGCACATCCCAAATAAAGGACTGGCCCTAGACTGCCTCCTGAAAGATGACCTCTAAGCCCCTGGAATATCCTGCCTGATAAAAGTGTCTTTGTTTACCTGAGGCCTTAATCCATGCCAGGTAGTCTGTGTTGACAGTGTAGCTGATGATGAATGCCTGTTTTTGTTTACCTGGGACCCTAGCAATGCTGTATTAGTTTGACCTCTGGGGGGACTAAAGAGTGAGTTGTGGGGCTTCCCTGGTGGCGCAGTGGTTGAGAGTCTGCCTGCCGATGCAGGGGACACGGGTTCGTGCCCTGGTCTGGGAAGATCCCACATGCCACGGAGTGGCTGGGCCCGTGAGCCATGGCCGCTGAGCCTGTGCGTCTGGAGCCTGTGCTCCACAACAGGAGAGGCCACAACAGTAAGAGGCCTGGGTACCGCAAAAAAAAAAAAAAAAAAAAGAGTGAGTTGTGAAGGTCAGCAGGAACTCCATGCCTACATGAAAGACCCTGATAAAATCTCTGGACACCAAGGCTCAGGTGGGCTTCCATGGTTGGCAGTATTTCATATGTGTTGTCACACATAATTGCTGGGAGAAATAAGTGCTGTCCATGCAATTCCACTGGGACACAACAACTGGAAGCTCGCACCTGGTCTCTCCTGGCCCCTGCCCCCTGCACCTTTTGCCTTTGCTGATTTTAACCTCTGTCCTTTCACTGCAATAAACCATAAATGTGAGCATCAGAGCTTTTTCGAGTTCTGTGAGTCCTTCCGGCAAATCATCAAACCCGAAGGTGGTCATAGGGACTCCCGACACAGAGGCCATGGATATTGTTTTATTAGGAGAAATAGTAGTTTTCCTTTACCTTCTCGAGTTCCACCAGTCCTTGAGAAAACGAGGAACATGAGCTGATCGCTCACCTTGTGGAACCTGAAGCTCCCCTTAGCCCCAATCCCAGGGAAAACATCTCCTCCCCTGCCTTGCCCATCACCCTCCCACAAATTCTCAGCATATGCCCAGAGAGAAACAGAGCCCTTAGACATCTTTCATCCCTGCTCTTTTATCTCAGTTTCCCCCAGACGCGCTGGAAAGAACATGTGTGTTCAGTGCACAGTCACTCATACAGCGGTCTTCCCCAGGAACCCCCTCCCCAGCCCCCTTCCCTCCTCTAGGCGGCAGAGCTGGGGGCTCTCACATGGCACTCTCGTTGCCTCCCCGTCCCCTGGACGCCCCCTTCTCTTGTGCCATGAGAGACTTGTAGGGCTTCCCCAGGCTGGGGAGGGTGAGTTCAGCTTCCTGCAGCTCCAGCTCCCGCTGAGACAAATGCTCAATGACTGCTGCTCCAATAGAGTCCCCCAGCACATTGGTCACGGTGCGAAGTCGATCACTGGAGGGGGTGGGGTCGGGGGGGAGGGAGAGACAAGCCACCATTAATCGAGGTTTGAAGAGCTCCACAGAGAAGAGGGTGCAGCAGCCAGGAGCTCCTTGTGCCTAGAAGTTGGGGTTCACATTCCAGTCTAACACAGGGTGGACTGAGCTCTGATATGCTCACATTTGTTATTAGCAAGGCAAGTCTTTTTTTTAATAAAACGTAAACGTCTGATATAGAAAATTAGGGGTTACGAGCTGAACAGCATACAGGATGAGGAAGGTAACCATTGTGAGTAAACAAGGCCAGACTGAAGACCAACTAAATGAGACTCAGATCCAGGGGACAGCTCCCAAGTGGGGACAAAAGTCCAGATTTTTATATGTAAACCTCCTAGTTTTAAAAGTTGAGGGAATTCCCTGGCGGTCCAGTGGTTAGGACTCGGCGCTTTTACTGCCAAAGGTGCAGGTTCAATCCCTGGTCAGGGAACTATGATCCCTCGAGCCACACAGTGTGGCCAAAAACAAATAAATAATTAATTAAAAAATTAAAGTTGAGGAATTTGTTTTTAAATTTGCAAGTCAGCTCTGCCCCCAGGGATCACCTTTTTGGTGACTTCTACATAAAGCAGGTACAGCAGGGCTTTTCTGGATAATGGGTAAAGACCCCATTGCTTACCTCCTCCCTGCCTTACTTCCCAAGGTTAACTCTATAGAATTTGGGATCCACATGGCTTGGGATATTCCCCCAGGCCACCTTTTCATTCTAAAATTCTAGAACTCTGCCCTTTCTGGAATAAGAGCCCATGTGTTGGGAGTGGTGCAGGGAGACTGGTGGGTTCGAGGACAGATAGTACCAGAGTCTGAAGAGCACTTACAGGAACCAGTCCACAGCTATGATGAGCGTGATATCTTCAGTGGGCAGGCCGACCGAGGTGAGCACAATGACCATGGTGACCAGACCTGCCTGGGGGATGCCAGCAGCCCCAATGCTGGCTGCTGTAGCCGTGATACTGCACGTGGAGAGTGAACACAGCGAGGCAGGAGGAGGGAAGGGAGAGATGAGGCAGTGTCAGAAGAGACACGAAAGAAGGGAAGGGGTCAGTTTCCCAGGGCATCTTAAATCAAATTCCCCAAAATAAAGAGCAAATCCAAAGCAACTTTCATTGAATGCCAATGCAGTTATGTTCTCTCGTCCTTTGTTGGGATCTGGTTAGACGTCCACCCAATGACAGAGGTTTTAAACAATTCATATTGCAGATGCAAGAGTAAGGATTTAACCAGTTGCTTCTGGGGACTGGAACAGGGCAGAAGAATCAACCTGGGCAGCAGCCGTAAAGCAGAAGCTTGAGTTCCCCATGTGCACATATGCTAGAAGTAGGTAGGTCAGTATAGACAGGTCCAGCTGCCAGAAACAGAACTCCGGAAGGTGGGCCAAATTTAGAGTCAAAAGAAGAAATTGTCTATGGTGCTGAGTGAATTTTAAAAATTAGACATTTACACATATAAGGTTTTGGAAAACTAAAAGGTAAAACACATAGAAAATGAAAGAGACAGTGATCCACCATCAAGTAGAGGGTCAGACTGGATCGCAAGCAGGCTAGATTTTAGCTCCTGCATCAATTTGGATGTCTAGCGTGGTGTGCTAAGAAGAATTATAAAACCACGGGGCTTGCCAGGAAAGGTGTTAGGGCCCTGAGGTTGACGCCCCCCCGGCCCGGTGGCTTCTGAAGTCCTTTCCCAAATTCTATAGTCGTGAACATAGAGCTACTCAAGATGCTTAACACAGACAATATCTCTTACAGAACAGTGATTGAGCAAACATTTGGGCTCACGAACAGGGAATGGACTTTGGGGTCCAGCAGATTTTATTCGTCAGCTGTACACCCTGGGACATAAACTCAGAGCCTATATTCCCTCATCTATAGAATGGCAGACATATACCTACCTTGAGGGGTTATTATGATCAGTAAAATAGAACAGTGCTTTGGGAATAGGGCCCCAAGAAGGGTCATTATTACTATTATCCTAAGTGAGAGAGAATATCTCTTCTGAGTGCTGGCCCTGGCATAAACAGTGATCTGTGCATGCCCTTGGGAGGCAGGCATCATGCTCTCAATGGAATGGTAAGATCCAGCTAATTCCACCTGGATCCAATAATCCAACTCAAACTTTGTTTAGATTCAGTCCAAACTAGGAATCCCTAACCATCCAATCACAATCTTCCACTAAATTCTGAAGCAATTACCTGATGGGTCTCAAGCTGGCCATTGCCACCAAGCTCTTTGCATAGATTAGAAGCTAGAAGTGATGCTCAGTTCCCTGATCCATTTAAGAACACCCCTCAAAAGTCCTTACCCTTTTTGATGACTTCTCTACTCCCCAGAATGTGAAAGTTCCCGTGAAAAGTGCTCACTGCAATGTTTGGGAACCTAAGCTAGACAAACAAACAAACCAAAACGTGTTCCTTTGAAATTATCTTCATGTCATCTTCACTGCATCCTTGGTTTCCCCTAGAAAAGGATTCTCATACCACAGCCTTCTGTTGTAAAGGCAAGGAAGATTGTTTGAAGAAAGACTCAGAGGCCTCAGAGGTATAAGATTCAAAGATCTCTGGGTTGTGTGGTAACAAGGTAGCTGGGACTTCCTCTACCCATAGTAGAAGGGACTTCACATGGGCTCAACATCTCACAGGACCTCAAGATGCTATGAGCCATAGCGCCCAGATTTAAGCTGTATCCCTGAATGTCCCTAAGCCATTGGGACCCAAGTTCAGCCTGTTTTCCTTGTCTGCAGAGTGGTCTCTCAGAACCCCTATAAAAAGAGAGAGCACTCCATCCTGCTGCTGACCCCAGTTACCAGTGTTTCCATCCAAGCCAGCTTTGTACTGTACTGCATGACATTGTGGTACCTGCCTTTATTCACAATCCCTATGTAGCCAAGAGGGGCAGAGAGCTGTTAGGGAGGGTAGGATGCTCCAATAAAGAGCATGGGCACTGGAGTCCAGTTTCCCTGAGATCATTAGCATTCTAGGTCTAAGGTCTTTATTTTTATAATATGTGAGAGACATCAGAATGCCTTCATATGCTATAGAGAAAGGTCAAGTAGAGGCAGTGGAGTTGAAAATGCAAGTAAGCAATGGAATCGCTGACAGAGCGAGAAGATAGGAGGGATGAGATTTGGGGAACTGTAGAGGAATGAGTTTTGAATAGAGCGATAGATCCATGTTTAAACTGAGATCAGGGGAGAGAAAGCATGGATGGATGCATACCACAATAAATCCGAGTTGTGGGGGCAGAAAGTTGGGTCCATTCACATCCAGTAACCTCAGTGACACCCCTGAGGTATAAGGCAATATGATCTTTTACGCAGAAGAAAATTGGAGAATGGAGCTGGAAGATAAATAGAGTGAAGATTTGGAGTGAGGGATGGATAATGGTGCCACCATGTACCTGGGTAGTTATCTACCCTGGATGCACAGCAGTATCACCTGGGCAGTTTTCACAAACATACCAATGCCTATACCCTACCCCCACCATAGCAAAGTCAGAGCCTCAGGGAGTAGGCGGTCTTGGGCAATGCTAACGTGTAGCCAAGACTTTGAATCACTGATATAAAGGGATTTCTGAGTGGAAATACACTTAGCTGATAAGGTAATGCGTCGTCTTGTAGTGGTCACTGCAGTAATCACCGCAGTGGGTAGATTTTTCTCTAGCTGGGTTCAGACACCTTGACATAGGAACGGATAAAGTGGTTGATTGAATCCCCAATGTTGAGGATTTGGAAAGACTAAGGGGTAAGGATGTCAAAGACGCTCTCAAGAAAATGAAAGAATGAAGAGCCATACTCTCTGGTCTGGAAGCTCAAGTGTGGTCCCTAGACCAGCAGCATCAGCATCACCTCTGAACTTGTTAGAAATGCAGAACCTCAAGCCCCAACCCGGACCCACTGAATCAGAATCTGCTTTTGAACAAGACTCCCAAGTGATTAGTATGCACAGAAAAGTTTGAGAGGCACTGAACTAAAACACATAAAGGGAAAGTGAAACCATAACGGAGGGAATGAGAGGAGTTGAAGAAGCAAAACTTTTCATGGAATTAAAGAAAATATGTAGGGGAAGTAAAGTAAGAGGGTGGAGAGATTGGAGACTGTGGCCATGATGCACATACTCGAGATGTCAGAGCAGGCTAAGCAGAGGCAAAGTCCAGGACATGGCCCCATGGGTAGGTGGCTGGAATTCCAAAGGTCAGCGAACTTTGAAAAGAAGATGATGGAAGAGTCACCTGTTTGGATGTTGAAATTATTTAGGGAGAGGCTAAGAAAATGGAAAGGAAAAGAAAGCTATACAGCATCAGCTGAGTTAGATAACCCTTCTCTGGATTCCCAAAACTCTTACGTTACCCATAATAAGCAGATAATCTTTTTTTTTTAATTTGGCAAGGGCAGTAATGGAACTATGCATAGGACATCATGAGATGTCATTCAAAGAGCCCACGCCTGTAAAATATTTAACGCTGTGTATGACACATAGCAAGTGTTTTATAAATGTTGGCCATCATCATCGTCTCCACTATCACCATCACCACCCTTATCACCCCCATCACTATCACCTCCGTAATCTACATCATCATCACCAACACCGTCATCATCATCATCATCATCCTCATCAGTGCGTCTTTTTCCTTCATTAGACTGGATCTTCCCTGAGTTCAGGAACCATGCCTTATTTTTTCCTGCGTCCCTCAACACATCCCCCTTCTAACACCCAAAGGCTCCCTTTACTTCTTGCTGTGACTCCCTCCCCTCCAACACCCCCAGCCAAGCGAATGACTTCTTAGGTCTCAGCTGTTGGCAGGTCCCACCCAAGGCCAACTCACCTGATAGTTGTGATCTGACCCAGGTTGAGTTCGTAGTTGTTGACTTGAGCGATGAAGATGGCGGCCAGGGCCTCATAGAGGGCAGTGCCATCCATGTTGACGGTGGCCCCCACAGGCAGCACAAACCTGGTGATGCGGCGGTCCACACCCAGGCCCTCCTCCAGACAGCGGAAGGTGATGGGCAGTGTCGCAGAGCTGGGAGAGAGAACCCCAACGGCTGAGAATAAGTGGTGGCAATGGGCCAAGGGAGGGCTCCCCCTGAGAACACTGGAAGGCAAAGTGGGAGCTAGAGCAAGGGGAAGATGGCAGGTGTCTAACATTTCAGAGGCTGATGACTGTGCGTGGGTGAGGGGAACTCCTCATGACACAGAGAGCACACAGCAATGAGGTCCCCCAGGCTGAAGGTCTCTTGACCCACCTAAAGCCAATAGCTGAGGGCTACTTACTAGGCACTAGTTCATGTCACCAGTTCACTCTAACTATCCACTCCCAGAAAGGAGGCAAAGGGCCTTCTGAGCTCCCACACCTCAGGGCTAAGAGAGGGGTATTACAGAAGACTCCTATTCCCCACTTCCCATGTTTATTCAGGGAGTGACCTCAGCTACACTAACCTTCTAGGTCTCTCTCTCCCCACTTGGGCTCAGCTGGTCCATAAAACATGTGCTCTGCCTGGTCAGCTCTATATCATGCAGTGAGAATCCTGGACCCACAAAGGGGATCTTTGGGTGTCCATGCCTGTGGCAACCCGGTGAGTTTAATTCTGGGGTACTATAGCACCAATCCTCCTTGGCCACAGATCAAAAGGCACATTCTCCAATAGGTGTTACAAGCAATAAAAATGATACTTTTCTTCCATCTGGTTGGCTCTAGTGATACATCTCAGATTGTTTTGAATTTGATCGATGGTGGAGAGGGGAGCTCTTTATGAAAACCCTGAAACCATAAAAAGGAAGGAAGCCAAGGGAGCTCCCAGAGGCCATCTCAAGGGGAGATGAGACCCTATGAGGTAGAAAATGACTGAGATCATGAGGCATGTTGGACCCTTTGTCCTAACCTCAAAATTTGCAGCTGGTTGTCCCTCCATATTAAATAGAGAAACACATAGCCCTGGTGGCTAGGATTCCATGCTCCCGATGCAGGGGGCCTGGGTTCGATCCCTAGCCGGGGAACTGAATCCCACATGCCGCAACTAAAAAGATCCCGCATGCTACAACGACGATCCCACACGCGGCAACGAAGATCCTACCTGCTGCAACTAAGATCCAGTGCAGCCAAATAAATAAATATTTTAAAAATAAAGAAATAAATAGAGAAACAGAAAAGGAGGGAAAGGGGTTAGGAGAGCCAGCCCAGGACAAAGATCAGTGCCCAGGTGTTGAGCACCTGGAGACCTTCAAGAGCACCTGACATTACTATACAACCCAGATGAGGTTCTGTAGTGGCAGAGAGGGCAGGACCTGCCTGTGAAAGGCAAAGAGTGAACCTAGGAAGGGTACCAGTGGTGAGGAGCAAGGCCATACCTGGAAGACGTGCCCATGGCAGTGATGAGGGCCTGCAGTATTCCCCCAATGAAGGGGAAAGGATTCCGATGGGTGATGAGGAAGTAGATGAGAGGCAGGATGCCACCGGCATGAAGGAACAAACCCACGATGACGGTCAGGGTGTACATGCCCAGCTGACCCCCAAGGACGGCCATGTCTTCCATCTCTAGGATCTTGCCAGCAATCAGGAACAGGATGCCCACAGGTGCATACCTGGGCCAAGCCAGACACCTGTCAGGCCTCCCTCATGACCTCCCCTACAAGCCTGGAGCTAGCATCCCCCAGGCTTTGCCAACATAGACCCTGGAGCCAGGCAACACACACCATACAGCACCCTACTCCACTCCAACCTTCCCCACACAATAACAAATGGGGCTGGGTCCCACACATAAATCCCACCTTTTCTTCCTGATTACTCACAGCTCGCCCAAAGAGAGCAGAAGAGATCCTACAACTCCAACATATACATTCTTATTAGGTCTCTCCTTCACCCACCCCCCAATTCAAGTCCCCCCAAATAATCACAGTCCTCAGGGCTTTTTCCCTAGACATTGCCCAGACACTCCCTATCTCTGGCCTTCTAACTTCCCTTATTCACTTCCCCCAACTCTTTGCTCTACATTTGTAACCTGTATGCCCCTATTCTCTTTCCTATAAGTACATATTCTCACTCATTCACCAGCCCTAAGTTATTTCACCTGGATTTCCCACAGACATCTTAAACAACCTGTCTTAAATATTATACAATATTGCTTATATGTGGAATGTAAAAAACAATTGTACAAATGAACCTATTTACAAAACAGAAATTGAGTCACAGCTGTAGAAAACAAACTTATGGATACCAAGGGGGAAAGGTGGGGGAGGGATAAACTGGGAGATTGAGATTGACATATACACACTACTATATATAAAATAGATAACTAAGAAGAACCTACTGTATAGCACAGGGAACTCTATTCAATCTTCTATAATGACTTATATGGAATAAAATCTGAAAAGGAGTGGATATATGTATGTATATATAACTGACTCACTTTGCTGTAGAGCAGAAGCTAACACAACATTGTAAATCAACTACACTCCAATAAAAAATTAATTATAAACAGCCTGTCTTATTAAATTACCTGTTCGTTCACTCAACAAATATCCATTGAGCACCTACTATGTTCCAGTCACATGGTCCCTGCCCTCATGGTGCTTACATCCTAATGGGGGAACTATGCAATACACAGAGAAGTATGTCATTAAAAACTTCAGGTAGGGCTTCCCTGGTGGCGCAGTGGTTGAGAGTCCGCCTGCCAAGGCAGGGGACACGGGTTTGTGCCCCGGTCCGGGAGGATCCCACATGCCGCATAGCGGCTGGGCCCGTGAGCCATGGCCGCTAAGCCTGCGCGTCTGGAGCCTGTGCTCCGCAACAGGAGAGGCCAAAACACTGAGAGGCCCGCGTACCGCAAAAAAAAAAAAAAAAACTTCAGGTGGTGATAACTACAAAAGAGAATCAGTGAGTGGGGCTGTAAGAATGAGTGGTCAGGGAGGGCTTCTCTGAAGAGGTGACATTTATGCTGATACCTGAATGATGAAAAGGATTTCCCAAATGCATATTTGAGGGGAAAGCATTGCAGGCACAGTTCAAAGACCGTGAGATGGATGTGAGCTAGAAGTACTGGAGGAGCAGAAAGAAGACCAGTATAGCTGGAGCAGTGAGTGAAAAGAAGAGTAGAGAAGACAGATGAAGCAAGTTCATAGGGGGCTCACCTGTTTTCCACTCAAAACAGCCCATTGCTTAGTTTTGTGAGTTTCTGCCAGTGATGCCATAATTCACCCATCACCAGACTTCCTTTGTTATTTGTCTCTTTAGAAATTGAAGTCTACACTTGGTCATTGTCATGGGGGATGTACTGGAGGAGGTGAGGACCGCTTGGGGAGGCGGTGCAATAGCTTAGGTCAGAAATGATGAGACGCAAGCTGAGGTTGTGGGAATGAGGAGACAGGGGACTCCTCCAGCCACATCCGTATTCCCCAAGCTGGGCTCGAGGTTAGCCCTGGTGGGTGGTTGCTGACTTGTCTCCAACTCCAGACCTACCTCTGTGAACAACCTGTTAACTCCTTTCTCAAATCCCTCACCTCCATCCTTACTTTCTCACACTCTGCAAAATTCCTCAACTCTGGATCAACTGTACATGACTTCTTTCCTCCTATACTCGGCTACCTGGCACATATGGATATTTTCCCAAACGTGCCAAGGACATCACTACAGACTCATGGTGCCCAATTCAGTTGAGCTTTCAATATTCCTTTTCAATCTTCTTGCTCGTCCTTGATAAGCTTTCCCTCCCAATCCCCTCAGCTGCTTTTCCAAGCTCTCAACTTAGCCTCTAGCCCCCCACCCAACTTTCAAATTATTTGGGATGAGGTACAAAGTTTTCCCCAATTTGGGAAGACAGCCTCGTTAACATCTTCCACCACCACTCCCTAGGTAGGCTCCCACCTTCTTGAACTCCTTACCATTCTCCAAACAACTCAGGTTCTTTCGAGCTTTGCATGTTCTATTCCCTCTGCTTGAAGTGCCTCTCCTTTCTTCCTGTCCTGTTGGATTCCCACTCACCTTTCAAGACCCAACTAAGAGGTGGATGTCTCCATGACTTCCTCCTCACCTTCCCAGACAGAGTTCACTTCATATCCCTCATTGGCTGCTTACTTATCTATACTTTTTTAATGTCTCTTGACTCTAGAACCTTCCATCTTGTATTACATTTATCTAATATGTGCCTGTCTCCTCCAAGACTTTGAAAGCTCTTTGAGGACAAGGACTGAATTCAATGTATCTCTGTATTCCAGAGTTCAAAATAAAGTCAGCCTGGGAAAATGTCTGCTGAAAGAATGAAGGGATTTAAAGAATGAATGAATGAATGCGTCAATTAAGGAATAATCAGTGAGCGGATAAATGAGTGAGAAAATGAGCAAATGAGACATGAATGATGGGTGAGTGAATGAATGAGTGGGTTAAGCAAATGGATGAATGAATGCAAGGAATATTTGATTGAGTGAATGAGAGAATAACAAATGTAGAGATGAACAAGTGAGTCAACGAATGAGTCCAAATGAATAGATGACTTGGTGAGTAAATCAATCAATCAATCAAAGAATTAACTAATGCGTGGATGAGTTTGTGAAGGAATTTATGAGTGAATGAATGAGTGACTTAACCAATGCAAAGAAAAATGAATAAATGAATGGGAAAATGAATGAACCAATTCATGGAAGAATGAAGATAAATAAATAAATGAATGGATAATTTGGCCAATCCATAGAAGAATGAGAAGATAGATAAATGATGGAGTGAATGAACAATGCACAGAAGCTTGAGTACAAATGAATAAATGAGTGAATAAATAGATGAACAAGGGAGTGCAAGAGTGAATAAATCATTGCACAAAGGTATGAATGAATGAGTAAGTGAATGAGTGAGGGTGTGAATTAACCAATGCATATATTAATGACTTTGGCCAAGTGGTCCCAACAACCACTTCAGGAGCTGCCCCACAGCCTGACTTCCCAGCCCTGACAACACCCTTCTGTGTGCCACCACCACCACCCCGCCCTTGTCACAGCCCAGCACTCACCAGATAATGATGCCCACCAGCCTCATAATAGCCTCATTGAGGCTGTCGAAGAAATCCCGCAGGACTCGGCCCTTGTGTTTCATGCCACCGATGACCAGCCCAAAGGCCACTGAGAAGACCACAAGGCCCAGGGCGTTGATGCCATTGGCTGAGCCAGGCACAGGCACAGTCTCCTCAAAGCTCAGCACCTCCTGCAAGGTGCCTATGGCCCGTGTGACATTTTCCAAGAGGCTGCTTCCGTTCTCCATTGAGGATAAAGGAGGCATGGAGGTGCCCAGCTCAGATCCATTATCTGTCCTCACAATGGTCCTGGTTACCAACCTCGTGCTGTACTGCGTCTTAAACTGAAATAAGGAGATATTGGGCCATAGACCAATGCATAGTAAATTGAGTGCATAAACAGGTTAATGAGGGAGTGAACAACCAATGAATGGAAGAATGAGTATAGATTCTGCATTTTTCACAAGCTCCCTGGGCAATGCTCAGACAGGTTTTGGGGTCTGTCTCCTCAACTGTCTATGATCAGAAGCCTTGTTTCCTCCTCCATTACCATCCCCAGGCAGCCTTTGACCTAAGTCCTTCTCTCTAACCTTGCCTTGATCACCACACCAATAGAAAGCACATTCTTTCAGACTCTTCCAAAAGCCCCTGGGCAATGCTCTGTCAGGTCCTTCTTCCCATCCCTCACTCCTGGACCATTCACTCAGCAGCGAGCTCCCCCACCCCTCCAAACCTCCTTGATCAGACTATGTACTTCCCCCTGACCTGTTTGAAGCAGGCCTCCACAAGGTTGGGCGGAAACATATTTCTGCAGAAAAACATCAGATGAATGAACGTGGTTAGACCTTAGAAGAGAATCTAGACTGATAACAGTAATAATAATTGCAATGGCAACGATAATAATAGAAGCCAACATCTGAAAACCGATCTAAGTGCCTTACCTATGGGATCTGATTTAAACACCACAATAATCCTAAAAGTGAGTGTTATTGATGTCCCCGTTTTACATACAAAGAAACCAAAGCACAAAGAACTTATGTAAGTTACCCAAAGCCACACAACTCCTAAGGGGTACAGATGGACCTCAAATTCAGGCCTGTCTGAGCCCTTTGGTACGACCCTATGCCACCTCAGGGACTTCAATTCACACACAGTGATGTCTCCAAAAAAAAAAACACGGAAAGCTCCCCCCAAGTCAGTGACTAGGGTAGAACTATGACCAGCCTTGATTCTGGCAGGCAAAATCTTGCTACTTTAAGAGAATCATTCACCTTCTGATGGATCTTGGGAACACCAGGCAAATACCATTTGTCCTGAGCCCATCTCAAGATGCTGCAACTATAGCCTCCCTAGCCTACGGGTCAAAAGATCATACCCTAGGAGTAAGCTGCTCTCAGAGGATTTATGCAAGGCTCCAGGACAGAAAATAGGTACCAAAAAAACTAGGCCCAACTTGGGTGTTGCATTTCCAGGCTGGATTAGCCCGTCCCCTTTGTCTCCCCTTGAGTATAGGTTGTTACATGTAGGGCTGGAATTCCCATCAAAATTAGAAAGGACGTCACCTGACCAGGTCCATGAAGGCATCAGCCGTGGGAACGGTCTCGATCCGGCCCTCTCGGTGCAGCCCCTCCTTGGAGCCCTTCCCAGGATGGATGATGGTGACCATGAGGATGCCGATGAAGACCGCGATGACAGTGGTCACCATGTAGTATACAGCTGCCCGCATCCCCATCCGCCCTGTTGCCTTGTTATCCAAGGACGCCATACCTGGAGGACAGGTGGTGCAGCCCGAGCAGCCCCATCCGCACCCCACCACCCACTCTCCCATCCATTTGCTCCACACTCCCCACACTGCTACAACCATTCCACCAAGCATCCCTCCCCCTTTGCCCCACCCCACATCGCCATCCTCCAACTCCCATTCTATGTTCCAAATACACCTTCCACTCCATCCTTTATCCCAAGCACCACTTCACTAACCTTCCCTCTATTCCAAGCCAGCATTTTCAACCCCCACTCCGTCCTCTATTCACCCCTATTTTGCACCATAAGCTCATCTGCATTGCTCTCTTCATCCTCCTATCCACCCCAAAATCACACCTCCCTCCAACCCAGCTCACTATACACTATCTGTAGTAGATACTTTTGGTCCCCTATCAAGACACCCTTTATCATGCTGATACACCCATCCTTCCACGGCTGAGCCTGTTGGCTGCTAACAGCTCATGCTGCCCCCTTCTCTTGAGGGCTGCCCTCAGCAGAACAGGAGCTTACTCACCCACAAAGTCCCCATGGGAGACCTACAGCCAATGACTGATTGGTACAGGGATTCAAAAGGCCAGCTCCTTTGATTTAGACGGTGGCAGAGTTGTGGAGAATAATTCTGTAGTGTTGCACATTCTCCAGAGCTCCCCGTGGGATCAGGCTGAGAGGCCAACCTTCTTCTGAACCCACATTTCTACTTAGCTTCTTTCCCCATCCCATCCTGCTCACCTCACTTCCTCATAGGTTTCTCTTGAGAGCTACCCCTCAATAAATCACTTGTGCAAATAGCCCCTTCTCAGTCTCTGCTTCTAAGGAAACCCAACCCAAGAAATCATTCTCCCTTCCCTTTATCTTCGTACCCATCCCCAAATCTGGAGATTGGCAATCAACCACCCATGGGCCAAATCTGGCCCGCTGCCTGTTTTTGTAAATAAAGTTTTATTGGAACACTGCCATGCCCATTTGTTTACAAACTAATCTGCTTGCTGCTTTTGCACTACAACAGAATTGAAGGGTTGCAACAGAGACCACATGGTCCTTGAAGCTGAAAATGTTTTCTACCTGTCCCTTTACAGAAAAAGTTTGCCAACCCCTGCATAGGCCATCCATACTTCCACCCCCCCCTCCACCCACCATCCTGTCTCCTGTATCTCAAACATCTTCATCCACGTCCCACCCCATTACCTTCCATGCCACATCCCAGCTACCTTCCCTGGTTGCCCCACAACAGCCTTTCTTTCATCTCTGGATGATACTAAGCCCCTCTCAGGCTGGTATTTTACCTCCAAGGAAAAGTACAGGAAAGCTACTGAGATAAGTATTGCAGGTCATCTGGGTTCTGGAACCCAGGTCTGATTGGGATCAGGGCTTTGGCCAAAGACTCAGAGCTACGTGCATGCTCCATGTTTGAGGTCCTGAGTTGGGGAGGTGGTCCCATGCTTGGAACAGCCGTGGCTCCAGGTTTGAGCTTGGACTCTGGGATGGGTCTTGGAGGCCAACACTGGCCTGGGCTCTCTCACCTGTGACCAGACTGGAGACAATGAGTGGCAGCACCAGCATCTGCAGCATCCTCATGAGAAGCTCTCCAGGGAAAGAGAAGTACTTGACCTGGCGATAGCTGAGCTGGTACGGGCGCAGGGCAAAGGCCAGGCTGACCCCTAGGGCCAAAATGAGGGGTCTGTAGGGTTGAATTTGGTCACTGAATCCCAAGCAGGGGCCATCCATCCATCCCAAGAAGGGCGTGTGTGTGGGTAGAGGTGAAAGAAAGAGAGAAACATTCTATGAGTGTGCGTGTTTGTGTATACATTGCGGAATGTATGAATTTATGTGTTATTATGTTGATATGTGTGTAAATGCGCACATTCATGTGTACATATGCACACATATGTGATAGTGTGTACTCACTTGTGCACATGTATCTGTACCTGTATATGAGGGTCCATGTATATGAGATGCACATGTTTTTCCTATGTGTGTATACAGGTATGACTTGTGTGTATATGTTACTGTTTTCAAGCATGGGGGTACACATGTATTCAAGCTCTTAAGTGTGCCATTGTGTGTGCAGAGGAATGCATGTGTGTGTGAACGTGTTTATAAGTTCTAGTATATGTGTGCAAGTGTGTGTTTACTTTTTTGCACCTGTATGTTTTGTGCATGCATAAAAACGTGTTCATGTTTGTGTGTGTTCGTATGCAGAAAATGTGCGTTTGTATGGTGCACACTTATGCCCGTATATACACATGCATATAGATGAGACGTTGTGTGTACCCACAGATGTGTTTGCAAGAATGTATACCTATTTGTGTGAGCGCGTCCTGGGGAGGGGGAATGGTGGACGTGTGCACCTGTGCAGGTGAGAAGAAGTAAGTGGCGGGAAGAAATATGCCGTGCGGGGAACTTCCCTCAAGTCCTCGCCCTCCAGGGGCAGAGCCCGCCCCTCCCAGACGACTCACCAATGACCACGGCGCTGACGGTCAGTAAGATGAAGGCGTTCCGGCGCAGGAAGCGCAGCACGTGCTCGCGCGTCATGGTCTGCAGGCGCAAGCGCGTTCTCAGCGCTCTCTGCTGCAGGCTGTCCAGCAGCCGCTGCAGCAAGCCCACCCGGCCCAGCCGCTGGCCACTCTCCCGCAGAAACAAGCTGTTGCCATGGCTGCTCATCGTCTACCTGCGGGGTACAAAGGGGCCCGGGCCTGGTGAGGGGCCGGACAGAAGGTGGATGTGGGAAGAGGGGAAAGGTGGAAGAAACTGGTGATGAACTCAGAGAGAGTCCAAAGAGCAGGGGAGGGGCGGCGTCGGTCTGTTGGGATGTGCCTGCGCTGGGCCACCTGAGAACACTGCCAGGGGTTCAAGGGTCATGTCCTGGCAGAAAAAGATCAGGGTCTCCAGAATCACTCCCAGGCATGGCTGGGAAGAGACAGAGGAGTAGGTCACAATATAATGGACGTTTTTGCCATTCTCTAACTCCAGACCCCTCCTTATCTCACGAGATCATCACAAGTAATTGAGAGCTGACTCAGCTCACAAACCAGACTAACAAATCTTCGCTGAGCATCAGCTTCACTCAGAGCCTTAAACAAGGCTCTCTGTGGTTAGCCCCCCAAGTTAATACGGTTTGGCGTCTAGCCTGGAGATGCCACCAAATGGGCTTTCCACAACAACAGAATCAGCAGGTGTCTGGCAAACAGTTCGTGCCCAATAAATGCAGCTGCTCTGTGTGAATGCCCAAGTGAGCAACAGGGAGAGGGAGAGTCCCATGGGATGGAAATGGGGATCATTCTTGATCCCAGCACCTCCTCAGGATCCTTTTTTTTTTTTTTTTTTTTTGCGGCACGCGGGCCTCTCACTGCTGTGGCCTCTCCCGTTGTGGAGCACAGGCTCCGGATGCGCAGGCTCAGCAGCCATGGCTCACGGGCCCAGCCACTCTGCGGCATGTGGGATCCTCCCGGACCGGGACACGAACCCGCGTCCCCTGCATCGGCAGGCGGACTCTCAACCACTGCGCCACCAGGGAAGCCCCTCAGGATCCATTTTTGAAGAAAAATGTGATGTTCAGAGTCACTCTGGGGTGCCAGGCCCTGTTTCCCAAACTTCAGACTCTTTACCTTCAGCCATATCCGTGTCATCTTATTTACCTAAATAATTGTAATCCAAACTGGAAACTTTAGATCATTACTTGAAATGCTTATTATATCTTAATACACGTTAAATAAAATGCATATAAGAAATAAAACTTGCCTATCCTTTTACCAACTAAACACCTTCCATGTATAGGGCAGCTTGGAAATTGTGAGGAACATTTGCCTTCATGAGTCTGAGGAAAATTTGCCTTCATGGCCCTTTCCTCCATTAAAATATATATTAAAATTATATTTGGTATAATTTGGTATGCCAAATTGGTATAAAAAGGAATATATTATTTTGGAACTAGATCAAGGGGATTGTTGTACAATGTTGCAAATGAACTGAATGCCACTGAATGCCACTTGAAAATGGTTGGTTTTCTGTTGTGTAAATTTCACCCCAACTTTTTAGATGAGAACAGTAATATTATATATTAAAACGTTTTCTTTGACTTGAAAGTTAAATTCTTTATTCTGATTTTAAAAGAAGCGAAAACGTTTGCATGGGTGTCCCTAAAAGTATCGTGGGCCCTGGGCACCTCCTATTGCAGAAAGATAAGCAGGCTTACCTATACTGATCTCACAGCAAAAAGTGGCAGCACCCCTCTTGTAGGCATACTGGCAATTCTGTTATCCCTATAGATTCATCCCCAGGCAAAAGGCTGACCACTACAGTTGGCATTGCCCGGGCTCCCTTGCCCTTTCAGTCTGGCCGGTAGAAAACAGCAGGAGAATGGAAGGTGGGAGGAGATGTAGGTGGAGCATTCTCTCAGCTCCCCCTGCCAGGCCCCTGTTTGGCATTGACTGTATTCCTCTACCTAAGGCCACAGCTCCCACTGAACAATCCTCTGCAGCTCTTGGTCACGTGGACAACTTCTTTGGAAAAATGACTATTTAGTTCCTCTGCCCATTTTTCAATCAGATTGTTGATGATTTTTGTTATTGAGTTGTATGAGATCTTTATATATTTTGGATATTAACCCCTTATCCAATATATGGTCTGCAAAATTGTTCTCCCATTCTGTAGGTTGCCTTTTCATTTTGTTGTTTCTTTTGCTGTGCAGAAGCTTTTAAGTTTGATGTAGTCACACTTGATTTTTGCTTCTGTTGTTTGTGCTTTTGGTGTCATATCAAAAAAAAAAAAAGAAAAATCAGTGCTGTGACCAAAGTTGAGCAGCTTCTACCTTACATTTTCCTCTAGCAGTTTTACAATGTCAGGCCTTATGTTTATGACTTGCATCCACTTCAAGTTAATTTTTGTGAGTGGTGTAAGATAGGGGTCTGATTTTCAATATTCTTCGTCTGTGTATCCAGCTGAGATCCAAACTAGTCACAAAAAACTCCAGAGCTAGTTTTGTCTATTTCCTATCTCTCCCTTACAAAACATGGTACAGAGCAGAGATGTACAAGCCATAGTCCAAGGACCAGTTCTGGCCCGCTGCTTGTTTTTGTAAGTAAAGTTTTATAGGCACATAGCCATACTCATTCTTTATGTACCGTCTACAGCTACTTTTGTGCTACAAGTGCTGAGCTGAGCTGTCGGAACAGAGATTTTATGGGTCTCCATACAATCTCTCTGGCCCTTTACTGAAAAATTTTGGAGATCCCTGGCCTAGAGGAAGAGCGTACATGAGCTCTTTGTTTCAAATCCCACTCCACCTTTCAGGAACTGGTCCCTTTCTGTGTGGCTTTGATGGCCCAATTCACGCGACACTTAGAACAGCACCTAGTGAGCATGAAGTAGATGACAACCAAGGTTAAGAAAAAGCAGAAATCCAACAGACACATGACTGAGGACTGAGAAAAATGCTGACAAGGGAGAGGGTCTTCCCATCAACATTGCTCAGTCCTGACTGCATTACTTGCTAAGCAATGCTTAACTTGAACTTGTTTTCCCAGGACCTTGGCCTCCACTTGGCCCCTTCTCAGTCTCTCTTGGACCCCAGGGGGCCTTCTCCCCTCACCCTGGGTTCTCTCTTTTCTAGTCTCTCCTGGTCCTAGGCCTTCTCTTGGCCCTGTTTCTTAGGCTTCCTACTCAGGAAACGGCCCTTCTAGTGTTCCAGGACCTTCAGGGATTCAAGGACGGGTCCCCCACCCGGTTCTCACAACCTCCAGACTCTTAGATGTGATGAGAGGGGCATCTCTCAGAGCCAGGGGCAAAAAGGAAGGAACTCCTACATTCTAAAGCAGAAGCAACCTACAGTGGGCAAACAAGGATGCTTTCCATACGTTTTATCTCAATACTCTGCTAGCCTGAGGAGTGAGTGAAGGGAGGGAAAGACAAGGAGGAAACCACATACATCACACACCACATACACACACTTGAACACACAACCTCACACACCTGTTGTGTACAACGGACATATACACAACTGCACAGACACACAGTTTCGCACACACAGAACTGTTCAACATACAACCCACACACTTTCAGAAAGGCAACTCCAAGTATTATGCTAGTGAAATAAGTCAGACAGAGAAAGACAGACACTGTATGACGTCACTTATACGTAGGCTCTAGAAAATACAACAAACTAGTGAATATAACAAGACAGAAACAAACTCACAGGTATAGAGGACAAACTAGTGGCTGCCAGTGGGGAGAGGGAAGGGGGGAGGGGCAACTTAGGGGTAGGGGGTTAAGAGGTACAAACTGTTATGTATAAAATAAGCTATATTGCTGTAATATATAAGCTATAAGAATATATTGTACAACACAGGGGATACAGCCAATATTTTATAATAACCATAAATGGAGTACAACCTTTAAAAACTGTGAATCACTATGTTGCACACCTGTAACTTATATAATATTGTACATCAACTATACTTCAATTTAAAAAAAAAAAGAAATGCAACTCCATTCATGCAGCATCAGTCATACAATTCCTACACACACAAACACACACACACCTGACACATTCATGAATGCCGTCAGACACAAAACCCCACACCCCTCCTCAGACACACAACCCCATACATACACACCTTCACGTCCTTGCACAACACCCCTTGTAAATGAAACTCCATATGGCATTTGCAGAAATGCCATTCCTACACACACGCACAACTTGGGACACAAAACTTCAGACACCCAAATTCCTTCCTACATTTAAACATTCAGGCCCACCCACCTCTTTGGGAAGGCAACCCTACTCATAAATTCAGTCTCTCACACACACACAAACACACACACCATCACCACCCCACACACAACTTCGGACCCAGCCCCCCGCCCCCCGCAGCGATGGCCAAAGTCTGTCACAACCAGGTCCCTCCGGAGTTGGAGGAATTAGCCCCAGATAGGGAAGGGAACCAAGCCCTGGAAAGGGACCAGGCATCAGGCGGAGATGGAAACCTGACCACCAGTAGAGGCCAGGGATAGAGGGACAGGATGAGAAGGGAGACGGGCAGGGAGAATCTGGGGTAACTAAGGCGATAGGAAACTGATCAGGGCTACGGGGAGATGAGCGGAGGCTACGACTCTAAGAGTCAGGGAGCAGCTGAGACAAAGAGCAGCCGAGAGATGGGAACGTGGGCGCAGGGGGCGCCCCACCCGCCCGACCCCAGGGTAGGCCAAGCCGGCCTCGGATCCCGCCTGCCCCGAACCTCAGAGCCCCCGCCCTCGAGGAGCCGTGGTGTTCCCACTCACCAGGGCCAGGAGCTGCGGGGGCGGCCCGCCCGCGTGTCCGCCTACGCGCTGCGCCGGGAGGCAGAAGCCGGAGCCCAGAGAAGCGCCCGGCCAGGGCAGGGGGGAACCGCCAGAGACCGCGCAGCGCCGGCTCCAGGACCAAAAGGCCGAGGTACCCGCGCTGAGCCGCGACGCGCTGTGCAGCGAGTGGGATCGGCGCCAGCCCTGCGTTCACGTGGGTGTGGGGGCCCCGGGTCGCTGGAGGTGGGAGGCGGGGGCGGGATCCCCTCCGGGATGCCCCCAGCCTCCCCCGCGCCCAGCCCTGGCTCAGCAGCAGCTTGGGAGAAAGGGCGCTGCCTGTTTGGGGAGGGAGGGGATCCTGGGGTAGGCGGGGTGGTTGGCCTCTCTCTCGTCTAGCCCCCGCCCCCCAGCTCAGAGCCGCGCCTCCGAGCCCCAGCCTCCCGCCGCCTCCTGAGCCCTCCCGAGGCCAGAACATCCCTGGAGAGCGCGGGGACCAGGCCCTGGCACCACTGGGCCCAAGCCCGCATCCTCAGCGGAGGTCTGGAGATGGCGCGGGCGTAAGCGTCCGAGTGAGCGCAGCCTCTGCGTGGGCTCGGCTGCCCCTCTTCTCCCTCGGGGCGCACATTCCATCCTTGGCCACTTGGCCGCTGTGTGAGCTTGAGCCAACCCCTCTCCCTCTCTGTGCCTGGTCTCCTCGTTTAAACAACGGAGATGACTCAGCCGACCCCACAGAAAATTAAAGCTGAGAAAATTGAAGTGCGTGAGCATGGAAATCCTCCCTGCAGCGTGAAGCACTGTGCAAGTGGGAGGCAAATCACTGCTGTTAATATTGTAATTAATATTATTCTTTGCACTCTTTAGGATACACCGGGCAATGTTGATTTTGCTTTTCTTCCCAAATGGCACTGACTTGGCTGTTTCCAATATCTCCTACCTCTCCTGAAAAGTAATTGCTATGTTTAAGAGCTGAGCACAGAGCACGGCATGTGATAAAAACCCAATACATGTTTGCTACTATTATTGTTATTGAGCAGTTGTTGACGGCAACTTCCTAGTCTAGGCAGGCTCTTTTACTCATATTTAATCTACCCACCCCTATGCAGTAGATATCATTACCCTCATTTGCAGATGATGACACAGGCTCTCAGAGAGGTTCAGTAACTTGACCAAGGTCACACAGCCGGGGAGCAGTCACCCCAATTCCAATTCTTTGTGCGTACAGCCCCCACTCTCCTTCTTGACACAATACCTTCTAGATAAGCAGTTCTCAAACTTAGCTGTACCTTAGAATCACCAGGGGAGCCTTTAAAAATTCTGATACTCAGGTGGCATCCCAGACCAATCTCGTCAGCTTCCCTGGGCGAGGGGCTCAGGCATATTTTAATGCTCCTCAAATGATTTCAATGTCTGGCTGAAGTCGAACCCCTGCCCTAGATGTCAGGTTCTCCTGGGCCACACCTGCAACTCCTCCCTGAAACCTTCACACTCCCTCTCTTTCAGTCACCAGCTGTGCACAGATGATTCTGCATCCTTTTCTGAGCCTTGAGCTGCCCCTGAGGTCCTGGTTCATACAGTTATTCACTCCACACATATTTATCGTTCATCCACCCACTATGCTTCAAGCTGTGCTGGAGGCTGGAAGACAGAGCACCCCTTGCTCTTTCACACAAAATAAGAAGAAGAAACATCAGTGGTTCTCAAACTATTGGGTCTTGAAACCACTTTACACTCTTAAAATTAAGGAGGATCCCCCAAAACTCACAACCCCAGTCTAATCATGATTTTTTTTTAAGTCACGCAAATTCCAATAAGGGGCATCCTGCAATATGTCTAACCAGTACTCCTCAAAACTGTCAAGTCATAAAAACAAGGAAAGTCTAAAACAAGTAAAGAAGAGCCTAAGGAGACATGATGTCTAGGGTAATATGGGGTCCTGCATGTGTTCCTGGAACAGAAAAAGGATATTAGGAGAAAACTGAGGGAATCTGAATAGGGTTTAATACTAATATATCTTTACTTTAATAAAAATTTATTAGAATTTAATACTATTAAAGACTTTAATACTAATGTATCAATATTGGCTCATTAATTGTAACAAGTGTGTCTACTAATGGAAGATATTAATAATAGGAGAATAATAATAGGGGAAATTTTGGGGGGAGGTGAAGGGATATGGGGACTCTGCACTATCTTTTCAATCTTTCTGTAAATCTAAAACTATTCTAAGAAACTGTGTCTGTTGGTTAAAAAAAATCACGGAGGGGAAAAAAATGATGATGGAGGACTCGAAAGAGTTTTTGTCTGTATAAGTTATACCTATTAATCTTTATTGGAAATAAATCTGAGAAAGTATTTCAATATTTGTTTATTCATTTTAGCATAATAATAAATTCATTACATGTTAACATAAATAGATTTTTATGAAAATAGCTATATTTTCCAAAACAAGAAAAAAATTATTAGAAGAGTGGCAATGTTTTACACTTTTACAAATTGTTTAATGACTAGCTTAATAAAAAGAAAGCAAGATTCTCATACAGTTGATCCTCCTTATGTGAGGATTCCATATTTGCAAATTCACCTACTTGCTAAAATTTATCTGTGACCCCAAAATAGATACCCATGGCACTTTTGGGGCCATTAGCAGACATGCTCAGCATGGTAAAAAATTTGAACTGGTTGATATGCTAAGGTCAAGTTTCCAGCTAAGGTCAAACAAGGCAACCCTCTACCTTCTTGTTTCAGGTGTCATTCTGTAAAAAATGTTCTTTCCACGGTCTGTTTAATGCTGCATTTTCCCCATTTTTGTGCTTTTTGTTGATTCTGCTGTTTGAAGTGACCCCAGACACAGTGCTGAAGTGCTGTCTGATGTTCTTTAGCACAGGAAGACTGTGCTGTGCCTCATGGAAAAAATCCATGTGTTAGATAAGCTTCATTCAGGCATGAGTTACAGTGCTGTTGGCTGTGAATTCAACATCAATGACTCAACAATATATATTAAATAAGGAGTCTCTAAACAAAACACCCAGACAGGAGGTTGGAAAAGACAGGAATATTTTAATCAGCTTTTTCAGTTATCGTGGCTATTCTCTGAGACTACACCAAAACTTGACACGTTTTAAAGATAGTTGCACAGTGGAATCTGAAACTGTCAGTGAACCTTTAGTATTCTATTAACATTAAAATCTATTGAGTGCATCTTTTTAAACATCATTCACTAGTCATCTGAAAAAGATTAGTTCCTGAATTACACAGATCATCCAAATATTAACACATTTCATTATTCAATATCAAAAAGTAATATTTGTTAATATGACCACTGATCTCATCAGAAAAGTCTTTAAGTGTTGGCAAGCCGTCAAGATTACAGTAGTAAATATACGTTTTTCAAAATTCTAATTTTCACTTAAAAGTCCAAATTTTATCATTGACAACAAATACCATCAGCTGTTTTCCTTGAAGTGACAGACCCATTTCTTTCATTTTTGTGAAAATGTCTGTCAAATACCCATGTTGGAATAACTGAGGTTTGTCTAAAAATGGTATTCCATGAAAAAAGTGGCTTGTTCAGCTTGCAGTTCAAATAATCACACAAGTGTTTTTTTCCTGGGAACAGCTACCACGGTACTTCAACATGAAACAAAAATGCTTTATGCATACTTTTCATTTCATCGTACTGGTTATTAAAAAGACATGAACTGGTACAGCCACTTTGGAAGACGTTTTCACAATTTCTTACAAAACTAAACATACTTTTCCTGTATGGTCCAGTAATCTCACTCCATGCTATTTGCCCAAAGGAGTAGAAAACTTATGTCCACGCAAAACCTACACATGGATGTTTATAGCAGTTTTATTCATAATTACCAAAACCTGAAAGCAACCAAGACGTCCTTGAGTAGGTGAATAGATAAATAAACTGTGGAACATCCAGGCAACGGAATAGTGTTCAAAGTTACAAAGAAATGAGCTTTCAAGCTATGAAAAGACATGGAGGAATCTTAAATGCATATTACTAAGTAAAAGAAGCCGATCTGAAAAGGCTACATACTATAGGATTCCAATTATATGACACTGGGGAAAAGGCAAAACTACAGAGTCGGTAAAAAGATCAGTGGTTGGCAAGGATTAGGGGAAAGGAAGGGATGAATAGATGGAACACAGAGGAGTTCTAGGGCAGTGAAACTACTCTGTATGATAGTATAGATGGATACAGGCCATTATACATTTTTCCAAACCCTTAGAACATACAACACTAAGAGCGAACTCTAATGTAAACAGTGGACTTTGGGTGATAATGAGCTGTCAATGTAGGCTCATCAGTTGTAACAAACGTACTACTTTGGTGGGGACTTTGAGAGCTAGGAAGGCTGTGCACGAGTAGGGGCAGGATGTGTATGGGAAATCTCTGTACCTTCTGCTTAATTTTGCTATGAACTTAAACTGCTCTAAAAAATTGTCTCTAAAAGAAAAGAATACTCCAATTAAAATCGGAGCAAAATAAAGACATGCACTCAAGAGTTGTGATTTAATCAAATGAAATTTTTATATAAATTTATTTATTTTTGGCTGCATTGGGTCTTCGTCGCTGTGCACAAGCTTTCTCTAGTTGCAGCGAGCGGGGGGACTACTCTTCGTTGCGGTGCATGGGCTTCTCATTGCGATGGCTTCTCTTGTTGCGGAGCACAGGCTCTAGGCATGTGGGCTTCAGTAGTTGTGGCACATGGGCTCAGTAGCTGTGGCTCACAAGTTCTAGAGCGCAGGCTCAGTAGTTGTGGCGCACGGGCTTAGTTGCTCTGCGGCATGTGGGATCTTCCCGGACCAGGGCTCAAACCTGTGTCCCCTGCATTGGCAGGTGGATTCTTAACCACTGCGCCACCAAGGATTGCTTCATCAAGGTCACGATAAAGCAAAACTGGCTTTCGTTGGGTTTTTTAACCATTAGTGTGCAACGACAATATAACAATTCCTAGCACAGGTTGGTGTTGCTGCCTGGATGCATGCTAAGATGTTACCATTAAGATCCATGCTAAAATGTTACAATTGTTACCATTGCTTTTGTACCATCAGTGCATAGATTAGCACAGTGAAGAAAACAAATAATAACCTAGTAAATTAGGGTATCCTAATATCCTAAAAATTAGTATGAAAATAGTTTTGACCACAACGACCCCCTGAAAGAATCTCAGGGATACCACACCTTAGGGTTCTGCAAGACTACACTTTGCAAACTGTTGTCAGATGGTGATAAGCCCTATGGAAAAAAATCATCAGGAAAAGAATGTATGAAGGGTAGGGAAGGAGTAACATTCTTTATTGGGTAAAGGTCTGGGTGTGAAGGTGATATCTGAGCAAAGGCACAAGGGAGATAAGGGAGAGAGCCATGAGGATATCTGGAGGAAGAGCAATCCAGGCAGAGGGAACAGCAAATGCAAAGGCTATGAGCAGGACGTGCCTGGGGAGTTTGACACACAGAAAGGATGGTAGCATGTGCATCTCTCCCCAACATATTCCAACAGGCTATTCAAAATCTACCTGTCCCCAGCTAGGAAGCCTTTGGGAAGCAAATCAGGGAGCTTAGTCTGGGCCCAGGCAGAGCCTTTCCTTTTTGGATCCACATGACCTGAGCTATTCTGCATGTACAAAGAACCCACTCTATGCCAGCACTGCCCGTGTACTCTCCCTACGTAGTATTAAGGGTACTGCACCTGGAATCAGGCTACCATCCATTCCCCCAATAATTAGCTCCGTAGGCTTACAACAGGTTGCTTTACTTCTCCAAGCTTCAGTTTTCCTATCTGTAAAATGGGAATGCTCACAGCCTTTGCATCTGTAGAGTTGTAGTGAGGGTTACATGAACCAGAAGATGAATAAGATCTGGAGATCTAAGGCACAGCATAGTGATTATCATCAACAATTCTGTATTATAAACTTCAGAGTTGCTAAGAGAGTAGATCCTAAATGTTCTCACTACAAAAAAAGAAATGATAATTAGGTGATGTGAGACAGGGGTGAGCCCATGCTATGGTGACACTCATATCGCAATATATAAATGTATCAAATCAACATGTTGTACACCTTAATCTTACGAAATGTTGTATGTCAATTATATCTCAGTTTTTAAAATTAAGCGTACATGAAGGGATCAATAAAAATTAGCTGCTATTAGAGACTGAAGGAAACATGGAGGCAGGAGGGATGAGACTGGACAGTAGGACACAAAGAGGAGCAGAGGGAAAAGGAAGGGACACAGAGTGATGGCAGGAGAAGCTAGAAGTGGGCTGATGGGGTTGATGTGCAACAATGAAAAGCAGGTGGTTAGGAGAGAGTAAAGGATGTGTGAGAATGAGTTTGGATGATGAGGGGTGGGAGCATCAGGAAGGGGCGGCACGCAGGACTCAAGGTGGGCGTGGAGGAGTGGGTCCTCGGAGGTCGAGCCAAGGAAAGATGAGTTTAGAAAAGAGGATCTGCGTCCAGAAAGATAAAATAGAAAGAAAAGGACACAATGAAAAAAGAAGGTCCTGGGCTTCCCTGGTGACGCAGTGGTTGAGAGTCCGCCTGCCGATGCAGGGGACACGGGTTCGTGCCCCGGTCCGCGAAGATCCCACATGCCGCGGAGCGGCTGGGCCCGTGAGCCATGGCTGCTGAGCCTGCGCGTCCGGAGCCTGTGCTCCGCAACGGGAGAGGCCACAACAGTGAGAGGCCCGCGTACCGGAAAAAAAAAAAAAAGAAGGCCCTCTCCTTGGGTACTCAAAATGCCATCATGCCCCGTGGTCCTCTGCTAGTATGCAAGAAAAACATCATTTTAATAAAGAGCATGGTATCAGCATCATAGCACAGACAGGAGAGCATTTGTTATTAAAATAAAAAAGATTGGAATCCAAAAACAAAATTAGCTGCTATAATTCTTCAGGGCTCGGATGAGGTTGAGGCAAGTGAAGCACTCACCATGGATACAAAATGTATGAGGCAGCACTGATGCATGTTATAACGTAGATAAACCTCGAAACCATTATGCACAATGATAAAATCCAGACACAAAAGTTCACATATTGTATGGTTCTATTTATATGAATTGTCCAGAACAGGCAAATCCAGTGGTTTCCCGGGGCTAGGGGTGGGTCTCCTTTAGAGATGATGAAAATGTTCAGTACTAGATAGAGATGATGGTTGAACAATATTGTGACTGTACCAAGTGCCACTGAATTGTACTTATTTTTTCGTTTTAATATTTTTATTGAAGTATAGTTGATTTACAATGTTAATTTCTGCTGTACAGCAAAGTAATTCAGTTGTATCTATAATATACATATTATAGATATAATATTTATATATATATTTTTTATATTCTTTTCCATTATGGTTTATCATGGCATATTGAATATACTGGGTTGGCCCAAAAGTTCTTTCGGGTTTTTGTAACATCTTACTGTGATATACAGTAGGACCTTGTTGTTTATCCATTCTATATATAAAAGCTTACATCTCCCACTCCATCCCTCCCCCAACGCCTTCCCCCTTGGCAACCACCAGTCTGTTCTCTACGTCCGTGATTCTGTTTCTGTTCCATAGATAGGTTCATTTGTGTCATATTTCAGATTCCACATATAAGTGATTTCATATGGCATTTATCTTTCTTTCTAACTTATTTCATTTAATATGATAATTTCTAGTTACATCCTGGTGCTACAAATGGCATTATTTCATTCTTTTTTATGGCTGAGTAGTTGAATTGTCCTATTTGAAATGGTTAATTTCATGTTGTTTGAATTTCACCTCAATTTAAGGAAAAGTAAAGGAGTGCCCCCAAAACTCGATATTTAATATACATAATATTTCAATGCAATATTTTAAAAAATCAAAATTAATACAAAAAATCCACAATGAACAAAATATCAACATTTCAAATAAAGACAGGATCAGAATTCCTGGTTTCTCCTTGTGCTTCAGACTTCCATTTGGCTCAGCTCAATAATCTTACTGATTTCTGTCTTTAACATTTTGATATTTTGCTTACCACGGATTTTTGCATTAATTTTGTGTGACTTTTTAATTATTCACATTGGAATATTATTTATCTTTTTTCTAGGAGACTATCTTTATTATCTCTGAATGGGGAAAAGATAACAGAACTATATCCCCAAAGAATAATTTATAAAGAAAAAAATCTGACTTATTTCATTATTTCAAAATTACAGTTACACACAGACTCACTGTGTATCTCACTGCCCTATTCTTTTCTTTTCTTTTTTTTTAACCATTTTACTGAGGTAAAATGACCTGTAAAAATCTGAACGTATTTAATGTATACAACCTGATGAGTTTGGGAACAAGTATACACCCATGAAACCATCACCACCCTCAAGGCCATAAACATATCTATCACTTCTCAAAGTTAATATTCCAATAATAATATTCTAATATTATTTATCTTAATTACAGAGTTTCTTTCGGCTCTCCTAAACATTTTGCAGCCCAGGTGAGTTCTTCATTCTCCTCACCCTCAGCCTGGCCCTGTGTCTCTCTCTCATTCTTTCAATAAGGGAAAGGCTACTGGCTCCCTTTTATAGGTGTAAAGGGGGCTCAAAGAAGTTAAGTTACAGCCCACATTGTTAATGAATGGTGTGGCCAGAGTGTGAGCCCACCCCAGGTCCACTCTGACCAGAGGCTCCAGCTCTGGCCCTAGCATTAGGAGGGCAGGCCAGCCCTCATAGAGCATCCCCAGATTGTCCCAGATGATTGCTCCAGCTGTGGGGTGGGGCCTGAGCCACGGCTGAGCCAACAGGAGACTGAGATGGAGGAATCGAGGCTAATTCCTCTGTGGGAAGCACTCCCTATTAATTAATTAGGGCAGAGCTAGCCTGCGGCATCCCCGCAGCCTCCAGAGTCATTAAGGGAGAAAGGGGTCTCATTATCCGCTGGCAGCTTCCCCCTCATCCCCTGGGCTCCAGAGGGAGCAAGGGAGGGGGAAGAGGAAGGCTAGGCCCCCGTACTCCGACCCCACCCTCATTACCAGAGTGGCCTGATAAGCAAAGTGTGTGAAACTACAAGCACAATTTCAGGGGGGAGGGGAGAAGGAAGTCAGAGATGAAGGTGTAAGTTACCTACCTCCAAAATTCAGCCTGCAGTTATGTTTATATGAGATATTCAGAATAGGTAAATCTATAGAGACAAAAAGCAGATTCGTTGCTACCAGGAGCTAGAGGGAGGAGGGTATGGGGAGTGACTGCTTTATTGGTACAACATTTCCTTTTGGGGTGATTAAACATTTCTGGAGCTAGGTAGTGGTGATAGCTACACAACATCTTGAATGTACTTAACATCACTAACTTATGACTTTAGGGACTTCCCTGGCGGTCCAGTGGTTAAGACTCCATACTTCCAAGGCAGGGGGTGTGGGTTCGATCCCTGGTTGGGGAATTACGATCCTGCATGCTGCGTGGCAAAGCCAAAAAATAAAAAAAATAAAAAGAATAAAACTAGCTTATGACTTTAAAATAGTTACAATGGCTATGGTGGTAATCATTTTGCAACATATAAATACATCAAATCAACACATTGTAGGGTTTCCCTGGTGGCGCTGTGGCTGAGAGTCCGCCTGCCGATGCAGGCGACACAGGTTCGTGCCCCGGTCCGGGAAGATCCCACGTGCCGCGGAGCGGCTGGGCCCGTGAGCCATAGCCGCTGAGCCTGCGCGTCCGGAGCCTGTGCTCAGCAACGGGAGAGGCCACAACAGTGAGAGGCCCGTGTACCGCAAAAAAAACACCACATCGTAGACCTCAAACTTGCACAATCTTATGTGTCAATTATATCTCAATAAAGCTGGAAAAAATGGCTACAGTAGTAAACCTCAACTGTGTTTTACAATTTAAAAATCTCTCCTTCTAGTTCATGATTATTTATTCAACCTTAATGAACACCTGTTTTGTGCCCAGCATTGTACTGGGTGGGGAAGCCCAGCACTGCACTCAGAGCTCTATCTCAATGAGAAATGGCCCTGGAGAACTTCCATAACGCCGCCTAAGACACTCTCCGTCCTCCCTTCTTTCTGTGTCCTAGGACCTTGACCCTCACGGATCTTACCAACAGGCTCCCTTCGCTCTCTGGATTTTGGCAAGGGAGACCCTTTCAGGAGGGCAGAGGGATGGAGGAGAGTGAGGCCAGGGTATTTTTTCCCTCAGGTTCCTCCCTACACACTCACTGCAGATGTCTGTGCCCCTAGACTGTAGACCGGAGTCCCCAACCCCCGGGCCACTTACTGGGTCCGCGGCCTGTTAGCAACCGGGCCGCCCAGCAGGAGGTGAGTGGCGGGCTAGGGAGCAAAGCTTCACCTGCCGCTGCCCATCACTCACATTATCGCCTGTACCACCACCCGCCACCACCATCCCCCCCTCCCCCCCCCCCCACCCCGTCCATGGAAAATTGGTCTTCCACGAAACCGGTCCCTGGCGCCAAAAAGGTTGGGGACCCCTACTGTAGACCACAGGTCCTGGCAGGTGGCTCTCTCCAAATTCTAGAAGTAACTGCTCCCTCCTCTCTCTCTGCTTTTGCTTCCCACCTCTCCAGAATGTTCTTCCAGGGATGGACAACTGTTAACCAGGTGCCCCTAGCTCTGTTACTGTGCCATCCAATGTGTTTTCCTTGCTGTCCGACCACACCTTCACCAAACTCTCCTCAACTTATCCAAACTCTCCTCAACTTACCCAGTTTGAGGGTATATCTGCTTCCTGCTGAGACTTCCTGTCTAGAGAGGTATTTAGAAGAGGCAATAAAAAAATAACCAGGCAATGAGTAGACTGTAGTAGTAGAAGTGTCTTCCGTGGCACATCCAGGAGCTGGGGAGCCCTAACGCATTGCTGACAGGGAAGAGAGAGAAATAAACAGAGGGCAAATTTTTTAAAGACTTTTTTATGATCGAGGTAAAGCATATTCATTGTAGAAAATTTGGGAAATGCAAAAAGTGTAGAAGGAAACAAAAAAGTCACTGAAATCCTATTCATAATCATCATTAAAATGTCGATGGGAGAAAAAAGCAACAGAAAAAACAATGTTGGTGGGTTACTTTCCAAGTGGGGATATGTTTGCCGGTTCAAAATTAGAACCATGCCTATATGTTACAATGTGGATGAGCCTTGAGGACATTATGCTAGGTGAAATAAGCCAGAGACAAAAGGACGACTACTTTATGATTCCACTTATGTGAAGTCCCTAGAGCAGTCAGATTCATAAAGACAGAGAGTAGCATGGTGGGTGCCAGGGGCTCCGGGGAGGGGGAATAGGGAGTTAGTGCTTAATGGGGACAGAGTTCCAGTTTGGGAAGATGAACAAGTTCTGCAGATGGAGGTTATGATAGTTGCATGACAATGTGAATGTACTTATGCCGCTGAACTGTTCACTAAAAATGGTGAAGACGGTAACTCTTATGCTGTGTATGTTTTACCATAATAAAAAAAATAAGAATCATGTCATTTTGGCAGTTTGTTGTTCTGCCTGTCATTATTATGATTCGTCACTGCAACTTAAGCAATTACCTCTATCTGACATGACCTTGGTGGTTTATTTTAGCTTTTCATTTTCTGCCTCCCCCACTGGATGGGAAGGTCCGTGAGAGAAGGGGCTTTGTCTTGTCACTCTCTTCTCCTGGTTCTTAGCCCAGTGCCTGACACAGAGCAGGTGCTCAGTAAATATTTGTCAAATAACTCAATCAATCAATCAATCCATTAGGAAAGACAGATTTTTCAGGTGGACCCTCACATCCTCCCTCCATCTACCTCCAACCTGCTCTGAACCCAAGGAGGCAGATCTTTGTGGACCATATCAGTGAGCTCCATGCCTCAGGGGATCTGGTGAGTTTGGTTTAAATGAGGCCCCAGCAGGAGATGAGAGGAAGGTTTAAGATGAAGGTGGGAAACCTAGAAATTAGAAGATGAGCTCAGACAGCCAGGAGAAGAAATGACTGATTCTCTCTGGTTCTGCATTTTGAGCATTGAAGGGGTGCTTCCAGTGTGCACAGGTGATAGGAAGTGTTATGTAGAGACAGGCCAGAAGTAGTCAGGGGACCCCAGACTTAAAGAGACAGACACCATTGTACTAGTTTCCTAGGGCTACCATAACAAATTACCACAAACTGGGTGGCTTAAAGGAATAGGAATTTATTCTCTCACAGTCCTGGAGCCCAGAATTCTGAAACCAAACTGGTTTGACCCTGGGTTGGCAGGGTCATGCTCCCTCCAAAGGCTCTAGGGGAGGATCCTTCTTTGCCTCTTCCAGCTTCTAGTGGTTGCCAGCAATCCTTGGCATTCCTCGACTTGTAGGCATCACTCAAGTCCATGCCTCTTTGCTCACATGGCCATCTTCCATGTCTGTGTTTCTGTCTCTTCACATAGTCTTCTTACAAGGACACTAGTCATTAGATTAAAAGCTCACCCTACCCCAGTATAAACTCATGTTAACTAATTACATCTTCAAAGACCCTATTTCCAAATAAGGTCATATTCATAGGTACAAGGAGTCTGAACTTCAACATATCTTTTGGGGAAGACACACTTCAATCCATGGAAGTGGGCAAGGCCCTTCATCTGTCCTGCCTCCCACCTAATTTGGGCTCCCTCATAAGAAGGACGCTTGGAGGTTGAGCAACCAGAACAGGAATGTCCATGGCAGAAGCAGCAGAAAGTCTTTGGTTGGTCCACACATGAATTAAGTCCAAGCATGGTAGGGCCATCATCATTCAGTCATTCAACAAGTAAGTATTAAGGACCTGCCTTGTGCCAGAAACTAGGCTAGGCACCAGGGATTCAGTGATGACTAGGACAGGTGAGGTCCCTGTCAAGGAGCTGATATTTAGAGATGGAATTGAGAGAATCACAAACTGATGTAGGAGAGATGCAGTACAACATGGCAGTGTGATACTTCAGATGGTCAAGGAAAGGCCCTTTAGGAGGTAATACCTGGACAGAGACCCAAAAGATGAGAGGGAGTAAACCATATAAAAATGCAGGTGAAAAACATTCCAGAGAGGGAAGAATATTCCAGAGAGGGGGAGAGCAAGTACAAAGACCATGAGATTAAATAAGTCTGAGGAGTCTGAGCACCAGCATGGCTTCATGATCCAAGGACAACGTGATGGGATAGGGGGAAGAAAAGGTAGACCAGATGGTAAAGAACTAGAATTCTGTAGATCATGGTAAGGAATTTGGATGCTATTCTAAACTTGAGGCTCATCTCACTAAACCTACCCATTGGTCTTAAAGCCACAGTCATCCTAACCAAATAAGTGATACCCAAATCCACTAATGTGGATGAGATTTTCCAGGGAGAAGGCGATGGATGAGAAGTGAATGGAGAATGGAAATCTAATGTATTAGCTAGCTGTTGCTGCATAACAAATTATCCCAAAACTTAGCAGCATAAAACTTAAAACAACACATTTATTACATGGGTGTCTGTGGGTCAGGAATCTGGGCAGAGCTTAGCTGGGTCTTCTGGCTCAGGGTCTCTCAGCAGGCTGCAGACAAGATGTCAGCCAGGGCATCTATCTAGTCTCAAGGCTAGACGGGGGTAGGATATGCTTCCAAGCTTACTCATGGGGTCGTTGGCAAAATTCAGTTCTTCACGAATATTGGACTGAGAGTCTTAGGTCCTCAGTGGCTGATAACCAGAAGTTCCCTCAGTTCCTTGCTATGTGGCCTCTCCTTTTCTGAAAGAGTGAGCAAGACAGAAGCCATGATTCTTTATAACCTAATCTCAGAAAGGGCATCCTATCACTTTCACTATATTCTATTGGTTAGAAGTGAGTCACTAGGTTCAGCCCACACTCAAAAAGAGGGAATTACACAAGACATGAAGATCAGTGGTGGGGACCACTAGGATCCATCTTCAAGACTGCTTAACTCACCTAAAGAACACTCAGTATTTGAGGGTGGATGGCAGACAACCAGCCAGTGAAGGACCAAGACTAAAGGCAAAAGGGAAGAGTGTGAAAGAGTATAGGGGAGGATATTCAAGTTACAGGTGGTTGATAATTTCAAATACTGCCTAGAGGTCAAGTTGAATGGGATGGAAAAGAAACTAGGAATTGGTCAGTTGCAGGAGGACATTGATAACCTTTGCCTAGACCATTTCAGAGGACTGATGGGGGCTAGAGACATACGGACCAGTCTTTATCCCTCACTGACCAGCACGGTCACCACCTCTGCAGGCGGTGACCAGGAAAAACCAGGAAGAACCTCCTCTCCCAGCCTGGGGCTTCCCACAGTCTCCTGACACCTCCCTCAGGAAAGCGACCTCATTTCTCAAAGACAAAACTGATTCTAGGTCATATCCCCCTGGAACAAGAGACCAATTGATGTGATTATCTCCAAGAGAAAGGGGGCACCTGCTAAAAGTAGAACCTGGTGCCCCAGAAGGGAAGACATCGGGGAACCTAAAAAAGGGTTTCTGATAATTACCTGCCAAGATTTCAGAGTGAAGGGCATCTCCATGTAACATTAAAAGAAAAAGGAAAGAAAAGCCAGAAGTTTTAGAAGGTCCTCCTTCATACATTCTGCATTTTCACTCTATTCAATGCAAGGGCAGAATTCTGCTCCCCACTTTGCAGGGCTCATTATATAGAACAGGTGGTCCCACCAAAGATGGCTACAAAAAGGAATTTCTGCAAAGCGTTCTTCGTTATAAAAATCAGAGAGCTAGGGCTTCCCTGGTGGTGCAGTGGTTGAGAGTCCGCCTGCCGATGCAGGGGACATGGGTTCGTGCCCCGGTCCGGGAGGATCCCACATGCCGCGGAGCGGCTGGGCCCGTGAGCCATGGCCGCTGAGCCTGCGCGTCCGGAGGCTGTGCTCCGCAGCTGGAGAGGCCACAGCAGTGAGAGGCCCGCGTACCGCAAAAAAAAAAAAAAAAAATTAAAAAAAAATTAAAAAAAAATAAAAAATCAGAGAGCTAATTTTACGAATATTATTCCCCACTGGCCTGAGTTAGAAATATTTGAGCTTTAGTATGTTGGGAGGAGGGAGATGTATATACCTGTAACTATATATATGGAGGGGGGTAGATAAGGAAATGGCTAGAGTGAAACCAAAACATGTTCAGAACAGTTATCTCTGGATGGTAAAATTACAGATGATTCTTATTCTCCTCATCATATTTTCTGTGTTTTATACAATGTGCATACATTACTTTCATATCATGAAAATAGATTTATCTGTTAGCTTGAGAAGGTATTTGGGCTTGGAGAGTAGTGAAACATTTTCCCAGCCCTCAACTCATGTATATAAGTGTTTCTGTAGCATTTTTTAAACTTCATTATTTCTGTTCAGCCACACACAGTTCAATCTCTTGGAGACTGAGAGCCAACCCCATCCCTGCTCTTGTTCCTTCCAGGCACCTGCTGTCTTATTGAGTTCATGTTGCTATAACAGTATAACAGACTGGTGGCTTATAAACAACAGACATTTATTTCTCACAGTTATGGAAGATGGGAAGTTCAAGGTCAAGGTACTGGCAGATTTTGTGTCTGGTGAGAGCTTCCTGGTTAATAGACAGCTTCTTCTCACATGGTGGAAGGGGTGAGGAAGCTCTCTGGGGTCTCTTTTAAAAAGGCACTAATCCCATTCATGAGGGCACCACCTTCATGATCTAATCCTCTCCCCAAAGCCCCACCTCCAAATACCATCACATTGGGTATTAGGATTTAACACATGAGTTTTGGAAGGACACAAACTTTCACTCTCTAGCACCTGTCAAACCAGGCTCTGACCAGCAGACTTTGAAAGCAGTGCAGAAGATAGTTCACCTATTCCTAAATATGGGCATGTGTGTCAGGATAGGAAAAAAAAAGTGTCCAAAATGGGCCACCAAAGCCAGGAACTGGAGGTGAGTTTTAGAAGTTGATATAGTCAAACTTGTGTTGGAAGGTGAAAATGAGAAGTTGGCAGACTGAGCAATGGGCAGTAGTATGCACCAATTTCAATGCTCAAACGATGTAATACACACTAGGAGTATATTGGCAAGAAAGAGGAGAACCAATTAAAAGCCAGAATGGGACAGACCACACCCTCACCCATTGCCCTAATGAATTTCACCAAAGACCCAATTTGGAGCCAAAATCCTCCATATGTAGGTCTGACACAGGTGTCCCTCGGGTAGCTCAGCACAAACACTGCCCAATAGATGTGCTCCATACACCAGGCAGCAAACCAATCCAGTGAAATCCTCCAGTTAGGAAAATGGAAGCATTAAATGAACAGAGCAAAGGTGGATGGTTGAGTCCAGAATATTGTCCCAAATGAGCTATCTCCCTGGTTCTTTGTGAAACCCTCTCTGCATGGCCTGGTATTAAAATAGCTCATTCATCTATTTATTCAATTAATAAAAATGAAATGTAAGCACTTTTATAATGATTACTCTGTGTCCGTTACCATGCTAAGCACGTCATTCATATTAACTCATTTAATCCATGCCTCAATCCTATTATCCTAGTTGACAGATGAGGAAACGGAAGCACAGAGAAGTCAGGTGGCTTGCCCAAGGTCACACAGATGGTAGGTGTCAGAATCATAATTTGAACCCAAGTCATCTGACTCCAGAATCTTGACCATGGTACTATCCTGACTCTAGTGAAGATCTGTTGAGTCAGATACCACTGGGCCCAGGGGCTAATGTGTGTACTAAACCTGCATTCCTGAGAATCCTTGAAACAAGCCTCCATCACCAAAGGTTACCTACCCCCATTTCTTCCTGGTGGGTGTCCAGCATGGCTGACCTGGGAGCCTTCAGTTTTCCATCTTATTCCTCCCCATTACTAAATGATCCTTTGATTTTGCAAAGCTAGGGTCATTCGTTCCTTTCTCTTCCTTGCGTTTCTCACTCAATAAGAAAACACTTATTCATTCCTTCACTCATGTATTCATTAAATAAATGTTTATTGAGTACTTACTATGAGCCACCATCTGTGCTGGGTGCTGGGTTTCAGTGATATATAAAATAGGCAAGGTCACTGCCTTCATGAATCTCACAGTCTGATGGGGAAGGTAGACAAAGGAGACAAGTAAAACATACATAAAATGTCCATCAATGAATCAATGAGTAAACAAAGTTGCAATATATAAATATAAATTATAAATTATAAAATTATAAAATTATAAAATATAAATATAATGGAATACAGCTTGGACAAACCTCAGAAACATCACACTAAGTGAAAGAGGCCCCAGACACAAAATGTCACACAGTGTATGATTAGTTTAAATGTAATATACGAAACCGGCAAATCCATAGAGACAGAAAGTAGATAGTGGTTGCCAGGGGCTGAGGGGAGAGGGGAATGGGAACAAGATTTTATTTGGGGATGATAAAAATGTTTTAGAACCTGGTAGAAGCGGTGGTTGCACAACATCGTGAATGTACTAAATGCCTCTCAATTGTGCACTTTAAAATGGTTAATTTTTTTTTTTTTTTTGCGGTGCACGGGCCTCTCACTGTTGTGGCCTCTCCCGCTGCACGCAGGCTCAGCGGCCATGGCTCACGGGCCCAGCCGCTCCGCGGCATGTGGGATCTTCCCGGACCGGGGCACGAACCCGTGTCCCCTGTATCGGCAGGGGGACTCTCAACCACTGCGCCACCAGGGAAGCCCAAAATGGTTAATTTTATTTATGAAAATTTCATCTCAAAAAAAGAAGCAAGTAAAATTATCACAGCATGTGATTGAGGCCATCCATTCCTTCATCCCATGTGTACTGAGGACCTGTTATGTGCCCTGAGCTGTGCTGGGCACCTGAGACGAAGGTTCCTGCTCTCGAGACTCTTGGATTCTTCCAGGGTAGGTGGGGGAGACAAAAAAATTTTTCAGTAAGCAAATAAATGGATAAGACATTTTCAGATAGTAGTGAGTGTTATGAAGACACCATGTAAAGAGACTGTAAGACTAAGGGAGCTGCTTTTGAGTAGTCAAGGAAGACCTGGCTTAGAGGTGAGACCTTCCTGAAGGACACCAAGAAGCCAGCCAGGCAAAAATCTTGAGAGAAAGAGATTCAGTCAAAAGGGTACCTGCAAGTACAAAGGCCCTGAGGTAGGAACTAGCATGACATGTTAGAGGAACACAAAAATGGCCAGAGAGACTGGAGCACAGTGTGGAGTGGACCTGGAGGTGGAAGATAGAAGATGAGTTAGTTCGGGGAAGTGACACTTTTGAGTGAAGATCTCAGATTTTATTCTAAGTACTATGAGATTCACTGAAGGGTTTTTAAGCGAGAAAGTGATGTGCTCTAGTTTAAAACATAGTGCTGACTGTAGTGTGGAGAATGAATTTGGGGAGGCAAGGGAGGAGGGGGTAGACAGGGAGACCAGGTGAGTGAGAAATGATGGTGTGAATGAGAATGAGAATGCCGCTGGTAGCAATGGAGGAAAAAAAAGATCATATCGGAGATAAGTTTTGAAGGTAGGACAGGCAAAACTTGCTGATGGATTGGATGTGGACACAAAAAAATTAAGGAAGCTTCCTAAGATTTTAACACGAGCAACTGGGGTGGATGGTGGGCTAACTATCAAGTCAAAGAACACTAGCAGAGGAAAAAGATCAGGGAGATTAATCAAAAGTGTGGTTTTGGACCTGTCGAGTTTGAGATGCCTATGAATGGCCCAGATAAAGATGCCACTGCTAGAAGGAAACAAACGAGGTGATGTGATGGAGAATTATGGGGGAGAGATTGAGGGCAACTGTCTCTTTTTCTTCCCCAGACTCTGAGAGGCTTCCTATGTTGGAGGAATTATACATCATGTAACTCTTGGTGGGTGGAAAACAAAGTCCTCCTTCCGCCATAGAAACAGGAAGTTCAGACATGAGTCAAGCTTCCCTTGTAGCTCAGGCATGATCATGTGACACAGGCTCAGGCAATTAGATGCAGCCACCTTGGACCCTGGGAACTAAGGAGGCAAAAAAGCAGGTACTATAGAGAACTGACTCAGTTGCTAGTCGCAGTAACAGTGCCGCTCCCAGGGACAGCCAACCAGCAGCTGAGATTTCTGCAGTGGTTGCCATGGTGTCCTCAAGAGCCACCACGTGTCTTTGTATTTTTTGGCTGTGATTCTGATCGGGAAACCATCTTTTCCTTTGCTGTGGCTTGCACTAAAAATCCTGAGTGATGGGAGAGAGTAGAGCTTAGATATTGCACTAAGGAAAGACTCCTTTCAGATGGTAATATTTGAGGCTTCCCTGGTGGCGCAGTGGTTGAGAGTCCGCCTGCTGATGCCGGGGACACGGGTTCGTGCCCCGGTCTGGGAAAATCCCACGTGCCACGGAGCAGCTGCGCCCGTGAGCCGTGGCCGCTGAGCCTGCGCGTCCGGAGCCTGTGCTCCGCAAAAGATGGTAATATTTAAGCTGGGTTCTGAAGACTGGAAAAGAGCCAGCCATGGGAAGGAGGTGAAAAGGAGTATACTACACAGAAGGAACAGGAAATCTAAAGCTTTGAAGTGGGAAAGACCTTAGCATGTCCTCAGAGCTGGAAGAAGGCCCGTGTTCCTGGAGGGTAAGAAGCAACAGTGAGGGGCTGGCTAGATGAGGTCGGTTTTCTCAAAGAGCCAGGATTCCAAGCCACCTCTGCCTGGCTCCAAAGCAGAGTCCATCCAACCCTTCCCTGTAGCCTTTCCCCTCCCCCACTTTTGGAACTCTGCCTGCGCTGTTGCCACGGTCGTCATAGTGATGGGTCCTCTGCTTCACTCACTCTTCAGGCCAGGAAGGAGTTGCGTGTCGTTGGGGGTCCCTGCCTCTCCTGGAGAGGACCTCGGGCCAGGCGAGGAGCCCAAACAGGGACCATGCCCGTGTTGATACCCCCGGTTGAGCACAGCCAGGACACGCGTGTTGGGCCTCCAGCATGGCGCGAGGCGACCAAGGCCTTGACACAGAAGGCGCACCAGCTGACCGACCGCTGTGGGCGAGAGGCGGTGACCATGTGGCAACCCAAGGACAGCGTGCGGGACCCACACATGGCGCGCCACCTCGGCCGGGCCGCCTACATCCTGCCCTGGCGCTTCCGCGTGGAGATGCTCAAAGGTGGCAGCACCATGGAGAAGCCACCGCCGGGTGAGGGCGTTACGTTGTGGAAGGGCAAGATGAAGCCGCCTGCCTGGCATGCGCGCCTGCCGCTGCCCATGCACCGCGACGCGCGGGCCCTGCAGACGGCCGAGGTGGTGCACGCGCACGCTCGTGGGGCGCGCCTCACTGCCGCCCGCCTCAGCCGCGCCCAGCACCAGATCAATGGGCAGCTGCGGTTGCTGCAGCGCCAGCGGGAGGCTACCGACCACAGGCTCAGCGAAGTGCGCAAGGCCCTGCTTATTAACCAGCAGAGCGTCAAGCTGCGGGGCTACCGGCCCAAGTCTGAGAAGGTGGGACCACCATTCCCCCCAGCTCAGTCGCAAAGACTGAGGCCTCCGCTCCCAGATGCTCTCAGCCTGGGCAAAACCCACCCTATAGAGAGAACTCTCCAACCCGGCCCAGCTCCATTGAGTGAGACCACAAGAAAATACCCCCAAGATGGGGTGCCTTTGTTCCCAGCGCCAGAGGCGGAGATCCACCCAAAGAGATGAGATTCTCAGGCCCCTTGCCCCAGAGGGGGAATCTATCCCAGTCTCCCAGCCAGGGAGAGGTGGGACCCTTGAGTCAGACTAGATGAAATCCTTCCCAAAGAGTAAAATCTACAACCCCCAGCCCAGACATGAAATCACTCACCCAGTCCCTAGGCGCAGAGGGTGAGACCCTCCCACAGGCATGAGACCCTCAGTGCCCCAATCCCACTGAAAACACACACAAAGCCCCCAGCTGAGCAGAGTGGGTGATGTCCTGGTCCCAACCCAGACGAAACTCTCCTCAAAATGCTTATTTTTAAAACCCTAACCAAAGTCCCCCACCAGCCTCAGCGAGTGAGAACCCCTCCCGGGGCCTCACCCAGGCGGAAAGGAGCAGATTTTGCGTAAAGATTGAGACCCTTGGACTCCCAGCCCCTGCACCTGAGACTTAAGCCCCTAGCCAGGGGGAAAGGGTGAGACCCCTAGTCCCAGCCCTGGTGAAATCCTCCCCCTAAAGTGAAACCCCAGACCACCACCCCAAAAGGGGAGACTATTCCAGCCTCCCTGGGGAGAGATGAGACCCCACCCACAGGGTGGGATTCCTAGTCCCAGCCCCCAGATCCAGATAGTAAGACCTCAAGAAGGCAAACCTATGATGAGACTCCTCCACTTCTAGCCGGGGAGAGAAGATAAGACCATCACCAAGGAAGGGGGACCCTCAGCCCCAGAAAGTGGTGATAACCTTTCCCCAGGTTAAGTCACTTCCATCCCAGCTCACTGGGCTCCTACCTATAAAAAGGGAGAAGCCCCCAGCCCCGCTCTCTAGAAGGTAAGACCTACCCCAAGTGAGAGCCCCCTAAAAGGTAAAGCCTTCTCAGAGAGTGAGATCCCCAAAAGGCGAGAGTGCCCCCAACTCCATTCCCCAAAGCCAGAGTTTATGAGGTTGGCAAACCCTCTACTACTCTGGAAGGAGAACTCTCCCTCCAGCCCTCTCCCAAAGGTGTGAAAGATTCTCTCCTTGTTTTCCAGATCCCTGACAAAGCTGACAGTATGCTTACCTGGGAGAAAGAGGAACTAAAGAAGATGAAGAGGAAGATGGAGGAAGATATGGAAAAATCAGAGGCCCTGCTCAAGGTTGGGAATACCTGGGGCCACTTTAAGGGAGCTGGAGGGGGACCCTTGGCCACCTAATGGGCAAACTGCTCTAACCTTGGGGACTGTAGCAACAGCAAATCCCTCAACCCACACACCCGCCCCACCCTGACCTGACATTCACTGTATTTCCACTTTATGAAAGGGAAAGACTGGAGCTCTGAGAGATGGAGTTGGGCCTCAACATAGCAATGAACATCCCCCTCTGTGCCAAGCCCTGTGCAGTCATTAAGTCTTTAAAATCCTCCTGTGAAATAGAACTATGATCTCCTCTTTAGAGATGGGGAAACTGAGGCTCAGAAAGACATGGCCTCACCCAAGGCATGGAGCTAGCCAGTGGTAGGGCTGTGGTTTCAGCTCAGGTGTCTTTTTTTTTCCCAGCTTTAGCAAGATACAATTAACAAATTTAAATTGTGTATATATTTAAATGTACAAATTGAGGATTTGATATACGTGTACACTGTGAAATAATCACCATAATCACCTCGTGTGTGTGGTGAGGACACTTAGCAAATTTCGATTATGAAAGACACTATTGCTAACTATAGTTACATTAGATCCCCAGCACTTAATCATGTTGCATAACTGAAACTTTGTACAACTGGACCAACATCTCCCCATTTCTCTCTCCCCTCGGCCCCTGCCAACCACCATTCTACTTTCTCCCTCTCTGAATGTGACTATTTTCGATTCCACATATAAGCGAGACCTTTCTGCATCTGGCTTATTTCACGTAGCATAATATCCTCCAGGCTCATCCATGATGTCACAAATGGCAAGATTTCCTTCTTTTTTAAGACTGAATAATATTTCATTATATATTATTATATACTATACTATATTGATATCTACATAATTTATTAATTATTAATATATTATTATTGCTATATATTATTAGTATAGTAATAGTATTAATATAATATAGTAATATTGTTATTACTGGTAATTACTACTATTATTATATTACTGTATTATATATTATATATTATCACATTTTCTTTATCCATTCATCTGTCAACAGACATTTAGATTGTTTCTGTGTCTTGACTGTTGTAAATCATGCTGAAATGTACATGGGAGCTGTTTCTCTTCGAGGTCCTGATTTCCTTTGGATATGTACCCAGAAGTGGGAGAACTTCCTCATGATTTAACTCAGACGTCTTGAGCTCTTTACACTGTACTATGTGCTTGTCTCTGTCAGCTCCAGCCAGGGATGGTCTCTCACTGAATCCTTCACTCTTGCAACAAGGATTTCCTCATGAGATCACTAATGGAGATGGGAGAGTACTTATGTTTCATGGAGCCTGTGTGTACTTTTGACTCTTCCATTTGACAAATATTAATCCAGTAACCTGGTGTCCCAACCACCGTGCCTGGCACTGGGGACAAAGTTGTGAACAGTACAGAACTGGCCTTGCCCTCAAGGAGTTCATATTATAGGGGCATTCAAAGAAGGGAGCGGCCAGGGTTGGGAGAGCGGAGTTGGGGGAAAGGACTTAGGAGCTGGTGCACCTACTGTCCGTGGTGCTGAACCTTAATTGCACTCAACCTACGGCACCCCCAGGCCGCTGTCATGTTCCTTTAAAGCTGGTGATCCTGAAAAATCCTTCAAGGAAGTCTGAAACAGACAAGGGAGAAGACCCTGTGGCCCCCTTAGGGAAGGGCTTGCAAGAGAAAAAGGGAAATCGGGAGTTGGGAAAAGACAGACAGATACAAACCCAGGAGAAAAATGCTCACACCAAATAGACGTGTTTCAACTTAAAATCATGAACTCAGATCTCAAACTGACACTCAGAGCTTTCCCAGAGATCTCACCATGTGTCTCTAGAAGGCTTGCTGTCCCACTGTGCAAGTTATTTCATACCTTCTCTTCCTTCAGATCTCTCCAACTCCCTGCTCTTTCTTCATTCTCAATGAATGACCCCAATGCATGGAAACCGCTGAAGAAAACTTCGTTCATTTTTCCTGTGCCAGTCCTATAATTCTATCTACCTGCCACACCTACCTTCTCCCCTTCTACTGCATCATCAATATTTTTTTCTTTATTGGATCATTCTCACCAGTGAACAAATGGGGGGTTATCCTTTAATGGATACAGATCTATCTGGGATGGTGAAAAGTTCTGAAAATGGACAGTGGGGATGGTTGCATATTGTGAATATACTTAACGCCACTGAACTGTACACTTAAAATGGTTTCCTTGGCAAATTTCTATGTCTATTTTACCACAATAAAAAAAACCTCTTTTGATCCCATGCACCCTTTCAGATAATCCCCATTTCTCTGATTCACTCACTATCCAATCTTATCTGCACATGCTGACCCTCTCACTTCCTTTGGTCAGGAACCGGATCATTTTCCCCACTGTATCCCTGCCACCTGGCACACTGCCCAGCATACAGGAAGGGCTTAATGAATATTTGAATTCATTAATGAATGAAAGACTTTTAAAATCCATTTTTTTACCTAAATGGATGAATCTCAATGATATGATATTCAGCAAAAGAAGCTGGACATTAAAAGTACACACTGTAGGGCTTCCCTGGTGGCGTGGTGGTTGGGAGTCTGCCTGCCGATGCAGGGGGCACGGGTTCGTGCCCCGGTCCGGGAGGATCCCACATGCCGTGGAGTGGCTGGGCCCGTGAGCCATGGCCGCTGAGCCTGCGTGTCCGGAGCCTGGGCTCTGCAAAGGGAGGGGCCCCAACAGTGAGAGGCCCGTGTACCGCAAAAAAAAAAAAAAAAAAAAAAGGACACACTGTATGATTCCATTTATATGAAGTTCTAAATTTCAAAAGCTTTTTCTTAAAGAGTCAGGTAGTAAATTGTTTAAGCTTTGTGTGCAATACAGTTTCTGTCACAATTACAGATGGTCCTCAACTTACAATGATTCAACTTATGGTGGTGCAAAAGTGATACACATTCAGTAGAAACTGTAATTCAAATTTTGAATTTTTATCTTTTCCCCGGCTAGCAATATGCAGTACAATCCTCTCTCATGATGCTGGGCAGCAGCAGTGAGCCACAGCTCCCAGTCAACCACTGGGTAAATAACTGACACCCTTATAGCCATTCTGTACCCAGACAACCGTTCTGTTTTTCACTTTCAGTACATTATTCGATAAATTACATGCAATATTCAATGGATACACTTATAGCCATTCTGTGCCCATACAACCATTCTTTTTTCATTTTCAGTACAGTATTCAATAAATAACATGAAATAGTCAACACTTTGTTATAAAATAGGCCTTGTGTTAGATGATTTTGCCCAACTGTAGACTAATGTAAGTGTTCTGAGTACGTTTAAGGTAGGTTAGGCTAAGCTATGATGTTTGGTAAGTTAAGTGTATTAAATGCATTTCAACATACTATTTTCAACTTACAGTGGGTTTACTGGGATGTAACCCCGTCGTAACTCGAGAAAGATCTATACTTAATTTGGCCAGTGGAGCACAGAAACAGCCAGAAACAATATGTACATGAATGAGCACGGCCATGTTCCAATGAAGTTTTATTTACAAAACCGGATGGCCAGTCCAAAGTTTGTAGTTTCCTGAGCCCTTCACTAATCTACTAGGCACCTTAGTGGGAAAGAGGTACAGGGCATCAAGGAAATTTCTGAGGTGATGGAAATATTTTACATTTTGATGAATGTGGTGTTTATATGGATATATATATGAAGTCTTCTGGGTTTTTTTGTTTTTGTTTTTGTTTTTGTGGTACACGGGCCTCTCGCTGTTATGGCCTCTCCCGTTGCGGAGCACAGGGTCCAGACGCACAGGCTCAGCGGCCATGGCTCACGGCCCCAGCCACTCCGCGGCATGTGGGATCCTCCCGGACCGGGGCACGAACCCGTGTCCCCTGCATCGGCAGGCGGACTCTCAACCACTGCGCCACCAGGGAAGCCCCAAGTCTTCTGTTTTAATATGACTTTCAAATAATCACAAATATCTAAGGAATGCAATATATTTTATAATAGTGGCAGTAGGATTTGGGTAGGGATGGGGGTCCAGATGCAGTAGAGCCTGGAAAGAGGAACTCTGAAGACAGCTGAGGGTGCTTCATACTGAATAGAAAAGAGGAAGGGAGACCTGGAGACTAGGGATGGGGGTGGGATAAGCCCTGAATGCAATTGAGGAGAAGGGATGGCACAAGAAGACCAAAGTGTAGGTACAGCTAAAAACCGCTCCACTTCACAGATGGGGAAATTGATGGGGGAGGGACTTTCTCAGGTTCCCAGAGCAGAGCCAGGCACAGGACCCAAGCAACTAATACTGGGAACAGGAAAGCTGCCACCAGCCCCTACTGTTCCTTACTCCCCACCCGGGGACCACTGAAGGCTTCTGGACAGAGGCTGAGAGTACTGCGCATCTGAGCTTCCACTTGAAAATGGGTTGCTCCTTTCCGGCTGCAACAAGAACTGGAGAAAGTCAATTTGGAGGCAAAACACTTTGCAGCCACTAGCTGAGAGATCGCGAGTCACTTCCCCCAATCTCCCAGCTTACAACTGACCTCTGCCTCTCTCTCCTTCCTCACTCCCAGACCCTGGCCTCCTGCCGCGACACTCTGGTCTTCTGCTGTAAGGAGAGGCTCCAAGCTGCGGAGCTAATGAACCAGCCGCTGGACAAGATTCTGGAGCAGGCCGGCCGCCACTCTTGGGTGAACCTCTTCCGAGTTCCCACCCCGCGCACTCAGGGCCTGAAAACCCCTCCTCCAGACCCTGTGGGCACCTATACCCCAGGTAAAACTCCACAGAAAGGAGTCCACTATAGTGGGTTTCCTCAGTACTCACCTCTCTCCCACTTCTCGGCTGCCGCCTTCCCCGGGTAACGGCCCCCCTCGACCAAGAGAGAGGGGTGCCAGTCTCCAGCAGAGCACACGTTCTTGATTAGCTCTTTCCCCTGTGCACTACTGCTTCCCACACTCCGACTCGTTCAGTCACTCCCTGATGCTACTCATACGAACCCCGCTATTGGCCCCTCCCCTGGACTTTCTCCCAGTCCATCAGTAAAGCCCCCTTGCCCAGGGCCCACCACCACCTGAGAATAGAGAGGGGGATGCAGAAAGCCAGGGTTGGGAAAAGGAGACCCTGACACCCCACACGCATCCCTCCTCCCCACTCCGTCAGAGTGCGCCACGGCGCTGTACGAAGCCAAGCGACTGTTAATGGAGTCCAAGGACACTTTGCTAGATATGGCAAAGAACGAGGAGGACATCCGAGAACAGCTACAGCAGATCAGCGACCACGTGTGCGCCTCGCTAGCGCAGAAAATGCGCGAGACCTTGGAGCTGAAGGTGGGCCCCGCCGGCGCTGCTCTGAGTTGGCGGCTGGAGGCTAGGATGCTATAGCACCGAGAAGGGAGAAGGGGGACGCAGGAGGAGAGGGGACAGGAGGCCGATGTGATTCTCCCTGTGCTCCCACCCACCCAGGATAGACTGAACATGACCTTAGGACTAATGAGGGCAACTATCCACCGGTGCACGAAATTCAACCAGGAGATGTGCGTCACCCGCGGCCTCGTCAAGGTACGGTTTGGGAAAAGGGTCTGCGGGGATGCGGCCAGGGGCGTCAGGTTGGCTGGGCCTCACGGCTCTACACACCACACTCCGCCAGGGTCCTCTGTCAAAAAGTCACCTGGAGACTCGAGAGAAACTGGACAGACCTCTGGTTCGCATGTATCAGAGACACGTGGGCACCCAACTCCCGGAGGCCACGCGCCTCGCCCAGGTAAGCCCCTGTCCATCCCGCTTCCGCGTCTGCGCTCCCTCTCCAGGCGCAGCCCTGCCCTGGTAAGACTCGTTTCTCAAGCACACTTAGCCCAGGTAAGACCCCCTCACTCAGGTCTGTGAGTCCTTCAACTCCTTGACCGGAAGGATGCTCTTCAATACCCACACCTGTCTCAAATAAGTTCCCTCAACCTCTGCTCCACCTCTATCCAAGGTCCGGTCCTCCCCGCAGCTGCAGGTGCATCCCCTCCTTCATACCCGCCCTGTCACAGGTTCTTTTCCAAGTACATTCTGGCCCAGGTGTGTAACTCCCAACCCCATTCGAGGCTCGCCCCTCCTGGCTGTGCTCCTTCCCAGGCGAGGCCCTTTCACACACACACCTGACTCAGATGTGCCCCCATCTGAGGCCCCTCCCCTCTTCAGCTGTTGTCCTTTCACACGCACACCTGGCCCAGATGTGTCCTCGCATCCCAGATAGCGCCTCGCTGGGGCTCACCTGTTTCTCAACACGGCCCCTCCCCGTCTCCAGGGCACTGACAAACTGCAGCGCCGCATCGCGCATGTGGAAGAGAACCTGAAAGAGCTGCTCTCCATGCGCAAGAACGTCGCCTGGAGCTTCAACTGCAAGAAGATCGGGCAGGACGTGGACTACAACGTGGTGCGCTTGCGCCTCCGCCAGCGGCACCCCCACGTGTTCTATGAGCAGGCACAGCGCCTGGTCAACGACTGGGACCCACGCACGCCACCACGCGCGGAGTCCAGCGTCGCCCGCAAGTGACAGGCGCACCGTAGCCCCAGTCGGCCCCAGCCCAGCGGCCCTCCTTCTCTCCTGACCCAACCTCTCTCCGAGCTCCCTCTAGCAGAATTATAATTTAAAATAACCTAATAATTACCACTTATTAGGCACCTACTGGTCACTTACCCTATAACACTTTATAGGTCGTGTATCCTGGAAGTTAATAGAATGGATTTGGCCACCCTATTTCCAGGGCTCAAATCCTGGCTCCCCGGTTTCAGATTGTGTGGCCTTAGGCAAGTCACTGTTGCTCTCTGGCCTCAGTGTCTCCAACCTGTAAAATGTGGAATTGCAGCATTCACCTCGAAGCCTTGTCTTAAGGATAGAGGAGTTCATACATTTAAGACCTATAGAATAGTGGCTGCACATACAATATCTTCAACTGCAGGTGAATTGTTCTTCCCATTTTACAGTTAAGGAAGGTGAAGCACAGTGAGGTTAAGCAGATGCCCAAGGTCATGCAGCTAGTAAGGAGAAGAGATGGAATTTTAGTACCGAACTCTACAGCCTGCTCTCTAAGCAGACCTCGGATTCTGCCTTTATTGACAAAACACACACACACACAGGGATGAGGCTTCCCGTGGAGCTCTCTCTAGTGGAGGTTGTTTATATTCCCAGATCCCAAGCAACTCCAGTGCAGAGGTGGAATTGAGCCCTCCCTGCTTCCCATTGCCCTTTTCTCCATTTACCCGGGGGAGGGGTTACTTCAAAATTCACAGCATCCTTTATTAAGCCCCTATAAAGTGCCAGGTTCTGAACCAGGGGCTGAGAGTGCAACAGTGAGCAAGGCTTACATGGTCCCTGCTCTCAGGGAGCTCACAAGTTGATCAAGTGCAGGCAGCATCTTCCTGTTGGATGCAGCTCTAGTGTGGTCTCCTACAGGAAGCCCATCTGACTGCACCCACCCGTTCAGGCATAGTTCAATTTCTCCTCTCTGTTCTCTTGGACGCCCTCCCATCACAGAACTCTTCACACCAAGCTGTGATAATCATCTGCTCTCATAGAAAGATTCCAGGGTGTAATGTACATAGAACAAGGGGTGCTCATTCAAGCCACAAATATTTCCCAAGCAACTGCTTCATGCCAGAGACTGTTAGGTGCTGGGGATACAGCAAGGACCAAATCACACATGATTCCTCTCTCATGAGACCGGCCATGCATGTGCTAAAAATCACCCTCACAAATATTATCCTTTTGGCAAAGTCACATGGTCACAACCGAGCCCAGTCAACATTTTACAGAGAAGGAAATGAAGTTCAGGAAGGTGAAATCATTTGCCCAGGGTCATAGAGCCAGCAAGGGACAAAGGATTTAAACCTGGGTCTGAATCCATGCTCGCTCTGTTTTTTTTTTTGTTTGTTTGTTTTTGCGGTACGAGGGCCTCTCACTGCTGTGGCCTCTCCCGTTGCAGAGCACAGGCTCCGGACGCGCAGGCTCAGCGGCCATGGCTCACGGGCATAGCCACTCCGCGGCATGTGGGATCTTCCCGGACCGGGGCACGAATCCGTGTCCCCTGCATCGGCAGGCGGACTCTCAACCACTGCGCCACCAGGGAAGCCCCATGCTCACTCTCTCTTACTCCAGACTATAAGCATCGATGGGCTCACCATAACAACCGAGTGTAGGTGGAGCAAATTATGCTCATTTGACAGGAAAATACACAGAAAAAAGGGAGAGCTGCGTGCCCAGGGTCACAGAGCTGAGGAGTAGGGCTGGGGGTTCAAACCAGCAGTATCTGACTCAGAGTCCTTGGGCATCACAGCCAGCTCCCTTATCTCAAGAGGGACTCCACAGCCTGGGGACCATCAGGGGTTCCCTAGGGTTCGAATTTCCCTGGGATTCTAATTTCCCTGGGAATGTTCTTCAGGCACTTCCTCCCTGTACCCATCAGGATGCCAACAGGAAGCAGATAGCCCACACAATTTGAAGGAATTTTAACAAAGAAACAACAGCTGATCCCCATGACTCAGAGATTCTGTATTTGTGAATTCACCTAATTCACTAAAGTTTATTCGCAACCCCCAATACCGTGACACTTCCCCCAATCATTTGAGAGCATGCACAGAGCAGTAGAAGACTTTTGCGTCCGGACCACCCAATCCCAGAAGGTACAGCAAGGCAAAGCTCTGCCTTCCTGTTTCAGGTCTCATCCCTAAACAAGCGTCCTTTCCGAGTCTACTTTTTGGCCCTTTTTTTGTATTTTTGGGCTTTTCGCTCGTGATCTCACTGTTTTAAACAGCTCCAAATCATCATGCCAAAGTGCTGTCTCGTGTTCCTAAGTACGAGAAGGCTGACACGTGCCTTACAGAGAAAATGCGTGTGTTACACAGGTTCGCTTCAGGCATAAGTTATAGCGCTGTTGCCCTTGAGTTCAATATTAATGACTCACGTTAACGTATAATATTTTTATTGAACAATATATAATTAAATAAGTCATCTTTAAGCAGAAACACACATAAGACAAGGTTATGTATGGATCAGTTGACAAATACGGGACCAGAGGCTCACAAGAATCTACTTTTTGTGTTTCTCCTGGGAGTGACGGTTCAGTATTTGGGCAACTTTGTAGAACGTAACCTCCATGAATAATGAGAATGGACTGTATTTGCAGAGGTGTAGGCAGGATGTAGGGAAACCTCAAGGGATAACACAGTACCCAAGGTGTTACTTATTGTGAGGGGCCACATTTGCCACTCGTAAGTATGAAGGGGCAAGGTGGTCAGAAGGAGAAAAGTACTGTCTAGTGTTCCTAAGTGCAAGAAGGAAGGAAATGCCATGTGGATGCCGGGGGAATAAATGCCTCTATCCCCTCTTCCTCTCTTGGCCACTGTTCTCTAATGGTCAAAACAAAAGAGAAAGGGAGCCCATTGGCACAGTGCATCCATCCTCCTGGGGTATAGAGTCATCACCACCCTTCTGACTTTTGAGCCCCTTCCAGGTCCTTCCTGGGCCTGGGGACTGTCCCCTTTGTCTGCATCTTTGTCCATCCATCTTCCCCAGAAACCTTACATGGGGATGCAAACCTTGCATGTAATGCCTTACCCTCTGGGTTGCAACCTGCCACCCTCATCCTAGCTGGCACAGACCCGGCTTGTCACCTCGGCTCACCCAATATTCCCCAACAGCATTTGCACAATCCCCTCAGTTGCCTCAGAGATGAGATTTTGGCTGCTTCCCCTAAGTAGAGCTGTGGGCACCCAGGGAGCCTCTCAGTGACACTAAAAAGTGAATGTCATCATCCCCGTGTTAGAGATGAGGAAATAGAGCAGTGGCAAGACTTAAAATGCCACCCAGCAAGTGAGGGGTTAAGTCTGGACTTTTAAAGGTGTGGGGATGTCCCCACATGGGGATACTGCACTGCCCCCGAAGAATGGTCCAGGTGTCATTTGCATGAGAATACCTACAGTGCCCTTCAATGATACAGATTCCTGGGCCACACTCCAGACCTACAGAATCTGAATCTCAGGGGACAAGGTCTAGGATTTGCATTTCTAATGGGTCTGATGCACACCATGTTTGAAATGCATTCCCTCCCTGCTGCCAATTTCCCAGGGCCGATTTCTGCATTGGCCACAGCAGACGCTGGTGGAGGGGCCCACGAAAATGTTTTCTTTTTAATTTCTTTTAAAGTCAGAAGAAACATATAACTATATAAAAATAAGTATATAATATATTTACACAATGTACAATATAGTATGTCATATGATATGATTATATAAAATATTATATATATTTAAATTATTAAAATTATAACTTCAGCCTGGATTATATTTATCTTTATACCAATGCAGGATTTTTTTCAATTTTTTAATTGTGGTAAAATACACATAACATAAATTTACCATCATAACCATTTTTAAGTGTCTGGTTCAGTGACATTAAGGACATTCACACTGTTACGCAACCATCACCAGCCATTCATTCCTCTTTTCATCTTGCAGAACTGAAACTCTACCCCCATTAAACAATAATCCCCTATCCTCACCTTCCCCCAGCCCCTGGCAACCACCACTCTACTTTCTGTCCCTATGATTTTGACTACTCTAGTGACCTCATGTAAGTTATACAAATGCAGTTTTTAAATGATTTTTTAGGGACTTTCCTGCTGGTCCAGTGGTTAAGAATCTGTCTTGCAATGCAAGGGACGCTGGTTCAATCCCTGCTGGGAGAATTAAGATCCCACATTCTGTGGGGCAGCTAAGCCCGCACACGGCAACTACTGAACCCAGCACCACAACTAGAGAGCCCGCATGCCACAACTACAGAGCCCATGCACTCTGGAGCCCATGCACCACAACTACAGAGCCCGTGCACTCTGCAGCCCACGCACCACAACTAGAGAGAAGCCAGCGAACTGCAATGAAGAGCCCGCATGATGCAATGAAAGATCTTGCCTGCCACAGCTAGGACCCAACAAAGCCTAAATAAATAAATATTTTAAAATAAATAAATTTTTTTTAAAAAATAATTTTTTATCCTTTTTTTACAGAAGAAGGGGTCCATGAAGGTGAAAGTTCCTCAGGCCCATGAAAACCATAATTGGGTCCTGCAACTTCTCCCTTGGACACTGGGTGCATCCCTGTCATTCATTTAGTCACTCAATCAACATCGTTCAGTAGCATTAACTGAAGCCAGCCACTATGCTGAGAACTAGGGGGTAGTTTTTGCAATCAAACACCCTGTTGATTTTATTCCTAATAATTTTGAATCCATCTGTTTTCCTCCATCCCCTGCCCCACGTATCCCCTTCACCTTCCAGTTTAAGGCACCATCAGCTCTTGCCTGGATGGTCCTACAACCTCCTAACTGGACCTCCTGTTGCCGTGTTTCCCCATAATACACAAACGCATCTCAGCCATGGCTTATAACAACAGACAGCTATTGCTCACGGTTCTGAAGGTTGGGAAGTACAAAATCAAGGCGGCAGCATGGTCGCATTCTGGTGAGAACCCTCTTCCTGGCTCATAGCAGGCACCTTCTCACTGTGCCCTCACATGGTGGAAGGGGCCAGGGAGCTCTCTGGGGTCTCCTTTATAAGGACATTAATCCCGTTCATGAAGCCTCCACCCTCATGATCTAATCACCTCCCAGAGGCTCCACCTCCTGACTCTATCATCTTGGGGGGCTAGGATTTCAACATATGAAGCTGGGGGGGGAGGCACAAACATTCAGACCCTATCAATCTGACCGCACCACCCGCTCCTCCCCAATCTCATGCAACTCCCCCACCGTATTCTGACACCTGGCGCTTCAGTCAGTTTTATTTCTGTGTGAGCTTCCTATCGCTGCTGTAACAAACTACTACATACTTAGTGGCTGAAAACAATGCAAATTTAGATCTTACAGTTCCGGAAGTCATAAGTCCAAACTGGATTTCACTGGGTCAAAATCAAGGTGTCCACAGGGCCATGATTCCTCTGAAGGTTCTGAAGGAGTACCCATTTCTTAGCTTTTTCCTGCTTCTAGAGGCTGCCTGCACTCCTTGACTTGTAACCTCTTCCTCCATCTTCAAGGGCACAGCAGCATCTTTAAACCTGACACTAACTCTTTGCTTAGGTCATTCTATCTTCTTCTGCTTCTGACCCTCTTGCCTGCGTCTTGTAAGGAAACCTGTGATTACACCGGACCAACCTGTGTGATGCAGAATACTCTCCCCATCTCAAGATCCTCAGTCACATCTGCAAGGTACCTTTGACCAAGTAAGGTGACATATTCACAGCTTTGAGGGATTTAGACATGAACATCTTTAGGGGAGGTGGGGGACGTGAGCATTATGCAGCCTACCAGAGTTTCTTCCACGCTTCAGACTTTCTTTTGCCCCCAAGCATTTACACACGTTACTCCCTCTGCTTAGAAAATTCTCTCTCACAGTGGTATATGAGTGAATGGAAGTTATACTCATTCTGCCATGCATGTAGACAAGTTTTAAGAACACTGGTTATAAAGATGTCTCTAAGGCTGCTACTTGCAAGCTGCATTGGGAACAGTGTTACATCAGTGAATGGAACTTATACCCATTCTGCCGTTCATGTAGTGTTTAAGAACACTTGTTATAAAGATGTTTCTAAGAATGCTACTTGAAGCTGCATTGAGGGGGAAAAAAGGAAAGAAAAGAAAAGAAAATTCTCTTCCTACCCGTTTTCCTGTCTAGTACCATCAGTTTCCCTGGTTCCACAGACTAGATCAAACCCCTATATATAATTTCCATAATACCCTGCACTTTTCCTTATCATTCTTGTCCCATTTGTGTGTGATAGTCTAGTAACTATCAAGCCCCTGAGGTACTGCCTTATTTTTAGAGCTCTTGGAAGCAGACCTGAAAACAAGAATTCAAGTGTAAGAAATTTATCTGGAAGGCAATTCGAGGAAGTCCCAGGATAGGAGCAGGGCAGTGGTGCAGGAAAAAGAAGGCAGCCAGTAACAGGTGTTAAACAAATTACCATCATGGGCAACTGAGGCTCAGTCCTGCTGGGGACCTCTCAGAGACTGTGGAGAGCACGCATCTCAGGGTTATTCCAACCAAGGAGCAAGGAGGCTGGGGTACTTATCCATCCACTCTAGTCAGTCATAGATTGAGGGCTGCGCTTCTGGCCTTTGTATGGACCAAGCAAGCTTCAGTGGCCAGAGATAGCCTTCAGGCAGGGAGCTGAAGGGGCTTGCAGTTGGGAAGGCCAGTGTAGTATGTATGGGGATGGTGCCAAGGAGATATGGGTGTGGCACCAGCATCTGTTACAGGGAGGGATCTTATCTGGCTTACCCCTCCGTATCCCCAGTACCAGGCACATAGCAAACGTTGGGTAAATATTTGTTACATGAATCAATGAACAAGTGGATGAACTTAAAGTTTGCAGAGTGTTTCTACGTGTGTTGCCTTATTTAATTTTCAGTTTCAGAAATATAAAGATTTCCTTGTAATTAGCTGGTTCACCATGACTCTGCTAGCTCCTGTATTATCTTCCCAGTTTTCCTGGAAAATAAGAGACTGGCAGAGGAAGCAACACAGCATCGGCTGGGGAGAGAGGCAGACCTGGGCTTGACCCCTCCTAGCTGTGTTACCTTAAGCAACTTGTTTAACCTCTCTGAGCCTCAGTTTTCTCTTGTGTAAAACCATGATAATAGAATTACTTCTCTCACCAGGTTGCTGTCAGGATTCACTGAGGTGATACTGTATGTCAGTTACCCCAGTGCCTGATAGTAGGGAGGTCTCCATAAATAGTAAAAACTCATGTACTTTTTTTATTATTGAGGGGAAATTCATATGACTTAAAATTATCCATTTTAAAGTATACAATTAGGTGGTAATTCATTGAATTCACAAGCACCACCTGTATCTAACTCCAAAACATTTTCATCGCCCCCAAAAGGAGAAATTGTATCCTTTAACAATCATTCTTATTCTACTCTAAGGAAGATCTTGCTGCTTTGCAGAGATGTCCAACCATGAAGGGGGGGGGGGTTAATTTTGTGAAGTACTGAGTTCCCTGACACAGAAACAGTCAAGCATGGACTAGAATTTGCCAGGGACATTGTACTGAGGAGAGTCACACAGGACTAAAACAGTAGTTCTCAACAAAGTTCTCAGTAGTTCTCTGTTTTGGGATAAAAACAGAGATCCTCAACTAAGAGCAATTCTGGCCCCCAGGGGACATTCAGCAATGTCTAGAGGTATTTTTGGTTGTCCCAACTAGGAGGTAAGAGGTAGGGGATGCTCCTGGCACCTATAGAGCCCAGAGGTGCTGCTAAGTGTCCTACAGTGTAAAGGGCAGACCCCCACCATGGCATAGAATTATGCTGGCCAAAAACAGTTAACCATGTTAAGATTGAGAAACCCTGACTAAACTAAATGCCTCTCAGAGTCATCTTCAAAGTCAAAAATTTTCTTCTTAAGAGCTTTATTGAGGACTAATTGACAAATAAAAGTTGTATCCAGGGCTTCCCTGGTGGCGCAGTGGTTGAGAGTCCGCCTGCCGATGCAGGGGACACGGGTTCGTGCCCCGGTCCGGGAGGATCACACATGCCGCGGAGCGGCTGGGCCCGTGAGCCATGGCCACTGAGCCTGCGCGTCTGGAGCCTACGCTCCACAATGGAAGAGGCCGCAACAGTGAGAAGCCCGCGTACTGAAAAAAAAAAAAATGCTGTATCCATTTAACAAGTACAACTTAATGTTTGGTATATGTATACTTTGTGAAATGATCATCGCCATCGAGCTAACACACCCATTACCTGGCATAGTTACTAAGTTCTTCTTTGTGTGTGTGTGGTGAGAACACTTAAAATCTACCCTCTTAGCAACTTTCAAATACACAATACAGTATTGTTAACTACAGTCACCATGCCGTTCATTAGATCTGCAGAACGTATTCACCTTGCATAACTGAAAGCTTGTGTGCTTTGACCAACAGCTCCCCCATTTCTTCCTCTTCCCAGCCTCTGGCCACCACCATTTTACTCTCTGCTCCTATGAATTTGCAAAGTCAAAAATTCTTGATCAAATCCTGGAGTGTTTATTCCAGTTGTTCCTTCTTTCCATTTTGGCTAACACCCCAAGGTCCTTTCATAAATAGTTCTACCTCAGACTCTAGGACTTCTGAGCAATGAGCAGTTCTCTCCATCAGGTCCAAATGCAGTGATTCATGTTCTTGTGGTTAAACCAAACAGTGATTTATCTGCCCCATACACATCATATAATCAGTGTGGGGATTCAACAGGAGAGTGGTGACTTAAAACCCCTACTATGAAATGGGGAGAAGAGTTAACACAATCGTGTGTTATTAGCAGATGACAAATTCTTCTGTGCAGAATATTAAAGACTTTCTTCTCTGGCAATCAAGTAGGCTCCTTTTGTTCAAGAAAAACTGAAGTTGTTTAATGGCGTATATGTGCAGCTAGTAAATAAGTAAGTCTTAGAGATCTAATACACAGTATGGTAATTATAGACAACTGTATTATAAACATTAAACTACCTAAGAGAATACATCTTCCTGGTTCCCACCACTAGAAGAAATTGTAACTGCGTAGGGAGACAGAGGGGTTAGCTGACACTACCTTGGCAATCCCATTGCAAAATAAATGTATCAAATCAGTATGTCGTGCCCCTTAAACTTACACAATGCTAGATGTCAATTATATCTCAATTTTTTAGTGGTAGAAAGCAAAACTTGATTAAATTTGAGAGCTGAGAACTGTTTCTTTTTAACTTGCAAGGAAGTCACCCCTTCAGAGGACTGGCTCTCAGAATTAATATTTGATATGATTTTAAAAGCTAAACCCACAAAAGTGTGGTTATTTTGTTCAGTATTCTAATTGTTGTGGGGGGAACAGCAATTCCTCATTGTGGTTATGTGTAGGGGTCAGCATTGCAAAAAAATCAGCAATACATTTTGTTTTCTTTTAAGGAGTCAGTAACATACAGTGTATTAATTATCTATTGCTATGTGACAAACTACCCAAAGATTCGGTGGCTTGCAATGACATTTATTATCTCTCAGTTTTCTGTCCAAAAGTCTCTCACCAGGCTGAGGTCAAGATGTCAATTGCGGGGCTTACCTGGTGGTGCAGTGGTTGGGAGTTCACCTGCCAATTCAGGGGACATGGGTTCGTGCCCCGGTCCGGGAGGATCCCACATGCTGCGGAGCGGCTGGGTCCGTGAGCCATGGCCACTGAGCCTGCGCATCCGGAGCCTGTGCTCCGCAGCGGGAGAGGCCACAGCAGTGAGAGGCCTGCGTACTGCAAAAAAAAAAAAAAAAAAAAGTCAATTGCGGCTGTGGTCTCATCTGACAGCTCTACTGGGGTATGCTCTGCTTCCAGGCTTACTCACAATGTTCTTTTAGGATTCAGTCCTCACAAGCTATTGGCTGGAAACCTCCCTTTGTTTCCTGACACATGGGTCTCTGCAAGCTGGCAGCTCCCATCATCAAAATGTGAAAAGGAAGGCAAGTGAGACGAGTCAGAGAGAGCAAGACAAAAATTACAGTCTTTTGTAACCTAATCTCAGAAGCGACACCCCATTGCTTTCAAGATATTCTATTTATTAGAACTGAGCCACTAGGTCTAGCCACACTCCAGGTGAGCAGGTTACACAAGGGAGTGCATACCAGGTGGTGGGGACCATTGGAAACAATGTCAGAAGCTGCCTAACACACAGGTCCCAATATTTAGTCTATTGTGGGTTTAATACTAAGCAAAACTTTTGAATGATTTAAGAAAAGACAAGGTGCAACTCAAGGGGTGGTTTTCTCAGGATGCAAGGTGTTTTTCTGACATTGCTATGTGATGTGCATGTTTCGCCATGAAGGGAAAAGGGAGAAGTTGATGATAGGTTGAACGTTTCACTTTCTCACTTCATTCTTCTGTTTTAGAGAAATTTCCTTACCCACTGTCCTCCATGACTCCTGGCTTTGCCTCTGAGATGTCTTCCTTGTCCATCATTCTCCCAAAATACATCTTAAGTGGGCATAAGAGATGGAAACTTGAGGAGGAGGGTGCACATTTCAAAGGTTATTTCCTGCTAGTATAGATTTAGAGCCAGAGGATGTTTTGGGGTTTGAACAATTATAGGCTTTTTGACCAAAAACACACTTGTAATTTCTTCAATAATAAAATTCTCTCAAAAAATTAGTATACTTTCAGTCTATTGATTTCTGGTCAGTTCCATGTGTAAGGAATAACTATAGCCAATGAGTTCATCTAAACATACCTAATATGCTTAAATTTTCAAGATGACCCCGTCTCTCTCTCCTTCTCTCCCTCCCTCCCTCCCTCATCAAACTCTCCTTCAGCAGAGCTTTGACTCCTACATTCACAATGTTCTGCAACCATCACCACTATCTACTTCCAAACACATTTTCATCACCGCAAAATAAAACCCCATCCCCATTAAGCCATTACTACAGTTTCCCCCATTCATCCCAGCCCCTGATAACCACTCATCTACCTTCTGCCTCTGTGGATTTGCCTATTCTGGACATTTCACATAAAAGGAATCCTACAGTATGTGACCTTTTGTGTCTGGGTTCTTTCATTCAGCATGATGTTTTCTCCTTCAGCACACTGGCTGGCTCCACTCTGAGTCCACCTTTTGTTTTTACACGACTTTGCTGACAGCGCCGAGAAGTAGTCCACACACTCCAACATTTTCAGTTTTTTAAAAACCATTTCCTCTAGAACCACAGGCTCTGCACACATTGTAATTAACAGCCCTACCAAATGTTTCATCACAGTAGAACATGAGTGACTAGATTTCCAGCGTATATACATGCATCCTCACCACTTCCTGCTAAGCCAGGGTTTCTCAATCATGGCACTGTTGACATTTGGGGCCAAATGATCCTTTGCATTGGGGGTCTGTCCTGTGTATTGTGGGATATTTAGCAGTGTCCTTGACCCACTGGATGCCGGTAACATCTCCCTCCAACTGAAGACAACCTAAAATGTTTGCAGACTTTGCCAAATACCCCGGGTGGAAGGGCAGAATTGCAGAATTGCTGCTGATTGAGAATCACTATACCAAGCCGACGTCATACATTTGGGGTTCTGTTGAGGAAATACTTTTCTCCTGGTACCAAATTCTGTATTAGATTATGGATTTGTTTTTTAAACCACAGAGACCCAGCACAACGGTGTAGCAAGGTAAAATTTAAAGTATGCAGTCTAGGCCTGGAATGAGAAAGGGGTCTGCATGATTACCTTGCTATGGCTTTCATCTTGTGTTCCACGATGGCTGTCCTCCTCACACCCATGGTAAACAGGAAGGATAAAGGAAGAAGGAAATGAGCCCTGGGATCCTGAGGCCTTGCAGCCAGCCACCTTGGGACCCAGCCCTGACCACCAAGGGTGACACCAGCTCCAGGACATCTGCTCAGCCAGCCAAACCGAGATCGAGCCCCATCCACCCGTGGTCCATCACTAGCCCTGAAATGCTGCCTCGCCCACCAGTGGGCCAACACCAACTACAGGATCCTCAGGACCTACAGCTAGAGACCCCAGGACCTGGTTCTGCCCACTAGTGGATACCAGCACTGAACCCTCTCCACCCCAGCCCCGCTCACCAGCAGGCTGACACCAGGACCACGACTTGCCAGGCCATGCAGCCAGCCATGCTGGGACCCAACCCAGCCCACCAGCAGCTGGCAGCCTCTGCACTAGGCAGGGCCTGGCAACCAGTTGGGCTAGGGGTCAGCCATGCCTACCAGCATCCCCACATACGTCAGCCCACCAGATTCCATGGAATTCTATGGAAGATGGTGAGGAATGTTCTGGAACCTAGAAGGAGATGATAGAATACATGGAAAGGGATTAAATCACTTCATTTACAAATGGAGACTTAAGATCCAGAAATCTGATGCAATTTGAAGCAGGTCTCAGGTCTCACACTGAGCTTGTAGAAGGTTAGGGCTAAAGATGAATTCCCCCGACTCCCTGCTGAGAACTCTCTTCCTGATTCCATTCATTTTCTAGAGCTGCAGTCAGTCTGAGGAATCAAACCATGAGGCTATGGCTTTGACATGTAGGAGCCAGGACACCACTAGATCCTTGAGAAGGATGATCTCAGCTGAGGATGGGCTGAGAGGACATGGAGAATCCTGAGAGGCTAGGTATGGCTGTGGAACTATATTCTGGCCAATGAGACGTGAGTAGAGTGATATGTGAAATATCTCCATCATTCCCGTAAAGGAAAGGAACATGCCCTGCCCTTCCCCTTTCCTCTTTCCTGCAAACTGGAATGTGGGATGTGATGATGGGAGCTGGAGCAACCAGTTTGGGCCACAAGATACAAGCTGCATATTGAAGGAAGCAGAGCAACAAAATAGAGGGATTTTCTCTCCCTGGTGGTTGCTGAGCTTCCATTCCAGCTTTGTGCCATCTATCTCTATTTTCACATGAAATAGAAAAAGATCTTCTATTTCTTTTTTATTACAACTATTTTTATGTGTGCTTAATTGGTCAAAACAACAAATACGTTATAAATATTATAAATTTTGGTAAATAAATACAAAACACAAGAAGTAAAACTTTTATTATCTTTTATTTTTTAAATTTTTATTTTTTAAATTTTTATTGGAATATAGTTGATTTACAATGTTGTGTTAGTTTCAGGTGTACAGCAAAGTGACTCAGTAATGCATATACATATATCCATTCTTTTACTGTATAAGTTATTACAGAATATTGAGTAGAGTTCCCAATGATCTTCTATTTCTTAAGCCAGTTATGACAGCCAAATATTTTCTAAATAACACACTTTAAAAAATATCATTCCTGGGCTTCTCTGGTGGTGCAGTGGTTAAGAAACCGCCTGCCAATGCAGGGAACGTGGGTTCAAGCCCTGGTCCAGAAAGATCCCACATGCTGCAGAGCAACTAAGCCCATGAGCCGCAACTACTGAGCCCATGTGCCACAACTACTGAAGCCCACGCACCTAGAGCCTGTGCTCTGCAGCAAGAGAAGCCACCACAATAAGAAGCCCGCAAACTGCAACGAAGAGTAGCCCCCATTCACTGCAACTAGAGAAAGCAACAAAGACCCAACACAGCCAAAAATAAATAAACAAATAATGTCTTTTTAAAAAAATATATCATTCCTTTCAGTTTCCACCTTGTGTGAGCAGAAGTCCAGGGCCCCTTTTGTCCCTTTGCTCCAGAAGCATAGCCATGCACCACCAATCAGCTTTCTGCTCCCACCTTCCCCAGTTCATCACCTGAGTCACCTACTGACTCAATCCTTACATTTCCCTGCAAACCATCATAACCCTATTTGGTGAGAACTACCATGAGACCTAATGATCGCTGTTTTCTGGGGTAAGCTCTGAGTGTCAGAGTGGTCTGGAAATAGCAGATCCATCTTGCTCTGGGAAGGGCCTGCTTAATTTTCCAACTTTATCTCTCGTCCTTCTATGCTGCAGGAATTAGTAAAGAACATGCACACTAGAGTCAGAAATCCATTCAAACTCTGGTGTTGCCGAGTATTCATTGGAAAACCTTGGCTAACGTATTTAACCTCTTCATGCCTCGGTTTCCTCAAAATGTAAAATGGTCATAATCAGGTGGTAACTAGACTTAATGTGGTAATGATTTTGCCATGGATACAAATGTTGAATCATTACGTTGTACACCTGAAATGAATACAATGTATGTCAATTTTATTTCCATGTTTAAAATGTTCATAATAACAGTTTTTACCTCACAGGGCTATGAGAATGAAATGGGATAATCCATTTAAAGTGCTTAAGATAGTTCCTAGCACACAGCGAGCACTCCGTAAAAAGACAGGACAGGTTCTGACCTGAGTAATCAGAAGTTTTATAAAGGAGAAGACCGACGTGTAATGGATGCATAAAACTAGGAAGCCCTTACCCAGTGGGGAGAAGGCAGGTCATAAAAGGTTGCCCTAAAAAAGCTGACATTAAAGTTGTCGCCTGAAACATGAACATGAATCAGTTAGGTAATAAAAAGGAGAACGGCTCAACATCACTAATAATTAGAGAAATGCAAATCAAAACCACAATGAGGTATCACCTCACACCAGTCAGAATGACCATTATCAAAAAGTCTACAAACAATAAACGCTGGAGAGGGAGTGGAGAAAAAGGAACCGTCCTACAGTGCTGGTGGGAATGTAAATTGGTACAGCCACTATGGAGAACAGTTTGGAGGTTCCTTAAAAAGCTAAAAATAGAGTTACCATATGATCCTGCAATCCCACTCCTGGGCATATATCCAGAGAAAAACATAATTCAAAAAGATACACTCACCCAATATTCATTGCAGCACTATTTACAATAGCCAGGACATGGAAGCAACCTAAATGTCCATCTACAGATGAATGGATAAAGAAGTTGTGGTACATTTATACAATGGAATATTACTCAGCCATAAAAAAGAATGAAATAATGCCCTTTGCAGCAACATGGATGTAACTAGAGATTATCATACTAAATGAAGTAAGCCAGGCAAAGACAAATGTTATATGATATCGCTTATATGTGGAATCTAAAACTAAGATACAAATGAACTTACATACGAAAGAGAAATAGACCCACAGATACAGAAAACAAACTTACAGTTACCAAAGGGGAAGGGGGGCAGGGATAAATATGGAGTTTGGGATTAGCAAATACACACTACTATATATAAAATAGATAACCAACAAGGACCTACTGTACAGCACAAGGAACTATACTCGATATTTTGTAATAACCTATAAGGGAAAAGAATCTGAAAAGGAATATAGATAGATAGATGATAGATAGATAGATATAGATATATAGATACCTAGATATCTGAATCACTTTGCTGTACACCTGAAACAAGTACAACATTGTAAATCAACTGTACTTCAATAAAAACAAGACAAAACCAAAAAAACCTGCCTAGCCTAAAGCCTTATAAATTGAGGAGAGAGTTCTCTGGGTTTGATTTTGGTGGTCTTGGAGCTACTTATCTTTCTGAGTTCTGACACTACGACCTGCAGCAACTGGAGGCTGAGGTGGTGAGATCCTATTACATTCCATCTGGAGGAAAGAGTCATTTGGGGACAGAAATCTGTAGGGCTGGCTTCTGCTTCTCCCTCTCCATTCACGTCCTGGACCACTCCCCCATCACCCTCCCTTTGGCTTCCTCACCTGTCCCAGGGCCTTTTGTCCTCATTGATTCCATATCTAAGCCACTCTTACTCATGATCACCTCCATCCCACACCTCTGCCTGGAAGATCCCCACTCAAGCAAGTCTCTTCCTCAAGGAAGTCTTCCCGTATCCCTTAGTAGTCTCAGTTAGTCTAAGTTCTCAGAGAACCATACTTCTCTCCTTCAGCATACTTATTTTAACTCCTGGTTATGTATTCATTAGTGTGTTTGTTTTGCTAATGACTGTCTCCACCCAATAAATGTAAGGTCCAAGACAGCATGGATCATATCTAATTTTTCTCCATTATATTCACTATGCCTGGGACATAGTAGGCAGTTAATAAATGTAGCAGGGAGGAGAAAAGAAAGGAAGGAGGGAGGGATGGAGGAAGGGAGGAAGGGAGGAAGGGAGGAAAAAAGGAAGTAAGGAAATAAGGGAGGGGGGAAAAGTAAGGAAGGGAGGGAAGGAGGGAGGAAGGAAGGAAGTCCTACCTAAAAATGGTCTCCCCAGTGTGGAAAAAACACTCTTTGTGTAACACCATTAAACATACCCCTGGCAGAAACAGCTCTATATGTTGCCCGCAATCAGGAGTGCTTCATGACATCAGCATTTGGAAGATCTGATTTCACATGGAAAAACCCCAGAAGGACTCAGTATCTCATCAATAGATCCCCTTGAGATTCAAGATGTCCTAACAGTTGACAGGTAGCTGACAGCATTGGGACTTCAGTTCTGTCCCTCTGTGGAGAAATGGCCTTGTGCTGGCCTAAAAATATCATTCCTGTCTCTTTCCTCACCCATTTCTGAACACAGAAACATATTTATGACTCTTCATTGCAAGAGTAACCACAATTGCCATTTCTGCTTATTCATGGCACTAATACCTGATAATTATTCTTTTTTTATCTTCATCTCGTGCCTCATTAATAGCACAATAAGCATCATTAATTGCTATTAAGTCATTGCTTCCTACAGTGGTGTGAACCTGATCCCTCCCCAGAAGACTTAGCTCAGGTCATTGATAGTATCAGTTTATGGCCACCTCTTTCCCTTCTCCTTTCCTCCACCCTCACCATGAAAAAGACATACAGTGCACACACCATGCTGCTTCCAAAACACCAAACGGCTTACCAGAGCCAATCTCCCTGTGTATAGTGAAGAGGCAGGTGTACTGGGGCGTGGCAGGGGCTTTTCCAGGTCACACAGCAAGCTAGTGAGATCAAGTTAGAGTCTTCAGCTGCGGTCCAGGTCGTGGATGTTGGCCATCTCAACTAGGAAGTGTTGTTGGAGAGAAAGAGATGAATTCAAGAAGTATTCAATATTTAAGAAGTAAAACAGAGTGCTTTCTAAATCACGGACACTTTTCTAAGGGCTCTGGGTAGATTAAGTCCTCACAGCACTCAAGTAAGGTGGGCGGTATTATCTCATTCACAGACAAGGACTGATCCACAAAGACATTACGTCATTCAGGTCACTGGGGTCTACAGAGTGAAGACTCCCCATGCATATGCATCTCTTCCACCCACACACCCTTACATACACATGCGCACACTCACATACACATACACGTCCACCTCTACAGCAAACTGGTAGGAATGGGAGCGACTGAGATATGTAGATGGCCAGGGGGTGGACCAGGCCAGAGAATGTGGCCAGGCAAAATGGGTGTATTCAATCAAGGTCAGAGAGAGAGAACTTCTTTGGTTGCCAGACCTACTCTAAGTCGCCCTGAGAGGATTGGGCTAACTCATTTATTCTGCTGAGCTCATGTGACCTTCTTAGGCTGGATTTGTCCTTTTATATTTCTTTGTCATTGATCTGACCCTTAGGCCATGAAGGAAGGAAAATAAGAGGACTCAGGAGTCTGAAACAGCTGCCCTTGGAGCTTAGCTGCGCCACTGCTGAGCAACTTTTTACTTGTCTAAACCTCCGTTTTCTCCGTGCAATCTCACAGTCCTTGTCAGGATTTGAGTTTCCATTGTTCAAAGGTGCCCGAGAAATGACAGCTGCATAACTCTGCTCCCCGTTGTACTACAAGCTCAGTGACTTGCAAAACTTTGATACATTTGGGGAGGGAAGGAGCGGCTAGGGCACTTGGACGTCTTCCCTGACTGTGGCGACAAAATCCTGCCTGGCGAGATGCTTTCTCGTCTAGTCTTGTCAGACACCCATGGGTTGTCTATCCCCCAAGGGAGCCCGGGATGATGATAATTGCTAAGTCTTTGGGCAACACCACCTCCTTTTATCACAATGACATCTCACTGTTTCAGCTCCCAACAAGGCAAAGGGGGCCCCAGATGTCAGGACCTGAGGTCCAAATGGAACCATGGGTTGGTGTCACAGATGAGAATAGAGGCATTGAGCAGAGAAAGGGCTCTGTTGCTGCAAAGATGAATTCATGGATGTGTTCAAGCAGTGAGTATGAGCTCTTTGGGTACATGGCCATTCTCTGGCCATGTGTGAAGGCAGGACGTAGCTACCGTGCCTGTGAACTCACGGAAAAATAGTGCTCAGGAAGCATATGCAAGTTCAGTGAAACATCTCCCCTTACTTTTCTGCAAAGCAGTCTGAGAAACTGAGCAGCTTGGGGACTGGGTGTCCTCACCCCACATCTGCCTGAGAAATAAGTCCGTTTCAGGTCTGGGATGCTATTGCTGTCACTGTGAATAATGTCAGCCCACACGTGGACATCAATCTTGTATTGATGGAAACCCAATATGGAATAAGGCAGTGGTTTTCAAGCTTTGCTGTACGTCAGGGCCATCTGTGGCTTTTAAAAGTCCTGTGGCACCATATACTTTGTGGACCTTTGTGTCTGGCCCCTTTCACTTGAGCATGATGCTTTGACGGTCCATCCATATTGTTGCATATATCAGAGCTTCATTCTTTGTGTCTGAATAATATCCCATTGTATGGATGTATGACATTTTGTTTATGCATTCATCCATTGATGGACATTTGGGTTGCTTCCACCCTTTGGCTATAGTGAATAAGAATAGGCAAATGGGGCTTCCCTGGTGGCGCTGTGGCTGAGAGTCCGCCTGCCGATGCAGGGGACACGGCTTCGTGCCCCGGTCCGGGAAGATCCCACGTGCCGCGGAGCGGCTGGGCCCGTGAGCCATGGCCGCTGAGCCTGCGCGTCCGGAGCCTGTGCTCCGCAACGGGAGAGGCTGCGACAGTGAGAGGCCCGCGTACCACAAAAAAAAAAAAAAAAAAAGAATAGGTAAATGTATAGAGACAGAATTAATCCAGAGTTCTAGTTGAGAGAAAGGGAGAGTGGACTGCTTAATGGGTACGGGGTTTCCATTTGGGGTGATGAAAATGTTCCGGAATAGACAGAAGACGTGGGTGCACAACATTGTGAATGTACACAATGCTACCGAATTGTACCCTTTATAATGATTACAATGGGAAATTTTATGTTATTTATGGCCTAGACCCCACTAAACTGCTTGGGCCCCAACTAAACCAGATCTCTGGGGTTGGGAGCCAGGCTTTAATATTTTTTAAAACTCCCTTGGTGCAGCCAAGTTAGAGAACCAGTGGTGTAAGGAAAGGAGGAAGAACCATGTGAATTAAACACCTACACTCCCCAGGGCTCGTTAAGTGCCATTTCCTCCAACACCCACCCCCCAACTACACTCTCACCACTTCTAGTCATTTCCTGTCACCTCATCTGGTGTATTTCCATGTTAAGTGCATGTCACCATCGAATTACCTTGTTTATTCATTTGTTCAATTATTGTCTCTTCCTACAAAACCAGTAGTGTTCAACCTTGCAATGCATTCAAATCACCTGGGGCCCTTTTTTAAAAACATACCAACGTCGGGACCCCTGCTTGATCACTTAAGTCAGAATCTTCTGGAGGAGGACACAGGCATCTGAAGTTTGGTTTTGTTTTGTTTTGGGTTTTTTTGTGGTACGCGGGCCTCTCACTGTTGCGTCCTCTCCCGTTGCTGAGCACAGGCTCCGGACGCGCAGGCTCAGCGGCCATGGCTCACGGGCCCAGCCGCTCCGCGGCATGTGGGATCTTCCCGGACCGGGGCACGAACCTGTGTCCCCCACATCGGCAGGCGGACCCTCAACCACTGCACCACCAGGGAAGCCCCATCTGAAGTTTTTAAGGGCTCTCCCAAGCAATTGCAGTATGCAGCCATGGTGGAGAAACACTACCCTGCAATGTAAGCCCGTGAAGACTGTGACTACAGCCCCAGGAACAGCTGACCCAGAGCCTGGTCAGGTGATGCCAGGCCACTGTACAGAAAGTATTTCATTGTATCCTCAGAATAGTTCCCCAAGTAGATTTTAGCAGGTGAGGCAATGCTGGCTCAGAAAAGTTAAGTGATCTGTCTGCAGGAAAGCCAGCATGGGAGTGTAGTCCAGGGACAACCCAGCCCCCTTTCTGTGCTAAACCAGGTCAGGGGGCTCCTCTGGGCTCCCACAGCATCCTGTATCCTCATCTCAGCATTGGTCACCCTGACCTCTGTCTATGAGCTGTCTGGGTACCCCCGCCAAGAGAACTCCATAAGGACCATTCACCATCAGAAGATAAAATAATGAAATGTTATCAGATAATAAGATTAGACAACTATTGAATTCGTCAACTTAATTAGTTGATTAATTAGCTGACAGTTGCTCCAATCCACGGTGACCCATCTTTTTCTGCCTTACCATTCTGGTTCACACGCCACTAAGATTTCTTGAGCGCCCCCCGCCAAGTCCTGTGTTCCATGTTTTCATACTGCAGTCTTGATGAGGGAGGTGGTCTTATTCCCAGTTTATACCTGTAGGGTTAGGCAGCATGAGTGTCGATTCTGACAAAGCCAGGCTCCCAATTCACAGGTCTTTACTGAATGTTTTCCATGAGGCTTGCTAGGTGCTGAGTAAACAACAAGCGTGGCTTATGTTCTCACCAGCCAGCAGTCCTTTCAGGAAGACAGACAACAAGCCAGAATTATTAGAGCAGTGTGACTGACCAGTAGAAATGCAGGGAGCCCTGGAAATTGGGATCTGACCTAGTCCAGGGAGTGTTCAGAGGTGGCTTCCTGCAGAAGCTTCATTTCACCTGAGATCCAACTGACCTTTTAACAACCAAGAGTTAACAAATCAGAATTCCTCAGTGGCTTCCCATTGCCTATGGAACAGGGGACCAATTCATTTTGCTTTGCCTGGGATTTCTCCAGGCTTTTTAGCACTTAAATCCCTGCATCTCAAGAAATCCATCAGTCTTGGACAAACCAAAATGGTTGTTCTCCCAACCAAATCCAGACTCCTTAGAGTAGCTTCAAGTCCCTTCACGATCTCATCCCCTCCTAGACTCACTTCTCACTACATGAACTCAACACTTACCTGCACTCACCCCTCACCACCTGGACTCACCTCTCACCACCATCACTTACACTTTATTCTCTAGCCACACGGAAGCAGGCGTGGTACCCTGAAACCACTGAGATCTTTCCTTCTCCTCTGCTACTGCCCATGCTAAGATCTCTCTTCATGGGCTGCCTCCCCCAAATGCCCACCTGGAAAGCACCTACTCATTCCTCAGGTCTCCGATGAAATACCAGCTCCTGTGGGAAGTCAACCTGCAACTCTATATAACCTTATGCATGCATCCCTCCAAAGAGTCTTTACACTAGTCTTTCTCTGGCTAATTGTCAGATAACTCTAATTAATATAATTAATCAGTTTTAGATTAATTAACTAACAGTTACCCCAGCCCGTAGTGACACATTCTTCTCTCACACACTGATAGTGTATAAACATGTGTCTCATTGGAGCAGCCAGGGCCTTCTGATGTTTTTGTCATTGATAGACTGAGGAGAAATTGATAAGGAATCATCTCTGCCACCCCCGCTTTCAGGAGACTACTGGACATGCCACAGCCTTCATCCACCCCGCCCTTCCTCCTTGTGACCTCCTATGACTCTGAGCGCAATGTTCAAACACGGTGCCTACACAAGGGACTGGTTTATCTGGACCCACCTGCTTTTCTGTAGAAAGGTTACCTCAGGAAATGCCCTTTTCAACCCTGGGCCCATGGGGCTGGACACACAATGGAATACTACTCAGCCATAAAAAAGAATGAAATAATACCATTTGCAGCAACATGGATGGGACTAGAGATTATCATACTAAGTGAAGTAAGTCAGAAGAAGATGAATATCATATGATATCACTTATAGGTGGAATCTAAAATATAGCACAATGAACTTATCTATGAAACAGAAACAGATTCACAGACATAGAAAAGAGACTTGTGGTTCCCAAGGGGGAGGGGCGTGGGGGAGGCAGGGACTGGGAGTGTGGGGTTAGCAGATGCAAACTATTATACACGGAATGGATAAACAACAAAGTCCTGCTGTATAGCACAGGGAACTATATCCAATATCCTGTGATAAGCCAAAATGGAAAAGAATATTTTTAAAAGAATGTATATATATATATAATATATATACGCACATACATATATAAAACTGAATCACTTTGCTGTACAGCAGAAATTAACACAACACTGTAAATCAACTATACTTCAATAAAAAATACATAATTTTAAAAAATACATAATTTAAAAAAAAGGTTGCAAGAAGGAAGAAGAAGCATAGCTTAGCTAAAATGTTTGACATGGGATGAGGATTGGATATTGGGTCCAGTTTGATTGGGTCTTTCTCTGGTTTTTGTTTCTCTTCCAGTGAACAATGTGTGCTTTTTACACCATCACAGAACAACATGACAACATGTTTCCCAATCTCTGTAGATGAGTCTGTGCCCTCCCCAGTGTGTTGTTCTATCCTCTCCTGGAATGGTCAGACCTTACCTGGGTCATTTGGAGGAAACATGAAAAGGGATGCTTCTCACACACAGCTCAACAGCCCCCAAGCCCTACCAATGCCCAGAAAACTTATGGTTGAGACATGGTCTTTAATTAACACTTGTGACAGTACTAGGGATAATGAGGCATTTTGCAAGATCTGTGGGTGCTGTTGGTGACAGTGAGGATGCAGGAGGAAGAAGAAAAAGAGATGACATGAGATTGTAATCTTCACAAAGAGAGAGACTACATCAGTTTTATTTACCAATGTCAACCCAGCATCAGAGTACTCAATAAATATTTGTTTAATAAAATGAATGAAGGAAGAGGAGAACTAGCAAGGAGAAGAAGGAGAGATGGAAAAGAAGCAAATATAACATTCTCCTATATGCCAAGAACTAACATTGTTGGGTGCTTTACATACAAAATACCTCTCTGGATCTCCCCAGCAGCCTAGGAGGTAGGTCTTCATTTGCCACATGAGGAAACTGAGGCTTATGGGAATATCTTGTGCTGTTGAGGATGCAGGGAAATGGGGACTCTCTCATATATTGTTTAAGATTATTCATCAAATTGCTAAAGCCTTTTGGGAAAGCAAGCTTGAATTCAGAATTTATCAAAAATTTTGATACTGGGGCTTCCCTGGTGGAGCAGTGTTTGAGAGTCCGCCTCCCGATGCAGGGGACACGGGTTCGTGCCCCGGTCTGGGAAGATCCCACATGCCACAGAGCGGCTGGGCCCTTGAGCCATGGCCGCTGAGCCTGCGCGTCCGGAGCCTGTGCTCCTCAGTGGAAGAGGCCACAGCAGTGAGAGGCCCGCGTACCGCAAAAAAAAAAAAAAATTTTTGATGCCTATGCCCTTTGATTCCACCTCTAGGAGCCTCTCCTCCAGAAAAGGCTCAATCTTATGCCTAAAGAGGAATGTGCAGGGTTGCTAATGGCATCCTTACTTGTCGTGGTGAAAAACTGGAAACACGCGAACTGTCCAGCATCAGGAGGGTGACTAAACAAATTACTGTACAACAATTCTATAGAATATTGTGCAGCTTATAAAACCAATGGTGTTGCACATGCACTGGAATGGCTAAAATGAAAAAAAAGAAAAGAAAATACCAAGTGTTCGTAAGCGCCCCCTTAGCCTTAGAACTTAGTTGTAGTTTAAACTCTAAGCCATTACACAAGACAAAATAATAATAGTTTAGTCATTAAACAAAGTCAAGGAACTTTAGTTATTCCTCACGGGCTATAGATAATATTCTGAGCCATATCCTGAGAGCTGTTTTGCAGATACTGAAGCCCCCACCAGGTGGAGGAAGATGACTACATGATGACCAAATTGTAGCCATCACATAAGCTGCTCTATTTCACACAATTCCAAACACTGGCCTCAAAGGAATGGGAAGAAACCCTGGCACTGAAGATTAAACTGTACTTAAAACAACCAAGACGACACTGATCAGACCACCGCGTTCCTGATTTCAAGATGACCGTCAGAGCTGACTGTGCTGCTCTGCCCCGTCCCTCTGCCAAAACACCCCTGAAACTCCCCTTTAAAAGTTCTTGCCCCCTAAGCGGCACTTGTGAGTTTGTTCTTGGACATCAGTCCACCTTCTCCCCTGGTTGCCGGCCTCTGAAATAAAGCAAGCTTTCCGTTCCTACCAACACTCGTCTCTCGAGTATTGGCCTTTGAGTGGTGAGCGGCAGGACCTGCGTTTGGTAACATGCTGTCATGGATTTAGAGCCCTCATGCACTGCTGGTGGGAGGATAAAAATGGTACACCACTTTGGAAAATGGTTTGACAATAGCTACTGAAACTATACATAGGCATTCCCTATAATCCAGCACTCCCACTTATAAGTGTATACCCAACAGAAATGTGTACATATATTCATTAAATGGGATGCGCTGGATGTGCATAGTTCCATAGCTCATAATCTCAAAAAAACACTAGAAACTACCCAAAGGTCCATCAATAATAGATTGGATACATGAGCTGTGGTATATTCACACCATGGAATACTAGAGAGCATATGTCCTCAATGGGAGTAATCTTTTACCTCCACGAGGGCAAAAATTAACTTGAGGGGAATAAAAAATATACAGATATATATACAATATAGATAGAGATAGATGGTTAAATAAATAGAGTATATCTGTGATATTAAATTTCATGGAGGGGCAATTAGGAAAATTGTGTAAAACGGCTTCTTGGTGGGCGGCACTAATGAAAAAAGGATTGAAAAATAAAGTGATAAGATTGAAGATCTACAGACATATGCAAAAAAAGCTGACTCTCCCATAAAAGAAGAATGAAATATTGCCATTTGCAGCTACATGTATGAACCGAGAGATTATCATACTGAGTGAAGTAAGTCAAAGAAAGACAAATACTATATGATGTCACTTATATGTGGAATCTAAAAAGTAATGCAAGTGAATTTATTTACAAAACACAAACAGACTCACAGACACAGAAAACAAACATATGGTTACCTAAGAGGAAAGGGAGGAGGGTTAAATTAGGAGTATGGGGTTAACAGATACACACCACTATATATAAAATAGATAAACAACAAGGACTTACTGTATAGCATAGGGAATTATATTCAATATCTTGTAATAACCTATAGTGGAAGAGAATGTGAAATATATATATATATATATATATATATATATATATATATATATCTGAGTCACTTTGCTGTACACCTAAAACTAACACAATATTGTAAATCAACTATACTTCAATTTTTATTTTTTTTAAGATTTTTTTGATGTAGACCATTTTTAAAGTCTCTATTGAATTTGTTGCAATGTTGCTTCTGCCTTATATTTTGCTTTTATGGCTGCCAGGCATGTGGGATCCTAGCCCCACCACCAGGGATCAAACCCACATCCCCTGCATTGGAAGGCGAAGTCTTAACCACTGGACCACCAGGGAAGTCCTAATCCTTCCATTTTTGAAAAGCTGAATCTCACAAACATAATGTTGACTGAATGAAGCCAGACACAAAGGAGAGTATACTGTGCGATTCCACTCGTATAAAGTTCCCAAAACAGGTAAAGTTCATCTATAATGTTCTATACCAAAAGAATGTCTGGGGAAGGCAGAGGCAGAGTGATGATAATAAAAGAAGCCGGAGAAGGAATTCAGGGGCAGGGAGCTGGTCACATTGTTTTCCTTGATCAGGGCCCAACTGCATTGGTGTGTTCAGTGAGTGAAAATTCATTGACCTACGCACATGATTTGTGCTCTTTTCTGCATGTAGCTTATTCTGCGATTCAAAGTCTTTGAAGACAAAACCAAAAACGAGTGTGTTCCATATGAACCGACATGGAAAGATGACTCAGACATAAAATTAAGTGAACGAAGCAGGTTATAGAACAATTTGGTAGAATGAGCCAACATATGTAACAGCTACGACTGTGTACGTCAGTGCAGAAGTGGAGATTTGGAGAAAAACTGCCCAGTCTTGTTCTGACTAATCTCAAAACAAAAGAACTGGGGGAAGGGGAAGCTTCCAGTTTTCAAAAGCTTGTTATTGTGGTAAAATATACAAAACATAAAATTTATTATTTTAACCATTTTTAAGTGTCCAGTTCAGTGGCATTAATACATGCACATTGTTGTGCAAACATCACTGCCATCCATCTAGAGAACTTTGTAATCTCCCCAAACTGAAACTGTATCCACTAAACACTAACTCCCCATTCCTCCTCCTCCAGCCCCTGGCACCCACCACGCTACTTTCTTCCTCTATGAATGTCAATATTCTAGGCACCTCATATAAGCGGAATCATGTAATATTTGTCCTTTCGTGCCTGGCTTGTTTCACTTAGCATAACGTCCCTTAAGTTCCTCCGTGTTGTAGCATATGTCAGAATTTCCCTCCTTTTTAAGGCTGAATAATATTCCATTGTATGGATATACCACATTTTTTACCCATTCATCCATCACTGGACATTTGAGTTGTTTCCACCTTTGGGCTATTGTGAATAACGCTACCGTGAACACCAGTGTGCAAACATCTGTTCGAGTCCCTGTTTTCAATTCTACTGTGTATATACCCAGAAGTGGAATTGCAGGATCAAATGGTAATTCTGTTTACTTTTTTGAGGAGCCACCATACTGTTTTCCACAGTAACTAGAGCATTTGGGGGGAATGTTCCAGTTTTGTTGAATAATTTCAGTATTGTTTGAATATTCCAATCCTAGGTACAAGCTCAATAGATATGAAAGCATACACCTACACAAAAACTTGTATGCAAATGTTTATAGCAACATGATTCATAATGGCCAAAAAGTGGAAACAACCCAAACACCTATTAATGTACGGAAGGTTGAACAAAATGAGGTATATCTATAGAATGGAATATAATTCAACCATAAAAAGGAATGACATACTGATAAATGCTACAACATGGATGAACCTTTAAAATATTATGCCAAGTGAAAGAAGCCAAAACAAAAGATACATATTGTATGATTTCATTTATGTGAAATGTCCTGAACAGGGAAATTTACAGAGACAAAAAGTAGAGAAATAGTTTCCCAATAGGGTTGGGATATAGGAGGTTGGGGGAGAGCGGAATTCAGGGCAATAATTAAAGGGTACAAGGTTTCTCTTTGAGGTGATAAAAATGTCCTAAAATTGACTGTGGTGGTGGTTGCACAACTCTGTGACTATAGTATAATCCATTGACTTGTACACTTTAAACAAGTGAATTGTATGGTATGGGAATTACATCTCATTAAAGCTATTAACATAAAATAAGGGTACTATGCTAAGTGAAGTAAGTCAGACAGAGAAAAACAAATACTGTATGACATCACTTACATGTAGAATCTAAAAAATACCACAAACAAAAAAGATGCAGACTCACAAATATAGAGAACAAACTAATGATTACCAGTGGTGAGAGGGAGTGGGCAATATCGGTATGGGAGAAAGGAGGTACAAACTATTGGATGTAAGATGGGACAAGACGGGAATAAAGACACAGAGCTACTAGAGAACGGACTTGAGGATATGGGGAGGGGGAAGGATAAGCTGGGACAAAGCGAGCGAGAGGCATGGACACATACACACTACCAAATGTAAGGTAGATAGCTAGTGGGAAGCAGCCGCATAGCACAGGGAGATCAGCTCGGGGCTTTGTGACCGCCTGGAGGGGTGGGATAGGGAGGGTGGGAGGGAGGGAGACGCAAGAGGGAAGAGATATGGGAACATATGTATATGTATAACTGATTCACTTTGTTGTAAAGCAGAAACTAACACACCATTGTAAAGCAATTATACTCCAATAAAGATGTTTTAAAAAAATGCCAAAAAGGCAAAAAAATAAAAAGACATACTCTTTGTACATCATCAAAACAAAACAAAAGCCAGCTGAGTTATTTACAAGACAGAAACAGACTCACAGACTTAGAGAACAAACTTATGGTTACCAGAGAGAGGATGGCGGGGAGAGAAAATTAGAGAGTTTGGGATTGACATGTACACACTGCTATATAGCACAGGGAATTCTGTTCAATGTTCTGTAATAATCTAAATGGGGAAAGAATTTGAAAAAGATACATATATAGATATATATGTATAACTGAATCACTTTGCTGTACACCTGAAACTAACACAACTTTGATAATCAACTATGCTCCAATATAAAATAAGAATTTTTTTAAAAAGCCAGTTGGGGAGAAGGTAAAAATAGAAGGATTCCAGGAGGTAGAGAGACCTACTGGAGAAACAGAAATGAAAGTCATAACATGGACACCACAACACCAAAAAATAAAGTCCACCAACAATTCGAACACTGTGTGACAGAGAAAGAGAAATATGGTATGATATCGCTTACACGCTGAATCTAAAAAGAAATGATACAAATGAACTTATTTACAAAAGAGAAACAGGGACTTCCCTGGTGACACAGTGGTTAAGAATCCGCCTGCCAGTGCAGGGGACACGGGTTCAATCCCTGGTCCGGGAAGATCCCACGTGCCACGGAGCAACTAAGCCCGTGCACCACAACTACTGAGCCCACACACCTAGAGTCTGTGCTCTGCAATGACAGAAGCCCTCAATGAGAAGCACACGCACCACAACGAAGAATGGCCCCCACTCGCAGCAACTAGAGAAAGCCCATGCACAACAAAGACCCAACGCAGCCAAAAATAAATAAAATAATAAAAATAAATAAATTTATAAAAAAGAAAATAGACTTACAGACGTAGAGAACGAATTTATGGTTATCAGGGGGGAAGGGTGGGGGGAAGAAATAGATTGGGAGTTTGGGATTGACATGTACACACTGCTAAATTTAAAATGGATAACAAACAAGGACCTACTGTACAGCACAGGGAACTCTGCTCGATATTATGTAACAACCTAAATGGGAAAAGAATTTGAAAAAGAATAGATACATGTATATGCTTAACTGAAGCACTTTGCTATACACCTGAAACTAACACAACATTGTTAATCAACTATGCTCCAATATAAAATAAAAAGTTTAAAACAAATACAGGGAAAAAACAATTCAAACACTGAGTCTGTTTCTGTTTCACAGGTAATTTCATTTATATCATTTTTTTTAGATTCCACATATAAGTGATATCATATGATATTTGTCTTTCTCTGTCTGACTTACTTCACTTGATATGATAATCTCTAGGTCCATCTATGTTGCTGCAAATGGCATTTCATTCTTTTTTTTTACTGCATTGGGTCTTTGTTGCCGTGCGGGGGCTTTCCATAGTTGCGGTGAGCCGGGCTACTCTTCATTGCGGTGCACAGGCTTCTCATTGCGGTGGCTACTCTTGTTGCGGAGCACGGGCTCTAGGCGCCCAGCCTTCAGTAGTTGTGTCACGTGGGCTCAGTAGCTGTGGCTCGCGGGCTCCAGAGCGCAGGCTCAGTAGTTGTGGCGCACAGGCTCAAGTGCTCCGCGGCATGTGGGATCTTCCCCGACCAGGGATCGAACCCGTGTCCCCTGCATTGGCAGGTGGATCCTTAACCACTGTGCCACCAGCGAAGCCCCTCATTCTTTTTTATAACTGAGTAATTTACCATATGACTGAGCAAGTATATGCCGCTCCTGGGCATATATCTAGAGAGAAACGTAATTTGAAAAGGTACATGCATCCCATTGCAGCACTATTGCAGCACTATTTCCAGTAGCCAGGACATGGAAGCAACCTAAATGTCCATCGACAGAGGAATGGATAAGGAAGATGTGGTACATATATACAGTGGAATATTATAATTTAAAAACTGGCCTTGGTAAACCTTACACCAGGTCAGTGAAGACCGATCCTTTCCTGTGACTGACAAGAAGTCATTTTCACAAGGGCGTGCTTTGAAACCCTAGTGCCAAGCACAACACATGACCTATGGTCAAGGTGTGTTTGATACACTTATTTATGTGACATATATTTATTGATTATTTACTACTTCCCAGGAGCTTGCATTGGTGAAACTAACAGTATAAAGTCCCTTTCCTTGTGGAGTTTCCATCATGAAGGAATGAGTGAAAGGACACGGATTCAGGCATCTGAGCATCCTGGGGAGGGGCTTGGACCTCCAGACCACCCTGCCTGGGAACTGTAATGACGCTCAGTCCGGGCTGAGAGGGGACACTAGGGGGTATCTAGTGAGAGTGAATCCCTAGTGATGTCTCCACCTTGTCACCCACTCCGTCATCCCAAAGCACACGTACCCCAGAGAACAGGTCACAAGTGGCAAGAATACAAACCAAATAATTAGCATCTTCTTTCTTAACAAGAAGACACGTGACTGAAACGCCCAAGAGCCCCCAAAGTCTAAACACCCTGCTGTGTCCCTGGCCCCCTGTTCACAACCACAGCTGGGGTGGGAACACATGATTCCCCTCAACCCCCATAGACATCAGACTCGCCCCAACCGTCACAGCTGAGTGCTCTCCTCATGCCATTCCTGGTGGCTTAGCACTGACCTCAGGATCCTCTGGGAGCCAGTGAAGAAGGAGTATGCCAAGACCATACTCTTGGTAATACCATCGTGGTAAGTCAGTAAAGGATGGAGAAGGGGAGTGAGCTGGATGGGACTGGGGAGGAGGAATTTCCTATTTCCCTTCCTGGATGGAGAGAGAAGGAGAGAGAGAGAGAGAGAGAGAGAGAGAGAGAGAGAGAAGAGACTGAGACTAATTCTATGCCCTCTGAGTGGAAAGGAGGTACAGAGGGCAAGCTCTCTGTAGCTAGTCATGTGGAGAAAAAGCATTTAGGGTCTGTGGTAGGGGGACACCAAAAACCACCTTTCTCCAATGTGGTGGTTCTCCAAGTGTGGTCCTGGGCCAGCAGCAGCAGTGTCCCCTGAGAACTTCCTAGAAATGTTGATTCTCAAGCCCAATCCCAGACACTCCGAGGCATGGGCACAGCTATAGGTGTTTTCTCCAGCCCCCTATGTGACACTGATGTACACGCAAAGCTGAGAACCACTGCCCTAGTGAAACCAAGGACTTCATGTCAACAAACAAAGACAGTTGCAAATGTGTTGCCAGGAAGGGATTCACAGTAATGTATGCATCCCAGAGAAATCCGAGCATCACCCTACAAAAGCCTCAAACCCAACTCTAAAAATCCTTGAAAAGTAACTAAGTCTCTGCTGGAGACCTCTTGAGTTTACCAAGGAAGAGCTCGTGCTGCTCACCTTCCTGAAGCCCCCTTTCACCACCTCTTCACCTCCAATGGTCCTGTTGCTCAGAGTAGGTATTTGCATCTCTTCCTTGTTCTTGAAACACCTTGGGATCACCTATCACCTTTCTTATACAGACTGACCTATATACTGTGCTCTCCCATTTACTTCAGTAAACCTTAAATCTTTACAGAGACCAATGTTCTTGGAAGGCAGGTATATAAGAATCTAAAACACTTGTCATTGAAGAGGTTAACCTAGAACATGTTGACAGCACAGAGTTTATCTTTGAAACACCGCTGCATATAGGGTGTGAGTGGCCATACTCAGAAGCAGTGGAGTTTGAGAGAGTGAAAATAAATCTCACTTGAAATAACAGCCCAAGTACCTGCAGGCTTAGTGCCCTTAGCATCTCTTTCAGCCCCGGTCTTCTCTCTTCTTTTTTTTTTTTTTTTTCTGGCTGCACCACGTGGCATATTGAATCTTTGTTCCCCACCAGGGATCGAACCCGTGCCCCTGCAGTGGAAGCGTGGAGTCTTAACCACTGGACCACCAGGGAAGTCCCAGCCCCAGTCCTCTTTTTTTTTTTTTTTAATTTATTCATTTATGGCTGCGTTGGCTCTTCCTTGTTGCGTGCGTGCTTTCTCTAGTTGCAGTGAGCAGGGGGCAACTCTTCGTTGCGGTGCGCTGGCTTCTGATTGCGGTGGCTTCTCTTGTTGCAGAGCCTGGGCTCTAGGCACACGGGTTTCAGTAGTTGTGGCTCGCGGACTCTAGAGCGCAGGCTCAGTAGTGGTAGCGCACGGGCTTAGTTGCTCCACTGCATGTGGGATCTTCCCGGACCAGGGATCAAACCCACGTCCCCTGCTTTGGCAGGCAGATTCTTAACCACTGCGCCATCTGGGAAGCCCCCCAGCCCCAGTGCTCTTATCGTCAGTTGTGGTCAACACCATCTCCCTCTCAGAGTCGTTGTGAAACCCGCACATTAAAAACTGTGGCTGCTTGGAAGGCTCAACACTTTATAGACATTGTCATTAAATGCCTCTGATGTGTTCTTGTCAGCAATTGGTTTTAAGACCTGGGGACCTAACCAGGTAAGAAATGAGGTAAGCAAAGGGAAATCCTCTCGTTGCTGGAAAGAGACAATATTAAGGTTTCACAAGGACCTGGTGAATCATGCCAGGTTGATTTTTTTTTCTATATCATCTGTGTATCATAGAGACATGTATAGTGCCTATAACCTAACACGTTCTCTATGAATGTTCATTAACTTAAAGGAAGGATAAATATACCCACTGGGAAATGGAGACTTAGAAAGGCAAATGCAACTGGCTTTGGTGGTCTTGTATGAATGCAACAAAGATTTGCTTTCTCTGGACTTTTGATATGAAGCCTCTAAGTCCCAGTAAATAATGGGGACTTTCCAAATAGATGGGGAGATAAAACTAGGATCAAATCCATTAGCAACTGAAAATGGGTGAATGAGAATAGTATCAAACATGCCTATGTGTTTGCATTTCTTTAAACCTTGTTCTCTCGTGTTCATTCCCTTAGTCGATATTTTCTTATCAGTTCATGTCGGCATGTTATTTTACAAACTCGCTTTTCTGCATCATATTAACTCCAGGAATACACATATAGCACATTCTGCTTTCCATCAAGTAGGCATTTGATCACACCTTTCTCGTTGTTATGGAAACAGCTTATCTTTGAATAGTCCGTGCTGGGCCTGGGACTTTTTATTTTGAATAAGATTTTTGAACAGCTGTTTGACATGATATACACAACAGTGTATATTTTACTGAGGGTGCAAAACTGTTTCATTTGGCAGTGACAGTTTGTCTAGAACATAGGAAAATATAAAATTTCTTGTCCTGCGAAGCTACTGCTGAGAGCAAATATACTTCCAAAACGCCATGAGCTTTAAATCTCCAGAGATTCTTTTCTTACTGTGAAAGCTCTCTTTAAAACTTCTACTTATGGTCTTCCCTGGTGGCGCAGTGGTTAAGGCTCCGCCTGCCGATGCAGGGGATGCGGGTTCGTGCCCTGGTCTGGGAAGATCCCACATGCCACGGAGCGGCTAGGCCCGTGAGCCATGGCCGCTGAGCCTGCGCGTTCGGAGCAACGGGAGAGGCCACAACAGTGAGAGGCCAGCGTAACGCAAAAAAAAAACCTTCTACTTATGGTCTTCCCTGGTGGCTCAGTGGTTAAGAATCTGCCTGCCAATGCAGGAGACACGGGTTTGAGCCCTGGTCCGGGAAGATCCCACATGCCGCGGAACAAGTAAGCCTTTGCGCCACAACTACTGAGCCTGTGCTCTAGAGCCCATGAGCCACAACTGCTGAGCCCGCGTGCCACAACTACTGAAGCCCACGCACCTAGAGCCCGTGCTCCACAACAAGAGAAGCTACTTCAATGAGAAGCACATGCACCGCAATGAAGAGTAGCCCCCACTCGCCACAACTGGAGAAAATCCGCACGCAGCAACGAACAGCAAACACAGCCAAAAATAAATAAATAAAAATAATAAAACTTCCACTTAACCAGCTTTCTGGGTTCACCCAACATCTCTGTTTCCCCTGAAAATGTACTGAATGCTGTCCCAGTATGCTGAATTCTTGAGGCCAGAGGGCTACTCACTAGCCAGCTGAAACATTCCTGCTCAGTTGAGTTATTTTAAATAATCCCCAACCTGATTGTGCTGATTGTAGTTGCTGCTGCAATTATATTGTTTAAATACTACCATATAAATTAACAAACTACAAGAGAAAGGAGGAAGGAAGGAAGGAAGGAAGGAAGGAAGGAGGAAGGAAGGAAGGAGGAAGGAAGGAAGGAAGGAGGAAGGAGGGAAGGAAGGAAGGAGGAAGGAAGGAAGGAAGGAGGAAGGAGGGAAGGAAGGAGGAAGGAAGGAAGGAGGAAGGAAGGAAGGAGGAAGGAAGGAAGGAGGAAGGAAGGAAGGAAGGAGGAAGGAAGAAAGGAAGGAAGGAGGAAGGACATGGATGGTTTTGTGTGGGGAAACAGAAATCCACAGAAGGGAGCTGTAAGGATTCCATGGGTTTTCACAGAACCTGCGGGTCTGTAGGGAGCTGAGACTGGAACTCCATCTCTGACTCCCAGCTTTATGTCGCTTCCCTCTCCCCTTTTATCTTTCACAGTAGACACAGACTGTCCATGGAACCAGAAAACTGAACAGCAGTCTCAGAATTCCTCCTCCTGGGACACTCGGAAAAGTCAGAGCATCAGATCTTCCTCTGGGCTGCTCCTCTCACGTACCTGGTCACCGTCTTTGGAAACCTGCTCATCGTCCTGGCCAACATCACAGACACCCACCTCCACACACCCGTGTACTTCTTCCTCTCCAACCTGTCCCTGGTCGACGTCTTCTTGTCTTCCACCACCGTCCGCAAGATGCTGGTGAACCTCTGGACTCAGGGAAGCCATCCCCTCTGTATGCCTTGCCCAGATGCATGCCTTCCACCTGTTCGGGACCATAGACAGCTTCCTCCTGGCCGTGATGGCCATTGATAGGTTCATGGCCATTGTCCACCCTCTGTGCTACTTTGCCATCATGAGCCCCCGTGTGTGGGGGCTGCTGGTGGGGGAGCCGTGGCTGATCACCAACCTCCAGTCCCTTGTGCACACCTGCCTCATGGCTCAACTGACCTTCTGTGCCGGCTCTGAAATCCCCCACTTCTTCTGCGACCTCATACCCCTGCCGAAGCTCTCCGGCTCAGACACACACACACCAATGAGCCGGTGATCTTTCCTTTCGGCATCATCTTGGGCATCAGCTCCCTTGCGTGCATCCTCTTCTCTTATACTTCCATTTTCCAAGCAGTCTTCAAGATCCTTTCTGCTCAGGTCAAATGGAAAGCCTTCTCCACTTGCAGCTCACACCTCACCGTGGTGTCACTAAACTAGGACACCATCTTCACTGTGTACCTGCAGCCTGCATCTCCTGCTCCTCCCAGAAGGACAAGGCGGCTGCTCTGATGTGTGGGGTGGTCATCTCCATGCTGAACCCCTTTATCTACAGCCTAAGGAACAAGGACATGAAGGCAGCCCTGAGGAAGCTGGTCGGCAAAGTGGCCCCCTCTCAGTCCTAGGGCAGAATAGTTGTTCGGCACCTACCATGTTCCAGGACCACTGTTGAGTGCCTGGGACACAGGGATCCATCCCATCTCTGCCCTCAAGGCATTCAGAGTCTGGTGGGGGTTAGAGACCTGTCAATAAATAATCACAGAGCAACTTAGTAAATGTGTCAGATGAGATGAACAAAGTGCTACCGGACGGGAATGTGCATTTTCCCCATGGTTTATCTTCTCCCAAAGATCAGAGTAGCAGAGAAGACTTTGGAGTAACCTTAAATTTTCTGGAGTATCAGGCTTATAGTGTTGCTACATGGGTAATCCTAGTGGAATAAAAGGTTAGCTACACTCATTTTAATATTGATAAAGACAATGTGTATTAGCCACATGTATTACATCACTGTGCTTCCTAAGTGACTTGGGGGAGGACTTTGAGAGGATCTGTTGAGATTAGCTCACTTGCTCTTGGATTCAGCAGCCACCAGCCTCAGTCTCACAGGGGGCCTTGTGGTCCTGACTTTGCATGGGGATAACTGGCATAAAAAAGCCACCCCATTCCCCGGATTGGGACGTAGGAGATGCTGGCATTTGGATCATGGGTATTGTGATTCAACAGCCTGGCACTGGACCCTGGAGTCTGCGTCCTTAACAAGCTCTCCAGGTGGTCCTGAAGCAGGGAGTGCACAGAGCACGGTGGGAGGACACTGGCCCTGGATTAGCTCCAGAGTCCGTGTGTTTCCTGTGATGTCCATCACCTGACTCCAAACCCAATACGATTCTACCAGTGCTATCAGCAACCAGTGTATGGGGTGGCCGGGAACTCATGGAGAGTTAGTGGTAGGGGTTGAATTGTGTCCTCCAAAAAAGACAGGTCGATGTCTAACCTCTAGTACCTCAGAATGTGACCTTATCTGGAAATAGGGTCTTTACTGAGGTGATCCAAGTAAAATGGGGTCATTAGGGTAGGTTCTAATCCAATATGACTGGTGTCCCTATAAAAAGGGAGAATTTGGACACAGACATGCACCTAGAGAGAATACCATCTGAAGATGGAGGCAGAGGTCAAGTTGACGCTTCTACAAGCCAAGGAACACCAGCGATTACCAGCAAACCACCAGCAGCTAGGGGAGAGGCAAGGAACAGACTCTCCCTCCCAGTTCCCAGAAGGAACCAACTCTGCTGACAACTTTGATGTGAGTCTTCTGGCCTCCGGAACTTTAAGAGAATAAATTTCTGTTGCTTAAGCCATGCAGTTTGTGGTAATTTGCTATGGCAGCCCTAACCAACTAACACAGTTTGTTTAGGAAGGGCCAGCGTCGTGCAAAGACCAGGCCCAGATATATCCTCTCAAGTCCATGACCTACCCTGTGGTCTGGTTAAGGGAGTTGCGCTACAACTGGAGAAAAAGCTGAAGAATTCAAGCTGCGTGGATTCAATTTCTGGGTCTCAGAATAATGACAATAATGACATCGACAGCTGAGATTTACTATGTGCCCTGTACAGGGCTAAGCCCTTTATATGCATTACCTCATTAAATTTTTAACAAAAACCCTACAAGGTAGGTAATATAACTCCTCATTTTGCAGATGAAGAAACTGAAGCTTGAAAAGTGAAGCTGCTAGTAAGCCATAGCGAAGGTTCAGAGGACTCATCCCATAGCCCCAGGTCTTAACGACACACGATATTGTCCAGAACTCGGTACCTAAAGCAGGGGTTTGCAAACTACAGTCCGTGGGCCAAATCCATCCAACAGCCTGTTTTTTGTATGGCCTGCGAGTTAAAAATGGTTTTTACATTTTTAAATGGTTGGTAAAAATTTTTTTTTAATTTTTTTTTTTTTGGCCGCGCCACACGGCGTACAGGATCCCAGTTCCCGACCAGGGATCGAACCTGTGCTCATTGCAGTAAAAGCGTGGATTCTTAACCACTGGACCACCAGGAAAGTCCTGGAAATTTTTTTAAAGTAAGACTATATTGTGACAGATTGAAATTATATAAAATACAAATTTTAGAGTCCTTAAATAAAGTTTTATGGGAACACAGCAACACCCATTAGTTTATGTATCATATATGATGGTTTTCAAGCTACAAGGCAGAGTTGGGTAGTCTTGATAGAGACCCCATGGTGTGCAAAATCTAAAATATTTACTATCTGGCCCTTTACAGAAGGATTTGCTGACCTCTTTTCTATAGAAAAAGTAAAGCCGGATACTCAAAGTTGTCCATAAATCAGAGGCATCAATATTATTGGGAGTTTGCTAGAAATGAAGACTCAGACGTCATACCAGACCACTAAATCGTAATTTTAACAACCCCAGGGGAGTTACGTGAGCCTTAATGTTTGAGGATCACTGGGATAGATGGGGGATGGAGGGAAGCTGTAGAGATTTGGAACTTGAATAGGCCATCTGTTCAGAAATATGAGCGAACCATATCTGGGGCATTTTTCCATTTTTCCCTGCCCTAGACAGGGTCCTGGAGAGGATGATGGTCCATGTCAAATGCTTTGAAAGAACTGCAGCTACAGTTGTAGTAAATGGCCATTAGGTGGCGATAGTGCCATTTCACAAAATGGATTAAAAGGGGCTCTTTTTCAGAAACACAGATCCTGGCTGTGATCTGGCCCAGTTCCACCCACCTCCGGTGTAATCATCCCCTGGGAGCGAACAGCACGTGCAACGTTCTCTTGGGGGGAGAGTGAGTATGCAGGGAGCTGTGGTCAGACCTCACCACAGGGATTGGACAAAGGGCAGAGGGGACAATGATAAGGGTTGAGCAGGTGTATGGAAGGGCAGTTGTTTCAGAACAAGCCTGCTGCTAAGTTATACCATGGGTTAGGGGTGAGCAAACTTTTTCTGTAAAGGACCAGAGAGTAAATATCAGCTTTATGGGACATACAGTCTCTGTTACCATGACGACTCAGCTCTGAGGCTATAGCGAGGAAGCCACGGTAGAGAGTACATTGCGGAAGGTGCGTGGCTGAGCACCCATGAAACTTTATTGACACTGAAACTTGGATTTCGTATCATTTTACATATCACAAAATATAGTACTTTTTTAAACCATTGCATTGAAAAATGTATTAGAGTCATCAAAATGATGCAGAAAGATTCTCAACTAATATCTACCTTCTGTGCATTCCTCTTCCCCAAATTGTAGCAATAACATATAGCACGTAGGGGGTTTCGTTTGTTTGTTTGTTTGTTTTTGCGGTACGCGGGCTTCTCATTGTTGTGGCCTCTCCCGTTGTGGAGCACAGGCTCCGGACGCGCAGGCTCAGCGGCCATGGCTCACGGGCCCAGCCGCTCCGCGGCACGTGGGATCTTCCCGGACCAGGGCACGAACCCGTGCCTCCTGCATCGGCAGGCGGACTCTCAACCACTGCGCCACCAGGGAAGCCCCGTTTGTTTGTTTTAAAGAAAGTAAAACATATTGTAGACATGGATCTGGCTGTTTGGGTTTTAGTGACAGGTATTGGTCCACTCCTTTTCTCCCCTCCCCTCCCCCACCCCAGAAACCCTCGTACATACTTGCCTCTCCTAATATGGCTGGCTACCTTGCAACAGGTGCTCCCAAACATAACAACTACCAAAATATCTTGACTACATCTCACAAAGAGGAAATCGGGAAGAAGGTTCCACCTTCTGTATCAACTGTCTAGGTTCCACGATTACAGAAAAACTAGTTAATTTGCAACCCAGAAAATCCTGTCTAAAATCTGCCGTCTAATGTGGGCTTTCTAAAATTACGTCTCACTGGACATGTTAATCCTATGGTTATCACTAAGTCTTCTCTCATGGGCACTAGGTTTGAAAGTCTTAATTACAAAACAAAATTATCAAAAGTAGAATGAAATTTGGTTCATGAATTGTAGTCTTTGGTTTTCAACCGTTTAAAAAATTTAAAAACCGTTCATAGCTCAAGAGCCAGATTTGGCCCTCAGGCCCTAGTTTGCAAACCCTTGTATAGATGGATGGGAGTGACAAGCAGCAGGGAGACCAAAAGGGACTAAAAAGTGAGAGGTGAGGCAAGCTGAATCCCAGTATCAGAAAAGAAAGGGATAAACAAAGATGGTGCCACAGGACCTTTATATATGCTGCTCCTGTCTCTCCACTCCCACCCTGAGTTAATGCCTCCCCAGTTTTGATATTTCAATGCAAACCCCACTTTAAGGAAGCCTTCCCTCACCCACTCCCTATCCCAACTACGTCAGGTGCTCATTTCCCCTCATTCTCCTCACCATATCAATGATTTTTACATTCATTTGTGTGACTCTTTGATGAATGTTTATTTCATCCACTTAACTGTGAGCTGAGAGCCAGGGAGCCACACCTCCATGGTTCACAGGGCTCAGCAGCCACTCAAAATTTACTTGTTGAGTGAATGAATGAATGAATGAATGAACAAATGGATGAATGAATGGATGGATGGGAGGATGGATGGATGGATGGATGGATGGATGGATGGATGGATGGAAAGGCAATGCGATGGCAAGACTATAGGATGCCACACGAGGTGGTCGGGTAGGCTGGGTTGGAACAGAGATGTCTAACAGTCAATGATAAATTGCTACAGTTGCAATGTAAACTTCCCCTCCACTCTCCCAAACTTCAGTAAAACCCATTCCACACCCAGGGGCCTTGGGTGAGTGGGTTTCTGATGAAATCAAGGAGAGGAGTAAGTGCCTCATCCTATAGACCAGGAACATTGAGCTTACAGTGAAACTATTTAATTCAGCAACAACAGGAGATGATGAGAAAATAATCATCTAGAGATCTGCCAAAATCTCAGCAAAGATGTTGGAAGAGGTTTGAGCCCATCTTATCTAGATCTGAAGGAGAAGAGTGACCCTGGACAGTATGAAAGTACAATAACATTTCTTTCTCTCCATATGGGATTTTATTTGGTATTTAAAGCAGTTTTAGAGATTCATATACTGAGGATCATAGAGGGAAAGTGACTGTCCCAAGGTCACATGCTGGATTAGGGTGGGGTGGGGAGGAATTCCAATCCAACCTGGTATGACCCTAAAACCTGATCCCTCCCTCCACCATGATGCTGGATGGCCTCTGAGATGGGTGACTTTCCCAAGATCATGCTGCAGCTTGGAACAGTTCAAGTTGTGCCTATGTGGGGTTCTGGGGGACAAAACGTACCACCAGGGTGGATAGAAAGCCACTCCCAACAAGACATGAGGAAGGATTCAGTAAGGCTTGAGCCCAAGATCTTGGAAAGGGAGCTCCTACTTCCAAATGTACATTTGCCAGAGGTTTGGGGAGTCACTTCCTTCTCTATGAATCTGTGTAGTGGGAGGTCCCCAAGACCACACTCAGGTTCAATGATTCACTAGAAGGACTCACAGAACTCAGCAAAGTTGTTATATTCATGGTTTATTACAGGGAAAGCATACAGATTAAACTCAGCAAAGGTAAAAGGCACATGGAGCAGGGTCCAAGAGAGACCAGGCACAAGCTTCCAGTTGTCCCCTCCCTGTGGTATCACGTGGACAGTGCTTAATTCTCCCAGCAATAATGTGTGACAACACACACAGTGTACTGCCAACCAGGGTAGCTCCCTTGAGTCTTGGTGCCCAGGATTTTCACTGGGGGTTGGCCACTCTTTTAGTTTCCTAGGGCTGCCATAACAACACACCACAGATTAGGTGGCTTTAACAACAGAAATTTATTTTCTCAGTTCTGGAGGCTGGAAGTCTGAGATCCAGGTGTCATAGATGGCCATCTTCTCCCTGTCTCTTCCCATCATCTTCCCTCTGTGTGCACACATGTCTGTGTCCAGATTTCTTCCTCTTAGGATGGCAGTCATATTGGATTAAAGACTTCATTTTTATTTAATCACATGTTTAAAGACTCTATCTCTGGGACTTCCCTGGTAGTGCAGTGGTTAAGAATCCACCTGCCAATGCAGGGTACATGGGTTCAATCCCTGCTCTGGGAAGATCCCACATGCCACGGAGCAACAAAGCCCATGTGCCACAGCTACTGAGCCTGTGCTCTAGAGCCCACGAGACACAACTACTGAAGCCCATGTGCTGCAACTACTGAAGCCCACACGCCTAGAACCTGTGCTCCGCAACAAGAGAAGCCACCGCAATGAGAAGCCCGCACACCGCAACAAAGAGTAGGCCCTGCTCACTGCAACTAGAGAAAGCCCATGCGCAGCAACAAAGACCTATTGCAGCCAAAAAATTTTTTTTAATTTTTAAAAAGACTCTATCTTCAAATACAGTCACAGTCTAAAGTACTGGGGGGTTAAGACTTCAACATATGAATTGGGAGGGGCACACAATTCAGCCTGTAACAGCCACATACATGGCTCATCTTAGTTAGTCTCTGGCCCCTCCAGAGGTTAAACTGATACAGTGTGGCCCAAGGCCCCCACTATAAATCTCACTGTTAGCATAAATTAACTGGCATGGCCCCCAGGTATACAAAGAGATTCTTACCAGGTAGGATACTCCAGAGGCTTACAGGCTACATCCCAGGAGCCAGTCAAGGGCCAGACCTTTCTTTGGAATGTGCAGGAGAGCCCGAGACCTGGGAGGGAGGAGGGAGGAGCTAAAGAATGACACGGGGTCTCTGCCTGGCCCTGCCCACCCCAGGCTTCTTGTCCCCATTTGATCGGCCACTCTTATCCAGGTTGCCTCCTTACCTCTGGGACAACCAGCATCTGGGAAGCCCTGGTGGCCACGCTAGCACCCCCAGGCCCTGCAAACTGGGCACTAGGGCAGCTCTTGACATGGCTGCAGGTAGCTAATTGCCAAATGTGTGCCAAGGCCTGCGCAGAGGCCTTGCCAGCAAGAAAGCCCAGCAGAGCTAATAAAAGGGAGGTACTGCGTGTGCAACAGGGGGCCCTGCTGTACCTCAGCTTCAGCTCCACAGCGGCCTGGCAGGGCTTTTCCAAGGGCCATTGGGAGGCTCTGGCCAAGATATGCCGCCCCTCTGCCTGCCTCCCAGGTGATACCACATCCTGCCTCAGGACGATGCCTCATGGTAACTCAACCACCCTCTGTCCCTCTAGTTCCTCAATGCCACCACAGTGGACATCTCTGGGCAGCCACCTCTTCCCTGGTGCCTCTGAGGATGGACTCCCCACCAAGGAGGACTGTGCAGGCTGCTGCAATTGCCTCATCCTGGAATATAACAGATGTATGTGAGCCTCCAGTGTGCGGACAACTGGAATAAAAACAGGAGGTGGAGGAGACTCCCCATAACCAGCTCCATCTTCCATTTCCCAGGAACGAAGGACCCCCAGAGAGGTAGCAGATGGGGGAATTAGCCCACAGACACATGTCCCGTTCCCAACACCTCCTATTCCCATAACCTTGATAATAGGGGGAGTTATTCTTCCCTTTGGATGGGTGAGGAAACTGAGGCCTAGAGAGAATGTCTTCATTTGGTGTCTCCCAGAAGCTGATCCTGAGATAAGTATTCAAGGGCAAGTAGTTTATTTGGAAAGTGATATAGGAAATGCTGAAAGGGAGGTGGAGAAGTGAGACAGGGAAGGGAAGGGAATCAGTAAAGAGTGCATTGATATGCAAGTTTCCACTGGGGGCAGCTGGAACTCAATCCCATGGGGACCTCTGAGAATCAGTGTGGAAAACACACCTTAGTCACCCCATACAAGGGGTGAGGAAGCTAGGGTACTTATCTACCGACTTCCATTGTCTGCCACAGAGGTGTAGAGCTCCACTCAAACCTGACCTACCCCCCTGCCTGCATTTCAACAAATCCCTGTATCTGCTGGGGGCTGATTTATCCATCAAGAATCATAAGCATAGCACATAAGACAACAATGTGAATATTTGGAGGAAAGAAAACACATACACACACACTCCAAAATCCAAACAGCAACTAGCAAAATTCAGATGAATAATTGTACAAGCTTCACAAAGTGTGAGATTTAGCATTCATAATCATTGTATACAGTTTGTAGATCATTTGTTCTCACTTATCAAGAATTTCTGATTGCTGAGAAAGAATCATTGCCAACTGTGAATTAAATGAGCTACATGTAGCCAAATAAATGCAACAGGAAAAGTACAGAAACCCTGTCAAAGGGTTTACCAAAAACATAACAAATATTGATGTGACCTGTGAGTGTTCTTCAATCATCTGACATGATATGGGTGGGGCCAAGGGCTGCTCTCACCCCTACATTGGTCTCCAGCTCCTCTGAGTTAGAGTACCCCAAAGGACACTAGTCCTACAGCCCTTCCCCTCAACTTGTGAAGAGGTGTTGTCTTGACCCCCGACCTCTCTCTCCACTGTCGGCAGTTGCCTCAAAGGCATCTGGGCAGGGATCTGATGGTGTGCACTCCACTCTCAACCTGACTCCTCCCAAACACACACATCCAAGAAAAATTAGGGACTTCCCTGGTGGTGCAGTGGTTAAGAATCTGCCTGCCAATGCAGGGGACACAGGTTCGAGCCCTGGTCCGGGAAGATCCACATGCCACAGGGCAACTAAGCCCATGTGCCACAACTACTGAGCCTGCACTCTAGAGCCCACGAGCCACAGCTCCTGAGCCCGCATGCCACAACTACTGAAGCCTGCGTGCCTAGAGCCTATGCTCCATAACAAGAGAAGCCACCGCAACAAGAAGCCTGTGCGCCACAACGAAGAGTAGCCTCCACTCGCCACAACTAGAGAAAGCCCGCATGCAGCAATGAAGACCCAATACAGCCAAAAATAAATAAATTTATTTTTAAAAATTGTTAAGAAAAATTAACAGAGCCTGAGACCTGTGGGACACCATCAACCATACCATTATATGCATAACAGGAATCCCAGAAGGAGAGAAGAGAAAGGAACAGAAAGAATAGTTGAAGAAATAATGGCCCCAAAATTGCCCAACGTTGATGAAAGACATGAATCTACACATCCAAGAATCTCAATGATCTCAAAGTAGGATAAGCACAGAGATCTGCACCAAGACATATTATCACCACACACACACAACCTCCTCTGTACAGGCCTCCATCACCTGGCACCTGATCTCCCACCTGAACATTCAGCAGTGAATAAGACAGAGAAGTATTACCTGGTCAGCCCCAGTCTGAACAAGGAGACAGATAAACTAACACAAATCACTGAACTATAAAGTTCAAGCTGTGGCAAGTGTTAGAAGAAATGAAACGCAGTGATGTAATAATGACTGGACAGTGGTAGGTGGTCAGGGAGGGGAGGGCCTCCCAAGGAAGTGCCATTGGACCTAAAGGATGAGAAAGAGGCAGCTTCAAATGAACTAGCGTTTTCCAGGCAGAGGGAACTGCAAGTGCAAAGGGGCTGGGGCAGGAACAGTTTGATGTGAAGGAGAATCGGAGAGGAGGTCATGGTGGGCCATGAGGACAACAAAGGATATGAGGCCAGAAGTCTTGTTGTGGCTGGATTTTATTTGTGGGAATCTGGATTTTATTTTAGGTGGGGTGAGCAGTTATGGGAAGACTGTTCAGCAGGGATGTGCTATGATCTGATTTCAGGTTTTTAAGTCCACTCTGGGCACAGCATGGAGAATGGAATATAGGAGTGAGGCAGGTTAAATTTTCCAAAATGGCCACAATAATATCTCCCACCCCACATTCTCTTGCACAAAGAATGTTACAAGGTCACCTTGACACACCACCCATTGACAGAGGTGGAGTCTATGTTCCTGTCCCTCGAATCTGGTGCCGGAAGTAACACAGTGTGACATTCCAAGCTGGATCAGAAAAGATAATGTAGCTTCTGCCTTTTACTTTTTTTTTTTTTTTTTTTTGCGGTACACGGGCCTCTCACTGTTGTGGCCTCTCCCGTTGCAGAGCACAGGCTCTGGACACGCAGGCTCAGCGGCCATGGCTCACAGGCCTAACCGCTCTGCGGCATGTGGGTTCTTCCCGGACCGGGGCACGAACCTGTGTCCCCTGCATCGGCAGGCGGACTCTCAACCACTGCGCCACCAGGGAAGCCCTGCCTTGTTCATTTTTGAAGCCCTGGGTGGCTATGTAAGAATCCCAACTACCCTGACTACTGACCTGCTAGGAGGAACCCAGTTCACACCAAGAGGCCTGTGGAGGTGCCCTAGTCCACAGCCCCTGCAGAGGTCCCAGCCCACACCTGGCATCAACTGCAAGTGAACATGCCTCCAGATGATTTTGGCCCCTCATTTGTTGAATCACCCCTAAGCCTCTAAGTCTTTCCAACTGAGGAGTAGAAACAATCAATGTCAGCTCTGCCCTGCCCCATTTCCTGACCCACAGCATCTGTGAGCATCGTGAAACGGCTGTTTGGGATGGTTTGTTAAAGAGCAGTAGTAACTGGAATTGGGGGGAAAGGGGAGTGGAGAACTGGGTGGAGGAGGGAGGCACCAGAGTGGCATCCGGGAAACTAAGGAAGAGGGGGTGTCATCAAAACGAGTGGTGCCAGGGCTTGCACCAGGCTGGAGCAGTGGATGGGAGGAAAGAGAAGGGATTTGTTCAGGATGCATTTTGGAAGTAAACCCCAGAGAACTTTCTGTAGGCGATCACCAACGGAGGGTGGATAAGAGGAAAGACTAGGGCCCAGATATTCAGAGCTGGAGCCCAGGAAGGTAGCACAGAGCCCCCGTTCCCTCCCCTTCCCGGCCCGGGCGACTGACTACATCTCCCAGCATCGCTCGCTCAGGCCGCGGGAAGGGGAAAAAAAAAAAAAAAGTTTGGGCCAAGCATTCCCGGAATGCGCTTCCTGCTGGCGCGGGGCGGGGGGCGGGCGGGGAGGCCCGGGCGGGGCGGGGAGGGCGGGGGGCGGCGCGGCCGGAGCCCGGGGCGCGCACTCCGCCCGGCCCGGGCCCCAGCATGGCCGAGCCGCTACTCAGGAAAACCTTCTCCCGCCTTCGGGGCCGGGAGAAACTTCCCCGGAAAAAGTCGGACGCGAAGGAGCGCGGTGAGAGGGGGAGGTGGGGAAGAAGGGGCGCCGAACCCCACCCGGCCTGGAAGCGGGTCCCGGGGCCCCAAGGATGGACAGGGGAAGCCCTGCGGAGCCCCCTGCGGGCCGGGGTTGGGGGCCGGGGCACGCAAAGGTCCTGAAAGTAACGGGCTGGGGGGAGAGGGGGCGCGGACCGTTATGTGCGCCTGGCCAGGGATGCCAGCGCTTCGGCTCCTTGGGAGGCCCGGGAGGGGGCCTCGCCCCTGACAGGAAATGGGGCCGAGGCAGAGCGCCTGGAGAGTGCAGGGGAGGAGGAGCTGGGAGGCCTAGAAACTGGGGCTTATTCAGGCCGGGCAGGGGACACCCTGAGCCCTGGAGACCTGGGATGGGAGATGGGAGCGTACTCCTGCAGAGGGAGAGAGGTGGTGCATCAATCATGGTGGCTACCCCCCACCCTCTCTCACCTATTAACCAGTGACTGCAGCTACACCCAACCTTAGGCAGCCCCAAGAAACTGTCCCCTTTATACAGATGGGGAAACTGAGGCACGGAGCAGTTGGGTCATTTACCCAGTGCCAGGGAAGTGACTTAACAGCTCTGTGGACTATGCTACTAAATGAACCCAGAGAGAGAGTCCTGGGGAGTGGAAATCTGAAGTGACCAGAGGAGGGAGTCCTTAAAGAAACGGGCAGGACCTTAAAGAAGTCAGAGCTGCGTGGGACAGGAAGTCCCGGAAAGGAAGGAGTTAAAGGAGGGAGGGCAGAAGACTCCATGGATCTGACCTCCCCCCAGCCCTTCCCAAAGATTCCCAAGGTTCCCAGAGCAGAGAGAAGGGACAGGGGTGCCCACGCACAAACACACACAGGAAACAGCCCGGGATGTCACAGAGAGGAGGATGGAGCAGGAGGGGGAGGTCCCAAGGGGGAGGCATTGACCGTGGGGGTCAGTCCTGGGCTGAGAGACGGTGGCAGGGGTTTGGAAGACAGGCAGGGAGGTGGGGAGTGACATGCTGCAGGTATGGGAGAACCCAGCAGGCACTCACTCACTGTCATGCCTGCTCCTGTCTTCCAAGCAGGCTAGGCAGCGTCCACTGTGGGCTATGCGCTTGACCAAGGTATGAGTGCCTATGAAGTGCTCTCCATGTTGAGCTCCCCGAAGCCTCCCTGAAGGGCGGCATCAAATCCCCACATTTCACAGGAGGACACTGAGGCTCAGAGATGGAAAGTGACTTGCCCAAAGCCACCCAGTGAGAAGGGACAAGGGCAGGGCTCCATGCAGAGTAAACGAGAGGTGTAGGGAAGTAGAGTGGGGAATGCAGGGCCCAGGCCCAAAGAAACCCCACCAGACCTCTGAGGCTGGAGAGCAGAGGGACAGAGTCCTGTTTGGGATACCAGGGCCAGGGAGGTTGGGGAGGAGGCCGCGAGCTGGTAACAGATGAGACTGCTGGCCTGCAACCACCCATTCCAAATGAATGTGTGGAGTGTCAGTGCTGAGTGCATTCTCCTGCTGCGGGAAGAGCCCTGGGCCGGGACTGCTCTGGGAGCAGTGGGAGGCCAAGTCTCACACCCCTTGCTCTCTGCCAGGCCGCCCAGCCCAGCGCCCGGAGCCCAGTCCTCCAGAACCAGAGCCCCAGGCCCCGGAAGGATCCCAGGCTGGAGCAGAGGGGCCCCCCAGCCCCGAGGCATCTCGGAGCCCGGCTCGGGGTGCCTACCTGCAGAGCCTGGAGCCCAGCAGCCGCCGATGGGTGCTGGGCGGGGCCAAGCCACCAGATGAGGCCACCTTGGGGCCCGGGGCAGCTGGCAGTAGGGAGCCTGCTGGTGAGATCTGGTACAACCCCATCCCTGAGGAGGACCCCAGACTCCCGGCACCTGAGCTCCCAGGCCCACAGCCAGGCTCAGCTGAGCAGGAGAGCCTGGCCTCCCCAGGTGAGCACAAGCCTCACACCCCGGGACCCCCAAGATGACTACAAGCCTCACCCCCATCCCGAGCCCAGATTTCTGGACCCTGAGGTCTGCTCTCCCCATAGGCGCAGCCCCCGCCAGTCCCCCAACCAAAGCCTCCCGCACCAAGTCCCCAGGCCCGGCCAGGCGGCTCTCAATGAAGATGAAGAAGCTGCCCGAGCTGCGGCGCCGCCTGAGTCTGCGGAGCACCCGGGCTGGCCGAGAGCGTGAGCGAGCCGCCCCCGCGGGGTCCGTCATCAGCCGTTACCACCTGGACAGCAGCGTGGGGACCCCGGGGCGGGCGGCAGTGTCTGAGGGCGCACGGGGCCTGAGGGCCGGTTACCTCAGTGATGGCGACTCTCCTGAGCGGCCAGCGGGGCCCCCGTCGCCCACCGCCTTCCGCCCCTATGAGGTGGGCCCATCGGCCCGGACGCCCCCCACTGCACTCTGGGGCCGCCTCAGCCTGCACCTGTACGGGCTGGGGGGGCTGCGACCGGCACCTGGGGCCACTCCGCGAGACCTCTGCTGCCTGCTGCAGGTGGATGGGGTGGCCCGGGCCCGAACGGGGCCGCTGCGTGGGGGGCCAGACTTCCTGCGGCTGGACCACACCTTCCACCTGGAACTCGAGGCCGCGCGGCTGCTGCGGGCCCTGGTGCTGGCGTGGGACCCCGGCGTTCGGCGGCACCGGCCCTGCGCCCAGGGTACTGTGCTGCTGCCCACGGTTTTCCGAGGTAGGATGCGTGGCTGCAGGGGAGGAGGTGTAGGGCACAGGATTCAGCTCAGGGCTCCCTCCTTCCTCCAGAGTGCCCAGGGTACTAAGCCCAGGATGGGGCGTGGGTTGGAGTAGAGACCAGGGCACGGGAGCCTATGGGGGCAGACTAAACTCAGGAGGTCCCCTTGTGTCTTCAGGGTGCGAGGCCCAGCAGCTGGCTGTGCGCCTGGAGCCCCAAGGGCTGCTGTATGCCAAGCTGACCCTGTCGGAGCAACAGGAAGCACCAGGTACAGCTGAGCCCCGAGTCTTCGGGCTGCCCCTGCCACTGCTGGTGGAGCGGGAACAGTCCCCGGGCCAGGTGCCCCTCATCATCCAGAAGTGTGTTGGGCAGATCGAGCGCCGAGGGCTACGGGTAAGTCCCTCACCCCACCCTAGCTAGGCCCAAGACCTCAGAACATCTCCCCAGAACACCCAGGGTATGGAGGCCAGGCTTCCCCCTACCCCACCTGGGGAACTCCTGGCTCCAATCCCAGCCTAGACAAGGGCAGGAGCTCCGGCTCCCTCCAGACCCCTAGCACCTAGCCCAGAATTCATGGGTCATCTGTTCATTTAGTAACGTAGGATCCCAGCCGTTCTGGAGCTCAGAGTCTGATGGGGGAAAAGACATGACTCTAATAAATCACATATGTACAACTGTGGCTGGGATAAGAGCAAAGAAACTGGGAGAGCTTAAAGCAGGACCTGACCCGCTGGTTGGGGTAGTCAAAGAAGGCTTTCCAGAGGAGGTGACAAGTAAGCTGAAAATGAGTCAGAGTTTCCTGAGTCAAAGGATGTTGGTGCCAGGACAAGTGATCCAGAGGGTCTACAGGGCCAGGCTGTCCAGGCAGCCAGGTGGGATCCCCAATGACAGGCGTCAGAGGAGCAGGAAGGCAGCCAGTGAAGCGACAGCCAGCCCCCAACCTCTCAGCCCATTGCCACTGTGATCTAGGCCTCTGGCCCTCACCCACAGGGCCCTGATCAGTCTGTGGCCCTGACAAGAGGACATCTCTCTGCTCCTGCCCCCAGGTAGTGGGGCTGTACCGTCTGTGTGGCTCAGCAGCCGTGAAGAAAGAGCTTCGAGATGCCTTTGAGCGGGACAGTGCAGCTGTCTGCCTCTCCGAGGACCTGTACCCTGATATCAATGTCATCACTGGTCAGCATGCCCTTTCTCTCTCCTGCCTGCTCCCCATTCAACCCTCACCTCAAGGCAGTCCCTGTGGTCCCTCTGGGACCTCACCCCTTCTGTTGGCCTTGTTTTCACCTTCCTGCACCTATCCTCCTCCTGTTCCCCTGCTCCCAGCCCCAGCTGAATCTCCAGCCTCAGAAACCAGGGGTGCCCTGACCAGAGTGGGCCCTGTATCCACAGGCATCCTCAAGGATTATCTGCGGGAGCTGCCTACCCCGCTCATCACCCAGCCCCTCTATCAGGTGGTGTTGGAGGCCATGGCCCGAGAGCCCCCAAGCAGGGCTCCTTCCAGCACTGAGGGCACCCGTGGGCTCCTCAGCTGCCTGCCAGATGTGGAGAGGGTGAGTTGGGCCTGGTGGGAGCAGAGAAGACAGGGAGTGGGCTGACATCAGCAGAATGTTTCACCCATGCCTGGGCCTGTGATGGCCATGAATGTGTGACATTGTTACAATTCTAGAAAATAGGTGCTATTAGTATCCCCACTTTATAGATATGGAAGCCAAAGCCCAGAGCAGTTGAGTGAGTTACTTAAGGTTTCACAGGCAGAATGTATCAAAAATACAGACTCTGAACACAGGTGTGTCAACCTACCATAAGGGAAGTTCCTGGCTGTGGTATCCTGGACAAGTCCCGACCCTCTCTGTGCCTCAATATCCTCATCTGTAAAATGGGATTAATACCAGCCCTGCCTAGCACACAGAGGAGTAGGCTCAAGCCCAAGTTCTGCCATTTCAAAGTTGAGTTACCTTTCGCTTCGGTCTCCCCTCCAGCAAAATGGGATCATAATACTAATACCTAATGGTTAAGTCTTAGCTGGGTCATCACCCAGCTATGAGACCTTGAACCTCAGTTTCCCCATTCTGAACCGCCTTAGTCTCCCTCAGGAGCGACAGGGGACCGGCTTTGCCCACCTCATGCTCTCCCAACCCTCTCCTCTCAGGCTACACTGACGCTTCTCCTGGACCACCTGCGCCTTGTCTCCTCCTTCCACGCCCACAACCGCATGACTCCGCAGAACCTGGCCGTTTGCTTCGGTCCTGTGCTGCTGCCGGCGCGCCAGGCACCCGCCAGGCCCCGCATCCGCAGCTCTGGCCCGGGCGTCTCGAATGCAGTGGACTTCAAGCGCCACATCGAGGTGCTGCACTACCTGCTGCAAGCCTGGCCAGGTGAGCTGGCCCTCGCCCCCGCCCCCGCGCCGCCGATCGTAGCCAGGCTGCCGCTACGATGCTTTCTCCAGTGGCCAATCAGAGTCTCGGGCTTCAGGCAAGCCGCGCCCCCTAGTCCGAGTAAGCTGGTACCTGGTTGCCTCAGCAACCAGTTCTAGCTCAGCCAGTGAAATCCTGATCCGGTCGAAGGCCTTGCCTTTCGACCGGCCAATCAGGGGCCTGGCTACCTAAGCAGCCAATCAGAGGTCTAGTCGCCACCGCTGGGCGTGACATCATCCAAGCCCTCCCTGTCCCTCCGCAGATCCGCGCAGGCCCCCAGAGGCTCCGGAGCTGGTCCCGTACCTGCGGCCCAAACGACAGCCGCCGCTGCACTTGCCGCTAGCGAGCCCCGAAGTGGTGACTCGGCCCCGCGGCCGGGGCGGCCCCGAGAGCCCGCCGAGCAACCGCTACGCCGGTGACTGGAGCGTTTGCGGGCGGGACTTCCTGCCTTGCGGGCGGGACTTCCTGTCCGGGCCGGACTACGACCACGTGACGGGCAGCGACAGCGAAGACGAGGACGAAGAGGCTGGCGAGCCGACGGTCGCCACCGACTTCGAAGACGACTTCGAGGCTCCCTTCAACCCGCACCTGAACCTCAAAGACTTTGATGCCCTCATCATGGACCTGGAGAGAGAGCTCTCCAAGCAGATCAACGTGTGTCTGTGAGCCGGGCGGGGCCGGACCCCGATTACTAAGGCCGGGCTCCTGGTTGCTAAGGCGGTGCCCTAACGACCTAGGGGGACCAGACCTTGTAGCTCAGGCCTAGCTCCTGGTTCCTGGGGAGTTGCCTAGTGACCAGCCAACCCATTGCTGAGAATCATTCCTCGTTTCCAGTGCTCAACATTTGGGCACTGGGTGCGAAGGCCGGGGATTGGGAATTTTCGGGACCAGCTATTGTGGCCATCTTTTCTGAGTACCAAGGGCTTCTTCCCGGCTGCCAAAAGGCAGTTCTGCTTGCAGGGCTGGCTGGCCTCTCTTGCTTCCCCTTAGCCAGGGAAACGCCAGTTACTGTGAGCATCACCCTGGGATGGTGAGACACCCCCCCAGTTCAGTCCTCTTGCTGCTGCCAACCAAATCAGTATTAGCTTTGAGCACTGCACTCTGCTTCTCCCTCGGCGGGCCCAAGGACTATCATGAGGTACTGTTTGAGGCAGGGTGGGGGAAAGCCCCTATCCTGGGCTCTGGCTGGATAGGAGCAGCCTGAGGCTTATAGGAAAACAGCTGGTTTCCCCACTCTCTTTTCCGAGGAAAACCCCATAATTGCCTCAAACCAGCAAAAGTAGATAGCAGAGTATGGCCCTTCCCCTCCCCAATTCTTCCTCCCCATTCCTGAACAAATTGAGCACTTATAAGACCTCCCTTTCGGAGGGGCCCCACCTGAAGTGTCAGGCTGGGGGCATTTTGGTACGGAACATATTTATTGCCTCCGTGCGTGTGTGTCTGTGTGTGAGGACTAGTGTGCATGGACATGTCTAGAGCAGGCATGTGGGGCTCTTTCAGGGACCACAGAGCGGGGAAAGAGTTTGCAGTGCCCAGGCACCCTGAAATCTCCAGTAATGGTGCCTCAGTGAGCCCCAGAGTTCCAGTGGGAGAGTAGGGTCCCCTCCTGTCTCCTCCCTCTTTCCCTCACTTCCATCTTTGTGGACAATAAATCAGTATGCACAGGTTCTGGGATGAGTACTTGGGCCCACATGGACCAGAGGTGGTTTATTCAATGTGTAAGAGAGAAGGGGAGAAAGGACACAGCTGAGCCCACAAAGAAAAAGGCCCAAGGGCTCTCCAGTGCTGCCAAGGAGCCTCTCTGAGCTCTGAGCCCTCCAGCCCCTCCTTGTCCTCAGGGAGGGTTCTAGGGTCACTGGGCCTCATGGGATAGGCCCAGGGCAAGCAAGGATGAGAAACCAGCTTGGCACAGTCCAGGGGTGGGAAGAGAGCCAACGGCACTGACCCATGAGGCCCTACACGGCAATGGAGCCATCTCGGAAGTCCGTCCTCCCGATGAGGATGTTGACCACGACTGGGTGGCCATCTTGGCACTGCTGCTGGGCATCGTGCAGCAGCTTGACCACCTGATCCTCACTCTCTCGTGAAAGTAGCAAGCCCTGGGCTCCCAGCCCCATGGCCGCCTTGTGATAACCTAAAAGGGGAGATCAAGTCAGAATGATGGCAGAACCCAGCCTACCATGCAGCTAGCCCAGGAGAGGAACATACATTCAGCTGGGCCTGAAACAGCTTTCCCCCGTCCCACCCATTCCAGGCCCCTCACCCGTGTAAGCCAAGCCACAGGCCACATTGCTGCCCAGACAGGGCACCTGCTCCCGGGAAATCTGGGTCCAGCCAGCATCGTTCCCTATCAGAGCCATCACTGGGATCTGCAGGGAGAGGATGAGGCCAGGCCACAGCCTTCAGTCCCAGGGCTTGGCCAGCCACAGGTCAAAGACAGGGACAGGACCCCTGCGAGCCAAGCAGCCCCCTCCCCAGCCCACCCCACCCCTGATGACATCTCCCAGAACCCCAGGCTATGAGCTTCCCTTGGTCACCCGGTCACCTTGTGTCTGACGAAGGTGTCAAATTCGATGAGGCTGTAGCCAAAGGCTCCATCCCCAAACAGGCACCAGACCTGAGGGGGTACCAAGGATGGCTGGGGTGGCTCACAGCCCAGAAAGCGGCGAGCCTCCTGCCCCCAGCACACTCTGACTCACCTCGGCATCCGGCTGACACAGCTTGGCGCCAAGTGCAAATCCCGCACCAACCCCCAGAGTACCGAAGGCCCCTAGAAGAACCAAGAGCAGGTGGGTGTGAAGGGGCCCCGACGATGCAAGCTGCCCCAGGCATAGGCCCGCCCTTACCAGGATCGAGCCAGCGCAGGGGGCCACGGGGCTGCACCAGGTGGGCGGCTGTACCCACGAAGTCCCCACCATCGACCACCAGAATGGAGTTGTCGGGCAGAGTTTCCTCCACCAGCTGCAGTACCCGCACCGGGTTAAGGTGCTCGGCTACAGGCATCGATGCCTTCTCCCTGTGATGGAGGAACGCAGGTCAGCAGAGCCAGCGGCATGGGCCCCCGGGAACCCGCAACCCCCCAGGTCCACTCTACCCAGCCCCCACCTAAAGGTCTGCTCCTTCTGTCGGTCAGCCTGCCGAAGCTCCTCTGCCCAGTCTGAGGCCCATGTCTGGCCCTGAAGGCCCTGTGCCAGCTTCACCATGAAGGAGCCCACGTCTCCTGGGGAAGGAAGAGGGTAGAGCTGCAGGGAGATGGCCTTCTCCTGCCCTTCAAGCACCAGAGGCCCAAAGACAGCAGGAAGCCAACAGGCATCTGCGCAGGAGGCAAAGAAGCAGGCCAGGGGGGTCCTAGCACAAAATGGGTGAAACACACCCCAGAGCCTGCCGGAACCAAGTCAGGGCAACGGGGGTGTGAGGGAGAGCAAGGCCAAAGCAGCTAGGATTAGGGAGCACAAAGTGGGTTAGAAACTCACATCAGCCTCTGTCTCCTGCCTCCCCATCACACCCCAGATCAGGCAGTCCTGTCAATTCTGCCTCTGAAACACGTCACTAAAAACACCTCCATCCTCCAAGCACACCTCTACAACCCAGGCATGCAGAGTGCTTGTACAGTGAACAAATAAACAAGCCAGTGATGATGTACTTTTCCCCATCTCCATTTTAGAAATGATCACACAGGCTCAGCGAAGTTGAGTTTCTCCTCCCTCTCCATCCCCACTCCAGGCCTCATCGTTTCTGTCCTGCCCTAACAGGCCCCTTGCCTCCACCCGGTCCCCTCCAACTCGCTGCCCACCAGCTGCTACAGTGGATCTTCCCAAACATGAATGCAAATGGTGCCACTTCTCTGCTTGACACAAGTTGCCTCTCGCCTGCACCGCAGGGTAGAGTCAACGTCCTTGGAACGATGGGCAAAGCAGGGCCTGGAAAGGCCATGGAAGAGGACTGAACAGGGGTGGAGGAGCCACAACAGGACAAGAGAGACCTCGGGGCAGGTCCTAAGGGCAGCAGGCGACATGGGAGAGTACAGACAGGGGATGTGATCACACGCACATTCCCAGGCCTTCCCTCCAGTGCCCACCCTACCATTAGTTCATCCAGAAGCACCCCATCAGTCTAAGGACCAAATATGCGTCTCTGGCCAACTCGGGGCCCCCCTGGGGCACGGTCCAGGCCTTGGTCACCAGCACCCAGCTCAAGCCAGCTGCAGCAGAGGCCAGGAGGAGAGGAACCGGAAAGAACACATATGTGTGGGGGGCTGCTAGGGGCTCACCCTGCACAGCCTCCTGGGGCTTCCAGAACATGTCTGAGTTCATCAACATCTCTTTCCGGTTACGGTTGACGATGATGATCTTGCTGCTGCGGCTGAGGACACGGCCATAGGACAGACGGAAGTCACACACCGTTCCTGGGGTAGGGGACAGAGTCTTGGTGGACAAAGGGCCAGCATCCTGGGGAGTACCCGCTACCTTATTTAATCCACCATGGTAGACTGAATGCATAAAGGTCTTCACCTCTCCCTGTACCAGTGTCACCTGCAATGAGACTTCGCAGCTCCCCACCCCATGAACCTGGGCTGGCCTCAGGACGTGCTTTGGCCCACAGAATGTGAGAGAAGTGATGGCATGCGTTCCTGAGGCCAGACCTCCAGAAGCCCTGCAGCTTCCACTCTCTCCCTCTCACATAAACTTGCTCCCCAAGCCCTGCATGTTTCTCAACATCCACCAAGTGAACAAGCCCAGGCTAGCCTGCTGGAGGATGAGAAACATGGAGTAGGAGGTAGGGGAGAGTGAAAGAACTCAGTTACCCCAGCTGAGGCCAAGCTAGCCCAGCCTACAGCCAACCAACCCCCAAGTTACAAGCCAGCCCAGCCTGGATCAGCACAGCTGCCTTCCCGCCTCTCTGAGCGCAGACTCAGGAATGAGCCCTACCAAAATGACAAAAACTACCCGCTAACCCCAGGGGGGTCTTGAGAAATGATACGTGCCTTTTAAGCCACTGAGTTCACGGTGGTTATTACACAACAATAGCTAACTGATACCACTATTATGTCTCTGGCAGGATTCAAGCACTTTATGTAAAAATATATATGCTGTAGGTGTACGTGCTGTGTAAATGCTGTGTAACGCGTACAAATACAAACGCTGTGCACAAAGTACCAAGGTGCCCGCTAGCTCTGTGTAAGGCTGGGTCACAGGACACAACTGCAACCTGGCGAGGGTTCACCTGAATTTCAGGTCCAGGGGAAGGGGGGTGGTGAGAGGTAGGAGGGTGGCTGATTATGAGAGTGGGGTGCCAGCCAGTACCTGACCAGGAGGGGCAGGGTTACACGATTAGGGAGGTGCCTAGTGGGAGGGAAAGGAAAGGGAGGGTGGGAGGATGAGGCCCACCTGCCAGGACCACAACATCTGCCTTCTTCAGGGCGGCGCTGCGGTTCTGCCGGATGTGAAGGGGGTGGCTCCGGCCCAGCAGTCCCCGCGCCATCCCGCCCAGGAAGCAGGGGACACCCAGGGTCTCCACAGCAACCCTAGGGGTCCAGGCAGAACAGAGGTGAGTGTGGCCAAGGGCCTGCCCCTCCTCACAGGGCCCCAGGGGACCAGGGATGTGACAGTAAGGGCAAGCCTGAGGCTTCTCACCGAAGTTTGTCTGAGGGTGTCGGAGGCAACAGGGCCTGGCTCCCGAGCAGCACAAGGGGCCTTTTGGCCCGGCTCAGGATCTCAACACAGCGCTGAACCTGGGGCAAGAGGTGGGGCTCAAATAGCCACCCCTGAGTCACCATCAGCCCCCAAGATCACAGCCCCAGTACTGGGTCAGAGAGAAGCCACACAGCAGGTGGGGGTCCCTGGCCAGGGCACAGAGGCAATTCACCTGCTGAGGGGAAGCCTGAGGGATGTCCAGAGGCAGAGGCCCCTCAGGCTGAGGCTCCCAGGCTCCTGCAAAGAGGTTGGCCAGGTAATTCTCTAAGTACCTGCGAAGGGGAGAGGAAGAGTCAGTTACCAGGAGTCATACCAGGGTTCCAGAAGCTGAAGGAGGAGAAGGACCAGGAAAGGGACCAGGAAGGCAGTAGGACAGGAACAGAGGTACAAAAGCAACAGCCCAGGGACAGACAGACCCCAGTGGCTGAGTGCCCAGTGGCCTGTTTCCCCTCAGAAGGTTCTGGTGACCATCCCAACCTGACACAGACCCTCAAAACCAAGTGCCACCGGCGTGGAGTGCCAGAATCAGGGGCCATGGCTGCGGGGTCAGATGGAGGTGGGCTTGAGTCTGGCTCTGCTGCTTCCTGTGTGACTGTGGGTGAGTGACCCAACTTTTCTGAGCTTCCTCCTCTGAAAAATGTAAAAGGGAACATCTCTCCCAAGGTTCAGTGATCTAGCCACTCAGGATATAAAGCACATTGCAAAACACTCGATTAATTGGAGTTATTAAAAATCGTCCGTACCCTTGCCTTTCTCTGGCTTCTGATGTCTCCTTACTCATTGGGTCACAGGGCCCTGGAGACACAAAGATAAATCCCGCTCAGCCCTGCCCTCAAGGACACCCAATCCAGCCAAAAATACACATGTGGGCATCAGCCGGCTAGAATTAGTCAGAGCCTGAAGCTTCTGTTTCTCTTTCGAGGAGGAGTAAAGATCACAGAAAATGAGAAGAGACCAAGGATGGAACCATGGGGAACCCTAACATGGAAAGAAAAGGCAAGGCACTAGCCAGCCTTGCAGGGGGCTAGTTCCCTAATCATGTCAGAGGAAGGTTGGGAGACACCTTGCCTTACGCTTGGTGTGACACTGGACTCAGCCCTATTCTTATTTAAGATAATAATGGTTAATTCCTTTATACTTCAGCATATGCTTTGCACTGTTAAAATAATCTCATTTTATTCATCACAGAATCTCAGTCTAGAGAGAAAAGGCAACGTTGGTCCATCTTACAGATGAGGAAGCTGACATCATATATTTAATCACAATATGTGTAAGTCAAATCATTATGCTGTAACCCTTAAACTTACACAGTGCTGTATGTCAATTATATCTCAATAAAACTGGAAGAAAAAAAAAGGTTTAATCATTTGTTCAAGGTTAACACAGCTAGTTAGTGGCAGTCCTGGGATTCGAACCCATCTCTCTGGACTTTCATTTCACTCATTATAGATGGAACACAGCTCTGTGGATAAAGCATTGAAGGTTCCTCCGGGCTGAATCCTAGTGCGCCATTAACAAACTGGACAACTTCATGCAAGTCATTCAACTGCCTTGGGTCTCAGTTACTAATCTATGAAATGGGCATAATAATACCTCTGAGTCTTAACTCAAAGGGTTGTTATAAAAGACATGTGAGTAAACCTGCTACTCCTTGAGCTGGCCCTCAAGGTGCTTCTCACACGCCCGTGTGCAGGGACCTGTCTGTCCTGTTCATGCCCATCCAGGTACCTAGCACATAGCAGCACTCGCTAAATATTTGGAGGGGGAATGGAAGGCAGAGGGGCAAGGACAGGCAAATGCAAGGGACAGAGGGCAAAGAGGAGGAGGAGGAGGAAAATTGATTCTCCTTTCTTTTTTTTATTTTTTTTTTGCGGTACGCGGGCCTCTCACTGTTGTGGCCTCCCCCGTTGTGGAGCATAGGCTCCGGACGCGCAGGCTTAGTGGCCATGGCTCACGGGCCCAGCCGCTCCGCGGCATGTGGGATCTTCCCGGACCGGGGCACGAACCCGTGTCCCCTGCATCGGCAGGCGGACTCTCAACCACTGCAACACCAGGGAAGCCCTGATTCTCCTTTCTGCACCCTGTTTCAGCCAGGCCTACCTCAGTGGTGACCAAAAATGGATCCTTTTCATGTACCTCTGCTAGGGCTATGCCCCTACTTAGAACCCTTTTTATCCCGTCAACAGAAAGAAACTCCCCCTTGAAACTTGTAGCTCTTCCAGGAAAACCTTCAAGCTTGTCCCAGGCCAGCCCCACTGACCTGCTCTCTCCAACATCCTGGCCACTCACCACTCAGAAGTCCCATAGTGGTCCCAGACTGAGCTGTGCCCATGTCATGGGCCCATAGGGACACATTGTTCCCTTATCCTGGCCTGCTGGAGGTCCAGGCACTCATATGTGATCCATCCAGATGTATCCCACAGCTACCACCCAGATTCCAGACCACCATCATCTCTCATCCCAGTGACCACCACACCTCCTCCCTGGCTTCCCAGCTTCCACCTGACCCGAAAGTCCACACTCCAGCAATAGCCAGAGGGAACATAATAAAAACCCAAGCCAGGGTATCCCGTGCCAATGCTTAAGGCCCTGCAGTGCCTCTCAATGGACCTCAAATTAAAAACAAAGTCCCAGGTCTGCCAAGTGGCTCCTGCTGGCTGCTCTGAGCTCAGTCTCTGCCCCTCTCCCCTTTGCTCACCTGCTGCCACCACATGGGCCACTTTGCTTTCCCAACCCACCAACTTCATTCCTGCCTCAGCACACGTGCATATTCTATTTCCTCTACCTGGAATGCTCTTCCCACGGCTGGCTCCTCTCAACTGATGTGCAAATCAATGAATGAGTCAAAGGAGAGATGGGTGCTAGCAGGAGGTTGCAGGAGAAGCCAGAGGATAGGGGAGGGTATGGTAGGAGTTGGGCTACTTACCAGGAGACCCCTTGACCCACGAGGCCCTTGGGCGGCTTAGCTGGCACCATCTCCTTCTGAACCATGAAGTAGGGGTACAGCACATCGATAGGCAGTTCCACAAACACCGGGCCTGCATGGACAGGGAGAGCGCTGAGTCTGCTGTGTCTCCCAGCCCCCAGGCCCTAGGGCCTGACCACTGCCCAGCCCCCGCCCCGCACCTGGGGTGCCCGACTGAGCAGCAGCCATCGCGGCCCTCAGGGTGGGGATGATCTCCCGCACCCTCTGCACAGAAGCACAAAACTTGCAGAGTGGCCGGAACAGGGACATCTGATCAATAGCCTGGAGTGCGCCCCGGTTCTGGTGGAGACAGGAGTCCAGGGAGTCAACACATGAGAACTTCCAGGTTCCCTGGGGCCCCTGCCACCCCTCAAGAAGAGGGTACCTGCAGCAGGGTGCTGGCAGCCCCACCCAGAAGCAGGACTGGGGACTGGGCTATCTGGGCATTCTTCACCGCAGTCACTGTGTTGGTGAGGCCAGGGCCCGCTGTCACTGCCACCACGCCCACTGTCCCTGAAACACAAACCGTGTCACAGCTGTGTCCACCCTCCTGGCCAGCCCCCCCATCAAAAAACCCTGCCCCTCAAAGACATCCCAGTCTCACCAGCCCCTAGCCCTCTCCACACTGCCCTCACCGGTCAGGCGGGCCACAGCATCAGCTGCAAAGACGGCTGTGACTTCGTGGCGGGTGTCCACCACGCGGATACCCAGCTTCTCACAGGCCACCAGCAGTGGGGAAATGTGCCCGCCGACCAGCGTGAAAAGGAACCGCACGCCATGGGCCCTCAGCACGGCTGCCACATTCTCCCCACCATGCCGGATGCTTGCCTTGTCCACCTGGGCCCGAAAAGGGGGAGAAGCGAGATTGTCAAGGACCAGGGCACGGGCACCAGGGCAGGTGGGAAGAGGGACAATCTCCCTCCCCCAGGAAGGAGGGCAGGGTCGGAGGGCAGGGGAAGCTTGGTGTTGCTTAGGCACATATTACACTATACACCTGGCTCAGAGTAGGACATATCATCTTATCAGATCCTCCTGACGTTATATCCTTTTACAACTACAGAGATCAAGACTCCTGAGCAAGACTCAAAGTCCCATAGAACCAATGCTCTTAAAGCCCCCCACTCTGTAACACTGCCCGCCTCAGGGATGGTGGAGCAAGCAGGAAGAGAGGTTAGAGGTCGATCTGGAGTCCCAGCCAGGGGCCATCTGCTGGGACTCCAGAACGGCCTGCTCTCCAGTATCAGGGCATCTTACTTAATGTGACTGCTGACTCCAGCCTACCAGACTCCCTCCTACTCACTGGGCCCAGTTAACAGGCCGCCAGCCGCCACGTGCCTGACATGGGAGCAGCCTGCTGACACAGACAGTGCTTCTGCACAGCAACGCACACCAGAGGCCTTTGCCTTAAATCTCCACAAATCCTCAAGTTGCTGCTGGTTAGGAGAGGAAGGACTGGGGAGAGGGGCTGGGGAAGGGGTAAATTTCTGAGAGAGAAGGCAAGTAGTTCAGAGCAAGGTCTGTGGGGTCAGCTCTTCCCCAAACAGGTCTCCTAACGCAAGCTATCACACAACCTCTCTGAGCCTCGGTTTCCTCTTGTGGAAAATGAAGACAGAAACAAGAGTATCTATTCCGGAATGTATTGGGTACGTGGGAAAATCCTTCTGAAGCGCTGAGCTCAGCAGACAGCAACTGTCACAAAAGAGTCACAGCCGTCCACGTCCTCTGGTGCCTGCTCTCTGCACTCTGACCCCATCGCGTTACGGAGCACTGCTCCGTGAAAAGGGCTCGAGGCCCCTGAGGAAGGAGGTGGGCGGGGGGTTGAGTGCCCAGGCAGGTGTAGCCTCCCTGTGACCTCTTCCTAGAGGCAAAGTCCAGAGCCCCGTAAGCAGCTCAGCAACAGCGACAGGATACTGGAAAGAATCTCCCGACCAGTCCCTCTGGATTAACCGGACCTCACTCTCCCCGCCTATAAAATGGGTTAGCTGGAAAGAACGCTGGAAGTCCACTCCTTTGGCTGCCCCCGGCCCGTCTCCCTTGTATTTCCCCTGAACCTTGTGCATCAATTGATAGAAGAGCCCCAGGCGGTGAGCGGCGCCCAGCAAGGCGGCCACTAGCGTCGCGAAACCCAGGAGCAGGAAAGAGGGGAAGAAGCCCCCAGCAGGGGCGGCAGCCGCGGGCGTCTCCATGAGATGGCACCTAAGGGAGAAAGGGCAGGGCTAGGACGTTGGCGCGACAATTAAATTATCCAGAAGAAGGCACGCCCCCTCTCCCAGCCCAGATCCCGGGCCACGCCCCTTGGCACGAGTTTCTGCGCGGCCACGCCCCTTACACCCCCAGGCTCCGGACCAGGCCAAAACTCTCAGGGACCTGGCCACACCTCTTACAACGCCAGCCCACCCCCCTTACGTCACCACAACCACCTAACGAGGTCACCACAGGTCAATGCGGCGACAAAGCCTCAAGATAGCTATTTTCCTACTTACCTACTTCTCAAAGGATCGGTGGGAAGCCCCGCCTCTCTTTGACATCAAGGACCCGAATCTCAGCCCTAGTGGTGAGCCCACCCCACGTCTACGCCCCCAAGTTACCGTGCACGACCCTCTCCACAAGCCAGACCCCTCCCCCCTAGCGAGCGCCCGGGCCCGAGCCTGTCCCCCGACCCCAGGCCTCTAGTCGAGGTCAGGTTGCATCGGGATGCTTCTCCAACCCCCGGGGCATTTTAACCTTCACCTACAGGAAATGGCGCTAACTCCAGAGGAATTCCGCTCCCTTCGTGTCACGTGAACAGGCGCGCGGCTTGAACAGGCTGGGCCGGACAGCTGTGGCCTTGCCCCTTTTGCCCACTTGGATCCGGGGCGCCCTGTAATCCGGCCCGACGCGCGTGCGCTCAGCTTCAGGGCACCTCCTATAAGAGCCCTGTCTCTACTGGCCGCCCGTTGCACAAGCTCCGCCCTCCCTCGCTTCCCATTGGCTCGCACTGCAGGCCTCACGCTTTTTTTTTACAAGAGGCCACGCCCCTCTGCGGCTTCCAGTCGCCGGGAGTTTGGCGCGATCCACCTTCCTCGGCCTTCCATTGGCCCAGCATTGCAGGCCCACAGGTTCCGGGCCTTCCGAGCCCAGCCTGCTTTCCACACCGGGCGTGCTGTACGCCCCTTCACGTTGGCCGAGCATGGACGATTTCGGACCTCCTGCCCAGTGTCCACCATCCGGGACTCTCACCCCAAACAAACCCTGCCCCTCGCTCTAGCTCCAGGCCCTGCCTCCCATCCCACCGCAATTCAGCGAAGGCAGAGGCCCGCCCCCTCTCCCCTATCCGCGCCTACGCTGTTGCCTCTAACCTTGTAAGCCCTGCCCACTTCCCGGGACGCTTGGAGTTTTTCTGCTTCCGGTGCAAGCGAATGGGCCCTCTGAGTGGTACCCGGTTCCAACCAGGGCTTCACCACGTTGCAGCCGTCTGGCATCTGGAAAATGATCTCCCCATCAGTACAGGGGGAGTAATTCTGGTCCCGAGCGCCCTACTTCCCTCCAAGACTGACTTCCATCCCTTGTCAACTTCTGGGATTTCCTTCCAAGGATTCCACCCCATCGTTAATTTTATTTTATATTGAATCATTCCTAGGTTTTCATTTCACCCATTAAAAAGAAAAAAAAAAACCTCCGATGGCCCCACATTCTCCACTTGTGACTGTCCATTTGCTCCTTTTTTTAGCAAAATCCATCTATACTTAACTGTCTCCGTAAGCTCTTCTCCTATTCTTGAACCCACTCCAAACAGGCTCTTACCCGCCCCTCTATAAGAGCTGCTCCGGATTATTCCAACAGTCTCCAAACCAGTCCCTCTCCCCACTGTCTCTCACCTACCTGCTCAACCCCACCCTCCTTGCCAATATGAACAGGATAAAATGCAAACGTCCTAGAAGGGCCTTCTGGGCCCAATTAAACTTCCAGAGCCAATAATGAAATAGTGATTATCTTATGTCAAGCACTTACTATGTGCAAGCGCTGTTCCATGCCCTTTTGACATATGAACTCATTTAATCCTCACAACAGCTCTGGAAGGGAGGTGTATTAGCAATATCCCCATTTTGTAGATGCTGAAACTGAAGCACAGGGAGGTTAAGGAACTGACCCAAGGTTGCACAGCTTGTAAGTGATAGAGGCAGAATGTGAACTCAAGCAGTGCTGCCTGGGCCTCCAGACTGGAAACACTTCAAGAATGGGCCTGTGCTTCAACCACATGGCTCCCTCATGCCTATCACAGGGTGTCGTTTTGGGGACCCACCCAGATACCACTGTGGTTATGTTGAATTTTATTCTAAGTGAGCTGGGAAACCAGAAGGGGTTTTGAATAATCTAAGTCACACAAAACCTGCACATGATTGTTCATAGCGGCTTTATATGTAATAGCCAAAAACTGGAGAAACCAAAATGCCCCTCAGTAGGTGGTTACAAAAACCGTGGTCCATCCATACCATAGAACACTGCTCAGCAATGAAAGAACAAAATATGGTAACACAATAACTTGGATGAGTCTCAAACAGTTATGCTCAGAGAACCAATTGGTGGTTGTCAGAGGCAGGGGGTGAGGGGTGGAGGAAACGGATGAAGGTAGTCAAAAGGTACAAACTTCTAGTTATGAGATGAGTAAATCCTGGGTATGTAAGGTACAGCGTAGTAACTACAGTTAACAATACTGTATTGTATATTTGAAAGTTGCTAAGAGAGTAGATCTTAAAGGTTCTTATCACAAGAAAAACAGTTTATAACCATGTAAAGTGATGAATGTTAACTAAACATACTGTGGTGATCATTTCACAATAAATACAAATAATAAATCATTATGTTGTATAACTTAAACTTATACAATATCATATGTCAATTATATCTCAATAGAACTTGGCGGGGGGCGCGGGGGAGGACGTTCCCTGGCTGTCCAGTGGTTAGGACTCTGTGCTTTCACTGCCGAGGGCCCAGGTTCAAAAACTGGTCAGGGAACTAAGATCCCACAAGCTGCGTGACATGACCAAAAAAAAAAAAAAAAAAAAACTTAAGGGGAAAAGCATTCTCTACGCACAAGCTCAAAAAAAATTATGCTAAATTGCTAAAAAAAAAAAAATTATGCTGAGTGAAAGAAGCCAGTCTCAAAAGGTTACATATTGTGTGACTCCACTGATATGATAATCTCCAAGTGACAAAACCACAGTGCAGGAGGACAGATCGATGGCTGCCAGGGGGTACGGAAAGTGTGACATATGGTGACAAAACCACAGTGCAGGAGGACAGATCGATGGCTGCCAGGGGGTACGGAAAGTGTGACATATGGACATACGGAAAGTGTGACATATAGCATGAGGAATTTTGAGGGGTGATGGAGCTGTTCTGTATCCAGATTGTAGTGGTGGTTGCATGTGTTAAAATTCATTGAACTGTACACTAAAAAATCTGTTTTACTGTAGGATGCTTTAAAAATAAAATTATACATGTAACTTCATACATATGTGTGTATATAGACAGATATTATACACACTCACACTATGTAAATAAAAAAAATTTTTTTTGGCCGCACCATGCAGCATGCGGGATGTGGGATCTTAGTTCCCCGACCAGGGATTGAACCCGGGCCCTTGGCAGTGGAAGTGTGGAGCCCTAACCACTGGACAGCTAGGGAATTCCCAATAAATAAATAAAGCTAGTGTATTTAAAAGATACACTAGGACCAAACTGAAATTTTTCCTTGAAGTAATCATCAGCCTTCAAAGAGAACTGAGAAAGGGAATAAATTTCTGCCTGTGCAATTCAAAGGTTTCTTTCATGCCACATGCAGGATATGTTACTGTTAAGAGCTTCACATTTTGGGAAACAGTGAACTTACCAGACCTTTCCTCATCAATCCTCATATTTATGAGTTTCAGAGAAAGCACAGGGTCTAAAAATGTCAAAGAGGGAAAAAACCATGTGTCATGGTTTAATGACCTTCGTTTAATGACCTCTGAGACACAGAGAAGGAAAGGGACCTTCCCACGTCTCAGCAAGTGGTTCAAAGCTAAACTGGAACCCAGACCTCCAGACCCCCTGGTTCAGTGGGCATGAGGGGCCTGTGTTTCTAAGCACTCTTACAGCCTTTAAGAAGGAGCCCAAGGCACCAGGCTCCTTCTAAACTGTGATGCAAGGCCGCAGTCCTTGCTTCCATCTCCTTGAACCAAAGACAGCGCCACCTGGGCGGCTAGTCATCCTCACCAGGCAGGTAAAACTGTGAGTCTTGCAGAGCTGACTGTGTTTACTGAGTCTATAGCCTTCTGGGAAGTGGTTAGGAAAAGCCGGATTATTTGTTATATTTGTTTGCTACTTCTTGCCACTGTCGTTAAAGAGAGAGATGTACGGAGGCAAGCAGAGGTAGCAGGGACTCTAACAATATTGAGGTAGTCTCTCTCCATGCAGACTACAATTTAAATCGACTGAGTCTGGTGATTTGGGGGGTTCAAAGGGAAGCAGCGATACAAAGTGGCCCTGAGGAGGCAGTTATAGCAAGAGATTAACCATTTCTCAGCATCCTTGAGAGAATGCCAAGGTCCAATCAAGTATAGAAGCCAGGAAATAAATGAGGGCATCATTCGGGTTTAAGAACTACGCCAGGTGGATGAACCTTGAGGACATGATGCTCATTGAAAGACAGATACTGTTATCATTCCACTTCTATGAGCCATTTAGAGTAGTCAACTTCATAAAGAAAAGACAGTAGAATGGTGGCTGCCAAGGGCTGGTGGGGGGCAGGGGGTGGTGAGGAATGAGGAGTTAGTGTTTCCTGGGGACAGAGTTTCAGTTTTATGAGACGAAGAGTTCTGGAGATGGATGGTGGGGGTGGTGGCACAACATTCTGAATGCACTTAATACCACTGAACTAACATACATTTCAAAGTAGTTAAGATGATCAGTTTTATGTTGTATGTATTTTGCCACAGTTTAAAAAATGAAAAGGAAAAAAAAAGAGCCATGCCAGCGGAAATCTTTGGCTGTGGTTACTTGCCCATTTAACTGCCTGAAGAAAAAAAGACCAGACACCTACTAAATTTTTGAGAGAAACTATGAGCTTGGCCTGCAAAAGATCTCTGGCATATAAAACAATGCCCCAGGGAGTTCCCTGGCGGTCCAGTGGTTAGGACTCAGCACTTTCACTGTGGGCCTGGGAACTAAGATCCTGCAAGCCTCGAGGTGAAGCCAAAAACAACAACGACCAAAAAAAGACAATGCCCCAAGTTTCTACCATGAGGTCCTTAAAATCATACCACAGGAAATGGAATGAGAAAGCTTCAGAAGTGGTGATGGGGAAGAGAGGCCAGTGAGGAACCTCCCAGAGGATACAGCCAAGGACCATGGGCAAAGACCATTACTCTCAGCAATGGCAGTCTTCACAATTCCTGCCTAACTAAATATTTTAATTGCTAAATTCAGTGATTTCTGTGGGCTTCCCATGCTTCCACTGAGGTTTTTGGTTTACTATGGCTTTAACATTTATTTTGCATGTAGATTGGAAGTTTTTTTTTCAAGTCTGTGGGTCACCAGCCACAAGAAGCCATTCCAGGGCTCGAAGAACAGTGTGAATTAGATGCTGTGAATGATTGACTCATCAGGCTATGACCTCGGAGAGGATACTCTATATATGAGGAGTGCGTGGTTGTGGTATGACACTGAGTAGAGGGGCACCAGTCCTTCTGGTTCTGCCTAGGAAGATGCCTTCAGGTGTTTCAGCACCAAGATATTTACAAGACAAAGAAATCCTTCTCTTGCTAATACTGCCTGCCTCTCATAGCATAACTTTTTAAATTGTAATTGGGGCAAAATACACATACCATAAAATTTACCACTGTGACCATTTTTAAGTGTGCAGTTCAGTGGTTGCTAGGTACATTCACATTGTCGTGCAACTATCACCACCATCCATCCCCAGAACTTTTTCATCTTGCGAAACTGAAACTTCACAGTCATTAAACAACTCTCCATTCTCCCTCTCCCGGCTCCAGCCCCTGGTAATCACTGTTCTACTTTCTGTCTCTATGAATTTGACCTCTCTAGTTACCTCATATAAACAGAATCATACAATATTTGTCCTTTTTTGTCTGGCTTATTTCATTCAGCATAGTGTCCTCGAGATTCATCCACATTGTAGCATTTGTCAGACTGTCCTTTTTTAAGGCTGTATAATATTTCATTGTGTGTATATACCACATTTTGATTATCCATTCGTCTGTCAGTGGGTGCTTGGAATGCTTCTACCTTTTGTCTACTGCGAATAGTGCTGCTATGAACATGAGTGTACAAATGCTTTCAATTCTTTTTTTTTAAGATTTATTTTTTATTTATTTATTTACTTTATTTATTTTTGGCTGTGTCGGGTCTTAGTTGCAGCATGCAGGATCTTCGTGGAGGCATGTGGGATCCTTCGTTGTGGTGTACAGGCTTTCTCTTCTCTAGTTGTAACACGCAGGCTCCAGGGCACGTGGGCTCTGTAGTCGTGGTGTGCAGGTTCCAGAGTACTTGGGCTCTGTAGTTTGCAGCTCACAGGCTCTAGCTGAGGCACACGAGCTCAGTAGTTGTGGCATGCGGGCCTAGTTGCCCTGCCGCATCTGGGATCTTAGTTCCCTGACCAGGGATTGAACCCACGTCCCCTGCCTTGTAAGGTGGATTCTTTACCACTGAGTCACCAGGGAAGTCCCTGAGTTCTTTTCTATATATACCCAGAAGTCAACTTGCTAGATCATATGGTAATTCTATTTTTCATTTTTAATCTTTTGAGGAATCACCATACCATTTTCCATAGCAACTGCACCATTTTATAATTCCATCAACAGTGTGCAATTGTTCCAATTTCTCTACATCCTCACCAACACTTGTTATAATGGAAGCCTCATCACTAGTGTTTATCTTGCTCTTTTTTTCTAGTTTCTTGAGGTGTAAAGTTAGGTTACTGACCTGGGATCTTTCTTCTTTTTTAATGTAAGCACTTACAGCTATGAATTTCCCTCTGAGCATAGCTTTTGCTGAATCCCACAAGATTTGGTATGTTGTGCATTCATTTTCATTTATTTTAAGTATATTCCAATCTAACTTGTAATTTCTTCTTTCACCTATTGGTCAAAGGTGTGTTGTTTAATTTCTATATATTTGTAAAGTGTCCAGTTTTCTTCCTGTTACTCATTTCTCATTTCATTCCATTGTGGTCAGAGAAGATACTTTGGATGATTTCAATCCATCATCTGTGTTTAATTAAACAGAAGTGAACTACTAAACTACAAAACTCACTTCACATCTATTAGGATGGCTAAACTCTTCAAAACCAGAAAATAACAAGTGTTGACAAAGATGTGGAGAAATTAGAACTCTAGTACACTACTGGTGGGAATGTAAAATAGTGCAGCCACTATGAAAAACAATTTGGTGATTCCTCAAAAAGTTAAACAGAATTACCTTATGATCCAGCAATTCCACTCCTAGTTACATACCCAAAGGGATCGAAAACAAGGACTCAATCAGATACGTATACACAAGTGTTCATAGCAGCACTATTCACAGTAGCCAAAATGTGGAAACAACCCAAGTGTCCATCAACAGATGAATGGATAAACAAAAAATATATATATCCATGTGAATAACATGGAATATTATTCAGCCATAGACAGGAATGAAGTTCTGATATGTGCTACAACATGGATGCTCCTTCAAAACGTTATGCTAAGTGAAATAAGCCAGACACAATAGGACAAGTATTATATGATTCCACTTATATGAAACATGTAGAATAGGCATATTCATAGTGACAGAAAGTAAGTTAGATGTTACCAGGGATGGGGAGGATGGGGGAATGAAGAGTCATTACTTAAAGGGCACACAATTTCAATTTAGGAGGATGAAAAAAGTTTTGGAAAGAGATGGTGGTGATGGTTGCACAAACTTGTGGATGTAATTAATGCCCCTGAGTTGTACACTTAAAAATGATTAAATAGTAGAAATTCATCTCATGTTCTTGTAAGTGGCTAACCATTATCCTTAATTTTGAAGACGAAAATGGTGGTAATTTGAAACTGAGCTTCAAAATTTTAAAAAGGAGATGGAAGAACTTAAAACAGCTTAATGCCATTTTCAAAAAGAATAAAGCAAACTAAATAATATTAACAGTTCTTATCCATTCATTCAATCAACAAATATTTGTCAACTGAATCCAAAATACCAAGCTCCATGCTATGCACTGTAAACACACGTTATTTTTGGACCTTACACTGTAGTGAGAGGTTGTACGAAGACCTTACACTGTCTAAGGGAGACAAACAATAGATAATAAGGTCATTTTAGTTAGTGATAAATACTTGGAAAAAATAGTATCAAGAAGACTGAGAAGACAAGCCACAGACTGGGAGAAAATATTTGCAAAAGATGTATCTCATAAAGGACTGTTATCCAAACTATACAAAGAATTCATAAAGTTCAACAATAAGAAGAAAATTTTAAAAGGATAAAAAGATAAAAAGTTTTGTTATATATATTTCACTACAATAAAAAAATTTTTAATTCTTCCTTTTTTCTTTCTTTCCCCATCATATACCAAAGAAATAAAAGACCCAAGGGGGAGAGAGGTGGCCAACAATCGTGAAAACATCATTTAAGTGTGACAGGAAAAATAAAAGCAGCCTTTGGTTGGTAACATTCATTCTCCCCACACACACACCCCAAAAAAAGTGAACTACTTCTGAGTGAGACAAAATAAAAGGATGCTGGACCGGGTGCCAACCCCTGTTCACTGCTAGGTAAAGCACTGCCCTTCACTGCCCGCCAGCACCGGGTAGGGTCAGGGCCGCCCTCCACTAGTGACCATGATGCGCTGCAGACCGCCTTGCAACCCAGCGGAGTCAAAGAAGTGAAAACGAAGGGAAAGGGCAGCCTTTATGGAGTTCATGCTGGGTCTCAGGCACAGTTTGTAAATTGCCTCCCCCAGGCTACTTCATTTAAGGTTATGGGAGTGGCCTCTGTTTTCCAGGTGGGGGAACTGAGTGTCAGGCAGGGCGAGTGTTCATGAAAAAGCTAGACCCGGAACTTAGGACGAGTGTTTATTTTTAAAACTCCGCGGCTTCGCTCCAGGGTCCTCCTCGATGCCACCCTCACATCTTTATTGCGCAGAGTGTGTACCACCGGGTTCAGCAGCGGTGTCACCACCGTGTAGAACACAGCCACCAGGCGGTCCCGGTCCGGGTTCCCTCTGGACTCAGGCCTCAGGTAGATGATGGAGGCGCAGCCGAAATGCACAATGACCACGGTGATGTGGGCCGCACAGGTGGAGAAGGGCTTGTGCCAGCCGGCTGCTGAGGGGATCCTCAGGAGGGCGGCCACAGTGAAGGTGTAGGAGAGGAGGATGAGGAAGGCGACCAGCACCACGAGGATACTCAGGAAGAAGAATGCCAGCGCTTTGCCGGCACTCCCCTTGCAGCTGAGCTTCAGGACCGCGTGATGTCGCAGAAGTGTTCCACGCGTTCGCTGCGGCACAAGGGCGAGGAGAAGATCAGCCTGGTCTCGATCAAGGCCACCGAGGACCCGAAGCAGAAAACCAGGGCTCCCAGGTAGAGGCAAACTGTGGGTCTCATGATCACCCAATAACGCAGGGGATGACAGATGGCAACGCAGCGGTAGTAACCCATCAGGGTAAGGAGGAAGCAGTGGGTGCATCCCAGGCCCAGGTAGAAGAACATCTGAGCCCAATAGCCAGGGATGGAGATAGCTCCACTCTCCATGAGCAGATGACCCAGCATGGTGGGGATGGTGACCAGCGTGTAGCAGGTCTCAGAGAGGGACAGCACGGCCAGGAAGCGGTACATGGGAGTGTGAAGGGTCCGATCCGCATGTATGATGGTGATGATGGTAACATTGCCACCCAGGGTAACCAAGTATGTGAGGAAGGACAGTGCAAAGAGGGTGGTCCTCAGGCCTGGGAAGGTGGAGAAACCCACCAGCATGAACTCCGTCACCAGCCAGGTGGCATTTTCCCACTGCTTCTCTGGAACCTGAGAGGAGAAAGCAGAGGAAATGGAATAGGACAACTTAATAAGGCTCTGCTAAGCAACAGATACCAGTGAGATAGGATAATCATCCCTTTTTTTTTTACAAAAAAAAAAGAAAAAAGAAAAAAAGGAAAGAGAGACTCAGAAATGAGGTCACTGTTTTCCTCATATCACCCAGCTAGCAGCTCTTCAACAGACGAGAAAATTACAGATATGGAAATGACCTGAGTGCCAATTAACAGATGAATGGATAAAGATCGGTACATAGACACATTGGAATATTATTCAGTGGTGAGAAAGAAGGCAATAGTGCCATTTTCGACAATATAGATGGACTTTGAGGACATCATGCCAAGTATGATGTCAGACAGAGAAAGAAAAATACTGTATGATCTCACTTATATGTGTAACCTAAAAGCCAGACTTGTAAAAAAAAAGAAAAAAACAGAGTAAAATGGTGGTCACCAGGGCCTGGGATACACTGATATATTGTAATATGATTACCACTGTAGCCATATTCAGCATCTCTATCATGTCACATAATTATTATAGTTCTTAGAGTCTCTAAGTAATCCTTGCCTCATCTCCAAAGCCATGGGTGGTGGAGTGGGGAAGGGAGACAGACACTAAAAGTGTATTATCAAAGTTTTGACTGAAATAAAAACACACAAAGTGAGAGCTGTGAGTTTCAGCTTTATTTGGGGACTTTCTGAGGACTACAGCCCAGGAGACAGCCTCTCAGAGAGCTCTGAGCAACTGCTCCGAAGAGGTGGGGGGCAGGTCAGCATATATGTAATTCTGGAGAAGGGGATGAGCAATCAAGCACACCTCTTCGTAGAAAATTACTGCTGGTCACAAGGCACAGTTATTTTAGTTAATGATTTTAGTGCTTTTCTAAGTATGGGAAGATGTAAGAAATTGGGTGCATAAAAGTCTCTCCTGGGGCTTCCCTGGTGGTGCAATGGTTAAGAATCCACCTGCCAACGCAGGGGACACAGGTTGGAGTCCTGGTCCGGGAAGATCCCACATGCTGTGGAGCAACTAAGCCCGTGCGCCACAACTAATGAGCCTGAGCTCTAGAGCCTGCGAGCCACAACTACTGAGCCCATGGACTACTGAGCCCATGTGCTGCAACTACTGAAGCCCGCACGCCCGGAGCCCATGCCCCGCAACAAGAGAAGCCACCATAATGAGAAGCCCGCACACCACAACGAAGAGTAGTCCCCACTCGCTGCAACTAGAGAAAACCTGTGCACAGCAACAAAAACCCAGTGCAACCAAAAATAAATAAATAAAATAAATAAATTTATTTTTAAAAAAATCTCTCCTGAAAATATGTAACTATCTGAAGGGCTGTTCTGTCAGTTTTCCCAGAGCACAGAGAGCCTCATTCCTGATCTCCACCCTGAACCCTTTCAGGGTATGTTGAAGGTCAGTGACTGCAGTGGCCAATGACTCAATTCTTGAAGAGCCCGGTGGCCAGTGACATTCTTTAGTGGGACCACTACAATTTAATCCCAGCTGGAGGTCCCTGAGGGGCAACAAGGGAAGTGGGATGTTTGTCCACCAGCCCCCAATCGTCTTGCTCAAGAGTTTTGACCAGGAGGCATTAATCTCCCAGTACTTCCAAACCTGCCACATGTACAGGGAATTCAAAGTCTGGCAGGTAAGGAAGAGAATAAGCGCCAAGGGGATATGGTCCAGGAATTTACAGGGTCCTCTACAATCTGTGTGAAAAGAATACCCAAGAAAGGCAAAGCCTGTAGCATCGATATCTGAAATGAACAAAGGAATACTTTTGGGAGACCTAATACCCAGGGCTACATCAAGTCTTCCATGAGCCCTAGGCACTTTTGCCTTCCTCCATAAAAGTTGTTTTTGTTTTTGTTTTTGTTTTAAAAAGGGAATTCCCTGGCAGTCCAGTGGTTAGGACTCTGCAATTCCATTGCAGGGAGCAGGGGTTCCATCCCTGGCCCAGGAACTAAGATTCTGCAAGCCTCGCAGAGCAGCCAAAGAAAAAAAATCGTTTTAAATTTTTATTTAAATTTTATTTTTTTAATTTTTATTTAAATATAATTTAATTTATTAAATAAATTAAATACAATTTAATTTTTTAATTTATTTCAGTTTTATAAAAATTTAAAATTTTACATTTTAGGACTGTGTTGGTGTAAAATGAATATAATTTTCACCCTAAAAATTTATTTATTTCTTCTGATCTTAGACAGTAACACAATTTCATGAGCCCCCTAATAGTATTGCAGGCCCTAGGCCTTGTGCTAATAAATACATCTGTGTTAATTAAATGGAAAATAACTCTGAATTATTGACCTTTTTTTTTTTTTGGCCACGCTGCTGGCATTCGGGATCTTAGTTCCCCCACCAGGGATGGAACCCGTGCCCCCTAGTGGAAGCACGGAGTCCTAACCACTGGGCCGCCAGGAAATTCCCATAAAATTATTGACCATTTTAATTCAAACAATGAAGCATTAGTAAAAATCCTGGATTGGCGATAGTTTTATTATTTTATAATCAAGTAACCAGCTAGCTCAGAAAAATACGTATAACCTATTTTGGAATGTTTCTGAATATTTTGCACTCATTTGGAAAATGGTCCTAATGTAATCTTTCCCTGCTTATCAAGAGTTAATTGGTTTGGAGAGAAGCACATTTCAGCCTTGAAATCCTGAAATACCGACTCTGAGACGAGGATGGGTGGAGGCGGGGGAGAGGTGAGTCCTGATTTATGCGCCATCTAGTGGCATTTTGGGTAATCTGCAAGCCGGTGACCCTTAGGGGAGAATAAATAGCTGTGCCCCTGAAATTACTCACCTGCAGCAATGGAAGGAGAGAAATCGAGAATGACCCTTTAAATGTTTTGGAAGTTTGTTGAAATTTTAATTTGTGAAAAATAAATTTTAGATTATTATTATTATAGTTCTGAGAATATATAAAGTAGAGAAAAACAACAAAAATGTGCTTGGTCAAGTCCAAAGACATTCTGTTTATAAAGACTAGTCAGGACTATCAAAGAACTTAACAGGTGCAAAAGGTGAGGAAGGGATGCTCATTTTTCATGAAGAAAGGAAAACCAGGAAGCAGGAAGTAGGCAGCCCTGTTGATCAAGCCAGCGGTGCAAACTTTTTCTGTAAAAGGCCAGATAATGACTATTTTAGGCCATTTGGCCTGTACGATCTCTGTCACAACTGCTCAGCTCTGCCCATCTAGTGTGAAAGCAACCACAGATAATGTATACGTGTCCATGACTGTTTCAATAAAACTTTATTTACAAAAACAGGCAGGGGGCCAGATTTGGCCCTCAGGCTATAGTTTGCCAACACCTGATCCAGCACAAATAAAACTAAAAGAATATTCGACTTAGGGAAATTCCAGTGAGGTCCTCTGAGGGATTCACACTGAGAAAAAAAAGCAAAGCCTGACTTGAAATCTTCAAAAACTAAATAAAGCAAAATGAAACTCCAAAGCTAAGAATTTCAGACTCCACTTAAGAAATCTATATCTAAGAAAAGGCATACTTGACAGAGATGCCCAGAGCATGTGTCTGAAAGAGACTTTTTTATTTCAAATTAAACTGCATCAGAAAGAACACCAGAGCCTTTATATAGTGAGAATTATAGAAATCCAATTAGCTGGAAGACTTCACAGAGGAAAAAATGTAGTTGGATTATGACCGCTAAAAAAGTGTAATTTCTGAATATCACAAAACATTGTTAAATTGAAGTAAACGTATAGGCAAATCATAAACTAGAAAATGTTGTGGCCCTAAAAAATCTTTGGCTCTTCTTTTGCACAGCAAAGAAAACCATAAACAAAATGAAAAGACAACATACAGACTGGGAGAAAATATTTGCAAATGACACAACTGACAAGGGCTTAATTTCCAAAATATACAAACAGCTCATACTGCTCAATATCAAAAAAAAAAAACAATCAAAAAATGGGCAAAAGACCTAAATAGACCTAAATTTTTTTAAATTATCCAATTGGCAAAGATTAAAGAGGAAAATGAGTGCTGGGTGTTAATGAGTGTGTGCAGAACGAGGCCGTCTACTGTCATCTTTACATTGCTGGTTGCAGGAACATGCAATTTGTCATTTATCTGAAGTCCTACTTTGGTTCTATAATTCTGCTTCTAGATTTTTCTCATAAAGAAATTATCTGACTCCAGGTACAAGGATATTCATAGTAGCATTATTTAAAGTTAAAAAAAAAAGAAACAACATAAGTGTTCAATAAAATGCCCTTACAAATCATTAAGAGGGGAAAAACCCCTAAAACTTTAATAGGAGAGAAGATGGACTATCATTAAAGTCACATCTTTGGGCTTCCCTGGTGGCGCAGTGGTTGAGAGTCCGCCTGCCGATGCAGGGGACGCGGGTTCGTGCCCCGGTCCGGGAAGATCCCACATGCTGCGGAGCGGCTGGGCCTGTGAGCCATGGCCGCTGAGCCTGCGCGTCCAGAGCCTGTGCTCTGCAACGGGAGAGGCCACAACAGTGAGAGGCCCACGTACCGCAAAAAAAAAAAAGGTCACATCTTTGAGAATAATTGATGACATGAGAAGAATTCTCATTTATGTGTTTTCTGAGAAATGTATAACAAAATAATCAAATCCTAATTGACTCACTACAAATGCATGTGTTTTTTATTCTTTTTTGTATGTCCCAATTTTCCTACATCGAATAGGGATTTTTGTAAACAGAGAAATAACATTTCTTAGAGGGATTTTTTTTTTCCTCTGGGTAAATATTTTTTATTGTTCTTAAAGAAGTTTAATGAATCTGGTTTGGAAAAAGGAAGCTAAGGGTAGAGATAAAGAGGTTCCCTTTGAAATACAAAATATGCTAACGCCATTTGTGATGAACATTTTCAATATATGATCTGAAGAGCAAATGTCTAGTAAAAACTGCAAATAGGTGGGTTACTTGGCTCCCTGGCAAGCCATGAGGAAGACTTTTTAGGAAGATCACAGGAAGCATGTGTGGGGACCTAAGGGAATTAGAGGAATTTTCGAGTGAGTTGATGCTTTTTAGAGGGAGAAGTCGAGACCAAGTTGATGGACTCCCGACTGCAGTTGCCACATGGGGAAGGGGCCCTTCATAATATTAACACAAGCTTCCTCCAGGAATGTCAGCCTTTCTTGGGCCTCATGAATAGGTGAATTGGGAAGGAAACACCCCTCAACATACACTCAGTGTAGGAGTCTCCTCGACCTCAATTATCCAGCCTCTACTTACCTGCCTCCAGTGATAGGAAGGTCACTAACTGATAAAAATCCCCATTACATAAAGCAGAAATCCTGTGCTCAAGACAGTGACAGGCAGAGACAACAAAATTGAGCTCTGGAATCAGAAAGACCTGTGTTTAAATACTGGCACCTTCACTAACTAGGAGCAACGTGACCCTGGGTAGCTGGCTTTGCCCCTCTGAGCCTCATCTGTGCAAGTAGATATTGATCCTCTGAGCTTACAGATAATAGCGAGATTCCCTAAACAATGGTATGAATCCTTTGGTCTCAGACTCCTTGCAAGGATAGCTGGGATTATTATTCTCGGCTTTGAACTGCTGGGGAAGCAGAACATAGAGGGGATCATCTGCTCACATTCTCATAGTGATGGTACCAAGATTTGAAGCCAGGAGTCCATCTCTGGAGGCTGTGCTTCAAGGGCTGCAAGTTTTGCAGGCTCACCTTTCATGCTATACACATTCATTGAGCATCAGTTCTGTGCCAGGCACTGCTCTGGACACTAAGGACACAGCAGGGAATTAAATGGGCAGAGATCCCAGCTTTGGAAGAGCAAAAGGCTCTAGGGAAGTGAATCAGGAAATAAGCAATGAACATGATAACTAAATAAGTGAGACCGTATGTTGGAAGACAGTGCTACAGAAAAAGAAAAAGCAGAGAACTTAGGGGGTAATTGAGGGGTCTGAGGAGGGCTGCAATTTTACATAAGACCGTCAGAAAAGGACTTGCTGAGGTTTAATGCTCAGTTGCTCTGAAATTTCTTGTTTCCCCTCCTTATTTTCAGATCTCACCTTGAGGGCTGGGAATGGACCAGGGTGGCTTGTCCCAGTTTGGCAAAGGCCCCAAATTCATGCTTGAAAGAAATTAGGAAATCAGTCAAGAAATTGCATGGGGAAGAGCATTTCAGGTACAGGCAACAGCCCATGCAAAGGCCCTGGGGCCAGACTGTGCCTGGAACAAGAACCGCAAGGACAAACAGGGAGATAGAGGGAGTGATTGAGGTGGAGGAAGGAGGTGAGGGCAGAGAGGTGACTGAGCTGAGCGTGTCTTGTGGGTCAGAGTGAGGACTTTGGCTTTTATACCAAGTGATATGGGAGCCACAGAGGATTCTGAGCAGAGGAAGGACAGGACCTGACTCAGAGGCTCCCAGGTGCTCTCTGGCTGCTGTGGGATAACAGAATGTGGGGGGACATGGATGACAGCCAAGAGACCAAGGAGGAGGTGGCTGAGCTGTTCCAGGTGAGTGATGTTGGGTGGGGACCACGGAGGTGGTGAGAGGTGGCCGATTCTGGACAGGTTGTGCAGGTGGAGCCCACTGAATGTCCTGATGAGTTAGATACGGGTGTGGAAGAAAGAGCAGGGTGTGGGAGCTGGCAAAGCTGTATGAGGGGGTGGGGGTGAGGGTGGGATCAGTTCAGGCAGGATGAGAGGAGATTCTGTTCATCTCAGGGAATGCTGGGGCGGACACACGCCGAGCACAGTGGACTCATGGCAGGCACCTCTCCATCCTCACCACGGAGGTGGCATCTGCCCAGTCCAGAGAGAAGGAAGAGTAAAGAGGGAAGCCCTGAACGTGGCTAAAAAATTTTATTTATTTATTTGTTTGTTTTCTTTTGTTTGTTTTTTGGCTGCATTGGGTCTTCATTGCTGTGCGCGGGCTTTCTCTAGTTGCGTCGAGCGGGGGCTACTCTTCGTTGCAGTGTGCCAGCTTCTTATTGTGGTGGCTTCTCTTGTTGTGGCGCTCTAGGCGTGCAGGCTTCAGTAGTTGTGGCGCACAGACTTAGCTGCTCCGTAGCATGTGGGATCTTCCCAGACCAGGGCTCGAACCTGTGTCCCCTGCATTAGCAGGTGGATTCTAAACCACTGAGCCACAGGGGAAGCCCGTGGCTAAAATTTAACCCTGCGGCAGGCTGAGAAGCTATGAGTTTGAGTTTGCCTCAATGTGTCCAAAGTCCCCTTTCCAATTGTGACCAGTGAGAGTGCCTGGCCAAAAGGAAGGCAGGTTACAGGACTAGAAAGTTCCTTATTTGCATACCTGGAACCCGTGACAATTGCACCCATGGACAGATCTCCAGGCAAGCTGCTTGTTTAGTGGGAGAGTTGGGACCCAGTGAGTCCCAAGCTCAGGGGCACGCCCATGCCCCCCCCCCCGACAGTGAGGGTGAAAGCTGAGGAACACATGGGAGTCTAGGATCTGGAGTCTTTCCTTTTCCATCAGGAAGCCTCCCCCAAAACTGGTGCCCCTTCCCCGTCGCCTTTGAGCCCTCACTGCTAAATGACTCTATATGTGCATGTGTGCATTTGTGCCCCTGAAGCTCCCAGATACATGTATGTGCATGTGTGTGCCTGATGCTTGCAGGGCACACATGTGTGCGTTTTGCACCCCAACTGCACGCATTAGCCCCACCCTTCTCCCCCTGTCTGCTCACATGCCTGTGCAGGTCAAGGTTCTGGTGTGGGTTCTGGAGGCAGGTCGGCGTGCATGGCAATGGACAGTTCTCCTTGAGGTTTCCCCTTCCCTTCCTAAGCAAATATCATCTTCTCCATCCCACATTCCACACAGAAAACAGAATTGAACACCTTTTGGGCAAATGTCATCCAAATCCGGCCCTGTTGGCTGTTTTCAGTTGAATGCTCAGTCACTCCGGCATTTCTCTCTCCACCAACTCATTCTCAGATTTCACCCCTAGGACTGGGGATGGACCAGGGCGGCTTCTGCAGCCAGGCAGGGGCCCTGAATCCATATTCACCATGGCCGAGGGAGGCTCCCACGGTGCCTGCCGACATCACTCTCCGCTCACTGCCTGAGAGAGGAGGGGCTAAGGACCGGGGTCTTGTTATACAGGGGTTCCCTGGAGCTGCTGTCCCAGGGGCTCCCCAGACACTAACAAACCCCCCAGGGCTCAGGCTGTCAACACCCTGTGGGGTTTTTCCCTCCTGGAAACTGGAGACCCCAGGGTCTGCTTCCCCAGCCCACAGGCTCTGATGGCAAAAAAAAAGTGGGGAAAGGACTAATTATGATTTCTTTCTGTGGATGGTGGTCACAAATGTGCTCCTCACTCCATCCATTCTCCCCAGTGGCCGTCAGTGCCCACCACGAGCTGGGCAAGGCTGCTGCCCCAAGGAAGAGGCACCCTCCCTGCCCTCCCCTAAAAGGAGGAAGGAAGAAGTGGATCACTTTGACGTTGGTGTAGAAATGTTGCCCAGGCTTAACTTCTCATGGTTATCCCTCTCCTGCTCTCCCAGAATTAATTAGTTGCGAAGTCTTCTCTATTCTTTCTCCTCTACTCCCCCCCATTCCCTTTGCCCCATCCTAACTCAACCTGCATCCTTCTCACCCATCGCAAAAGCATGCAGCTACTTCTCCCTTCAGTCCATCCTCTGCACCGGCCAGCAGAACAGAAGACTCTGGCTGTGTTTCCTCTCTACCCAGGGACCTTTCATGGCTCCCCATTGCTCTCAGAGTAAAGTTTAAAATTCCCCATCTTCATTTTCAAGACTCACATGATCTGGCCACAGCTACCTCCTCTAGTTCTACATCCAGACATTGCTCCAGGCGAAGCGACATACATCCATTGATTAAATTACCAATAAGTGGGCTTCCCTGGTGGTGCCGTGGTTAAGAATCCGCCTGCCAACACAGGGGACATGGGTTCAAGCCCTGGTCCGGAAAGATCCCACATGCCACGGAGCAACTAAGCCCGTGCTCCACAACTACTGAGCCTGCACTCTAGAGCCCGCGAGCCACAGCTACTGAAGCCTGCGCACCTAGAGCCTGTGCTCTGCAACAATAGAAACCACCGTGGGCTTCCCTGGTGGTGCAGTGGTTGAGAGTCCGCCTGCCGATGCAGGGGACACGGGTTCGTGCCCCAGTCCGGGAAGATCCCACATGCCGCGGAGCGGCTGGGCCCGTGAGCCATGGCCGCTGAGCCTGCGCGTCTGGAGCCTGTGCTCCGCAACGGGAGAGGCCACAACAGTGAGAGGCCCACGTACCGCAAAAAAAAAAATTAAAAAAAAATTCCTCCAGCTTTATTGAGATTAACTAACATACAACATTGTGCAAGTTTGAGTAGTATGATGTGTTGACTTAATATGTTTATATATTCCAAAATGATGACCACCATAGCAGTAGCTAACACCTCCACCCCATCACATAATTACTACTTCTTTTTTGTGGTGAGAACATTTACAATCTATACTCTTAGCAAACTTTCAAGTGTACATATATACAGTATTATTAACTATAATACCATGATGTACATTAAATCCCCAGACCTTAACCTTAAAATGGGAAGTTTGTACCCTTTGACCAATATCTCCCCCATTTTCCCCTCCCTCAACCCCTGGTAACCACTACTCTACTCTATGTTCTCTGAGTTCAGCTTTCTTAGATTCCACATATAAGTGAGATGATGCAGTATTTGTCTTTCTATGTCTGATTTATTTCACTTAGCATAAATGACCTCAAGGTCCATACCTGTTGTTACACATAGCAAGATTTCCTTCTTTCTCATGACTCAATAATATTCCAATATGTATATATACCATATTATATATATATATATAATACACACATGTATATAATATTATATATATTTCTTCTTTGTCCATTGCCAGACACTTAAGTTGTTTCCAGACCCTGGCTATTGTGAACAGTGCTGCAATGAACATGGGAGTCTGAGCTGAGCACTTTAACATCATGAGTTAAATTTCATGACTATATATGAGTCTCATGATTTTGCACGCCCACCTACTCTACACCAACAACCCCTGTCATAGTTGAAGTTCCCCCAGAAGCAGACAAGGATTTGATAGGACGTAAGCTTCTCTGGGAGGTGATCTCGGAACACACAAGTAGGAGAGTGGAGAAATGAGGAAGGAAAGGAAAGGAAGCTCATGAAGCACGGGTCATCGAGCAAGTTACCCCTGTGTCAACTGGGGTTCATTCCCACTGGAAACCACTGGGGGCAGCAGAGAGCATTCACCACAGAGAGGAGAGGGAGCTGATGTATGTATATACCCACTCCAGTCAGTCAGTGTTCAGGGAGGACCCTGGGGGCATTCATTCCCCAGTGCTCCCAGCCTGCTGAACAAGTGAATAGAGTAAGCTTTTGTGGCCAGAGAAAGCCTTCAGGCAAATAGATGTTGGCTGGCTGTTGGAATGAGACTGGCTGTTCCACTGACTGTTGGAATTGAGACTGAAGTGGTCAGAGCAAGGAGATATGGACAGAAGGCTGACAATATCTGCTACACCTCGTTTCTCCCCTTCGTCTCTGACTACTCCTCAATCTCTTTCTTCTCTCCAACTCTAACACTGGAACGGGAGTCCAGGACCCCACTCTTTTTTTTTTTTTTTTTTTGCGGTACGCAGGCCTCTCACTGTTGTGGCCTCTCCCGCTGTGGAGCACAGGCTCCGGACGCGCAGGCTCAGCAGCCATGGCTCACGGGCCCAGCTGCTCCGCGGCATGTGGGATCCTCCCGGACCGGAGCATGAACCCACGTCCCCTGCATTGCCAGGCGGACTCCCAACCACTGCGCAACAAGGGAAGCCCTCCAGGACCCCACTCTTGACTCTCTTCTCTCTCCCTAGGTGATTAGTATAATCATATGGTGTTAAATGCCATTCCTGTGCCAATGCTCCCTGAAGATATATCCCAGATCAGTCATTCCCTCTGAACTCCAAACCCATAAATCCAACAACCAAAATCAATCCATGTCAGGGAAGCAGACTAAACGTCCGTTGACAGAGGCATGGATAAAGAAGATGTGGTACATATATACAATGGAATATTACGCAGCCATTGAAAAGAATGAAATAATGCCATTTGCAGCAACATGGATGGACCAAGAGATTGTCATACTGAGTGAAGTAAGTCAGACAGAGAAAGACAAATATCATATGATATTGCTTATATGTAGAACCTAAAAAGAAACAATACAAATGAACTTATTTACAAAACAGAAACAGACTCACAGACTTAGAAAACGAATTTACGATTACCAAGGGGGAAGGGTGGGGGGGAAGGGATAGTTAGGGAGTGTGGGATTATGTACACACTGCTATATTTAAAACGGATAACCAATACGGACCTACTGTATAGCACAGGGAACTCTACTCAATATTGTGTAACAACCTAAATGGGAAAAGAATTTGAAAAAGAATAGATACAAGTATATGTATAACTGAATCTCTTTGCTGTACACCTGAAACTATCACAACATTGTTAATCAACTATACTCCAAGTGGTGGGAGGGATAGATGAAAAGAGAATGACAAAATATTGATAATTATTACAGCTGAATAATGGGAAAATAATTCTTTCCCCTTCTGTGTAAATTTGAAAAATTTTTCCCAATAAAAAGTTTTAAAAGAAAAAAAAACTATACTCCAATATAAAATAAAAAGTTTGAAAAAAAATCAATCCATGTCAGAGTGATGACCTCCAAAAATTCTCTCCTCCATAAAGCAATGAGAAAACTGGAAATGGATAGTGGTAGTGATGGCATAATCTTGTGAATAGACTACAATCCACTGAATGGTACACTTTAAATTTGTGAATTTTATAGTATGTGAATTATATGTCAATTAAAAAATCAATCAATGTGGGGAATTTCCTGGCGGACCAGCGGTTACAACTCCGTGCTTCCACTGCAGGGGGTCACGGGTTCAATCCCTGATCGGGATGCTAAGATCCTACATGCTGCACGGTGCGGCCAAAAAAAAAAAAAATCAATCAATGTAATCCACCGTATTACCAAACTAAAGAAGAAAAAATATATATTGACACGGAAAACCACTTGATAAAATGCAGCACTGTTAACACACTAGAAATAGGAGAGGACTTACACAACTTGATACACTTCTTCTACCCAAAACCTACAGCTAACGCTTTACTGAATGGTGAAAGATTAAATGTTTTTCCCCAAAGATGAAAAACAAGACAACGATGTCTCCTTTCACCACTTCTGTTCAATATCGTATTAAGGTTGTGCCTCATACAATAAGACAAGTTCCCAGGTATGATACAAAAGCACAGTCCATAAAAGAAAAAACACTTTGATTGGACTACTAAAACTAGAAACTTCTGCTCTGTGAAAGATATGGTTAAAAGAGTGAAAAGTTAAGCCATGGAGTGAGATAAAATATTTGCAAATATCTGACAAAGGATTTCTATCTAGAACATGTAAAGAACTCCCAAAAATCAACGGTAAGAAAACAAAGCAATTTTTTTGAAGTATAGTTGATTTACAATGCTGTGGCAATCTCTGCTGTACAGCAAAGTGACTGAGTTATACACATATGGACATTCTTTTTTTATACTCTTTTCCATTATGGTTTATCACAGGATATTGAATATAGTTCCCTGTGCTATACAGTAGGACCTGGCTGTTTATCCATCCTATATATAATAGTTTGCATCTGCTAATCCCACACTCCCAGTCCTTCCCTCCCCCATCCTCCACCTGCTTGGCAACCACAAGTCTGTTCCCTATGTCTGTCGATGGACATTTAGGTTGTTTTCATGTTTTGGCTATTGTGAATACTGCTGCCATGAACAGAGGGGTGCATGTATCTTTTTTAATTATAGCAAAACAACTTTTAAAAATGGACAAAACACACTGGAACGGACATTTCACCAAAGAGGATATACAGATGGCAAATAAACACATGAAAATATGATTAAATCATTAGCCATTAGGGAAATGCATAGAAAACCCACAATGACATATCTCTGTGCATCTAGTAGAATGTCAAAAGATAAAAACAAACAACAGTAACAACAACAAAAATAACCTGACAATACCAGTGCCAGTGAGGATGTGAACAACTGGAAGTTTCAGACATTGCTGGGGGAAATGCAAAACTGTATAGCCTCTCCTGAAAACCATTTGTCAGCTTCTTATAAAGTTAAAATATCTTCACCATATGACCCAGCAGTTCCACTCCTAGATATTTTTCCTAGGAAATGAAACACATGTCCACACATACACACAAAATGTTTATGACAGCTCTATTCATCCAAAACCCAGAAACGATGCAGACGTCCTTCAATAAGTAAATGGTTAAACAAACTGTGATATATCCTTATGGTGGAATATGACTCCGCTATGAAAAGGAGAAACTACTGAAACATGAATCCCAAAGATTATTCAGCTGACTGAAAGAAGCAAATCTCAAAAGATTACATAGTGTATGACTCAATTTATATGACTTTTTTTGGGAAAAGGCAAAACTAAAGTGATGGAGAATAATAGATCAATGGTTGCCAGGGGGTAGAACTGATGAGAAGGTGTGACTACAAAAGGGCAGCATGAAGACGTTTCTTTTTATTTTATATTGGAGCATAGTTGATTAACAATGTTCTGTTAGTTTCAGGTGTACAGCAAAGTGATTCAGTTATACATATACATGTATCTATTCTTTTTCAAATTCTTTTCCCATTTAGGTTATTACAGAATATTGAGCAGCGTTCCCTGTGCTATACAGTAGGTCCTTGTTGGTTATCTATTTTATTTTATTTTATTATTTTTTTTTAGGTCACATCGCAGTTATGCACAGGAGGACTTTATATTTTTAAATTACTTTATTTATTTATTTTTGGCTGCATTGCATCTTCGTTGCTGCGCATGGGCTTTCTCTAGTTGCGGTGAGCGGGGGCTACTCTTCATTGTGGTGCACAGGCTTCTCATTGCTGTGGCTTCTCTTTGTTGCGAAGCACGGGCTCTAGGTGTGTGGGCTTCAGTAGTTGTGGCACGTCGGCTCAGTAGTTGTGGCACATGGGCTTAGTTGCTCCACGGCATGTGGGATCTTCCTGAACCAAGGCTCGAACCCATGTCCCCTGCATTGGCAGGCAGATTCTTAGCCACTGTGCCAGCAGGGAAGTCCCTGTTTATCTATTTTAAATATAGCAGTGTGTACATGTCAATCCCAAACTCCCAGTCTATCCCTACTCCCAAACTTTTCCTCCGGTAACCATAAGTTCATTCTCTAAATCTGTGAGTCTGTTTCTGTTTCGTAAATAAGTTCATTTGTATCATTTTTTTAGATTCTGCATATAAGCAATATCATATGATTTTTGTCTTTCTCTGTCTTACTTACTTTACTCAGTATGATAATCTCCAGATCCATCCATGTTGCTGCAAGTGACATTTTTCATTCTTTTTAATGGCTGAGTAATATTCCACTGCATATATGTACCACATCTTCTTTTACCATTCATCTGTCGATGGACATTTAGCTTGTTTCCATGTCTTGGCTATTGTAAACAGCACTGCAGTGAACACTGGGGTGCATGTATCATTTTGAACCATGTTTGTCTCCAGATATATGCCCAGGAGTGGGATTACTGGATCATATGGTAGCTCTATTTTTAGTTTTTTAAGGAACCTCCATACTGCTCTCCATTGTGACTTTACCAATTTACATTTCCACCAACAGTGTAGAAGGGTTTCCTTTTCTCCACACCTTCACCAGAATTTATTGTTTGTGGATTTTTTGATGATGGCCATTCTGACTGATGTGAGGTGATACCTCATTGTAGTTTTGATTTGCATTTCTCTAATAATTAGAGTTGTTGAGCATCTTTTCATGTGCCTCTTGGCCATCTGTATGTCATGAAGACGTTTCTTGGATTGATGAAAGCTATTCTATTCTATATCCTGGGTGTGATGGTGGTTACACAAACCTATACATGTGTTAAAACTCACAGATCTGTACACACTCACACAAAGTCAATGGTACAATATTTTTAATTTGAAAAATTAAAAAATTTTAAATGGGCAAAATATTTGAACAGATACTTCACCAAAGAAGATGTGAATCGCAAATGAGCACATGAAGAGACATATTCATTTGCAAATTAAATGCAAATTAAAAGCACAGTGAGATACCACTATATCACTAGAATTAAATTAAGCTAAAAGGACTGACAATACCAAGTATTAACGAAGATGTAGAACAACTGGAATTCTCATACATTGCCAGTAGGTATGCAAAATCATGCAGCCACTTGGCAAAAAACTTTAAAAGTTAACAAACACTTACCATGAAACTTAGCCATCTCACTCCTAAAAAAACCTGAGAAAAATGAAAACGTGTGTCCACACAACTTGTATGAATGTTCATTGCAACCTTATTTAAACACCGAAAACTAAAAATTACCAAAATGTCCCTAAACTGACAAATAGATAAACAAACTGTGGCGTATCTATAACACACGACAGGCATACCATCGTCAGCAGTAAAAACGACTACACATAATAAATGATATGCCTAGGGCTTCCCTGGTGGTGCAGTGGTTAAGAATCTGCCTACCAATGCAGGGGACACGGGTTCGAGCCCTGGTCCGGGAAGATCCCACATGCCACGGAGCAACTAAGCCCGCGTGCTACAACTACTGAGCCCGTGTGCCACAACTACTGAAGCCCGTGTACCTAGAGCTCCATAAAAAGAGAAGCCACCACAATGAGAAGTCCGCGCACCACAACGAAGAGTAGCCCCCACTCGCCACAACTAGAGAAAAGCCCATGCGCAACAACGAAGATCCAATGCAGCCAATAATTAATTAATTTAACAAAATGATTGATATGCCTAATAATGTGAGTCAATCTCAAAAGCACAATGCTAACTTAAAAAACAGAAAAAGCCTGACTCAAGAGCCTACACGCTGCACAATTCCATTTATATGAAACTCTAGAAAAGGAAAGACTGTAGTTACAGTGACAGACAGCAGATCCACAACTGCCAGAGCCAGAGGTGCAGAAGGGGACTGACTACAAAGGGGAATGATGAAACATGATTGTGTAGTGGTTATATGACTGTGTGCACTTGTCAAGACCCATCAAACTTTACACTTAAAGTGGGTTCACTTTATTATATGTGAGTTATTCCTCATAAAGCTGAACAAAAATGAACAAATAGATAGATAGCTAAAAGATGATAGATAGATAAATTGATATATGACAGCTAAAAGATGATAGATGATAGATAGATAGATACACAGATACATAGATACATGGATAACTGATAGATGATAGATACATACATACATACATAGATAATTGATAGATGGTAGATAGCTAAAAGATAGATAGATAGATACATAGATACATATGTAGATACACAGATACACAGATAATTGTTAGATGATGGATAGCTAAAAGATAGATAGATATATACATAGATAGATAGATAGATAACTGATAGATGATAGATACATAGATAATTGATAGATGATAGATAGCTAAAAGATAGTTGGATACATAGATATACAGATAGATACATAGCTAATTGATAGATGATAGGTAGGAAGATAGATAGATAGATAGATAGACAGATAGATAGATAGATAACAGATAGATGAAGCTTGGGCAGGGTGTAGACGAGTCATACTGCAGTACATTGGGACTTGCAATGGTGGAGAGCCTTTACCCCCTAGGCCAGAAGGGCCAAGGAGAGGGAACAATTATTCAGATTAACAGAGGGCAGCTGGATGGAGAGCACCAAAGCCACCCTGCAGGCAGGGAACCAGGGAAATAAATACATTCTACCCTCTAATCTCCCACCTGTGCCTCTCACTGGTCAAACCCAAGTGGAAGCAAGAGGATGCTTGAGTCCACTGATGCTCTCCACTCAGGTCATCCTCCCAGTGCACAGAGCAGAGTGGAGAAGTGTGAGGATATATCTGGAGGGGCAAACAGCAGACACACAGCTGTATTATCATTGTCTTCTTGGTCAAGAAGTCACCTAGGGGCTTCCCTGGTGGTGCAGTGTTTGAGAGTCCGCCTGCCGATGCAGGGGACACGGGTTCGTGTCCCGGTCTGGGAAGATCCCACATGCCGCGGAGCGGCTGGGCCCGTGAGCCATGGCCGCTGAGCCTGCGCGTCTGGAGCCTGTGCTCCGCAACAGGAGAGGCCAAAACAGTGAGAGGCCCGCGTACCGCAAAAAAAAAAAAAAAAGAAGTCACCTAGGATGTGAATCCAAATGTCCCCAAATCTTGTGGGTCAATGAAGTCACATGCACATGAATCTGAATCCCACTAGTACATTTTTCTCAACCACTGATGCAGGCTTCCTGTTCCCCCACCTGACACCCCTCCCCCAACCATTCCAGGGAGCCTCCAGAGTGGAAGAGTCTCACATGTGCTTACAAAAAAGTTGGCTCCACCAGGTATGAAAGTGGGTTCACCCCGTGAGACACACATCTCCAACGCCCTGCTTCCATAGAGCCAGGGTCGCAGGATAAAGTGGACAAAGTGGGTGGGAAGAACGACTTTCTCCTCTTTTGTGTAGCACTCAGGAAGAAGGATCTCCAAACTTGCTTGCACCCCCAACAAATATCTCCGGTTTTCCTCCAAGAGTCTACTCATGCACGCAGCTAAGATGAACTTCTCTTGGGCCAAGGATTCAAGTGCAAAGAACTTATCTGAGAGATCATTCCAGAAATATCCAATAGGATCATTCCAAAAAGGAATATTCCAGAAAGTTCCCATGAGGAAGAGTAAGTTGCTACCATGGGCAACTGGGGCTCAATCCTGACGGACACCCGCTGAGAGTCTGTGGAACACACCTCAGAATTGCCCCCACAGAGGGGTGAGGGAGCTGGGGTATTTATCCACCAACTCCCATCCATCCCTCATTTTTTTTTTTTTTTTTTTTTGGCCACGCTGCACAGCATGCGGGATCTTAGTTCCCCGACCAGGGATTGAACCAGTGCCCCCTGCAGTGGAAGCACGGAGTCTTAACCACTGGACCACCAGGGAAGCCCCCATCCCTCATTTTTGAGGGTTGTTCCTGGCCCACACAAGAGAAGTTCTGGTGTTTGCAGTCAGATGCTATCAAGCATGTACTGCAATGGTAAGATCCAAAGGGACAAGGGGGGCACCCCTATACATCCCCTAACTAGCCTGAAATTCCATAAGAGCAAGGAGTGAGCTCATATAATTCACCATTCTACTCCCAACAGTTTGTCCAGGATTTGGCATGCAGTAAGTGCCCAATAAGCATATAGAGGATAAATGAATGAACATAAAATGAACTTGAGACGATAAAAGAGACTGTCCCAGGAGTTTGGGATTAAATATACACACTCACTACTATATATAAATAGAGGGAATTCTCTGGTGGCCGGTGGTTAGGACGCGCCACTCTCACTGCCGAGGGTGTGGGTTCAATCCCCGGTCGGGAAACTAAGATCCCGCAAGCCGCATGGCACGGCCAAAAAAAATTAAAAATAAAAATAAAATAAATAAAATAGATAATGAACAAGGACCTACTGTATAGCACAGGGACTTATTATACTCAATATCTTGTAATAACCTATAATGAAAGAGAATATAAAAAAAAGAATATATATGTATACATATGTATATAAAATAACTGAATCACTTTATTGAAACTAACACAACATTGTAAGTCAATTATATTTCAATAAATTTTTTTTTAAAAAGAGATTGTTCCATCTCCAAAGACTTGGCCAAAAGAGAGGAGGTGGAGTGAATATTTATTAGTTGTTTCCACAGAATTCCTGCTTCTGCAAACCTGACATTTACCCCACGCCCCAGTTCCAGAGCAGAAACTCATTGCTTTAAGAAATCAGCACATTCTATAACCCATTGCCATAGTGATTGGTTAGAGCAGTAGTGCTCAAAAGCAATTTTTCATTGCTTGGCAACTGGCAATATCTGGAAATATTTTTGGTTGTCACACTGGAGGAGGGGGTGCTGGATGCTGTTAAACATCCTACAATGCACAGGACAGCCTTCCAGAGCAAAGAATGATCTGGCCCCCAATGTCAACAGTACCAACGTTGAGGAACACTAGGTTAGAGGATAAACATGCGACCCATTTGAAGTCAATACAAAATCAACCCCAAGACTAGAAGCTTCTCAGTTCTCTGGAATGTGCAAGATGGTCTATGATCCTTGCACCTATTTTGCTAATACAGAAGGAGGGCTGAAGCTGTGGGAGTGGGAAGAGAAGTTGGGTTGAGTACCACATGCAGCCTGAGAACGAAACTGCTGCCCAGAGAAAAATCTGTAGAGATGAGGAACTCAGCCCTTGTTGACCTCATTTGAGACACTAGCTCAAATATCCCCTGAAGCTGGTCTTTTTTAGTTATATGAATTTATAAATTGGTTTTTGTTTGTTTAAGCCAGCTGGGTAGATTTTTTTGTGTCGCTTGCAACCAAGAGCAGTCCAACTGATGGGGTGAACCAGTGAACATTAAATTCCTCCTTTCCTGGAGGACCTCAGTGTAAACACAACCTTGTCTTGGGGCACAATTATTTGCAAGACATAGAAACTCATTCAAGCTGGTACACATAAAGGAGTATTTATTATACAGTGCAGCATTGTCTCCAAACCCCAAGGGAGCATGAAGTAGAGGCGAGATCCATGCAGAACCAGCATTAGGCACTTAGAAGGCGGTTAATAAATACCTATCGATGTCAGTGGAATAAATGCTCAATTAACTGGAATTGATACTCCATTTGGAAATGAGGTACTCCCTCCAACACTCTGGAGCCATTTGAACGCTCATCTCTGATTCTCCCTGCATAGCTCCAGTCTTCTGCTGTTTTATCATCAGTACCCACCACCCCAAACTGGCCATCAATATTTCTCCATCTGCCTTGGCCGCAGAAGCTCCACCAACTGATAGCTTTCTTAGCATCCCCATTTTAAAAACAGTCTCAAGCAAGGGAGTCCGGTTCAATTTAAGTCAGGTGGCCACCCCTAGTCCAATCAGTGGAATCATACATCAAAAGAGGAAGCAAAAGTGGCCGGCAAGCAAGCCGAATGGCTTGACCCCAAGATGAGAGCCCAGCTTTTTACCAACCACGGCTCTTGGCCTCCTTAGTCAATAGAAATTGATCAGAGGCCAGACAAGAAATTCAGGCAAGGCTTTATTGGGACCCCTGCTGCAGCAGGGGGGAGCGAGAACGAATAGATTCCCGTGCTTGCTTGCTCCCCAAGGGTGGAGGTATGGGGTGAGGGCGGGTCCAAGGGTGGAGCCAGAAGGGTGGCTTTGGTGGTCTGCCCACCCCTTTGGTGGTGGTCTGCGCAGGGGGCATGCGCAGTACCCTGCTTTTGCTCCCGACACCCTGCTTTTGCTCCCAGCTCTTCAGAAGTGGCAGTTGGGTTTTTTTTTTGGTCTTTTGGTATCTTGTTGGCCATAATTTGCCCCAACTGCACATGCCCACAGTTATTTTTAGTCCCTTATAGTTCCTTTGTCTTTTGTTGCTCCAGTAGATGTTCGTCCAGGTGCAAGCACTGCAGCAAAGGGTCCCAGGTCCCAGCCTGTCTCAAAAGTTAGCGCTGAAGAGACAGAAACCCCACACTACCACCCCCCGCCCCCGAAACTTACCTAGACACAGACAATGACATTGAGTGCTAACTATTCCTTTATTAGGTGGTGAGGGGAAAGGGGGCTGTACAATGCAAGGCCTGGGAATTTAGCTACACAAGGACTGTGACCAGAAGCTATATTACAAAAATAGCCTACAAATACTTCTATTCTGCCCTGGGGCTGGGCCAGGGGAGTACCAGGAGGAGGTACCACGCAGGCAGCTCCTTTCCTCCCTGCAGGCCCATATTTACAGGGAAACAAAGTAAAATGCACATGTCTCCCCTGGTCCTCATATTCCCACCGGCCACCCCACCCCCCAGTTCCCAAAGGGAGGCGGCCCACACTCTGTGAGGGGGGGCTTGGGGACAGGCTCTCCAGGCCAGAAGGGCACTTCCCCCAGCAAAGCTATAGAATAAGTTGCATCTGGAATGCAGTGAAGTGAGGGAGGTGGGGTGGGGAGAAGGCTCCCAAGTCTCACCCGACCCCTAGCCCCAGAGGGTTCGCCCAAGGGTGCCTACTTGGTACACACCAGGGTCGTGTACTTGGTACACAGGATCCCGGTCATGCCTGTGTACTTGGTACACAGAATCCAGCTTGGCCGAATGGGCCCACAGACTCAGCCCCACGGGGGCACTGGGGGGTTTGCAGGGGGCAGGGAGCGTCTCCATATATATATTTTGTAAAAAATAATAATAATAATGTTTGTTTAAATGAATTTGTTTCTATACAAAATGTAAAAAAAAATAATAATAATAATCCACCTGTGTCAGAACATGAGTGAGAGAGGCCAGAGGAGGCAAGAAAGCAGGAGAGAATTGGAGGGGCGGTGGCCCCAGGAAGAGGGGAGAGGCAGGAGCATGTCCCAGACTCACCACAAGACCCAAAGGGTGGGGGTCAGCCTGCACCCCTTATAAATAAAGGAAGACTGAAGCCCTAGGCTTGTGACCTGTCTTGGTCACGCTGCAAGGAGGGTGGGGTGCAGGAGAAGAGATTAGAGAGAATGAAATGACTAAAAGGGGAGACAGAGAGGAAGCAGGATGGGGTGTCTCTACAGCCTCCCCAAATCTAGGAACTGTGCAGCCCTCAGGCCAACACTTGCCTCTTGGGGGTGACTTCAGGCTGGGACCCTAGCTGGGTCTGGGACTGAGCAAGAGGGCCAGGGACCGACAGGGGGAGCGGCTGGGCAGACAGTGTCCCAGCGGCCGTGGCCCCGGTGGCAGTGGCCGGGCTGGGCGTGGAGTCGGACCAGTCCGAGAGTGAGGGAGGTGAGGGGCTGGCCCAGTGCTCGGGGGACTCTGGGGATGGGGTCAGGTAAGGGTGCTCGCTGGGGACCCGCAGGAAGCGGGCCTTTGGGGGGCTGCTGTGGGCCCCGGCCGCGGGGAACTCATCGCCATGTCCTGGGGCTGCCAGGTACGGTGGGGGCCGCTCCTGGGGGGACACGGGGTTCCCGGGGTTCAGCAGCTGGGGTCCCGGGGCCAGCGGCAGCAGGAAAGAGGGACCTGGGGGGGCAGGTGGGGGCAGCCGGGCCCAGTCGAGGGGGACGGCCACGGGGTTCAGCAGGCCCAGGCTGAGCACACAGCCCCCGGGGGGCTGGCGCCCGAGACCTGCCCGGCCTGCGCCACCGAGCTGTGCCAGAGACACGGCTGTGGCCGCGGCAGCCGCGTAGGGCCCCTCGAGGGGGAAGCCGCCAGGGGACGCGGGGGGGCCACCAAAGGGCCGTGGGGAGTCCAGCGAGTCCACCGGCGAGAGCGTGACAGAGCTCTCGGCCAAGGGCCCCGGGCAGGCCAGGGTCAGCTTCTTGCCCCGCCCCCGGGTGCCCTGAGGCCCCAGCCCCGCCTTCCCAGGAGGCCTCCGGCTCTTCTTGCCCCCGGACTGTGCCACCTTGAGGCCTGGGAGGAAGGCCCCGGGCGGACAGAGCAAGGGCCCCAGGCCGTGGGGGCCAGGGGGGCTACGGGGCCCACTGGGCTGGTCTAGCAAGCGCACGATGTCCTGGTGCAGCCGCTCCTGGGCCACATCCCGGGGCAGCCTGTCCAGGTGGTCTGTGATCTCACGGTTGGCAAAGTGGTCCAGCAGCAGCTTGGCAGCCTCAAAGCTGCCCTCCCTGGCGGCCAGGAACAGCGGAGTCTCCTCCTGTGGCGGCCCAGAACCCACAAGATGTCAGGGTCACAAGAGTCAGGATTAACTGCTGGCTAACATCACAGAGGCCTCCTCTCTCTGGGGGAACCTGAGATCTAAGAGTTCATACTCTCCAGCCAGATTCGGTCGGAATCTCAGCTCTGCTGGGGAAAATTGGGCAAGTTCTTTCCTTTAAGCCACATTCATCCAGCACCCACTAAGCTTCAGGCCGCAAAAGCCAGGACCGGGGTGAGGAGAGTGAAGCACTCGCCTTAGACATAAAATTTAAGGGGGCATCAAAATAAATGATATTTTAATGAAAAATTTTTAAATTAAGATTAATGCAAAAAGAATCCATAATGAATATAATTTTGGAAATTTTAAATAAGGATGGAATCCAACCCCGCACCCCTTTGAGCCTCACTCTTTCATCTGTAAAATGAGACTAATACCACCTTGCAAGGGTTTTTAAACAACAATCATAACATCTACCTTTTATTGAGGATGTGCTAAGGCACTTTCTAAAAGCTTTAGCTCACTGAATCCTCGAAAGACGCAATGAGGTGGCTACCGTTGCTTCCCCATTTCGAGGATGAGAACAGAGGTTCAAAAGAGTTAAGCAACTTGCCCAAGGTCACCCAGCAACTGCTATACACTTCCTCCTCTGATCCACTATTGAAACCCCTTGGGCCCAAATCCCACACCTGAAAGCTGGCTGCAGGCAGGGTGAATGCCCCCACTAGCCTACCCCAACCTGCTCTCTGCCACCTGTGGAAGCTGTGCCGGGGCTGACTCCCAGGTGGGCCAAGGGCTGGGGCTCACCTTGCTATCTTGCATGTCTTTGTTAGCTCCATTTTTGAGCAGGGCCAAGGTGGCCTCGACGTTGTTGACAGCTGCAGCCCAGTGTAAGGCTGATTTTCCTGGGGGGGGAAGTGAGGGAAGGTCAGGGTCAGGACCAGGCTCATTTGCTGGCCCCCCCAACAGCAGGGGGACAGAAAATGTCTAGAATATGGCCTGGGATGGGGGGAGGGTAGGCCTGCCACGAGTATCTGAGTAACTGTGTTTGGGTCCATGTGCGTGCACACCTGTAGATGTAACTCTCCGTATACGGGGGGTACTACGTGGACCTCACTCAGTGGTACCTAGAGCTGTGCTGTCCAGTGCAATAGCCACCAGTCACATGCGGTTCTTTCATTTATGTAAATTAAAATTACAAAAAAAAAAAAAAAAATGGAGTTCCCTGGTGGTCTAGTGGTTAGGATTCCGGGCTTTCACTGCTGTGGCCTGGGTTCAGTCCCTGGTCGGGAAACAGATCCCACATGCTGCACAGGGCAGCCAAAAGGAAAAAAACAGTAAAATAAGTTAAATTAAATTGGTACCAAGACCATTTAACGGGGAAAGGATAGCTTTCTCAACAAATGGTGCTGGTACAACTGTTATCTCCACGTGCAAAACAATAAAGTTGGACCCCTACTGCACACCATATACAAAAAAATAATTCAAAATGAGTCAAAGACTTAAATGTAAAAGCTTAAACTATAAAACATTTAGAAAAAAACATAGGAGTAAATCTTCATGACCTTGAATTAGGTAAAAGATTCTTAGATATGACACCCAAAACACAAGCAACAATAACAAAAACGACAAAAATAGATAAATTGGACATCATCAAGATGAAAACTTTTGTGCTTGTAAGGACACCATCTAGAAAGTAAAAAGAAAACCTACAAATATATTAAACCTACCCTATGTTTGATAAGAGACATACCTAGACTATATGAAGAACTTCTACAACTCAATAATAAAAAGACGAGTAACCCAATTTAAAAATGGGCAAAGAATCTGAATAGACATTTCTCCAAAGAAGATACACAAATGGACAATAAGCATGTGAAGAGATGCTCAACATCATCAGCCATCAGGGAAATGCAAATCAAACCACAATGAGATACTAAATCACATCCACTAGGAAGACTAGAACAAAAAGACAGATAATAGCAAGTGTTGGTGAGGATGTGGAAATACTGGAACCTTCATACACTGTTGGTAGGAATGTAGAACAGGGCAGCCACTGTGGAAAACAGTCTGGCAGTTCCTTAAAAGGTTAAACAGAGTTACCATGTGACCCAGCAATTCTGCTCCTACGGATATACCCAAGAGAAATGAAAACATATGTCCACACAAAAAATGATACAGGACTGTCCATAGCAGCATTATTCATAACAGCCAAAAATCAGAGACAACCCAAATGTCCATCGGTGGATGAACGGATAAACAAAATGTGGTATATCCATATAACAGAATATTATTTATTCATTAAAAAACAAAAAAGAAATAATACGGATACACGCTACAACATTTGTAAACCTCAAAAACATCGTGCTAAGTGAAAGAAGCCAGTCAAAAGAGACCACATATTGTATGATTCCATTTATATGAAATAACCAATCCATACAGAGAGAAAGTACATTAGCGGTTGCCTAAGGGCCGGGAAGATGAGGGGGATTGAAGGGTGATGGCTAAGAGGTGAGAGCTTCTTTTTCAGGTGATGAAAACGTTTTAAATTTTATTATGATGATATTTGTACAACTATGTGGTTATACTAAAAATGATTGGATTTTATATTTGAAATGGATGAATTGCATGGCATCTGAATTATATGTCAGTACAGCTGGGGTTTTTTTAAGTAGGCAAAACAAAGGTTAAAACATTAAATGAAATAAAACATTTAGTTCTTTGCTCACTCCAGCCACATTTCAAGTGCTTGACAGCACATGCCAGTGGCTACCATATTGAACAGAACAGACAAGAATATTTCCATCATCACAGTAAGTTCTATTGGACAGTGCTCTTCTAAAGCCGTATTTCCCAACCAGGGGTGATTTTCCTCTAAGGGGCATTTGGCAATGTCTGGAGATATTTTTGGTTGTCACAACTGAGAGGTGGGGTGCTATTGGCATCAGTGGGTGGAAGCCAGGGATGCTACTGAACATCCTACACTGGATAAAGAAGATGTGGTCTATATATACAGTGGAATATTACTCAGCCACAAAAAAAAGAACGAAATAATGCCATCTGTAGCAACATGGATGGACCTAGAGATTGTCACACCGAGTGAAGTAAGTCAGGCAGAGAAAGACAAATATCATATGATGTCGCTTATAGGTGGGATCTTAAAAAATGGTACAAATGAACTTATATACAAAACAGAAATAGAGCCACAGATGTAGAAAACAAACTTATGGTTACCAGGGGGACAAGGGGGGAGGGTTAAGTTAGGAGATTGGGATTGACACATACATACTATCGTACATAAAATAGATAACTAATAAGGACCTCCTGTAGAGCACAGGGAACTCTACTCAATGCTCTGTAATGGCCTAGATGGGAAAGAATCTAAAACAGAGTGGATATACGTATATGTATAACTGATTCAGTTTGCTGTACACCTGAAACTAACACAACATTGTAAATCGACTATCCTCCAATAAAAATTTCAAAATAAAAAAAAATTTTTTTTTTTTTTTTTTTGCATTACGCGGGCCTCTCACTGTTGTGGCCTCTCCCGTTGCGGAGCACAGGCTCCGGACGCGCAGGCCCAGCGGCCATGGCTCACGGGCCCAGCCGCTCCGCGGCATGTGGGATCCTCCCAGACTGGGGCACGAACCCGTGTCCCCTGCATTGGCAGGCGGACTCTCAACCACTACGCCATCAGGGAAGCCCCCAAAAAAATTTTTTAATAAATAAATTTTAGAAAACATCCTTCACTACACAGGACGGCCCCCACCACAAAGAATGATCCAACCCCACATGTCAATGTTGCTGAGATTGAGAACACCTGCTCCAAAGGATGTTTCTAAGAGTCCAAGGGCAGGTCACTGTTGTGCAAGCAAGCCACCTCCAGGGGCGGAGCGGCCCTCACCTATAGATCTGGCTGATTTGCAAATTTATTACACCAGTTGTCCAGCAGATGGCACCAGAGTAAGTTCTTCTAACAAAGCAGATGGAAGGGAAGGGTCTTGGGAAGGGCACCTTTTCCTGAACCACTGCCACACAGTATGGGCTAATGGGCGCCATTTTTTTTTTTTAATGCATGAGTGTAGGTCCATTGACTGGGTGTCAGTGTGGGTGTGAGTTCACACCAACAGTCAGGGCCCAGATGACACCCTCTCAGCCCCCACCCACCACTACCCCCCACAGCCTACCGAGTTCATCCACAGCATTGACATCAGCATGGCTGGCGATGAGCTCTTCCACCATGCCCTCCACTGCCAGGCGGGCCGCCAGGATCAGCGCTGTGGAGCCGTCTGCCATGCGGGCATCCAGGTCTGTGGAGCGGTTCCGGATGAGAATCTAAGGCAGATGGGGCACAGCAGGAGGAGTCATGGCAAGAACAGAGGGACGAGAAGCACCTCTAAGCCCTCTGAGGACCCCAACCAATACACCCCATGGAACTGATGAGGTTCAGGGAATAGCTTCTTGCCAGAAACTGTACTCCCATATATCCCCATCTTACAAATGAGAAAGATGAGCTCTGAAAGGCAGAACCAGGGCTTGAACCCAAGTCGGTCTGATGCCTGTCCCAGCTCTGAAGTCCAAAGAGGCGAGCCCATCTCACCTGGAAAACGCCCTGGGCATCAGCAGTGACGGCTGTGTGCAGGGGGGTGCGGCCTGAGTGGTCCTGGGCATTGGTGTCTGCCCCCGCATCCAGCAGCCGCTTGGCCGCATCAGCCCGGGCATAGCGGGCAGCCAGGTGCAGGGCCGTCTCACCCGTGCGGTCGGTCCGAGCCCCAAGCTGTGCCCCCTGGCAGATAAGGTCTGAGATGATGCTGGCTGATGTGTCTTCTGCCTCGTCCTCATCAGCTGGGATTGCTTCCAGGGCCCCCCCGCAGAAGGAGGCCAGCATTAGCGGGGTGAAGCCATCTGCAGGGACCAGGAGTGTGTCACAAGGGAGGTGGGTACAGGGCCTTTCTGGGGAATACGATTGAGGGCACTGCATTAGGAGGAAGTGGGACATGTGGAAACACAAGAGGGAATGGCAAATCCTCCCATCACACACACACACCTGTGTCAGGTGCCCCAGAAGCCAACCCAGGATGAGGATTCATGGGCATGTGATTTGTCCCAGAAGGGCTCCTAGGTAGTAGGGGACACAGAACGAAGGAGGGAGGCAGTCAAACAAGTGTGCAACCTTGGGCAAATGCCTGGAGAGTTATTTCAGCCTGATCCCAAAGGGGGACTGTGGAAGCTGAGCTGTACCCCAGAGTTGTAATCCAGCTTGAGTCAAAGGAGCTGAGCCTTTCATACTCCTGCAACCACTGGTCAGGAGCTGCCCCCAGGGACATAAAATACCAAGCACCTCAGGCCCCGGTAGCCCGAAGGGCTTCAAAAGAGAGCCATAGGTCCTGGTCATTGGGAGCAAAAGCAAAACAGAGCTGGGGAAGGCATATCCCAAAATGCGGCAAAGACAAATCCAAGAGGATCTAGATAACACAGTCTGCTACACGCTTCATGAGCATTTGCTCGTTTCCCTTAGGAGGCTACTTGCATCCCATTCTCCGTCCTCAAGCCCTAGATAAAGCCAAATCCTTCCTTCAAGGACAGGAATAGAGCTCAGGCCTGTCAATCTGCATATTCCAGGCCCCAGGCCACACTGATTGGTTCAGGAATTGGTATGTCCATCCAATCAGAACTCATCCTGGGACTTTTCCTGGTACATATGGGAAAAAGATTTTGTAAGGCCTGTCCCACCTGTAGCTATCAGTGCCTGCAGGAAAAAGCCTACTTGGGCTGTGGAGCCAAGAGGTGTTGAGTCCTGGATCCAAATGTGCCTGAAGCTTCCATTTACAAGAGCCGGTAAATCCCTTGTTTTACTTAAGTTAGCTTGAGTTGGGCTATTAAAAGTTACAACCGAAAGTCCTGATTAACACACACCCCCACAGACGGACACCCAGACACACCCAGCTTTCCCCAGAAACAGACCCAGATGCAACCTCTCACGAGTAGGATGGATAAAGGGCATCCTGGAGGGAGGGATGCCTGACCTGGACCACGCACGTTGACATCCATGCCATCAGCATCTGCATCGCCCTGTGGTGGCGTCAATGCCATGGCTGGTGCCACGCGGATGTCGGCGGCAACCAGGTGGTGTTGAGTCCACTGGCGGCAATCCACGGCATCCTCAGCTCCCACACCAGGCTCCTCTACCTGGAGGCACAAGGACCCAGGTTCTCACAAGGGTTTGGGAGACACAGTCAGAGGGACAGTCTGGGCATTCCCACAGGCTTCTCTCATGGAGATGCACATACGGCCCCAAGAAACCATTAACATCCTGCTTCTTTTACAGATAAGGAAATGGAAAATTGATGTACTGGAGCTCAGAGAACTCATAAGAGGAAGAACTGGGATTTTAATCCGGGTTAGAAGGGGAGAGGGTCTGGGAACCCACGGAAGTGATCAAGGAAGAGACACAGAGGGGACTTCCCTGGCGGTCCGGTGGTTAAGACTCCGCACTTCCAATGCAGGGGACGCGGGTTTGATCCCTGGTCAGGGTACTAAGATCCCACATGCCGTGCAGTGCGGCCGAAAAATTAAAAATAAAATAAATAAATTTTTTTTTTAATTTTAAAAAACGGAAGAGACACAGAGCATAACACCTGTCAGCACACACCTGTCTATACACTAGATAGGAACATACCAAAAATGAAATTAAGAGAACAATTCTATTGACAACAGTATCAAAAAGAACAAAAAACTTTAAAATTAAATTCAACAGAAGAAATGCAAAACTTGTACTCTGGAAATTCCAAATCACTGGTTAAAGAAATGTGGGACTGGGGGATCCTGCAATAATAATAATTCCCAGTATTGGGATTTCCCTGGTGATCCAGTGGTGAAGAATCCGCCTTACAATGCAGGGGACACGGGTTCGATCCCTGGTTGGGGAACTAAGATCCCACACGTCTTGGAGAAACTAAGTCCGCACGCCACAACTACTGAGCTCTCACGCCTCAACTAGAGCCCACCTGCCACAAACTACAGAGCCCACACGCCGCAACTACAGAGCCCACGTGCCCTGGAGCCTGAGCACTACAACTAGAGAAGGGAAAAATCCACATGCCACAACTAGAGAGAAACCCACGCACCAAAAAAAACAGCCTGCGCACCGCAGTGAAAAATCCCGCGTGCCTCAACGAAGATCCCGACTGCCACAACTAAGACCTGACGCAGCCAAAACAATATATAAATAAATAAATAATAAAGAAATCTTTAAGCAAAATAATAATTCCCAGTATTAATCTGGGAAAGGAGTGAAAGGTGAGAAGCAGGGAGTTGCCCTGGATACCACGCAGGCTCCCACGTGGTACCACAGATATGAACGTGAGGTATCAGGACCCAATAATCACACACAAATGTATTGATTTACCCTCAGGAGTCTAGCACCTGGGCCCCTCAGAGGAGCTCAATACATTTCAGACTCATGGTCCAGATGGGAAGAATGAAGTTATGAAAACAGGACAGAATACCCCTAACTAGCCTGCCTGGGCATTTAACAGCCTGCACCAAACACAGAGCCTGATCAAGCCAGACCTGAGCTTAAGGACCCAGGTGGGGAGTTGAATTTCATGAAAGGGGAGAGCCAGGTGATGGACAGCTAACCAGAAAGGGCCAAGGAGGATGGGACAGCCTTCAATATGGATTCAATGTCTGACACTGTCACTTAGTAGGCTTGTGACCCTAGGCAAATCACATGAGAGCTCTGAGCTTCTCATTGGTAAAATAAGGATGATGTAATCATTCCGCAATGCTAAAATGCCATCATAAACATTCTGTACCATATACTTAACACCCACTTTTGGATGAGAAAGAAAAAAAAAGCCTGGGGCAAGCAGATTTCTTTAGCTGTCAATTGTAATAGGTGTCTTCATTTCAACAAATATTAAAACATAGGCAGGGGAGGGAATTCCCTGGTGGTCCAGTGGTTGGGACTCCACGCTTTTACTGCCGAGGGCTGGGGTTCAATCCCTGGTTGGGGAACTAAGATCCTGTAAGCCGCACAGCGCGGCCAAAAAAAAAGAAAAAGAAAACACAGGCAGGGGAGAGGCAGCTAAGAATGGAGGTGTGTATCAGTAGCTACTTTATAGCATCCTCATAAAGATGAAATAAGACGCTTTGTGTACATTCAAGGCATTCACCAAGTGTCGAAGTAATGCTAGCAGGAGGCTGTTATGAACTGTGCTCCCCAAAAATCATATGCTGAAGGCCTAATCCCCCAACATGACTATATTTGGAGACAGGGCCTTTAAGGAAGTAATTAGGGTTAAATAAGATCATGAGTGTGGAGCCCTAATTCAATAGGACCAATGTCCTAATAAGAAGAGGAAGAGCCGCCAGAGTTCTCTCTCTATGCACACACAGAGGAAAGGTCACATGAGGACACAGTGAGAAAGCACATTCTACCTGCCAGGAAGAGAGCCCTCACCAAGAACCAACCCTGCCAGCACCTTGATCGTAGACTTCCACCCTCCAGAGCTGTGAGGAGATAAGCGTCTGCTGTTTGAGCCACCAGGCTGTGGTATTTCATTATGGCAGCCCTAGCTGACTAAGACAGGGCCCGTAGCTGTGGCCCCAGGACAGGAAAAGCCCAGCTGGGAGTGCTCTCAGGCTGGGCACGCTGGACCAAGTTGGATGCAGCAGAGAGAAAGCAGAGTCACTGTCTGGGCCAGGGGATGCCCTCTGGAAAGATGCCAGGACCAGGATGGGGTGAGTGCTGTGACTCTTCTCCAGCGCCAGGGACAGCAGAGATTTTCCTGGCTCTCCCACTGGCCATCAAGCCCCAACCCAGGATCCTGAGGGCAGGGGTCAGAGGAGGGGACACAACCTTCAGTCGCTTGGCCTCCGGGCACTCTGTGTCCATCCAGTCTGTGGCCACCTCCCCCATCAGACTCTCACCCTTGGCCATGTTCCTGTGGGGGGGAGGAGGGAGGGGACAATGGGTCAGTAGGGGCAGGGTGCAGGGTCAAGAGACATGGTCCACTGAGGGGATGCAGGATGTGGTCAAGGTTGCAGGGGGTACCATCAGGGGTTGTGATGGGTGACGGCCAGGGTCTTAAGGTGGAACTGGGGAAGCACAGGAGTGGGGTCAGAGGTCAGAGCAGTCAGCTGTGGGACAGGTGAGGAGGGTCCCAGGCACATAGCAGGGGTTATAGAAGATGATGTCAGGGGTCATGGAGGATAGAGTTATCCTCATAACAGGCGAGAGATGTAGCCAGAATCGAGGAGGTTGTGGAGAGAGGCCGGGGGTCACGGGGTGACAGGAGAGGGGTAAATTCAGGGATTAGGTCAGGGTGGGGTTGGAGTCTCGAGGGACAGGCCAGGGAGTCGGAGGTGAAGCCCACGGCCAAGGCCAAGATTGAGGATCATGGGGAATGAGCACTGAGTTGGGGTGGAAAGGGGGTCAGAGGTGAGGTCAAAAGTCAGGGTGTGTTAGAGTCAGAGGTGATATTGGGGGTCACAGAGGATAGGGTCACAGAGCCAGCAAGGGATTGGGATGCAGACAGGGATCACGAGATCAGTAGTCATGTGGGAACAAATTTTGACTATCAGGGTGAAATCTGAGAAGCTGTGGTCAGGGAGGGTTCAGGGTAGAGTCAGAGTAGGATCTGAGTGAGGGAACTGGATCATAGGAAATGGGGCCAAGGTCACGCATCAGGGGTGATTCCCAGGGATCATTGAGTCAGTGGTCAAGGGGAAGAACACTGGGTTTCCAGGCTGGAGTCTGAAGTTAGGGTCAGGTAGGGGTCAGAGGTCACAGTCAGGTCAAGGTGGGCTCAAGGGCTCACAAAGCCCCACAGTCAGGGACAGGGAATGGGCTGAGTCAGGGTCCTCACTTCATGCCCAGAGCGTCTTGGCCCACGGGTTCCCGCCGGCCCTTGTGGCCAGCTGCAGCATCCTTGTGCAGCGCGAAGCCCTCGGGGAACCAGAGGGTGCTGTGCTCACGCTTGCGGCGGGCCACCATGACGCCCAGGACGAGAATGACCAGCAGGAAGACGGCGCTCGCAGCCAGCAGGGGCAGTAGCGGCACGCTCGGTTCCGGCAGCTCCAGCGGTTCCCCTGCGGGCAGGAAGCAGGGGGTCTCAACCAGGGGCCAAGGCCCACCCCACCATGGGAGCCCCGATTCCACCCTCATCACCCGCCAGGCTGGCCCTCACCCCGTGCCGCCCGCAGTGGGTACGGGAAGTCAAGGCGCTCCACCGCTGACAAGGCTCCCAGATAGTCTGCCGCACTCTGGGCGTCGGGAAAACAGTGGTCATTCTCAGGCGACTGTAGGCACAGACGGTTGTCAATCTCCAGCATCACCACAGAGCTGCGAGGACACAACAGAGGGACAGGCAGACTCAGCAGGCACTCCTACAAGCCCTGCACCATGCCCCACTCCCCTGCACCAGGCTCCAGCATCTCTACTCACCATGTCACCACTGCCCCCTATCTAGCATCCAACTCCACCACAACCCCAAAACCAGTCTTTTTTTAAATACACTTACTATATATTCGGTGATATTAAGGATATTTATTTTTTTAACTGTGATCATGGTATTATCGTGTTTTAAAGAAAGAGCTTATTTTTTACAGAAACATACTGACGTGTCTACATACGAAATGACATGCTATCTAGAAATTATTTCAACATAACATGGGAACTAGAACAAACTGAAGGGACTATGTATGAAATAATAACGGCCATATGTGTTCATTGTCAATGCTAGGTCCTAGGTACCTCGACGTTCATTACCCTGCTCTGTTTTTGTATATGTTTAAAATTCTTGATCAATTCCCCAAACGAGTCTTGCTGTGGCCACCAGTGTCCTCTGAGCCATGAATCCAATGGTCATTGTTTTCATGTCAACTTCTCCTTTATTAGGCTGGTGTATCCATCTCCTGCCTGCTATGAGCATTGGCTTCTAACAGTTGACAGCTGCCTCTCTGGCCTCAGCAAAGTGGGGATCCCTTCACTTGGGAGGTGACACCCCTTAGGGAAGCCTTCAGCCAGGGATTGGCTCATGTGGGGTGTACAAAAGCTGGCCCTCCTGTCTCAAGGTGGGACCAACTTTGAGGTGCTATTCACCCTCCAGAGCCCTCCAAGGGATCAGGCTGAGGCCGGACCCTGGCTGAGGCTACCTCCTGCCTCAGTTCCTCCCCTGCCCCATCCTACTTCCCTCATTCCCTGTCTACTGAGAGCACCCTTCCAATACATCACATGTATCTGAATCTCCATCTCAGGCTCTCCTTCCAGGAACCCAACCCTCCAAACATTTTCATTCTTTGGGATACCCAGCGCCCTGGGCCCTGGCTCTCCTCCTTCTCTTTTCTGAGCTAATTTCCTTCAACCAATCCTCAAGACTCAGTGTCCCCAGATGATCCTTCTGTCCCCACATCTCTCCCCACTTTTTTGTGTCCCTCCCATGGATGCAATGATTGCCAAACCCTTTTTTCTTTCTTCTCTCAATCTTCTGACCCCAACTGCCTCCTGAGCGTCTCTCCGAGACCCCCAGATCCCTCTGGAAGCCCCAAAGTAACCCCTGGTTTTCACCCTGTGTCTTCATCTTGATGAGACCACTTCCAGCAACTCAGTCACCCCAGCCAGGGACTGGCGCACCCATCACCTATCCTCTCCGGCTCCCCCATCCCAGCCATACCCAGTCAGAGGCCCTGCCCCTCATCTCTAGCCTCCAGCCCTCCTCCCTGTGGCACATCCCACTCTGCTCAGAAGCCACATCTCCCTTCTGGCCCCTCTGCCAGGCCCCCAGCAGGAGAGTTCTATATTTTCCATTTCTAAAACAAACAAAAAACGACACATGCCCTTAAACACTCTGCTATACCCCTGCCTCTCCAGAAGGAAGTAGTGCTAGACCAGGGGCTATTCTGTTCCCCCAGAGGACCCTTGCCCGTGTCTGGAGGCATTTTGGGTTGTCACATCTTAAGGGAGGGGAGGTGCGTTGCTTGCATCTAGTGGATAGAGGTCAGGGATGTTGCTAAACATCCTACAGCGCACAAGACAGGACAGCCCCTCACAGCAAAGCATGATCCGGCCCCAAATGTCAATGGTGCCAAGACTGAGATGCATGTATTGTATGACGCTGTATGTATTGCCAAGAAGGCTCTCCCAGATGTTAAGGGAAATAAATGCACAAGACCTGAGGAATGGTGCCCCTTCCCACGCCCGGCCTAGCGTCTGCGTGGGCACCATGGCTCCCCCGGGGGGAGTCACTCACCCGATCACCTCAGGGGCCAGCTCCCGCCGATTCCGGGATTCGGAGCCAGGGCCAGGCCGGTGGTAAGGGAAGACCATAGCCTGGCCGTTCTCATCCAGACGGAAGCGCAGAGAGGTGCGCAGGATGCCACTGAGCCGCTGCAGGAAGTCGGCACTGGAGCGCAGCAGCTCCTCCGGCGGCAGCAGCACAGTGAGCACCAGGACACCTCGGGCCAGCAGAGCTGGCACCTCACCCGCACAGTCCAGTCCATCCCAACCGCACTCCTCTGTGTTGCAGCCCTGGTCGCAGCGGCCGTCGGCAAAGTGGTCCGCGCAGTACTTCTCATACACCGGGCTGGGGACAGAGAGGGGCGGGGTCAAGGGAGCCTCCAGCTCCGCGGCACGCAAACACCACAGAGCACCCAGACCCTGGAGACAGCGCAAGCGCAGAGAACTGGAATGTATCCACGTGCTTGTGGAATGTATCAGGCTTTCTGCAAACACAGCCATTGCTTTGTAGCTATTAATAAGTCAATAACTACTGAGAGCCACCTGTTAGGTGCTGGGCGCTACTGTAGGCTCTAAGGATATGGCCCCAACATAAATCCCTACCCACGTGGAGCTGGCATTACAGTGGGCGGAGACGGATATTAAAGGAGATGAATGAGCAGAATATACAGCATTTCGATCACACACCAATAAAGGCTAAATGTAGGCTAAATTTAAACACACACACACACACACACACACACATCTATATGGAATTAAATGCTAAGGAAAAAAATAAGGCTGGGGGTGGGTGGCCAGGGAGGAGCTCACTGAGAAGGTCATTGCTTGAGCAAAAACTTGAAGGAGGTGAGGAAGGAGCCATGTGGCTTCCTGAAGGAGAGCATTCCAGGCAGAGGGAACAGCCAGTGCAAAGGCCCTGAGGTGGGGCCAAGCCTGGGGAATCTGAAGAATGCAAGAAAGGCCAGGGTGGCTGGAGCAGAATGAGCAAGGGGGAGAGTGAGGGTGGGAATGAGGACAGGAAGATAAAAGTAAGGAAAGGGTTCCAGGCAGAGGAACACACAGAGGGTCACACAGAGCACAGCACAGGGATGGACAGATGGAATGCATAGGACAAATAGACAGGGCTCATGAACAGACATAGAGAATGGCAGAAGAGGGGCAGGAATAGACATGCAGGAGCATGGACAGATGGATGGGCATATAGAGGGGCAAAAAGGGTGTGTGAAGGGACAGAAGGACAGAGAGAAGAGGCACATGGATGAACAGGTGGCGCACAAAGATGGACAGATGGGGCATACAGATGGACAGACTGGCATAGAGACAGACAGATGGACAGATGAGGTCCAAGGATGGACAAGCAGGTGTGCAGACAAACAGTTGGGTGTATAGAGGGACAAAAGGAATTCATGGATGGACAGAAAGACAAACAAACAGGCCATAGGGAGGGACAGATGGAGTGCAGAAGCAGACAGAAAAACAGACAAAAGGAGCACATGGATGAACAGACAGGTGGGCACACTGACAGACAGGCAGGGAACAAGGATGGACAGACAGGGCACAGGAATGGGAAGACAGACAGACAAGTGACACATGGATGGGCAGACGGTACACCAAGAAACAGACGGGTCAAGTGAAGGGACAACCCAACAGACAGATTAAGGATTGACTGACAGACCAAGGCAAACGGATGGGCCGATAGAGAGGCAGGGCCCATGGATGGTCAGATGTGACACATGGACAGACAAGACACAGAGTGAGGACCGGCTCACTTGCAGGTGCGCTCCCGGCCGCCTGCGCGGCAGTCGAAGTTGTCATAGAGGCAGGCGGGCGAGCTGCAGGCGGGGTCGCAGCGGCTGTTGTTGAAGAGGAGCCAGCACTGCAACGCCGCACACTGCCGCCAGGGATCGCTCACGCTCAGCGAGCAGTCGCCGCCATCCCAGCCGCAGCCTGGGCTGTTGCACTCCCGGTCACAGCGCTTGTCGCCGCTTTTGGCCTCGCAGGCGGCTCTCGGGCAAGACGGCTCCTCGGGGGCCTCGGGCACCGCTGCAGGTATCTCACAGCGCGGCCCAGCCCAGCCTGACGCGCACGCGCAGCGGAAGAAGGGCGCCAGCGTCTCCGGGCGGCAGGAGCCCCCGTGGAGGCAGGGGGAGGTCACGCAGCTGGCATTGGCGGCTCCCAGTGTCGACCCCCGGGAACCCCGGCAGGCGGGACCCGACAGCCCCGGGGGACAGGCGCAGCGCGGTCCACGGACCGTCTGCTGGCACGGGACGCCCACGGGGCACTGCAACTCCCAGCAGGAACGTGCCACCCGCTCGCAGCGCGGGCCGGAGAACGGCTGTGGGTTGGGTGGGGGGAAAGGAGAGAAAAAAAAAGTGCGGGGGCAGGGGATGGAGGGAGAGAAGGAGAGGAGACAGGGAGGAAGGAGGGAAAGAGAAATGGAAGGGTGGAGAAGAGGATTGAGGGTTGAAGGGGGAGAGAGAGGGGAATATGGGGGATCAGGACTTGGGAAAGGTTGGACCTCCAGTCTCCCCAGGTCTGGCTCAACCTCTCCCTCTTGCACTGGAGCCCCACCTTGCAGGTAAGCCCAGCCTTCCCCAAGAGGCCACAACTCCAAATTCCAGAGGGACACACACACACAAACACACAACCTCCAGGTAATTTCAACATTTCCCAGAAACCCCTTCCATCTTACACCTCTTCCCTGCTAAAGCCACACCCTACCATGAGGGCATGATCCCACTCCTCTCCCAGAGACGTTGACGTGAGTGTCCACCCCACCTACCGGGACACAGTGGCAAGAGAAAGTCAGAGCTCCCCCAGCGCCGGGGTTGGGGTGGCACTGGCCTCCATGCTGGCATGGCTGCGACTCACAGGGAGACAAGACGGTCTGACAGTGGGGACCTGGGCAAGCAGAAGCACGTGCATCAGCCACAATGGGGAACACAGGCAGGATCGCAGGCCAGCCCCCTCTCCCATGCTTACCTGTGAAGCCGGCATGACAAAGGCAGTGGAAGCCCCCACCTGGGTCCTGCAAGCAGTCCCGGGTATGTGCCGCATGGCAGGCACCTGGACGACACTCATTGATGTCCGCCTCACAGCGCAGGCCAGTGTATCCCGGGGGGCAGGTGCAGCGGAAGCCACCCACCAGGTCCACACAGGTACCATTGTGCAGGCACCGGGGGCCCGGGTCCAGGGGTGGGCCTGGGCCACAGTCATCCTCATTAATCTCGCAGAGCACGCCTAGGGGAAGGGGGGATGGGGAGCAGTCAGGAGCGGTCAGAAACCCAGCCTCCCGTCCTGTCCCCCAACCCTGACACTGGCCTACCCAGCGTTCCTGGAGGACACGAGCAGAGATAGCGGGCCACAAGGTCAATGCAGACGCCCCCATGCTGGCAGGGCTGGGAGGCACACTCGTCCATGTCATCCTCACAGTTGTCACTAGTGTAGCCAGCTGGACACTGCGGTGGGGGTGAGGCAGGGACCCACTCAGCCCAGAGAGACACAGATACTCGCCATGAAGATACAGAGACTCCCAGTACAAAAGGACATGCCCAGTGTGCAGAAACACACACACCCAGTACATGGAAACACACCCAGACATGGAAGGACACGCAGGCACAAGGGCTACAGATACACTCAGTGCAAAGGGACACACACAATACAAATGCACAAGACAGACCCACAGGAGAAACACCCAGATACCCAGATACACACAAGACACACACAACCAGAGATGCACATTCAGACACTGGTACATGCATTCATACCCAAAGAGACACCATGCACAGAGACACACATAGAGATGTCCAAGAAACAACCAAAGACAGAAGTACACCCAGACAGAGACACCCTAAGATCTACCCAGAATGACACCCACAAAGATATACCCAGAGTCACAAAAGCAAAAACGCAGACATGCCTAGAGAGAGACACCACACCAGGCTATAGACACACAGAAATGTGTAGCCAGACCCACCCAGGAGTGACTAGCTCCCCTGTCCCCTCCACTGGGCACTCCTTACCTCGCACACATAACCTCCCATGTAGCCTCGGCAGGTGCCCCCATGCTGGCAGGGCTGAGCCAAGCAGGGGTCCACCTCCTGCTCACAGTGACTGCCTGTGTGGCCCTCTGGGCACACGCAGTAGTGGGAGCTGTCCTTGTCCACGCACTGCCCACCAGCCTGACACAGCTGCTCCAGAGGCACCCCTGGACAGAGGAGAGCAGCGTCAGGCAGGCTCCCTCCTCCCGGCCCACATCACACACAGCACCACCCAACACCCCCAACTAGCTTCAGTCACCAAGGTCTCACCCACACTCTGTCAGGTTGTCACACATCCCCTGAAACTGACATGCACACACCTTCGAAGCTCACGCCAGCTCGGTCACACACAGCGTTGCAGACATCCTGGTTGTCTCATGGTGATACACATACGCACCGTCCTTGTCCTGGCCAGCTGTCACAGAGTCACATATCCCCACCATGTCTACGTGCTCTGTCGCACTCTCATTCGGCTCACACTAGCAGGAAGTATGTGCATACACACCCTCCCAAGCCCCCCAAACCCAGTCACGCGCACCCCCTCACCGATTTGGGCTGCAGCCTCTCTGCAGGGTAGACTCTGGATGTCGCAGAGGCGGCCGCTCCATCCCGAGGGGCAAAGGCAGTAGAAAGAGGCCCCGGTCCGGGCACAGTGGCCCCCATTCTGACAAGGTGTGCGGCTGCACCAGTCTACCAGCGTCTGGAAAGGAAGGCCGCGGTGTCTGCTCTTGGGGACCCTTGAAAACGGACCCAGCTTCTCCTCCAGAGTCCTGGGCACGCTCCAGAATACCTCTCCAGATTCCTCCCCCAGGATCCAGGCCGGCTTCCCAATCAGAGTACCCAGCAGGCCCCTCCCTCAGACTATCCTTCTAGACTCTCCCCCAAGACTCCAGTGACCCCGCCCACCTGGCACTGCGTGCCGGTGAAGCCTTCAGGGCAGGCACAGCGCAAGCCGGGGTGAGCGGCAGTGCAGACGCCCCCGTGCAAGCAGGGTCGCGAGAGGCAAGGGTCGGCCTCGTGTTGGCAGTGTGTGCCAGTGTAGCCCAGGCGGCACAGGCAGCTGAACGAGTTCACACCATCCACGCAGGTCCCACCATTGAAGCAGGAGCTGGAGGGAAAGGAGGGGCGCGTCAGGCCCCGCCCCCTCAAAGGCCCCACCCTCCCCCATGGGCCCCTTCTAGCTTTGAGTGGGTGAAACCCCTACCCCAAGGAGAAGCTGCAGTCCCAGCAGAGGCCCCTCCCCGTCCTGTCCCTTAGCCCCGATATACCAGGTACTTCTGGGCTACGTGGAAGCCACGTGGAGACCCCACCCTGGTCTGGCCTGGCTCCCTCAGGGACCAGGGTACCTAAGGTGACCTCCCAACAGAGGGCCTGCCCCTTCCCGGACACGAACCCATCAGGCATCAGAGTCCTGAGGTGGGTGCCAAGCCGAGGACTCCCCTTGTCCCCACTCCTCAGGTCCCACTCCCCGTCCGATGCCAGGGCCCCTGACTCCCAGGACAGGCCCCACCCACCTGGGGCTGCAGTCAGGTAGGTCCTGCTCGCAGAGGAAGCCTCCATAACCCGGCGGGCAGGTGCAGGTGAAGGAGGCCACGTGGTCTGTGCAGGTGCCTGGGCCGCAGGGGCTGCTCAGACACTCATCCACATCTCGGGCGCAGCGGGGGCCAGCAAAGCCAGGTAGGCAGGAGCAGGAAAAGGAGCCCACTCCATCCTGACATGAGCCACCATTCAGGCAGGGGTCTACGGTCAGAAAGGAGGAGGTCTGGTCACACAGCTCGCCCCCTGTCAGTCCAGCCTGACCTGGCCATGTCTTGTGCAGAGGGGAATTAGGAGAAGACCAGGCTTAACTGGGAGGGGCACATTTGGCCAGGGGGATCAAACTCCGTCCCCTCTGTGGCCTCACCCCCTCCCTTATCTGGAAACCTCGCCTATGTGGCAGGGGGGAGGGGTTGGAGAAGCCAAAAAAAGGTCCCTTTGAGCTGCCAAGTACTAGTTGTGTCTGCTTAAGTCCCGGGCTCAGCACAGGAGGTGTCCTCCAGGCCTGGGCTAGCCAGTAAAGTGGCCACTGACCACATGTGGCTCTTGAGCCCTTGACATGTGGCTGGTCCAATTTGAGACGTACTGTAAGCATAAAACAGACACCAGATTTCAGATTGTGAAGACTCAGTATGAAAAACAAAAGAATGTAAAATATCTCAATAATTTTAAATTGATTATACTGAAGTGATAATATTTTTATGTTATTAGGTTAAATAAACCTGGTTTTGTTTGTTTTGTTTACTTTTTAATGTGGCTATTAGAAAAAATTTAATTCATATGTGGCTTGCATTATTTGTCCATTGAACAGTGCTCCTGGAGACTCACTAGGGGCCTGTTATCTCATACTTCACACACAATCCTAACTTGCTTGCTGCCAGAGGCAATCTATATAGGCTTCAGAGTCCTCTCCCAGCTCATCCCTCTACTTGCTGCATGACCTTGGGCAAGTCACTTAACCTCTTTGGGGCCTCAGTTTTCATGAGCAAAATGGGGAAAGTAAGATAACTGTGGAGATGAAATGAAAACACAGTGCTAGGCACATGCAGGGGCTTGATGAACCTGTTCCCTAGGTCAGCACCCCCCACCAAGAGCTCCCCTGAACTCACTGGGGTCACAGTCATCGATGTCCTGATCACAGGAAGAGCCACTATAGCCCTCGTGGCAGGTACAGCTGAAACTCCCTGCCAGGTTGGCGCAGGTACCATGGGGACCACAGGGTGAGGGGCCAGCACATTCATCCACGTCCTGCTGACATCGTGAGCCTGGGGATGGGGAGTAAAATAACACAGCGGGTTAGAAGGCGCAGGGTAGGGTCTGAGGGTACCTGGCTCTCAGGAAGAACCTGAAGCCTGAGCTGGACAAAGGCAAGAACAGTTTGCCTCTGGGCATTTTGCACACACTGTTCCAGAACTGCCTTCTCCTTGTTTCAGAGGGTGGTGAATGCATTCTGTGACTGAGGTCTGCTCCTCCAGGCTGTCCCCAAAACTCTCAGCCTGATTCCTAGCTTCCCCAACCCCGTAGCCCTTCCTCTTCTTCTGAACTGACCACATCGGCTGCAAGTGTCTGTGTCTAGCTCTGTTTCTTCTCAGAAGGAAGCTCCCCTAAAAGGCAGGACCAGGAGTGACTCCCTCTCTGGGTCCCCAGCATCACCCCGTATGGGGCAGGTTGCAAAAGAGATGAGGGAGAGGAAGAGGAAGAAGCAGCTGATATACCTTGCCAACCAGGGGGGCAGGAGCAGACAGCCGGCTGGCCAGGGGCAGACTCACAGTAGCCCCCATGTTCACAGGGATTTGGGGTGCAGGGGGACAGCAGCTCACACTGACGGCCTGTAGTGGGCAGGCAGAGTGAGACAGTCTTGAGAGATTCCATTTTCCCATCTCCCCCCAAGGTCCCCACCTTGATACCCACTTCCCAAGCTCCTGGGTAGGGATGGGAGAGGAAAAAAAGTGGGGGGGGGGGTATTAATGCAGAGAAGGAAGGAAGAATGGAACAGAAGGGAAATGAGAAGGAAAAAGGCAGCCCTGGGGAGGGAAAGTGGGGACACGCACCCTGGACACCAGGGGGACAGGTACAGCGGAAGCCCGTTCCATCACTGGTGCAGGTGCCGCCTGCCCAGCACGGATGGGATTCACAGGCATCTCGAGCGAGGCTCTGACTGCACTGAGGGCCACTCCAGCCAAGCTCACACACGCAGCGGAACCTGAAGGGCGAGGCAGTCAGGGCTGGCAGGAGGGCAGGGAAGCAGTGGGGATCAAGGGTTGGGGAGAGGCCTCACCCTCCAGGCGCGTCGTGGCAGACGCCATGACTGCAGGGTTCTTGGGCGCAGGGATGGCTTGGGGGAAGACAGAGCGGGGGCAGGGAGCCAGGTGGGCAGAGGCATTGGAAGCCATTTTCACCATCCACGCAGGAGCCCCCCTCACCGCATGGGCTGGACGCACACTCGTTGATCTCCACGTTGCAGAGAGGCCCTGGGGAGCAGGCAGACAACCTCGTCCCAGAACGAGGATAGCCGAGCCTACCGGGGAGGGACAACCTTGCCCCATTTAGCAGAGCCACACCCTTGAACAAGGACAATCTCATTTGCTTCACAACACATCATCTCTTGTGCAAATTAGGATACCCACCTCCTCAACCCAGAGATACCTTGCTCCAAATCATCCTTGCCTTGTCCCCAAACTTATATGAAATCACTTTCATTTCCACCAAGGGTTACCCTGGCCCCACTCAGAAACACCTCAATCCCTGAGTCTGAACACCTTCCTGTATGTTCCAGGATAATCTTGAGCTAATATGGGGACAACACGCCAATGAGAGAAAGCACTGTCTCAGGGCAAAGCGTGGACAACCTCGTTGGACCAGAGTGTGCAAAGAGAGGGGCAAAACCTGGCCAAGAAAGATGGGTGATTTCACCCTCACCCTATAAAGACCTCCATTCCGCGTCAGCCACTTGCCCACCTGTGAAGCCAGGCTGGCAGACACAGTCATAGCGGTTGATGCTGTCCCGGCAGATTCCAAAGGTGCAGGGGTTGCTAGCACAATCATCAATGTTCACCTCGCAGTTCACACCTGGGGAAGGGCAACATGACAGGGATTGCCACCACTGTGCCCTACCAGGAGCACCATTCCCGAACCCTCTGTGTCCTACCAGATGTACTGTTTCTGCCCCAGCCCAGCCCCCGGCCCCACCTGTGGTGCCGGGAGGGCAGCGGCAGAGGTATTTGTCCACCAGGTCTAGGCATTTGCCACCATGGCGGCAGGGTTGGCTTCGGCACTCGTCCACCTGGCTTTCACAGCGCGTGCCGGTGTAGCCCGGGGCACAGGCGCACGAGAAACTGGCGATGCCATCCACACAGCGCCCATGGTGGCAAGGGTCTGGCGAGCAGTCATCCACGTTGTGCTCACACACCGTGCCCTCGAAGCCTGCGGGGACAGAGGGTCAGGCTCCGCCCACTGGCCAAGGTCCTGCCCACAGCCGTGGCTTCTGCCCAATTCTGGCTCAGCTCTACCTCAGGCCCGGCCCATCGAGCCAACAGGAGGCGGGCTCAGTTCAGGCCCTGCCCCTGAATGTAGCTCCATTCCATCCAGCTACAAGCTCCAAGCCTCGTCCCTGCCCAGGACCCTACCGCAGTTAAATCCCACCCCTAGCGTGACCCTGCTTCCAATCCTTACACTATCAGCCCTGATTTGCCTCGCCCTCCCCTGGAAATGGGGACACATGGGAGGTGCCTGGGGATGTAGGGGGTCGGACCCCACCCCTCCAGTTAAGTGCACACCTATCCTGCTAGACCCTTTGGCCTCACCCCCAGCCTTACCTCTGCTTGTGTCCATCATTGGCTCCGCCTCCTGGCTCTTTCATTGGCCCTGCTGAGGTCCTGCCTTGCTGCAGCCCTGCCCCCAACTTTTCCCCAAGGTAATTATTGGCCCTTTCCCCCACTAGCCCCGCCTCCAGACTCTTGCCAACTCGTCACTGGCCCTCCCTCACCCTCTGCGCAGCGGCACTCATAGCCATCCGGCTGGTCCACGCACTTGGCTCCATTCCGGCAGGGTGTGCTGGCGCATTCATCCACGTCCAGCTGACACATAGCCCCGCTGAAGCCTGGAGTGGGGGGTGTGGGAGGAACAGAGGGCCAGACAGGGTCAGAGCAGTCACCCCTCACCAGAGCTGCCTTGTTTGGGTGGGGAGTCCATTTACTTAGTTTTAAATTAATTCCAATGTTTTTCATAAGGTGGTTTCTGTTATGATAGGTAACCACTAACATGGTCTTATAAGCTCCCATCCTGGAGCCTTTGCCCCTTCAGAGACTCGTCTTTTTCAGGTTCCCTGGCCCAGAGTCCTCACCCGAGGGGCAGGTGCAGCTGAAGCCATTGACTCTGTCCTTGCAGACTCCGCCGTTGACACACGGGCTGCTCTGACACTCGTCCATGTCCACCTCACAATAAGTGCCTGTGAAGCCTGGGGGTAGAGGGAAGGGGATTAGGGCAATGGGGGTTAGCTTCCGGTCTGAAGGGAGAGCAACGGGGGACGTACCCCCTTCCCACTTAACACACAGTTCCCCTGAGCCTTGGCCTTGCTGCCTCCCAACCCTAGATTCAGTTTTTAGACTCAGGCTGGACCTTCATTCAGCTGTGGCCCCAACTGGTTCAAGGCTTATGAGACTCCGTATGGGCCTTGCCTTCAGACCAGCCCTTGCCCTCTCCAGTCCTCAGACTCTGTCTTGTCCCTAGGTCCCAGCCTCAGGGCCCACCACAGCCTTGTGCCCAGCCTCAATCCCATCCCCGGCATCAGTGCATTTCTGTCTGCAGGCTCCGCCTTGATCACTCCAGACCGTGGTCCTGCCCTCATGTCATTGCCACCCCATAGTGTCCAGACTCCACTCCCAGCCCATCTGAGGTTCCACCGACTCCACTTGACCATGCCTGCAACCTTGCACAAGATCCTGCTCTGGCTCCGCCTCCACCTCATCCCAGGCTTCAGCCTCACAGTCCCAGCTCCCTCCCCTCACACCCCCCCCTGCCCAGCCTGAGGCTTTTCTCACCCCGCCTCCCCACCTCAGGCCCCGCACCAGCCCCGCCCACCACACACCTGCCATGCAGATGCAGGTAAACTGGCCTATACGGTCGAGGCACGTGGCCTGGTTGCGGCAGGGGCCGGAGAGGCACTCGTTGACATCGGTCTCGCAACGCGGACCAGTGTAGCCACGGCCGCACTGGCACAGGAATGAGCCCTGTGTGTTCACGCACCGGCCCAGGTGCTCACAAGGGTTGGCACCTGCAGGAGGAGTCACAGAGGGTGTAGGTGTGGCCAGCTGACCACTGCCTCTCCCCTCCTTCCCTACTCTCAGACAGCGCCCCCTCACCGATGGAACACTCATCCACATCCTGGTCACACGCCCCGCCTGTGAAGCCAGGTGGACAGGTGCAGATGGCCCTGCCGTTCACCGGGTTCGTGTCGCAGATAGCATCCTCGTGACAGGGGTTGCTGACGCAGGCGTCATCCAGATGACACAGAAGTCCTGGGAAGGAGTAGGTAGAGGTCAAGGGCAGATATGCCCCCCAGCTCTGCCCAAAGCTCCCACACCCCCAAATATGGTTTTGTGTTTTGTTTTTACTAACCAGCATTGTATTTAGTAGCTATTTCTCCCCAATCATTTATTGTGAAAAGTTCAAACATACAAAAAAGTTTATTCATATACCCACCACCTAGATTCAACTATTGTAAGCTTTATCTATCTTTTTTTCTGAACCATTTGAAGTTGGAAGCAACCACATATTGTTTGTTTGTTTGTTTGCGGTATGCAGGCCTCTCACTGTTGTGGCCTCTCCCGTTGCGGAGCACAGGCTCCAGACGCACAGGCTCAGCGGCCATGGCTCACGGGCCCAGCCGCTCCGCGGCATATGGGATCTTCCCGGACCGGGGCACGAACCCGCGTCCCCTGCATCGGCAGGCGGACTCTCAACCACTGCGCCACCAGGGAAGCCCCACATATTGTTTTTAAATCTACTGATTCTTTTTCTGATTATAAAAGGGTCCTACCATCAAGTCTTTGCTTCTGCAGTACCCTCTGTCTGACATACCCTTCCCTCCATTTCCAAGTCCCCCTCCCAAACACCTCCTCTGACCTTTGCCACTTCCCTTTGGACTTTTCCCCCTCTCTTTCTCAGTCACAGTTTAGCTCTAAATTCCCATGGTTTTTGCCCTGGACTGTTTGCCAGCCTCCTCCCAGGCCTCTCCCAGGCTTATCCTTCACCCCAAATCTAGCTTCCAGCATAATCATTCTAATACTCAAGTCAGACTCCATCCTTGCCTCTACTCAAGAACCATCAATGGCTCCCTGCTGCCTACAGGGAAAACAGCCACTCACCAGTTTTGCCCATGGGGCAGGCACAGTAGAAGGAGGCCACACGGTCATGGCAGGTGGCCCCATGGAAGCACACGGCCGTGGCACAGTCATCAATATTCTGACTGCAGCTCTCGCCTGTCCAGCCATTGACACACACACAGCTGTGGCCACCCAGCGTGTTGAAGCAAGTACCCCCATTGTGGCAAGCGTTGGGCTGGAGCTGACACTCGTCCACGTCCTCCGTACAGAATTGGCCTGTGGCACACAGATGCACCAGTCTAGTCACCTGGTGCATGCCGACCCAAGGTCTTCCCTCTAGTCCCACTGCTCACCTGTCCACTCAGGAGGGCACTGGCAGTTGTAGGTGTTGACACCGTCCACACACGTCCCCCCATTTAGACATCGGTGCCCTGGACAGTCGTCCACATTCACTTCACAGTTCTGGCCCTCGAACCCTAGCATGGGAGGAGGGAGCAAGGATGGTCATTGCCAGGCTGGCCTGCTGTCCCCCCACCTCTGCTGCCTCCCTTAGGTACAGCTCCCTCACCAGGAAGGCAGGCACAGTCGTAGGTGAGGTCGCCACTCTGTCTACAGGTGCCCCCGTTACGGCACGGCGAGGGGGCACAGGCCACCAAGGGGCTCTCACACAGTGGCCCTGTGTAGCCAGCTGGGCACTGGCAGCGGAAGGAGCCAGGTGTGTTGAGACAGGTGCCACCATGGCGGCAGGGTCCGCCCATCCGGCACTCATCCACGTCGCTTCGGCAGCTGCGGCCCTGGTAGCCAGGTGGGCAGGAGCAGACGTAGCGGCCATCGGACCCCACCGAGCAGCGGGCACCATGGGCACAGGGGCTGCTGAGGCAGGGGTCTGGCAGGGAGCAGTCTGGGCCTGGACGGAACCAGAAAGGGTGAGCCTGGGGCTGACCACACCCTTGCCTGCCCCGGGCTCCCTTCCAGACCCTCCCTTACCTCGGAAGCCACGGGGGCAGCGGCAGGAGAACCGGGCGGTGCCTGCCACCACCGAGCTCTGGCAGACACCATGGCCAGCACAGGGGCCGGAATGGCAGGGGTCTTCCAGCTGACACCGTTCACCCACCCAGCCTGGTGGGCACCTGTGGGCAGAAATGGCCTGGTGGGGAAAGTGAGGGCGGGAGGGCCCCAAACACAGAGATATGCACAAGAAAGACAAGAAACACACAAGCAAACAAACGCGCATACTCATTCATCCATGCAACAAATATTCCCTGAGCACCTACTAAGTTCTTAGCAAGAGGAATACAGCAGCAAACACAATTAAAGTGGTCCCTACCTTCCTGATGTTCACAGCCAGGTCCGGCAAAGAGAAGATATACAAATAATGAATTAATAAACAACATGCCGGGGTGGGGCGGTGGTGAGGGCCATGAGGGCCATGAAAGATGTAGTGGGTTGAGTGGTGGCCCCAGAAAAGTTATGTCCATGTCCCAGTACCTGTGACTGTGACCTTATTTGGAAAAAGAGATGTAATTAGTGATGTAATTATATGATGGACGTCAAGATGAGGTCACCCTGGGTGATCCAGGTGGGCCCAAAATTGAGTGACAACTGTCCTTACTTACAAGTGAAAGGCAAAGGGAGATTTGAGAGAAAGAGAAGGCCGTGTGAAGAGACTGGAGGAACACCTGGAGGTTCTAGAAGCTGGAAGAGGGAAGGAAGGACTCTCCGCTAAAGCCGTTGGAGAGGCTGTGACTGCCAATACCTTGATTTCAGACTTCTGGCCTCCAGAACTGCAAGAATAAATTTCTGTCGGTTTCAACCAGTTTGTGGTAACTTGTTACAGTAGCCACAGGAAACTAAGACACAGGATAAGGAGGATAGTGATGGGGGTGGGGAAAAGGCAAATACATTTTCACAGTGAGGGAGGGAGTCATGGGGCTGTGTGGGGAAGAGTAGAGGAAACGGGAAATGCAAAGTCTCAGATTCCCAGGCACACACAGACAGACCCCAAAATATACACAGATACACAGAAGGACACACCAACACGATGTGTTGCCCTGGCAAATACTCAGATACCAACCCATAGCCTCATTCACGAATATGGACTCTCACATGGATAGGCAGGAGAACCCCCACCAATCCTCAACTCCTTTCCTGGGGGCACATAACTACCCTTCCTTCCATTGCGAGGAGGAGGTGGCCACCAACGCGGGCGCCCTCTTGTTGGAGGAAAGTCCTTCAGCCTGCAGCCCCCTCCAAACCCACCAAGGCAACCTTGAATGTGCGGGTAAATATGGGGGTTGGTCTTAAGACCAGAAACTTCCAGACGGTGGGGTCAGAGGGAGGGGCTTGGAGAGACAAGAGGGTCCAGGCCCGTCCCCCGACGCTACCCACCCCTCGCGCCGGTTCCTCCTCTGGCTTGTGCAGGTCGCTCGGGGCTAAACTTAAGTAGCTGATTCAGCCTTTAGCGTCACCCACAAGATCCCTCACCCCAGCCCCCACTGAAACAAGTCGGGGCACGGCCGGGTGCAGACGGTGTAAGAAGGGGAGAACCCAGCTCCCAAGCGCCCTCTCCCAAGGCCCTCAGGCCAAGGACGGCAGCCAAGACTGCTCGCCGGGAGAGGAAGTGCTGCTCTGGGCGCCGAGAACTGCGCACCGCCCCCCGCCCACGTCAGGCAGGGCGTGGCCGCGCGGCCCCCTCCCGGCGCCCCGGGCGGGTTCCCACGCTCTGCGCCCCGCGCCCCTGCCGACCGGTCTGGCTGGTTCCAGCTTCGCCCGCGCCCCGCCCAACCGCCTGTGCTTTGCGGGAGACGGGCGGGGGCAGGGGTGTGTGTGTGGCGGGGGGAGCACGGACTTGGCGGGGTGGACTGGCTGGGGAGGCGAGCACTAAGAGATAGAGACAAGGGTTTGAGAGCCTACTTTGAAGGGGAGAGTTGGGGGATCCATGGAGGGGTGACAGATTGGGGCGACCCCGAAAGGACACGAGAATTTGGAACCTTGAAGGAGACTGGGGGTGGGGGGCGTGGGGAGTGCTTCCCACGGCCCAGGTCTGGGGACTGAGCTCTCTCCACTCCGGGCGATCCGGGCTCCGGGCCGCCGCGTGGGCCGGTGATTCACCTGTCGAGGGGCGGGGCAGCCGCGGGCGCATTCACCTGTCGGCAGCATTCCAGGCGCGGAGCTCCAAACGCAGGCGCCCGGCCACGCGGCTCCGCCTCCCAGATGAGTAGCTCTGGGTAAGGTCCCACTTTACCCCCGACTCCCACCGTCCCAACCCGAGGAACCCGCTCAACCAGGCTAAGACCCCCACCCAGGTGAGCCACAGTGGTGCTCCAAAGTGCGTGTGTAACTTCAAAGGGGCTCTAACGTCAACCCAGACCACCCAGCTTGGACCTGGCACACATGTTGCTGAATAAATGGATACATTAATGAATCGATCAACGGCTAGTGGGTGAGCTGCTTTTACTAATGATAATATTATAGAAAGGAACCAAGCATTTCCCCATAACCTTGAGAGGTTCCACCTTATGGCACCTATTTCCTGTGTCCCTACCATTATTAATAATGATAATCCCATTTATTAAGCATTTACTGAATGCCCAACACTATGCTGATTGCACCATAGGAAGGGTCTCAATCTTTACAGTCAGCCCCATAAAGGAGGGAACTATTATTGCCCCATTTTCCAGATGCAAAAACTAAGGCACAGAGAGCTCAAAGCACTTGCTTTGAGGCCAGAATTCAAACTGAGTTCCGTCTGCCTCTGCTCAGCAATATCCCAGGCCCGGCCCTGCCCTGCTCCCGCAATCCTCTGTCTTTCCTTGCATTATCCAACATTGCATTTTGGGGGCCCCTTCTGGTCACAAGCCAAGGAGAAGCACCCTGTGTCACAGATCAGTGAGGTTGAGGGAGGGGAAGTGACTCACTCAAGGTCACACAGCAAGAAAGTGGCAGATCAGGGCTCTTGTGTCCCCACCACTAAATCTTGAGATGTGGGAATGTGCAGATGCTGTACCCACTACTACCAAGCCACTATCACTAGTGCCTGAAAATTTGTTGATTAACTACCTGTCCATCAGGGGATTTACACAAGACCTCAGGCAGCAGAGAATTCTGTGAAGTTGGCGTTGATGGGCCCATTTTTTTTTTTTTTTTTTCTAGATGGGCCCATTTTTAAGACTGGGACACTGGGGCTTAAAGAGTTTTAAGTCTCAGGCCATCGGCAACATGATATGGGATTTGAACCCAGGCCAGGCAGACTCCAGAGCCTCTGCTCCTAACTCTGCTGCATTCAGTGGGGAAACAAGGGGTTGCCCAAGCCACACACATGTAGGAAGTGGTAGAAGCCTCTGTGATGAACACAGAGGCAGGGGGAGAAGACAGACCGCCTCCCCGGACAGGGCCCACTCATGGCTCAGAGCCAGGCACTCACAGGCAGGCAGCCTCCCGGGAGGGCAGCTGGGTGCAGCGACCTCCATTCGCACACGGGCTTCCATCCAGGCAAGAGGGCGCTGGGTAGGGGTGAAGGAAGGTGGGGGTGTCAGGAAGGCACCCAGGAACCCCAGCCCAGAGTGAGACTCCCTCCTTTCCTCCCCCAGGCAACAGCTGCGCCAGGCTGGGGGCGTCTCTGCGAGTGCTGGGAGCCCCCCATCCACAGTTCCCACGGCCCCCCACCCTGGCCCCAGCTGTTAGGGCTGCAGCTGTCCCTGCCAGCTCGAGCCCTGGGAACCACAAGGCAGGGGTGGGCAGGAGGAGGGGCCGACTTATGCCAGATGTGGGCGCTCAGAAGCTGCCAGAATGCGGGGGGGGGGGGGTGCTAAGGCAGGAAGTGAGGGTGCTGCTGAGTGTTGAAGGGAGGTCTGGGACTGTGTGCCCAGATCCTGGGGTTGTGGAGGGGGCAGTGGCGGGGAGTCCTAGGGGCATATGGGTCTTCCTTCCGCTGATGTTGGGCATCTACTCCAGCTGGGCAGGCCTGTGTGCTAGGTCTGGGGAGAGATGCCAAGGCATGTACTACATGTGCCTCCAGCATTGGGTGTTGCAGGGATAGGGTTTGTATTGAAGGGAGGGGCAGCCGGCACAAGATGTGGGCTGCCCTGTCCAGCGTCACCATCCCTGAGGGCTGTGTCCCTCTGGGGTGTGGCACAGTCGAACTGTCCTGTCAGATGGGTCAGGGGCGTGGCGGGGTGTGAGCTAGTGGAGAATTGTGTGTGCCAGCAGGTGTGGGGCTGCTGTGTGCATGTGTGCCTGTGTGTGCATGTATGAGAGAGAGAGAGAGAAAGGGAGAGGAAGAGGAAAATTAGAAAAACAGAGACAGACATAAAAGAGGAAACTAGAAGCAGGCAGGCAGAGAGAAGGAGATAGAGATGGACAGAGACAGATTAAAAAGGGAGATAGAGATGGACAGAGACAGATAAAAAGGGAGAGATAGAACAAATTAAGCTGGACATGGGAATGCACCAAACAGGGCTTCTGTCCCCTTCCTCAAGGGACAAGCAGACAGGACACTATTACCCAGACAGGAGCCCGTGGGTGTTTGCGAACTCACACTGGGGGCCACATGACACAAGCCGTGGGCCCTGCTGAGCTGTGGGCCCTGTGAGCCACATGTGTGTTTGCGTGACCTGCATGGATGTAGAGGATTATAGACTGAAACTTTTTGTGTGTCCATGTATGTGAACTATGAATCCGGGTATATAGCTGTGTGTCTGTGTGTGACCTCTGTGTGCCTGGGTGTGTCTGTGTATGGGTTGGATGTGCCCGTCTGTCTGCATGTGTGAGCTGGGTGTAGGCATGTCCTTCCATCTATGTGCATCTGAGTGTGTGCAGGCAGTGTGTGTGAGGTCTTGGGCTGGTGGTGCAGGGTATGTGTGAACATGTGTCACTGTATGTGCATGCGAGTGTGAACCCATGTGAGCTGTGTATGTCTGTGCCTTGTGTGAGCTGGGTGTATTCCTCTGCAGGTGTACTCTGTGCGTGTGTGCGCACGCGCACGTCCGCATCTCTGCATGTGCGACCCAAGACTGTGTGTCCTGTGAATGTGTGACAGGCCATGTGGGTGTGCGCTGGCCTCGCGGGGGCGGCTGCTCCTGCCTGGTCCTGCCCCATCGACCCTGGGGCTGAGCTGGGGAGGCCCATTTCCTCCCGCAGCCCCCACCCCTCCCAGTGCTGAGCCCCACCGTCAGGGTCCAGAGACCCAGGGCCAGGGCTACTCGGCCCGCATCCCTTCCCTGCCGGCCAGGCCTCCCTTTACGGGGTGCACCCCTGCAGCCCCGGCCCGGGCCCCGCCGCTGTCCCGCTTTGTCTGGCAAAGAAAGCGCGAGGCTGGCCGGGGGGAGGGGGTGTCTAGACGGCGCGGCCATTGTCCCGGGCGGGGGAGGGGAGAGTGGGGAGGGGGAGGGGCGGGGTCCCCCGGCAGGCTGGGTAGGGGCTCGGGCTGCGGGGAGGGGGCGCCGGAGCCGGAGAGGAGCACGTGGGCTCGCGCCCCCTGCCCTCCCCTCCCTTCCCAAGGCGGGGACGGGGTCCCGGGGCCGTCCGGTGCTGGCAGCCAGGGGCGGGAGCGGGGCCGCGGGCGGGGGAAGGGGCGCGGGCGCAGCTCTGGCTCCAGCTCCAGCTCTGGGTCCGGGTCCGGGTCTTGCCGCGCTCCGGCCTGGGAAGTTTTCTCCGAGTTTAGAGCTCCGAGAACTTCGCGCCACCTCCCCGCCCCCCGCCCGGCCAGCCCTGCTCGGAGTAGGGTGGGGGGCTTTTGTGTGAGGGGTCCCCGACGTGGGGGTACTTGGGTTCCAATCGTGACCTTCCCAGGACTCCAGACGGGCGTAGGTTGTGAGAGAGCCCCAGATTCTTGGTTACCCACGCCCCCGCACCACCACCCCCCGCGCCAATCTTGATCCCCGCACCTCGAGCTCCCAGTCCTGGGCTCCTGTGTCCCTTCATTCCCAGCTCAGATCTCCCCTGGGCCCCAGTTCCTCGGGCTTCTGGGGTCCTGCCTCGCCCCCACTCCCAATTCTGGGTCCCTGACCCCCGGGACTGCCACACAGTCCCCGGGCTCCTGCGCTCCCTGTCTCTGCTCTCTGGTCCTTGGTTCCCAGGCCCGCCAGCCCCAGTCTCGGGGAGGCCTGGCACTCCGTTCTTACCCTTCCCCCACCCACTCACCCCATCCCGCCCGCCAGGTCCCGGCCCCTCACCTGCAGCCCCCGGCCCCGCTAGCAGTAGCAATAAGGGCAGCGTCCGCACGGACGGCAGGGGTGGCGGCGGCGACATCAGGCGACGGCGGCGGCGGCCCCGGGGCCCCGGCCCCATGGCGGCCGGCCGCGACCCTTCCTCCTCCCTCCTCCCTCCTCCCTCCTTCCCTGGGCTCCTGGCGCGTCCGGGGCCAGCCTCCGCGCCGCCAACTTCGCTGAAGTGAGACTGCCGGACAGCCCCGCCCCCAGCCCTGGGCGGCTCGCTCCGCCCCGGGGCCAGCCCTGAGCTCCCCCGCCCCCGGCCTGGCCTCCCGGGGTCCCTGCCCACCCTCCACCCACACAGCCTGGGACCCGAAGACCCTCTTGGAAACTCAGGCCAGCTCTGTGGTGAGACGCGGGCCCAAACAGCGTGACAGACACACCCAGCCTCCTGAACATCACCCCTGCTCCCCAACACCCATCCAGAGCGGGAGACACACACAGAGCCAAGACGCAAACACAGATACTCCCCCACCCCCGACACCCCGAAACTGAAGCCAGGCACGTCCTGCAAGGCTCATGAACACACAGCCAGGATGCACAAATGCAGAGGCATGCACAGAGCTTCCTGGGGACTTAAAATCTGAAACACTCACAAACTCTAAACTCAGGCCCCGCCAGACCTTGAGCCTTAGGCGATTTTTGCAGCCTCGGACCTCAGACACAGGCTAGGAGTCACGTGTGCTACCAAACACCCACAACCCTTCTTACTCTCAGCCCTCCCTGAAAGCAACCCCTTCCTCCTCACTACCCTGTGTGAACCCCAAATGTCCAACCCACCCCCCAGCCCCACCCCATACCCTACACAACTTTGCCAATCAGCCAGTCTTGCTCAATTTGATCAAACTGTCTTCTCCAAAATCAGTCATACTGCAAAGCCACTCTGCAGTGGGCTCTGTCCCTGTGGCAAGAATGGGGGCCCCAGAAAGGCCCCATGCCCAGCCCTAGAGAAGCTCTCAGTCTGGGGAAGAAAAAACCAGACACAGACACCCCCAGCACTGTGGGCTTAAGGGCTGGGCCAGAGGGAGGGACGAATCTGGGGAGGGCATGCAGAGGGGTCGGTGAGGGCTCTGCTGGGGGAGGGGGGGTTACTTATTCATTCATTCATTTATTCAACAAATAAATATAAAGCTCCAGCTCTATGTCCGGCTTTGTTCCAGAGGCTGGGGATACAGTTTCCTCCCCCAGGGAGGGCGTCACTGAGAAGGGTTCAGAGGGGCTCAGCCCAGAACTGGAAGAAAGACATCCCAGCAGAGACAGGTCTGCACCCAGAGGAGGGGGCAGAGTCAAGTCGGGAGGGAGGGGAGAGTGGGCAGCTCAGGGCTCGGGCTGGCCCTGAGGAGGAGGAGGAGGAGAAAGAGGCCAGGCTGACCTGTAAGTATTTGGCTCGGTGATGAGGCTGCAGGGAGGAATGGGTTGGGGGTGAGGTGCTGAAACCGAGGAGCCTGAGCGTCGCCCATGAGGCAGCTAAACACTGGGCCTAAGCATGGGGCACCAAGGTGGGAGACAGTCACAACTGACCGGGCCCAGTATGGGAGATGACCCCCAGCCCTGCTGAGGCTGGCAGATAGCCCAGCCACAGGGGACAGGAACTGAGGATGTCCTGCCACTCTCAACTTATGAGTGCAACCTCCATCTGGGAGGAGAGCTATCCACCCATCTTATGGGTCAGCCCCCATGGGGGTGGGTATCTGCCCATCTTATGGTGACTTGCTGAAGGCTTTCTAGAGGAAGAGCTAAGATTTGAACCCAAGTCTGAGTGACTCCAGGCCACGTGGAGTGAGAGGGGTGGGAATGGGGGTGGGGACTGGGCAGAGAAAAGGACAAGAGTTGCACAATAAGAAGGGCTTACTCACTGTGAGTGTGCTGAGTCAACAGGCCCATGGGGCAGGTGCCGCCTAAGTCCTTCCCATGCCCGTCACCCCAGGAGGAAATCCAAGCCCCCCAGCCCTGCTTTCAGAGCCTTCAGCCCCTCTCCAGCCCCTCCTGTCCCCTTCATCATCACACTGAGGCAAACTCCATCTTCACCCAGCAGGCTTTGCACTCTCATGGCCTTTGCTCAGGTTTCTGCCTGGGACACCCAGCTAGTTAGAAGGACCCTTTTGCATTGCTTCCTCCCCAAGCAGGAACTCACAGCAGATGTATTCTCTTTAAAAATGCATTTCATAGGAGTTCCCCTGTGTCCTAGTGGTTAGGATTCCAGCCTTTCTTTCTTCCTTTTTAAAAAATATTTATTTATTTGGCTGCACCGGGTCTTCGTTGCAGCACGCAGGATCTTCGTTGCCGCATGCTAGATCTTCGCTGTGGCATGCAGACTCTTAGTTGCGGCATGTGGGATCTAGTTCCCAGACCAGGGATCGAACCTGGGCCCCCTGCATTGGGAGCCTGGAGTCTTAGCCACTGGACCACCAGGGAAGTCCCAGATTCCAGGCTTTCACTGCCGTGGCCCGGGTTCAATCCCTGGTCAGGGAACTGAGATCCTACATGCCACGCAGCGTGGCCAAAAATAAATAAATAAATAAAAATGCATTTCCTTCTAGTTATAGGGAATGCTCTACTACTTCCTGCACATGCCGCTGTTTTCTCCATGCTGGTCCCTCTTTCTAGCATGCCTATCCGTCCTCCATTCCTGATGAACTCCTATTCTTCAAGATTCCAGTTCCAGGAAGCCCTCTCTGCTCCCCACCACCAGCTCTCCTAGTGCCCTCTTGCCCTACCGCTCGGCCTTGTCCACAGGGGGTGGGGGTGCCTGTATCCTGCTCTTTCTTTGCTCCTCTATACTGGGGGCTCCCGAGGCGCCAGGCATCACCCAGCATGAGGTGGGCACTAAGGGGGCAACATGGGAGAGTTTGGTGACTCCAGAAGTGGCTGAAGGAGTTGGGATGCTTAGCCCAGAAGAGCCACCACTGGGGGCCCAGACCACTCTCTTCAGTACCATTCTAGGGATCTGGGGGTCCAGAGACTAGGGGTCCAGGGGGCAAAGATAGGGTCTTCAGCAGTGGGGGGTAGCTCCTCCCCTGACCCATCTGAGAAAGGACTTTGTGCTGGAAGAGATGCTCTAATAGGTGCTGATCTCCCTGTCACAAGGAGCAAACAAGAACCTGGACACACATTTTGCTGGGCAGGAAGTCCAAAGTCTGCTACCCTGTTGATCCAATGGCCCCTGGTCTGTGGCAGACAGAGACAGAGAGGGAGCAGTAATGGTGAGTACAGCATGGGGGGAATGGGGACAAAAGGAAGATACCCTACTGGTGTCAGTCCCTTTCTGAAGCCTCCGAACTCTGAGGGCACCCACTCAGCAAGGCAGAAGGTGAGCGTCCCCTCTCCAGGTTTCTGCTGCCCTCCAACCACGGTGGCCGGAACAGCCCAAGGTGTCTGGATCCTTGAGGGACAGGACAGTCGGAGCAATTACTCCCACGGCTTTGCAGCAGACAGCTGCCCAGTTCCCAACGTGGTGGGGGTAGGGGTGGGCTTGAGCCGTCTCCCCTGCCCCTGCCGGCTGCCTTGGCCAGGGACTGCATTTCTCCTCAATGAGCTCAGTCCCCAGGGATGCGGGTCCTGGGGCCAAGCCAAGACACAGCTGCTGGGCCCAGGCCCACTGACCGGGAACCTGAGAACGTGCCCTTGGCTTATCCTCTTGGGACCACAGTCCTGTCCTCTACACATGGAAGCTGGGGCCAGGCTGTCACAGCCAGGCAGTGGGCCATGGGAGCCCAACAAGAACCAGCAGGAGAGAGAGCTGGTGGGTATGGGGCCTGGGCAACAGTGGGAAGGCTGGATCCCAGGGGTTGTGGGCTGCAGACCCAGCCAGCTATCCCGGCCACTGCCTCCCTGGGGCTCTCTCATGCTCACTGCCTCCCTGGCTCCCCGCTGCCCAGAGTGACACCCTCCTCACCTTGCCAGTTCCCCTGCCCTGTCTCCCAGGCTTCCCGGTTTTTGCACAGGCTGTGCCCACTGCCAGGAACACCTTTCTCATATTCGGGAGACTCCATTCACCTGACGGCTCACTCTGACCCTCCAGCTCTTCTCACCTTCATTCAGTCATTTGACAAACGTATACTGAGTAGTTAACTACTTGGTGCCAGGCCCTATGATAGGTAGAGGTGACAAAGACAGAGGTTTTTGCCCTGATAGGGGAGACAAACAAGTAACAAGAAGACAAACAAATAAGAACTATAGAATGTGCATGAGAAATGAAGAGATTTCAGCTCTAGGGGGTCAGGATAGGCCTCGCTGACGAGGGGACATTAGAACTAAGATCTGAAGGAGGAGAACAAGCCAGCGAGGCAAACAGCCTGGAAGCGTGTTCCAGGCAGAGGGAACAGCAAGTGCAAAGGCCCAGAGGAGAAAGGGGTGGGTAGAAAAGAAGAACAGCAACGAGGCCAGGATGCTGGGTGCAGAGTGAGCAAGGGGAGGGAGCTCAGGGAAGCTGATGGGGGCCAAGTTCCAAGGGGCCAAAGGGTCTGGGGTTGTATGAAAAGTACAGTGGACACCACTGAAGGGTTTTAGCAGGGGGAAGCTGATGTGATCGAGGCTGGAAAAAATAACACTGCCATTTCTTCTCCCAGGGAACCTTCCCTGCAGTTTCCCATGGTCTCCTCTGGCTCCTACGGCCTCTTCCATTTCAACTCCGACCACTCCATGTGACCCTACCTGGCTCCCACGTCATTCTGAGCTCTGTGGGCCTCTGTCTTGCTGACTACTGAATCCCCAATGTCTAGCACAGAGCCTGGCACATAGTAGGTAAAATAATTGTCAGTTGAATGAATGAATATACCCAGCACATCTCGGGGGAAGAGCAGGACCCAGGAGCTGGGACCCGAACCTGCTCAGAGCCAGCCTTTGAGATGTCCCTGTCTGGACACAGACATGTCTGGCCTCCGTTAGATCAGAGCTCAGTCAGAGGAAGGGATGGGGGCTGGTGGGGCTTCCTAGAGGAGGAGTGGATGTGAGGGCTGAATGTGGAAGAAAGGGGAATGAAAAGAAGGGAACTTAACTGTTATCAAGCACCTACTGGTTCTGCTGCTCTGGGCAGGGGAAGCAGGGAGGCCGTACCCCACCCCTTCTGGGGTGGAGGCAGTGGTTTCCCTGCCTTAAGACCCTCCACTGGGCAGGACATCCAATGGAGGTCTTGGCCTCATGGGCTTTGGGCTCAGACCACTCCAGCCTTCCTCATCCATGGCCTCACCCAGGACCCCACCTCCTCCAGCTCACCTCTGAACTATGACACTCCAATGTCCTTTAACTGCCTCCTTGCCTCCCTGGCTGCTGAAACTTGTCTTCCTTCCTTCCTGCAGGTGTGGCACTTGTCCTCCCACCTTTCCTCCTGCTTCAGAGAAGGGGAGCACCTTCCTAGGGCTTTTCATTACCTCCTCCTGTGGCCAGAGGTTGAGGTCTCTTCTGTGACAAAGTGAAATCTGCAGCAAACGCTCATCTCACACACACAAAGCCCTTCCCCAAGCTCCTGTCTCTCTCCCCTGCATCTCCCCCCCGCACTGCTCCCTCCGTTCTTCCCCTTCTCCACTCTGCTCTATGCCCCAAGAGGCTGACCTCTACAGACTGTATCAACGGACATCCTTGTCCTCGGGCTTCCAGGTGGGTTTGGCCAATAGGAGGCACTGGCAGAGATGAAGTGGGGGTGGGGGGGAGGAGAGAACAAGATATTAATTCTCCTGTATCTTTCCCTGTAGGGTCACCACCTCGGCTGACTGTGTTGCTTGACCAAAGGCCCTGTCCACATAGTCCACACAAACCTCTCCCTGAGTTCTGCTAACATCCTTCCTTCCCCTTTCCCCGTCAGGTCAGGGGGATCTGGAGATGGTAATGGCTCTCCAGCGGTGCTCGCTGGGGGTGCTGCACGAACCCCTGTTGGTTTCCCCAAACTCTGCCTGCTGTATATGGTCCCTGAAGCAAACCTGCCTCAAATTGTCCCATTTGAATGTGCCAGTTGTTCCCTCCAGGATCCTGACTGGGGTCCCCACTCTTCCCTCCCATCCCTGCTTAACCACATTCAGAGCATCCAAGCCCTCTGTCCTCAGCCCCCACTCTCAGGTTTCCGCCCTCATGATCTGCATGGCTCAATCTCTCAGCAGCTTTTGACACCATGGGCTATGCCCCTCCTCCTGACCTCCCCCCCCCCCCCCCCCACTGCTGAGGCATCATGCTTACCTGCTTCCCCTCCTACCTCTTTGGTTTCTCTCCTCTGCCTGTCCCTTAGATGTTGGGGGCCTCCAGGGCTCAGTCTCCAGTCTTGTTCTCCACTTTCTTCTGGGGAGACTTCATTCTCTCTCCCAGCTTCAGTGCCCTTCTACCCCACGGTACATGGATGCTTGCTCGGTCATCTTTGTCTTTAACCCATTAAAGACAAAGGTGCTTCTAGGTCCCTGCCTCAGGGGTCCAGCCCCCTCAGGCTGAACATGCCCCAAAACCTGCTTCTGGCTTTCCCTGCATATCTGCTCCTCCCCCAAGTGCCTGGACTTAGACCTCATCCTCTACTGCCTGGACCATGCCCATCCTCCTTCCAGGCCTCCCCACCCTCAATCTTCCGTCCCTGGTCCTGCCCCCTCACCAACCCCGAAGTAATATTCCAGACACACAGATCTGTCCGGGACCCTCCCCTGCGGTCCCCACCACACTGGGAGCAAGCTCCTGGCCTGGCATTCGAAGCCCTTTGTAATCCCATGTCTTCCTATCCCAAACATTCCTCCCAGTCTCACAGAAACGCTAAATCACCCGTGCATGGGAGGCTTCTGTGGATTGGAGCACATTCTTGCAGGAGTCAGCTCTAAGGCCTTCCCTGCCCTCCTCCAGGTAGGTGCCCCACCCCTCACCCCCCGGCCCGCATTCCACCTAGGGCTGGGAGAGTCTGCCCGGCTTTGTCTCCCCCGTCCCTCCTCTGGTGCGGGGCCACGGATTACAGCTGGTAGCGAGGACAGGTAAATGAGTGGGTGAGCGGATGAATGAATGATGAGTGAGTAAAGGATGTAAGGTGATCTGGAGGCGGGAGCTCAGAGAAGGAAGAGGGAGAGGGAGAGGCTGAGCCTGGAAGGGGCCTCAGACAGAGTCCAAACCCTCCGGGGGCCAGCTCCCTCATGAAGTGATGAGGTCTCTGAGCCCCTGGCTCTAAGAAAGACGCTCCCGGATTGGCTCAGGCTGGGAGAGGCGGGTTTCGGCCGAGCCACTAGTCGCTATTGGCTCACTTTCCAGGACCCTGCCCAATCAACGCGATCGCTTTTCTCCCCTCCCCACCACACCGCCTTTCTCCCGCCAGCAGCAGCGGAGGAAGACGGCGCCTTCTCGTTACCCTGGCAACCGTCAGCGGACCCTGTCACCCCGGCAACTGTTCGAGGCCTCCCGTCAGCCCTCTCCTGGGCCTCTTCGGTCACCCAGACAACTGCTACCCATTCCGGTTAACCATCAGCCCTTTCCCCGTCACCCTGGCAACGGTCACCAGACCCACCGCCCACCTTGGACGCACGGTCCTCATCCTGCACGCAGGCCTCCTCGCCCCAAACCTTCGCCCCAAGCTGAGGTCCCGGGTTCCCTCCTCCTCTCGCCCATTTCCCCGGCCCCAGAGGGGCACTGCTCCCACCCTGGCTGGGGGCGGGATGGGTAGGGCCCTGGGGGTTCCGGCTCTTGTCAGGGCTGTTGGACCGTCCGGTCCTGAAGCTGTGCGCAGCCCTGAGCCTGTCTCCTCACTCTCGCTCTTGGGTGGGACTGTTCAGCCGCTACAGGGAGCTTCTCAAAATGCAAACCATGTCCCTCCCCTGCTGAAAACCCTCCCTGGCTTCCCTTGAGAATCAAATCCAAACTCTTCGAAGCCCCTGGCGGTCTGGCTGTGGCCTCTTCTTCCACACGCCTCCCCCTCTCGCTCTGCTGCAGCAGGCACTAATCTCCACGCTGTTACTCCAGTAGCCCAAGCTTATTCCAGCCTCTGACCTTCCTATTTACTGCTTCCCACTCCCTGAAAGGTCTGTACCCCAGGTAGGGAAGCCTTTCCTGAGCCCTGTCACACACCTGCATAGCTCTCTCTGCCTCTTCTCAGTTAATTCCAGAATGGGGGCTTTGCCCTTGTTCGCACCCTATCCCTAGGGCCTAGAACAGCTCCTGACACATACGATGAGTGAAAGGATGTTACGTTGGGGACAAGGGAGGACAGAGCGGGTGACCAGCAGGCAGGCTTTGGCCAGGCAGGCCCATCCCAGAGATAAGAGAATGTATTTCTGAGGTCTGCTGGGTCCCCAGACTGATTTATCACACTGCTGCAAGTCATGACAGTGTTCCCAGAGGCCAGGAAAACGCTAGGGAGATAGAAGTTACTGCTGTGACCAGCCTGGGGCTGGGTGGTTCATCTTCAGCTTGTATGGCCCTCACTTGGAGGCTGGAGCCAGGAGTCCCCAGAAAGAATCAGCAGCAACTATGGTTAATTTGGAACAGAAGATTCCGGGAACTGGAGAGACAGGCCTCAGACCCCAGATGGCTATTCAGGGAGCTGGTCCCTTCCTGTGCCGAGTCCAGAATCTCACATATCCTAACAGAGCCAAGAGCTGTTTTTCCAGGGATCTTTCCCAGGCAGTGGCGAGAGAACTTGACCTCATAAGGCCTGGAGTCATGACCAGGAGGGAGATCATGGGAGCTGCCCAGGGCCTGGCTGGAGAGGAGTCTGGACATCCACCTGCCTGCCCATGATGGTCCTCCCTTGGTGAGCTGTCAGGAGCCAGCCCCCTACTCTTAAGCTAGGAATACCCTCATCAGCACTGTCCAACAGAACTTTCTACTCTGATTCAATTCAGCCCTTGAAATATGGCTAGTGTGACTGAGGAACTGAATTTTTCATCGTATTTAATTTTAATTAATTGGCATTTAAATTGACATAACCAGTCGTGGCTACCAGTACTATACTGGACAGAGCAGTATTTAGCTGAAGACTCAGACTGGAGGTGGAAGCCAGGTCAGAGTTCATGGTCTATGCAACTCTGGGCACTGCCTTTGGTGAGAAGAGTGGGGCCTCATGGAGGGGAGAGATGGGACACTCAGCATCCAGCTCCACACAGAGGCGTACCTGGTTCCTGGGGTCAAAGTGCTTGCTCACACATGCATACACTCATGACTGTGCGTGAGCATATGGGGATGGTGTGCCTGAGGGCACCCACAGATGCACTTGTGTGCAATCTAGGAGCTCCACACCTGTGTGCATCAGAAGTTCACCCGTGTAGATACACTGTGAGAACGCCCGGGTGCGTGCAAGCCAGTGAGCGAGCGCCGCTAGTCCAGCAGGTCTTGCAAGAAGGGCCACATGTACTGGTGCATTTCCTCAGGGTTGCTCTGGGGGATCCAGTGCCCCATGCCTGGCAGGATGTGGGCTTCCAGCCGGCCTGGCACAAAACGGCTGCTGATGGCCCCCACCAGCCCCTGCTCAAAATAGGGGTCCTTCTCCCCCCACAGCAGCAGGGTGGGTGTGGCCAGCTCCTGGGGCTCCAGGGGGAAGGTCCTGTGATCAAGACAGACAGGCAGGCAGAAGGACGACTGCCCCCACCCGCACCCCCAGAACTCTCCTGAGCTTCTGCCCTGGGTCTGGCCTTACCTGAAGAGGTTTCGGTAGTAGTTGAGGGGCCCAGTGAGGCCACCAGGCTGTGAGAAGCCATAAAGGAAGGCCTCGAGCTCGTTGGGGGTCAAATGTGGGATGCCCCTCTTGTGGTGGGTGAGGGTGGTCTTCAGAATCTGGGCACACAGCAGGACGCTGCCTTCAGTCCCACCCACGACCCTCCACCCAGCCCTGGGCCTTCACCCTACTGCACCTGGAAGTCAGACATGGACAGCAACTTCTCGGGAAGCCAGGGAAGCTGGAACAGGAATATGTAGTTGGAACGGAAGAACTGGCCCATGTGGCGCAAAGAGTAGTCTGGGGGGAAGGGAAGGCAGGCATGAGGCCTGGCTCTCGGGTGGCCCCACACCTCTGCACTCTACCCATACCCAGGTCATGCACACAGATGTGTCAACACTCAGGAATGCCACTGCTACCGGCCTGAGCCTGTGAGGACACTGGACGCTCCTCTTGGCCCAGGCACCAGCTTGCCTCTCTGACAAGTGGTCACTGTACCCACAGAATGGGGGCACTTTCCTCCACAGCTCCCGGGAGCCCGCACAGCCACTGGCGTGCTTCCCCCGCCCAGGCCTGGATGCATTTCCCCTGCTTCATTCAGCAAACACTTATTGAGCACCTACTGTGTACCAGGCCCTGTTCTAGACTCTGGAGACACAGCAGTGAATGGAACAGACAAAACTCCCTTGCCCTCAGGAAGCTGGAGACGGGGACAGAAAAGAACACCACCAAAAAAAAAAAAAAAAAAAAGAAAGAAAAAGAAAGAAAGAGAAAGAGAGATCATACAGCTATGACTACAACTCTGGGAATTCAAATCAGGTGATGTGATGGACAGTGGGTAGCCAGAGATGGCATCTCATGCTATTGTAGTTGCTTAGCTATCTATGTCTTCCCTGCCAGAAGAAAGCAAATTAACCTCTCTCTCCTCTGCTTCCCCATCTGGACCATGGGGATAATAACACTTTCATAGCTCAGGATGCTTGTGTAGGTTACTCTATGCAGGCTCCTTGTCAAAGCAATTGTAACCTGTAAGTGCTCACAGAAATATGAGCACTGTATTGTCACTGATTGTAGATTGGGAGCACCACGGGGGAAGAGACCCAGGTTCACCGCTGTGTCCCCAGCCCCTGCAGTGTTGACTGGTGGACAAAGAAGTGCGGGCACAGACACACACCCCTTCACACAGGCACATCCCAGCATCCCGGACTCCCCTACACACCTTGGTACACCGACATGGGGGCAGCGCTGACCACTGCCATCCGCTCCACCAGGGATGGGTAGTAGATGGAGAAATTCCAGGCTAGGAGTGCACCCCAGTCATGGGCCACAAGGATGCACTTGGAATAACCTGGGCGGGGGGGGGGGGGGGTCAGAGGAACTAGTGTAAGTGAGATGCCAGGAAGAGGTGAGGCAGGGGTGACAGACACCAGGGCTGGGATGGGGGGGCACATCCCCACCCAGGCCCAGAATGACATCCTGGATGTCTGCCATCAGCAGGTCGATGGTGTAACAGTCCACATCCCTTGGTGCATCAGAGGAGCCGTATCCCCGCAGGTCCACAGCCACCACATGGAAGCGGCTCTGGAACTCCCGGAGCTGGTAGCGCCAGGAGAACCTGTCAAGCGGTCCAGGGAGGGAGGTTGAGTCAGGGTCCCCAGAATACACCTCTGCCCTACGCCCAGCAGGGGCCCTGGGCCACCCCACCTTCCTGCCCTGAACTTCCCAGAAGGGAACCGCAGCAGGTGGGCTGCGCCATGGATCCAGGGCAGCCTCAACATGGATACTTCTTCATCCCATCCCTTCAGGGCCTCCTGTCCCCATCTGTCTTCATGTAGACCCCTGTCCCCGAGTGTCCTATCTAGACCCTATATACTTTGCACCCCCAGTCTGCCCAGCCCTTGTCCCTGCCTCCTTGGTGCCCTGGTGGTCCGGGCTTCACCTCCCCCTAGCCCTGTGGGTCCCTGGCCTCTGGGCCTCAGACATACCAGTTCTCCGGGAAGCCATGCAGAAACAGCATGAGGGGCCCGTTGCCCTGTCCAGCGGAGACATAGTGCAGTCGCAGGCCCGAACTCTGGGGGAAGGCACAGTCTGAGACTTGGGAATCTCCTCTTCCCCGGGCTTGAACACCCCTCTTCCGCCAGGCCACGTGCACACCAAGACTTGTATTCAACCGTTTGCCACCCCCGCACCGTCCCCACAACAGGCTCTTCGATCCTCGAAACCCCGGCGGCGCCCCCGCATGCTCACCCTGAGAGTCAGGAAGCAGTGCTCGCCCAGCGTGGGGTCGCTCAAGCAGGCAGGTGGGGTACGCCGGGGGCGCCCGCAGCAGCCGCGTCGGGGCCGGCACAGCACGTGCGTGAGGGCGATGCAGCCATAGACAGCTGCGGCCACCAGCGCCGCCGAGAACACGAGGCTCCACATGAAGGCACGAAGCAGCTTCAGAGTGAGGCGCGACGGCGCCAGCAGCGCCGTCACCACCAGCTCGGGCATGTCGTCGCGTCCTGGGACGACCGCGATGCCGTCTGGGGTGTATGGGCGGGGGACGCGGGCAGCAGCACCGAGGCGGGATCCGGGCTGGGGACCCCGCCGCCTTTGGTCTGGGGCTCCCCGGTGCTGTCGGGGTTTGAGGAACACACCGAGAGAAGAGGCGGGCGGCTCAGACCGAAACCGCCACCGCGAACGACTCACCTAAGGGCTAGGTAAACACCCAGGCGCGACAGTGACAGGGAGCAAGGCTTGAGGTGCGGGGGTGGAGCCTGCGAGGACCAGGCTCGTGTGGTTGGGGTGGAGCCTTGGGGAGAAGGGATGCTAGGGGCTAGGGCTGTGGGCGGGACCTAGAAAGGCTTGGGCGGGACTTAAGAAAGGGACGGGGCCTAGTAGGACTCCCGAGTTGGGTGTGTGGGTGGGGTCTAAAGTCTAGAGGGAGCTCAGGTCCTGCAAGAACGGGAGACAGGAGGTGCAGTGGGTGAAATGGGCGGAGCCTAGAGCAAAGGGGCGGGGCAATGCAGGGTAGGTGCGGCCTACCAGCTGGAAAGGTGGGCCCAACTAGGCCTAGGAGCGAGGTATGGGTTAGGGGCGTGGCTTAGGAGGGTGGGAATGAGGGTGGAGCCTAGAGAAGGCGGGCCTAACGTTGGGCGAAGAAGGCCCGAGGCTGGGCCTGGATGACTTCGGTGCGAGAGCTGGGCCATTGAGCCGCCAGTCGGCCTGGGTACGGGCCAATGAGACGGAGGGGCGGAGTCAGAACTAATATGGCGGGTCAGGTGGGCCCGGAAGCGGAAGGGGGGGACAGGCAGTGCCGTGCCTGGGGTTAGGAGGGAGGCGCGGGCGGTCGCCGCGGCCCAACGAAGCCTCGGGAGCCCCTGTCGCCAGCCCCCCTCTGGTGGCTCCCCGCCCTGGAGCGCGCGACCCTCCCCTCGGTCTGGCTCCGAGAGACCTGGCACCACCTTCACCAAGCCCTGGTTCCAACGGTGGTCCAGGGGCCTCTACCCCACGCTGGCCTCCAGTTGGTCCAGCGGACGCGTCGGCCCGCCCCTGCACAGCTGTGATTGGACAATGGCGGTCATTGATGTGCAGGCGACAGGTCCCGCCCGGGACCCAATCCGCAGTTGGTGAGGTCGAGGCTCAGCCAATGGCGACCAAAGAAGGCGGGGAGACCAACTCCTAGAGGGCAGGGCCCGCCCCGGCCGCCGGAGAACGGGGCTGGTCGCATCACTGGGGCTCTGGGCGAAAGAGGAAGCAGAGCAGGGCTGGGCGAGCAGGGCAGCTTCTTCCTCCTCCAGTTTCGCAACCTTCCTCCCAAGATGCTGAACATTTCAAGGTCGCTAATCATTTAACCCTTATAACAACCCTATTAAGTGTAGGCACTATTATTACCTTCCCGTATTATAGACCAAGAGCCTGAAATTCGGCAAATGACTTAATGTCATTTGCCTAAAGCCTAACAGCTGGCTCAACAGCAATCCAGGAGTTGAGAAAAGCAGCAGTCTTCGGCTCCATCTTTCCTTCCGACCGGAGGCAGCCACTGGAACGATTTTCGCTTTCTTCTTTCGCACACTTAGCTATCTCTACATGTGCTTATGTGGCTATTTCTTGATTACCAATTTGGGGCATTGACTATCTCATTGTCACCACCACTGCAGGAGCTGTATCCATGGTTAGTTTTCCTATTGGTTTCCTCTAACTTTACCCCCTTTTTATCACCTCCCATCTTCCCTTACACCTACCACTGTTAACCTTACCTTTGTAGTTCCAAAGCTGCTAAACATTATACTTGTCCTGGGACCATAAGTAAGTCCATAGGTCCCTATTTAAAGGGAAATAGTGGTTTATGTGGTTCTGCTTCATTAACAATGCATCTCAGAGCGGAAGAGACGTCTATATTGCACAAACGTTTGTTTGCCTTGCATTTATCACCCACCTTTTCTTGCATGATTAGCCTGTATCATGGCTTTGATTTCATTTACGTTTTCCATCAAATCAGTTCTCCAACCACTTGATGATCCCGGTATCCCTCCTGAGTCCTCTAACCTGGCTGCATTTACCAGCCATGGCTGGTGGGTGTCTGTGGACCTCCCTTCTGCTGCTGCTACAGAACACTGACTCCTACATTCTTGCTACCGCCCCCCCCACCCCGCCCAATCTCTACCCTTAAGCAAAAAGACAGCAGTAGTCACAGGATGATAATTTTATATTCAGTACAAATGTTTATTTTTGCAATGAGAACTGCACAAAAAAAAAAAATTTAGTATATAAGTGAAAAGTCTACGAATTCCCTTCTACAAATGTCTAAGGTGTTTAATACAAGTCTCAGATTCACTGACATAATTATTGGCCAAGCGATCCGTGCATACAGTACAGTATGGGCTTGTACACACCTCTAACTCTTGTATTGAACTAAGATTTCTAGTACTGTGGGAGAGACTGGGAAATGGCCAAAGAAATTAAATAGTAGATCCAAGTTCTAATTACAACCCAGTTAAGAGAAACACCCATCAGGGAGGTGTGGAAAGGGCCATAGCAGAATTAAATCTTTAGAAGGAAGGTGCAGACAAAACCATTTCTCCAGCTAAACAGTCAGACTTGGCCTGGGGAAGTTTCTGAACAAAACACAGAACAAAAATGAGGAGGTGGGATGAGATGGAAGAAACCCCAAGGAACCAAAATATAAGTCACACTTGAACCAGCACAGTGGCTTATGAGGAAGTGCTGTGGGAGGGAAAGGGGGCAGGATTGCGTAGCAGGAGTGGGGCAGGTCTCCGGCTGAATGCCTGAACTACATACACCATTAGCTGAGGTTTGGCAGATTCCAAACACAAGATACAGGGTCTTTCTGGTTGAAAAACAGAAAGTGGGATGTGGGTTAATAGTGCTGGAAATGTTTCAATCACTTTGTGTCTTTGCATACGTATAAATCACATACTTTCATCCTACATCCTGGGGGCCGCTCTTGGGTACTGCCTTTGCCCTGTGGCTGGCGCGTGTGTGTACAGATGGGTACACGGGCAGACTGCAGGGTGTCCACCTGGCAGGCTTTCTCAGGGAGGAATGGGTGCGTGTGTGTGCTTGGGGGGATGGGTGGCGAGGATCCTATTTTGGGTGATGTACACTTATCTAAGAATAACTGGTTAACCCTGAGCTTAAACGAAAGGAGTAGTTCAGTAGAGGCAGGCAAGGTAGGAGAAGTGGCTCAAGTCCTCTGGCCGAGTGGGGGACCAAGATGGAGGAAGGGCAAAGGGGAAGAACACTGTCTGGAGTTTGACCAGGTTCTGCTGGAAGAAGCCAACCTAGGCCAGGGTCCACAGGAAGAATGGGTACTTGGGCTCCCTGACACAGCTTCAGCTTATAGGGGTCAGCTCCTGCCCAGGGACAGTAGGGACAGGACACGTGGTCCCCTGTCGGTAGATCTTGTACAGAGGTGGTGTGGGGGGCCCCTGGGCCTAGCCTAGGCCAACAGGTGGTTCACAAAGAAATGTCAGGGAGACGCCAGCATTAAAAAAGAGAGATGTGTTTATTCCATGATCAGTACAGACCAAATGCATATTCACCGTATGAAAGTCAAACCAGTCAGTGACTCCAGAGTTTGGCCAACACTGAGGCACCAGCGTCATGGTGTAGAGTGGGTTCTCATGGCACACGTAACCTCACCAAGGGCTCCAATTATAAAATTAAAAAAAAGCGGGGGAAGGGGCAGCCGGTCGGTAGGGCCAAGCGCCAGGCGGGGAGCTTCTGCCTCAGTCTGTGGCCTGTGGCCCCTTGTGCCCACCACGTCCCCTGGCCCTTCCTCTCCTGGTAAAAAAAAAAAAAAAAAAACAAAAAAAACCCACAACAACAACTCAGAAACAGATTTGACGTTAAAAAACAAAGAAGCAGCCAACGAATGGCGGGGAGAAAAAAAAAGGAAAAGAAAACGTGGCTTTCTGGTTTTATAATTAAAAATAGACTAGTAAAGTTTGAAACTGAGTAAAATATAGGCAGTTTTTTTGTGTGTTTTGTATGTTTTGTTTTGTTTTTTTTTGTGGGGTTTTTTTTTTTTTTTTTGAGTTTTTTTACACCAGTTTGGTGGAGTCACCAACAAACTTCAAACAAAGATATGCCAACTATGTTTCACTACACAGTACAGCCACGGTCACACACTACCCACAGCGCGGTGGCAGCCGCCGCTCAATGAGGAGACAATCACACCATTTCAGAGATAAGCAGTGCCATTGTGTCTGGAGGAGAAGAGAGAATTAAAAATAAAATAGAATCCAACAAAAAATATATATATAGAAAAAAAAAAAGAACAGAAACACAGGTGGGAAGGAACTGACTTTGGTTGGTGGCCTCACTCGCCGGGCGAGGCCGGCCCACACACACGCGTGTGACAGTCACCTCGCTCCAGATTGCCATGGACACACACACACCTCCACGGCACTATTCCCTTTTGCACAAGCGAACACTTACAGAGAGCGGCTCTCGATTAAAGGCTTGTGGGGGGAGAGGAAGGGAGGGGTGGGGTCTGTTCAAGGCAAAGTCAGTGCCAGCAAGGGGGTGGGCCAGCGCCCTCGCCACCTCCAGCTCTTGCAGGCCTGCCCTGGTCTCCTGGGTGAGGGCAGGGGCAGCTGGGGTGTGGAGGACTCCCGGCGGGCAGGACGTCACAAACGTCACGTTCTTGGGGACAGTAAACCAGTCACGGTGGCGGCAGCAACGATGTCCTGTGTATACTGTGTAGACATTTGGCAGAGAGAAGGGCCTCTGCCCCACACGTGGGGACTTGGGGCTTGGGTCTGGCCGGCACTTGCTCGTGGCGAGGCGTGCTCTGAGCCGACGTCCTGTGGGGCGGGGTGGGGGTGGGGGTGGCGGGACGTCCGGCTGGCTGTAAGGCAGATAGGCTCTGCAGTCCTCAGCTGCCCATCAGGCCTGCCCCAGGCATAGCATGCAGGAGAGCCAGGCCCGGAGTTACCCCCTTGCCACTGCTACTGCCTCCACTGCTGCCCCTAACACTATGGAGAGTCAACGTTTTGCCAGGAAATCAAAGTCAGAAGTCACCTAGGTGCTCTCAGAAAAGATTTTCTTCAAATATTGACAATAGATCACTCTGGAAATTCATGTCAATGGTAGCTGCCATCTGGAGGAGAGAGGAGAGCAGGAGGGAGTGAAACTCAGTGTCCTGCCCTTGCTGTGGTTCCCAAACCCTCACCCCTGACCTCCAGCATGGGCTATTCCCTCAGGGCCCACACCCCAGAACCTCCCCTGCACTGGGCCAGAGCACCTCTGAGGCCCAGAGGCCAGCATGGCGCACATAAGAAGGAGCTCTGCCCTGAGTACCCACCCAGTGGCTCTCTGCTTGCACCCCACTTCTTGGGGAGAGAGCCTCCCTGCCCACTCCAGGTTCAGGGTCCCCTTTCTCAACTCCTCCAGGGGTAGATCTCTGCCCAGCAGTGCCCACCAGAGTCCCCCAGCTCACCGCTTCCCGGCGCCTTCGCTCTTGCTCCTGCTTTCGGGCCAACTCCCTCTGCTGGTCCAGCATGGACTGGGGCTGGGAGCTCCGGGCCTGGGGAGTGGCGGCAGCGGCTACAGCAGCTGCCTGTTGCTGCTGCTGCTGCTGCTGCTCCTGTCGCTGCTGCTGCTGCTGCTGCTCCTGGCGCCGGCGTGCCTCCTCGTGGGCTCGCCGGGCCTGCTCTAGCGCATCTTCATCCTCTCGGCTCCTGAGCAGAGCAGGGCTCCGTGTCACGTGGGGATGAGTGCAAGCCCTGGGAGCCCCACAACCTGCCCAGAGCCCGCGCCCACCTCATGCGCTCCTGCCGGAGCCGCTCCTTCTCCTTCTCTGCGTGCTCAGCCTGCGCCTTCAGGGCCTTCTCGCGTTCCTCCTTCTCCCGGGCCGCCCGGCGGAACTGCTCGAAGCTGTCACTTGATGACTTGGCTGTGGAGGACGGGGTGGTGGGATGCTTCTGCACCAGGCTAGCCCAGGAGCCCATATTCTTGATTTTTAGGTCCTGCGAGGCAGAGAGACCAGGGGGCCAGTGAGGGACCCTGCTGCAACTGGACTCCTCCAGAGAGGCCCAAAGTCTGAGGACACAGCTACCAAGGCATCTCCTTGGGGTGGGGGTCAGGGGTACTCACGGGTCCACTGTTCCTACCTTTTTGGGTGCAACTGGCGTCTTCGGCTCCTGTTTCTGTTTGTCCTTGTCAGCGGCCCCCGGTGGGGGTGCATTCTGCTCAGGGGGCCGAATCACAGGCCTCCCGACATCCACGGGCTTCATCTCAGGCCCTGGAACACAAATAGCCCATGGGCCTGGGCCCAACCCACCTCAGTGGGGCACGGTTGACCGGCCCACAGGAAGCTCACATCCAGTGCAGGCCTGGGGGCCTCAACCTCAGCTGGGATTGGAGAGGGCACTCACGCTGGGGCAGGTGGACGGGGGCCTTGATGCTCTCTGGGTGCTTGGGGGGTTCTGGCCGCAGCGAGGGGCTGAAGGGCTCACTGCGGATGATGGGTGAGTGGATCTTCTCCTCCTTCACCACCACCAGGGGCTGGGGCTGGACCACGGAGGCTGCACGTAGCTCCTGGGACGGCACAGGCATGGCAGCTGGTGAGGTGGATGGGCGCCCCTGGCCCCAGCCTACGCCCATCCCTGGGGGCTGTGGCCCAGCCCTGCCCTTTACCTGCTTCTTAGGCTGGACGTTTTGCTGGGGTGGTGACTGGTGGGTCAGACTCTGGAACTGTGGCATCTGGGGGGAATGTATCATAAGCGGGGAGGGGGCTTCACGGAGGTGACCTAGGAGAAGGGACAAGGAGCTTATCAGCATGTCTGGTATGGAGGCCGCCGGCCCTGGGCCCAGCCAGGCCCTCCCAACCCAAGGGAAGCCCCACAACGGCTCAGTCCCTTGCATGTCAGGCCCTGTGCTCAGAGTGCAGCAGGGCTTTGTGGAGCCATGAGCGCAATCCTGGTGTTTGATACCACTGTGTGTCAGAAAAAAACTTTCCATTAGGAAACTTTAGGAAGCGCAGATACATCTGATCCCAGGTGGGATCTGAGCTTGATTATCTTTTAAAAGCTCTCCAGGTGGTCCTATGGTATGGCCTGGGTCAAATACAAGGGATGTCAATAACCCCACAGAGCAGGCAGCCTGGGCTCCCGGCTGTCCCCATGTGGCTAGGCCGGTCTGCCTGGACAGCTGCTTCGGGCCTAAGGCTAGATCCCCAGGAACCTCCCCAATACAACTCAACCTGCAAGGCCCACACAATGGGGAGAAGCCTGGACCTGGCCTACACCACAACAGAACTGGCAGAACAGGTGTTGGGCTCATGGTTCTTGGAGAAAGTGGGCCAGCCCACCCACCTTCATCCAACCAAAGGCTGGGGGGACCCAGGCAGCCTTGGCCTGGGCCTGCCAGCAATCTGCAAACACACAACTGCAACAGCCTTCTGTCTGGGTGGTTCCCTTGGGAGCACCTGCTGAGGCCGACCTGGGCAATGGCAGGCTCTCAGGCCTATGACTTGCAGAAATCTCCTGCCTGCTAGAAGCTTCATCCAGCAGCACCTAGAGGGGAGCCCAGTAGCTCAGGGGCGGTGCCTCCAAGTTGGCCTGGTGCCCAGGGATGCTTGCCAAACCTCCCTGGACTCCAACAACTTGGTCTTTGGCCCAAAGCCCCCAGCTATGCTCCAACACATGTCACTCCCTGTGACTCATTCCAGGCCACAGAGACTCGGGGAGAGATGGGCCCAGAGACTCTAAGCAAAGGTAGCCAGAGGGGACCTGCCCTGCCCCACCACAAGTGCTGACTCCTCCGAAGGCATCTCATCACCTGCCCACTACTGGTTTCCACAAGGAAACCCTGTCTTGCTTGAGGGTGGAAAACAGGCACATTTGCAGAGCTGCTGGGACCACCACTGGTCTTTCCCAGGGAGGACAGCCAGCTGTTCTCAGCTCAGGGTACACAGTGATCCACTTGGCACCTGGCAGCTTTTGCTGGGTTTAGGAGCAGTCACAGCCTAAAGTCAACAGCTTTATTCAATTTGTAGGCGGCACTCACGGGATACCACCCCCCACCCCCCACCCCCAAGCCAGGCTGCATGATCTACATGCCAAGTCCAGGAACGTCAATGTGTCACCACACCATGAGGCATCTACTAGAACACTGCCCCACCGTGGTCAGCCAAAACATTTTGGTCAGAGACACCTAGAAAACAAGTGCCCAGGAAAAGCAAGAGGACATGGCCTGCCCAATGCTGTTGACTGGAAAATGGCAGCCTAGATCAGGCTGGAGACTGGGAGCAGGAGACAGCAATGATTCCTGGGTGAGTCGTGAGCTACCTGTGAGCTTCAGCCTAATTCTCCCTCCCAGCTCCACCAGGGGGGCCTCCTAACACCAAAAGCCGAGCACCTGTTTCCATAGGTTCCCAAACAGACCACACTGCCCCGACCTGCTCATGGCTCTGCCTGGACCTCACACCCCACTGTTTGTTAAGCTAACTCCTGCTCATCCTCTGGTCACCTCCTCCAAGAAGCCTGCCCCAATCCCCAGAGGCGGAGCAGGTGCCTCCCCTGGGCTTCTGGCCTCCTCACCTAGCAGGTATCACAATGCACTGTTAATGCACTTGACTGTGAGTTCCAAGAAAATGGCCCACTGGGGCCTTAATCTGTCATCTCGGCTTGCACGCAAGATGGACACCTGATTAAAACACTGCATCAAGTATCATCGCCCCCTTTCAGCTGCCTCTCTCCAACCAACCCAGAGCCTTCGAGGCTCAGCTTTGAGCCCATCTCAGCCTGCAGCACAAACTGACCCTTCTGGCTTCTTGAGGACCAAACTCTAGACCTAGCGCCAGCCTCCCCAGAACCCAGGGGCAGGACGGTAGTGCTGGTGGGGGGACACTTACCAGTTGAGTAGGGGTCTGACTTGTGGTGCCGGGGTGAAGGGTGATGCTGGATGACTTGTTGAGGCTTGGCGGGCTGCGGCGGGGGTGGCTGCTGGCCCGTGGGTGGGTGGGGGGGCTGCTGGCCTGGGGGCGGTGGGGGCTGCTGGATATGGGTGGGGAACTGCATGGGCTGCATATGCACGGGCCGTGGCGGGGGCTGGTGCTGCTGCTGGGGTGGCGGCTGTGGCTGGGGCGGTGGCGGAGGTGGCTGCTGCTGCTGTTGTAGCTGCTGCTGCACTGAGGGGTGGGGAGGTGGGGGCAGAGGGGGCGGGGGCTGGGACTGCACCTTCACGGAAGGGAGTAGTGGTGTGGGGGGCTGCACCTTCTGCAGCTGCTGCAAATAGAGCTGCATCTGCATGGAGGTGAGGGGTGGGGCAGGCGGATCTTCATCCTCCTGCAGCAGCACTTGGGGGGGCTGAGCCATGGGGGGCTGCGGGAGTAGGGGAGGCTGGGCCAGGGCGGGTGATACGGCCGGGGGACGGGCAGTCTTGGGGGGGAGGGCGGCAGCTCGGTTACTGGGCCGTGATGGCTGTTGAGGCAGTGCGTTGTGCAAAGCTGGAAGGACACAGTAGCAGGGTGGTGAGGCTCACACACGCCGTGGCCCCCGGGGTCTCCTCCATCCTGACCTCCTACTTGTCTCCCTCCAACTGGCAACCTCTCCACCATCCTTGGTTTCCCAAAAGCTCCAGAATAAGGACAGCATCCAGGGAGGTCTACAGGATCCGGCCCCTCACCATCTTGCCCCGTGCTCCACGCCCCCAACTCTCCTCCCTTCCCTTCCCTCCAACTGCTGCACTTGCCCTTCAGGTCTCAGAGCAAGTCTTTCCTGATTCCCACAGGTGTGTCCGCTCTCGGATGAGGCTGTGCGCCCTCTCAAACCCCTATCCCTGACTGGGAGCTACAGAGGATCACATATTTTTCCATCTCACACCACGCCTGGCCCAGCAGAAGATCTGAATCAGTGTCTTCTGTACCCAAAGCACTCTCTCTCTGTGCAAGGCCTGTTCTGGGGCCTCTCGTGTAATTTCCATAATGGCCCCGGGAAGCTGCTAACCTCCCTTTAGAGACAACTGAGGTTAAGAGGGGTTCTGCAGGTCGCCCAGAGTGCCCTGTCACTGTGGTAAGACCAGGGTGGGAAGAGAACCTCCCCACACTGTTGCGGGTGTGGTTGCAGCTCACCTGGAGGAGAGACCACCGAGTGCTGGTTGAGATGAGGCGGAGTGCTGTGCTCGGGAGGCTGGGGCAGGTGAGGGGGCAGCTCGGGCTGCGGCAGGTGCAGGATGGGCTGGGTGAAGTGGCCAATGGGGTCGAAGACACTGCCTGGGAGTTGGGGTTCCAGGACGGGCACCTGGGTGGCGATGAAGGGTGGAGGCGAGGACTTCATCGCAGGGGCTGCCTGCTGTGGCATGGAGGGCGGAGGGGGCGGGGGCGGGGGCTGCTGCTGTGGAGGTGGAGGCGGTGGGGGCTGCTGGGGAGGCGGTGGGGGCTGCTGGGGCACAGGGGCCGGGGCCTGCTGCATCTGCTGATGGTGGTGGTGATGGTGCTGCAGACAGACAGACAGACAGGCTGACGTCAGGCAGGCCAAACCCGTCTGGGTCAGACACAGGGTCCCTCCAGGGCCCCAAAAGACAGGTGGCCACTGCTCACCTGCTAAAGGACACCCCCGAAACCACATACCTTCTTCTGCTCCCTCCCGGGGTGCCCCTTCTTTTTTGACTTCGGAGCCATCTCTGTGGAGGAAAAGAGAAGGTGGTGAGCCTACGGGGGAGAAGACTGGGAGCTGGCCTTGAACGCAGAGCAAGGAGAAAACAGAGGATGAGTTCAGGAGAAGGACCGGTGACAGTGAGAGGGAGGGTGGCTGGGTTCTGTCTGGGATGGAAGTTGGTCACAGGGGAGGGAAAGACATGTGGGGTGCCACCTACCCAGTTGCCTGCTGCTTTTTCCTAGCAGGGACCATGCCTGAAAAGCTGCCTGCCAATCTCCGGACCACCAGCTCCGTTAAAAGATGACACCCAAATGCACTGGGAACTGAGCTACGAGAAACCTCCTTGCCCAACTTCTCCTCCAATTTGCTGGTCAGAAGCCTCTACAGTGACCTGAGCATCTGCACCCCAACCTGCTTTGCCTTGCAACAACCATGGTGTTTGAAATGATCTTGTCCATTTTACAGATTAGCAAAGTGAGGCTCAGAGAAGTTAAGGGACTTGCTCTGGTCACACAGCTAAAAAGTAACAACTCGGTGGCCTCCAACTGCATTGCCCTCTGAGGCTCGCTCCTTCCCACCCTCCCAGACGAAACAGAGATGCGTGAGTTGGGCTGAGAAAGACCACTGGTGCCAGCATGGGCCAAGGCCTGGCCACAGAGCCATGGGACAGGTGAAGAGAGTGCTGACAAGCATGAGCGCTTTGTGGAGGAAGAGAGAAGCCAGCCAGCCAGCCAGCCTCCCTGGACGACGCAGGAGCCAATGGGGGAGGTACTCAATGCCATTGCCAGCAGAGGAGGACGACACTGGCCAGACTCCCCTTCCTCTCAGGAGACCAGCCTCAGAGAAGTTCCTGTGTTGGGATACAGTCAATGTGCTGCAGGGAGAAAGCAGTATGTGTCCCGGTTTCTCAGGAGCCAATGGCTTGTTGCCACCACTGTGTGGATAAATCTGGGGTGTGCCTGCCTCTGTGAGGAGTGTGCAAGAGCCAGCATGACTCCCTCTGCCCCCACTCTAGAAGCTTATGCTAAGGAACTTTTGCCAGCTGGATGCCCCTTGCCAAACACTGCTGGGTGTAAACCTCAGAGGAGAGAAAGCCCAGCCAGTGCTCAAGGGCTAGGAAATGAAGTCACCAACCACCAGGTGGGAGGTAGGACCCATGGTGCCTTTCAGATTCCTGTCACTGAGAGGCACCTCATGGCTTTGCCTGGCATTCCCTGAGCTCCTTGCCAGGGTGTTGGCTCTTGCTGCTGGTGTTGGAGGACACATGCTTTTGCCCAAAGCGGGGCTAGCTCCACTGCTAGCTCCAAAGCTGCTTCATGGAGGGCCGTGCTAAACTTCTGTGAGGTGCACAGCCTTGGTGCGACGTGTCACCAAAAGGGATGAGAAGGGACTTTGTGCCCTGCAAAAGCTCACCATTCCATGCAAGTGATAAGACAGTGCCACAAAACTCAGCAGCTACAGACATGTCTCATACAAATGGCAGCGACTAGGGACACCTGGGACACAGGAACTGTAGGCCCAGCCCCAAACCCAGACTTGAGAGATGCCAGGATACAGGGCGCAGAACTCTTTGGGTCACATACAAAAGCTGGTGAGGACACTCTTGAGGGTCACACATATAAAAGGGAGCCATCTGGGTGATTTGCAGGATCAGGCCACAGGGTGTCTGGCAGCCGCAGGATGGAAAAGGAGAGGCTGGAGGCCCAGGACCAAGCGGACCCTACACACACAGGGATAAAGCATGGTACACAGAGGCTGCTGACCCAAGGGAGTGGGAGAGAGAGGCCAGAGCATTCCTCCAGGCTGGGCTCCTCTCCCAGCATGGATTCCAGTAACAGAAACTGCAGCTGGGGAGGCTGGGGGCGGCTGCTTGCATGCTGGCATGCCTTTGGAGGGAGGGGACCAATGGGTCAAGTCTGACCAGGAGAGGCCACTGTGTCATGGGGAGAAGGCTGGGCAGGGTAGGGGTGGCCTGTCATCTCATGGCCTTGGGAGGAAACACTTTTTTTCATCACAAAAGAGGGACAGTGGCTCTGAACCCACACCATCTCCCTGCAGCCATGAGCAGAGAGGCCCATCTGGGAACTAGAGGGGAAAAAGTGCAATGGGGCCCTTAAGGATCCAGGGAGTGGCTTTCAGCTGCCTTAGAAAGGTCCCTGGGAGTACCATCCCAGGGCTCCACATAAGTGCTGGGAGGGGCAGGCCTAGAGTGGGAGAGAAGGTGGGAGGTGCACAGCAGACCACCAGGACAAGAGGACTAAAGGGGCCAGCAGTGGGGACCAAGGGGTGCTGGAGCCTCTTTGGGACAGCCACATCTGGCTCACGTGTCCTGGGCCTCATGCTGGAGTTACTGGTAGGAAGACAAGACAGGAAGTGCACAACTTCACAACACACCAGCCCCAAGACACCCCCACACAAAACTCTCTAGAAAGGGTTACATGAAGATGGCCTCAAGTACTGTGTGATCTTTATTCCATAAAAATCTTGAACTCAACACAAGTTTCATCTTTACATAGGATGGTAATTGTACAAAGAATTAAAACGTTTTTGTAAAATCTGATTAAAACACTGATTTCTCCCCACTCCCCCACAACTCAAGGGAAGGAGACAGGATAGAAGGTAAGGGCAGAGGTGCGTAGCCCCTCAACTGAACCGGCTGGGAGCCTCAGCACCAGCAGATGCCCAGGCCTCCCACCCCTCCTACAGCGACTCCTCAGGCCCGGCTGGCACCTCCCACTGTCCGCATGCTGGAGGCTGCCGACAAGGCGTGAGTGGGCTTCTGCTCTCTCTGCTCTGTTCCTGGGGCACTGGGCATAGGTGACAGCTTGAATCTAAAGATCAGGTTCTCTGCCAGACGGAAGCCCCACGGGCAAGAAGGACGGGATCCCTGGACAGCGAGGCTGCAAGGACCACGCAGGACAGCTGGCCCGTGGCTACAGCCCATGTGCACACGAGTGGGAAGGAGGGGTGGGGAGGCAAACAGGCCGACACTGTGGGAATCTAGCCTGACTTTTGTTCTAAGACAGAAGAATCTTCCCAGAATGACAATACCAGCAGCTTCCCAACTGTCCTGTGGGAATCTCCGGGCATGAAGCTCCCTGACCCCAGCCAGGCTGAGTTGTACTGGGAACACATCAGGAACAGGCCAAAGGGCAGCTCAAAATAGTCTGTTTGGCGAATGAGTTCGACTGGAAGCTGACCGGCTACAGGATCAGGGAGCAGCCTAGGAACTCCCAAGTATCACTGCAGGGCCCTGGAGGCTCTGGGGAGGCTGAACCGGGAACCCAAGGCCAAGGCCAGTCTGGGGCAGTTAGAGCTGCTTGGGCCCAAGGCCCCAAGGAGCTGGGGAGGAGTGCCAGGGTTTCCACACAGGCGGTGGCCAACTGCACCTCCTCAAGCCTGCTTCCAGCTCCAGCAGAAGGCAGACTCCAAGATGCCAGGAGATGGTTAGGCCTTGAAGAAGTACACACAAACTATATATAAAACAAAAAAAGCTCTCTGAAATGCAGATGCTATTCCTTAGGGAACTTTTCACGTCAGGCAGTTTTCTGTTGAGATGCTGGATTCATGACCAAAAAAGGGCCGACATTTATTTTTAGAGCGAAAAAAAAGCCTATTTAGTGCCTCTCAGAGGGCTTGGATTATGTGGCCACCCTGACCTGCCCCATCCCCAGCAGCTGTCATCACTCTAGGGGACTGAAGACTAGGAGACTACTTGCATGTGCATGGAACAGGGCCCGAAGGCTCTGATGCCCTCACGATTGACTGGTCCAGTGCTCTGGGTTTCAAGAACCCTTTCTTGCCACTAGCCCAGATCCCAACCCCCAACAAAGGAAGGATGATGGGCTAGAGGAGCCAGGTCAACTGGCTACACGGCCACTCCTCCCCAGACGCCCCTCACTAATGGCCTGCCTGGCAGCTCCTGGAGCCTGCTTCTAAGTACCTGGGAAGGGAGGGATTGGGAGGCAGCTTAGGAAGTACTTTCCCTATGTGACTTTAGGAGAAGAGGCCAAAGAAGTTGGGAAAATGCCCAACAGAAACAGTGGGAACAATGAAAACAGAAAGGAGGACTCCAGGGGGCTGTGAATCAGCTGTGGCTGGTGACAGCCTCTGGCTAATAGAGCCTTATAGGTCACCAGAGAGAAGGCATGCTGAGGGACAGCCCCAGTGAGCCTTTGGGCCCAGCTGGCCTCGCCTCTAAAGCCCCATTCCTCACTTGGGGAAGCTCTAGATGTTACAGTGTTCTTCCTTAGGGTGAATGAGATCCTCCCTGGGCTAACGTCATTGCAAGGTCCAGGAGGGAACCAGTTAGGATCCAGAGTCCCCAAAAAAGAGGGAGGGATGAGGAGAGAAAACATATTTGTGTTGGGGTCTTGCACACGGAGCAGCACCACATGTATGCGTGTGCAGGGGGGACTGTCATCACCCTCTGGGAGATGCCACCCACCCAGAGGACCCCAGACGACCAGGGAGGCGGGGCAGGACAGCCAGGCAGTCTTTACACAGGAGGCCCGGGCGGGCAGCCAGGCAGGCAGCCTTCCCGGAGGCGGGACTAGGCGTGAGCTGCTGGACATGACTAATCCACCCCAGGGGACAGGCCCAGGGCTCTGAGGAATTCCATAACTTGATGGAGTCCTGTCCCTTTCACGGAAGAAAATGGACTTAAGCTATAGCTTGCTGGGAAGGAATCTGGAACTGAAGACCGTTTTATTAAGAGTCCGTGTCCAATGATTAGGCAGGACCTACATAGAGGGAGAGAGAAACCAGTGTGAGAGAAATGGTGTGGAATGTACCGTTCAAGTCATAAGAACAGAAGAACCGCAGACCAAGCCAGCCTCCTGTGCCCTGCTTGCTGTCAGGGCACGAGAGAATAGCCGCAGACTAGGAGTTCCACCCCCTGCCTGGCCAGCTGCAGGTGGGGACAGACCCACCTTTCCCTTAGAAGGGCCTCGGATCTGGCACGCATGGATGTCTCCAGAACCGCCTGAGTCTGTTTATGCTGTTTATGCTTCTAGACAGAACTGCTTCCAGTAACAAGTTCCATATGTGCCGAGTGCATGCTGGTGTTTCCTTTACTGGTCTTTGCATCTGAGAGGCTACCCTGCCTGTCCTCCTTGCCGTCACTTCTGAAGACCAGCCTGGTATGCCATGCGCATTAGGCGCCCACTGATTCTGATCTTATCCCCCAGGGTCTGCTTTTCTGCACCTGTCTATTTCAAGGAGGTGATGCTGACCCTTCCTCAGGGCTTGGGTGGAGGTAGGAAAAGACCCTAAGAAAGATATGGAGTGCAGGACCTCTAGCTAACAGCCTCACCTCTGCATTCCTATAAACCGCAAGAAACAAACCAAAAAAAATTATAAAAAGAGGAGCCAGTTACATACACTGTTAAGGAAGAAAAAAACAAAAAATAAAAACAGGTTGAGAAAGAAAGTTGTCCCTTCTTTGTCCCAGGCATCGAATGCAGCTCCCCTTGATGGGGGAGGGGGTGTGGGGCTCGTTCCCACCCATATAGCAGAGCAGATGCTTCTGTTAGAGTCACAGATGCAACCAACACTGCACTCCCATGGTCCCCAAGTGCGCATGTGGGAAAAACCCGCCCACCGGCCGGTCTCTCATTCAAGGCACATTCCACAAGGCTCACCTTCGCCCATGAAGCCCTAAAATCCGTCCCTGCATGTGTGTGGGAGTGTGAGGGTCACCTGGCAGTGCAGGCAGACTGGCTATAGCCCCGTCCTCCAGATCTCTTCCTACCCCCACCCCCACCAGGGGACTTACCCCCTCCCCAAGAGCGTGCGTCACACCCTTGGAGTGGGCAGCAGCAGGCCCCAAGATGGGACTGGAACCGAGTCCTTCCAGGACCCCAGGGGGTCGGAAGCTGAGGCTGGTTGTCTGGGAAGAATGCCCCATGGCCTCTGTCTGCACTTTCCAGCTCAAATCTTTCCAAAACATCAAGCATTCCTTTTCCCCTTGGAGCTATTAAGAAACACCCACATGCTCCGATCCTGGGAAAAGGAAACCAGGAGACTAAAATAGCTGAAGCGTGCTCCCTCCGCAACTAAAAGACCAAAATTAAGTCCAAGAGAATTCCCTGAACTCCTGTCCCAGCCCAGGCCAGAGGTGCTCTTGAGAGTGACAGGAACTGTGTGGCCACCCCTGCCCATAAAGATCTGTGGGTGGCATTTGGGAAGAGCCAGACATCAGCAATGTGATGGGGTGAAAGCTTAAGATGGCTCAGGGGCAGTGGGAGGGTGGCACTTGTACCACCACCTTCTGTCCCTCAAGCTGATTCAGAGTTTAACCAGAATCAAAGCTCAGTGGAAGACCACGACTCAAGTAACAGCTGGGTTCAAAAGATGTCGTGGGACTGGCCAGCAGTGCTGCATGCTCCTGAACAGGAGGAGGAACACACAGTGGCCTGGGACAGAGCTGGAAAAGAAACACCCCCTCCGCCCCAGTCTGTGGACGCACTGCCTCCCTAAAGCGGCCTTGCCCCAAGGACCAGCCCCCATGTCCTGAGCAGCTAGCAGCATCCTTGTCTATGGACAGTGGCCAGAGAGGAGTCCACGTACCACTGCCCTAGCCCCAACTTAGTGCCTCTGGTTCAATTTCTTTTGGTGATTCATGTCTCAGGGCTGTGTCGGCAGAACTGACAAATATAGGCCCTTAGGAATTTCAGCACTAATCCAAATGGAAACACAAGAACAAGAAGGGCAAAACAATTAAGCCCCCAAACACCAAGAGAAATACCTTCAATGCCCCCCACCAGGCCCCATCCCCCGCAAGGCAGAACCACCTGTAACTGGTCAGAGAAATCTACCCAGCTCCATGGACCCAGCACGAGCAGCTGCTGGAGGAGCTGCCCGGAGAGCAAGTGCAGGTTCCTGTGCAGGATGGGGGTGGCAGATGGCCACATTCAGTGGTGCCAGGGCACAGGCTCCCACTTTGGAACCTGTAGCATCTGAGCTGCAGGGCACAAACCTATAGGGTGGGTCCCTCCCAAGAGTAAAAGCTCTCAGCTGGCCTCCGACAGAGCTCTCCAGCGCACACAGAAGGCAAAGGAAAAGTCAGGACCACGAAGACAAAAGAGAGGCTCGTAAAACCCAAGGTGGGGAGGGTGCCTGGGAAGAGGAAGGAGCTGGAGGCAGCCGAGGGAGCCGCCAGGGCTGGACTGCCGGAGCCTGGGAGCCTGCAGGCTGGCGGCTCTGAGACTGTAAATCTCGCCCTCCTTCCTGCCAGGACAGCTGTTCCCAGGACTCTCAGATTACTTGTTGCACAATCCTTCCAGCTTCTTTAAAAGGGGGAAAAATGTGGAGGAAAAAAAAAAAAATCTCGGCAGCAGCAGGGAGCTGCTAGAAATACCGTCATGGTCACTCCACAGCAGGCGGCAGCAGGCGGGCTGTAGGACGCTCAGAAGCTCAGGAGTCAGGGACAAAGGCCACAGTCACAGATTCGCAACGGGGACATCAGGTGTGATGGTCATGGCCCCCTAAGGTGCCACAGTGGGTGGGGCCAAACCATGCTGTTTTAGCTATCAGGTCCGCTGCCAATTTCAACCTCTGGGGTATTCTTTGGTTGTTCAGATCCTTAGGAGAAAAGGCTATGAAACCCCTAGTAGAAACAGCCTGCTAGAAAATGCAGGAGGTACAAAACCCCAGAGGGAAAGACAAACCTGAGGCTTGGCTGGCACTGAAAGTGAGAAGTCAGCAGCCACCAGGAATGCTAACTGAGCCCAAGAATATGGCCATTCACCCTGTTAAGGGCACTGGGCCCTGGCCTGGGGCCAGCTCTGCCTGAGCAAGCACCAGATGCGGCGCCCCCTGCTGGTAGACAGGTTTAAAAAAGCAATGGAAGGGGGAGCTGGTTAGGAAGAAAGAAAAAATGGTTAAGGATGGAGAAAGAGGCAGCCAGCAAACTACTCACAGCAATCTTTGCATACAATAGGAGCTCAATAAATACAGAATATACTTAATGACTTTCATGTCACTTTGGCCCACTGAAAATGAGGTAGTCCTGAGCCCTCCCCCAACACTTGGGAAACCTGGTGTCCTTACTATAAAAGGGAAGAGGAGCAGTGACAAGACCCAGAGGCCCCCTTGTCCCCAGCTTCCCTGGACAGAGGCAGGCTGAGCCCACAGGAGGACCTGTGGACCCACACACCTCAGGGCAGCTTCACTCTTTCCAACTGCTGCAAATGATCCTCAAACTTCCTTGGCACCACCAGGTCACATTATTTATGTGACCAAAGTGGAGCTTATCATTTATTTCCAGTTAAAATAAAATATCAGGGATAAAATAGGTACATGAAAGAATATGCCAGGAGTCTTCGTTGCCCAAACACACGTTTCCCACTGTGGATGTGCACATTGCAGCCTGCCTGGAGGGGCACACCCAGGGTCCCAGGGCAGGCTCGCGGGTGGTCCACAGACTGTCTGCTCAGCTGATAGAGTTAGACCTGCCCAGGGACAACTCTGCTCACCCAGAGAAGGCCAGCTCCACCTCACAGAACAGGCTAGTCACCAGGCTTCTTCCCTAGCCTCTCCTCTGGGCCAGTCTGAGCATCTGCTCCCCTGAGAATAACCAGGAGGGCTTATATCTGGAGGAAAGGTCCCCTTCCCCACCACTGGCACAGCTCTCAGCATCTCCACCTGCCCCCACCTCCCGTGTCAAAGCTGCTGCTCAGGCGCACCAGTGGATACAAATGCACGCCCATGGAGCATGGAGAGAAGGAACTGTTAGAGGTACAGGACACGCATGTCCAAGTGCGTGCAGTTAGGAGTAGCCAATGCAGCAGTGAGCACACTATGGGGGGGATGGCAGTGCCCTAAGCCCCAGGAACAGCAGGGCCAAAAGCAGGCTGCTCCACACCTGCCAAATCACATCACCTGAAAGGGCTGTGTTGCATGCAACTGTGACACACGGAAGACTGTGAGGCTGGGCAGGCTCACGCTGAGATCAATTCCATCATCTGCTCCCACCCCTTCTTTCTCAGGTCTCTGCAGTGTCAATACCCCTGGCTACCTGTCTTCCCTGCCCCAGCCCAGGTCGAGGGTAGTGTGGGGGCAGGTGCAGGGTTACCCCCGCCCCCAGTTAGAGATTAACATGGTGACCAAGTAGATGGACAGATGGGAGGGCCCAGCAAGTTCTTGTGACTGCCATCTCTGGTCTCTGGTAGCCTGGACACAGGATGGAGCACAGGCAGGATTCCGACAAGACTCTAAGTTAGACACCTAACCTGTTTCAGAGTCTTCGCTGTCAGAGGAGCTGGACTCGCTGGTGCTCTCCGACTCTGAGGATGAGAAGCCCTTCATCTTGGAGGAGCCAGCAATCACATCAACTTTCTCAGCTGCAATAAAGCAACAGGGACAGAGTCAGGCAGGGCCCTGAGTCCCATGAGCCCGAAGGCTGCTCCTAACGGCCGGCTGCAATCCTTCCGAACCCCGGCCAGACCCACATTTCCCAATGGTTAAGCAGCTAGCCTACCATGCATGCCAGCCAAACACTTGGCTTACACTGGACTTTCAAGGTCCCTCCAATCTCTCAAAGTACCCTTTTACAGGGTTCATCAAGGATTAAGAGACCAGGGCAGGAGGGAATTCTCTAACACAAGGGACTGCTGTGATTATGCTCCCTCAGCTACTTTTCTGACAGTGGGTAAAGAGGACCTAAAGGGGACATGACAGTCAAAGACAAAACAAGACAAGGAAAGAGCCCCAAGGGATCTCCCAGCACCTCAGTGTGCAGACTGAGGCAAGTGTCACTGTGTGGCACCCTGGGCGGAGGATGGGGTGTGTGTGTGTGCCAAGGACCCCAGGAGTCAGTCCGGGCTGGAATGAAGGCTGTGTGCAAAGCCCTGATGTGGATCCTAAGTCCTACTGGTTCTAACGCAAAAGCTGTGAGCCAAGACAAGGCACTGATAACACAAAAGAGCTGCTTGGAAGACCTGGGGGTGGGGGAGGGGGGGTGTCACACCAAGCTAGAGAAGACAGCAGGCAGGCACAGTGCCAACTTAATGCCTTTCCTCCTAGCCACACCCCCCATGCCCAGAGACCCCAAAGACGCAGGGGGGGTGGCTTCTGGGGAAGACTCAGAGGCAGGAAGCTAAGGACGAAAGCTGCTGCTGCTCAGAGCAAGGCTTAGGACACCTAGGTGCAGGTGGACCGCAGATGGCCAGCAGCCAGAGAGATCAACAAAGGCACCAATAAGCCTAGGGCTGAGTCTGATGTCACAAACCTTCAGAGGTTTCTATGTCAAGAATGCAGATTTTATAATCGGAAGGAAAGCAAGCCTGCAGAGAATGAGGGCCGAGACTGGAAGGCAAAGTTACCTGAAGGTGCCAACAGGGGCCTCACTACTAGAGGTGCAAGGGTAGCAGCCTGGCCCATCTGCCCAGCCCTCTCCCTCACCCAGGACTGGGAACACCACCCCCCGCCACCGCCCCAGGGTGCCCAAGGGCACCTTGAGGTTTCCTTTTCTTCCGCAAACAGGAGGTGACATAGCGCTCCAGTTCACGCAGGGTGGATGGCTTCAGGGTCTCGAAGTCAATCTCGATCTCGTCGGGGTTGGAGTTCTTGAGTGAGGGCTCCCGCGACTGAATGATGTGCACCACGCGGCCCAGCTTCTCACCAGGAAGCTTGTTGATGTCCAGGCTAAGCTGCCGCTTCTCTTCATACGACATGGGCTTGCACTTGTCTTCTTCCTCCGACTCATATGTGGGAGGGGGCTTGCTCTTCATGGGTGCTGGCTCCTTCTTGCTACGATGGGGTGATGCAGACACCATTAAGAATGGGTCCCTGGGGGAAGGTGGGCACATATCTCTCCATTTAGGGCTTGGGGAGGCTTCCACACCCCCACCCAGTGGTCTTCACAGGAAACAGGGGGCACTGGCAGCACCTTCCTGGGAGCACATGGCTGCAGTTGAGACCACAAATGGTGAACTGGGGGGCTGCTCTGGTTTGTCTTGCCGCCTGCACCATGCTACCTGCTATCCTCTCTCCCTCAAAGGCCCATCCCAGAAAAAAGAGCAGAGAGGCAGCCTCCCTCCCCACTGTCCCCATCTGGACTAGGGGCACTGGTGGGGGTAGGGGTGACCCACAGACCTCGTGTTGTTGTTACTGGTATTATTTTTCTTGGTCTTTTTGGGAGGAAGTTCCTTGGCTTTGCTTTTCTTATTCTCCTCCACTTCCTCTTTCTTTTTGTGCTTTTCTTTTTTCTTCTCCTTTTTGTCTTTCTCCTTTTTCTTTGGTTTGTTCTGCTGGGGCTGTGAAAGGGCTGCAAGCTGCTCGTGCACGGCTTTGAGCTGTGGAGCAGACAAGCAAGACACACAATCCCGTCACCCTGGTCTCTGGCCCTCAGCTCCACGACCTGCCGTCTCACTAGATATCCAAAGTGCCCATGCCCACCCAGACCCTGAACTCCCAGGGTGGCCCAGTGTCCTCCTTGTCAGAGGAGCCACTCAAGCCCCATGACCATGCTGGTTCCAAGAAGAGGATCCCTAAAGAGGCTGGGCAAGAGTGCATAGACAGGGACTTCCCTGGTGGTCCAGTGGTTAAGACTCTGCGCTCCCAATGCAGGGGGCACAGGTTCATTCCCAGGTCAGGGAACTAGAGCCTGCACGTGGCAACTAAAAGAACCCACATGCCGCAACAAAGAACCCGCACTTAGCAACTAGACCCAGCGTAGCCAAATAAATAAATACTAAAAAAAAAAAAAAAAAAAAAAAAAAGAGCGCATAGACACATGTGGGCACTAAAGGCCTAATGGTCAGCTTGTAGAGAGAGGAGCATCCTGGAAGCCCCAGAAGAGACGCACCATATGCTGACTCGGCCTCCTTCTTCCAGATACCAGAAGGATACAAAAGCCTCACCTCTGCCCAGGGAACGGCCACGTCACCCCATCTCCATACCCACAGTGTACATTTAAGTATGAACAATATGCACCTGACCTGGCACAAGGGGACCAGTGGGAATTCTGCTCATGCTGGAACTCATGCTGGGGCGGGGGGAGGTAGGGGGTGGCGGGGGTTGTGGTTTGAAAATGGGGCTGCCTGTGTCCTCACCTGCTCCTGGAGCTCAGCCAGTCGTTGGGCTCGCTCCTCCTCGGAGTCATCAGTGGAGCTGTCACTGTCTGAGGAGCTATCGCTGCTGCTGTCACTGGATGAGGGCGGGGCCACAACCTTGGTGGGCGGTGGCACCGCTGGGGAGGACACAGCCACCACAGGCTCCTCGGGCTCATCTGGCATCTTGGCAAAGCGCATCTCGAACACATCCTGGAGGTTAGGGGTAGGGGGAAGCTGTGCCCATGAGGGCTGCTGGGTGCCCTGGGGGTGCCTGGACTGTGGCCCAGCGTCACACTATCCCTGGCTGCTGGGGGTGACTCAACAGGAAACAAAGAGGGCTGAGTCAATGGTGACCCCCTTCCTTATCACTAAGGCGAGGGGCTGGCAAGGGCCCCCTGATAACCCTTTCAACACTCCTCTTTCAAATCTCACTTTGGGGAAAAAGGTGCTCCCGACATGGCCTGGCACCGACTCCCTGGGAGACACAGCTGAGGTAAGGACAGGTGACTCACATCACAGGAGATAGCCAGCCCAATGAGGACATCAGTCTGGGGATCCTTGACAGATGGCAGGCCCGGACAGGACCCACAGAAAGAGTGCTCTGAGGCTCCCATCAGGTTGATGCTCATTCAGTCAGCACATCTCAAGGGAACCTTCCGGACGGTGGGCCGGGCACCAGGACACAACAGTGAACAGAACAGGGGTCTTACGGTTCACATTCCCATAGGGAGCGGGTGGGGTCTGCAGTTTTAGAGTTCCAGAGGGAACAAAGGTCCCAAGGTGGGAGTGTGCCCAGCACAGAGCCCACAGCCAGTGAGGAGATCAAGTCCTCGCTGTAGTGGGCACAACACTGAGCAGGGCCATGCCACTGCCTAAGGCATCTCCAGGGTACACCAGAAATGTGAGAAAGTTATAGACGAGATATGGGATGCTGAGAATAGGCTATGGGAGACAGCCAGCCTTGTGAGGTGCAAGCAACGTGAGCAGAGACCCTTGGGCTTACTGAGCATAGGATCCCACCCCAGGAGCTCCTGAGACCTGGTTTTCCAGTAGGATTTTGAGACCTGCTTTAAGCCTGGAATAAGTCAGTTAACACAGCAACTCACATAACAGAAGGGGGGCCTTCCTCAAGTGTGAATCCATGTTGGAGAGAGCAGCATGGCCCAGAAGGGCTGTGGGGTAGAGCTCCAAGGCTGGTATTTCAAACTTGAGTGTATCTGACAGAGCCCACCCTACAAGACTCTCCTGATGTCTCTGGAATGCAGCTTCAGGTTTCCCCGCCCCCAGGAAACTGGAAATGAGTGACCTGGGCAGCAGGGCAGGCATTCCACACAACTGTGGTACTGTCCCCTCCCCTCCAGACTACTCAGGTTCGGCCTCCTCCAAGGCAGGTTCTCCCCTCAGCAAGGTGCTGCCTGAACTCTGCTATCTGAGTGGTTTTCAGTTTAAGTACTAGAAAGGCAAAAACTTTCTAATTTAATCAGAAATAAATCATGGAGCAGATCTGAGAGCAACAGAGAAGACAAACAGGAGGGATGACCAGATACCATTATCACTCAAGCTGCCAGGGAGAGGGGGCCTTCAGACCAGGTGAGCAAGACCCTCTCTGCTCACAGTGCCCTGGATGTGGGCAGGCTCAGGTCCATGACTGACCCACATGAGCATCTGAAAGAGCCAGGCCTGCTCTTAGAGAAATGTGTCTAAGAAGGTGGTAGGGCATCAGGACCCCAAGAAGGGAGAAGGGTGGCAAGCAGGGCCAAGCACTTGGTGCTGCTGGGAGGTGACACTTTACCAAGTGGAAGCTATCTCGTGCCACTGGTCTGTGAACCTAGCCCCCAACACCAGCTGCCAGACAGCTCTACCCTTACCACAAGGACATCCCTGTTCCTGACCCACAGGCTGTGACTGTTGTAGAAATGGGGGTGGCACCTGCCCTAAGCCCTCCTTCCCCTCCCCAGCTGCTTCTGGTCCCTGCCCTCCCAAAGCCCCAAGACCAAACAGCAAGGAGCATGAGACAAAAGCCAGGTGGGTTGCCTGCCTCCTGGCTGTGCCCAGCTGAATGACCCATCATCCTCCCACCTGCATCAGCCCAAGTGGGGGACATACTGGGAAACACACTCGGGCCTGTGTGCCAATGAGCTAAGGGCTGCTGCAGAAAACCTCCCCAAGTGGCTGAGACTTGCACCTGTTCTGTGGCAAACAAGAATGATGTACTCCCTGTCCTGAAGGGGTGAACACAAACAGTTGTACAGTGCCGTAAGTGCTAAGGTAGAAACAGCAAGGGGTGGCAAAGAGCCTTTGGGGAACTTGAGACCTAAGAATGAGAGGAGGACAATAGCTGTAGACACCCAGGAGGATGGTACAAAAGAAAGATCAAAGGGGCGTGGGGGCAGATAAGAGGATGGTAAAACCCGATGAGATGCACCCAGGGCAAGTATGTCATGAGGGAGGACGGTGACAGAAAGGAGCAGTGAACACCAACAACCAGCACCCACCAGGGGAGCAGGGGCTCAGGGCTCCTGCACCAGAGCTGGCAGTATATTCAGATGAACCCATCTACTCCGCCTGGTGTGACATTACCTCCACCCCACTCCAAGAATCTGAGCCATGTCGCAATTCTCAATATCAGAAAGAACACTGGTTTCAGAGAGTAAGTATCTCCTCTCGCTGGAATGTTGACCAGGGCCATCTACTCTGGGCTACATCAGATTCATGGAGGGAGCTCCCGCCTTCCCCTTTAGTGAAACAGAGATGCTCAGGTGCTGGGAGGTTGCAGTGTCCGAAGACTCCCAGGCAAATCAGCCTGCAGCTGAGCACAGGTGGAGACCCAAGGAGAAGGTGTTGCCCAGTCGGCCCCTCTTTGGCCATGCCTGGATACTGCTGTGAGGCTTAGCCATACCTGGGCAAAACCAGGGCACAGAGGTGGGGAGTACAATGTAGGCCGTGGAGGCACACGAGGTGCCAGGTGGTGGGGATGCGGCCGTGAGTGAACACTCAGATACACAAACACACTCTCACACACGCTTCACAAGCTTCCTACCTCTGGGATCTAATGCAGGACCCCAACACACTTTCCTCAGTTTAATTTTTTTCCTTGCCGTAAAAACAATTGCGTACCACCATGAATTTGCACTTTCTCTCAAAATAAAACTCTGGTAATCCACATAGGTGCAAAACTTCCTAAATTACTCCTCACTTCACAATAGAACAGAGGGTAGAGGACAGTACCACCAGCAGCTCTGGGCCCAGCAGCTAGGCTAGCAGCCCTCAGCTCAAGCCACACTCAGGCTCCCAAGGAAACCCTGAGCCCAGGGGCTCCTGACTATCTTTGTGACCACAGCTGCCAGGTGGCGGGATGTGGGTTTTCTAAAGGCCCAGAATTTACAGGCTGAAAGAGGAATATAAAGTGGATCATTTCCCGTAAAACTTTCTGGGTAAATCCCAGTCTTTGGGCACAGCCTAATTAAGAGACAGTAGATCCCAACACCTCTTACTGAGGCAAACAAGGGCTGGGATTTTGTTACTCCTCCTCCCCAGTGGGTAATCTTGCCACCTAAACCATGCTGATCCTAGAAAGCTTCGAAAGAAAGAAGAAAACACAGCTCAAGATGCTACAAAATACAGGAACTGCCTTCTAGAGGAAAAGTCCACACAGGGGGCCTGCCACGTCAACTGGGCTGAATCAGGCACCCCCACCTGCCTCCTGGCATGTTACTTTCAACAGCGTGGAGACCCAACCTGCAAGGGACAAAGCAAGCTGGGGGCAGAGGCAGCCTCGTGCTGAGTGGCCCACTGCGCACTGCCCCCTCCCCCCACCTGAAGTGGACCCTCCTCGAGAGCAAGGACCTTGTCCCATCCAGCCTGGTGTCTGGAGTCAATGTTTAGAAAAGAGGCTGCTTTGTGGCAAATATCTCAGTGCCCTTGCTATGAGCAAATCCCGTGTCTGGGCATGCTCATGCCACTCCCAGAAGGAAAAAAAAGCAAAAGAAATAAAAAAAAGCCTTAAAACAGGCACAAAAATTAGGAAGACGAAGAGCTAAAATATATCAGAGAATATCTTCTTTCTTCTTTTTAAATAAAGTCGCTCAAAATAGTGATCTTTGGTGCTGACAGAGAACTTGTTTTGGTTTAGCTGTTTGCATGAGGGCAAATAAAGGGCATGGGTATTAATCTGGGCAAATGCTATCCAAGTCCTCAGGGAGAAGGGGAGAGAGAATGGGGATAGGGGGTGGGTGTGCCTCCCTCCCTCTCTCCTCTCTCCTCTCCCCCTCCCTCCCCCCCTCTCTCTGGGCACCACTGCCACCTAGTGGCTACATATGAGAATTGCAGAAAAGTTATAAACCCTGATCTGCTTCAAGGATGGGAAATGCAAAAGTAAATACTGAAAAAGGAAGCTTTGTGAAGAAAGCAGACAACATAGCACTGAATTAAAGAGAGTCCCCCTTCCAAAAACATAAAACAGAACTAAACAAAAAACCTCAGATAAAATAAAACTAATAAACAGCCAGTAGAAATACAAACCTTCAAGTCTGAGTGTGTGTTTAACGATAGCCAGATCCATGCTAGTAAGTTTTTTTTTTTTTTTTAAACACGTAGAGTTTCAGAGCACTAAAGGCTAACCCAGACAGGCTGCAGTGAAAGAACAAAGAGGACCATGCCTTGGCTCCAACATGATGACATAGGAGACACTATGCTGGTGAATGCATGACAACGTGTGGAGTTAACAGAGCTGGAAGGCAGGTGGGCAAGCAGGGCTCAGGTGACCTCTGATAGACACCAACCCACAGGTCACTAAAGGCCTTTTGCAAGCCTTGCTTCTGGAAGCATTTCACAGATGGCTGAGAAAGCCTGGTTTGAGAAAGGCCCACCCAGGTGCCAGGAGAGGACCTGATGCAGGATGTGTAGACTGGACCTGTACCTTGTGACAGCAGGTGGCTCAGCCCACAGTCTGCTTTGACCCTGAAAGCAGAAGTGCAACGTGGGACCTTGGGGAGAAGAGGCTGGGAATTTTTATTATGTGTAATTTCAAATAATAATAAAACAGATTATAACAGTACTAAATATCGACTTTTTTCTCCATAATTTTTAACTCCTCATTGTTCTACTCAAATATATGTCTCTGTTTAAATTTGGGTATATGCTTTTCCTTTTTTTTTTAAATAGAAAAAAGTGGAGTTAGTTCACATATTTATGCTGTAATCTGCCCCTCCCTTCCACCCATGTGTGCACTCCACAGCGTACATCACCCAGAATCAACTTGAAGGGGTTACGAATCCCACCCATTAGTGCATCATGGCCACACAGAACATCTAGAAGCAGCCACCCTGGAGCGGGAAGGCAAACAAAGGCTTTCAAGGCTCTGGTGAAGAAATGTCCACAGTTGGGCAGTTACTTCAGCTCAGAACTGTGACAAACTGTCTACCTGGCAAGAGTGTCCCTCGCCGACTTGAGACAGGTCTGTTTTGGAGAAGAGGTTGGGCCATGCACAGGACACGCACTCTTCCAGCCAAGGGCAACCGAATGCAGGGGGGTGGGGGGTTTTCAGTGGAACACCCCAAAATCCAAAATGCCCAAGACCATAACCAACCACCCTGCTTTAATTATAAGGAAATAATCCTAATGTAAAATTTATGTGTTATCCTGACTTTAGTCCACTCTTCCAAAGCAACATGGCATTATACCAAAGCAAGTGACAAAATCTGCCAAGGCCCATAGTGGCCTGGCCCACCCAGGACCCCAGCCAGCCTGCTCCTCTGCAGGATCCCACACCCGGAGCTCCCCCAGAGCCTCACCTGGAGCTTGCGGGCCATGGCCACCACCTCATGGTCAGGAGGGTTGTATTTGTAGCAGTTGGAGAACATCAATCGGACATCGGCACCAAATTCCTGAGCATCACGGTACTCACGGGCCTCCAGTTTAGACTAGAAAGACAGGACGGGTCCTGGTTAGCCGTGGCTGCCCCTACTCCAATGGGGAGGTGGCAGCAAGGAGGGCTGCCTGTAGGAAGGAGCAAGTCAACTTCTCAATGGCTCTGGGTTTAACCCAGACCATAGTGGGGAGAGGTTATCACCCCAGTTCTCAGCACCAGGTGGACAAGGAGATACTCCAACACCAAGTCTCAGGGCGAGGAACTGCCCTGCTAGCATCCAAACCCACCCACTGTGCCTGGCTAAAAGGCACGTGGACAGAGAAGCCACAGAGGTACTGCTTAAGCCAGAACTGCAAAGGGAGGGCTGGGCCCAGTTCTGACTTGGCCTGTACTTGTCCTGGTGACATCGGACAGGGCTGGTCAAAAGGAACACAGCAATGTCCCCTGCTCTGCCCATCCCACGTTTGGGCAGGCTTACTCCACTCTCAGAAGGAAAAAAGTGCCAAAAGGCTTAAAATAAACAAAACCAAAAAGGCCTCAGAATACTACAGTGAAAATGCCAGCACTTGTGTGCCCTTTACTAAGAGACACCAAGGCCTTCTTCATGACATAGAGCCTGGCAACGTCACCACTCCCCAAACTCTCCAGGAGCATCTACCGAGTGAAGGTATCTATGGGCACTGGGCCTCAAGGCCACAAAAGGGCTCATCTTCAGATGAGGGAAAGGGCAGCATTGCTGTCTGTGACCAAAATGACCACATGATCTCAGATGATGTCCCCATAATCTCCAGCAGGGGGCACTGGGCTTCCCTGGGCTGGTGAGAAGAGCCTAGACAGCTAGTAAGACTGGGCCCTCCTCTTGGACAGGCCTCAGAGGTGCTGGCCTTCCTTGTCCCGGGGAGCCTGTTCCCCAGCTCCAGGGGCACACCCACTAACCTTGATCGTGCTCATGTCCATGGGGTGCTTGATGATGTCACAGTAGTCATGCAGGCCCAGCGCCTCCACGTCCACGGGCTTGTAGAAAGGCCAGGCGTAAGCTGCGTGCTTCTTGGCAAACATCTCCTTGAGAATGCCACTACAGCACTTGAGCTGCTCTGAGACCTTGCTGCTTTTATCTGGCGCTGGGTGCTGCTGCGAGTCGGGAACATCCTTCTTCGGAGGCTTAACAGGCCGGCTGCTCTCCCGCCGGGGGCCCACCAGCTTGGTGGTCTTGGGCTCCGGGGGCAGTGAGGGTGGCTCGTGAATGGGGTCGATGGTGGTGGGGGTGGTGGTGTCCGCTTTCCTCTTAACCCCCTTCTTTGTCTGCCGAGAGCACAGGCGCGATAGGCACGGTCAGAGGCAGCGGCCGGCACAGCGGGCCCTCAGGGTCACTCCTGAAGCCAGGTCCTTTCTAGGGTCTCAACACTCACAGGGAACAGGGCCCAAAGGTAAATTCCACAGGTGAAGGACTGAAGACAGGGAAACCCTGTCCCACCACTCTGTTCTGCAGCTGGGACAGGACCCTGCCAGTGGCAGGAGAAAGCACACAACTAAGTGTGGGATCTGCTCACCAGAGGCCAAAGAGACTTTTGAAAGCAGTTTCCTACATGCCAGGGACCTCTCCCACAGCCAACCTCTGTCACTCTGGCCACCCATGGGAGGCACATTTCAGAGACTATTTAGACAGCATCTGCAAATATGCAGTCTAAATTAGAAATGGGAAGGGGGGCAGCAACCCCCTGGGAGGTGTTACACAATTATGGGATCTGTGGGTCAGCAAGACAACAGCTTTTAGGCTGTGCTGATTTAAACACAGCTTGATCCCCCCAGGTCCTAACTACCCACAAGTGCCCTGGGAGCCAGAAGCATCAGCAAGGATAGGTGACTGTCTTCTGTAAGCCTCACTATAATGGAGTGGAAGGGGAGGCAAGGGTCACCTAGCTGAGGTGACCGGAGTCAGCCAGTGGTCAGGCTAGGCCACACACACGCACAGGACGCTCACCTTCACAGGCTGTGGGGTGGCCGCGATGATGGGCGGGTGGCTCTGCACAGGCTGGGGGGCTGGTGCGGGCGGGGGCAGTGGCTGGGGGGGCACCGGTGGGGGCGTCTGCAGTGGCTGGGGAGGTACCACTGTCATGACAGGGGTCTGGACGATGAGGTCTGGGGTGACAGCGGGGAAGGGGTGAGGTGTGGCCTGCACGGGTGGAGGATTCTGCTGAGGGGTCTGGGTCTGCGGAGGAGTCGATGCTTGCGTTGTGTTTGGTACCGTAGAGACGCCAGGTTTTGCTGTCCCTACCAATCATAAAAGGGACAGGTGGTTAGATGCCATGTCTGCATGCCGGCTGACCTTGTGGGGACACTGCCACACGTGGCAAGCACACATCGGCGTGGGCATGGCACACAGTGTCTCTGTAACTATTTGTCTAAGAGACAGAACAGCCTAAATACCTTGGACCTCAGCCAAATCTGTCCATCTGTCCCAGGGGGCTCTGAGAGCAGTGGCACACCACATTCCACACTTCCTGGGGTGTCCTGGCTCCAAGTCCTGACTTGGGGACTCAGGCACAGAGACCCCTTCACGAGCATGAAGGCTTGAGCCAAAGGCACAGGAAACACACGCTGAGAGTCAGCACCAGGACAGTGACAGCAAAAAAATGCTCCTTGGTGCTTTCAGGCAGAGCTGTCCTCATTCCCAGAAACACTGCCTTCTGAGTAAGCATTTCTGGCAGGGGGACGGAATCGGCAGCCCTGGCCAAGGTTTCTGGAAATTGGCTACCCCCACCTCTCTGAATCACAGGGGGAGGCTGGACGGCTGCTGCCCTTCATGACCGGCTCAGACTGCCTCCCTGCAGTTGTGTGGGTGAGCCGAAACACACGAGGCCCTACATCCACCCCATGTAAAGACCAAACCCCTTGTCCCAGGAAGGGAGGATGGGGCGCCTTGGTCGTAAGGATACTGGACGCCTCTGGGCAGGTTCTATGGCTAAGGGGTGACCCTCAAGACCAGCTCTCCTTGGCTACCCCTCAGCACTACAGGGGATCTAGCCAACCCCCTCTGCTCCCATGAAGCCACCACTTCCACGTGGGATAGGAAGTCACGTGAAAGCCCACTCCTTAGAGAAGCAAACAACTCACAGCACAGGCTACCTTGCAAACATCACCTTTCTGCAGCACGGAGCTGCGGATGGCAAGATGCAGAAGGCAGCTGTTTAAACTTTTCCTAGACAGAAACATTTCATGAGTAGGCTACTCCCTACCAGCTGGCCTTCGGAATCCCGTGTCAGGCTTGGGGGCAGGGGTAGGTGCTAAGATAGACAAAGAGGGCTTGACTTCAGAAGACTATCAAATAGCAGACATGGCTCCAACACAAGTGTATTAATAAATAATTCAAATAACAAACCTTAAGGCTCTAGGACTGGAATATTAATTAAAACTGCCCTTGATCAGGTTAATTTATCTAAAATGAAAAACAAAGACTGACTATAGCACTGGTGGGATGAAGAATTCAAATAATTTAAAAATGCTTTGAAAAAGTTGTACTTTCTTTTTAACTGAAGTCCATCAAAAAAGGCTAGGCTCAATTTTTCCTACTTTGCTGGAGGGTCACATGGTCATATGACCCTCTGGGCTGGTTCCCCTGATGAACCTGGCCTCACCATACCCAAACAGCAACAAGGCAGGGAGTGTATAATATAGTTGTCTTCCCACCACTCCCAGTCTCCCAGTGAAATTGGAGAAGGCTGGCAAAGACTAGGGAGAAATAAAGCCAATTTCCCTGCTTTACTGTTCCCCAGTATAGCCCCAAAGCAGCTCACTGGGGCTTGCGGAAATGCCCATTTCACACTGCTTTATGGGTCCCCACTTTGCCACAGGCTATTTCAGTGTGAAGCTAATAGTGCTGGGGACACGGAAGGTACCCTACCTGCTTCTTTCCTCCCACGTCCTCTTCCTTTTGCCTGGACTATCATGATCTCAGTTTCTTCAGTGGGCAGTTCGTTGATTTTTTGCAAGAAGAGCTTCTCCAGAGCTTCTGCCATTAAGACTATGTCATCTCCAGGCTAAAAGAGGAGACACATGTGGTGAGGGTTGGAAAGCCCTCCCCACCTTTCTAGACAGAACAAGAGCTCCCCACCCTATGCCCCAAAGTGTGGAGCATCATATTCAGGGTCCTTCCCCAATCTAAACCCTAAAGGGTCAAAACATAGCTATCCTAACTGGCATCATGGAAGCTTCATATGCCTGCAGGTCTGCTGCCTCTCTAGTCTTTTAACCTCTGGCTTGAGAAACCATCCCAATGCCTTAAGTATCTATCAAGCACTGCCAATCACACACAGGGGCCCTCCTTGCACTAGAGCCTAATTATGTCCTTCGACATAATGCAACTTCACTAGAATTATTTGAATTACACAGGATTTCTTGCCATAGATACATGAACAGGGCTCCAATAATGTTCCCTAGTATATCGCCAAAGCAGCTCACTGGGGCTTGGGGAAATGTCTACTTCACACTGCCTTATGGGTCCCCACTCTGCCACATGCTGTTCCCACTCAGCTCTAAATGGAGAACCTCATCTGTCCACATTTCCCTTAAACCTAGTGGTGAGAGCTGAGACTTTAAACAAATGATCTGGCTTCAAGGCACAATCGAGCTGAATGGTTTGGCTACTGGGTTAAGTGATATTTATGTCTACATGTAAGACCCTGTAAGGGAACACTTGATTCTATGGCCATTAGCTATCAATGGTCATGTCCACAGTTCCAGATGCGGCGGGTGGGCCCCACTGTACCCTCTCTTATATTTAGGTTTCTGTTTGAGCACACCTTTGTACAACTATATCTTGGTAGGTTCCTTCCTGACAATTTGTGTCATCCAAACAGACTTTTTAATGCGTCGTCACTGTCCTTTTCACACCTTCTCTACTAGACATGCTCAAGAACCAAAGTCCCAAGGGTATCAGAAGCACACGCTTCCAGCTAACAAGGACAGCTTAGAAACATGACCAAAATGTTTTTGGCCTCAAAAGAAACACACCCAGTCACAGGCAAAACCAGCGGTCCCATTTACCTCTGTCGCCAATGGCCTCCTCTCGTTGGACTCTGATCCCACCTGCACCCAGCACCCCTGCCCAATGGATTCCAGACATGCCCACCTCCTCCTTTACCTTCTCCTTCTCTATCAGCCCCCACATCTCACCTTGTTGTAGATGTAACAATTTGTAAACATAGTGTTGAAGTCCTGGATACATTCCTGAGCATTCCAGTAATAGTTGTTTTCCAAGCGCTTCTTTATTGTTCCCATATCCATAGGTGTTTTAATGATCTTATAGTAATCCTGGAGAGCAGAGAGAGCAAAAGGCCAATGTCACCTCTGCAGCCATGCAGTACTCACAGGTGGGCCTGCAGATGTCACTCCAGGTCACTCTACAGACATGCAGACCTAAGCTCTTCCATGGTAGCAGTGAGCCATCTCATGGGGACCCCAAGATAAAGTGGATCAGGGAAGGATTACTAAAAGCTGGGTGGCAATTTAGAGAAAAAATGTGCAAGTTTGCCAACTGTCCTGTCTGGGAACAGGCTACGCTGTCTTAACTGAGATCTATGTTTTCCTCTATTTTTTTTGATGTTAAAATATCCTTTCATTTTTAGTAAGTAATGCGGAAAGCATACAACCTTTAAAAAAAAGTGGTTCTTATCTGGTAAAATAACCCATGGTAATTTCTACTTTCTCCCTGCTTCAAATTTTCCACATCAATAAAATGCAAAATCCTACAGAACCAGCATTCAAGCCCACCCATAACAACTGGATCCCTTGCTTCCTGTCACACTAAAGAACCAAGGAGCAAAAGCCTCTACCTTCAGTTCATCGCACTTCCATTTCTTTTACCTGCAGTCTACCACTAAGGATCCACTAGTATCTGGATACAGTTCAACAACTAACCAGCTTAAGTGCCAGATGAGGAATCAAATGGACTGCCCTCACAATCCTTAGTAAAAACAAAACAAAAAACACCACACAATCCTCCCTGCCCCCTGCCCCCCGACCCCCCACCCGGCAGCAGACCCACTCCTCAAACCTTCAGATCTTACTCTACAAGTGCTAAACAGAAGAAGCCAGACGTCAGGTGTGGATGTCCTAAAGCCCTTCAAATCAAACTCTCTTCTACCATCATAACTTTTTCTAAATCTAAACCTACTCTAAAACCAAACGCTTATTTTTAAAATCAACCACAGGAAGAATTTGGGGACAGATCAGGCAGTGCTCAGGTTTCCAGGTGGAAGGACCACAGAGAGCCAGGCAAGAAGAGGGACCTGCATACAGCCAGCCGGCCCCACTGAGAACCACATTCTCTGAAGCTCCCACAATTAGACTCAGGTGAAGTTATCAGAACCAAGTCCAAGGGGAAGCCTGACAGCAGAGGGGCAGGCCTATGCTTTAGCAAGCACCAAGGTCCTGCCCAGGAACAGTGGTGGACAATACTGAAAAGGTGAGCAAGCGGTGTGAGGTTCTGAGTTGCTCTGACAATCATGAGAAAGGAACAGAAGCCACTGGCATACACATAGGGCTGGCGAAGATCACAGCCCTGCCCAGCCGCAAGGGGCGACTGAACCAGACTTTCTACGTTACATTTGCTCTGACCACCTTTCCCAAGAGAACCAAGTCCAAATATATCTGCCCCAGGGAAAATTTAGATTTTATTCCACGGCCAAAGGTCTACTTAGAATGGTGTCAGGTGCTTGAATTGGCCTCAGTGTGTCAAAAGTGGTTCAAGGCCCAACAGGATAGCGGTTGAGGACAAAGTAGGAAGGAGGAGGTGAGACGATGACAAAAGAGGATGGGGGCTGGGAAGACTGAAAGGGAGACAGGGGTTTAGGGGCATGACAATCCAATTGTACATGTGTTCTGAATGAAAGAGGCACAAGCATTCTAATAAGAAGCCCAGCAAGGAACAGGGGCCAAAACACAGGTAAAGATCTGGAAGGCATCAGAAAACAGAAAAAGAATGAACCCTTTTTTGAAGTGGCCCTATTAATATTTCCTGGAGAAGGGGGTGTCCCTGGAAAACTGGGCATTAGTATGACATTGCTCCCAGCCAAACAGCCCTGCCCCACCCCTCAGGGTTAGCCCCTAGCTCTCCCACCTCTCTTCTTCCTACATCAGAGCTGCTGAGGGTGACATCTAGTCACACTGTGGCCCCTGGGGAGCCTGGCCTCCACTTCAGAGAATGACCTCAAACTCCCAAACCCCTTGGCCTAACAGACTACCCACCCGTGTCTGTCCTGATGGCTGGGATGCTGTCTTCTCAGGATCTCAAGCCCCCCAGTTCCCCTTAGTTTTCACCCTCTCAGCTCTCCTTGCCTCTGCACCCTCTGCATCTTCCTGTAACAAACCAACCCCTCCTCCATCTGGCCCTGCCACGCTTTCCCTTCAAAGCCAAGTTTCTTGAAATGATGGCTTCACATCCTCACCTTCTTATTCACACCGTCGCGAATCTGGTTTCTACTTCTGCGTCACATCTTCCTAAGGTCACCAATGCCCTCCTAAAGGCCAACAGTAGGGTCAGGTCGGAATCCTCATCTGTTTGACCTCCCTGTAGTCTCTGACGTAGAAACTTGGGGGTCTGCTCTCTGCGGTTGATTCTCCTGGCCTCCCGCCTCCCTCCAGTGCTATAAGAGCTGTGGGCCCCCCTTGGATTCCAACCCCCAGCTCCTTCTCTCCCCATTCTTTGCATTTGCTCTGGGAAGGTCACCTCACCTGTGGACCCTGCAGGGCCCAGCCCATTAGCCCAGCTAGAAACTGGTACAGCAAGCTCTCCCAAGAGACTCCCCGCAGTGACGGGCTCGCTGCCTCTACTCCTGATTGTGGTCAATGATGAGAGTGACCTCTGAAGTGCAGATTTGGTGAGGACCCTTCTTTTGTTCCCATACCCTTTCCTCAGTTGGTTCGTGACCCAGACCTGCAGCTCCCCCTCCTGACTCTCTTCCCCTGAGTGCATATGATGGGTATTCAATGGACAGAGAGTACCGGCCAGCTGTTACAGACATAGCAACTTTCAAGCAAGGAGAAGGTCACACTGGTGTGTCCCTCCTTCTTGAAACCGGACGCCTGGCAGAGGCTGAGGATCCTATACCCATGCAGCTCTAACTCGTAAACCCACGTCTGGGTCAACTGTAACAATCATCTGATTCCAATTCCCTCGCCCAGGTCAGTGTGTGGGATTTGGCAAACAGCAGAGGGCAATTTAAAGACAATTAGTCCTTGATGCTTTGAAGAAAGGAAAAAATTAACACATTTATCCTGTTTGCTCCCGAGGTTCAGTTAAAGGTACAAGCTGAGTTTCCAGAAACATTTGCTAGGAATGTGGGCAAATGGAAAGCTCTCAAAGGAAAAAGGAGAGGAACAGGGGTACAAAAGAACAAAGGCAAGTGCAGCATGGCCACAACAAGGCGGGCAGGTGTGAGGGGGTGTGCAGAGGCAGCCAGAGGCAAAGCTGCACCCATACTCCCTCTCTCCATCCAGGCCACCTCCATGTACTTGGCTCCCTGGGAGTTATTCTACTACCTTTCCCTGCCCTGTGCTCTGGGTGATGATGACAGCACCAGTACCAGAAGAGGTACTGCAGCAAGCCAGTCCCTCTCACAATCTGACCAACCACGTCTGCTGAACCTACTGGGCCAAGCGAGCTGACCACATCTGAGGAGGGAGGGCCCGGACCACCAAGTGACCCCACTTTAGCTCCCTATGGAATTGAAAGGCAAGCTGCAAGCAGCCCTCTACCCGTTTCAACATCTCTACAGAATATTTCCCAGAATGCTAGTATCAAAGAAACCAGTTATTATTTAGGCCAATGAGCACGTTTTCTCTCCTTCCCCACTTCCATTCATCAGGACTGCTGAAACCACTCAGTCAAGGGCCTCGTGCGTGCTGGAGTTCAGAGCTGGACCTCGCGCTTTTCACAATGACTCCAAAGGCATCTCCACCCTCCCGTAAGTCCACCCTCACCAGGAGCAACACAGGAGGAGACCTGAGGACGGCAGCCCCGGACCCTGCCCAAGTTACTCACAGGGAGGTTTAGCTTGACGGCATCCACAGGCTGCTGGAAAGGCCACGCAAACTGGTGTTTCCATAGTGTCTTGAGCACCACTTTGAGCAGATATTGCAGTTGGTTGGTCTGCCTCTTGGGCTTGTTGGGGTTGGAAGTCTCCGGGGGAGGGGGGTTGGTGCTGGCTGTGTTGGCTTGCTGGGGTTGGGCCTGGGCCTGCGTTGTAGACATTTGGGTAGTTTCTAGTCCATCCCCCATTACTGGCAGATTTCTCAATCTCGTCCCAGGGCCGCTCTCCGCAGACATGCTACTGATCCCATCACATTCTTCACTGGGCACTCTACAAGGGAAGAGAAAAGCTACCATCAGAGACCAGGCAGCAGATGGGTGCCACTCACAATGACACATCCCCCAGGGCTGTGGCCTCCAAAGGCTGAGCTCCTCTGGTGAAGACTGATCAGGTTGGCTGGGGAGACACTCCATGCACTGACTAAAAGGGCCCCAGTGAGTGTGCTCCTCAAAGATTCATCATCCAGTAGGGAAGAGAGATCAGGTACCAACTCCGAGGGCCGGGACATGGAGTCTAGAGTCAACCAGGAGCTGGAAGGGTCTGTGGGAGCTATGGAGTTCACAGGGAAGTGGGTACAATATGCGACAAACCAAGTTTTCACATCTGAGAGCTTTTACGGGACACTGTGTATGAGAGAGGATGATTTGCAAGCCCCAAATCATGTCGTTTTCATTAAAATTCTTATTTGTATTTGTGGTTCATGAAGCATCTAGCCAAGTGAGTAATTCCACTTGGTGAGTGGGGGCCAGGCAGGACGGAGCAGGAAGGCCAGGCTGCCCACTCCTGACTAGCCCACGCAGTCCACTGCTGAGTGCTCACGCTTATGAAGAACGTTTTCTTGGTAACTTAAATAATATGTTTGCTGATTACAGAAATACCACAAGGTAACTGTGGTAACATAAAAATGAATCCATACTTGACCTACTGTTCTATTAACCAGCTTTTCAAAGCTTATTTATAAAGGTGTAGAGGGGCACCTCCTGTGATCCGCTAGGGGCTTGGGGGTGGCACATGAGCGTCCCCCCTCCATCAGTGCCTTATTAGCACTCTGTCCTGTGCACTGCCCTCAACAACACCTGCTTCAAGACACACCATGAGCATCACTGCAAGGGCGACTTTGTGCACCTGTCCAGTTATTCTAACAGGACAACCACAGGGCAGTGGGTTCATGTTTTTAATGTCAAACTGTCCCTCAGAAACACACTAACCCAGTGGTCCCCAACATTTTTGGCACCAGGGACTGGTTTCGTGGAAAACAATTTTTCCACGGAAGGCGGGGTGGGGGTGGGGGCTGGGAATATGGTTCAGGTGGTAATGTGAGAGATGGGGAGAAACAGATGAAGCTTCACTTGCTGGCCCGCCGCTCACCTCTTGCTGTGCAACCCGGTTCCTAACAGCCCGCGGACTGATGCTGGGGGTTGGGGACCCCTGCACTAACTCACCCCTTACTCAGAATGTCGAGTTTCTTCACTCTATTAATGAGAAGAAACATCTGCTCAAAAGTACTGATCATCTGCACTTTTTGTGCACTATTTTTCCGACACCTTTCTGAGGGCAAGAAAAAGGAATGATCAGTCCCTGCAGGAAGAAAGATTGAAAGTAAGCTAGGAGCTGCCTGCATGTAATGAGCAACTCCAGTAATAAACCTAGGAGTTCAGTGAGGGTAAGAAAACCTCTGTGGCTGACGAAGTCAGGCAAGGGCTTAGGAAAAGAGGGAAGATTTTTAGGACCACAGGAGCTGGTAGGCAGAGGGCACAAGAAAAAACACAGCAAGCTGGCTGTCTCTGTCACAGCTTTCTTTCTGGAACACACTTAGCACATACTAGGCACTCTAGTTGCTGATGAATTACTTTATAATTCAGTCCAAGTGTAATTTGAAACAAGGTTCTCACAGTGGTTTCTGTAAATGCAGTTCCAGCAAATTACCGAATTTTAAAGCACAAGGGAGAACTTGCTATGTAAAAGCAACTCAGTGGTGAGTTCATCATGGGGGGCTGTGGAGAGCTGGACCTCTTGGCCCGAGGCCTGACAAAACTGACATGGCCAAGGAGATCGCTTTCCTTCCAGGGTGCTCTGGTTGATTACAGGTCTAGCTATCAAATGGCCAGAGAGCACACATGAAGAGAGTGCTGCCCCAAGGAAAACGCTGCCGCAGGGCGGGAACCTGTGCAGGAGCAGCCCATGGCCACTGCATGCAAAAGACTCTGGATCTTAGCAATTGTCCAGTGCTGGAGGAAGGGCGTGTTACAGCAGTGTGAGTTAGGTGTCTAGATGTGGTCTTGCATCTGATGCTAAACTTAACTATTTAATGATGTCCAACTGCTTTCAAGATGCCAGCAAGAATTTAGAGTTTACGCCCTCCCAGGTAACTCCCAAGACCCAAGAGGGAAGGGACAGCTCCTATGACAACTTCTAAGTTTTCTACACGGAGAACACCAGCCCAGGAAGAACACTTACAGGAAGGAGGGTTTGTAGGTGCAAAGCCGATCCCTGGTACCTCTCTTGCACACACGGTGCTAGAGATGGGGAAGGGACACCCAAAGCTAAAACCAAATGGGCATCTGGCATAAGAATGTGATGGGGACTGGAGGTGGAGACTGGCTGGCCAGCAGCCTGTGAAAGCATCCCTGAAGCCAAGAGAGCAGTGTGCTAGGAGTTCAGGACCACGAAGGGACATTTCCTGAAGCAACTTAATTTGATGATGGGTTGATGAAACTTTGCAATAGCACAACAACCTCGAAGGAGCACTGTGGACTACAATAGTTTCCAAAGGCAGACATGACTGGATAGGCCTGCTTCAGGCTCTGGGGATACAAGGCACTTTCCTTTTCCCATCAGGGGTACTTCTGGTATAAGTATGGCCAGAACTAAGCACCATGTGGTCCTGGGAAGAAGTGTCATGCAATGAATCAAGGTGGGACAGAGGGGATGGAGGTGCTACTGGTGGAAGGGAGGTACATGAAGTGCACCTGGCTGGGAGCTTGGAAAGGACAGGGTGGATCCTGGAGCCCTGACTTGAGTAAACATACCCCAAAGAAAGCAGGATGAGGCCACATACAGATCCAGGGAGAGGGAGCATCCAAAGGCTGGGATAAGGTGTAGAATCATCAGAAAGGGCTTGCTCAGAGAAGAGAACAGAGGGAAGAGAGAACAAGGGGCTAGGCTGAATCACTCGACTCTGAGTGTAATGTGGGAGGAAGGGAGGAATCTGGCTGAGAGCATGTCACTGCTGACCTAAGGCAGGATGTGAGGGTAGCCTAAGGAGGCGACAGAAGGAGGCAGTACCTGGAAGCTGCGTTTGGCTGTGCATGGAGCTTTGCAGACAAAAAGCATGCCTTCATTCCTAAAGTGACTGGGCAAGGAAAAGAGAAAAGATTTCTCCAAGTTATGAGGTTTAGTTGATAAAGAGTGGGACCTCAATCTCAGAGAAGCAGTGTCTATAGCCACCTGCAGAGTGACATGCTAGGGCTCAGGTGGGGCCATAGGAGGGTTCACAGAACCGTGTCCCTGAAGCCACCAGGGAAGCACAGACTGCCTTTAGGTAGATGGCATTTAATTACTTACTCCCCTCTTTTCATTTCTTTTTATTCTCCTTCCAGCATTGACAAGGAAAGTCCCTGTTTGTGCCAGTGTGAAAGGTTGTGCTCAGAGGTGTCAGCAGACGATACTATTATTTGGATGGAATTTAACATCACTGTTTTGTTCTCGTGGTTTTGTTTTGTTTTTTTTTTTGCAGTACGCGGGCCTCTCACTGTTGTGGCCTCTCCCGCTGCGGAGCACAGGCTCCAGACACGCAGGCCCAGTGGCCATGGCTCACGGGCCCAGACACTCCGCGGCATGTGGGATCCTCCCGGACCGGGGCATGAACCCGTGTCCCCTGCATCGGCAGGCGGACTCTCAACCACTGCGCCACCCAGGAAGCCCTGTTCTCGTGGTTTTAATTTTACTGATATCTATGTGTGGCTCCTGATTTAGCTTCCTTTCAAAATAAAGGTACTATAAACAAAACAGTAAACTCATTTAAAAAAAAAGAAAAAAATCCCCAGTTAAGGATGCAAGTATCAAGACAGGGAAGGACAAGGATAAAGTGGGAGTGGTGAGGGCAGCCTGGCCTGTGGCCTCACTCTGTGACCCTCTCCAGAGGAGAGCCAGCCAAGACTTACTGCAGATTCCAGGTGGGGAAGCCAGTGGGCTAGAAGAATTTGTAGAAAACTGCTGGAAGGAGGGAGGATGGAGAGGCATCCACAAGATGGCAGAGACTCTCCCTCACAAACCCTCCATAGGTAAGTGGATGGGGACGATCATTTATTGGGCAACAACAGAAACTGGGGTTTGGGGCTAGTAAGACAGAAGGGGGAGACGGTGGCCACAAATCAGATACAGAAAGATACAGGATATGCTGAGTGCTTGGACACAAGTATTGACAGAGGGGCAGCACCACAGAGAAGGAAATATGTCACTGGGGTTTAAGGACACCTGGAGTCGTTTGGGAGAGGGGTTTTCATGCAGCAGGATCAACATGTCCAAAGGAGCAAAAGGGGATGAATGTAACTCTGGCTCCATCAGGAAGGGAGTCTTGGATGTGCTGGAGAAGCAAGCATGGGAGGGAGGGTGGCATTAAGTGAGGATCTCATTAAGTGAGGATCAAGAATGATGTGCAGTTTGGTTTCCACTACTAGAGGTCTCCTAGAAAGCAGCTCAGGAATTACACAGCCAAGCATGTGCCAGGTGAGCTATGGCACACAAAGGACAGGAGCAGCCCCACCCTGAAGGAGACGCTCTGGCCCTAGGACAGTGGAGCTCTGTCAGCCACAAGGACGCAGGTTGCTGGGGGGAGGGAGGGGAGTGAGACAAGCCCATCCCACCAGGAGGAAGCAGCCCCATAAATTTCCTATTAAGTAATGACATTCTGGAACCCTTCAAGCAGTGTCCCCGAGGCAAGCTGAAATCAAGGTAAATGACTTCTGGAGCTTCCGGGCTGGGCTGTGCCTGTTCTCTCTCCAAATGGACTCTCAGCAAAGCCAAAGGATGGAGGACTCTGGACACAATCACTTTCCTTCACCTTCAAGCCAGGCCCACATGGGCCCTTGAGCCAAGGAAGCTGAATTTTCTGCTCAGAAAATGAACAGACCTTTTTCTACAGAAAATCTGACCCTTTAACTTTGTCTTATCTCTGCTTTAAATCACTACCTCTACCACAGAGGCTAAAACACCCTTTTTAGCCTGCCAGCTCACATCTGACAGTGACATTTAAATCCTCACAACTCTGAGATTGCTTCTAGCCTCATCCTCACTTTAAAGATAAGGAAACCAGGGCACAGAGAAGTAACTTACCCAGGAAGTGGAAAGATAGGCCACTTCTATGGGCTGCTGTGGCCCATAATTTGACATGATTCCTGGGAAGTTTCAGTTGAGCTTTGAGAAATCCCCATTTGTGAGCTGAACATGCACCCCCAGGAGCGTCCAATGCAAACATCCAGGATGGGCTGGCCCATCTTAAGTAACATGAAAAACTAAGCACAAGACCCACATACTTGTAACAACTGAGGTCAATTTATAAGGAAAACAATTGCTGGAGGTTGCCAGCTCAAATGAGAAGGCATGATAACGTGGTTTTGACAGATGAGATGGGATCCATAAATATATCAGTTTGTCTTACGATGCTCTGAGGACAACCAATGACAGGTGACACCCATGGCCCCAATGTGAGGGATCATGAAATACGAAAACTGAGCCATGGGGATAATCATGGGATGCTTTGGACTTCTGTTCTGTACCCACTTGGGGCCCAGGCAGGACTCGCACCTCAAGAAACCACACCCAGACAGTCTGTAGCTTGCAGCTCAGCCCTCCCAGGACTGTGGGCAAGTAAACTCCTTGGGAAACTTTAAGAAGCCATTCATGCATATTGCAGCAAAACACCAGAATCTCTAGTCTGTTGTGGGCCAAGAAAGAGAGGCACTGGTGAGCAGCGCTATGTGAAAGCCACACAGGACGACTCTTCTAAGGCACAGATCCAACTGGGTTGACACCTTGGGTAAATTCTTCCCACAGTGGTCGCCTCTACCCTGCACTGTCCCAGCCCCTGACATCAACACTCCGAACAACATGGTGGCCACAATGGGCACCTTCTCTGTCACCTTCATGCCTTTCATTTGCTGTACCTGGTGCTTCCCTGATCTCTGTCTAGTGACTCTGATGGTCAGCCCCCCACACACACACCTGGGAGCCCAAGGGCAGGGCCATCTTTACTTTTCTCTTGTCCTTTCAGTACACAGCAAGTACTCAGTGAACAACTCAGGGGCTACAGTGACCACACACGATTGTCACCCTGGGGCTTCTAGCTCAATTTCAAAGCTCTGGAAAAGGAAATCAGCTCACAGTCTCACACGGAAAATTGCTCAGCCAATGCATCTCATCAGAGCTACATGCCAGGCTTAGGGACTCTGCAGTCGACATGATGTTCTTTGAGTGATTAAGCAATACCTGGGTGAGTATTGTGAAAAAGAATGGCAGGGTTGCTGTGGCCATGGACAGAGAGGGTGTGCACTCCTGTGGTGGGTAAGGTAGAGAGGGACAAGGCTTGTGATGGACAGGGGAAGGCACAACTGATGCAATAACACAGGCACAGGTCTGTAAGCAGGAGAGATACCAGTGCATATGAAGAGCTTAAAGGAGGACAGGCAGGATGGGACAGTGCAAGGGCCATGTGACCATGTTGGGCTTTTGTTCTTCACAAGTCCCAGACTGTGGGGTAGGGAATAGTAAGTTCATCCTCAACTATACCTGCACACAGCAGCACGCTGTTTACAGGTGCAAAAGATGGGATGCGTGGGGACAGAGTTAATCAATGAGGGTGCACGCAGGGTGCTCTCTGTGTGCTCTCAGTCCTACAGGAAATGAATGGCTCTCAGCACCATGGCTCAATGGGGAAAGGAGGCTGAAAACTCAAACTTATAAATCTATCTGCAGATATGGAGGAATTAATTGGATTCTCACGACAAAGTATACCGTCTTCAAAAGTTTTACATCTGAAAGATCCAAATATGCTTTTCCCTCTCTGTTTTCACACTGATCTGTGGTCGAGGTGGGAGCCAGCAGGTACTGTGTTGAGATAGTTGAACGTCAAGGGACAGGAAGAGAATTTCACCTATTGTTTCCAACCCAAAGAAGGCTGCATGACCCAACTGTGTGTCTAATTTCTGGATCTACTCCAAACAGGTATCTTACAACATATTCCCAGTTTACAGGAATAAGAAGAAAAAGATGAAGAGACATTAGATGGTCAGTGTCCTGGTTCCCAAACTGAGTGTTGAAGGACCACAGGGTGTTACAGTAACTCAGAGAGGCACTGTGGGAACCAGCAGCACAAGGTAATTCATAATGTTAGACTGCACCATATTCCTTTCGACAGTATCATATCTTACAAAGCCTGAATTTAGGTTGCTGTGATAAAAAGCAAACAGTTGGCCCTTGGTGTCTGCAGATTCAACCAACAGCAGATCAAAAATATTTGGGGGGAAACATTCTAGAAAGTTCCAAAAAGCAAAACTTGAATTTGCTGTGCACTGGCAACTATTTACAAAGAGTTTACACAGTGTTTACAATTATTTATATAGTGCTTACATTGTATTAGGTATAAGTAACCTAGAGATGATTTAAAGTACAGGACAGAGGACATGCAAACACTATGCCATTTAAAAAAAATTTTTTTTTACTGGAGTATAGCTGATTTACAATGTTGTGTTAGTTTCTGCTGTACAGCAAAGTGAATCAGTTATACGTATACATACATCTACTCTTTTTAAGATTCTTTTCCCATATAGGCCATTACAGAGTACTGAGTAGAATTCCCTGTGCTATACAGTAGGTCCTTATTAGCTATCTATATTATACATAGTAGTGTGTATATGTCAATCCCAATCTCCCAATTTATCCCTCCCCTCCCCTTTCGCCACCGGTAACCGTAAGTTTGTTTTCTACACCTGTGACTCTTTCTGTTTTGTAAGTTCATTTGTATCATTTTTTTAGATTCCACATATAAGCAACATGTGTCTTTCTCTGTCTGACTTACTTCACTTAATATACATCTCTAGGTCCATCCATGTTGCTGCAATATAAGGGACTTGAGAACCTGCGGATTTGGGTGCCTAGCAGTGTGTGTCTGTTATGTGTGTCCTAGAATGAATCCCCCACTGATACCAAGGGACAACTGTACCATGTAAAAACTAACGTGGGATAGGAAATGTGGATGGCAGGTGTCTAAGGTTCTGGTTCTAAGGTTTGAGGAGTTGTGCGGTACCCAACAGGCACACACATTCCATAAGGAACTGGCTGTAGTAATCCAAGAATATCATATTTTTCCCTTCAATTTATGTGCCCTCCCCTCCAAAACAGCTATACCATTGTTGGGACATTAGTATTTATTCAGTTGTTTGTATCTAACTACCTAATAAACAAAATTGTTAGGTATTTCCTTTGGCCTAAGATCATGATGAAAAAATTGAGATGCTAATGATGCTGTGAACCAAGAAAGTTTGGGAACCTCTGGGTGTGCTAATGAAAATAAAAATGTCAGTTCTTTTCTTATGTTTATAGACCCCTGATTAAGCACTCCTGCTTTCAAGGATATTGTTTGCTATCATTCCAACTCATCTAAGGACAGATAGTATTTAGCAGCCAACACAATTGCAATGTTTTTCAAATTTCAACAGAAACACTTTCTTTCCTGGAGATTAGGAGGCGAGACAGACATGGGGTAGGCTTGGGTCTAGGCTTCTGAAAGCAAGCAACAGAGGAAAAGAGAAAGGCTGATTCCTGGAGATTCAGTTCCAGTTCTGTCCATTGTGAGAGGCTGACAGTTACACTCTGTACTTGTAGCTCCACCTTAACTCCTGGTGTCCCAGAGGGCCCACGAAGCCCAGTGACCCCACCTTGACTCTGTCCTGTCCATTCATTCACCTCCATCCTAAAGTGATACAGCACGCCGGGAGCAAGATGCAAGGGAAGGCAGGAACAGTGCAGATTAACTGGAAAGCTTCATGAACTCTCCCATGAAATACAGTGACCATACTCAGCAGAGCTTTATGCGAGCTACCAACACACACATCTCTGCTAGGGCCTAGATAAGCTCGCCAGTAGGTAACTGCTGCTTCCTGGGCTGACGCGCTGTACTGAACACTTATTTAATCCTCACAGCAAGCCTACATGGGAGGTGGTGGCCTCATCACCTTCATCTTCATCCTCCTGGCAACAAAGAAACAGAGTGGGTGGTGGTCTGGTCAGCAGAAGGTCACCTAGGGCTGTCTGTCTCTTGAGTGCTCTGCTCCACAGCTGCCTCTGCTCACCAAGCCCAGGGGCAAAGGCCTAGCCAACTGCTGGGCCCAGAGGGTCTGTTGTTTGGCTGAGGGCACCCCACATCCATGTCCTGGCATGTATTAATCAACAGACTTTCCCTTTCTGCAGAAGCAGCTGAATGTCACATGACCCTCAAGCAAGTTCCAAAGAATTTCACCCCCGCAAACAAATCAAAGTCAAGATAATTCTCGCAGCACCTGGCTATCTGTGAATTGGCCCACATCATGGGTAAAATCAGCGGTACACTTCCCTGCTGATGCCATGGAGGGGAGGTGGTCAAGGAGTAGAGACCAAATTATTTATGCTTCCCAAGCAGTAAATGGTCAGAGTGGCTATGGCTTGAATTTGTTTCATGTCAAGAAAAATGCTGGCCAATGCCAGCTGACCCCAGTCTCTCAAGAAATTACAAGTTCACAGTAGCATTCACCCTTCAGACAAAGGAAGACCCTTCCCCATCACTGCAAGGTTCTCTTATAAAGAATCACTTGGGAGGCAAGAGAAAGAGTCTAACCACAGACAGAGAAGGGGATGGGGGACCCTGACTTTGGTAAAAACCTGGCAATTTCTCAATACTAGTCAATCTGCAGTAAATCTTATCCTGTGCTAGGAACATCTTCCTTGAAATGTTAGTTACACTGACTATGGAACACTAATATCAGAAGGTATGTTTTCCTCCTGGTCCCAGAGCAGAAGCTACTTCCCCCATTCACAGTGAAGGCCCGTTCCACAGTGTGATCTGTGTCAGAGGGAAGCACAAACAGGATTACTTTTCCATCTGACCGGCTCAGGCGGCTGCTAAGAACAGTGCTCGTGTCATCAGCCAGACTGACGTGTCTGGAGTCTGGCCAGTGGCTGTGTGCTGAGGCAGCTCTTAGAAGCCTTAATCCTCCTTCATGCAGCTTGTACATGCCCCGTCCCCCTGCCCCATGGACTTGCCAAGCAGGGCCCCATCACCTCAGACTCAAGCTGGCAGCTGCCTTGAACCAGGCGACCCAAAGCGGAGATGAGCTAGCCTTCCTGCTAAGGGTGTGTAGACACACTCTAGCTCTCTGTCCCCCACTGGAGGGAACCAGGCCCACAAGGACCTTGCAGCCAGGAAGACCAGGAGCCAGACCCCAGCAGGCCACAAACCCCGCCCCGTCAATGAGAATTCCAGTCCCTTTGCTTTAGAAACCAATCAGCAGGCACATTAAATTAGGGGCAGTGAAAGTTTTGCACCATCTTTTCCCTATGAAAGTTGCCAGCAGCTGGAGGTACAGTAAAAGGTTCCACCGTGACACACGGCTTACATCATGGTGTTGATGGTTAAATCTGGGCAGACAATGTGTGAATTTAAAATGTTCCTGAGATGGGCATGCAGTTAAAAAGAAAGCAAAACTTTGATATGGGGAAGATCAAAACTACTAAAACAGCAGGGGGAGGCTAATTTTTCCTACAAAGCGCCAGACAGTAAATATACTCAGCTGTGCAAGACATACAGTCTTTACAATTCCTCATTCTACCGTTGCCATATCATGAACGCAGCCTGCTAACAATCTTTAGACAAATAGCTATGGCCATGTGCCGATAAAATTCAGACTGGCCCACAGGCCTCAGTTTGCAACCCGTTCCATAGATTTCTAGACTTTGCGTCAAGGTGAGGGAAATGTAGGTGAGAAAATGCTATGTTAGAAAAGTAAAATGCACAATACAGATGAAATTAGGTAAAGATATACAAGTGGGTGAGTACGTGAAACCATAAAATGAAGTGGGATATGGTGGTGGGTCTGTGGACCACTACACCTATTTACATTTAAAAACCAACGAACTGAGGCTTCCCTGATGGCGCAGTGGTAGAGAATCTGCCTGACAATGCAGGGGACACGGGTTTGACCCCTGCTCTGGGAAGATCCCACATGCCGCAGAGCAACTAAGCCCGTGCGCCACAACTACTGAGCCTGTGCTCCAGAGCCCGTGAGCCACACCTACTGAGCCTGTGTGCCGCAACTACTGAAGCCCACGTGCCTAGAGCCCATGATCCACAACGAGAGAATCCACCGCAATGAGAAGCCTGTGCACTGCAACAAAGAGTAGCCCCTGCTCGCCGCAACTAGCAGGCTTGACTTGGCCTAGTCTCCAAGTTAGAGGCTGGAAGACTGACAGAAATACAGTGCCATTAATTCAAACTCTGCATTCCCACTGACCTAGGTCTCAGGTTGTGCCCTTCATAGGTAAGGTAAGACTGACATTTTCTTCTGGTTGCCTCTTGTAAAGTTATTACTCCTACTTCTCTGTCTGCCATTACTTTTAAACCTTTTATTTTTAAGTGATTTTGTTTTCCAAAAGAGCTGTTCTGGTGTATGCAACACTGAGATTAACCGACACTACAATATGAAATGCCAACAAAACAGGCTATTATTTCATGTAGAAAAATCCTGCTTTGAGAGGTGGACTCCAATATAGCCACAGAGTCATGCAGATTGCAAAGCCAAGGCAGGCAGTGACGCCAGGCACTTCCTCTGCCTAGATGAGAGTTCCCCAGTAGGAAGGAAGCATAGGTAACGATGGAGAACAGAAGAATCTGCAAGGAAGCAAGAATGGGAGATGGTGTTCACTTCGCTAAAGATAAAGTACTGAAGTGAAGAAAATGTCTAAGAGTGAGAAACTAGGATTAACCAAACAAGGCTCAAAGTACAGTCTTGGGTGGCCTGGGTGTAGATCAGAAAGCTTTTGAGAGTGACATCACATTGGTTCTCTGGAACCCTCCCATTTCCAACAAAAGGATAAAATCCAAGCTCATGGTCCTCATGAATGAAATTTAAAACTAGTACAAAAAAAACAACTATGGTGTTTTCTAGCACGCCAAACACCAGGGAAACATGTTAGTGCTGACCTCCAAGCAAGTGGTCAAAGTCAAGCTGTTTGGGAATTTGGGAGGCAAAGAGGAAGGTAAATGAAGTGCAGACGATGAACAACCTCCAAGACCCAATGGGTAGCAGCACATGGGCGAGAGGTAGTTTACTGTCTGTGGCTGAAATGTTCCAGAACATGCCAGCTCACAGGCACACAGTTAGTCCTGCTATGTTTAAGTGGAAACAACATAAAACTGATGAATAGACCCATGAGTGGGAAAGGTGACATTCCAACCAACTTTCCTACAATTTCATTCCCTGGGAAGCAACCTCCATGAGTATGCAAGGCTAACAGGGTGAGAGATATCCCCACAAGAGCACATCATGTCTCTAAGCTTCTCTTCAAAGCAGCAGAATGGTAGCTGAGAGGCAGACTCAAGACTACACTTACTGGGGAAAAAAGGGGCCCAGGAAGATGGCTAACACAAGAGCTTCCAGAGACACCATTATCCTGACATCCAAGTGACACTTCAGCCTTGACCACCAAGACTCCTCACTGAGAGGGAAGGCCTAATCAGCCCCTCAAAGGCCAAGAGGAGACATGGAGACACACCAAGGAGCCAGGAACAGACACATCTATCAAGGACAAGGGCACACACTGACTCAGAGTTTAGAGATGCAGGAGAGCCTAGTTACCTTGATGAAGAGCTAAGGCTTATGGGTGACCTCTTCTTTAATGATATTACCCTCTGACCTTCACTGTGAAGCTGAATTTTAAAAGAAAGATCTGAGAAAAAGAAGGATACATCTGTCATTATCAGGCACTCTCAAGAGGTGGCTCCAGCTAAGATGACTTTTCCTCTTACCTTGCCTCACCTTTCATCAGGTACAGAACCCAAATAACAATGAGAGCTGACAGTGTCTAAACTAGACATGCACTGCCAAGGTTACAGCAAAGGCTGGTGCTCTAACAGTCAAGCAGCCCCAGGGAAACAAGCCGAGTGGCCCTGGCTTCCACACACCATTGACTTCCAGACAGGTGCTTCTCCTCTCAGGTAAGGGCAAGCCACCTCCATGCACTGCAAGGAGGTCCCTGCCCTCAGCAAACATTCAATGTTTACTTTTGCCCTCAGGATCTAACCATGTCAGTTTCAGATGGATGTGTGGATTTAAATAACCAACCTCCTCTAGATCTCAGCAACTTTCAGAGTGCAAAGAAGACAATCAGGGACAAAACTCACACTATTTCAGATGAGAACAGCTAGGGAAGCAAAGAACTTGACAGGGATCTGTTTCTTTGTGAAAACTAATGTTTCTGCTTGCCATTAATTCCACCTAACTCCCACTGAAGTAAATGATCCACAGAGGTCAAGTGCCCCAACTCTGACACAGACAGAAAAGTGGATACAGGTGCTGAAGAGAAAAGGTCAAACACCACAAAGCATGTTTGATCTCTAAGGTGGGGGGTGGGGGTGGGGTGCCCCCCATACTCCCATCCCAAGCCTCCAGCCACTCTGCTCTGGGCAGCTGGGCCTTGCCGCAGGCAGTGGCCACTGGCAAAGTCAGCCCTGTGTGCTGTGCCCCAGGGGACCTCAGCTGCAGCAGAATTTCACAGACTCATATTCTGCTGCACAGCCCAAGTTTACTCCTTGGCAGACATGGTCAGGTCAGCTTGTCCTTAGCATCCACTTAAGAAAACAAGAGTTGCTCACTGGTGAGGAGCTCTCAGCCCATCAGAAACCAAAACCCCTGCCCCAGTACACAGACTATCACACTCCCAATGAACCTGCAGCATTTCCTGGAACTCCTTGCCACTTTTTTATTAAAATCAGGAATAACATTTAAGGGTGTGGAACTAACGTTCATCACACATGAAGCTTCAAACCAAGATCTAGTGCACAGAATGACTGAATAAAAAAATGAAAATGTGTGCACACGCACATCTCAGTGAAAACGCCACCTGCACTCACACTCACTGGGTTTAGTTAACTGGTTTGCAAGCCGTGCACGGGGAAAGCTGGAGACCCACAATGCTAAGCAGCTTGAGGTCCATGGCCCTTCCCTACCTCTCCACATAACTCTCTGGCATTCTATGAGTTCTTCTAGACTCAATGCCCGGCGTGTCTCACCCAGCAGAGAGCAGAGCTGAACTGGGCTGGTGCCCCCACTACCCTCTCTGGGGTCTCAATGTCCTCCCACCAATGATTCCCATCTCTCTGTGCTGCTTGGGACCTGGGACAAAGAGCTACACAGAAGAGGAGCAGAGAAGTGTTCTCCTCCCATGTAACCAGTAACGTAGATGGGTTGCCACGTTCCTCCCACCCCCTAGAAGCCTTACGCAGATGAGAGATTCATCTGGGCCCCTTCCCTCCACCAGTCTAACACTTAGTGGAGAAGCAAAGGCTTCAAGAGGTGTGCCCAGTGTCAAGGGCTCAGAGACCCCTAGGCCTTATTAGGACAGGACAGAAATGAGAAAGAGAATCCAGCTGAGAATTCACCAAAAAACAACAGGGCCCAAAGTCTTTAGGAGCCTAGAAAAGGAAGTCAGAGGAGGACCTGGTGGAGGGTGGCAATGCAGGCTGCTGCACAGAGGAAGAGATCCTTCACACTTGTACTATATCTACATGTGCCTGATAGAAATAAATGTGATCAGTCAAGTGAGTTAACAGTATATTTCACTGAACCCAATATACCCAAAATATCATTTCAATGTGTAACCACTATAAGAAACAGACATTTTACTTTTTCATACTAAATGTCTAAAATCCATGCGTACTCCACACTTTCAGCACATCTCAATTCAGGAGCTAACTTTTCATTCAAAATATTTGCTCTGTATGTAGATTTTATAAAGTTTAAAGTTAAAAAAGTAGATTCACGGACTTCCCTGGCAGTCCAGTGGTTAGGGCTCTGCACTTCCACTGCAGGGGGCATGGGTTTGATCCCTGGTCAGGGAACTAAGATCCCACGTGCCACACGGCGTGGCCAAAAAAAAAAAAGAAAAAGTAGATTCACATACCCAAGATGTTCCAAACATACTTCAATGTTCTCCAAAACTAAATGGGCATGCATTTTAAAATCTTAATTAGAATTCAATAAAATTTAAAAATTCAATTCCTCAGTTCCAGTTGCAACTCATCATTTTTTTTTGGTTTTTTTTTGGCAGTACGCAGGCCACTCACTGTTGTGGCCTCTCCCGTTGCGGAGCACAGGCTCCGGACGAGCAGGCTCAGCGGCCATGGCTCACAGGCCCAGCCAGTCTGCAGCATGTGGGATCCTCCCGGACTGGGGCACGAACCTGTGTCCCCTGCATCGGCAGGCGAACTCTCAACCACTGCGCCACCAGGGAAGCCCGCAACTCATCATTTTGATGATGTTCAAGAGCCCCAAGAGATTAGGGCTGATCTTACTGTAAAGATGTAGAAGGTTCCTCCTGCAGAAGCTAGGAGGGCTGGGGCATACATATTAGGAACTCAGCTCCAGTGCCAAAGGGACCCAGACCATTACACATTCAGGGTTGGTGTGACCCTAGTCAGTCCACACCCACCACCTTCATCACATACAGATCCACCTGTGCTTTACACCAACTTGCTATTTATAAACAAATATACTTATTTAAAAGAAAACATTAACATATCACATGCAATGTGTGAACCTGTCTGAATGGGAGACAGACATTTTGGGAGACAACATGGGAATTCTTAATATGGGACGCAATTATTTGTTGATTTTCCACTACGTTTATTGTGGTTTTATAGGACAATGCCATTAAAAAATAAAAATAAAAACTTACACCTTTTATATTACTTATCCTTTTACTGTGGCAAAATACACATAATATGAAATTTACCATTTTAACCCTTTCTAAGCATACAGTTAAGTGACATTAAGTACAATCACACTGTTGGGCAACTATCACCCCTGTCCAGCTCCAGAACTACTTTCATCTTGCAAAACTGAAACTCCATACCCATTAAACACTAACTCCCCATTTCCTCCTCCCTCCAGCCCCTAGTAACCACCATTCTACTTTCTGTCTCTATGAATCTGACTACTCTAAGTACCTGATATAAGTGTAATCACACAGGATTTGTCCTTTTGTGTCTGGCTTCTTTTACTTAACAAAATGTCCTCAAGGTTCATCCATGTGTAGCATGTATCAGAAGTTCCTTCCTTTTTCACGGCTGAATAACATTCCATCGTATAGATACACCATATTTGTTCACTCATCCCTCCACGGACACTTGGGTTGCTTCCACTTGTTCACCATCATGATATACTGCTATGAACATGGGTATACAAATACCTGTTGGAGTCCCTGCTTTCAAGAAAATGCCTTTATTCTCAAAGAGATGTTTGCTGAAGTACACAAGGTAAGATACCACATTTGCGACATACTTTCAAAGGACTGAGGGGAAAAAAAACAAACCTGTGCATCGATAAATAAAACAAGTGTGGCAAAATGTTAATTGGTGAATCTACTTTTTGTAGCTATGAAAAATTTCAAAATTAAAAGAAAAAAGTCATTAACTTAAAAACCAGCACCAACTGCTATAAAGAGAAAGTCAGTGTAAAAATAAGGACAATGAAAACAATGTTGGCATGGCTTCTAGGCCAAGATTCTTAGCACTCAATGTATATACAAAGGGAGATTAGCAACTGATGAGACTTCTTCCTCAAAGTGACAGAAGGACTGTGGGAAACTGAAAAGGTAAATGTGCCCTTCTCCCATGGGGATTGCTAGTCCTAGTACTAGCTGAAGTCATGCCACTTAGGGGTTAGGCATCACACAATCTGGTAACATTGTTGAGCAGTTGGAGAGCAAATTTATCATGGAGGCTACCGCAGGAACAAATCAAGACCAAACTCGGGGGGAGGCATGTGGAAAATGGGGTCAGACCCAAAGATAATTTAAGAGGACAAGTCCCAGTTGTTGAGGCCAAAAGGGAGCCCAGGATTAACTGTTGAGCCACCACAAGACAAACCTGGATCCAGGTATAGGAGCGAAGAACACCTGAGCTGAGTAACAGGGCCGAGTGAGACCATTCGGGACATTGTGTGTCCAGAGAGGAGAGTGCCCAAATTGAAATCCCTGTCAGGGGAGTAGGCAGAGTCGTGGGAATCAGCAGCCTCCTGGATGGTGAAACCACAGGGCAGGTTAGAAGTGGTAGGTGGGGGCCCGTGGTCTCAGGCACCACAGCTGCTCCTGGGATTTTCAATGAGGCTGTTGGCAACCTGCGGGGTTGGGGGGGAACCAACCACAGAAGTTTGTCCTCCAAGAGTTGAATAGTTGATGTGAAAGTGGAGGAAGCGGAAACCAGGAAATGTTTAATGTGAGGTACACAAAGGCTTTTAAAGCATGAAGACATTGAAGGAGAGTTTTGGATCAAGGCGAACACACCAAAGACAGAAACAAGATGAGAAAATAACTTCCAAAGAAGGTTCCAGAGCATGGGCTAAGATACTGCAGGGCCCCTGGGTTCCTCATAACTAGAGGAAGGGGACTGGAACACAGGTTCCAGTTATAAACTTAGCTGCTTCCCAGAGGCTGTTTTGTGAGGCACACGCAGAATTCAGCCAGGACTACTGACACTACCCTGAGCCCTCCACAAACTTGGATGGTGCCTCCCACTAGCATTAAGGAGAACTGAGCCATTTTGCACTTCCCTTGTTCTGGCCTCAGCAGCCAGTGCTACCCAGGATCGTGTGCTGCACTAGGCCAATGTGAGGAAGTCAGCACATAAGGGTGACTTCAGAATAGGGTGGGGGTGCCGACCCGGGCAGATGAAGGAAGGCAGAGCTCTGAGTCCACCCTCAATGAATGGCATGAATGAGCTCTTTCTATGGCAAAGGAGAATGTGCAACAGTACCATCTGCTATGGAGAAAGAAAAGTCAGAGAACAGGCACGGAGTCCTCAGCCCTCCACAGCCTGGGGAAAACAACCACCTGGGTCTCCACCATGCCAATGCAGCTGGAACAGGCAAGGCCTGAACATGAGAAGCCAAACAATGTGAGCTATACAGTCTCTGTAACAACTAGGGGAAACCAAAGTACAGAACCACCTCAGAATTGCCTCATCTCCTCCACCTCTGGCTGCCCTATTCAACCTCGTCACGTCCCCAACTCAGCCCCCCACGTTTCCAGGCTCAGATATTAGTTCCCAGAGCCAGTGAGGGTTGAGATGCTTTACCAAGATGCCTCCAAATTACTCCAGCAGAAAGTTAGGCTTCTTATCAACTTAAAATCAGAAAATAGGTGGGCATCATTTCCCCAACCCTAAACGGCTAACAGGATAGCTCAATCTGATGAAACCAGGAGAATGGAAGCTGGGAAAGGTGTGGCTTTCGGGGGCACTGCCCTCTCCCCATGGGGGCCACCACCCACAGCCAAGACCCTGCTCCGACGGGCAGGAAGGCATAAGGCACTACCTCCCAGAGTGCCACCGTCACCTCAGCAAGAGGCTCAGGTGAAGGAAAGCTTCCTGAGGAAGGAATTCACATTTGTTTTATTTTGTCTCTTAGAGAGGTTTGGTTTAAAGGCAGGATAGACAAGTTAAAATCACCTGACCTCCAAGCTCTGGTTGGGGTAGAGTGTCACACACCTGAACACAAGAATCCCCAATGATAGGGAGTTCCCTGGTGGTGCAGTGGCTGAGAATCCACCTGACAACGCAGGGTACATGGGTTCAATCCTTGGTCGGGGAAGATCCCACATGCCGCAGAGCAACTAAGCCCATGTGCCACAACTACTGAAGCCCTCGTGCCCTAGAGCCCGCACACCGCAACTACTGAAGCCCGCATGCTGCAACTACTGAAGCCTGCACACCTACAGGCTGTGCTCCGCAACAAGAGAAGCCACTGCAATGAGAAGCCCGCGCACCGCAATGAAGAGTAGCCCCCCTCTCGCCGCAAGTAGAGAAAGCCTGCGCGCAGCAACGAAGACCCAAACGCAGCCAAAAAACAGAAACCAAAGACCCCAATGATAGAGACCTGTGAACAAGGTTTTGAAACCCAGAAAATGGAGTCCCTGAAGATTTTACTGAGGACCCACTTTGGATTAAAAATAAGTCCCCATCAAGCACCCCCTCCCCACAATGATATTTAAAACCAGACTAAGTTGAGTGCCATGCAGATTATCAGAAGTGTACTCAAACGGAGTCAATGTTGAAAATTTAGTACTGGACCATTTAAATTCTCTTCAAACTGCAGCAGACTTATAATGGTGTTTTCAATGTGCCTTCACTAATCCTGTTACCATGTTAGAGCACAAAATAGAATCTGTTCCCTTGGAGTTCAATGGTTGCCATAGGAATGGCATCAAAATGCATTATACTTTCAGGTACAGAAATGCACCATGGGTGCTTAGGAAGAAAAACCGTTATCAAATCCAGTTCAAACTCAAATCCCTTTAATAATAAATGGGTGCAAGTATACCTAGAACGCAACTTAAACAGATGTGCTCCAGGCCCGGGGAAGAAAAGGAAATTTCACTCAACACAAACACAGAACACCAGCCCTGTGGAAGACCCTCTAGGGAAACAGAGCCAACCTGGCCAGGCTACCCTCCTGACCAGGACCCACCATACTCTGCCCCCAGCCTGGGAAGAAACCAGAGGCAACAGAGCTTGCAGCACACACACCTTCCAACTCCAAGTCCACAGTTTTCATATTTCTGATTTATTCAATTTTTATACTGACCCATACTTATGAAAACATAAGCTTTCACCCCCAGTAGATGTAAGTTCCCTAGTAAGTTAGGCTCACTATCTCTAGTGAGTAAATACAAGAGATATAGTCTATTATAGATCTGATTTCAACCCAAAGTATCGTTTGAGACCTTTTTTTTTTTTTTTTGACATGGACCAATTTTAAAGTCTTTACTGAATTTGTTACACCATTGCTTCTGTTTTATGTTTTGGTGGGGTTTTTTTCTTTTTGGCCGTGAGGCATGTGGGATCCTAGCTCCCCGACCAGGGATTGAACCCGCACCCCGTGTTGGAAGTCTTAACCACTGGACCACCAGGGAAGTCCCTGATTTGAGACGTTTTAAAATGTGTTCTTTATAAAGAAAAAAGTCTATTGCATTACAGAGGTAAAGGTCCCAGCAAGACCTAGATGGAAAGAGCTATGCATGCTGGCACTTTAGACCCCGAAGAACCCCAAATCATGGGGTTCTGATAAGGGCTGAGCTTGCTCCTTTTGCTAACTTTGCTCTTGTGATCCAACTACTGCTCTTCTCACCATTATCTGGCCTGCCCCGCTTCTTACCTTTGCTGCCCCACTTCACAGACACGTGCTAACATGCATCTGTCTTGTGTGGGTCTATAAGGAGATGGTGTTGAGATTAAGAACAAGCTGAAAACCAACTGGTCCAGGCTGGCCAAGCGGCAGAGGCCTAGGGATGACTGGGTATACCCCTGTCGTTTGAGGTGTTCCTGGTTTAGGTGAAAACTTTGGATTTCTGATTCAGCTACTTAACAAACACCTTACTGTGTATCTTTTAATACTACAGGCTCTTGGGATTCAGCACAAAGACACTTGCCCTCATGTGCTCACATTCTGGCCCAGAGGTGGGGGAACAGGGACAGCCAGACAACAAGGAATGAAAATAACAACTAAAATTATGTGATGTACTATGTAAAAAAGAAAGGATGGGGGCACATAGAATTGGAGCTTTTCCAAGTCCCTACTCCTTGGGACTTTCACAAAAGCAAGACTGTGGTTCCTGATCTCATCCCATTTCATCCATATTATGCATTGAAAAGGAAAAACAGTCCACCTGGCTCACAAATTTTCTCCACTGAAACCTCTCATTCATGTGTAAATTACTCTAAAGATGGTTCCCTAGATATGTATCTATTTTGAACACAGGGGCTTGTGGCTTACTTAAAACCACAGCTTCGGGCTTCCCTGGTGGCGCAGTGGTTGAGAGTCCGCCTGTCGATGCAGGGGACACGGTTTCGTGCCCCGGTCCGGGGAAGATCCCACATGCCGCGGAGCGGCTGGGCCCGTGAGCCATGGCCACTAAGCCTGCGCGTCCGGAGCCTGTGCTCCACAACAGGAGAGGCCACAACAGTGAGAGGCCCGCATACTGCAAAAACAAAACAAAACAAAACAAAGAAACCCCATAGCTTCCATTCAGTGACAGAATGTTTACACTCTCACCTTTAACAATAATGAAAAAGGACAGAATTTATTTACCTCTGAGAATTTACATATAAGACAAAAGAATTCATTAAGCCAGTTCCATACTACAGTTTTACTTTTTGCCTACACATTTACAATACAAGCGTATTTTCCTGCAGAGAGTCGTGTCTGAGAGACAAGTCATCCTTGACTCCACCCCTCAGGCAGGATACAACAAGAGCAAATCCTAGGTTTACCTTCTGGTACACCAGTTATTTTGCTGGTAGTAAAAAAAATGATTCCCTAAATATTTATTTATTTGTTTTTATTTTTGGCTGTATTGGGTCTTTGTTGCTGTGCGCAGGCTTTCTCTAATTGTGGTGAGTGGAGGCTACTCTTCGTTGCGGTGTGCGGGCTTCTCATTGTGGTGGCTTCTCTTGTTGCGGAGCACGGGCTCTAGGTGAACAGGCTTCAGTAGTTGCAGCACGCGGGCTCTAGAGCGCAGGCTCAGTAGTTGTGCCTCACAGACTTAGCTGCTCCGCGGTATGTGGGATCTTCCCAGGCCAGGGATCGAACCCGTGTCCCCTACATTGGCAGGTGGATTCTTAACCACTGTGCCACAAGGGAAGCCCCTGATTCCCTAAATAAATGTCACAATTTTAAGCCCTGCTGAATGACAGCTTCTCAGTTGACCAAAGCCTGATTTTTCATTTCGCAAATATGCTCCACCTTTAATTAGAAAAACAGGCCAAAAAGAGTACCCTAGTTATAACAAGCCACTGTACTTACACATTTCCTACCCTGATCTTCTCTCTATGTCAGAATTCCCAGAAGTTTCACAGCTCCTATGTGCCAAAGGCAAAAGTGTGCCTTAATCTGGGAGGTGCCTTCACGACCCTCTACCCGTGACTGCAGACTCGGGTGACTTATCTACACCCCAAGGGTCTCCTCTTTACTGCTGGAAACTGTGGCCCCCAAAATCCTTGCCATTATTTGGACTAAGCAACAGGCTATGGAGAAAGCTGCTTACCTAATAAAACACTGTAAGCACGTGGAAAGTATCTACAGATGTTTCTTTGAAAATCCCAAACACCCCAAACTGAAAGCATCCTAGGTTTGGTGTTTCACAATTTCGGGCCCTAGAGGATTCCAGCAAAGGAAGGAGAGCACATCTGTGCTCCTTTTGGATTTCAGTACCCTTGGAAGGGCTGACTTATGCAAGACCACCATGCTCAGTTCACACCCGGGCGTCCTCACAACAGCCATCTACCATCAATGCCAACAGCTCAAGGGGACCAATGGAAGCACCACTCAAAACAGTGACATCCAAATGGAAAAAGCCAATCAATAATAAACTCACCTTCAACTCAAAACAAGATTAACCTCAGATGCCAATGTAAAAACTGAAGCTGAAAAAACCGTGAAACCCAACAACCAGAGTGGCTGTTTGCCGGGGGGGGGGGGGGGGTGCGGGGGGGATGGGGGTTCTGGCCACTTGAAAGCCCAGAAGGGTGGCACCGGATCTACCACAAAGCCCAAGACCACTGAGCAGGCAGGCTTATCTCCGTCCCCAGGACACCAGATTAGAAGCAGCCCATAGAAAGGGGAGAGGAGCAGTTGAAGGCGCAGGAGGAAGCAACAGCTGGCAATTCGATAGCAGGCAAGGAGACAATTATGCCATTTTACCAAAAGGAAAAACAGCTAACAAGTTAACCTGCCATGGAAGAGAACAACAGCCTTAGGCGACCTGTGCAGGCACAACCTGTTAGTCTGTGGTGAATACGATCAATATCCAGCTAGCTACCCAGAAGTAAGGCACACCCATTAAAAAAATTGTTTTAAATTGTGGTAAAATATACTTAAGGTTTACCATTTTAACCATTTTTAAGTGTACAGTTCCGTAGTATGAAGTACATTCACACTGTCGTTCAACCATCACTACCATCCACCTCCAGAACTTTTTCATCTTCCCAGACAGAAACTCTGCCCCTATTAAACACGAACTCCCACTCCCCTCCCTCCCCCAACTCCTGGTAACCACTATTCTATTTTCTGTCACTACAAATTCGACTATTTTAGGCACCTCATATGAGTGGAATCACATAATATTTGTCCTTTTGTCTCTGGCTTCTTTCACTTAGCAGTGTCTTTAAGGTTCATCCATGCTGTTAAGCACAAGTCAGAATTTCCTTCCTTTTGAAGCTGAATATTGTTCCATTATATAGATATGCCACACTTTGTTTAACCATTCATCAAGTGGACATTTGGATTGTTTCTACCTTTTTGCTATTGTGAGTAGTGGCAGTATGAAGTTGGTGAGGGCACACCCCTCTTTACCTCAGGGCAAAGCTTCTGGTAATTCATTTCAGGAAGTTTTCCATCTCAAATGACTAGCAGAAATAGCTTCAGCACTTAAGTCAGTCAGAGGCCCATATCCCAAATTTCAACAGGGCCCAAATACAGTCAAAATAGTTAATTAGGCTTTAATAATAAACCAGACCACCATTCCCTCTGTCCTCAGACTAAGGTGCTCTGCCATGAAGTTAGTTAGCAAAGGAAAAATCCAGTAGCCAGATTTAAATAAAAGCCTTCAAGCCAAACATGCCCAGAAGAGTCTGTGACTTGCCCAGTGTTATGTCTCTCCTCACGAGACTGTGCAGCTTCCAGATTCTCAACGCTCAGCACTGACTCAAGAGTGAAATCTGGCTAAACAACGGTTTACAGAACTGTACAGTTGGCAGCATCTGAGAAACCCCGAAAGAAAAAAAAAGGGATGCCTGGGCCCCTACTCACAGAGATTCCAGTGAAAAGCGTCCCGGGTAAGGGCCAAGTATTAGGATTTTCAAAGCTACCGAGGTTATTCTTAACATTCAAGCCAAGACTGTGATCCACTGCACAAATCAAGAACTGGGGTGCCAATGCCAGGACATACCAGGAGTCTGCGAGTTTTCACAAATGTAATTCATAACAATTTTCTCAAAATCTGTGTTGAGTAAAACATAAGTGAAAACACCAAAGCCTAAGGTTCTCCTTCCCCTTAATCTCTTCAGCTGTAACTGATAAAATAAAGGTCTGGATATGCGGTTCACAGTGGAAGAGAAAGACACGCTGGCCTCTACATACACATCTGGCAGAGAGTCCGTGATCTCCACCAATTAGGTGGAAAACAACCTCATGCAGAGATTTTCTGGGTCCACTTGTTTCCTCTCCAGTCCAGAAGCCAAGGGGACAGGAAGAGGAATATGATTCTGCCGCCAGCACGGAACACAACTGAAACTTGGCTATAATTCCAGGGCTAATTTCTGGGTGTGGAATTTCCCTCTTTCCCACTGCTTTTCTCCAGAAAAGTTTTCTCAACATACCACAGCAACCAGCAACCTAGGGCAGGCTCATGTTCCAAAGGTTCATCAAGCCAGTTCTTGGGATGTCTCTGCCGGGTTCCCAGGGAAGAATGTTGTAAATGATGGCTGGATGCCAGGACTAATCCAAAATGAACAGAAATGCTGATCTCCTTGGAGCCTGGGGCTCTAGGGTCTGGCTGACATCCAAGATTCCCAGGATGCAGACAGTGTGGGGTGAGGCCTGGAGTTTGGGCCCTGTGTGGTGAAGTGGCAAAGCAGTCAAGGATAGTGAATAGTGGGGCAGGCTGTCCCAGACCCATTCAGAGAACAAAGAACTAACACATCTACTTTCAAAAAGAGAAAAGATAAAACCATTCTTCGACTATGATTGTTTCCCCCATTGCCTCAGCACTCAACACCATAATACTTCATCTTCCTTAGAATTTCCGAATCAGGTACCAATTGGAGGTGCCACGAACAGGGACAGTGGCCCAGGGAACAAGCCATACAGTTGAAGCTGAACCTTGGTAGAGCCTGCCCATTCCAGAGAACCAGCTTGCTAAAGGAAGCTGCACCGCATCCAAACTCCTACTGCAGCCTGGGGGTGCCATATTCTGGTGTCTACATAGAATGTGTCCCTGGCACCTCAGAGCACTGGGCACATGATAGGAGTCCAAGGATTCTAGCCAGGTTCCCCATCTTTCTCAAAAAGATGCTTGTTGTTGCTCACACATGTACCATTCTGACACACCTGATTTCTTCCTTTGAATATACTAGGCCTTCCCTGTCTGAAATACCCTGTTCTCCACAGTTCCCCATCCTGGCAAACCACTCTCCTTCAAGAAGCCTTCATTGAGTCCCCATCCCCTTCCCACACCAAGTGTGCCATAGGTGGCCTTCCCAAGAGTTCGTGTGGCCAGTTTTTGTCTTATCATAATCACAGGATCTACTTAATACTGAGAAACTAGACACTTTCTCCTTAAGATCTGGACCAAGGCAAGGATGTCCTTTCTCACCACTCCTCTAACATCGTGCTGGAAGTCCTAACTAATACATTAAAAAAAGGAAAAGAATACAGATTGGGAAGAAGTAAGACTGTCTTTATTGGCAGATTACATGACTGTCTATATAAAGAACCCCAGAGAATCAACCAAAAAAACCACCTGGAACTAAGAAGCAATTACAGCAAGGTTGTAGGATACAGAATTAATATATAAAAGTCAACTGCTTTTCTATATACCAGTAATGAACAACTGGAAATTACAACCACAGCATACACTGAACTGTGATCATGTTTGTTCCCCTTCAAGTTCGTACTGCTATGGACAGCATCAAGTCAGTGCTTGGCAGGCTGAAAGGTCTCAATAAACGTTTGAATAAAGCCAGAAACAAACCATGGATACCAGCCATGCAAAGTCCAAAGCCTGGGACAGAGGCCTCCCAACCCCAGAGAGAGATGGCAGGATGCCTGCAGACGAGCCAGTGTGTCTTCAGACAGTAGTAATGCTGTCAGAGAGTATGACATGGCTGCTAAAGTGAACAGGGAACCAAGAGGATCCGTGTAGGGGGTGGATCATTGAGGTGGCACCACAATGTGCAGTGTATTGATCTCCTAAACCACACTGAGCTTCTGAAGCAGCACTCAACCCAAGGGCAGAGCTCTAAATTTGAGTTTGGGAAATCCAGAGGCCTAAAGGGAGACAAACCAACTTACTCTCAATCCTCTGAAAATCCCCTTAACAAAGGAGATGTGTTGACAGAGGCCCCTCTAATCTGGTTATCTAAGCACATAACCCCCTTTGCCTCCCCTTCCTGGGGGAGTGGTCTCTGATGGGGAGTGACCCCTCAGGTGAAAGACTGACTTCAGAGTCAGTAAGACCTTGGTTCAGATCCTGCTCATGTGACCTTAGGCAGGCACTTTAGCCTGACGCCCTCCTTCTATTGGGATTTTGTCATATCTGCTTGTGTTTTTTTGAGAACTAAAAAGAAAGAAGAAAAAAGCAGTCAGCACAGCTTCAAGCAAACCATTAAAAACAAAAGTTCCTTCCCCTCCCACAAATAGGTAATCACAAGTTGTGAAACAGGAGCAGCCCTCAGTTACAGTCTCACAATCTTCACAAAAGACACAACATGGCAACCAGGACTGGCATCATTGCTATTATGGCACCTTCAAATGTCAGGCCAGGGAGTCCTGCCACCCTCCTGCTGACCAAGCCACACAAACTGCAAGGTCTTCCCAAGCTGTTCCTTCACAGATCTAAATTTACTGAGCGCTTTTCTCTTTTCTGTCTCTAAGAAAACATCAAGTGGAATATGTTACTCCCTCATCTTCACAAACAAGCAATACACAAACAAGACACACAAGCATTTAGAGTCTCCAGACCTATCTTCACAAAGTTGGTAAATCGCCTTGGGTGGCTTCAGTTGCTTCTCAAGTCTTCTACTCATCAAAGCCTGACACACTCCCACACCTTCCTTTGTTTTGTTTACTGGACAAGTACAAGGAACATTCAGTTTGCATAATTAAGAGGTCTCTTTCAGAATTTGTTGACATTTCATCTGCTTTTGGATCCACCTTTGTAAGGGGCTCAGGTCTGGTGGGAGATGCCCCACTTGCTGACAAAGGGAATACAGATGTAGGCTCCAACTAGAAGAGTCCTCATTTCCTCTTGTCTGAGGCTGGCCCTCAGGGGTTACAGGGGATGTAAGAGGCAGAAAGCAGGGACGTCCCTGGTGGTCCAGTGGTTAGGACTTTGCCTTCCAATACAGGGGGTACTGGCTCGATCCCTGGTCAGGAAGCTAAGATCCCACATGCCTTGCAGCCAAAACACCAAAACAAAACAGAAGCAATATTGTAACAAATTCAATACTTCAAAAAAATGGTCCACATCAAAAAAAAAAAAAAAAAAAAAAGCAGAAAGCAACTGGTTCACTTGGAAATCGAAAATGGAAACAGCAGCATATAAGGGCCCAGCCCATAAAGCAAACACCCTGGGCTCCCAGCAGCAGAGAGGAAGAGGTGATGACTGCATGTCCTCATTCCCAATCTCAGGCATTTTTGCAATCTCATCTTCGAGGTGAAGGTGAAGCATAACAGGATGTTGTTACAACCAGCAATGTCCCCAACTGGGAGAACCACTACGAGCCACAACGCAACAGGCGGCCAGACACCAGGTCAAGCAGCCGCTAACAACTGTGATAAAGGTTCCTGTGTGCCTGTTCTATGCAGGCAATGGAGCACAGGGCAGGCCCAAAGACTCACAACCCAATTGGGACTTCATTATTAAGCAGTAGTTTATTGGTGGGCTCTGCAAAACACACAAACATGGGTAAAATTCCACAAACGGAAATATTTACTGTAAGCACTGCTGGAATACTTGGTTTCTTTTTGCCTGAATCTTGCCTAAGGTTGTGGTTAACTTGAATGGCTGTCAAGAGAAGAATCAAAAAATGCTTCCCTTGCATCTTTTTTTTTTTTTTTGACTGTGCTGGGCGGCATGTGGGATCTTAGTTCCCTGACCAGGGACTGAACCCACGCCCCCTGCATTGGAAGCGCGAAGTCTTAACCACTGCACCACCAGGGAAGTCCCTTTCCTTGAATTCTTAATGTAAAAAGCTTGTGGTCACATTGATGATTCCTCTCTTCACTCCACCCTTGAAAAAGGGAGGAAACTGTACTTCTCTACAGCTTCCCTAACACTTGTGAACTAAACCAAAATTATAACAATCTACTTCCTACAACCAGAAAATCGGCTTAATAGAAAGAACACCAGATCATTTATCCCTAGTAAAATACGCAATCAATCCAACTCCACCCGAGGCCTAGAGAAAGAAAATAGGCCCGGGCTTCCCTGGTGGTGCAGTGGTTGAGAGTCCGCCTGCCGATGCAGAGGACACAGGTTCGTGCCCCGGTCTGGGAAGATCCCACATGCCGCAGAGCGGCTGGGCCCGTGAGCCATGGCTGCTGAGCCTGTGCGTCCGGAGCCTGTGCTCCGCAACGGGAGAGGCCACAACAGTGAGAGGCCCGCGTACCGCAAAAAAAAAAAAGAAAAAGAAAAAGAAAATAGGCCCCACACTGAGAGATCCTTAAGCAGTTCAGGCTATTTCCTGGGATTCCAGCATTTGGGAACTAAACTAAACTGCAGACACATCATGCTGTCACTTTTATGGGTCATGCCTCAGGCACATCGCAAGAGCCCTCTTCTGTTGGCACAGAGCCGTTCCTTACTCTCAGGGCACTACAAACACTTGTAGACACAGACATTTGGGACGCAAACATGTTCAGCTACCACTGTTGCCCACCTGAATGCCCGAGGCTCTGGCCGGGCACTGCTTACACTTGTGACCCATGTGACTATCTCACAGCAGAAGGACCCAGAATTTTATAAGGTGATTATTATGCATGAATGGGCAGAGCACCTCTCCTCCCCACTGAAAAAAGAATCCTCCCCTTAGAGAACTCTGCAATTTTCACACAATTCTTTCACAATGATCTACTTGCTCCGTAGGCACAGTAACTAACTCAACAGTCCCCTGGTGGAAGTAGGGAACAGGATGAAGGGACATGGGGATGGGGCATCCAAGCTATGGCCAATCCCAGCTAAGAAGCGGTTTACTTTGATTCCCCAGCAATAGATGCCCTAGCCTCAGGCAGAACTCCCAATATGGACAGATATAGAGGCACACAGAACAGGGACATATTTCCATGGCTCCCAGCATGAGTGTACTCTGTGGCATAACGTTCGTGCTTCCTCCTTCCTCCCCAGAGCAAGGCTGCAGCAACAGGCTGCCACCAAGCAACTACCACTCAGGAGCAAGGCCCAACATTCCAGTGCTATCTGTCCTTACAGCAGTGGCCACCTGCTTCTGCGTCTTACCCACCAAGGCTCACAAACAAAAAACATGACATAATTGCTGCTCTGGAGAGAGCTCATAAAGTGGTGGCTCTCATCTCTGGCTGCACAGAGAATTGCTTGGGGACCTTATTTTAAACACTCATGTGTAGAGCTGGGCATAGGAGGAGGGGCTGACTACAAAGAGGCACAAAACAATTTGGGGGATTGGAAATATTCTGTATCTTGACTGCCAGTGATGCATTTTTCAGAATGAATTTTATGGCATATAAACTTAAGAAAATGAATAAACAAATAAACCATGTCTGGGCCCCACTTACTTCAGACCTGCTGCTGTGCAGGGAAGGTGGAGACAGACCTACAGGTTAAGAACAAAAGCAGCCTGGTCTGAACCTCAACCTCCAGAACTAACCTGAGAGACTTTTAGCAACAGACATCGTCATTAGACTTGTGATTCCTCATCTGTGAACAGGAGTAGTTAACAGGGCCCATCCTCAGGATTGTCCCAAGGATCAGCAGGCTTACATATAGTGCCTGCCTTATGTGAAGTGCCTAATGTTGTTCAATCACAGCTTTTTGGGGGGTGGGGGTGGGGGGGGTGGGAGAGGTATTGAGAAAGACCCAAACTACTCTACTTTCTGGAATGATCCATCCACCTTGTGTAGACTGGAAACTCCTCCAAGATGAGAGCAGCTACTGGAGCACTGCTGAACAACTACATGTTATAAATTGCTTTTCTGAAAGGAAAATTCAAGGTAAAGAATGGGTTCTGTGACTTGTGGTTTACATTTAAGACAGCAAAGCAGCGAAACTAACAATCTTAAAGGAGTAATAAAAAATCCTTGGGCTTCCCTGGTGACTCAGTGGTTAAGAATCCGCCTACCAATGCAAAGGACATGGGTTCGAGCCCTGGTCCGGGAAGATCCCACTTGCCAACGGGCAACTAAGCCAGTGTGCCACAACTACTGAGCCTGTGCTCTAGAGCCCGTGAGCCACAACTATTGAGCCCACGTGCCGCTACTGAAGCCCACGTGCCTAGAGCCCGTGCTCCGCAACAAGAAAAGCCACCGCAGTGAGAAGCCCGCGCCCCACAACGAAGAGTAGCCCCCACTCGCCGCAACTAGAGAAAGCCCGCGCACAGCAATGAAGACCCAACGCAGCCAAAAAAAAAAAACGAAAAACCTTGTAGGCTGCACAACCGAAACATTTCCTGCGCTCAAATCAGTTAGGGAAGTGGGGCTACTCCTAGCTCAAAGTAGGGGGAAAGTTGATACCCAGCTATTGAAGAGTGTTTAAGACAGTTCATTAATCTTTTGAGAAAATTAACTTACCCTGATAGAACACTACTGTGTAGAATAATTTTTCATACTAAATGTTTCCTAGACGACCTTGGCCCAATTTTACAGTTTTGGTTAAATCTCAAAACTAGTAAAGATATTTGCTGCTGCAGGGCTGGGAGGGGGACTCCTAGGCAACAAGTGCTAGAGAACCAAACAACTCCCTACTGGCCCTGACAACAGAACACCTTTGGGTTCAGAGGGAACAAGCAGCAATAAGCAAACAAGCCAATTCTGCCTGTGGACTGAGATCTCTTGATTAAAACATTTAGCTGTCACTACAATAAAATGTAACAAAGCCACAAGTAGGGGAAAGGTCACCCTTCAGCACAACACCTATTTCCACATGTGTAAACTCACAGGGTTACTTACAATCAATATTCCCCTCATACTATGTTCTGGTGTTGATGGGACATGTGTATAGATCCTATCTGTCACCTCTAATTGTGACATGACAGCCACTACCCATCACAAAAGGCCAAAGCTTACCACTCCCCAGCTGTCTTACATTGGGACATTTCTGGTTTTTCCAAATGTGGACATTACAGGGTTGAGAGGGATCAACAAATGTTTGATGGCTGAATTAATACACGCCCAGCTCAGTGGTCCCCTCCATGAAAGGTGTATGACGAAGCCCCTGATCAAAATGGAAGCAAGAACATTGGAGAGTGAAACTGGAAAAGGCTCTAGAGGAATATACACCGCAACACACTCGATGAGCAATGCCTGAAGTCTATGCCCTTCAGTCTCCTCACTCTGACATCTGATCTCCTAGAGCACATGCAAAAATGTCCACCCATCCTTCATGGTCATTACTCTCCTCCAGAGGGAAATGCAAAGTGTCTCTGATCATGGAAATCCCTACTGTACCACACCACACAATCCCAGCCCATTCTATCTCTCCATGAATCAATCGGAAAATGCACTCTGTGACACAAATGCCAAACATCACCAGATCCCCAGCCTTCTGTTTGTTTGCTCACAGGAATGCACACCGTGTGTCTGCACATGTGGTCACTGGTGGTCACTAAACAAGCTCCTTTCAAGGCCCAAAGCTCCTGGTTAGAAGAGTGTCCCGACTCAACTTTTTAACTGGAGTTAGGAAGCAGTCATTCGTTTCTACAATGCATCAGATTTGCACTAATCATCTCTAAGACTGAGCACCTGCCTGCACCAGGCAAGTTTGCACACAGCTGAACATTCTCCAAGCCGCCAGTGCCCTGCCAGAAGATTTGCTGAGCAGTCAAACCCAGCCTGGCCGCGATGGCTGTAGCAGTTGGCAGGCAATGTACTAGCAACAACTTTCTGGGTTAAGTGCCAACTTCCCCCGAGTGTCCACATGCTTAGGGAATGCAGTTGGACTCAGAACAAGGAGGAAATTACTGAATGCCTACTGAGGCTTGGGGCTCAGTGTGCTGGGATGCTGTATTCCGACCTCACAAGAACCTTGTACACAGCAGAGATCAGGATCTCATTTTGTAGCTGAGGACACTGATGCAGAAGAAATCAGTCATTTATATGAGGTCACAAAGCCAGCAAGGGATTCAGAGGCTGCATGACTCCTCACCCTGTACCCAAAAATCATTTCCTGATGGATGAAGGGCATACATTTTAAAGGCAAACTCTACAACTTTTAAAAGATAAAACAGAATATTTGATTTCAGGTAGTGTTCTCACAAACTGTAAAACAGAGTCATAAATTCATCTATGTTAAAATTAAGATTTTCTGTTTGTCAAAAGATAATACAGAAGTATGTGTGGTGGTGGTGGTGGTGGTGTTGACACCAAACTAGGGGGAAATATTTGTAAAATGTACCAGCCACAAAGATCTGGTGCTCAGACTTTATAAAGAACGGCTGCAGGGACTTCCCTGGTGGCGCAGTGGTTAAGAATCCGCCTGCCAGTGCAGGGGACACGGGTTGGACCCCTGGTCCGGGAAGATCCCACATGCCATGAGGCAACTAAGTCCGTGCGCCACAACTACTGAGCCTGTGCTCTAGAGCCCGTGAGCCACAATTACAAGCCTGTGCACCACAACTACTGAAGCCCGTGTGCCTAGAGCCCGTGCTCCGCAACAAGAGAAGTCACCACAATGAGAAGCCCACACTCCGCAAGTAGAGAAAGCCTGCACGCAGCAATGAAGACCCAACGGAGCCAAAATAAATTTAAAAACCTTGAGGTTATTAAAAAAAAAAAAAACGGCTGCAAATCAATTTAAAAAGATAAACAAGCTAAAGGAAAATGACAAAAGTCAGAAACAGGTATTTCAAACAAGTACAATAAACACAAGAAGATGCTCAACCACGTTACTGTGCAAATATAAGAAGTCTGTTAATGTCAATTTTGGTGAAAATATGGCTCAACATTTTCAGATGTGGGAAGGTAAACAGATGCAACTGTTTTTTTTACAGCAATTTGGCATTAAGGCATCCTCAATGGCCTAGTAATCCCACTTCTGGGCACTTACTTACGACACCTGCACACCTCTTGGATGCGTGCAAGCATGCAGAAGAATGCTATAGCAAGAAGATTTTCTCTTGACTGAATTCTTATCACAGCTACTCAGAACCAAACCCTTATTCAATGAGATCATTTGTCATTTTATAAAGTCAAGAAAAGTTTTAAAAGTAAAATGAGGGGCTTCCCTGGTGGCGCAGTGGTTGAGAGTCTGCCTGCCGATGCAGGGGACACGGGTTCGTGCCCCGGTCCGGGAAGATCCCACGTGCTGCGGAGCGGCTAGGCCCGTGAGCCATGGCCGCTGAGCCTGCGTGACCGGAGCCTGTGCTCAGCAACAGGAGAGGCCACAACAGTGGGAGGCCCGCATACCGCAAAAAAAAAAAAAAAAAAAAGTAAAATGAAAACCTATTCCTTCAGGGCACACTTGTTAAATGAATTACCACCTTTCTACCACTGGGTTGCTGCTCACCACTGGAGATATTAAGGTCTCTAAAACACCTGTCACACCCCGCCCCCAGTCATTTTAATCATACATGGCACAGACATGGCGAACACCTTTACTCACCACTGAATCGTTACTGTGCACGCAGAATACAGCACAGCACCTGATTTCTTAAGAAGTCCCACGCACACATACTGATGGAATCATCCAATTCAGCATGTCTGCTTCAGGCAGGAAATTCCTTTTAAATAAGGGTCCCTATGTGGGAAAATAAGCACCCAAGAGCTGGAACTCAATTTCACCCTACAATAAAGTAGCACTTAGAGACTGAGAGGCTCACCAAAATCCTAAGAGATCATCCAGTTCACATCCCTGAGTTAACAAGCCTGGGTGGGGCACCTGGGCTAAAGATGACACTCCAGCTTACTACTCCCCCAAACTCCCTCTCATATACTTTCACTGGAGTATCAAGGGGAAAATGGAGGTGAAACCAAATCAAGGCATTTTAAAGGTGAGGTTTAATTCCACGTGTGTGAATTTCTTCATAAGACTCTTCAGGAGAGTGGCACAGAATCCTGGATGAAAAGATCTGCCCAGCCAAAGTAACGACCCTCCTCTGACCATTCTCTGCCCTGGTGAGTTTTTTTTTTTTTTTAAATAACCTCCGATCTTTTGGACCAAGGACATGGCCTGCCTCCAAAGAACAGGTGTTTGCTTGCAGAACTATCCAGGTTTCTGTCCAGGCCTCGGCTGTCCTCACAGATGGATGAGCCTAAACATCAGTTCTTTTCCTATACTCACAGCTGGATAGTCTCTTCCTTCTCTGACTGCCTGAACTGTACCTCTCAGAAAGCACTTCCTAGGTCTGCCTTGTTCTCATTATGTACCATCCCAACCATCTGCATGAGGTGGATTCCTTCCTCTCTTCTGCTGTAGAACAGAAATCATGAACACCTGGGCTCTAGAAACAGGCCTTGCCACTTACCAGCAACCCTACCCAAGTGACTGAGCTCTCTGGGTGTCAAATTCCTTATCTGCAAAACGCAGATGATACCAGTACCCATTTTCTGAGGATTTTAAGGAACACAGAGTCTTAGAAATCCAGCACCTGGCACACAGTAATCACTCAAATATTCACTAAAATGGACTGATCATAAATGGATGCACAAGCTCCCCAGTCTGTGGAGGGGAACACAGCGGAGAAAGAGAAGTGACCCACATTGCAGCTCCATACATTAAGGCTGACCCAAACCAAGCAGGGTGACTCCTGTTCAAATTTACCATTTCAGAATAGGCAAGCAAGAAGAAACAGAAAAAAAGGCCTATTCAGAAAAGGTAGTTCTACCCTTTGAAGGGAAGTCTATTCACAGGCAACTATTTGCTAAAAGCCCAGAACCTTTTCACAAAATCAATGATCAAAGATAACTATTGTCTCAAGATGAACAATTAGGGGGTGGGAGGGGTTTGAAAGAGCCATAGGACAGGGAGGGTACCCAGCTCTCACAAGTGCAAGGGAAGGGTACTCAAATGGGTTCCCAGAACAAAAAGGCCCATAGATGTCCTGAGAAATGACACAGAGGACAGGCAAGCTAAGCTATGGGCCTGTCAGCTCCAACTCTGGTAACTCCAAACTGCATTCCTGGGATTACAAATATATGTGAGTTATTATCTTGAAACAGACGAACATGAAGGTGGTGTTATCTCCAGACAACCAATCTGTGAGCTCAATTGTTTCCTGGCGTCAAAAGGAAAACAGAGACGCATATACACAAACTTCATTACTTAGCAGCTTTTTATAACTAAAAGCACTTCAGAGGTAAGAATTTTAAATGAAGATTATAAATGAAAACAACCTACACATGGATAGTACCACCTCTTACAAAACTCTTTCATATAGGCTATGTGTTTATTTAATTACAGAACAGAAAGGGAAAACTGCTTAAGTAACAAAGCCATGGCTGTACAGTAAGACTGTAATTCAACTGAGCAGAGCAATGGGATTAATTAAAGCCAAGATCAACAGAAAATGAAAAGGGGAAATATCCATCAGCATATACAAGTCTATCTTCAAACTTCAGAAATTAGGGGAAAGCAAAGGGATTTTAATATTGTTAAAAAGAGGACAACAGGCCCAAAATGGTGTCTCCTATGCTAAGCCCCATGTCCACAAACCACAACTTAGTTTCGGCTCTCCCAAAATGGAATCTTAAACCAGTCAATCGGGAATCACCTGGTCAGCACTACTGAGGTAATCTGCCTGACAGACCCCTAACATCCCTAAAAAGAAAGTGACCTTGCCACAAGCAATCTGCTTTTTGATAGCATAATTTCCCTCATCCTGCTCTCTGTTACTAAGTCTTTCATTTGTGCAGCTCCTTGGGCGCTCCTTCCCATCTGCTAGATGGGATGCTGCCCCATTCATGAATCATTGAATAAAAACCAGTAAGATCTTTGAAGTTTACTCAGTTGAATTTTTCAAACAATATGCCCTATTCTTAGAAGTAATACAAGTTCTTTTCCATCCTTTGACAACTCTGCCCCAATTACAAAGTATGAATTATTCAAGTTTACGATACTGAATTTCCCATTCCTTCTACCAGACAAGGATTTGGGAAAGGAGAGCAGAGTGGCACCATGCACACCACCTGTGTAGCATGTTCATATCCCTAAGCATAAACATATCACGCTAAAGAATGGTACTTTCTCATCCCACAAGCTCTATCTCCCTCAGTCTGCAGGTTCAAGTGCATGCATGGAATAAAGGGTGCTGCAGCTGACAGCAGGCGCTAAGCCACATAAGGGACCATAGCCATGAATCTTTCTAAGTCTACCCACATCCAACACCATGAAATCATCAGGCTGGCTAGCGACCCATTGGATTACCTTCTGCAGCAAAGGCTCCAGGCCAACACCAAATCCTGGAGATGGTTTTATGAACAGCACAAACAGCTTCAGTGAAGAGCCCCAGAACAAAAACCTTCCTTCATCTGCAGCCACTGCAATAAGCCCATTCTGGCACATTCTGACATTCATCTCCAAGAAAGAGAACAAGCTGAAAAAGAAGGGCGCAGAGGGCCCCTGGACAGATGTGTACCACAGCTGACACTGGTTACTCGACAGCTCTGTAAAAATCTCTGGAGGATTTTCACAAGGACAAACCAAAAGGGGTGCTCCACACAGTTTCCTACAGTCATAAATTTGCAAATGCCTGCAAAAGCAGGATGCATGCAAAAAAGAAAGTCTTCAAAACCATCAAGAGTCTTTTAATTAACATAATTACTCATTCTCAAAGTAAAATCCAAGAAATTCATTTTAGTACATGCTCCCTGAATGGGCTTTAGGGTTCTGAGAACTGCCCCTGCCCCCAAACTGTTCAACATTCGCACATATGCATTTTTCTGGAAGAAGGATCCACAGTGCTATCTGTCACATTCTCAAAGGGACCTCCAACCTCCCCTCAAGTTAAGAAATGATGCTCTAGGGACTTCCCTGGTGGTCCGTCCAGTGGTTAAGAATCCGCCTTCCAATGCAGGAGATGCGGGTTTGATCCCTGGTTGGGGAACTAAGATCCCACATGCTGCGGGGCAACTAAGCCCGCACACCGCAAGTACTGAGCCCGCGCACTCTGGAGCCTGCCGCCACAACTAGAGAGAAGCCTGCGCGCTGCAACAAAGAGCCCGCACACCACAACAAAGACCCAATGCTGCCAAATAAATAAATTAAAAACAAAAAAACTGATGCTCTAGTGAGAAGCAGGGCTGGTCTATCCTTGGCCACTGGACCCTCAATTATTTTGAGCCCCTTAAAGAACTGAATAAATCCAAGAGCAAGAACTGCAGGAAAATGATTACTCTAGCAATGTTTAACACTTGTTTTTGATTATGGAAATCTGAGTAAGCTTTCTGTAATACTAGAGGAATGCCAAGCAGCAGACTTTACAAGAACTTAAGTACAGAAACAGCTTAACAAATGGCAAAATTACAAATGACTTTTTGTGTGGATGAAGATGAATCCAGTCCACTGAAATGTTCTCCATAACAAGTTCATTCACGCAAGCGTTTGCCGATGTTTATCTACCTGGTCTCTTAACCCAGTCTTCCCCTGCGCTTCATTCCGAGATCTAAGCCCATCTCACCCCTGTGCTTCCTGAGGGCTGTTTTTCTGGCCAAACTGGGCTCTATCACCAGTGGCTGGAGTCCTCTTGCCCACTCAAGAGACTATTGAGACTTGGCTTGACTCCTCCCAGAGCCCCCACAGCAACTCCCACTGTACCTGGAACCTGGAATAAACCATGTCGTTCATTTAATCCTCTATCAAAGATTTGGAATACACACATCCTTGACCATCTTCACTTTATCCTTTTTCTTGAGTAACTCATTCTAAGCTGATTTCACCTAATTCTGGTTTATGACCAAGTATGGTAAATTAGCTTCCCTTTCAGCCATCCAAAACTTGCTTCAAGTTAGGGGATACACTCGACTTCTAGTGTAAACTATAGACAGTTTGACAAAAATTATCCCATCTAGAATGACTCATAATGGTGAGCAAGATGCTGCTGGGGCTACCACTTGAGGTGAGCAAGTGGAGGGCAGAGATGGGATAAATGTGTCACGTTTGAGGCGAGGTGGTTCGGCATTCCCACTCTGCACGTGGTCAGGGATGGGCAATGACCCAAGCCAGAGTCTTCCGTCATTAGAGAGCACTACTGGGGAAGAATCACTCTTGACCTTGAGGTCAGGATATCAGAGATAAAGAACAGCTCTGATGTCCCTATTTGAGCCCCTGAATTCAGCTGTGCCCAAGGCCCACTCCAGACTTATCACATCAACCAACAAATTCCCTTTCATTTCAACCTGTTTTATGCCTGGTATTTTCACCGGAGAGACCTAACCAATACAGCCATTTCCTTTAAAACTGACATCTTCACTAAAAACTTAGGAAGACACTATCTGAGAGTAAAAGACAAGTAACTTGCCTTACACATACACACACAAAATACTCTTCACATACTTCTTGTTTTGCTTGTTACGAACTACTGACAACCTTCACCACTACATGCTTCCTCAACTTCCCCATCCCACTCTACCCTCCAAACAGCTTCTAGCAAGCAGAGTACAAGAAAGAAAAGAAAGTGAAGATCAATGCAGGACTTCCCTGGTGGTGCAGTGGTTGAAAATCTGCCTGCCAATTCAGGGGACACGGGTTCGATCCCTGGTCCAGGAAGATGCCACAGAGCAACTAAGCCCGTGGGCCACAGCTACTGAGCCTGAGCTCTAGAGCCCGCAAGTCACAACTACTGAAGCCCGCGCACCCTAGAACCCATGCTCTGCAACGAGAGAAGCCACCACAATGAGAAGCCCACACACCGCCAAAGAAGAGTAGCCCCCGCTCGCCGCAACTAGAGAAAGCCCACATGCAGCAACGAAGACCCAACTCGGCCAAAAAACAAGATCAATGCACTTCACTCGCTACTAGAAAGCATATCCAGGACAGTCACCCTTGCGCAAGTGATGAAGGAACAGATTGCAAAATGGCCACCAAAAAAATTTTAAAAAAAGTTTTCAGGGTACCCACAGCTACCATTGAGAGGTATCTAAAATGAGGTTATTTCACACTAGGCTGACAAGATTCACAATAAGAAACAGATTTTGTCATGTACACAGTACATAAAATCACAGCAAAGGTTTTATGAAATACCCTTGAATGTGTAACACCCTTTGACATTTCCTTTTTCTCCCTCCTTAAACAATGACTGCAACCTACTAAATTCAGTTCATTACCCAGAGTATGAAAAACACAGATATAAAATAATAATTACTCTCTCTTAAAATCTAGATTGTGGTCAAAGTTCTCTGGAGCCCAAACCTATTCTCTCATTTTACACATGAGAAACTGAGACTTGAGAGGATATGAGACTGGTCCAAGGAAGGTACACAGCAGATGCAATGTGTCCAGCCCAGTTCCTTCCTTCTCTCCCTCTTGTGTGCACACACACGCATGTGCACACACACAACATGCACTGGCAGGCTCCACACTCCATGCAGTCTGCCTGTTTCAACCCTCACAATAACGATCTGCTCACCTGAAACGTATGCTTCCTCAAACACAGCGGAAAATGTTTCAAGTGTGAAATCCCCAAATTTATCTCACTTACACAAAACAATCTCAAAAGCCAATTCGCCGGCAAGCGTGTATGTTATTGCCTGGGATAGGACAACTGGGGACGTTAGTCACACACAAGGACACGGATATTACTAATTCCTGCTTCTAGAAATTACATAATACCAAGCCCAACACCTTTCCCTGGCACTGCTTCCACAGTGTACCAGTGTCTCTTGGCATAACAGCAACTAGGAACAAATAAGCAGTTTCAGCCTTAAGGGGACACCAAGACAAGAGAAGTGACCACAGGCAAAGTGAGGCCTGGACGGCTATTCTAGAAACCCTTTATGCAGAGCAAAAGAAGCACCCTCTCACCAATCGAATATAATACAGGTCAGATACTCCCCTACCCTCCCCCAATCTGAATACAACACAGAGGCCAGACACCCCCACCTGTTGTCTACTCAGTCAATGCTTATTCATACAAATCCCATTTTACACAGGAGGAAACTGAGGTTTAGGGAGATTATGTAACTTGCCTGAGGTCGAGGTCAAGGCCAGAAGGGAGTGGGCCTGGACTGATCCCTGACATGGACTCCACAGTTCTCAGTACACAGCTCCACCCAAGCCCAACCAACTCGGCTAGCCACAGCCCAGAGTCCTGGAACTTCCTACATTGAGCAGAACAGGCCAACACTTGTCAAGGAAAAGATCACAGAATACCCTACACCTAGGGTGAGCTTAAAAAAGCCTTTATTTGTAAGTATGTCACAGATCAAAAAGAAGAAATGGCATATTCATTTAGGTACTCTTCATTTGCAGTTAAATGCTCAGATTTAACAGTTTAACACAAACTAAAGGCATTCCACACGGACCTGGATACTGATGGCCCCTAGTAATGGTGACTGGCATCGACTGGTTCTTCTGGTCAACAGGCCCAAAGTCCACCAGCAAGAACTCAGCCTCCCAGCCAGACACTCCACTTTCCTGGCCCATCATCCAACTGCCTGCCTCCCTTCCAGGGAGTCCCTGACTTGTGATACAAACCTTCCTGCAGACCAGAATCCTTTCAACAAATCCAGATGTCAACACAATTTAATTTAGGGCCAAAAGAGGCAGGGAAGGTATGGAGAGATGCTACGCTTGTGCTCCGCAAAAACTTCCTCCATCAGCAACTCCCAATGACTGCTGCCTTTGTTCAGACAACCAGGTTTTAATAAAATAGTTAAGTTACATCTTAGGCCTGAGGATATACTGGACCACCTTCCCCTGATGGATCATTTCTCCAAACTCTGCAGCCAACAACATCCCAGGGTGGGCACCCCCAAAGCTTGCTGAATTTCCATTAATCCCATTACCACCACTTTTTTTTTTTTTTTTGCGGTACGCGGGCCTCTCACCGTTGTGGCCTCTCACACCGCAGAGCACAGGCTCCAGATGCACAGGCTCAGCGGCCATGGCTCACGGGCCCAGCCGCTCCGCGGCATGCGGGACCTTCCCGGACCGGGTCACGAACCTGCGTCCCCTGCATCGGCAGGCGGACTCTCAACCACTGCGCCACCAGGGAAGCCCACCACCACTTTTAATCTCATTATCAGATAAACAAATCCTCACCTAGAAAAACCAGCCCCTACTTTATATCACCTCCCCCATTGATCTCTACTCACAGCTCACTTGAAGGAAGACCAACACACAGGGGGATCTGAAAGGCACCTGGCTGATCTTGATATCACCCGGTGACATGGTTTCCAGGCATGTCAGCTGGTCCACCTTCCTACCCTCAGCTGCTCTACTTTGTAATACCTGGCTACCTCTTCCCACTTCTATTCTCCACCCTGGATAATGACAGCAAATAAGTAGCTAACCTTGAGAGAGCACTGCCTCATTTTATCCTCAACTTAAAGATGGAGAAATGAAGTCTGGGGAAGGCTGAGTGACAGGCAAAGGTCACACAGCAGGCAGGAGGGCCAGGATTCAAACTGGGGTCTAACTGTGCCACACTGGTTGTATCAGTCTTTGGAGCAGGGCAGCAAAAATGAGACAGGACTGGACTGCCAAGAGGCTGTTCAAGCCCTCCCCAGAGCATTCAAATAACACTGGACTTCTATCACAAAGTCAGGAATTCTGCGACTTGATTTCAGGAAACAAAGTCCAACTCTGGGCAGGAGAGTAGAAAGGTCAAAGAGCAAGATCTCAGAGACACTTCTGCTTCTCAGAAGGCTTCAGAACACACTCAAAACCACATTTTGTTTTTAAACAGTTACTATTTGTGTGTGGGGGGGAACTGTTAAAAACCTCACCCTTATAAACAAGACACTGTCAAGCTTAGATTGGAGAAAGGGAAATTCATGGAACTTTTCTAGAAAACTAATTTGTATCAACTTTCCAAAAACGCACACCCTTTGGTCTGGTGATTCCATTTCTAGATATGAAAAAAAGAGAAAACTTGAAAATCATGTCCAAAAATAGCAGAATTAAATTATGGTACATTCACGTAATAGAATTTTAGGCAACCATTTAAAATAGAGTATTTTGGAAATGTTCACAGTGTAATATTTTTTGAAAAATTAACAGCACAATCCAATTTTGTTACTCATGTAGAAAAAAACTGGCACAAAAATGGGGTTAGGTAACAATTTTTAACACTTAACATCACCTTAACACTGTATTTTCCAAATTTTAAAAAATGACCGTGCACTACTTTTGTTTAAAAAGAAAATCCCATAAAACCTCTTTTGCAAATGATGTGGATCAACCAGTGCTATTCCCCCTCAGGATTTGGTCAAGAACAGGACAGATGGCTGCTCTGCCCTATCTTTGACACTGGACTCACTCTCCATCTATTTCTTTAGAATGGAATACATCCCATGATTTATGCTGGGACATGTGGATGCAGTTTAATCAAGTTTAATCAGTTGTAGCCTGCTTGGACTGGAAAAAAAAAAACCTAAGTGTTTTTAAAATTAACTTTTATAACAATGGTATGAGTTTGGGTTGCATCTTCCAGACTGTTTTCTGTGCCTCACCAGCATTTCAAACTGTTCTCTAACAATGTACAATTTAAAAAACCAAATGGGGATCAAACCGTGCAGACTGTACTACATGTCAACATGCTGACATCCTTGCACTTCCATTTCCTCATTCTTTTAAATGGCTACACCACATTCCATTAAGCTTTTTTTTTAACCCCTCCATCAAAGTACTAGAAAAATCACTGCAGTTAAAAAGTCATTGTGCATTCTCAAAAAGTTAAGTACCATGACCTAGCAATTCCACTCCTAGATATCCATCCAAGAGAAATTAATACAAATGTCCACACAAAAATGTGTACATGAATGTTCGTAGCAGCACCATTCACAATACCCAAAAAAGTGGAAATGCAAATATCCATCAACTGAATAAATAAAATGTGACATATCCATCCACACAATGGAATATTACTTAGTTATAAGAGAAATGAAGTACTGATTCATGCTACAGCACAAACTTTAAAAACATTATACCAAGTAAAAGGAGCCAGCCACAAAAGGTTATGTATCATATGATCCCTGAAATATCCAGAATAGGCAAATTTATAGAGACAGAGTGTAAATCAGTGGTTGCCAGGGATTGGGGGGATGGAACGTGACTGCTAATGAATAGGGATTTCTTTTTGGAGGGATGAAAATGTTCTAAAACTGGTTGTGGTGGTGGCTGCACCACTCTGAACATACTAAAAACCACTGATTTGTACGCTTTAAACTGGTGAACTATCATTTGTGAATTATATCTCAATAAGCCTGTTATAAAAACACTAAAAACAAAAAGATAAGATTTTACAATGTTAGTATAATACTCTATAATTTATATTCAATAAATATTTGGAGAGAATGAATACGTTAAGAAAGAATATATGTACCACAGAAAATCACTGTGCAAATATCTTTTTGTCTTCTCTTATACATAGTAGAAGCTCAGGAACTAATTGTTACAATGGACTGGCCAATCACATGAAATCAGAATATCAGAAAGGGCTCAATGTTTTTAAACAAAAAAACAAAACCTTTTTACTGACAAAATGAGATCCACATTAAGAAATGCTACGCATACTTGTTTATCACCCACTTCAACTTCCTCTTAAAATACTTTTCCCAGGTCAGGACTGACCCACAGCCCAAACCCACTCACCACATTTCAAACTGCTAAGTGGGAGACGCACAGTAGACAGTGCACAGAAGCAACTGCATGCCATGCTGCTTGGACTATTAGTAAGTTTACTGCAATTAGGGACCTTAACGTTACCTTAGTTAAAATTCACGTCTCCCGGGCTTCCTTGGTGGCACAGTGGTTAAGAATACGCCTGCCAATGCAGGCGACAAGGGTTCGAGCCCTGGTCCGGGAAGATCCCACATGCCCGTGCACCACAACTACTGAGCCTGTGCTCTAGAGCCCACGAGCCACAACTACTGAGCACGCATGCCTAGAGCCCGTGCTCCGCAAGAGAAGCCACCGCAATGAGAAGCCCGCGCACCACAATGAAGAGTAGCCCCCGCTCACCGCAACTAGAGAATGCCCACGCACAGCAACCAGTGCAGCCAAAAACAAATAAATAAATAAATAAATAAAATAAAAACAAAAATTCACGTCTCTTGTAAGTCACTACTGACCAATTATGCCCACTGTTAATATTTTACTGATTTAAAAGGAATTACTTGCACTTGGTATTATGGGCATGTCAAATTCTTCCTAAATTATCTCTCCAGTTTATTCACTCAAGGAATATTTTAGCTGCTCTTCTAAGGTGCTGAGGACACACTAGAGAATAAAAATAGACAAAGCCAAGCAAACAAAACCCTGCCCTCACAGAACTTACAGTCTAGTAAAAATAAAAATAATAATAATTTAAGGAAATCTTATTTTTTACAAACTCATGTCTTATGAATTAAATAAAATGCCAGCACCAGCAAAGAATCCCCACAATTCTCACCTTGCAAATATTCAGTCTTTTCAAAACACTAAAAATCACAAAGATTTATTAAACATTAATAGAAACACTGAAACTGTTCTCAATAACAAGCTTTTCTCTCCTTTTTATAGATCTGCCAGGAACATAAAGACAAACATGTCAACTTTACGATTTTATTCAAAATCAGAATTTGAAACATTTCACATCCACACAATCGTTACAGATGACGACAGCGGGTTGTCAGAGCAGATTTAACAGCCCAGGGTCTTCAAATCATTGATACGAAATGGTTTTTACTATAAGTTAAAAAAAAAAATCCCTCCAATCTCCTTCCAGAATTCATAAATCTCAAGTCATTCAATAACCTGAATTGTGTAACATGAAAATACTGCATCCCCTCCACCTCCAAAAGAAAAAGTGCAACTTAGTACAAAGATCACAACAACTGGCTCAAAAAGGTAACTTTTGGAAACAAAGTCTAAATTCCTCTAAACAATTCAATAATTTAGTGGAAATTTTACAAAGTGGCCAATGATTCTCTTGCAATTCTTAGGTAATTTTTTTTCTCATCTCTATCCCAGGTAGGGAAGGTAAACCATATAGACACCTGAGAACAGCCAACCCATCCTTAAAACGCAGCCACTTTCATGTTCTAACTTTCACCTGTAGGCAAAATTCCTTATCTTCAGCAATTGGCTGGGGCTGAATTCTAGCAAGATTCACACATGTGGGCTCATCTCCTCAGGTTAAGACCAACTAAAACCATCTTAAGAGACTAACTCAGTCCACAGCTTGAGCCCTTAGATACTTTGTTTCCTACTAAGGTTATGGGGTAGGGCAGATAACAGGGGAGCAATGCACTGTTTTAGATCAGGCTTTTCTCGATTTGGTCGAGGGAAATCATCGGAGAGGTTTATTTTCCCCAGGCTGAAAAATTGGGGGATTAGGGGTTAGTTATCTACAATGCCTTGGGGGAAAGATAAATCCTATACAAATTAAACCGAAAATAATGTTTTATCATATTACTGGCTAAGTCATAAAATAGACTGTGCCATCCAAAAACTTCTCGAAACTGGTAACATTTTCATAAATCCTACTGGGTATCGCTTTCTTTACAACCTCCAAGGACTAAATTCCAAGAACTAACAATTTAAGGAAACTGACAGCCCCATTCATAAAAATCTCCCAAACATTATTACAGCACCAAAGAGCCACTGGCTTAGAGGTACACTGAGACGGTTTCTGTAAACACGGACAGGTAGAGCCCTCTCGAAGGTAAGCAAAGACACTTCAATTCTCATTCACTTCTCCAAGAGGTCACTTCTTGCATCCAGCACACACACAGAAAGTAACCCAAGGGCCAAGACCATACACCGCACGAGGCTGCACAAAACACTGAGTAAACAAACAAAAACAACACTTCAGAAAACAATGCGTGATCTTGACTAAAAGAGAGGTCAGTCACTCAGCAAAAGAACATGACTCATCCACGGGCCTGACCAGAAGTATTTATACTGCCCACTACACCGAAGTGGGATTTCCCATCTTCATCCAAGGCTGGGCCTTAGGAGTATCTCAGTCGGGTGAAGTTGTGTTATTTCCGTTTTGGAGGGAGGGGGGTCATTTTATTTCGCTGAATCACAACTCCCCCACATCCCCACCCCATACCACCACCACGCACAAGACTGCAAATAGACGAGACCCTGGCAAGGACGCCAGCAAGCACCGACCGAGCAAAACAAAGCGCCCAGTGAGGGGCTGCCAAGCCGGGAGTGGGTGGGTAAAGGGGGCCAGGCTCGCCCCTCAGTGCACCGCTCCCGCCCCCAAGAGCCTGTCTCCGGGCAGGTGTGCAGCGGCAGCCTTCTCCCTCCACCGGGGGACCAGCCCCGTTCTCTGCAGAGCTCCGGGGACAGCCCGGAAGATGAGGAAATGAGGGCGGGGGCGCGCTGCCCCAGCCTGGACAAGAGGACCAAAGCACCAGGGAGCGCATTGGGCCCGCCCCACGTGAGCGTCCGGGCCGGGGCCAAGACCGCCCCGGGGACTGCGGCCGGGGACAGCGGCGCCTGTGACCACTACGCCGGGCCCGGACTTACCGGGGCCAGGCGCGCCGCGGAGTCCGCGGCGGCCGCTTCCTCCTCCTCCTCCTCCTCACTTGACAAAATGGCGGCGACAGGAAGTGCCGGGCGCCTCGGCCCGCCCCCCGCCCGCCCCCGGCCACCCGCCCCGCCGCTGCGCCCGCGCCCCCCGCCCGCGCCCCTGCCCTGCAGCCCTGCCGGAGCCGGGGGGCGGCGGTGCCAACGGCGGGGAGCCCGCGAACCGCCCTGCCGCCAACGGCGCAGGCGGCCCTGGCCCGGCGCGAACGGCGCGGGGACGCGGGAGGCCCGCAGGCCCGAGCCCGCGTCGCCCCGGCCTCCCCGCCCCCGCGCCGCGCCGATGGCGTAGGTGCTGGCGCACCGGCCCCATTACGCAATGCAGGTTACGCGGGCCGCGCCGCGGAGCTCCGCCGGCTGCCCCGCGCCGTCCGCCGCCCCGAAGGGCACCGGTCCTCACCTGAGACGCTAGGCCGCACGCCGCCCCCGCCGGCCGCCGGCCGCCAGCCGCCGCCGCCCCCTCCTCTTCGGGCTGCCTGCGCGGCGCCGGGGCCCGCCCGCCGTTCCGCCGCGCTCACAGGCCCCGCTTGCCCGCGGGCACTGCCGGCAGCCGCCGCTGCCGCAGCCACCGCTTCGGCTCTTCGGTTGCGGGAGAGCAGAACAAACAGCCCTACCGCCGCCGCCGCCGCCGCCGCCAGCGCACTGACGTCACCGCGCACGCTGCGCGCGCGGTCACCCGCTGTCGCCGCCCGGCGTGCGCGCCCGAGACCGTGCCCGGCGAGAGCGAGCTCAAGAGAGCTGGCGGCCGGGAGGTGAGTGGAGAAAGCCGGTGCTCAAGGCCAGCGGGAAGATGAGAACCCCCCCCCCCTCAGACCAAGGGTGGGGACTGAGGAGAGATCTTGCAGACCCGAGGGAGGGGACCACGTCGTTGGACAGAAGGGACACTGCAGACCGAGGAAGGAGACACCTCAGAGGGAGGGGACCCCGCAGACCGAGAGGGGAGACGCTCAGACCGAGAGGGGTCCCCCCAGACCGAGGGAAGGGACCCCGCAGAACGAGGGTGGGGACCGCGCAGACCGAGTGGGGAGGCACTCAAACCGAGAGAGGGGACCCCGCAGACCAAGAGAGGAGACACCTCAGACTGAGTGAGGGGGTCGACCTACAGACTGAGGGACGGGACCGAGGGAGACTGAAAATTGGGCCTGAGGGAAAAGATCTGAAGGCAGAGGGAGACGTCCACAAATTTAGGAAGGGACCCTCAAAGAGAAGGGGGACAGTGAGGAGAGACTCCAAAGACTGATGGCAGAGGCGGAGAAGAGACACTGTCTGAGGGAGGCCGTGCTGAGAGGAGGCTGAAGGGTGTTGAAGGAGGCTGGAGTGGGGCGGTGCTGGAACATTAAGGGAGAGAGCTGCGATGGGGGCGCTGGTGTGAGGGAAAGGAGGTGAGAGGAGGCTGTTAGCAAGGCTGGGGAGGTATCTTTCTTGGTTGGCTGGCCAGCCACTGGGATCTAAAGACTGGAAGGTGCTGGACTTCGTGCCTAGGGCACTCTCCCTCCAGTTGTCCCCCAGCTGACCTCCTTCTCATCCTTAAGATTCAAACCACAAGCCAGCTCCATAAAACGAAGAGATTAGGCTTAGGTTGCTTACAGTTTAAAATGATAATCCTGTTAAATTTTTCAAATGGGAAACCATAACCTCCTTTCCCCTTTTGCCCTTATCGTCACTCTTTTAGCATTTTAAGTCCCATCTTTTAAAAATAGCAAGCTCAGTTATTCTAAAAAGTCCAGGTAATTAAAAAAATTCCTGATGGTCCCTTCTTTCAGAACATATTGATACACTAGGATAGCAGTCAAATAGTTTTGTCTCTATCATGGTTTGCTTGCTCTTCACTAAGGGCAATCATAAACTATTGATAGGTCCTGGGCAAACTAAAGACTTACTTTTACTCTTTATTTAATTTATTTATTTATGGCTGCGTTGAGTCCTCGTTGCTGCGCGCGGGCTTTCTCTAGTTGCTGAGAGCGGGGGCTGCTCTTCATTGTGGTGCACGGGCTTCTCACTGCGGTGGCTTCTCTTGTTGCAGAGCACGGGCTCTAGGCACGTGGACTTAAGTAGTCGTGGCACGCGGGCTCAGTGGTTGTGGCTCCTGGGCTCTAGAGCGCAGGCTCAGTAGTTGTGCTGCACGGGCTTAGTTGCTTCTCGGCATGTGGGATCTTCCCGGACCAGGGATTGAACCCGTGTCCCCTGAATTGGCAGGCGGATTCTTAACCGCTGCACCACCAGGGAAGTCCCAAGAAGGTATCATATAAAGCTGAGCTTACCCATAGTCGTTTTGTTGCCTTATCTACTTAATTTATTGTTGTTGCTGAACATAAATGTTTTGGGAAGCATTTGGAGCTGCCAGTTTGCAAGTCACATAATAAAATCTTTTGTCACACTTCATTTTAGACAATGCCATAATACCTAGTTGATTTACTGGACCCAACTAAAGGGCTTTTGGCTATGGCTAGAAGTCAGATCCAACCTGAAGAGAATTTGCAAGCTGTAAAGGCAGTTCCAAAAGTTTTCTCCAAAAATCTTGTAGGACAACAATGTCTCATTCTTTTTATCTTCCATAATGCATATCCTAACTCCTCACAGACAGCTCAAACTCAGAAAATGTTTATCCAGGGAATTCCCTGTCAGTCCAGTGGTTAGGACTCCAAGCTTTCACTGCCGAAGGCATGGGTTCAATCCCTGATGAAGGAACTACGATCCCACATGCCACGTGGCACGGCCAAAAAAAAAAAAAAACAAAGAATAAAACATGAAGTACATATTTCTGACTTGTTTTAAATATATATTATTATTTTTAATGAAGCACTACATGAAATAATTTAAATTGAATAATACAAAAGAATATAGCAGAAAAAGTATCCCCCTTCATTCTTCCCCTCCCCCACCAGAGTAATCACTGTTATCACTTTGATGTGTTTAGACCTGTGCTGTCTGATATGATAGCCACATGTGGCTATTGAATGCTTGAAATGTAGCTGGCCCAAGTTGAGATGTGCTTTAAGTGTGTGAAATACACATTGTACTTCAAAGATATAGTATGAAAAACATGTAAACTATCTCGCTATTAACTTTTTATATTGATTACATGTTGAAATAATTTTTTATACATTGAGTTAAATAAAATATATTATTAAATTTAATTTTACCTGTTTGTTTTTACATTTTTAACATGGCTACTAGAAAATATGAAATCACAGATATGGCTTACAATGTATTTCTGTTGGACAGCACTGGTCTAGACTTTTTAGTCTATGCAGCAGTATATCTACATATAGAAATAGTTGTGTTATAAAACAAAAGACATCATTCTGTACTTGTTAATTTGTAATATGCCTTTTTCATTTACTGCATCTTGGAAGTCACTCCACATGACTACTTGGAGATCTGCCTAATTGGGAGATAACTTGGAGAGAATATACAGTATTGTTATCTGGTATGGATATATCATAATTTATTTTACTACTCTCCTATTATGTACATTTAATTCATTTCCAGTTTTTCCATCATAATAACCAGTATTACAGTGAGATTCTTCTGCATTTCTCATTTTCTTTTCATACTTGCCAGTATTTTTACAGGTTAAAAAAATTATATAGTGTTTTCTTGAAAGCAAGGGTAAATTTATATAGCGTGATCAGCTTTGGAAAAGCTGGAGGTGTTTGATTTGCTATGGCCTGAATCCATGCGCACTTTCCAGTGAGAACTTGCCCATGAAGTTACTATAAATTCTGGAATTTATAGTTAGGTTCTAGAGACGATGAGTAACCCAAGATCACACATTTACACAGTTTAGAACTCATATCTCCTGACTCCATGAAGACTGCCTTCTCTAACCCAGAAATCGACATTTTTTGTTTGTTTGTTTTTTTGGCCTTGCCACTCAGCTTAAGGGATCCTAGTTCCCCAACCAGGGATAGAACCCGCGCCCCCCGCCATGGAAAGGCAGAGTCCCAACAACTGGACCACCAGGGAACTCCCAACAAATTTTGTCTGTAAAGAGCCAGGTAGTCAATATTTAGGTTTTGTGGGCCATACAGTCTCTATAACATTGCCAATCTTTGTCACTCTGTCATTGTAGTACAAAAGCAGCCATAATTAATGTGTAAATGAATGGGCGTGGCTGTGTTCCAATGAAACTTTATGGATACTAAAATTAGAATTTCATGTAAATTTCAGAATTCACAAAATATTGTTCTTTTGGGTTTTTTTTTCAACCTTTGAAAACTATAAAATCCATTCTTATCTGGAAGTCTGTGCAAAAACAGACAGCAGGCCAGATTTGTCCCATAGGCAGTAGTTTGCTGATCCCTGCTCTAGAACCTCAAGTGTAGAGAAATGGAAATTTCTTTACCATTATGCAGAAGTTATTCTGCTTACAACTTTTTTAAATTAATAGTTTTGGGGGAGCAGTTTTAGATTTACCTTAACATTGAGTAGAAAGTACAGTTCCCTTACACCCCCTCACTTCCCCCATCTTGCAGAGTGTGGTACATTGGTTAGAAATGATGGGCCAATAGTGATACATTATTATTAACTAAAGTCCATAGTTTGCATTAGGGTTCACTTTTCGTGTTGTACATCCTATGGGTTTTGACAAATGTATGACACATATTGACCATTATGTTTGCCAATATTTAACTCATAAGCTAGCTAAGAACAAAAATAAGCTTCAGAATAAAGCACTACAATTCTGTCAGTCACAAATAGGTACAAGATGGCTGTAAGGGTCATTTTGGTTTCCACTACTTCATTAACATTTATTTTGCTGTGTTTTTGCTTAGTTTCAAAGTGTTTTACAAATATCATTCACTACCACACTTAAAATAATGAGAGTGCTGGAAGACCTAGTGTGAAGAGCCATACAATTGCAATTTTAAAAAGGCAGTGGTTTTTTAAAAAAAGTTTCAAAGTGGAAAGAAAATGCAAATGTTGCACATGGGATAAAAGTACTCAAGAGGAAGGAGTCAGGAAGTCAAAGAAGGAATGATAGTAGGAGCTCTTATATACTGCTCAGTTGGTTCAATCATTTTAGAATACAGGTTGGCCTTGTCTGGTGAAGTTGAAGCTCTGCACACTCTACGGCCCACTAATTCCATTCCATGGAAACTCTCAGTGACACACTTAAGAAAGTTCAGCATAGCGCTCTTCCTAACAGCCCACACTGAAAACAACCCAAATGTCCACCTACCTGGTAGAATGAATAGATTGTAGTATAATGAAAATGAACAAATCACAGCCACACACAACAACACAGATGAAACTTACATACATAATGGGAAAACCAAAGAAGCAAGGCATACATGATGATTCCATTTCTATGTTGATTTCTAAAACATAAAAATAGACTGAGATTTTTAGGGAAATAAAACTACAGTTTCCTGTTGCCTGAGGAGGTCTGAGCCAAGGATCCATCATCATGAAGTCCTCTGTGGAGTTAGGAGGACCGCTGCTTCTGCTTGTTTCTTTTATTTGGTTGTGTTCTGGGCAAGAGCCAGTGGAGGTGTGGGGACTATAAAGAAAGACAAGCAGGTAATTACCACTGGTTACTTGAGAGAGTGATCAGGAAGGGATGAGGAGAATGGTGTGGGTGGCCAGTTTCAGAGGTATAGTGGTATTCTATTTCTTTTTAAAATTTATTTTCCAAATTGAAGACCTGGCATGGCCCTGCTGATTCATGTGTGTGTGTGTGTGTGTGTGTGTGTGTGTGTGTGTGTGTGTGTGTGTGGTAAAAAACACAATGTGAGATCTACCCTCTTAAACTGTTAAGTGTACAGTACTATTAACTATAAGCACAGTGTTGTACAGCTGGTCTTTTTCATCTTACATGACTGGAAAGTATTCTGCTTCTTGACTGTGCATTCACTCTACTATATGTTTTATGCATATTTGTATTATATTTTAATTTTTTTAGGGATAAAAAGAATGAATCATATAAACAAGGAAAACTGTGCCTAAGTGAAGAGAACTGAACAGAAAAGGCTAATGATGAAGTTGACATGGACAAACTTCTGACTGTATGGCCAGGAAATGAGCAGCATTGCAAGATACCTTCTACTTTAAGACTCACACAGAAGGCTGGCAATTTGAAAGCTTAGAGGCTAAGCATGGTGGAAAGTGTTCCTGATAAAATTTCGGTCATGAGCCACTAATGGTCCCAGGGATTCAAGCCCTTATGGAATCATCATGGCATCAAAATGAATGACAATGGGTCAAGTGAGGTTGCTCCAGCTGCTTAAAAAATTCTCTTCAGCATTTACCAAACAAAAAAGGTTTCTTGCCTTGACAGATCTTCACTATAGTTGAAACCAGCCTATTTTGGTGAAGGATGCCTGATAGAATTTATTTCAGCAAAGACTTCATGTGAGGGCTTCCCTGGTGGTGCAGTGGTTGAGAGTTCGCCTGCCGTTGCAGGGGACACGGGTTCATGCCCCGGTCCGGGAAGATCCCACGTGCCGCGGAGTGGCTGTGGCTGGGCCCGTGAGCCATGGCCGCTGGGCCTGCGCGGCCGCTGGGCCTGTGCTCCGCAACGGGAGAGGCCGCAACAGTGAGAGGCCCGCGTACCGCAAAAAAAAAAAAAAAGACTTCATGTGGGAATAACCTGCTCTCATTGGTGTAAGTACAAGTCAGGACTGAAAGCTTACATCTCTTTTACTCCTTTCATCTTCAAGACAAATGGGCTGAAGAAGCAGGTTCTTGGAATCTAATATGTTTATAGGAACAGCATCTGTATCTAGATTTATACTAGTGTTGTCTGGTAGCCAGCTTTCAAAAATGGCCCCCATTGATTACCCTTCTGTAATCTCCTCCCTTTGAGTGTGGTCCTGACCTAGTCACTTGTTGATAACAAAGAGATTATGGCAAAAAAAAAAGATTATGGCAAAAGTGATGGGATGTCGCTTTCATGATTAGGTTACAAAAGACTGACTCATCCAGCTGGACTCTCTTTTGCCTTCTCAGCTTGCACATTTTGATGAAGCAAGCTGCCATGTAGGAGAGGCCCAAGGAACTGAATGAACGTAGCTTCTGGTTAATGCCAGCAAGGGACTAAAGCCCTCTATCCAACAGCTGCAAGGAACTTAGTTCTGCCAGCAAACACAACATTGAAAGTAGATCCTTCCATAGTCAAGCCTTCAGATGAGACCACAGCCTTGGCCAACACTTTGATTGCAGCCTTGTAATTCCAGCTAAGCCACACCTGACTTCCAGAAATTGTGAAATAATAAGCATGCTTTAATTTTAAGACACTAAATTTTGGAGTACATTGTTATGTGGCAATAGATAACTAATAACATACATCCTGGGACCAAATATCCCCTTTCCCTAGGGAAGATATATTTCAGCCTTAGTGGGGTTGATGAATAGTGTGGCAAGCAAATTCTTCCTTCTCCCAAAATATCCCCTTTGTTCCTCTGGTTTTGCATCGTTAAACTAGACAAAGTATATTTCAAATACTGGGGAATGTTGTGGTCTTAGTTCTTTTGAGGCGAACAGTATTGTCATTTAAATTATCTTCCAATCAGAAGGAATTAGGAACTTAGGTCTCTCTAAGGAGGCTATAGTTTTCCTTATGGGGACTATTGTAGTAAACAATTCACACATTCTGTTACCCTGAAGTTAGTCATTGGCCCTTGGGGGTTACCTCTAGAGAGGAATTCTTTCAAAAATAATTTCATGGCAGCAAATAAGGGAAATTTATGATACACTTGTGAGTTCTCTATCTTCACTCCTATTTAGAGAAATGCTCCCAAATCTTTGTAGGCATCTAAGAAGCTAAAAATCCCCAGGCATTTCCCATGGGACAAGTTGAAGATCTGTCCTGAGTGGGTAACTGTGGGCAGGTTACTGAGCAAAGACTTGATACATGCATCCACAGTGCCTACGCCTTGCAGGCACTCTATACTCAATATGTTGACCTGTTACTCATAAAGTTAGATTCCCAAAAGAAAGTGTTATATACTTTATGTTCTTTATTTAAAGAATCCAGTTTAAATGGATTGGCCAAAATTAGAGTATCTACAGGAACAGAGACAAATGGTCTTCCACGTAAACTTAAAGGAATTCAGTTAGGAGAATGATTACTAAAGATATAAGTAACTTTTTTTTTTTTTTTTTTTTTTTTTTTTGCGGTACGTGGGCCTCTCATTGTTGTGGCCTCTCCTGTTGCGGAGCACAGGCTCTGGACACGCAAGCTCAGCGGCCATGGCTCATGGGCCTAGCTGCTCCACAGCATGTGGGATCTTCCCGAACCGGGGCACAAACCTGTGTCCCCTGCATCGGCAGGCGGACTCTCAACCACTGCGCCACCAGGGAAGCCCAACTTTTAAAAAAAAATGTTGGGAATTCCTGGCGGTCCAGTGGTTAGGGCTTGGCGCTTTCACTGCTGAGGGCCCGGGTTCGATCCCTGGTTGGGGAACTAAAATCCCACAAGCCATGTGGCACAGCCAAAAAAAGTTACAAGGACGCCAACACTAGTGGGAGTTCTAGCCAGAGCGATCAGGCAATAAAAAGATATAAAGGCATTCATATAGGAAAGGAAGAAGTAAAACAATCTCTATTCACAGATGACATGATCTTATACATGGGAACTACAAAAGAATGGACCGAAAAAACCTTTCAGGGCTATTAAGCAAATTCAGCAAAGTTGCAGAATACAAGATCACACAAAAATCAGTTGTATTTCTATACACTAGCAATGAACAATCCAAAAATGAAATTAAGAAAACAATTCCAGGGAGTTCCCTGGTGGTTCCGTGGTTAGGACTTGGTGCTTTCACTGCTGTGGCCCTGGGTAAAATATACAGAAAGAAAATTCCATTTACAATTGCATCAAAAGAATACTTACGAATACATTTGACAAAGTAAGTGCAGAAGTTATACCCTGAAAACTACAACACTGCTTAAACAAGTTAAAGAATAATTAAATAGTGGAGGGAGTTTCCTGTTTGTGGTGCAATGGCTAAGATTCCACGCTCCCAATGCAGGGGGCCCAGGTTCAATCCCTGGTCGAGGAACTAGATCCCACATGCATGCTGCAACTAAGAGTTTGCATGCCACAACTAAGGAGCCCACCTGCCACAACTAAGACCTGGTGCAATCGAATTAATTTAAAAAAAAAGAAGTAGTGGAAAGACATCCATGCTCATGAATTGGAAACCTTAATATTTTTAAAACGGCAGTACTCTCCAAATTGATCTATAGATTCAACATAATTCCTACCAGAATATCAGCTGACTTCTTTGTAGAAAATAATATAACCCTAAAATTAATATGGAAATTCAAGGGACCCAGAATAACCAAAACAGTCTTGAAAAAGAGGAAGAAAATTGGAACATTCACACTTCCCGATTCCAAATCTTACTATAAATCTACTGTGTGGTATTGGCATAAGGATAGATATATAGAGCAAAAGAATAGAATTGGGAGTACAGAAATAAACCCATGTAGCTATGGGCAACTGACTTTTGACAAAGGTGCCAAGACCATTCAATGGGGAAAGACTCGTCTCTTTGACAAATGGTGCTGAGACAACTGGATAATCACATGGAATAGAATGACGTTCAACCCTTACTTCACACCATATACAAAATTTAACTCAAAATAGACCATAGACCTAAATATAAGGGCTAAAACCATAAAACTCTTAGAAGAAAACGTAGGGGTAAATCTTCACAGCTTTGGATTTGGCAATGATTTCTTACATACGGCATCCAAAGTACAAGCAACAGAGAAAAAAGATAAATTAGGACTGAAGCAAAAACAAAAAAATTTATTTTGCATCAAAGGGCACTATGAAGAGAGTGAAAAGACAGCCCACAGAATGGAAAACAATATTTGCAAATCATCTCTCTGATAAGTGTTTAGTATCCAGAACATATAAAGAAATCCTACAACTTAACGAGAAGACAGGGACTTCCCGGGCGGCGCAGTGGTTAAGAATCCGCCTGCCAATGCAGGGGACACGGGTTTGAGCCCTGGTCCGGGAAGATCCCACATGCTGCAGAGCAACTAAGCCCACATGCCACAACTACTGAGCCTGCACTCTAGAGCCAGTGAGCCACAACTACTGAGCCCACAAGCTACAACTACTGAAGCCCGCACGCCTAGAGCCCATGCTCTGCAACAAGAGAAGCCACCACAATGAGAAGCACGCGCATTGCAACTAAGAGTAACCCCCGCTTGCCACAACTAGAGAAAGCCCACGTGCAGCAATGAGGACCCAACCCAGCCAAAATTATTAATTAATTTTAAAAAACAAAAAACCGCAATGAGGGAAGTCCCTGGCAGGCCAGTGGTTAGGACTCCACGCTTTCAGGGCCATGGGCCCAGGCTCAATCCCTGGATGGGGGAACTAAGAGCCCACAAGCCGCGTGATGTTGCCAAAAGAAAAACAAAACAAAACAAAACGAAGGAAAAAAACCCCACAATGAGATAAGAGGTACTACTTCACACCTACTAAGATGGCTAGAATCAAACAAGAAGAAGAAGAAGAAAAGGAAAATAAATGTCGGTAAGGATGTGGAGAAATTGGAACCCTTGCAAATTGCTGATGGGAATGTAAAATGGTGCAGCTGTTGTGGAAGCATTTGGTGGTTCCTCAAAATTTTAAACATAAGAATTACCATATGACCCAATAATCTTACTCCTAGGTAAATACCCAAAAGAATTGAAAATAGGTACTCAGATACTTGTTCACGAATGTTCCTAGAAGCACTATTCATAATAGTCAGAAGGTAGAAACAACTCAAATGTCTATTATTGGATAACTGGATAAATAAATGTAGTAGTATATATATACAATGGAATATTCAGCCATATAAAGGAATGAAGTATTGATATAGGCTACAACATGGAGGAACCTCAAAAACATTATGCTTAGTGAAGAAGCCAGACTGAAAATGTCATGTGTAGGTTTCCTTTATATGAAACAACCAGAATTGATAAATCCAGAGACAGAAGGCAGATCAGTGGTTGTCAGGAGACTGGGGAGGAGGAGTGGAAAGTGACTATTGATGGGTAAGGAGTTTCCTTTAAGGGTGAGGGAAATGTCTTGGAACCAGTTATAGGTGATGGTTGCACAACTTTGTGAGTGTACCAAATGCCATGGCATTGTCTGCTTTAAAATGGTTAATGGCCCATTTTGTTACTTGAATTTTACCTCTTAGGAAAAAAACCCCCAAAACCATTGAGCTTAGAAACCACTTTTTCAGTAGTGCCAAGTATTTATTATCTCACTTAATTCTGATAACCAACTCTGTGAGAATGGATAGATTGCCCCCTACCCCACCATATTCATATTGTCCCCCAAACTGAATTCCTATTTCATATATATATATATATATATATATATATATAAAGTATATGCTCAACCACATAGTGTTTTTGAGAGGAGGTACATACCAACTAAACCTCATAGGCCTCACAGTGTCCTTATACAAGATAAAGGAAGTGGCCCAATGCTAAAAGGCTCTTCTACTCTGTTAGTGCTAAAATTCTACTTCAACTCTACTGTGCCTGTCTAATCACCACCAGCTGCACTTCTGGTGAGCAAGGATCACTTTCAGCAGAAGTGATTTCTATATGGTCCAAAGTCCAAGTGAAGAGGATTTACTAATACTGATTACGTACTCTTGAATGAGCACTTTGCTCATTACATTGTACTGTTTCCCCTTTAGCAACTGTAGTATTTCATAAAAACCCAAAGAAATCACATAGGCCCACCATGTTACCAAAAGTTGAAACTAGGTTGCCATTCCTAAGATTTTTTTGCTTGCCAGTAGCAGAGATTGCCAAATTCTCTAAACCTGTTTTTAAATAATAAAGGTGCTCTATGGAAAGTTCACGGCCATTGGTGTCTCATGGACCTGTGTATTGACCTCGGTAGTCCCACATCTTTAATGTGGGGCCCTAAAAGTTACTTAACGTCCCTCTCAGGTTTCTCCCCTACATATGGGAAATAACCGATATTAGTTTGCAATGAGGAAGCTTGCAACTTATTCCTGTCACCTCAGGAATATTAGGGCACCCCTTTGTGCAGCCTGAGTAATGACTCCCCATCTTGGGGAATGAGGAAGGGCCTGGTTTAACCTAAGTTTAGGAATAAAATGATCCATGTCATTTCACACGGGGTGGGGGTGCGAGGGTGGTAGTGAAAGAACTTAATTGAAATTCAGATTCCATGGCAAGACTTGTATTAATTTTACAAGAAAAGCAAGGGAATTCCCTGGTGGTCCAGTGGTTAAGACTCTGCACTTCCACCCCTGAGGGCGCAGGTTCAATCCCTGGTTGGGGAACAGAGATCCCGCGTGGTGTGGCCAAAAAGAAAAAAAAAAAAAAGCAGTTTCATAGTTTTGTTATCCTTTTTCAGGCTACTGATGGTCAGTGCCACCTTCTGGCCTCAAGAGAACAAGCTTCAAAGGGCACGCATAACCTGTGACTAAGCCACATCTGTGCAGTAAAAGGAACAATGTTTAGAAAAGATTCATAGGCACCAGTTTCTTCTTACTAAGCAGTTTATTTGTTTTTAGTTCTAACATTGACTTTTTCATAAATATTCATCTCACATCTCCAATAAGGCTCCTTGAGAGCAGTGCCCATATCTAATTTTTATCATGAATTAGCACCTGGTACACAACAGATGCTCATCAAGTATTCTGCTACCTCTTTCCTAACAATTTCCCACTGGCCAATGCTTCCCCAAATGTGACAGTTCAAAGGTTTATAGGAAAACAGACCCAGCGGTATCATTTCAAAAGGGAGGTATCTTTCAATTCTTTTGATTATATGAAAGTATCACTGTTGCTTACTACCCTTTAACACATGCTGGCTTTTCTTCCTTACAGATTCAGAAACTTCCAAAGCAACAGTATTTATCTAAAATAAAATGTTTATTCATTTTCCACGGATAGTATCTATGTATGGCAATTTATACTGGTTTTCCATTCATGAGACATCAAATTTTCTTTTTAAATATATTTAAGTAGAAGTAACTCAACTTAAAGAAAAACAAAACCGAAAAAACCCTGAAGTAATGCAGAGGTGGAACACAAATGAGGTAAAACATTGTAAAGGTGATTCACCAAGGACTAAAGATTGGGAAACAATGCCCTGGGCAAAGTGTTCCCATTCTTGAGGGGTAAGTAGGTATGCTTCTAATGGTGCAGGTGTGTCAGATTCATCAGGCCTTTGAGAGTTCAGTGATGTGACAGGATCAACATCGCATGTTAACAAGATTCTGCTACATCTTGTGAAGGAGAACCACATACCATACAGTGTACCACAAAAGCAGAGATCAAAAACTGAAGCCAAAGCAAATTCATGAAACTTAAAAAAAAAAATCCTTTATAAAGCAAGATATATCCTAGTACTGAACTGCTCCCAGACCAAAAAATAATACAGGGCGGGGGGGGGGGGGGGGCAGGGGTATTGGTGGTTGTGGTGGTGCATTCAGCCACTGGCTGTATTTAACAAGCAAAGTGTCACCAAAATCTACTTATCCAACTTTTATTATTCCAACTACAGTGTAAAGAGAGATGTCACAGCCACTTGTGGGAATGTACAGCTTCTGCAGCCTTCAAACCAAGGCAGAAAGCCACGCAACTCTTAAGACAAGCCTGTGAGGTACACTTTTCTGAAGGAAATGGCTGGGTCTCTTCACCAAAATAGTATTCCAGCATCATATACCCTAGTACTGCTTATAAACCAAAGAAGAAAGAACAATGCATTATATAACACATCCCCTGAAACAGGGAAAGGAGGGTCATTCTGTGGGAATAGTATCTTTGGACTCTGCATCAGTTTGTTCCACTTTGGCTTCTGCAGCAGCTTGGACAGGAGCAGTGACTGTCAAGGTGCCTTCCGACTCTGCTGCCAGGGTTTCCACTTCACCTCCAGCCTTAGCAACTTCACCTCCAGCCTCAGCAGCTTCACCTCCAGCCTCAGCAGCTTCACCTCCAGCCTCAGCAGCTTCACCTCCAGTCTCAGCAGCTTCACCTCCAGCCTCTGCTTCAGTGTTGCCCTTCTCAGGTGCCATTCCACAGGGTGCCTCCGCTTCCAGCTGCTCTCCAGGGTGGGGACCACTAGTGGTCTCAGCTGTGTCCATAGGGCCTTCCTCTTGCGCCAGCATTTTACTACTTTTCGGGGTAGGTGCTCCTTCCCCATCTACTGCCCTCACTGCTGCCGTAATCACCTCAGCTAAGACCTCGGCAGCTACCTCCTCCGGCGTCTCTTCCTTATCCTCACCTCCTAAATTGTCATCTCCTTCTATTTCTGGATCAACGGCTTCACTGGTGAAAGGATCTTCACCCTGGCCAAGAAGAGGAAACACAGGTTAGTGCAGTCTAAAGAACTGTCCAAATGAGAGACTGAGGCTCAGGTTGCTGGGAGTTTATCTTTTTATAATGGGCAGAGTCAAGAGAAACCTTTTAAATCACACCAGGTGAGTCAATCCTACAGCTGCTCAGAGCCCACAGACTCAGAAAAGACATCTCAGAAAAGCTTCACCAGTACTATTTTGCACTTATTATTCAAGCATGTAATGGTGAGGAAACGTTTAAAAGACCTAGGCTTTCTTAACCCAATTAAAGAAAAAAAAAAAAAGCCTCATTTTAACAGGAAGTTAAGGCTCTTTCTTAAGTTTCGATTAAGCACTCAGCCCAGGCATGAAGGTTATCCCCGTTTTACAGAGAAGGATATGAGACTTAAAGATCGTTAACTTGCCAGGTCACACAGCCATTAAACATCAGTCAGGATTCAATCCAAGTGTACCTCTCTCAGAAGCTGAATTTCTCATGAGCATATGCTAAAACTATGTCTAGTTTAGAAAAAGTAAACTAAACATTATCACTAGCAGATTAGAAAATGTGTTTTAAAATACGCTGTTTAGAGAGTTCCCCCGATGGCCTAGTGGTTAGGATTCTGGGCTTTCACTGCCATGGCCCAGGGTTCAATCCCTGGTTGGGGAACTGAGATCCCGCAAGCCGCAAGGTGGGACCCAAAACAAAAACAAATACACTTATTTAGAAGCTTGAGTCTACAGCTGACTCCAGGAACTTTAAGTCTGTTTAAGCCACAAAGTGAACACTGATCAGTTACGGTTCTTAAACCGGTTATTTAGATTCTATCCCTTTATGGTTGAAATGAACTGTCAAACACTGAAGCAGTTAATAACTGAGAGGAGGGCAAACACATCCTAGTCAGGTTATGCTGAATCTTAACTCCCAGCCCTGAACGCTGAAGTCATGGGGCTGAGCACTTAGCAAAATATGTTTCCCAGGGAGGAACCAGAGACTCTTCCAAGCAGCCTCCTCACTAGGGTGCCCTCTTTGGGATTTTTTTCTTACTCTGCTCCTGCTACTCCGTAGTATGGCACCACTGGCTCTTCCCTCCCCCTCGTTCCCCATCTCATTGTTGGTTGTCTCTGCCCGCAAAACCTTGTTTTTAGCTTCTACCTGGACCATTATCATTTACTTTGGTTTGCTGCTTTGTTTTGAAGCATCTCACCAGCGTTTTGCTTGGTATTTTATGGATAGTCAGGGTTTCTCATGGTGAGAGTCAGCACCATCACACAGATTAATCAAGTAGGACCAAACTCCAGAATTCCCAGGCAAGCAGTGAGTCTCAGGAAATGCACAGTTGTGGAATCCCAAGCCCGATACATTCCAACATCTCTCAATTCTTCAAAAGACTCAGAAATGCCAAACACTGCACTCTGGATATAATTCCAAACCCACAGAGTTAGTTCATCCTCCATCTCAAAAGCTCTTCCCATCTACTGGACTCCTGAGCACAAACCTTGAGGTATTTTTCCAGCATCTTCACAATATGTCTGTTGTTCAAAACACTCTTAGCCACATGGAGACTTGTTTTCTTGAACTGTTCAGCAGCCAACTACAAAGGGAATCAAACATGGGCTTTTAAAAATGGCGTGCATAGAGAAGCATGAGAACAAATCAGCCTGGTTACACTCAGCTGCTCTGAGATTAGTCCTATGCAGAGAGACAACTAACATCTTTCTTCACTATGGTAAGTCCCCAAATGCTAGGCTCCAATAATGAGAGAAAGAAGGCACTGGAGAGGCACCGGAACTGAGATTGTGAAATAGTGTTAGAAAAGTCTGATAATCTCGAAAGACAAAAGCACAGGCACACGACTGATGTATACTATGTGCACAAGCAAGGATGAAATAAGAACATTTACAGATCAGAAGCTATGTGGACTCAGTAGGGGAAAAGGGCAAGCTTTTTCTTCAGTTTTTTGAGTTTTATTGACTTTACAAGTAAATTCTAGAGCAAAAGTCTGAATGCTGCAACCATTTGACTGTTCTAGAGCTTGACACATTCATATGATAATCCCATATTTGTACAGGGGTTTTTGGCTGATCTTTAATAATACCAGGAGACGGGTGGGCAGGTAGCTCCAATTTGGTAGTCAGGGTAAACCAACGATAGACAGAGATGCTCAACCAGGGCTTGGCGAGCTACAGCCCGCAGACCAAACGTGGGCACACCCATTCCTTTACTTATGGCCTTTGGCTGCTTTTGCCCATCAGCAGCGGACTTGAGGCGTTAGGCAGGCTTTAGGCAGAGACCTGATGGCCTTCAAAGCTGAAAATATTTACAATTTAACCCTTTAAAAAAAAAAAAATTGCCAACGCCTTGAGCTAAACATTTAGCCTCAGGCCCCATCAGCTAGTAAGGATCAAACCAGTCCTTAGTCCTGGGTCCCCTAGGCCATTCCGCTCTGAGTGGCCCTCAGCCTCAGCTTATAAGAAATCCAGTTTTTCAGCAACTGGGGAATTTACCCGTGTGGTTTACAAAGAACATTCTCAACCCAGGAGAACTGCAGCTACTGAATTTAGTCAATCTCAAGCAACACATTTTTCTCACGTTTTAATAGAAACTGGGGTGCATTTTATAACCACCTAATGAAATGATGGACTTGACGGTATATGGCAAAAGCCCCTAAAGATGTTAGCTTCCCCATAAGAGACAGAAAGTTCAGAACCCCTCCCACTAGCAGCCAGGACTGCCTGCCCCACCCAGCATCAGGGGGGCACTCACCCGGCGGTTGTGATTGTGGTCGACAGAGTGCAGGTGCCGCTGGAGGAGCTGGGGCTGCGCAGGGATCAGCATGTCACAAGCCAGGCAGTGAGCAGCCTCTATTTTCTTGAAGAAGTGCTCCTGGCCAATCCCTGTTGACAAAACCCAAGTCTTGTGGGATCTGGGACAGCATGCAAGTGATGCTTTCTTCCCACTTACTCCCCATCAAGGCCCACGTTTTCTCCCTGTAGCCCCTCTCTAAGTTAGGACAGTTAGGACAGAATCTAAGACGGGCATCACCTGCCCTCCAGAAGGAGTATGGAGACAGACAAATGGCCTCTACACCTGGCAACTTTATACTTAACTTTTCTCATTCTTCTGGTCCTTTCTCTTCAAAGGAGAAAAAAACATCAGAGTGCTTAATGTCACTCCAATAAGCTGCCAGTAGAGGTGTCATCTACATTAGGCCACACTTGAAGGCTTCTTTCCCCTGCTAAGCGCCCCTCCCACTTGTCTTCACGTCACATGCTCAACCACCCCAAGCTGGGCTCTGTGATTTGGAATAGCACACACCCCAGGATCACAACTCACCTTTGAAAGGATCTGGTTTTGGTTTTGTGGTTTCCTTCTCCATCAGTTCCTGACGCCGCTTCTCAATTTTCTTATTCCTGTTTACAATGTATTCCTAGAGAGGTTGTGAGATGGCACCAAAGGAAATGAGGAGAGGGTGACACATGTGGATATTTTCCAACTGCACCAGAGGCAGCCCCCCAAGGGTGACTGCCAAGCCCATGGGGGGCAGTGACAGCCTTATCTCAGCTGCTCCAAGGAAGGGAAGACAGCTATCAGAGCAGCTCCATGGGCAGAATTAGTGGGAACTACAATGACGGGAGCTCTCAGTTGTCCCTCTGACTTCGGGACTTGTACACTGCTATTCTGGAAAACGAAATCTTGACCAAGTTTAGGCCTCTTATTTCCCTTCCCTTCTCTGTGAGGGATCTGACACTTGCAGGATCTGGGAAATGCCATGATGGGAGGCCAAGCGTGACTTACCTGGAGGAACTCCACCGTCTTGTCAGGCAATTTGGTACTTATAAACCGCAGTGTCTCTTTGTGAAATTTGCTTTGCAGATGCTTCTGGATTTCTTCATCTTCAAAGCTACGAAACTTGCACACGGAACAGGCAAACTGAATCCTGGAGAAGGAAGACAAAAAGAAAAGCGGTGATGCACAGATAACCAACTCATCTCTGCTTAGAACTGAAATGGAAATGGGAAAGCAATTTCTGAATTAAGTCTTCTGACTTGTCACAGGGTGTCAGAGTAGCAGTTACCCCAAGTTTCCCCACCTTAAGAATGAGAGTACAACCTTGCAAGTATTTCAGGAAAATGATTCACGTAGCACTTTACTACCTTACCACTCTTTTTGGTGCAAAGGCTCACAAGAGAACAGCCAAAGGTGGAGACTTTTCAGAACTGTGAGCTCCCTAAGTCTCCAGCCCACTGCTCTGGGGGCCTAGTACCTAACTTCATAGCTTCTCAGATGTCTCCTTCTGCAGCCACTCAGAAGATACAAGGCAACCCCAATTTAATACAACAGAGGAACTCCCGAAGACCTCACACAATTCAAAACTCACATATCCTAAGATCAATTCTCCAATGGGACTCAACGTAAAGACATCACAATCAAGTTCTATGAAGGAAAACTGAGGCTTCTTGTGCGCTTTCAAAATCTCACCAAATGCATGCATGCTGTACGGCAAGGGGAGAGCACGCTACAGACCCCCAAACCCCCACAGTGAGGTGCTGCTTCCCTCAGTTCTGCTCCATTTGGGGTGTAATAGCACAGGCCCTGGGGCACTCAGGAGTCCTCCCCTGCCAACTTAGAGATCTGCTGGCCCCCAACGCCTGCCTTCTGATCTCTGGACAAGTGCCACAAGACACTCTTGCCTTTGCAGATACCCCCGAAAGAGGAGTGAAGGGGGAAATCTCCCAGGCCCTACGTGCAGGACTCTCGGTAAGCTACCAAGGAAATACAGGGTTCCTACTTCCCTGCTGCAACTTTACCTCCCCCATGACAATTTCTCCAAGTTTCTTTGAGGATCTTCAGTCACTAGGTATGTTAAAGATTCCTTTAAAAAAGTCATCTCAGTTCCCATGTGGCATGAAAACAGATCTAATATACCTGTCATTTTATTCATCTGTTTAAAAACAAGGATTTCAATGAATTCTGTGTAACACTTGGAACTCCTACTTTTCAGTTCCTGGCTTTCCAGCCTCTACTGTTAGCTCTTTCGCTAAGCATTTCTTTGCACAGGGAAACCACTACCCCCATTTAAGCCTCAAGGGCAAGGGTTCCCTTCCAAGTCATCAAGAGAACCTGTGCATAGAGACATAACCACCTGTGGTCATGGGCCTCATCAACCACGCACTCACGTGGCCACCTGTGGTTTACGGGGAGAGGCGCATGGTGTGGTCACAGCACACAGCCCTTTGGGGTTTGCACTTTTGCATTTTTTTCTATTTAGACACAAAACCTTGAAGGTAGCAACTATACATATATAATCGTCACATCAAACTCCACAGGTGGTTTGGATTTATGTGGACGAGGGACCCAAAGCACCTTCTTGGCAGCTATGCTGAATGAACTTCACCTGTCTGGGATGACAGACACAAGCCAGGGGGCAAGGGAACTCCTCACAGCCCTGCAGGAGGGCAATCAAGAGAGCCGCCAGCTGGGAATGTGAGGCCACACAGACCCACCAGCAAGAATAAGATTCAGTGTGTTTCCCAAGTTTTGTCTCCCATCGACCTGACTTGGATTTTCTGACATACACCTGGAGTCAGAAGATCAAACCAGGCCCCCCCCGCATGTGGAGTGATGACAGATGAGCTCAGGGGAGTCTTGACAGTGCTCACCTCCCACCTCGCCTGCCTCCTCACCTGTCAGCTGCTCGGTCTCTCATCCTGTCTCTCCTCCTTTGCTTCTCCCTCCTCTTCTTCACTTCATCATCCTCATCGTCCTTCTCTCCTGCAACAGAAAAGTTCCTTCGAGACACTCTGAGGAGCCTGCAGATGAGCTGAGCACCAGGGCCTTGAATGGGGGCCACAGTTCGGCCACCACACCCCATGCCCTGCCACGGCCTCCACACATGGCGGGGGCAGGACACCCTGAGGTACCAAAGGGCTGTCAAAGGCTCCCAACAGGGGTGGCCTTTGATGAGAACCCTCAGTAGTTCCCAAGGGAGTCACCTCACTCCCCCCATGGTCTGATAAGGCTGGCATGGGCCAGGGACATGGCCCGCCCATCCCACTCACACCATGGCCCACCTGCTCTCTGTGTCCTTCCCTATCTTGCTTTTCTAATCCAGCACCCTACAATTGGGTCTTCTCCCAATGTTACTTAAGGAGAGAGAGAAGCAATTCTTCCCAGATAAAGAGGCAGCAGCTGGAAGGCCTCAGAAAATAAAGCAAGCCACTCTGCTGCCCTCCGTCCCACCTCTAGGTGGACCATGACAACTGTCCCATTGGCCTCCTCTGAACTAGGGCCTTAGCAGGTCTGACAATCCCTGGTGGCCCAAACTCTATCTTCCACTCACAAAAACCGTCAATCTAGGGCTTTCCCAAGAATATGTGGGAAGCAATCCCAGAAATAAAAATGGGAAGAGACCAACTGGTCCTCCGTCCATCCCGTGGGGCCAGTGTGGGAGCTCCTCTGAGAGCTGTGCAGCCCAGAGTCCCAGCATGAGGCGAGGCCAGGCCAGGTCACCGCGGCTCAGGGCCAGGGCCAGACACTGAAAAAAGGTTGGATAAGCATCTGAACTGTAACCCCTACCCCTGATGCCAGTCACGAGACTGTCCCACGAAGATGGCGACCGGCGTGCGCTGCTCAGAAGCCTCTCAAAAGGGCGTGTGGGATATTTGGCAAGAGGTCACTGCCTGAAACTATTACTGCTGTTTAATAGCAAAGTCATCCCGGGTAGGTAGCAGGACCTGCGCGCAATAAACACGTCACCTTTGCTTTAGCATTTACCCCGCTGCATGAGCTGCAAAATGCTCTCTGTGGTCCCATGCTATAAACGTTAACTGCCTCAATAAACAGGGCAGGAGGACCTCAGAGGGTTGGCTAAACCTGAACATATGAGAGAAGGAGCATCTAAGCCAGGGGCCTTCAGAATTTACGGGAGCAGAGTCACACAGGAGGCAGCCTGTGATTCTTAGGGGAAACCAGCTATGGACAGACCCATGGGAACAGGAAAAGAAACAAGTGGCTGCTTCTCCACATCCCCCTGAAGGGCTTAACACTGCTCTGTTCTTGCTGCTTATTTTGGTCTCTTAGGTTTCCCTCGCTCGAACTGGTGAGATCTGCTGAGCAGTGACTGCCTCTGGAGGATCTGGGCCTGAGTGTCCCGACTGTCCCCCCCCTTCCCGAGCTCCCCACCCAGGCAGGTGTCTGAACTCTGCCCCATGCCGTGCCAGTGTCCCCACCACAGAGGCTGAGAGCATGGCCCTGGCCTGGCAAGCAAGGGAACTGTGGACAGAATGAAGCCCAGGAGAGAACAGTACAGGGACCTGCACTGGCCAAGGGGGGAGCAGAGAAGACAAGCTGGAGGGCACCTTTTCTTTTCTCTCTTGCATTTCTGAGACTCTCCCTTCCCTACCACTGCGAGCTATTGCAGACACCCAGAGATGAGTTTCCCCCTGCCTCTGCAGCCTGCACTGAGCGAGGCAAACAGACCTGTCTCCAGCAAGTGTTGCTCCAAACTCCAAGGCAAAGCCTCGGGGTGACTGGCATGGCTAAGGCCCACCTTGCAGGCAGGGCCCCTCTTCTTCCCTGAGCCACAAGCCCCTCCACCCAGGCCCTGGGCTCGCTCAGAAACCCAGCCCGCCTGGGCATTAGGCAGTGAGTGCAAGGTAGCTGGGCAGACACAGGAAAGCTCAAAGGGATGCTGGGTGATGCCTACCTCTCTGCCTCCCGGATTCGAAGAATTCGTCCTCCTAAAAAGGCACAAAGTCAGACCGTGAGGTGGAATTTCTAGAACTCTCCACGACCAGCCCAGCACCCTGCCACCACCTGGTGGTCGCTGTGCCACCAGGAACACCCCCAAAATGTGTCAGGACAAGTTCCACGGCCATGGGATGGAGCCTGAGTGTCCTCTCACTAGTCCTGGTTGCCTTCTGAGATTCTGTGATGATGACTAACTTGCTTTTTTATTAAAGACACAGTCCAGCTTTTAGTTCTTCCTAAAGCTAGAGAACTACCTCTGGCAAGTGAACGGTTCTGCACATGGGAAGACCAAGAGCCCATCCATCAACTGTGTTAAGCAACCTCGATTTGTAGGAAGCTAGTTCCTGCACTCTTTAATGAAAATGGGCTTTATGAAGTTTCCCAGCTACTTGTTTACGTTATAACAAGCCAGGTATAGATAAAAACAACTCATCTAACTGAAAACTGAAACTGAGGCCATTCCTTAGACATTAAGCTAAAGATTAAATTAGCAATCAGCAGATATGCAGAGATTTTCAGACTCAAGATCTAAGCAACCTAGACATGGAGCAAGCAAGACCCTCAGAAAAGTTGAAAATTCACTGTATCCTGCCCCTTCCTCCCCTTCCCCAAACTCGTCTGACCATCAGAAGCACCTGGATGAAGCCTTCATACACCCAGATTTCCAGGCCCTACCCCAGACCTGGATCAGAATTTGCAGGAGGTGGCGAAGGCTTGCTCCCCAGGTGCTTGTGCATGGTCCTGGCTAAGAGCCAGCCTTCAACACCCATCTCCCATGACTGGTTTTGAGAGTTGAATGACAAGGATGCAGCTCAGCACCAGCACAGAGCTGGCAGCAAATGAGTCTTCGGCGCTTGTTTGAAAGCCTCAGCCTACACAGCCACTGCAGTTACCACGTGTATAGCTAGGCACATCACTGCGAGGACACAGGTATGGCTGGGGAGAGGGCTGGGAAGGTCTTCAAGAAAAGAAGGATTGTTGCAAGTGGAAAACTCTTAGAAACCTAGCTGCAAATCTGATTATTAAATCTACTCATGAGGGCTTCCCTGGTGGCGCAGTGGTTGAGAGTCCGCCTGCCGATGCAGGGGACACGGGTTCGTGCCCCGGTCCGGGAAGATCCCACATGCCGCGGAGCGGCTGGGCCCGTGAGCCATGGCCGCTGAGCCTGCACGTCCGGAGCCTGTGCTCCGCAACGGGAGAGGCCACACAGTGAGAGGCCCGCGCCGCAAAAAAAAAAAAAAAAAAAAAAAATCTACTCATGAGGTAGAGTTGAGTCTACCACAGCAACTGTTTCTGCCTCTTTGTAAGGAAGACACTAAAGTAAGGAAAAAATCCCACACTAGAGACACTGGAGGTTGATGAGTAAAGGCGTACTTACACCCCTGAATTCTTCATCTCCTGACCGGAAGTCACCAGCTCCATCATCTACCAAACACAAAGGAATAGGTAAAGTCAGCACCTCGGCAGCTGGCCCACTCCCTGTTTTCACCTCCCAAACTCACTGTCCAGAGTGACTGCGCTTGTCCTGACTACAGTGGGGATTTTGAGAGTGCAGGTGACACACACAGCCCTTGAGTTCCTGTGTGTCCCCTGTCCAGACAAGCAGGCAGAACACGAAGCATGCAACTGACTCATACACAGCTGGGCCTACTGGCCCCAGGGCATACCGTTTTCAGAAAAATCTCCTTCACTGTCAGCCCGGGCTTGTTTGGTGTCTGGCTCATCGTAAATCTGCAACTGCTTCCGTTTCCTGCCCAAGCTATCTGGGCCGCAGCGATCAAACTCTCTCCGCCTAGGCTACAGACAAAAGCATATTCCAATGCATTGCTTACTCGGACGGTTAACATACCCCAGAGAAATGAAGAACAAAGAGGTTGTAAGATCAGAGAACAAGGACAGAAAAGGTCTTTTCAGAAAGCAAAGAAATACAACATGGTTGGACGCCCCCACCCCAACCAAAACACAAAAATTTTATGCTGAGTGAAAGAACCCAGACACAAAAGGCCAAGTATTATATGACTGCATTCGTATGAAACGTCCAGAAAAAACAAATCTACAGAGACAGAAAAGTACATTAGTGGCTGCCAGGGGCTGGGGGAGAGAACGGGGAAAGACTGCTAATAACAGAGGTTTCTTTCTGGCATGACGGAAACGCTCTAAAATTATGTGGTGGTGAAGGATGCACAATTCTGTACGTTTTTACTAAAAGTTGAAGTGCATTTTAAAATATGAGTGAATCTTACAGACAAAGCTATTTAAAAGGAAAAGCAAATAAGGCAGATGAGAACTTGGCAAGGGCATACCCGATCTCTCATCCGGGTCTGTGACCGGCCACATCCGTAGGGCATAGAGCTGTCATAACCACCTGCCCCCTGCATGCCCATCACGCCAAAGTCAGGGGCCATGGACTGGGAGAAGAGGGAAGGTGGAGGCCTGCTGGCGGAGGGGCCTCCCAGGCCCCGCCCACCCACATAGTTCATTTCCGTCCATGGAGCAGAAAGAGGCTCAGAAGAGGCTGCAGGTGGCATGAAGGGGTCGCTGCGCATAAAGGTGCCGGGGTTGCTGCGGTCCTGGAAGCGGCCCTGGCCTCGGCCCCGCATGAAGTCATCGAGGGAGCCCCGCTCACGGGCTGGGTCCCGGCAGTCACTGTACTGACCACCAAAGCCACCATTGCGGTCGGGCCCCAGGTCAAAGTCATAGTCGTAGCTGTAGCTGGGGCGGTAAGGATTGTGCTCGGGCAGGCAAGGCCTGGAATCATAGGACTCGAACGACTGGAAGCGGAAGGAGCTGCAAAGAAAGCACAACCCATCACCACACTGTCCAGGCACCTCAACGCCTCCTGCAAAGCTGACTTCCCTATATTCAGAACAGCAAAGCCAAACCACCACGCATCCCTCCTAAATGCTCAGGAAATAAAACAGACCAAAATCCCTTTCAAACACTGTTGAAAAGGGGCCTGAAGCCCTGGCCACAGGAATGGGGAGAGTCTGCTAGGCGCCTGAAACAGAAATAAGGAGTCTGGCATAGTTTAGCTAACAGTCATGCCCTAAGCCCCACCACTCAAGAAACCAGCAAGTCCTATTACATGCCTCGGCCCCAACAATGGCTCAATTTATCTATCCTACACTCAGGAGGGAGCTGGAGAAGAGCCCTCCCTGGAAGAGCAGGTGCCCACTCCCGTCTACACAAAGCTGGGCATGCGGGATCCCCCGGGAAGGGCTCAGGTCTATAATCACCTCTCCCGGTCCTGCATGCCCTCCCCACTGCCGCTGCTCCCGCCCCTGCCTCCTTCCTTGGACATCATGTCCAAACGCTGGTTGATCTTGGCAATGAGGGAGTCAGAATTGTCGGTGCACGGCTCTGGGCCATAAGAAGCCATATGCATGGCAGGGCCCCCAGGTGCCAGGCCATCACTGGCCTTGGTGGCCTCCCATGAGGCTGGGCCGTAGCTGTACGTTGCTCCTGTGGTGACGCTGGTGTTCTGGGCACCATAATAATTGTAGTTTTCATAACCTGACAGAGGGAAGAAAAACTAAATCAGATCTCAGCAGCCACAAGGCCAGCCCATGGTGGACAAGTCTGGGGAGGAGCACCCACTGCCCACGGAGAAGGAAAAGGGTCATGGGTCCAGGTGCTTCTGGCATTACCCCAACACTGCCAAGAGGCAGCAGGAGGAGGGCAGGGGCACGGCCTCAACTCTGAGCAATGGGTTTTCTATACCAGATCCTAAGACTTGCTTCTCATTCAAAGCGAGAGCCCAGGAGCCAGCAGTTGGGACTACTGACGGACCCACCAAAGAGCTGCTGCTCCCAGAATACAACCACAACTCTCCCCACCCCCCATATCCAGCAAGTTCCCCTGGAGGCCTGCCCCCCAGCCCTCCTCAACACCTCAGGTCCAGTCTGTTGAGCCTTCACAACAGCTGTGAGCACGTCTAGGAGTGAAGTTGGGGATCCCTGCACCCCAGCCTCTCTAGGTAGCTGATCGGAGGCCCACTCACCCACCCATGGACCCCCAGAAGGGCCTACCTTGCCAACTGGCCACACCAGTTCCATATGCACCTTAGAAGAAACAAAAACATACGAGTTTTGTTTGCAAAACAAAGGCATCTGAGACACATCCCCTCCCCCCACCACAGCCGGGCGCTGAAGAACAGTTATCGCCTCATCCACTATGCACAGGCCAGGGTTGAGGGTGGCTATGTCAGTGCTCCAGGAGGCACCCTTGGCTGCCCATTATGGCCAGGAAAGGCTGCAATCCACTAGCTGTAAAACTCGTTTCCTACAGAGCACTCAGCGGAGCACAGTCAGGGCTTCTCTCCTAAGCAAGCCTGATCTCCTCCATTAGGGCAACAGAAAGGACACAGCAGCCTTTTTCCAGGAAGCTTGTCCAGCGTGGGCCACCAGCCAAGAGGCCGCCCAGGCCAGGTCCCTAGGTAGAGAGCCCTTCTAAAGTGCCAGTTCTCACCAGGAGCCAGAACTAAGGCACTGCCAACAGCACGGAGAGTGCACTGGTGGAAAATCATGTCCCTAACTCAACTGAGCAAGGGGTCGTCATGTGCCTGAATAACACAGACCTCCTCCTGGGAAACTCAGTGATGGGCAGAAAAGTCACCCTGCTCCTAGTGGTGCTAGAGCCAAGCTCCAGGCTCAGAAAACAAAGTAAACCCTCATCCCATCCCCTGGAACAGATGCTGGCAAAAAGAAGAAAACCTCGCCCACCAAAAAGCACATTCTGGTACTTCAGACACACTTAGCACCATGATATAGACTCACAAGCAGGGTCAGCAAACGGGCCAAATCTAGTCCATAGCCCAGTTTTTGTAGGGCCTGCAAGCTAAGAATGGGTTTTATGTTTTTAAATGGTCAGGAAAGAAAAAAAAACATAATCAAAAGAATACTTCATAACATACGAATTTTGACAAAAGACACATCATTTACACATTTGTCAAAACTCATAGAACTGTTTAACAGAGTTAACGTTAATATAAACTCTAGGCTATAGTTAATAACAATACATCAACATTGGTTTATAAATTGTAACATATAAGGGAACTGTACTGGGGTGAAGGTAGGGGGAGTGTATGGAATTCTATGCACTATCTGCTCAATCCTATAAACTAAAGCTACTAAAAAATAAAGTCTATTAATTATAAAAACCTTTCGTTATACCCTCGGTTATTTACTTAGAATTAAACGACAAAAGTTGTTAAAAGAAAGACTATTCCGCAACACATGAAAATCATACGATATGCAAATTCCAGTGTCTTTAAGTAAATATTATCGGCACACTGGCCTACCTACTTGTTTATAAACTGCCTATGGTGGCTTTTGCTCTACAGAGACCATGTAGCCTGCAAAGCGCCCCCAAATTTACTATCTGGCCCTTTACAAAAAAGGTTTCTTGGTCCCAGCTATGTCATGCTGGTGCTGGGGGGTGGGTAGCCCATGCCTCCCTGAAAAGCAGGTCCATCCCACTTACCCTGGGTGTTGGTAGGTCCAGCACTCCATGCCCCATAGCCTGTGAACAGATCTGTGAGTTAGGGTCATATGTGTCATACCAGAGAACAAGTGCTTCTGAGATGCTCTGAGGAACATAAAAGAATCTCCTTGAAGGAGTTCAGTGCCAGCCTTACAAGAAGGCAGCACAACCACAACAGTGTTTCCTTAAATGTCATCCCACAGCTGGGTTTTGCATTATCACACTCCACCTGCCTGAGGTCAAAGCAGAAAAAAGAGGAGGTGGATGGGCTTCCGGGACAGTTCTGTCCATTGCCTGAGGAGGGACCTTGACCTAAGCCTCAACCCGCAGCTGAGGAAGACACAGAACCAGCCACCAGCTAGCTCATCATTAGGACACAGTCCCCCGCCCCCACCCCAAGCAGCCATAAGTATCCCACAACTGAGAACAAACTTCGAAAATCTGGAGACAACAGCTGTGCCTCTCTAGGCCTCGCTTCTGTGTGACTCTGAACCGTCCAATGCTCTGCTGGGCCTTGAAGTCCCAGGGCTTCAGCCTGGCCCTAAGGCATCAGACTGCACTCCTCTCTGTGGTGGCTCCCTCTGCCCCTCCAGACATTCCCATGATAGCATCTGTCTAGCCCTGCTTCATCTGTGTCCCTGGAGCCTGGCACAGAGCTGGGCACGGGCAACCATTCATACCTGTCAAACGACTTCACCTTTACAAAGCCTCCTCTCTCTCAAATACATCCTTTCTCTCCTACCAGGACAACCCAAACCACTGAGTGCCTACTGTATGCAACACACGACGGGCACTCAGCACACATTAGTTGTGACATTCAGAGAATGACATTCAGAGATGTTGTGGGAGCTAAGGCTCAGAGGTTAGGGGACTTGATCCAAAGTCACCCTGCTGAAGGTTACGACCTCCCCATGTCACACAGCTTTCCACATCTGTGCAGCAGAAAAGCAGTGATTCTAACAGCAACTGACCAACTGTGGGGCACTGGTCTAACTAAGGAGCATGTGGTATTCACATAACCTCACAATGACCCTTGAGATAGGTACTACTTACTCTGTCGTACACAGAGACTCCAGAGGATAAGTCACTTGCCCAAGAACATGGAGCTGAGAAGAACAAGGACCTGGACCCAGATCGAGGTGCCTCCTATGGCCAAACAGTAACTCTTAAGACTCAACAAATCTTAGGAAATAACTCTAGATCAGGGAGGCCTCTGCATCTAAACCGAGTCTGAAAAGGTTTTAAGTAAGCAGGAAGATGGGTGTGTGTGTGTGTGTGTGTGTGTGTGTGTGTGTGTGTGTGTGTGTGTGACCTCTCCAAGCTAAGGGCATGCATAAAGCAGAATTACTACTAGCTGAAAACTCTGGTAGGGAGGCAGGTAAAGAAGAGTGAGATCCAGTCACACTGCAGAAAAGACAGGAGTACCAGGTAGAGCCACAAGCACACCATGCACCTCAGGACCTCTCTGCTTCTCTGCAATTCCTGCTGCTGGCCTCCTGCTAATGCTGCCACCTTTCAAAACATGCGCCTTCGCTGCGGCAGCCATGATCAGATCGCTTACTTCTCGAACCTCATACACCTGAATAGGGATCTGCGCCGGGTCAAGCCCAACCCTGCATATTCCAACTGTTCCCTGCGGGCAAACGCGGCTTCCAGCATAGAGCAAAGGCCTCCCAGGAGGCTCAGATTCCAAAGACTGAGAGCAGATCGCCCAAGAAGGTCCGTCCTGCCGCAGGCCCTAAAACCCAAGTGAGTAAGGGCACGTTCCCTCTCACACAGCCCCTCTGGCGTTTCCAGGCCACCACAAAGGACTGCCTTAAGGAAAGCCCCCAATCTGTCACGACCCCAAAGCTCATCGGGTTTCCAAGCTTTGACCAAGATACCCCGCATGTGACCCTTAAATGTGTCGTCCCCGATCTGCACGAGCTAGGTCCGCGGTAGGCGCCCAGTGAGGCTAACCACTGCAGAGGCCGCACTAGGCCCCGCTGCTCTGCACCGCGGGCCTGGCGGGGTCCAAACCTGCGCCGCCCATACGGCTTCCGGGACCGGCGCCCCAGATCACGTGTGCCGCGCGGAGACCCCAGCCAAGCCCCGCAGGTCCCCGGACAGGCCCGACGGCCCGGAAAGAGGCAGCGGTTCCACCTCGGCTCCCGGCCGAAGACCCCGCGCCCCACAAACTCGCGCCATAGCTCCGCCCCCCGGCGCCGCCATTTTGTGGCGTCTTCCAAAAGGGACAGCAAGCCTGCTAGCGGCGAGGATCCGCACGGCCCGGCCAACCCCGCCAGGGTTAAGGAACTGAAACTGCCCCAACCGCCTGAGGCGCCCCCCGAAGCCCGCCGCAGCGTCGGCACGCCGAAATCTGCCAACTTCCTCAGGCCCTGTCGGCCAATCCGCACGCAGCGCCCCGGGAGCGACGGGGCCGAGATCCAATAAGCTGCGCGCGCGCGCCCCTGCCGCCTCGCCGCAGGGCCGGACTGCGGTAACCGCGCTCGGGTGTAGTCCCCGGCCCGCAGCCCTCTGCGTGGTGGTGGCCCTGCCGCCCGGGCACCACCTGCCGGTCCCACCCCGCACTGAGTTACCCACACTAACCTCCGTAGCCCTGCTCCATGTCTTCAGCTCGGCCCGCCAGCAGCTCCTTTTTCTAAGCCACCACAGGACGCATGCGCCCAACGCACTTCCCGCCGTCCTCTACTGGTAGACCAGACGCATGTGTCACCCCTTCCACGGGCTACCATTGGCTGGAGTTCACAGCGGGACCGCCCTTACCACCCCAGCTGGCCTTCCGGTTGTTGTGGATCGGTGTTCACAGCACCCTGGGAGTTTTGGTCCGGACCGCGGTGCCTTGCTGCTCGCAGGCGTATCCCTTCTCCTCCCCGCCAGTGCGCAGGCGCAACCCACCCCTCCCGGGCCCCACCCGCAGGCACACACAGCCCAGCGGCTAGGTGCCGACACCCGCCCACGGGGACCGCGCCGCACATAGACAAAAGAGGAAGAGGTAAGATGGGAAGAACTTTATTAGACTCGGCTTGCAGCCTCGGCCACGCGGGCCCCGCCCGCCCCGGGCCCGGGTCATGGAGCGCCCCCCCCGCCCTCCTCGTCGTCGTCATCAGCCTCCACGTCCAGGCCCGGGATGCCTCGGATCTGGCGCTCCAGCGCACCGCCCAGTAGGGGCACGGCCGCCTCTTCGTCTTCCTCGGGGGGCGGCGGTGGGGGCGGGGACGCGGCCCCAGGGGCCGGCTCCGGGGGCACTGGGGGCTGCGCCGGCGCGCCCTCTGCACCCTCCGTGACCCCTGCCGCTTCGACCAGCGCCCCCTCATCCAGGGCACCGCCCTCGGCCTCCTCCTGTTCCTTCTCCTCCTCCGGGCTGTCGGTGAAAGGGTTCTCGCCCTGCGGAGAGGGGCGCCATACTGAAGAAAGGGAGGACCCGCGGGACTGGGGCCGGGACCAGGACCAGGGGCTGGGGCCGGGGCCGGGGCCAGCATGCCAGGGGCGTGCAGCTCACCTTCAGATAGCGCTCCAGCTTCTTGCTGATTAGCTTGTTGTTGAGGATGCTGCGAGCCACCATGAGCGAGGACTTCTTAGACTGCTCCATCATGAGCTACGGGCAAGGCAGGCAGGGCTGCAGAGGCTGCCCCAGGTATCCAAAACTCCCCACCCCACCCCGCCGGATCGGGCAGAGACCACTCACACCCGCACACCTCTCCACCTCCACCTCGGGGCCCAGCACCGCCAATGACTACTACCAGATTGCGTAGTTCTGTAAGCACACCCTTGGGTACAAGCGTGGGTCCACTCTACAAGCATGGAGCCACGACCCGATTTGATCTTTGCTCAAATGCTCCATCTTTCCATACCATACTTACTGTATGTAACTGATTACAGACATATGTCTTTACAGTTGTACTGCAGAAATCTGATTTGCTTACTTAAAAATTATAAGCAGCAAACAAATAAAAAAACCTACTAAAAACCAAATGTGCAACACCTAACAAGGGGGCAAATGCCCTAAAATGCATGGAACTCTTTAGGATAAACAGGGAGGATATAAAAGCAGGAATACGAATGTCAAACAGTGTATTTTAATGATATACATCCTTTTAATCCATAGGATTCCCAGGAGGAAGAATTATACCCCCAAATGTAAAGGTTGAAAAGAGACACTTATACTCTGTTGGTGAGAGGCTCAACTGTTTATTTTCTGGAAATCAGTTTGATGGAATATATCAGAAGTAAAAATTTCTCAGTAATTCCTTCCCAGAGTCTAGCCTAAGTTTAAAATTGGAAACATGCATGCACATTGATTGCAGTAGTGAAAAATTGGAAAGCACCTTAATGTTCTTCAGTGGAGAAGTGGTTAAGTAAATCAAACATTCAAAAGAACACCATGCGGTCCTTAAAGTAGGGCTCAGGGACAGTGTGCACAGCATTCCAGAGCCTTTCCCTCTGGGAGGATTTATACCAAAATGCTACATGATTTTCTCGGTGGTGAGAATGAAGGCAACTCTTACTTCCATCATTAATGCAAGTAATGGTAATGCAAGTATAAAGCCATGAACAGGAAAAACAGGTAAAGCTATTTTTGGAGGGGTGGGGAAGCTGATCTCCAGGACCTCTACTCTACCCTAGCCACTCTATTATCACATTTCAGAAAATCATCTCACTTTCTGTATCTACTCCCTTTCCCCACCTTCATCTTCTTTTCCTTACATATTTTTCTCTACTACTTGGGGAAGATATTAATAGCCCTCATGCATGCTGAAAATGAAACAAGTTAAAGATACACAAAAGAAAACTGCCTACATATTGGTTTGTCCTTGTGGGGAATAAAAGGGATAACTGGTTCCAGTCGCAGGTGTAGTTGTGGGTACTTTAAGGTTTGGCACACTTACAAGGCTGTAGTAGAAATACATATCCCATGGATATTAAACGTTAAACTATGTGTTATCTGCAGAACACCCAGTCTCAATGTGCACACCGCTGACTACAGCTACAGAAGCGTTCCTTTAGCTGTGACCCAATTTACTCTGGATAAGAGCAAAAACGGTTCACATTCCATTATTTATAAAGTTACCTGCTGTTTGCTTTCATTATTTTTGCTACACTCATTATATTTGCATTTAAATGTTTTAGGCAACTTAAGAACGAATGTACAAGATGCAGTAAAAATGAATTGCTTGGGCTTCCCTGGTGGCGCAGTGGTTAAGAATACACCTGCCAATGCAGGGGACACGGGTTTGAGCCCTGGTCCAGGAAGATCCCACATGCCGCGGAGCAACTAAGCCCATGCGCCCCAACTACTGAGCCTGTGCTCTAGAGCCCCTGAGCCACAACTACCAAAGCCCATGAGCCTAGAGCCTGTGCTCTACAACAAAAGAAGCCACTGCAATGAGAAGCCCACACATGGCAACGAAGAGCAGCCCCTGCTCGCCGCAACTAGAGAAAGCCCGCGTGCAGCAACGAAGACCCAACACAGCCAAAAATAAATAAATAAAAATTTTAAAAAAAATGAATTGCTTGATATCCACTACTTCATGTATATCAAGCACAGCAGTAAAACAAAAAAAACACCATATATTTAATTTTTTCTTAAGTTTTTTTTTGCTTTTGTGATTTTTTTTGATGCTTGACTAACGTGCTGTAAAAATAGTTAACATGGAACTTGAGATGATGGCTTTTTTAATGTCTTATGAGATTTTCATGAACAATTCAAGCATAATTGTTAAGAACACGTGTATTAAGTTCATGTTAAGTGGAAAAAAAGTTTTATGGACAAAAAAAAAAAGATGCACAATTAGGATACTATTCTCACTCGCCAATACATTATCCTCCTCCCTTTAGGTGCACAGATGGACACACCAGAATGTCTCCCAACTGAAGCACACTTACAATGTTTTCAGATTTTTGCTACAACAACCACATACCACATACTAGCAGACCTTATAAGAAATACCAAAGGAGGTTCTTCAAGCAGAAAGGAAGTGATCCCAGACAATAATGCAAATCCACATGAAAGAACAGTAAAGGTAATTATGTAATTACAAAAAACACTACAAATGCAATATGTTTTCCTGTCTTCTCAACTGGTTTAAAAAGGGGTTGTATAAAACCATACTTATATTTAAATATTAAAAATATATATAGTTGTAAATACATATAAATAATTGTATTGTTTGGCCTGTAACACAGAAATGTAATATATTTGCCAATAATGGCACAAAGAAGGTTGGGGGAGTAAAATTGTATTGGGCTAATAAGGAAATGACTGTAGATGGTAACTTCAATCCACAGGAAGAATTCAAATGAAGAGAACCAGTAATGAGCAATAAGAAGGCCAATATAACAAAAACTAGAAATATGTAACTGCTCTCCTTTCTTCTGTCAGCTTCCTTAAAAGACAAATTATATAAAGTAATAATTACATTGTATTACATTATTGGGTTTGTACCACATACAGAGGTACTACTTTACATAACAAAAACCTCCTATGTAGAGAGGTACATAGGAGTAACTTAATCTCACTGAAATTAAGTTATTGTATCTAAAGGAAAACTTAAAAAGTTAATATGTACAAGGTAAGGCCTAGAGAAACCACTAGGAAAATAATTCCCCAAAATGCAGTGCAAAAAAACCATTAAAATTAAATGTTATACTAAAGAAATACTTAATACAAAGAAAGCAGTAAAGCGTGAATAGAAGAATGATGTAAATCTAATAATATCAACAATAATGGTAAATGTGAATGAATTAAACAATCCAGTCAAAAGACAGAGACTGTCAAACTGGATAGAAAAACAAGATCAAATTATATGCTATTCATAGGAGATACACTTTAGATCCAATAGATTCAATAAATAGAAATGAAAAGGATGGGAAAAGATATACAATCATCAAGCATAAGAAAAATGAACTGGCTATACTAATAGCAGACAAAATAGAGTGTTAAAACAAAAATGTTACTAAGACAGAAAGGGACATTTTATAAGGATAAAGGGTCACTCCATCAGGAGGATATAACAATTCTAAGTATAGATGCACCTAACAACAGAGCACCAAAATACATAAGACAAAACCCGACAGAAATAAAGGGAGAAACAGACAATTCAACAATAGCTGATATCCCACTGTCAATAATGCATAGAACAACTTGGCAGAAGACCAACAAGGAAATAAAAGGCTTGAACAACACTATAAAACCAAACAAGCATAACAGGTATCTATAGAACACTCCACACAGCAAGAGCAGAAAATCCATTCTTTTCAAATGCACAAGGCACAGCATAGGCCATACACTAGGCCATAGAACAAACTTCAGTAAATTAAAAGGACTGAAATAATAGAATGTATATTCTCTGACCACACAGAATAAAATTAGAAATCAGTAACAGAAAGGAATTTGGGAAATTCAGAAATATGTGAAAATTAAATGACACACTGCTGAATAACTAGTGGGTCTAAGAAAAAGAAATCAGAGGGAAATTAGAAAATAACCTGAGATGAGTGAAAATGAGGACGTGACATGCCAAAAGTTATGGGATACAGTGAAAGCAGTACTCAGAGAAAAAATTATAGCTATAAATGCCTACATTAAAATAGAAAAAAACCGGGCTTCCCTGGTGGCGCAGTGGTTGAAAGTCCGCCTGCCGATGCAGGGGACACGGGTTCGTGCCCCGGTCCAGGAAGATTCCACATGCCACGGAGCGGCTGGGCCCGTGAGCCATGGCCGCTGAGCCTGTGCATCCGGAGCCTGTGCTCCGCAACGGGAGAGGCCACAGCAGTGAGAGGCCCGCGAACCGCAAAAAAAAAAAGAAAAAGAAAAAGAAAAAAACCTAAGCAAGCAGAATATTGGAGTAGAAATTAATGAAGCAGAGGACAGAAAAACAGAAGAGGAAAAAAAAAAATCAATGAAGCCATAAGTTTATTCTTTTTAAAGATCAACAAAATTAACAAACCTTAACAAGACTGACCAAGAAAAAAACAAGACTCAAATTACCAGTCAAAAATGAAAGAAGGGGGGGCTTCCCTGGTGGCGCAGTGGTTGGGGGTCCGTCTGCCGATGCAGGGGACGTGGGTTCGTGCCCCAGTCCGGGAGGATCCCACATGCCGCGGAGTGGCTGGGCCCGTGAGCCGTGGCCGCTGGGCCTGCGCGTCCGGAGCCTGTGTTCCGCGGCGGGAGAGGCCACAGCGGTGAGAGGCCAGCGAACCGCAAAAAAAAAAAAAAAAAAAAAAAGAAAGAAGGGGACTACTGACATTACAGAAATAAAAAGGATTATAATGGAACACTAGAAATAAATGTATGCTAATAAATTGGATAATAGATGAAACAGACATATTTCTAGAAAGACACAAACTACTGAAACTGACTCAAGAAGAAATAGAGGGAGTTCCCTGGTGTTCCAGTGGTTAGGACCACTTGGCACCTTCACTGCTGGAGCCCAGGTTCAATCCCTGGCCCGGGAAGTAAGGTCCTGAAAGATGCATGGTGCAGCCAAAGAAAGAAGAAACAGAAAATCTAAATAGACCAATAACAAGTAAAGAAATAGAATTAGCAATGAAAAAAAAAGCAGCTACCCACAAAGAAAAGCCCAGGTCCAGATGGCTTCAGGGGCAAATTCTACCAATTTAATACCAATTCTTCACATACTTCCAAACAAAAGGAGGGAAAACTTCCCAACTCATTTTTTGAGGCCAGTATTACTTTGATACCAAAACCAAAGACATCACAAAAAAACACAGATGAATTATCTCTTATGAATACAGATGCAAAAATTCTCAACAAAACATCAGCAAAGCCAATCCAACAACATATAAAAAAATTATACACCATGACCAAGTAGGATTTTTCCCAGGAACACCAAGCGTGGCTTAACAACCCAAGTTAATGTAATATACCATACGAATAGAATAAAAAACAAAAGCCACATGAGCATCTCAATAAATGCAGAAAAAGCATTTGACAAAATCCAATATCCTTCCAGAATAAAAACACTCAACAAGATACGAATAGAAGGGAATTCAGCAACCAGAAAAAGGGCACCTATGAAAAATCCACAGCTAACATCGTACTTAATGGTCAAAGACCGATGCTTCCTCCCCTACCAAGATCAGGAACAAGAAGATACTTCTCTTCAAAACTGTGTTGGATGTTCTAGCCAGGGCAATTAAAGAAGAAAAAAAAAAATTAAACGGCATCCAGATTGGAAAGGAAGTAGTTAAACTATCTCTATTTGCAGATAACTGATCTTATATACAGAAAATGCTAAGGAATCCACTAAACTATCAGAATTAATAAACAACTTCAGTGAAGTTACGGGATAAAATATCAACATACAAATATCAATTGTATTTTGATACACATACAAAGAACAACCCAGAAATGGAATTAAAGAACACAATTCCATTTATAATAGTATCAAAAGAATAAAATACTTAGGAATAAATTAAGAGCCCCAAAAGTGCAAAACTTATACACTGGAAACTATAAAACACTGTTGAAAGAAATTAAAGAAGATCTAAATAAATGCAAAGGCACCCCATATTTACAGACTGGAAGACTTAATACTGCTGAGATGGCAACACGCTTCAAATTGATACAGAAATTGAATATAGTCCTATCAGAATAACAGCTGGCTTCTTTGTAGAAACTGACATGCTGGTCCTAAAATTCTTGGAAGCTCAAAGGCACAATCTTGAAAAAAAAGGAACAAAAGTTAGAGGAGTCACACTTTCCGATTCTTAATCTTACTATGAAGCTAAAGTGTGGTAATGGCATAAGAATATAGAGAACAAAAGAATAAAGAGTCCAGAAATAAATCCATGTAGCTATGGTCAACTGCTTTTTGACAAGGGTGCCATAGTGAAAATGAGAAAAAACAGTCACAGGGAAAAAGTAGTTTCTTCTACAAATGGTGCTGGGACAACTGGAAAATCACATGGAATAGAATGAAGTTGAACCTTACCTTATACCATATACAAAAATTAACTAAAATGCATCAAAGATCCAAAATTATAGGAGCCGAAACTGTAAAATTCTTATTGTAAGAAAACATAGGGGGGCTTCCCTGGTGGCGCAGTGGTTGGGGGTCCGCCTGCCGATGCAGGGGACGCGGGTTCGTGCCCCGGTCCGGGAAGATCCCACATGCCGCGGAGCAGCTGGGCCCGTGAGCCATGGCTACTGAGCCTGTGCGTCCGGAGCCTGTGCTCCGCAACAGGAGAGGCCACAGCAGTGAGAGGCCCCCCGCGTATCGCAAAAAAAGAAAAAAAAAAAAAGAGAAAGAAAACATAGGGGAGCTTCCCTGGTGGCGCAGGTTAAGAATCCGCCTGCCAATGCAGGGGACACAGGTTTGAGCCCTGGTCTGGGAAGATCCCACATGTCGCAGAGCAACTAAGCCCGTGCGCCACAACTACTAAGCCTGGGCTCTAGAGCCCGTGAGCCACAACTACAAGCCTGTGCACCACAACTACTGAAGCCTGTGTGCCTAGAGCCCGTGCTCTGCAACAAGAGAAGCCACCGCAATGAGAAGCCTGTGCACCGCAACCAAGAGTAGACCCCGCTGGCTGCAACTGAAGAAAGCCTGCGAGCAGCAATGAAGACCCGACGCAGCCAAAAATAAATAAATAAATATTTTAAAAAAAGAAAAGATAGGGGTAAATCTTTGTGACCTTTTATTTGACAATGGATTCTTAGATATGATACCCCAAGCACAGGAACAAAAGAAAAAAAATAGATAAACTGGATTTCATCAAAATTAAACTTTTGGGGCTTCCCTGGTGGCGCAGTGGTTGAGAGTCCGCCTGCTGATGCAGGGGACACGGGTTCATGCCCCGGTCCGGGAGGATCCCACATGCTGCAGAGCGGCTGGGCCCGTGAGCCATGGCCGCTGAGCCTGCGCGTCCGGAGACTGTGCTCCGCAACGGGAGAGGCCACAACAGTGAGAGGCCCGCATAATGCAAAAAAAAAAAATTAAACTTTGTGCTGCAAAGACACATTAAAAAGGTGAAAAAAAACAACCCACAGAATGGGAGAAAATATTCGCAAATCATATGCCCGATAAGGTACTTGTATCTAGAATACATAAAGAACCCTCAACTCAAAAAGACCACACAATTAAAAAATAAAGTATCTGAACAGACATTTCTTCACCTCTAAGAATGTAGACAGATGGCCAACAAGCCACTGAAAAGATGCTCAACATCATTAGTCAGTTATCAGGGAAATGCGAATGAAAAATACAACAGATACCACTGCACACCCACTAGAATGGCTGGAATCAAAAAGTCAGATAATAACTAGTGTTGGTGAGATATAATAAATCAGAGCTCTCATATATTGCTGATGGGGATATAAAATGGTACAGCCACTTTGGAAAACAATCTGGCAGTTCCTCAGGAAGTTAAAATGTTACTATTTGACCCAGATATTCCACTCCTGTCTAAAAGAAATGATAATACATGTCCACACAAAAACTTGCATCATAACAGAATTATCCATAATAGCCAAGAGGTAGAAACAATCCAAATTCTAAAGAATGAATAAACCAAATGAGGTATGTGTCCATACAAGAGAATATTTTTAGGCCATACAAAGGAATGAAGTTCTGACACATTCTACAATATGGAAGAACATTGAACATACGCTAAATTGAAGAAGCCGATCACAGAAGACCACATACTATGTGATTGCATTTTTATGAAATGTTCATAATAAGCAAATACATGGAGACAGACAGTAGATCAGTGGTCGCCTAAGGCTGGCGGAGCATGGGGGTTGGAGTGATAGCTAAAGGGTATGGGTTTCTTTTTGAGGTGATGAAAAGGTTCTATAATTGACTGTGCTGATAGCTGCATAACTGTGAATATTATTAAAAACTACTGACTTGTACACCTTACATGGATGAACCGTATGGTATGTGAATTGTATATCAATAAAGCTGTCACCAAAATAATAATAATAATTAGAAGCTTTTTATTCACTTCTAAGTCTGGAATTTTAAAAAATATAGTGCTTATATTGAAACTATCTCTATAAACTACTTCTGGTGTCTTCAAAGTAACTTTTATCACCCTTCCAATCCCCTCTACAGTTGCTGGTTGTTACAGCTGTTCTTTTTTTTCCAACTTGCTTTAGAATCACTTTTGAGTTTATTTTTTGCTAGCTATCATTCATTTCATCCAGATTTTCCAAGTTTTAATACCATGCACTGTCCAGCCTCTACAATCTGCTCTCTGTTCTCTTTTGGTATACCCCTTTTATCAGCTCCCAAACCAAGAATCTCACCTTGGCAAGATCCCTACAGCTTCTCTGCTGCCAAAGCCAAGGGACATTTTCCTTATCTTTCCATATCTCTCAATTGCATATGCCAATCCCAAATCTCCTCAACCACCCAAGCCAGATCTCTAAACCCATCCCACTGTTGAGAATCACTGCACTGAGAAAGACCAGCGATGAATCTGATGGGCATGGAAAAAGGTTGAGAAATGCTATTTCTTATACCATTTTGCTGCTATTATCTGTTCATAAATCCCATCAGCCTCCTCCAGGTGATGGCACCCAAGACTCTCTTTCTAGCCCAGACCGGGTCCTGAGCCTCTCAGCTCTTTCCCTACTGCAAAGCCCCACCACCCTCACTTGATCTCCAACAGACACCTCTAACCTAGGATGTCACCCATTCAACAATAAAAAAACCCCACCTACTCTGGCTTCTGTGATAGGCACTGGGAATACACTGGAATGCAAGACAGAATTTTTTCAATTTCTTGCCAAACTCGCTCCTTTCCCTGTACCATATACCGCCCTCCCCATCATAGCAGCAACACTGTCCACCAGCTAAGGCAGAAATCTGCCACATCCCAGACTTCTGGTCACTCCCTCATGCCAACCTCCTGTTCACTTCCTTAACACCTCTTCTATCCTGCCTGTCTTCATCTCCAAAGTGGAGGCATACCTCTGGCTTGATACTGCAGCAGCCCTTCCTTGATCCCCAACCTCCCTCCCACAACAGGTGCCCAAAGTCTCTAGTCCAACACCGACTCTAATCCTACTGGTCCCCCACTTAAAAGCTTTGCTGCCTACAGGAGCAAGATCAGGCCCCTCAGCCCAGCCCTTGTGAACCTTGTGTCCAATACTTCCTCCAACAACACTTGCACCATACACTTCTCCCTGTTTGGTTTCTGAACCTATGTGGCCATTGACCCATATGCACATGGAGGTCCCCATATCCCATAGACCTTACTTCTTAAGGTCTAGCTCTGATGCCACCACCTGCCAGGCAGAGTCCCCATTTCCCACCCCTCTCTCTGTAGCTTCGCTGACTGAACTGGGCTGGAAATGTCTACATCTTCCTGCGCCCTGCAGTCCCTGCAGTTTCTCATAGGCAAGCAGGGGCTATAACCCCAGGACCTCCCCAGTGGCCTCACCCAGTCAACCCACAGGCTGGTGGGAGGGCACTGGTAGCCACTCACCCTGCGGTTCCGGTTGTGATCCATGGTCTTGAGGTGCTTCTGAATGATCCCAAACTGCATGGGAATGAAGAGGTCACAGGCTGCACAGTGGGCTGCCTCTACCTTCTTCACAAAATGTTCCATGGCAATTTCTGTAGAGGGGAGAAGGAGGGGAGTTGCCACTGGTCCCAGGCACCTAAGAAAGACCCAGGAGTTGGGGGAAAACAGCAGACCAGCTCCTCACCTCACCCTGCCACTTCCACGTGGGCCTGAGGCTGTTCTCAGTGACCCTCCCTGGGGGAACAGAGGGGTGTTGTGACCCCACTCTGAGAACCAGAGGAGGGAAGGCTGAGGCCCTGCCTGATAGGACTGGGATGGAACCTCCTCACCTTGGGTCAGATCTTGGTCTCTGTAGATCTGCTGGATCAGACCATCAAGGTCCTCCACGGTTTTTCGGAGCTCCTCTGTCTTCTTGGTCTTGTTGGCAACGTAGTCCTGCCGGAGATCCCAAGGAGATATTAAGGTTTGTGTGGGCTGCTCTATGTCCTGAGGGTAAAAGCAGCTGTACCACTCCAAGGCTCACCTGCAGAAAGTCAGCTGTCTGCTTCGGAAGCTTGGTGCCTACGTACTTAAAGTGTTCCTTGTGAAACTTGCTGTCGAGGTGGCTGGCCATCTCATCCTCGTAAAAGGTCCGGTATTTGCAGAGAGAACACACAAACTGGATCCTGCCACAGGAGGGAAATGAGGGACTGAGATCAAGAGGGTCCCAGGGAACAGTGCTGCTGCCTCACCCAACCCAGCTGCGAGCCCTGAAACAGGCCTTGCTCATGGGCCTGTGAAGTACGGTCCCAGCAGGGGGACAGGCTAGGACCAGTGGGGTTGGGTGTAGAGAGGGACAGAACGTCTGCAGGCTGCAGTTACTGCAACGTAGGGGACAGGGGAGGAGCTCTTCCTTCCCGTAGGCAGGAGGCTGAAGCCTGAGGCAGCAGCTGCTGCAACAGGCAAGGAGTCGCTGGAAGGTTGCCGGAGGGCATCTCTACCAAGGCTGGGCAGGAGCTTGTGTACTTGGCCCAGCTGGGGACCGGAAGGAGGATGCCCTGGCGTGAGCCAGGTGGCCCTGAGGTGCAGAGTGGAGTACGCAGTCCCGAGGCAGGGCCCGAAAAGGTGCTGCATCTTCCTTCTGGGGTCTGAGGGACTGAAAGGCCCAGCCCATCCTTTGCTCAGAATGCTTGGGGGTGGTGTCGGGAGGGATGGGAGGCAAGCAGGCCTGGGCACCTGCTGCCTCATCTTCCTCTTCTGAGAAGAGACCAGTCTGAGCTGGAAGGAGGGCGCCCGCCCGGCCTGCCAGAGGGCAGCCTGGAGTCACCTGAGCGAGGTGCTCTGTCTGGGCCTCGTGTCCACAGCAGAAGCCCGGGGTCTGGGGCCTGGGCTGGAGCAGGCCGCCGTGGCAAGGGGCGGAGGAGGCCAGCCGCCACCGAGGCCTTGGGGCAGGTCCCTACCTCTGCCGGACGTCCTTATCTGGGCCACGGGGTCAGCTTTGTCTGGAGAGCCCAGGGGCCAGGCGCCGGCGAGGCTGAGGAAGGTCCAGCAAGAGCAAGAGTCTGAGGCGGAGGAGGAGGAGGCAAGCGCCAGTGCGGGAGCCCTGAGGGCAGACAGACCCGACCAAGGGGCGTGAAGGGCTCAGCCGCAGACAGGCCCGGCCTGACGGGGCCGGCGGGCAGGGCAGAGGGCAGGCCCGAGGCTGCCACAGCCCACAGGTGCTGCCATCTCTCCTGAGCACGGTGATGGCCTCTTGGCAGCTAGCTGGGGTGGCACAGGCGCCTTGGACCTTGAGTCTCTGATGAGCTGGCCCCCTCCCGCAGGGGCATCAGGCCCCCAGTGCACCTCGGGGCTCGTGCGCTGAGTGACCTAGTGCTGGAGCTTCTGGGCAACGGTGGTGAGCAGTGTCAGATCTCAGGCCAAAGTCGCTAGCGGTCGCCAGGCGGCCGCACAGGGGCAAGGGACGAATCAGGCCTTGGGAGCTGGGCCTGGCGGAAAGCAGGGTCCATGCACGGCCGAGCAGGTGGCAGCTCCCAAGGGAGGCCAGAGGGCGGTGAGGCAGCAGAGCTATGGCCCTGCTCTCCTGGAGGCAGCCCCAGAGCGAGGCAGAGGCAAAGGGGTGGAGGGAAGCTGGTTACCTTTCCACCATGCGGTCTCGCTGCCGCTTTTTCTGCTTGTCCTGGTTCTTTTTGCCTGCCTGCAACTTGCGCTTGGTCTGGCCACTGTCATCCTGGGTGCTCAGGGCCCCTGTGGGAACAGAGGAGCACAGTTACCAGTTTGTGGCCTCTGGCTGGATCATCCACCATCTACTCCAGAGGGTCCATTCTGAAAGCAGCTGTCGAGCAAGGCCTCTGGCTGTGAGCAGGGCTGGGTACCCTGGAATGGGTGGGGAGTGATTTTGGCCTAGGCCCTGAAGAGGGGAGGACACGTGCTGACCCCACCACTCTCCAGGACATCTATACTCTGCAGAGTGGGCCACAGGGAGGCTGGAAGGTAAAGAGAGGCTGTCTCAGTGGGGACACTGGCACAAGTTCAGAGGGCCCAGGTGGCAGGATGCAGGAAGGCCTCAGCTGGGGCCTAAGAGCAGCCTCCAAGTGGTAAAGGCCCCAAAGCTTGCATGGCCCTGCCCACCTCACACTGGGCACCACGGCAACAGTAGGCTGAGGCTGGATTTATGGTTAGGTACCTGCTGGCGCTCATCACTTGAATAGGGGGACAGGGACTCCCAACAGGGGCTGTGGAGGCGCTAAGGGAAAGGACACGCAAACCAGAGCCGTAAAAACTGCACCAAGGGTCCCGGCTTGGACACCAACCATTAAGGACTCAGAACTGCATGTTACTAAGGGCCTGAGGGCAGGGGGTGTGCCTGGGGTTCCCCCACACTTTTGCTTGCTGCCCCCACCTGAAGGCAAAACCAGTGTACTAGGCAGGGACCATCGCCACCCATAGCCTCGGTCTGGGAAGATTAGGGGCAGAGTGGGAAGGGGGTGAAGAAGGAGGTTACTCCCTACCAGCACATACCCAGCCACACAAGGGAGGATCCAAGCTGGACACGTTTCTGCCAAAACCCTGCCCTTGGCTGGACCCCTCCCACCACGAGCACCTGGAAGAGCCACCCCAGAACCCAGGCCACTCAGAAGACTCACCTTTCTCTGCATCCTCTTTGCCCTCTTCCTTCCCATCCTCTTTTCCCTCTTCGTCTTCTCCTTCCTAAGACACAATTTCAAAAATTCAATGTTAAAGCATGTATAGCTGTTCATAACAGCTGTAAACGACAAGGCCCTATTCAAGGCCAGGCACTGAGCCAGGAGCCTCACATCCTCCCAACAGCCCTTGCACAGAGGGCTCACTCTGCCATTTTTCTGATAAGGAAATCCAACCTCTGGTTAGGCAGCCTGCCAGCAGCTTGTGCTCTCTACCAGACCTCCACCTCCTTGTACTAGTCATGTGTGCATGCAGAGATGACTCAGGCGATCCACTGTTCACAGGCCTCACCTACAGACAGAGAGAGTGCAGGGCTGGGGCCACTTACTGCTCTGAAGCCCTTCTCCACAGGCTCAGCGCCTTCAGTGCCCTCTGCAGCTTCCCCCTCGGTGCCCTCGTCTGAAAGGTAAGAGGAAGCAAGCTCAGCCCAGGAGCCCCAAGGGGCAGAGGACAGGGTTATGCCAGTGCCTGGCCTCACCATTGTCTGAATCACTGTTATCGGAGCAGTCCGTCCGGGTGGCTTTGCTGTCGGGCTCGTCGGGACTGCCACATTGCTTTCTCTTCTTTTTCTTGGTCTGGGTCAGAAAGAGGGAGCAGGGTAAGGGTGGATGGCTCCAGGCCCCTCGCTCTGCTCAGTCACAAAACAGGAAGGCCTCCTCCACTCACCCGAAAGTCAGCTGTGGTCCAGGTCTTCCAGGTCCGCCTCATCTGTTTCATGCCATTGCCAAACCCAAAGCCAAAGCGGGAGCCACCCGGAAAGGTGCCCCCGCCACGCATGCCCTGGAACATGCCGTACTCAGGGATGATGTTCTGGGAGAAGAGGGAGGGCAGCCGGGAGGCACCAGGCATGCACTGGCCCCGGGCCCCCATGGGGTCTTCCCACACACGCCCATAGCCTGAGGCCATCGGCCGGCCACTCCGGGAGTCCCGGGCCCAGCCCTGAGCCCGTGGGCCAAAGGTGTCGCCACCACGCATGCGGAACTGGTCGCGGTAGGCATCATACTGGCCCTCGTAGGCCATTTCCATCTCAGGGTCAAGCTCGCCGTAGTCATAGCCCGACCGGTACAGATCACGCTCACTCAGGACGGCCCTCGAGTCACAGGCCTCGTAGGAATCGTATCTGCAGGGGCAGGTGGCAAGCATCAGGGAGGGCCTCAGGTCCTATCACCCTTCTGCTCCTGCCTGCCACCAAACCTCTCTGTCATGGGGACAGAAAACCCACTCCAGCACCTACCCCATTGATCCCCATCAGAGGATCAATATTTGGAAATGCCAATTTAAAAGGCCTCTCAGGAGCAGACTTCTAGAAGCCAGAAGGGCCTCTCAGATGATGTCCCCAAGCTTGCATGTGGGCCACACCAGCTTGAGGACCCTAAGAAGGACTATTAGGGTAAAGTAGGTCTCAGTTAGGAGAAGAGACAGCCCACAGCCCATAAGAAACGTGCATGTGTCTGTGGCAGTCACAACACCCAAGGTTGCTCCTTGAGGGGCAGAGCCAAGCACCCTAGCATCCTGCAGTACATGGGCAGTTCAGCACATCAGTGTTTGTCCACTGGGGCTGATGACACCCACGAGAGACTGCCAAACCCTTCAAAGCCCATCACCACTCGAAAGGAAAAGGAAGACAAAACAAGGAATGTTGCCAGGAAAGACAATGTGACCTTGCCCAGGGACAAGAAAAAGAGTTCTTATGAGCTCATATCAACTCTGGAGCCCAGGACAGGGAATCACATCCTACATAGCAACTGGGAAGGCAGGCCAAACATTCTACCTGCGCAAGACAGGGCACCAGAGAGAGCCGTTCTAACCATGGCTGCAACCCACAGGCCCAGACCCCACATGTCTCTTTGCCAAAGCTGGGTAGTCAAGAAGCACCAGCAGCATGAAAGAATAGGCCAGTGCTACCCAATTAATTGCCACTCCATCCCTCAACCCTGCTCTCCAGCTCCAGGTTGCCACAAGAAGGTACACAGGCAGCTGGCACCAGCAGCAATGTCAGCCCAACTGCACGGCCCCCCGCCCACCCCCTGCCTGCAATTTGGCAGCCTCAGCTCCAAGCACTATGACTGTCAGGCAGGGGATGTGCTGGGCATCCCCCAACACTTTTTGCTTGCTACAGAGCCCATGCAAGCAAAAGTCCCCTTGGTACCCTCTGCCCCCTAGTGGTCCTGGTGCCTCACTTGGCCCCATCAGTGCCTGGCCAGGCCCCTCCTTACTCTCTGCTCTCTCCCATTTGTCAGCTGGAGCCATTAGGCCACTCCACCCCAACCTGTGCCAGAAATACATGTGCTCTCCTCACTGAAACCTCTCACTAGGGCACAAGAACTTCTAGGCCAGCACCACTTCAGACAATGACAAATGCCCACAGCATGATGCTGTGGGGTAGGACAGATCTGAGTGGGAGGCCCAGCTCCACTATTTACTCCTGGGTGCCTGTGGGCAAGAGGTGTGACCTGCATGCGCTTCACTTTCCCCATTTGCAAAGTAAGGATGTCAACAGTTCCTCACGGGCACTTCTGAGGCTCAACAGGTACATGTTTATAAGGCACTGAAGGGTGGTCAGGACATGCCCACATCTTCCTTGTCCCTTATGTGGGATGCGCAGCTCACAGTGGTCAGCCCCAAGGGTTCATCCCACCCTTCACACCCAACCCAATCTGTCCTGCCCTGACAGAGCGCAGGATGTAAAGTATCTGAAGAATGTCAAATGGCTGTCTCCAGAGGGAAGAGCCATTTAACAATGCTCCTGAGAAGAGCCACTCGGAGGGTACAGTGAAGCCAGCCCAGTCTGGGCTTGTTCCTCTTTCTAAAAGCTGGAAGAGAGGCTCACCATCAGGCAGTTGGGGAGGGTGGAGGGAGGAGGGGACACAGGCCAAAGAAGGGAAGTGCACTGGACCCCAAGCAGTCTCTGGGAAGCCCCGACAGCAGAGCAAAGAAGGAGAAAGCAGACGTAAGAGGCAGTTCAGAAGAGGGAGACGCCAAGGGGCAATAGGCAGGAGGTGACCCTGCAGAGCCTCAGCACCTAGGCAGGTGTCCACTCACCTTTCTCCACCTGAGCCGTACACGCCTCCTTGTATCATGTCTGTCTCCAAATGCGGCACCATATCTAAGCGTTGGTTAATTCTGGACAAAACGGAATCAGCACTGGCACTACCCATGGCACTAGGGTTTGCATTTGTGTCAGAGCTAGGCATTTCCCAAGAGTTTGAAGTGGCCATACCATACCCATAGTTGGTGGTGTTATCCTGGCCATAGCCATAGCCATAACCATAGTTCTCGTAGCCTGCAATGAGGGAGACAGAAAGACAGACAAGATGGAGGGGGCGAGGAGAGACAGACAAACACGGAGACAAGGACACCTTCGGTCACAGAGACAAGACTGGATCTTAGCCACCTAAGGCTGGCTGGGCCCTAGTTCATACTAATAAGGCCTCCTGGGAAGGAGTAGCCAGCTCCAGGGCACCTGGGACCCCCAAAGGCGACCCCCACCCCAAAACCTTGGCTAAGCTGGGCAGTGGCAGAAAGACTCAACCAGTTCAATCCCAAGGGAGAGGAGAATGATCATGGGTATAATACTTGCCTCTGTTTGTCCCAGAGCTCCAAGTTCCATATCCTACAAAAAGTAAAAGAACAATTACACCTATAATTGCTTACAATACAGTAAGAGTTTAATTCAGGCACAAAGACAACGATTCCTAGAACCTGAGCGGTTACAGGAGACTGAACCTCCCCTAATTGAGAAGCCTTGAGCTTGAGAGCACTACATAAATGACCCAGGCCACCTGCTGCCCTGGTGCCTGACCTTTCGTGGTTCTGACCATCTGCTATTTAAGGAACCTCCCATTCCTAACACTCTCAGCTAAGGAATTTGGCTCCTATACGCCTTCCTTAAAAAGCCAGAATTGGGGGCTTCCCTGGTGGCGCAGTGGTTGAGAGTCCGCCTGCCGATGCAGGGGACACGGGTTCGTGCCCCGGTCCAGGAAGATCCCACATGCCGCGGAGTGGCTGGGCCCATGAGCCATGGCTGCTGAGCCTGCGCGTCCGGAGCCTGTGCTCCGCGACGGGAGAGGCCACAACAGTGAGAGGCCCGCGTACCACAAAAAAAAAAAAAAAAGCCAGTATTGGAAGATTACTCTTGCCCCTGGCTAAGCACCAATCAGAGGAGGAGGAGAGCAGTTTCCAGTGCCTTACACCGACACTGTGCTGTACAAGAAGCTCAGCACAGAGCTCATAGCCACTCTGAAATCGTGTCAATCAAATCACCCGACAAAGCCATATGGAGCAGAGAAACTGACTGCTCTAGTCCCTTAAATGTCTGTCTTAACAGGGAGAACCACCAAACACTTGAATTGTGAGTGTGCTCTGCTGGAACACATAAGCAGAGGGGGACAAAACACCACTCCCAGCTTGAGAAAAGCTGTTGAGAAAACAATCTGGATTATAAACTAAATATGCTTTGGATTTTATTACAGCATGTAAGAAAAATTCATTCCTTCAGAAACATAAAGCCACTGAAAACTGACAAAGTGCAAAGCCAAGAGGGACCTCTGAGTCAAGCAGACATGTTTCTTTCCCAAGGGAGTCCATTAGAACAGGTGACTGCTTTTCCAGTGCCTTGGGTGAGACCTCAGAGTTACCTGCTACTCCACACTGTCTACCCTGCAGACAGACAGGTCAGGCTCATCCCAGGGCAGGGGACCAAGCTCAGTGAGATGGCAGTGTGATGAACAACAGAATCCAGCCACAGGAAAGCAATACTGCATACACTGAGAAGATGAATCAGAATGAAGGGGGATGGGGGCAGGCTGAGATCCTACACTCAGGCTCCTCCTCAATCCACTGCACAAACGAATGGGGAGACACTGGAAACCAGCAAGGAACTTTAGACGAACACTACTTTAATGAACCGTGGGCATGCTAGAGCTCACAAAGCAAAAATCCTCTTCAGCTGGGGAAACCAAAGCAAGGGCTTCTCATTCGTTTGTTTATTCAAGAATTATCATGCTCAGAGGACACAGAACAGAGGCTGGCAGTCCTGGGCACTCCTCAGGCCCAGAGCACTGTGTGTTAAAGGAGACACTAAGTAATTAGAGCAGCAAGGGACAGCAGCTGGACATCATGTAAGGAGTGAGTGGTGAAAGAGGCGTTCTTACAGGCAGAAGAGAGGCTGGCAGAGCCATACAAGGAATAATGCACTTAGTCCCAGCAGCTAACAAGAGCCTGGCCACATGGCTGTTTGCACCCAGGACAGTGGACACTAGCTATTCAAAAAGAGACAGGACTGGGAGGCAAATGCAGACCCATCAGGGTTATGCTTGTGAGGCCAGAATAGGATGTCCCTGCCCCACCCCAGGCTTCTGCTACTGAGGACTTGCCAGAACGAGCAAAGAAGCACAGGGAGAGGAAGCAGGAGTGAGCATTAACGCTAAACACAAGGACAGGTTGGTGGCTCCTATGACAGGGGCAGGCAAGCACTCCCTATGTGCTACTTGCTATGCCCAGAGCAACCTAGACTCCCTGATGGGCTCCCCAACCAGGTCCCTTTTTTGGGGGGGGCGGAAATCTTTGTCTACACTATGTTTTTTGGCGACTCCCTGAGACCTGACCCTTGCAGAAGAACATCGGAACTAACTTCCATCCACAGAGATGAGACCAGAGTTGACAAAAGAGAATTTTAAGAATGTAATTTATTTTAAAAAGGAAACAACAAAAAAAGAGAGAGTAAAGAAAAGGAGACAGTCGTAGTAAACAAAAAAGAGCAAAAGTAGAAAACAATGTAGGGACTTCCCTGGTGGCGCAGTGGTTAAGAATCCGCCTGCCAGATGGACCTACAGTCTGTCATACAGAGTGAAGTAAGTCAGAAAGAGAAAAACAAATACCATATGCTAACACATATATATGGAATCTAAGGAAAAAAAAAAAGGTCATGAAGAACCTAGGGGCAAGACGGGAATAAAGACACAGACCTACTAGAGAATGGACTTGAGGATATGGGGAGGGGGAAGGGTAAGCTGTGACAAAGTGAGACAGTGGCATGGACATATATACACTACCAAACGTAAAATAGATAGCTAGTGGGAAGCAGCCGCATAGCACAAGGAGATCAGCTCGGTGCTTTGTGACCACCTAGAGGGGTGGGATAGGGAGGGTGGGAGGGAGGGAGACGCAAGAGGGAAGAGATATGGGAACATATGTATATATATATAATTGATTCACTTTGTTATAAAGCAGAAACTAACACACCATTGTAAAGCAATTATACTCCAATAAAGATATTAAAAACAAGAAAAAAAAGAATCCGCCTGCCAATGCAGGGGACACAGTTCGATCGTTGGTCTGGGAAGATCCCACATGCTGCGGAGCAACTAAGCCCGTGCACCACAACTACTGAGCCCACACACCTAGAGCCCACGCTCCACACAAGAGAAGCCACTGCAATGAGAAGCCTGTGCACCGCAACTAGAGAAAGCCTGTGCGCAGCAATGAAGACCCAACACAACCAAAAATAAATAAATTAAAAATAAAAAAAGAACACAATGTAAACATTCAACTTTAAGGTAATAGTTAATCAGAACAGATTATAGCCAAACTACTCAGTGAGATCACATAGGCATCAAAAAAGAATCTAAGCCTTATGCTGCACAAGGAAATGCTTCTAACAGTAAGCAAAACAAAACCGCAGACACAATTCTAGCCACCTGCAAGTTATTCAACTACCTAAAGTAACTATGCTGACAAAAGTTAAATATAAAATGGTGGGATCTTGGTTGACTGTTTTTCAAAATGTTACTTAAATGCTATTATATTATTCTTGCAATCTGATCCAGAAGGAAAAGTAAAAATATACCTATTGCTTCACAATATGATTGTCTATGTAAAACTACTCCAAAAAATCTACAAAAAAGAGTTACTAGTGAATAAGTAAGCTAAGCAAGGTTTATTACAAGGTCAATATACAAAAATCAAATCTTTACATACCAGCAATGAACAACTGGAAACTGAATTTTTGAAAACTATCATATACCACAGCACTAAAGACATGAAATACTTAGCTGCAAATCTAACAAATTGTGTGCAAGATCTGTGTGTAAAAATCTACACCACTGGGGCTTCCCTAGTGGCGTAGTGGTTGAGAATCTGCCTGCCAGTGAAGGGGACACGGGTTCGAGAACTGGTCTGGGAAGATCCCATATGCCACGGGGCAACTGGGCCCGTGAGCCACAACTACTGAGCCTGCGTGTCTGGAGCCTGTGCTCCGCAACAAGAGAGGCCGTGACAGTGAGAGGCCCGTGCACCGCAATGAAGAGTGGCCCCCGCTCGCTGCAACTAGAGAAAGCCCTCACACAGAAACAAAGACCCAACACAGCCAAAAATAAATAAATAAAAATAAATAAATTTATATAAAAAAAAGAATGTACAGCTTCTCTTTAATTCCTAAATGAAGTGACCATATTCCTAAGTGAAGTGTTTTTTTAAAAAAAAAACAAACAAAAAAACTACACCACCAATGAAAGAAATCAAAGACCTGAACAAATGAAGTGGCATACTGTGTTCATGTACTGGAAGGCTTAATACTGTTAAGATTTCAATTCTCCCAAACTAATCTATAGATTCAAGACCATTCAACTCAAAATCTCAGCAGGAATTTTAATAGAAATTGACAAACTGATTCTAAAATTTATATGCAAAAACAAAGGAACTATAATATCCAAGTCAATTTTGGAAAAAGAACAAACCCAGAGGATTCACATTTACAAATTTCAAGACTTACTATAGTGATCAAGACAGCAAGGTACTATAGGAAATTCAGACTCAAAGATCAATGGAACTGAATTAGAGGCCAGATACAGACCCACACGTATATGTTCAATTAATTTTCAACAAAGGTAAAAAAGAATCTTGACCTATACTGCACACTTGGTAGAAATATTAACTCAAGTGGATCACAAAATAAAAGTAAAACCTAGGACTATGAAACACCTAAAAGAAAACTTAGGAGAAAATCTTTGTGGCCTTGGGCTAAGCATAAATTTCATAGATACACCACCAGAAATCACGATTTATTAAAGGAAAAATTGGGACTTCCCTGGCGGTCCAGTGGTTAACACCCTGCGCTGCCAATGCAGGGGGCACAGGTTTAATCCCTGGTCCGGGAACTAAGATCCCACATGCCGCGTGGTGCGGCCAAAAGACTTAAACAAAGAAAAGACTGATGAATTGGACTTCATCAAAATGAAGAATTTGTATTCTTCCAAAGACACTATCAAGAGAATAAATAGATAAACTCCAGTCTGGGAGAAAATATTTGCAAATGGCACATCTGATAAAATGCTCTGTACCCAGAATATATAAACCTGAGGGAAAATAATTCAAAAATGATATGTGATGTGGGACTATGTCTGATTCAAAGGGTTGAGGCAGGGAGGGCAGGACAGAGAAGCCATGCAAACCAAGTTTCTCCTCATTTATGAACTCCTTGATACCTCCTTACTCATTTTCAGAACATTTTTTTTAAGTATTTTTAAAAATTAATTAATTAATTTATTTTTGGCTGCATTAGGGGTCTTCGTTACTGCAAGCAGGCTTTCTCTAGTTGTGGCGCACGGGCTTAGCTGCTCCGTGACACGTGGGATCTTCCCGGACCAGGGCACGAAACCTGTGTCCCCTGCATTGGCAGGCGGATTCTTAACCACTGCGCCACCAGGGAAGCCCAATTTTCAGAACATTTTAAGTCTCCCCCGCCCCCGCCCCGAGACTATCTGCTAATTCTTCAGGGAGCTTACTTATGTCCACTTAATCAGTGACTCCTGAGGGAATGTGACTGTGTAGGCTTAGTCTTTCCCTAGACATTGGCAGTAAAACCAATAACCCATCTCAGTAACCAAGGCAAAATCCTTTAAAGAGGGCTCCTTCTTGACAGACAACTAGGGTCACAGATCACAGAAGGACAGCTTTACTGGCAGTTCTGGGCTGCTGAAGGACACCAACAGACCATCTATGGATTCTGTCACGTGGCTACTTCTGAATTAGAGATTTAGTGTGTCTGTCCAGAGTTGAGAAATCAATGAGAAACCTTCTCTCAAACCTGTGTGTGAGGAGCCTGCTGGCCTGACTGTGACTCTAAAGGCCTGCTAGATTCAGACAGGCAGCCTCTCCCACACTGCAGTCTCATGCACTACCCTGGGGCTAAGTTAATGGCTTGGTTTCTGCTCAGACCAATCCTTTGGACTTTGATTGGCCATTCTCCTTCCCAGACCCTCAAGGGGATTTTCTGAAGCCAGATCTTTGTCACAGACCACAGGTACTTCTAAGAAAATGTCAAAGAGTCAAAGGAACAAATCTTTTACAGCCCCAGGAACTCCAGCTTGCTCAATAACAGACATCTTTCCCATAATTCCCCAAAGGGAAGCACTGGCTATTCTAAGAGCCCACCATACCATTTCACACAAGTTTGCCTTTGGAAAAGACAGTGTGACAGCAAAGTTAAAGGCAACTAATAAACACCAAATTGCTCTGCCACTAGAAGAAGGCAGAGCATGCACCCTCCAATTCCCAGGGGCCCACACTTACCATAATCACAGGTGGGTTGAGCAGTTGTGTCTGAGTATGTAGAATGCAATGTGGTTTCAGATCCCTGGACAAAGCCTAAACAGAGGTACAGTGTGGTTAATTTTCCCAAACAAGTTGCATGAAAATGATCTAAGACTACCTTTCAGTGGAGACTGGCTGGCAGACCCTCCCGTCACTGGAAAGCCACCAAAACCTCTAGCTTCTGAACGCTTTAATTACACCTCCAGAACATATTAACCAATGGAAAGGCAGGCTATGTTTAACTTGCTATGCCAGAAGAATTGCATAAACACTTTTAAACCTTCAAACTAGTATCCTGTTTTGATAAATGGGTACCCAAATTATTCAGTTGAATGAGGAAAATATTTATATCAAATCACTGAAAGGTGAGCTCCAATTCAAAAAACAATGGGGGGTCAGTTTTGAACAATGTTAAGGTAAATAATACCTCTTCCATTCCCCCAAATCTGAAGCCGAAACGGCTTTGTATTTTTCAGTTTCCCAATAAAAAAATGTGTGTATTACAATTACCTCTCAAAGGTAATTGTAATTTCAATTGCATTGGGGTTAGCATGTTGACATGGAATAAGTATTATAGATTATACATATAATTTCTTATCTTCTCAACTCTCATACTATTTCTCAATTTAAAATGAATTAGTACCAGGTAAGGAAAATCTGAACCTCTACCAGAAACTACTGCTCTCAAATGCTGATTATAACAGATTACGATGAATCCTGACACTATCTTTAAAACTACATGTTTAAAACATTTTTTAAATGATTTACACTTAGCACTGAAATTATGACAGACACCATAAGGGGCAATATTTGCCTGTTCCCATCAGCACCAACTCATGACCTAAAAATTAAAGCCAGAACCTCCAGTAGCTTATTTACAACAAAAGCACACACAAAGTACCTTTCCCTGGGTAGGCGTTCACATATTTGTTGACACTCTTCCATGTTCATTTCTTTTCTTTTCTTTTTTGGTATAATACTGAATGTTTATTCAAGACTAGTATATAAAACATTTACAAATAGTCCTGTGGAGGACTCACAAATATTTTAAGTTTAGGATGTGGATTTAACATTCACAGTGCATAAGGCAAAAGGTGTATCAACTATGTATCTTCAACTTAATGTGAAAGAGAATTTTACTTTAGCAAATACTTTCTTTACATTGAGGAAAATGTCCTTAAACATATCTTCTTTAATTTTAGTATACTCAGAGTAGGGGAAAAACAAGGTCTTTCTATACAGGTCTTTTTACAGGTCTCAAGAATTAAATAAAATTGACTCCACAGATCATGGTTAAGAAACACATGGTAAAGAATGGTTTCAAAATACTTATATTTTTGTTTTCAATTAAATAAATTCCCCCAAATTGATTTTCTTTAACAACAAATAGTCTTTATTCCACTTGATAACATTTTTCATGTTAAGCAACATTATATGCTTGTCCTCTTTAAACATTTAAAACAATTAGGACAGGGCTTCCCTGGTGGCGCAGTGGTTGAGAGTCCGCCTGCTGATGCAGGGGACACGGGTTCGTGCCCCGGTCCGGGAAGATCCCACATGCCGCAGAGCGGCTGGGCCCGTGAGCCATGGCCATGGCCGCTAAGCCTGCGCGTCCTAAGCCTGCGCGTCCGGAGCCTGTGCTCCGCAACGGGAGAGGCCACAACCGTGAGAGGCCCGCAAACCTCAAAAACAAAAAAAACACAAACAGAAAAAACAATTAGGACATAGAGGCATTATCTAAAGTTTCAAACTGATAGAGAAGTCAGTTTACACACCTTCATCTTATGATTAGTGAATAAAACAAGGTACATTCTTCTGTGAATGTAATGAGAAAAAGTACTCTTACAGCAATAAAGTAGCCCTCCCTCATTACCATTACTTTAATTCCACCACACAGAAGGCAAAGAAAACAATTCCAATACTTCAATATCTGCTAAGGATGATATATGGTCCTTGGAGTTTATGTATGTGTGGACACCCCCCCACACATACATCTATATAAATATATATATATCTGTATGTATTTAATCAACACAACTGGAAAGATCACATACAACCATGAAAAAATACAATAAAAGCAATAAATGAAAAACACTAAGTGAATAAAAGTTAACATAAGCCATAGGAGATTTCAGAAAAGGGACAGTCCCATGGATAAGAGATTAAGACTTCAAGGTGAAAGTGAGATTTGTTCTGAACCCTAAAGGACAACTGTAACTGTGAAAACCTGGGAGATGAAGGTAGGATATTCCAGCATCAGAACTGTGAATTAAGAGTTTTAAAGACGCATGCTCACTAAAGCATTTCAGTAAAACAAAAATGGGAGACCACAGTGGAAGGGGGAAAAGAGCAATCTATGGAGGAGACCTCATATGCCTTTAAATTTGAACTCGATTCTGGAATTACCAATGAACCATTAATGGAATTTTAAACAAAGAAGTGATATGATCAAAGCAGCCCCTTCAGGTCAAAAGGCGGGTATGCAGGCAATACTGGACAAGGAAGTGGCTGAAGGCAGTAAGTCATAATCAAAATGGTTTGGGAGAAAGTGAGTGGGGAGGGGAAGGGAGGTCCAAGAGGGAGGGGATGTGTGTATGCGCATGGCTGATTCACTTCACAGTGCAGCAGAAACCAACACATCATGTTCATTTCTTAAGAGGGAAGCAACAAAGATGACAGCCAACAACTTAACAAGTGTTTCCCCTGCAGGGTGCTAAGAGCTTTATCTGCATTATTTCATTTCATCCTCACCACAGCCAACAAAAGGAACAGGGCCAAGACCCTTACCCTGCAATTCCAAAAAGGACTCAAAACCAAACCCTGCAATTCCAAAAAGGTCTGAAAACCAAGTGTTCTCCTCAAATGTGGTGTCAACACTCATTTTGGGGCAAAACTGACCTGTGAGGATATTTTTTATCTTTCTTCATTTAATTACAAGGTGCTGCCCCAGACCCCAGTGCAGGTGCTGTGGAATGTCCTCTCAAGCTAGAATTCCAAAACACACCCAGCTCCAAGGGTTTCAAATAAGGATCAGTGGACCCACACTTTATCTTTACTTCCCAGAGGAGAGAAGTGAGACTGGGCATTGGGGAATGAGAGAGCCAGTGAGAGAAGTATACAAATCCAACATTTTTTACCTTCCCTAATTAAAGAGGGCACACTGGAATAGATTCCCTCCAGGGACCCAAGACCTTCCTGAGATACTTAAATCTTAACCCTTGATAATCAATAACTGTACACAAGAAACACTGAAAGCATTCTAAAGATGGTTGACCTGTGGGGAAGGCTCACAGGGTAAAAAGTACCTTACACGGGGCTTTTCCACCGTTTGCTCAACTAGCTTCTGGAAACTCGTCTGTTCAGCAATACTGCCACTGGCAAAATGGCTCCAGACTTTAGGTAATGTGGTTGGTATGTACTGCAGCTGCAACTGGAACCTACCACAAGCTAACAGAAATACATACTGGAACCCACTACACGAAAGCCATGGAGCAAAAGATCTATGTATATTCAGGGGAGAGGGGGCCTGATTCTCCCCGGGGAGAAAGGAAAGACAATCCATCAAACCTTCAGAGCTCAACGGCAAACTGCTCTAGTCCTGTCCTCCCCACATTAATATTCTTTTCCACAATACTGTCTCCAGGGCAGGACCTTCCTTAGCCAGTTATGCTCCAATTATGAACAAATTCTTGTCTGGCTGCGATATCGTTCTCTTCTTAGTTCAATTTACCAGCTTGATAAACTCCGAGTAAAAAAAATACAATAAGCTCTGAGTGAAAAAATAAAATAAGCAAGTTTTTGGTCATATAAAGTGAAAGGTCAGACCATGGATTTATAACTCTGTATCATAGCCCCTCCCTCTTGGCCAGCCTCTCTGACATCTTTTTTGCTCAAAAATACACAAAGCTTCTCAGTTTTATTCTTTTCCTTCTTTTTTTAGAAGGGGATTCTTTGAAGAAATGATATTAAGTGACAAAAATTAGAGGACAATTGGAACTGGGTTAGGTTGCCCCCAACCTTTACCATCTGGTGATAACCAGCCTCCAAGTTGGCCTCCAATGATTCTTGCCTCCAGACATTATGTTGTCTCTTCCCAAACTAATAGAGATAGCCAGTGTAACCAAAAAGGTATTGCAAAAATGACTGAGTGTGACTTCTGAGACTTCCACCTTGCTCTCTCTTAGATCATTCACTCTGGGGGAAATTAGCCAGCACAGAGTGAGTACCCTCTAGTAAGCCTGTGGAGAGGTCCAGATGGTATAGGAACCAACAGCCAGCACCAACCTGTCAGCCACATGAGTTTGAGTCACCTTCAGCCTGAGTCAAGCCTTCAGATGATTACAGTCCCAGCTAACATCCAAAATGTAACCTCATGAGAAATCCCAAGCCAGAACCATCCAGCTAAACCACCTGTGCATTCCTAACACACAGAAAATATGTGAGATAATAAATGTTCCTATAAAAAGATTAGTAGCATTTCAGACCTTTGTTTGAAGACCTGATTCTGAATTTTTGTCCTGTTTTTCCACTGCTCCAATCTCCCCCCCTCAGTGCTGGAGATGGAACATTCTTTCTCAAGTACACATAAAGAAACTAGGTTCAAAAAATGGACAAGTTATCAAAAAGATAAATTATTTTAATCACCTTCTATGCTTACTAATAATGGTAACATTTGTTTCAAGGCCTCCAGAAGTTCTCCTTACAGGCAAACAGTTGTCTGAAATGTGACATAAAATGCCTCTGACTTTATTTATTTTTTGGCTGCACCGAACAGCATGTAGGGTCTTAGTTCCCTAACCAGGGATTGAACCCGTGTCCCCTGCAGTGCAAGCGTGGAGTCTTAATCACTGGACCACAGGGAAGTCCCTATATGCCTCTGACTTCGGTGGTCTGCTTCTTAAAAGGGAAAGACTCACATTATAAAGCTACTGTGGTTTTCAGTTGATCAAAATCAAGGAAAAACTAATCATTACCTCATTACCTTGGCTACCTCAGTGCCCACTCAAACCCAGAATTACAGCCTATAAGATGTGGAGTTGAAATTCAGAATTGGCCATTTGTGACCTCTCTAAACTCAGCTTCCTCGTCTATAAAAAAACAAATGGTCCATTATTAAGCTACCCCACAGCCCCCCACCATTTATCCCTGGTTTCTTCAGCAATCCTGCCCCTGATAACCACAGAACTGTCTTCCAGTTCTCAGTAAGATTTGGTGAAAAGGATCACATCTCAATTCCAGATATGTCAGCAACAACCCTACTGACTTTCCTCCTGAACCAGGAAGGGTACACAAAGGCTAGGGCAGGGTTGCTCAACCTCGGCACTACTGATGTTTGGGGCCAGATAATTCTTTCCAGTGGGGCCATCCTGTGTACTGTAGGATGTTTAGCAGCATTCCTGGTCTCTATCCACTAGATGCACTAGTAGCACTCCCACCCCAAGAAGTGAAAACCAAAAATGTCTCCAAACATTGCCAGTGTCCCCTGGAGGGCAAAACTGCCCCCGGTTGAGAACCACTGGGCTAAGGGATGGTTGCTTTAAAAACTGGAGTTCTTGCCAAGCTCCTGACCTGGAGGGCTAACACTACCTTCTTGTCTAGGCCAATATAAAGCAGCCTATAGAGCAGCCCCAGAGGCTCAGGTTCCATTCTCAGTCCTAAAAACATTCCAAGTAGAATGCTGGTTCCCCAACAACCACACATGCTCACGCCTGTAATACCCGCATTACAAGGGAGGCTCTTGGCTGAGAAGCCTCATCAGCTATTCCCAAGGCAAACCCAGGCAGCCTCTGAATTCATCCAGGGCTGATCTGAAATCACCCAAGCATATCCTATGGCCCCTTCTCTAATCTCATCATCCCCCCTTCTCCCCTTAGCTCAAGTCCCACTGATCGCCTTGGCTGATCTTTAACAAGTCAGGCAGCTCCTGCCACTGCGTCTTTATGTCGAAGGCCCCCTGATATCCTTTACTCCCTCATTCCATTCAGGTCTCTGCTCAAATGTCACCTCTTCAGAGGTCCCCAACCACCCCATGTTATACAGCGACCCCCTCAAGGTACTGACCAGCCCACGATATATACTATGTTTGTAACCCCGACACGATGAATTTGACAGGTGTGGAATGAGTCAACGCGGAAGCTAGCCATTCCCCACAAGGCTCAGGCTCAGTCCCTAAGGACGCGAGATTCCCATTCAGCCCAAAGCCTTCATATATTGATTTACTCATCCCCCCGCCGGGCCTGGCGCCTCTCCCAGCCTGAGGCAGATAAAAGCGGGGGATGATGCGGGCAGCTGCGGCATCTGCACGGAAACTGCGCGGGAAACAGTATGGCAATGGCGACTGCAGCCGAGTCAGCAGACTGACCTGAAGGGCCGAGGCCTGAGAAAGGGCGACCTGAGGCGTCGAGGACCCAGGGGGCTGGGCCAGGAACGGAAGAGACATCTCAGGCGCCGAGGCCAAGGCCCACGGACACAGACGACAGAAGCCAAGACTTCTGGCGGCCGGGAGCCGGGATCCAAGGTTGCCAACACAGAGAACTAAGACGCCTAGACGTGAGGGGCGCGAAACTGAGGCGACGGGCCTGCGGCGCCATTTTGTGACCGCAGAAAGGGCAGTGTCCAAGCCCCGGGGGAGGCACGGACGAGCCCGGCGCGGCTCTGGCACATCCCTGTCCCTCCCCTCCCGGACCCGACCCCACACCACCCTGCCGGGCCCACCTGTGTAGCTCATGGCAGTAGCGATGCTGCACCCGAAGACTCAGGCAGCTGCTCCACGCGTCAGAGGCCGCGAAAGCGGCGACAATCCCCCGGCCTCCTTCTACACACAACTGAGCCCCGCCTCCCGACCGCATTGGCTCGCTCCGGACCTTGCTTCACGCCTATTGGATAGCCCCGCTGTCCATCTCGAAATGTCCTTATGCCAGTGGCTGAAGGTGGTGCCAATTTCGTGAGAGCCCCACCCTATTCCCGCCTCCCGTTATCCCGGGACCACGGTGATTGGCTCAGAGGAGACGGCCTGGAGGTGGAATCCTGTGGAGTTCGAAGGGGCGGAGCTGTGCACTACGGAAAGACCTGAGGCCCAAGCGCAGTCAGGCTGGAGACGGGCCTGTGCCCTGGAGGCCGGCAGGAGGGAGCCGGATCTAACAGCGCAGGGCACACCTCCAATCCCGGATCTGCCATGGGGGTGCTGTGCCAACCTATGCTCTTTCCTAACTTCTCTGGCCTTGAGCTCGAAAACGAATACGGGAAAACCACGTTGGAGTGAAAATTACAACTAAGCGCCAAACAAGATACTGGGCACACGTTCAAATACGTGAGATAATGTATGCAAATAATTCAGTCCGGTGCCGGGTGCTCTAAAGAAATGTTACATTTTGTTATCCACCGTTTCATAATGATAACAAGTATATAGCATGTTTATATTATATACTTAATAACTATATTTGTATGATCATTTCAAATGCCCCCTCATATCTGTGAGGAAATTTTTTAAAACTCCCGCTTAAAAGATAAGAAAACTGAGGCTTGGAATTCATGAACTTGCTCAGGGTCCTTGACACTTAAAGTGTCAAAGCTGGAACTACCCCTCTAAACCCCTCTCGGTTTCTTCTGGACTTCAGAGATCCTGCATTAAGTAGCCCAGCCAGGCTCCAGCTCTCTCCTCAGCACCCTCACTGGGATGTGTGGAATACACTGTCAGAGACATTTCATAACTTCTAAGAGATGACTTGACAGAGCTACAGACACTGAAAATCATACTCAATCGTGCTTGTGAAAATTCAAGTTGTACGACTTTTACATTTTTTCTTGTTTTACTTATACTGCTACTGGGACTTCCCTGGTGGTCCAGTGGTTACAACTCCGTGCTCCCAATGCAGAGAGCACGGGTTCGATCCCTGGTCAGGGAACTAAGTTCCCGCATCCTAAGATCCTGCATGCCGCACCACATGGCCAAAAAAATAAGTTAAAAAAAAAAAGTATGCTGCTGCTCACTTTTTGATATTAAGGAATTGCCCATTTCTTTAGTTTAACGATGGCACTTTCTTTTTCCGATGGCACTTTTTAAAGTCCATATCCGGGCTTCCCTGGTGGCGCAGTGGTTGAGAGTCCGCCTGCCGATGCAGGGGACACGGGTTCGTGCCCCGGACCGGGAAGATCCCACATGCCGCAGAGCGGCTGCCCCCCGTGAGCCATTGCCGCTGAGCCTGCGCGTCCGGAGCCTGTGCTCCACAACGGGGGAGGCCACAACATGAGAGGCCCGCGAACCGCAAAAAAAATAAATAAATAAAAAGTAAAAAATAAAGTCCATATCCTTCAGAGAAATATGCTGAAACATTAATATATTAATTGATCTGATGACCAGGATGTGCTTCACCGTAATTCAGATGGAGGAAAGAGGAGGGCATGGAGGGCTTATAGCTGAAGACATTGGTCATGAGTTTATAACTGATGAGTAGATGACGGTTCATTTTACTATTCCACTTTTGCGTGGTTAGAATTCTCCATGATAAAATGTTTTAACAACTCCTCCAAAAATGGGCCTCATGCAGAATTTGCTGCCACATGGGACAAGGTTCACGATGCACTGATAAACTCCATATATGAAGTACATAAATCTCTGATTAATGTGCACTCCAGTTGTGGGGCTAATTTCAGCGTCACCCTCAAGGATGCCTGCCTGCCCTCCAAACTAAGGCAGGGCCCCAGGACATCTCTCCTGGATCCCATAGCTTCCCTCACAGCATGTACCAAAGCCATATTTTACCCTCATTTAACAACTTCATTAGAGAGGCAGTAAAACTGCTTACGAGAAGGGGTGTGCTCACAAGTGTCAGGAAAAGATCCCTTTGTGGCAATTGTATTCAACCCTTTCAAGGACTGACATAGCTATCACGGCACAACTGTGGGTGGGGAAGGGCCTCCCACATTACTTTGTTAGCTCTTGCATAGTTTGAACTTTTTTTTTCATCCAGCTTACATCACTTTTAAAAACTTACTGGGTTTTTTAAACTAATTTATAAAAAGTTGAAAGAGGAGGTGCTCTCATCCCAGGAGATGCCCTACCGGCTTTCAAAGTCTCACACATGCCCACCCACAGCGTTGGTTAGACGTTAAGTAATAGAGGCCTTCTTCCACCAGGCAAGATGTGTGTCCTGATTTCACACGAAAAGAAAAGCCAAGTGTGCAGGCCAAGACTACTCTTGAGGGCATACTATCACAGCTTGTTAGCCCCTCCTTCCCAGCCAGGGGCATGGTGGGGGACCCAGGATAGTAGGGTTGGGGGTGGAGGAGGCCTCTGCCCCATGAGATCATTTCTACTTTCTAGCCCTTGGCTGTTTAAGTGAAAATGATGAGCTGAGAAACCACATGCAATAAACAAGAAGGAGCAGCCAACAAAATCTCTTAAAATCTCAGAAATGTTCAATAAACATTTGCAGAACGAGAAAATAAATAACAACGAAAAGGAGCCAGCAGCTCTCTTTTTCCCCTCATGTTAGTCAGGTTCAGGGTGTATGTGTCTCCAGACAAGTCACATGTCTTGAAGGCAGGCCAGTCCCAGCAGCTGTGTACTTCACCCTCCCCCAACGAGTCCCCCACACCCTCACTGGACAGCTCCTGCCCTCAGAGAGCCCTTCAGGCCTCAATCACTTCTCAATCCTGGCTCCCTTCCCAGACCAGCTGCCCAGAGTCCTGGTTCCTCTCCTCAGCTCACAGGAGCCGCTTCACCAGCTGGCCAGAGCATCCACACCAGCCATGCCATCGAGCGCCAACAGCTGGGAACTTGGGCTCATCCCCAGAAAGGTCTGGTGGGCTTGGTGGCCAACAGGAAAACCCAGGGCTTCCAGGGGCTTTTGGCGGAGGTGGCTCGATCCCAGCCCTGGCTGCCAGACAGACAATGCCAGCCTGTCCACTCGACAGAAAAACACACGCTGGCTGCCTGCCCTGGGGTGTTTCCAGAAGAGAAATTTAATCTAATTTACATACTTCTAGGTACATCGATAACCAAAATGTGGCCACTGAAAAAAGTTAAAAGGTCAATCAGCTCCCGGTTTCTAGCTGGCCCAGGACTGCAAAATAAAAAGATCCACGTTCCTTATTCTCTACACAAAATGCGGTTTTAAAAAAGTGGAAAGGTCTAGGGAGCTATACATAGAAAGCAACAGTGAAAAGAGGGAGGGGAGTGAGGGTGGGGAAGGAGAGTCCCACCCCCACCCCCTCCCAGGCCCTGGAGCCCCCAAGGCTCTGGGGGCCTTGACATGGCAGGAGGCAGCTGTCAGCTCTGAGCTCTTCCCAGCTGGGAAGGCCCCTCTTGTGGGGGTGGCCAACAAGGATTTCCGTGGCATTGTGGGCTCAGTGGGGGGGCTCCCAGGCCCCAGCAGCGGGCCACAGAGGGAGTGTGGCTTCCCCTGAGCAAGCACCGTGGCATGATGTGGTTGTCGTTCGACCCGGGAACTGGAGGGCTGGGGCAGATTCCCGGGTCTCACGAGGTACGTTGAGTGCGTGCGTGCGTGCGTGCGTGCGTGTGTGTGTGAGAGGATATTCATAGGGGCAAGAGGGAACCAGGACAGGGGTCCTTGGGGTCTTTGCAAGTGGCCACGGATGGCAAACATAGCCTGCCTGGCTGTTAGACGTGGGAGAACGCTGGCCTTCCTCCCTTGTGAACAGAATGGCTGCCACCAGAGACCTGGCCGCTGCCCCTGCTGAACTGGGTGGGCAGGTGGGTGTGGGCTGAAGGAAGATGCCCTGTGTGTGGCCCCAGAGTCCTCAGGCTGGGGGAAGCATGGCTAGCTGGCTTCCAGTGCCCCGGATGTAGTGTGCCCGGCTCCTGAAAGGTGCCGGTTTGAGGTTTTGGCTTGCTCCTTTGGAAACGGAAAAGAAAGAGGGAGGAGAGGGAGGAGGAGACTGCGGAGGAAGAGGAGATAGAGGTGGCACGAGAGGGGATCTGGAATGCTTTTGTGTTAGGGCGCCTCTGCTGCTGCTGTCTGTGCCTGTGGGGCCTGGGGCTCCTCGGGCGGAGGGTCCGCTTTGGAGAAATTCATCTCCAGGATGTGCCGCTGTAAGTGCCGCACCCACTCCTCCTGGATGGAGAGGGGCCCCTGGAATTCCACTTCACAGAACCTGTAGGGGGGGGAACAGAGAGAAGGAGAAGTGGCCACTGCAGTGAGGAGAGGTGGAAGCATAGCCCTGGCCACACCCTGAGCATCAGGCACACCTACTGCTACTCAGAGTCAACAAAGTAAGCCCAGGATTTGACAGAAGGGGGACCCAGAAGCTAGATGTTCTCCCATGTACAGCTACCTCTACCCATCATGGGGTCACGGTAGGGTCCCCTGGAGACCCCTGTCTCTATGCTCAGGGCAGTCTGCTGGCTCAGGGACTGGGTATGGGCCATCCAGCTTCCCAAGCACCTTTGCCAGCTGACTGAAGCATGTGCTCTGAAATGGGAGAGGACATAGAGAAACAGATCCGACCCCACCAGGCCCCAGGAGAGAATGATGGGAGCCAGGGAAAGGGGGTTGGGCACTAACTCCTACCCATCCAACTCACTAGCTCCTCATCCTCTCGGCCCCAAGGGAGGCCTCACAGCATAGGGGCCCAGAACCCAAGCTCATGGCTCCGAGACTTAGGTTCCAATCCTACCTCTGACTTGGCCTGTGTGGCCTGAGGCAGGCACATCACATCTCAGACTCTGTTTCCTGGCCTCTGATGTACACATGGACTTTGGTAAGAATGAACTGAGACCTATTTTTTTCTTAATCCGGCAAATACTTGCCAAGTGCTTACCATGCGCCAGGCACAGTTCGAATGCTTTATACTCAACTCTTTTAATCCTCATAACAAATCTATTAGGTAGGTCTGTTATCAACCCCGTTTTATAGGTGGGAATATTGAGGCACGCAGCAGGAAATCCTTGCTCACGGTCACTAAGCTGGGGTCAGAGCTGGCAACTGAACTCAGGTCTTGTTGACTATAAAGCTCAAGGTCTCAGCCTGATGCTCTGTGGTGCTGCTGTCTGTGAGGAGCCCTTAACCTGGGTCCAGCCACAGCCCAGGGCAGTCCTTGAGGCTACATCTCCTGCCTCCACCAGCCCAAGTCCTGTTCAGAGGCTCTGGAGGGCCAAGCCCCGGGCGGGTAGTCTCTCTCCCTCCCTCCCCTGCGGGCTGCATACCTGCACTTGAGGGTGTAGATGTTGCCAACGAACTTGACGAGTGATGTCTGGGGGGGCCGGGGCACCAGGGAGGGGACTGGCCGGACCCGGGGCGGAGGCTGCCGCACCTCCTCCAGCTTCTGGTGCAGGCCATTGGCCTCCTCACCACCCCGGGCCGCAGAGGAATCTGGAGGGCGGGCTTGTCGGCGCTCAAATTCTGAGGCGGGGAAAGGTGGGGAGAGGGACAGGAGATGAGCCAGAGGGCAAGTCCCCTGAGGAAGTTCCTGCCTTCAGCGAGCAAGGGGCAAATGCTGTGGGGAATTTTAAGTCAGGACAACAGATGACTGGACACCTCCTGGACCTCGGGACAGGTGGGATGAAGGATGGATGACTGAACGGGAGGGCAAACTGGGAAAGCGACTTAAGGGCAGATGCACAGCAGAGAACCCAGGGGGCATCCAGGGGAACCCCAGTAGGTGGCAGCACATGACCCTCCTCCACCAGCACTCACTGTTGATGTTCTGCCGTTGGTGCTCCTCAGCCTTCATAGTGCCTGGCGGGCTGGCTGCCAGAGGCCGCTCACCACTGTCAGCTGCCCGGCCAGCCTCGAGCCCTGGCTCACACCCGGCACTGCGGCCCACCACGGCCAGGCCCCCGGGTGCCAGCCCCAGGGGCGGCCGCTTGTCGCCATCGCGGCCATGGCCGGCACTGCGAAACTTCTTGGTGAAGGGACGGCCGCCCTGGATGTAGCTGCGGTAGGCGCCCACCTTCTGGGGCCGGTGCTTGATCCACTCACTCAGTGTCTCGATGGGTGAGCCGTTCACACACCACTCGGTCACGCCGAACTGCCGCAGGTGCGCCCGTGCATGACTGGCCAGGGCCTTGCGGTTTTCGAAGTAAAGGCCACACAGCTCGCAGCAGGCCTCAGTGGCTGCAGGCAGAGGGGGTGCTGCTGAGCCCCAGCCCAAAGGGAGCAAGGGTACCCAGAAGGCGCTGCCTAGGTCGGGAGCCAGTCCCGCCTCCCACTGGGGCCTTGACCCCCACTGGGGATAAGTGTGTGCACGGCATTGCCCAGCCCTACAGGCCCTGGCAGATGCCCTCCCAGGACCCTGCCAACCACTGCTTACAGGAGTGGGAGGTCTTCTCATGGAGGGTCTTTGCCTTGAAGGGCAGTTCAGTCTGGATGTAGGTCTTGGCCTTAACCTCTGCTGGGAGGAGGCGGTCCTCCTGCAGGGGCCGCTTGGCTGCCACTGAGCCCAGGTAGCTGGTGGCTGAAGGCTTGGCACCAGTGATGGGTGCCAGGCTGAGCTCGCGGGGAACCTGGGCTGGCCCAGCTCCTGGTTTGCCTGGCCGACCAGCCATTGGCGCCAGCGGCAAAGGGGCCTGCATGGGCCCAGGGGCCACCGTGAGGGGCCCGTCCTCAGCCAAGGCAGGGGCCAGGTCTCCGGCCGGCGGCTCCTTCTTGATGAGGCATGGTTTGGATTTCTTCTTGAGGATCTCCCGCAGCGTGTCGATGGGTGAGCCGTTGACAGACCACTCGGTCACACCCATCTGCCGCAGGTGCGAGCGTGCATGGCTCGACAGGCCCTTTCGGTTCTCGAAGAACTCGCCACAGAACTCACAGCGGATGTCACGTACTGGCTCTGCCCGGGACGCTGCAGGGGGTCGGGGCAGGGGGAGGAGAAGGAGGTGGTGGCTGTTGGCAGGAAGCCTCCAAGCTCAAGGTCAGTGTTAAGTGCCCTGCTGTCCCATCCATGCAGCCCCAGACCTGAATGACCCGCTCCTTCATCTGCCTCCAGAGGCCCTTGTGTACATCATCCAGCCCTTCTGCTTGTTCTGTAACCTCAAATTCTAGCTGCCTTCATGATGACTCCCTATGACATTGTGAAGTATCAAGGAACAAGCACTCCCTGGATCCTGGGCTCAGACGCAAGCTTGGCTGTGACCCCCTGTGCGATGCTGGGCAAGCCACTTGCCCTGAGTCTCAGTTTCCTCCTCTGCAAAATGGAGATGGAAACCACCTCCCTGTGCTACTGGGGCGGTGGGACCCTAAAGCGGGAGCAATTCAAAGCACGTGGTATAAAGCAGACGTGAAATGCATGTGAGCACTAAGGCAGAGGCCTGGGCCATCCTCACCTGCTCGGCACACAGCAGCTAAGTGACAGTTTGAGAGGGAAGTGCACTTGCTTGTTATAATAGGGATGTTACAGCTACTGCATACAGAGCTTTAAGCGTTAAAGCTAAGTGCTTTACACCACTTAAAAAAACCCTGTTACAGAGTTGGGACCATGCTGATCTCCATCTTCCAAAAGAGGCAACTGCCCAAGGTCATATACTGCTAGACTCTGGAGCAGCCGAGACCTTAACTTGAACTCCAAATGTCAAGCACTTAGTGACCAGGAATATGAGAAAGACACCCATTTCCAATACTCATATACTCTTGCCCATGGCAGACATCACCAATTGATCCCTAGGAATCTGGATGGTAGCCACTACCAATGGATTAAAGATGGTACAGAGATAAAATCTTTTTGCCATTGCCTAATGACACAATTCTGCCGCCCTCACAGGAATGAAGAATAATCAAGAAGCAGCTCAGTTAGGGGTCTGCATAGCAGGAACACACAGCTAGCCCCTTGTCCTTTGGACCTGCGTACTTCCCTTCCATTGCAACCCTGGGTGTTCTGGGTATCCCCGAGGGAAGTGTGGGGGAAGACTGTTCTCCCTGTCCTGCCCCAGGGTCACACTTACACAGGTTCAAGGGGGTCATGTCTTCCCGAGGTGCCACCCAGGGACCCTCGGATGGGTGCGGCTCCCCATGAAGGGCCCCCGGCAGCATCTCCCGCTTGATCTCCACCCGCATTTGTTCAGGCTTCAGCTTCTTGGGCAGGGAGGGTGAGGAGAGGCCTGGGAACATCTTCCGGGCCGTGGGAGGAGAAGAGGCAGTCGGTGAGTGGCCCAGGGGGCTGCCTGGTGGCGGTGGCAACTTCTTGGCCAGGGGTGAGAGATGAAGGTCCGCGGGGCTGCGGGCTTCCAGTGAGCTGCCAGGACCTCCGCTGCCCACCACCTTGGCCAGGGCTTTTGGGCTAGGCCCTGACGGGTTGGGGTGTCCACCAGGCCGGGACTGGGTCCGTCTCTTGAGGATCTCCCGCAGCGTGTCGATGGGTGAGCCGTTGACGTACCACTCGGTCACGCCCATCTGCCGCAGGTGCGAGCGTGCATGGCTCGACAGGCCCTTTCGGTTCTCGAAGAACTCGCCACAGAACTCGCAGCGGATGTCACGTGCCGGCTCTGGGCCTGAAGCTGCAGCAGGAGAAAGGGGCAGTTAGCACCGTGGGCACTGTTAGCACAGTCACCTGTGGGTCTCCTGGTCGGCTGGGCGTGGACAGCAGCACGTCCAGGGGCTGGGGTGGTGGTGGAGGGCAAGTGCAAGTGAGGGAACTGAGGAGCAGGGCGGGGGGGCCAGACACCCGGCAGGAGCACAGGGAGGCTCTAGAGAGCGCATGGGCCCTTGGTCCTGGCAGAAAAGGACAGAACCAAGACTCGATGGCTCTGCGGGTCCTAACGAGGATGGGGGCAGGAAGTGGTAGCCCTGCCATCCAGACCAGGGGCAACCATGGGCACCTTCCACACCAAAAGGCAGCACCCCACCCTTGGCCTTCATTCTCAGGGAAAGTCTCAGTCATGGAGGTCAAAGGCCAAGAGAGAAGGCCTAGCAGCCGACTGCCGACAAGATCTCTGGGCAGAACCGGTCCACTGCTAAGGGCCCCTGTCCACTCCCTGCCCCAGCAGGGAGGGAGTAGGGATGGGGCTGTGACCCCCACCCTGGGAGGGGCTCCAGGGCCCGCAGGGAGGAGGGGGCGGCTGAAGCGAGAACCTACAGAGGTTGAGAGGAGACGGCTCCACATCAGAGGCCCAGAAAATGCCAGCGGCTGCGGCGGCTGAGAGGTCCTGCTTCCCCCAGGGGCTGGCCATACCCTCGGCCTTCAGCTTGGCCTTCGTGGCCGGCGGTGGGGGGGGGAGCAAGGAGAGGGCCGCAGAGGCGGGAGGAGGCCGCCCCAGCAGGGCCAGGGTGCCACGCCCGGGTGGGAGGCGGATCTGGACGCCGTCCCTCCTGATGAGCCCGTGGAGCACGTCTATGGGGGATCCCTTGGCGTCCGGGTCGCTGACGCCCAGGTGGCGCAGGTGGGCGCGGGCGTGGCTGGACAGGCCCTTGCGGGTCTCAAACCAGGCACCGCACAGCTGGCAGTCCAGCTCTCTGCCCCCGTCACTATCTAAAGCTGCGGAGACAAAACACAGGGGGGTTCACGGCCGCCACCTTGGCCGGCCCTGGGGGACTGAGGCGGGAGGGCCTGGTGTGATTCTCGGCTGCCCAGGCTGCTGGAGGTCCAAGACTCGTGCCACAGATTTAAGAGGTTTTGGGAAGCAGAAAGTCCTGTTCTGTGCCTAGCCCTCTGGCATCAAGGTGAGTGTAGAGAGCGTAAGGATGTGCAGTACAGAGGCAGTGGCCAAATTCCAATGGCACAGTTTGATGTTTCCAAGCCTTCTTCCCAGGGACCTCAGCTATGGAGCTGTGCAGGGTGTGGGGCGGGTCCAAAGCAGGGGCCCACAGGCTGCTGGGCATCATACAGCCAAGGGCACACCTGCTCAGAACGCTGCTCCTGGAAGCACAGCAGACAGTGGAAGCAGCTTCATCGGAATGTGAGGTGCAACTGGGGTGCCCTGTTGGGCAGGGTGCCAGACCCTAGGCTCACCCCCAGACTCTAATGACCACAAATGTGTGGGAAGGCCTAACTTCCTAAGGGATGCCCTTGTTAAACCTGCTCACGCCTGGGAGTTTCTTTGCCATGCTCACAGGCAGCCCAGGAGGCACAGCTCCATCCCTGGGCACAGAGGCACCTCTGCAAAGGACACCAGGAGCAGGAGGATGTGAAGGCAGGGCCAACCATGGGACCTCCTGTCAGGTGGACCACTTGTCTACCTGCAGGACCCAAGGTGCCCCACGGGAGCCCTGGTTACCTTCACTGCCCCAACCCTCAGGCCCAGAGAAAGCCAAAAGCTGCCCCTAAGTGGTGAGGATGACCCTGGCAGACTCAGTAGCCACAGCCAGGCTTCCAGGGGTTAGAAAATCGAAGTGAAATGGGAGACAGATAATATGCAGCATGGCTGGCCCAACAGGAGACGCAGCACCTTGATTAACACACTCTGGCCCAGTCGACTCACGACACAGGCGCTGCAGTCCCCATTGCCCCCACCCTAAGCCCTGCAGCCCAACCTGAGGCCCTGCCCCTCCCAGCGCCAGGACCTCCCTCAGCTCCCAGGACCCGCACTCACTGAGGTTCAGGGGCCCCTCGTCCTCAGACTGGGGCCACTGTGCCTTTGGGGAGGCCGGCCGGGGGCTCAGGGACAGCTGGGGGCTCTTGTCCTCAGGATTCTTGGGGGTAGGGGAGCCCGCCAGGGCCAGTGATGCCTTCTTGAGCAGTGGGGAGCTGGGCGGGTGGGCCAGGCCCTTGGCCGAGAAGCCGGGAGGTGACTTGATGGCCTTGTTGACAGCAGGGGCATCGAGGGGCTTGGCCAGGGCGAGCAGGCCGGGTCGTGGGGCTCCAGCAACCATTTCCTTCGGCGAGCTGGACTTCTTAGTCAGGCCCGGGGGCAGCCCAAGGGGTGTGTCGGGCAGGCCCTTCTGCTTCACGAGCTCGTAGAGGAGGTCGATGGGGGCACCGCTGCTCTCCGACTCAGCCACCCCAAGCTGCCGCAGGTGGGAGCGCGCGTGGCTGGACAGGCCCTTGCGTGTCTCAAAGCAGGCACCACAGACCTCGCAGGTGGTCAGGCTCTGGGCTGGAAGGTGAGATGGAGGCCAGGAGAGCTAGCTGTGAGGCTGCACAATCTCTGTTCTCCCACTTCTCCTCCCCTTGGGGCCCCACTCACCCAGGCTCTTGCAAGTGTTTTGCTTCTGTCAACACCTCCCACCCTTAAAATGACCCTAATGAGGCAGGAATTAGCCTGTTCAGTTTGCAAATAAGGAAACTGAGTCTCAGAGAGGGGAAGAGTTGTGCCCAAAGGCACACAGCAGGAGCTGAGCGCTTCTGTGGTTCAGCCAGTGGAACGCCTTTCGGATCTCTAACGTACCAGGGTGCCCTGGCAGCAGGTTTTCACACAGATGCTGACCTGCCAGACGAAAGCTAAGGCCTAGCCACCATCTGCAGCTTAATTCATGCCCCAAACGCTAGGCTGGAGGCCTCAGCCGTGGTCTCTGTGGTGCCCTGCCTGCACCCTCTTCTGCAGAGCCCTTATCCCTGCCTATCTGCTTCTCTGCCTCCCTGCTCCCCAACTTCAGTGACTCCCAAGGACAAGAGCCAGGTCTGTTTTGCATCTCTCACATCCCTAGGGTCCAGCACAGTGCCTGTCATTACTCAATAATGACCTGAGAATCAATGGACAAACAAGGCAGTTTCATGCAGAAGATCACATAGCTATCAGCAATCAAAGTCAGCAAATGAACTGGGTCTGGGTGTGAGCTCTGGATGAACATGCCCACTGCTTCTCCGGATGCCCCTCCCTTGACCAGGGCTCAAGGCCATGCATGCCTGTGACAGCAAAAGCTCAAAAGAGAAGATAGCTGGGTGTCTCCTTGGTGCCATGAGAGGCCAGAGAGAAAGCTGTGGCCAACCTGGGGCCCCACATTAACTCCCGGGCCCCACATTAACTACCAGGCCCAAGAGCTCCCTGTGAGTGTGACCAGCCTGGCCGGCACCCTTGCCTCCTGCGCCACTCACCCTTAAGGTCTGGCAGCTCCTGCTTACTGCCATGAGGAACCTCTGCAGCCACTTTGCTGCTCAGCCGATTGGCCACCTGCTCCAGGGGCCCAGGGACAGGCAGGCTCTTCTTGGGGAGCAGGGGGGAGCCCAAGTCCATGGCCACCATTGCGTTTTCCTCAGAACCCAAGCCTGTGAGGTTGGGAAGACAGGCTCAGCCCAGGCAAGGTGTGGGCTGTCTACCCCTGTAAGGACTGAGGGCCAGGGGTACATTGGTGGTGGTGGTGGGAGCCTTCTTCCTCATCTTTGGTGCCTGCTCTCACTTTGGAATGCAGCTCACCCCATGAAAGCTGAGGCTCCGTCCATAACCCCGAGCACCAATATGACGCAGGGATGTCAAGGCTGCCAACTGACAGCAGAGACTAGGAATGGCTTCCACCTACCAGAACACGGACAGGTCAGGGGACGCAGTGCTAGTCTGAGCCAAGACTCCCACCTTAGCAGATCTCAGAGAAAATATCTCTCTGGGCAGAGAGATCTCTCTGGGCTCCTCTCTGTGGAGGGAAGCATCTATCAGTCTTGGGGGCGGGTAGGTGGCAGTCAGAAGGGGAATTCAGTAAGACAAGGCCAGGGTCAGAGGCCAGAGAGGCAATGCAGAGGCAGGGAGCTCAGGACATGAAGAAGGCTCCAGGGAACTTGTGGGGAATCTCCACCAGACAAGACAGCTGGGGCTGGGGTTGCAGAGACAACTGGGGATCCTGGGGTGGTCTTATCACAAGCTAAGCCCTAGGTGGGGTAAGGTAAGAACTAGGATCCTGGACCAGCAGGGGACCTTACTGGGGACAGAGAGAATAGGAATCACAGAACTTTATAGGAAGTCTCTGAGGCATCCATCAGGCCAGGAAGCTTCTCCGGGTGAGGCGTATAGGAGGACAGACAGTCAAAGGTGAGTTTTCAGGGTCTAATTTTGCAGAAAAAGGGACTTGAGAAGCCTCCTGAGCCCCGGGTTTAGCATTCAGAGCATGGAGAGAGCGCTGAGAATGAAGGAACTGTGTGTCAGACGGGACCCTGAAGGTGCTCAGTGTTGTTAATAGGAGGGCAGGCAGGCAGTTCCCTGACTCAGTTTGACTCCTACAGAGGCAAGGAGACGTAGGTGGTCGGGGGATGCACCGGGGCACGGGACGCCGAGGACTTTGTCAAAGCCTCCGGGTGGAGTGGGCGCGTCTGTCAGATGGGGCAGGGCCCTTGTCAAGGCTGAAGTGACTTGGAGTGGGTTTCCGCGCGGGAGGTACAGGGACTGTGTTAAGAGACGATCCAGAGGCTCCAAAGGGTTCAGGGGGCATCTGTCAGATGGGGTGAGGGTTCCGCGAAGTGACGGCAGAGAGTGTTTCTGAAGCCCGGGACCCTGCGAGCCGCGACGGGAGGCCCGGGGTCCCCGCGACTGGAGGGCCTGGGGGGAGGGGAAGTCCCGGAGACTGGATGGCGGGCGTCTGGGCGGCGGCGGCGGCGGCACGGGGCGAGCGGGGCGCCAACTCTGCCCTCCCCGCACCCTCCCCGGCGCGGGCTCTTACCCGGCGCGGGCGCGGGCCCGGGCCCCGGCTCCGGCTCGGCCTTGGGCCCGTCCCGCGGCGGCAGCGGCGGCGGCGGGGGTGGGGGCGGCGGCGGCGGCGGCGCGGGGAGAGCCGCGGGGCCCGGGCTCTGGGGGCCCAGCGGGGGCGCCCCCGCGGGCGCGCGCTCCCGGGCGCCCCCCGCGCGCGGCCCCGCCGCCGCCTTGCTCTCCGCTTTTGTCACTCGGCACTGGGCGGTGGAGGCGGCCATCTTGGCTCCGGCGCACGCGGAGCGGCCGCCCCAGGCGGGAGCAGCCGAGCGCCGAGCGCCGCCGCCGCGGAGTCCGCTCCGCTCCGCCCCGTCCCTAGGGGCGCGCCCAGGGCGGCCGGCCGAGCGTCGAGCACAGCGAACGAAACCCTTGTCCCCGCCAGGCTGGAGGGGAGCTTGCGGACACACGCACGCATTGCTACGAGCGGCTGCCAACTGCTGCCCCAGCCCAGGTCTCGGCGGACCGGGACACTCTTTCCCCACCCCGGACATCCCTAAAACTACTATAGGAATCCTCCGGCCACACGCATCCGCCTGAACAGCATCCAGGCTCCTAGAGCCCGACGGGCGGAGCTAGGACCTGCCCCGGGACCCTGTTCCATTCCCTTCCTTGCAAGTCTCCCCTCTGGCTCGGGAATCCTGGAAGACACCTGATCCCCAACTAGGAGGATCCCCCCGACACCATCCTGGTGTCCAACTGTCCCCCGACGGCGCTGTCCGGCAATCCTGCGGAACTCCCCACAAGAACGGCACCACATTTCAAGCACAACCCGCTTCTCCCTCCCTAAAACTAAACGGATTGCCCCCAGCTGTTATTTGACAGCTGGGTGGAGCGAGCATCTGACCGTTGCCCCGCCCCCAAACTGGCCACGGCTCCCTACCGCCAGCTTAGGGAGGCATGGGAGAGGCTTCTAAGGATAGCCACTTTGCAGGGTCGGTGCCCAGACCGAGCCCTAATCCTGGACATCTTTCCTCAGGCAAGGTTTCCGGGATCTTCTCAACCACTCCTTAATGCCCTCACCCCCAGCGTGTTCACTGAAAGACTGATCATAGCTTCCCCCCATGTACAGGGCCAGTGCAGTACCAGGCTGACTCCTACGTCTTACTGACTTGGCCAGTTCCCTCAGCACTAACTAGGGGCTGGTACATTGGTCTTCTGGTGGAAACAGCTTAGCCAGAGCTGAACCTGGCTGCTGGATGCAGGCTGCCATTCTTGGGGTGCCTGGCCCAGGTGCCGGGTAAAGGGCGTAAGCTTGACATTCAGGCCTCTGCTGGAGTGACAGAGAAAGAAGGGGGCAGTGCTGGAGACTACAGACTGCTTCCTGTGCTCCCCAGCCATCTTCAGAGCAAGCTGCACCTCCTAGCCACCACTGAAACACCACAAACCTAGCCAGGTATGTGAGCTGAATGCCTAGGGGATAGCCTTCACAAAGGCAAGAAGCCTGAGGTCACATCCCCACTCTGCCTCTCCCCGAAGTGTGACCTCAACCAACAACTATCCTCTCTCTGTCCACTATCCACCATCAAATCTCCTCCTTCTCCAAAGAGGAGAGGGGGCTTTGATAGCCCCCCTCTTCCCTTTGCAGACCCTCAAGTGCCCTTCACTGGTAAGGAGGCTTGTGGATGGGTCTAGCAAAGCCCAGAGTACAGAACTAGGTAGGACCCTGGAAACTCCAGGTAGGAGAAACAGAGATGAAAGCCTCAGCCCCAGGCAGCCCCTGGACAATTCCCTTGTTCAGGCACCTTCTCCATTCCTCAGAGCCCACCGTCTCTTCACTGCTGAGTTTTCTGCTTTGAGGTTCAATAAAGTCTCCCACAAAGTCAGGCTTTGTAAGGCTGGGTCCTTCACCTTTCCACTGCCTCCACGGTGTCCAGCCCCAGGCTCCTTCACCAAAATATTACTTCTGGATTTCCCAAGCCATCCTACACTGGAGAGACCACCGAACATGGTGTGCATAAGTCTAGCTCTGCTGCTTTGTGGCTGTGGCAAAGCAGAGGACCCCCAGTTTCCTCATCCATAAAACAGGAACACAACAATCCTCAGCTCCACAGAATTGTTTTCAGGTGTGAGATGAAACCCTGATACACAGCAAGCACTCATTTACGGGAGGGGTTATCAATGCTGCTGGACACAGTAGGCACCATTGAAAATCTAGAATGTAGACTCCTGATCCGCACTGTCCAACTGGATCACCATTAACCTTGTACTAGCTGCATTTCAAGTGCTCAGAAGCCGTATGTGGCCACTGGTGACCCTGTAGAACAGTACCGTTGTCTAGAGAGATTTCCATCATCTCAGAAAGTTCCACCAGACAGTGCCGTGCTAGATAAAAGATATCATTAACAGAAAGGATTCTGGAGCCTACGCTTCCTGGGCTTTCAAATCCCAGCTCCACATGCTTTCAGCTGTATGACCTCAGGCATGTTAATTGAACTCTCTGGGCCTCAGTTTCCAAATCTGTAAAATGGGGATAATAACACCTGCCTTTAAAGGATTGTTGTGAGAAAAAAAAAAAAAAAAGAAGGATTGTTGTGAGGATGTAAATGAGTCCACATTTGTGAAGTGCTTAGGACAGGATCTGGCTCCTAGTAAAGAGCTCAATAAGCCTATGTTAAAATCACTGTCAGGCAGGGCAGGCAGGAACTGGATCTAGAAGGAGCCCTGGCCCAGCCCCTGAGTAAAACAGCAATGACCCCTAAGTGGCAGGACAGTTGTTGACCTACTTTGTAAAGTGACTTGAAACACTTCCAGGAAAGCAGAGTGGCTGCCCCCTCCCACTCCTCCATCCCTCCGGGCCCCTGGGAAGGGTCAGGGCTCTGGCCCTACCTGCCCCTTCTCCCCTTACCATCTCCGTAGGCTGGCCCAGGGTCCTCAGCCCAGGTGGGTGGGAAGGGCACTGTAAGAGGTAAGCGGGGCCGGCGGGAGGTCAGGAAGCCACTAGGCGGCACCCCAGGTTCACGACACAGGGGGCTGGGGGGCCGCTCAGCAGCTGAGGTGGCCAGCAGCTCTTGCAGGATGTTGATGGGTGAGACAGTGAGCTCCCAGTTGGTGATACCAAAGTCACGCAGGTGGGCCCGGGCGTGGCTGGAGAGGCCGGCACGAGTGTCAAAGCCGGCCCCGCAGAAGTCACAGCGCATCAGGCTGAAGGTGCTTGGGTCGAAGTTAGCCACTGCAGAGAGAGAGAGGACATGGACTGCCTGGCTGGGGGTGGGGGTGGGGACAGCCCCAGCTTTCCCTGTTCCCGGGGCTGCTCATCCTCAGCGGATCACACAGTGCCGTTCCTCACCCTGGATGCCTCCCTCGTCCTTTGCTGTTCATGCTCCTGCCTGTATAGCTCACTCCAAGAAGTCTTCTCTTCTTGACCTTCCATTTTCTCCCCTTGCATAGCTCAAAGCATCAGGGACCCCACCTTCAGAAATACTTCTCCAGGGTGGATTTGCAATCATTTGGGTGAGTTTGGGTATTTGATTAATACCCTCTTTCGTCTAGAGCTCATATCTATACACCCCAGTGTTATAAATTACATCTTTGCTGAATGAAGAAATGGACAAATGGATGGGACACCTTCCTCTGGGAGTCTGCTTGGATCCCCCAGGCAGAGTCAGGGAGCTTCTCTTGGCTTCCCCAAACTCCTGGTTCCCCGAGCTTCCCCCATCACAGCCCTGGTCACTTAACATTGTAACTGCCTGGTTTTGTGGCTGTCTGTCCCCTGCCCCTTCCCCACAGTGCCCATACACACACACTCTCAAACACCATACCAGCACCTCCCCACGTAGGCTCCATGTCTGCCAGCATCAGAACCACCCAGGGCACTGGTGTTGGAGACAGACCCCCGAAATCAGAACCTTGGTGCCTGGGAATCTGCATACACCACAGGCAGCCCAAGGGGTTCTAAAGTCAGCCAGGGTCCCACCACTCCTGTTACTGGGCTGTGCACTCCAGGAGGGCAGGGACTGCTGTTCCGTTCACTGTTGTGTTCCCAAGTGCCCAGAACAGAGGGGACCTAACTCAATAAATATTTGTTGAATGAAGGAATCAATGAAATTCCGTGCCTGGGGCTGACTTCCCTGCCCATACTCCTTCTTCCAGCTGTTGGAAGGGCCAGGGCATTGGGGTGTCCCCGCACCTCCTCCAATGTGGTGACCTTTGCCTCAGCTCCCAGGTCTTCTGAGAGGGGAGGCCCTGACTTCACCCTGCTTGGCACTACGGGAGGATTTAGAGTGAGGGTTGGTTGGTTCAGAACTCAGCTGCCCAGCTGTGCATCTCCCAGGTGTTGGAGGGAGGTGGGTGCCGGAGTGAAGCTGCCCTACCTTTTTTCTTCTTCTTTTGGAAGGAGAACCTGCGCTCGATAGCCTTCACCTCCTCGGCGGAGATGAAATGCCGCACGTTGTAGCTGACGCCCACGCGGTTCAGGTGGCCCCGAACGTGGTTGGCCAAGCCGATGCCATTGTGGAAGCGATCTGGGCAGTAGGGGCATTTCCGCTCCTCATGCTTCAGTGCCTCTGATGGGTCCCCATCCAGGAATGTGTCCAGCCCCAGAGGGCCACCCAGTGGTGTGTCCAGGAGCAGGAAGTCCAGGGGGTGGCCACCCCCCAGCCCCAGCTCCTCAGGCTGCAGCCTCGGGGGGGCCCTGGCTGCCGCAGCCATGACTTGCGGCCCGAGCTTCGCCACCAGAACGACCGGCACCATCCCACAGAGTTGCTGCTGCTGTGCCCCTGAGGCTTCAGCTGTCTGCAGGGCTTCTCGGAATGTTCGCTTGAGCTCCAGGGCTGACTGCGGGATGAGGCCGGGGGTGGCTGACGATGCAAAGACCCCATTTTCGGGGGAAAAGTCCATTTCCGAGGCCAGCAGTATGTCCTCCTCCTCGTCCTCTTCGCTCCAAGGGTGCCTCTGGTCCCCCAGTTGGGCTGAGAGCCCCTGTGGGTGGACAGCACTCTTGCTTCTACTGGCCTGTAAGGAGTAGGGGGCAGATGCTAGTGACGAGGGAAAGGCTGGCCTTCCCTGAGGCCTCTGGCTCGAGCCATGTGGGAGTGGCTTTAACAGTGGGCAATCCCTCATGCCCAGCTGCTGGCAGCCAGGGCCAAAGGACAGGCTGGGGTCGTATCCAGCAGGGTTCCCCTGCCACATGGGGGCCAAGAGCGGCTCAGCTTTGCCAAAGTAGTCAGTGGCATCAGAGAATCGGGCATAAGCATCCTGGCTGGTGCCGGGCCGGCTGGCAGGGTCCTCCTCAAAAGCCTCACCATCCTCCTCCCAGTTGGCATGCACAAGCCTCACGTGCTCCCTGAGCAGGCTCTCGCTGGGCGCGGGGAAGCCACAGAAAACGCAGGCACTGAGGCCCAAGGAATCTCCGTAGGGTTGATAGGTGAGGGAGGTGGCATCGGGGCTTGGGCTGCCAGCCCTGCTGCCGCCCCCGAAGGGCTCCTTTGCAGCCTGGCCTTGTGGCTCACGCATGTGCAGCTTGGCATGCTGCACAAAGGCCTTGGAGGAATTGGTGCCAAAGACGCACTTGGGGCACTGCAGCCGTGCCTCCCGGCCCTCATCGCCTGGGACCTGCTTCAGCTTCTGGATCTCCTCGATAATCTTCTCCCGGGAGGCCTGGTGCAGCTGCCGGTGCTGCTCAAGGGCGCCAGGGTCAGCGAAGGCCCAGCCACACTCGCCACAGGCCAGGGGGGCCAACTCGGCGGGGGGCTCTTGGCCCGGGGCTCGGCGGTGCTGGCTCATGTGCTCCAGAAGGTGCTCCTTCTGCTTGAAGTAGATGCTGCACTCGATGCACGGGAACACGGCTGGCTCGTCGTCCTCATCCTCGTCTGGGCTGGCCACCCCCTCGGCCACTTCCTCCAGCAGTTCACACAGATAGGGCCTCGTCCGGACGGGGGCGAGCAGTGGCTGCAGCCGCTCCACAGATGCCTCTGAGTTCACCGTCCAGGTCTGTGTGGCCACCTCTGAGGCCGACCTGGGCAGGCTCCACTCGGACGGCTGGGCCAGGCCCTCCAGGTCTGCCAGGTGTTCTCCGGTGCCCACCACTGGCACATCCAACGTCTTAGTGGTATCTTCTACCGGCACGAGCACCGTCCGGAAGGAGGTGAGGGGTGGCAGCTGGGGCGGCAGGTCCAGGTGCAGCGCGGCATCCTGGAGTGGGGCCTGTTCTTCTGGGTCTTGGAGCCAGTCGAACCTGGGGCGGCCCCGGGGGACCTTCTCCAAGAGCTTTGATTCACCCTGATGGTACAAGAACCTTCTAGAGCCCTCGAGCTCAGCGTGGGGCTTCACGGTTCTTATAATGACCGAGTCCTCGAACCTCCGCTCAGATGGGATGCCCTCCCCGGCCTCCTGAACCATGGGGTGCTCCCAGGGCCCCCGGCCATCGGGGGGGCCAGGGAAGTGGCCCAGGGGATGGGGTGGTGGGGAGCCCAGCTGGAAGTCCAGGCTGCCTCCATCCCAGCAGCTGCAAGGAAGTGCCAATGGGGACAGGTTAGCTGTGGGCCTCAGTTTCCCTTCCTTGGGCAGGGGAGGGGGTCCCAGGCAGTCTGAGACAGGCTCCAGAGACCCAGCCTGAGGGCTGCCTCAGAGGGGCTTGCGTGTTGGGGTGCGGGTCGGGAGGTAGAGGGAGTACATGTGGACCCTTCCAGGGCCGTTGGGCCAAACGCTGGATTTAGCTCCCAGGGAACACCTGTGTATGTAGCCCAGCCCCGCTGCATGTGGTGGTGGGGGGAGTGTGCAGAGACCACAGCGGGGATCACAAGTAGTGTCCCCAAGTCTGGTGGCACAGTCAACTCTCATCCGTCCCCTGGGAGGGTCCAAGGCTCCAACCTATGCTTCAGGCTGCTTTTTTGTCTTGGTCCTCCCCAAATCGGGGTGATCTAGTTTGTTTAGCCTCATCTTTCCAGCAAATTTGGTGAAACTCTGCAGCATAAACAACTCAAGCAAATTTACCTTCCTCCCTGCATCTCCCCTCCTAGAAGGGCAGAGTCAGGAGAGGTGCAAAGTCCCTGCTCAGCCTGTGGCCCCAGTGACCCTGACCTCCTTTGGAGGAGAGGGGAGGTAAGGCAACCTCACTGAGCCTCAGTTTTCCAATCCTAAAAATGGGGATGAGTCCCAAGAACCAGGAGCTTCTGTGCCCTTATGCAATGACTAAGGGAGCCTTCTCATACCCATAATCAAAGAAAACCTAACACACTACAGGTGCTTATTCAAATGGGGACCTTGACCCCATGAAGTGTAGGGTGAGGATGACACAACTCAAGGCTGGGAAGCGCTTCACTTGGCCTGCTGCCTGATTCCCAGTAAGCCCATGACCACTGTGGGTTCTTATTATGACTGTTCCTGATCAATCCCCCTCATTTTCAAGATCTTGCCTCCACAAGGGGCTGTGGATCACACCCACGGAACAGATGCGGAAACAGGTTCCACTGAGAGGCTGAGCGGAAATCACAGGGTTACCTCTCTAAGCCCCATCAGTGACATGCAATGTTAATGGGACCATTCCCCCCAGGGTTATGGCAAAGACTCAGTGGGGTAAACCTGCGCTGAGGGCCTAGTACGCAGCAAGCGCTAAATAACTGAGAGCTATTATTAATCCCAATATGGATGTTATTACATATTAGCACCCCCAAGCCATTTAATAAAAGGCTGCTGCCATCAGCATTGCTGTCAATTCCTGCTCCTACCCAACGTCCCTTGGGTCCTCGAGGTGAGGTTGTGAGATGTATCTCAGGGACTCCATTTACCGATGGGGAAACTGAGACTCAGAGAAGCCGAACATTATTCTAAGGATCACCTGGCAGAGACAGGACTCCAAGGGTCCAACCTCCAGGCTCCTGGCCCACTGGCCCTGCTCTTGGCAGGGATAATGAGAGTTGACTGTCTGTGTTAATCCCAATCCTCCCTCCACCCCCTACAAATGCCCAGGGGCTTGCCTGCAGGGAGCCACCTCCTCCTGCCTGGCCTCCAGATTCCCTCCTATCCCCTTCTCACTCTTGGGGGCTTCTCTCAGGCCTAGGCATGTCCTGCTTGCCCCCCTGCCCTCCCTGAGGTCAGGGCCAGCGTGGCACTCACCAGCTGCTGATCCGATGGGTGGCGGAGGTGGCACGGGGGAGGGCTTCGCTGAGGCCAGGATGGGGCTGCCCGTCTGCAACAGAGAGGGGAGACCCTGAGGGGCTGGGGTCCCCCTGGCTGGGGCCCTTCACAGCACCCCAGCTCTGGAAGCCCTGCCGGGCACCTCGGAAGGGCCCGACCGGCTCCCCACTCCTCTCCCCTGAGAGGCCTTTGGCCTCTGTACTCCTGAGCCTTGAAAGGGGTTTCTTTGGAGGAGCCCCCTTTGCTTTCCTAGGGGACCACCAGGGCTTGCTGCCTTCAACCCTTCTCTCTTTGCCCCCATCTGGCAGCCAGGGTGATTTTTGTTTAAGTCACACCCTGGTAAAATCTCACCTGGCTTCTCATCATACCTACAATAAAAGCCAGATTCCCGACCACCACCTACAAGGCCCCGTGAGGTCGGACCTCTGCAGGTCTTTCCAGCCTCACCTCCCTCTCCTCCTTACCCCTCATTCACTCTGCCCAGACTCCTCGTGAAGCCTCAAACCCATCTAACTCTTTCTGACCTCAGGGCCTTTGCACCAGCTATTCCCTCTGCCTGGAGAACCCTTCCCTGGCCACCTGCTAAACTGAGCCCCTACGATTTTCTCTCTCATTACCTGTTTTTTTTTTTTTTTTCTTAGCACTCTCTGAAATTGCCTGTGTCCCCTGCTAGCACATAAGCTGCCCCACCCCCACCCCAGGGCCTCATTCACTGCAGCACCTCAGTGCCCGGCACACGGCAGGTGCTCAACCAATACTCGCCAGATGAAGAGTGAGGAGCCCTTTAGTCTGAGCTGCAGAGGGCCCGTCCCTGCCTCCTGCCTCCCAGAACCCCTTCCAGGCCTACATGGTAGAATCACATGCCCTCCTAGGAACTCTCACACAGATAGAGCCAACTCTCCATTATCCGCCTGTGGAGCCAATGCCTGGAGCGACCACAGGAATCCTGGCCTGTGCCTCCTCTGCCTGCCGCACCCGCCTGCCGCAGGCGAGCATGCCAATCGGGGCACAGGCCAATTGCGTGGGCCAAGGTTAACACACTGGGGGAACTTGTGCCCCATCCAGAGCCCAACAGATGCGATTGCTGGATTAGCTTCAATTTGAGGATGGTCCAGAAAGAGGGCTAGTGCCGGGGTTTGTACTTTTTCAAATCCCCTACTGTCCAATTTGCCTGGGAAATTGAGACCTGACTGTCAGAGGCCAAAAAATTAAGAGCTGTTGAGGGTAGAGGGTAGGGGTCAGCAAGTTGTGATACTGCCAGGGGTCTTTCTGCTGAGTCTGAGAGAAGGGCTGTGACTGTCATGTGGCCTCTGGAAGGTGAAGGTGGTGATGGGGATACAGAAATTTGCATCATCTAGAACAGTTTCTCAACCTTGGTGCTACTCACATTTGGGGCCAAACCATTCTCTGTGGTGGGGGGCACGTTGTGTATTGTAGGATGTCCAGTAGCATCCCTGGCCTCACCCCCAGATGCCAGTAGCCACCCCCCACCCTGACCCTTGGCCCTGCAGTCATGACAACCAAAAATGTCCTCAGACATTGCCAAAGTGTCCCTTGGGGCAGAATCGCCTCCATTTGAGAAGCTCTGGGGTAGACTGATGGGGAGCAGGGCCAGGTCGGAGTGTGCTCGGATGAAAGGGCTGGTGTCGGGGTAGGAGGATGGAGTGGGTGGAGTGTTGCAGAGGGTGGGAGGATTGGGAAATCAAGGCCTGGACCAGCTAAGGGAGTGAGACCCCAAGAAATGGGTCTCCTGAGGACACAAGAATCACAGACATGAGTTCTCAGGAGAGGACAACCATTTCACAGGCAACGAGCCCCAGCACAGGCTAGAGGTGCAAGTCTGAGGGTCCGGGTGTCCTGATTCTGAGATTCTGGGACCCCAAGCTCCTGAGATTCCGAGTGTCCCAGATTCGATGATTCTGCGATTGCCGTTGTCTAAGAATTCCACGAGCCAGGGGGCCGTATTGGCCTCTTTGTTTGAGCAGCTCCAGTGAAGCTCCTATTTTTAGTGGCAGCAACTTTGGAGGAAGCAGACCCAGCAGGGCCCCGTGTCCGAGACACTTGGGGGCTGGGGGCTCATCCAGAGGCCTCCACAGCCGGTGGGGGTCCAGACAAGGCACCTTGGATGCAGCCCCCGGCAGTGGCCATGCCGAGGGGCCCTCATTGGCTCCTGCCATTTGGGATCCCTGAGGGGCTTTGAAAATGAGAGACTGAAAATGAAGAGCGTGTCCGTGAGCAGCTTGAACCCCAAGCCACGCAGCTTGGCACAGTGGCCAAGAATCTAGACATTGGAGTCAGACAGATCCAGTTCCAGCCCAAGAGGGAACCTGAAGGGCATGCCTTTCCCGCTCCAAGCCTGTTTCCTCCTCAATATAATGGGAACAGCTACGGCCCCAGTCTCGAAGGGCCAGTGACCGATGCCAAGGAAGATCACAGAGTAAATGCTCGATCCAGAGAGTCGGCGGTGGAGGGAAGGAAGGGAGATGGGTGTGCCCGGGGCGGGGTTCAGGGCTGGCTGAGACATGTCCCAGGTTGGAAGCTGGAGGCTTGACCGGGAGCCTCAGGCCCACTCACTCCATGCTCTGATTTCCTCCTCAGCCTGGGGCCCCACGAGGGCAGAAATGACGCGTTGTTCATCCCCTAGCCCCCTGGTCCCAATGCCAGGCATGCGCCAGACTCTTCAGCAATCCATGCGGACCATCTCAGCCCCACAAGCTTTGAGTGCACCCAGGAGGCCAACCAGAGAGGCCAGACTGTGGGTGAGGGGCTGCAGGGAGGCTGTAGGAGCTCCAGGCCAACAGCCATAACCGAGGACAGAGAAGGCAGGGGATTCATCCGTGTCTAGGTGGAGTTTGGAGGTAGCCACTCCAGGGGTGCTCTTGAGGGGCTCCAAGGACTAGGTGGGCATGAGGGAGGGCCCAGGCTTCTGCATGGAACAGCAGCCCCAGAGGCTGTTCCTATTTATAGGCATCACAAGACTCCTAGGGCAGGTGCCTGCTTCAGGGAAGGCGGGGTGGAACGGGCTGAGAGGGCAGCGGGGGGAGACACTGTGTCCGACGCCCAGGCCCTCCTCCAGCTTCCAGGCCGCGACCCTACTCCAAGTCAAGCCACCCTTGCCCCATGACCCATGTGCTCAGGGACACCGGTAAGGGTGGACCTCACCCCCCTCAGCAGCCACATTCCCCTCCTCCCCAGGCACATGCCCTGGACCCTGGATGATTCCCCAGGGGGAGTGAGGACATACCTACCCACCTACCTACCTTCTTCTCTCCAGACCTGGGACCTCTGCCAGGTACAGCAGAGCGCCCAGTTTCTCAGAACCAGACTCAGAGAGGGCCCCAGGACCCAGAGCCTGTTCCGCAGGGCTCCCACAAAGTCAAAGTCCTGGGCCTGTCTTGGCCAGCCGCATGACCTGGGACACGGTCCTGCCTCTCTTTGGGCCTGAGTTACTAATGGTTTGGAGGAGGGGATTGCTAAGGTCCTCTGAGCAGGGGTCTCACCCCCTCATCCCCTTCAGGTGCCACCAGTCACCTCCACGCCATTGCATGTGTGGAGCCCCCTGCCTAGATGTCTCCTGCCTCTTTGTCTGACTCAATGTTCCTCATCCAGGACTCCTGGGTGTCCCCCAGCTTGGGCTTCGCCCATTGCAACCTCAGTGACTGTGTCCTAGCACCTGGTGGCTGCTCTGTCTGTCTGACCCCAGATGGCAGGGTCCAGTGGGGGCGGGGATGGTGTGTACACTTGGTCGCTGTGCACCAGTGACCCTTAGGAGGTGCTCTGTAAATATCTGAGTGTCATGAGCATTGCCAAGGTGAACTGGGGCAGGTCAAGGATGCCCTGACACAGGGTGGTGGTTAAGGACGAGGGCTGTCAGGTTACTGCCTAGCTGTGGGCCCTTGGGCAACTTACTTGACACCTCAGATGGGGTCTGAGTTTCTCCATCTCTAACATGGGATAATAATAACCGAGGCTACCCCAAAGGGTTTTTTTGAGAATGACATGAGATGATCACATAAAGGGCTTGGTGTGTAGGAAACCCCTGACAGAGTGCTTGGAGATTCCTGGAAACCAAGGCCTTTAGAGCAGGCCAAGGAGATGAAGGGAGGCATGTAGTACATCAGCCTGTACTGCACTCACCACTCTTCACCTACACCAGGCTCCTGCCTGGCCCTTGAACATGCCAGGCTCCTCCTCACCACAGGGCCTTTGCACCTGCTGCTGTTCCCTCTCCCTGGCTTGCCCTTCCCACCATTCATTCCATGCTCCACTCAAATTCTACCCCTTCAGGGAGGCTTTCCCAGGTTCCCCAGGCATGATCCTGGCACTCTGTTTAATACCTTCACAGCACCTGTCACTACCTGCCCGTATGTTATTTTTATAGTTGCTTGTTGTCTGTCTCCCCTACTAGAATGGCAGGTCCCTGAGGGCAGAAACTTTTGCCACTTTTGTTTACAGCTGTATCTCCAGCACCTAGAACAGAGCCTGGCACATAGTAGTTGCTGAGTATTCAATGAAGGAATAACAAATCTTGAGGTGGGGACAGTGTGAGATTCCCTTTTGCTGGGAAACCGAGGCATATAAGGGGTGGCTGTCATCCCTGACTACCCAGTCTCTCCCTAACCACTAGAGGGCATAAGCTGTTTGGGACCAATGGCTCAGGAGCAGGACTCACCAAGACAGTGCAGCAAGAGGGAACTGGGATAGACTGATGGGAATGGGGTATGCCCATAGGGAACAAGTGGGCTCAGGGAGGGGAGCTAGGGGTGCTAAGCTGGGCACCTGGACCCAATTAGTACGCTCAGAGAAGGAAGCCAGGCAGACCTGAGTCAAGTCCCAGCTCCTTGTCACCCACTGGGGGGCCTTGGTCAGGTCATTAGCTCCCAGGACCTCTGTTTTCACAACTGTAAAATGGGAAACTAAGCATAATGCAGAGGCTCTGAACCCAGGCAGAATCAGAATTCCAACTCCGCCCCTGCCGGGCTGGGTGACTTGGCCCTCCCGGAGCCTCGGGGACCTGGCTGGATGCTCCCCCAGGGCCACAGGGCCCACCCTCTTACCAGAAATGCCACCTCTGCCATCCAGAATGTCTCGAGGGCCTTCCTTGGTGACAGGCAAGTAATGGGTGGACTGGAAGATGCAACCTTCCCCCTCAGCAACCTCAGCCCCACCTTCGATGTCCTCCCTCGGCGCTGGGCCAGGCAGTCTCTCGGGGCCTCGAGGACGATCCGGGGCGGCCAGGCCGCCTGCCGGGGGCCCATCCATAGATGCTCTCTGCTTGGCTCCACTCAGCTGCCCGCCTGGCTCAGTGAGGCATTGTAGGTCTGGGGGCAGAGAGACAGGTGCTTAGGGGAGGTAGGAAAGGCACGCAGTCTACCTCAGTTTCTCCTTCCTTGAAGCCCTAGTCCTCACCCTTGCAGCTCAGTGCCTCAGTTTACCTCCCAGCACAGGTGAGCAAGTACATGGTACTGAGGCCCTATCCTCACACATTGTATCCCAAAGGTCCCTAACCTCAGCATGCCTCAGTCTCCCCATCCATGACTCCTCTCTTTACACAGATCCTGCACTGCCTCAGTTTACCCCATTTTACAACATGCACACTCAGCCACCTTGTTTTCTTGCAGCATTAATCCTATCACTTCTAGATGGCTCCCTTCATTCATACACTGCTGCACTTTCCCCAATTGTGCCCTCACTTCCATGCACGTGCATATCCTGTGCGCATGCCTCAGCTCGAATCCCGAATCCCGGCCACTTCTACACTCTGATCCTATACACTGTCTCAAGTCCCCCCCCATCATTACCCCTGCACTTTTCTTGCTTCTGTTGCCTGTATCAGTTACCCCTGCACTTTTCCCACACTCCAATCCTCTTTCCACACACAACCTTAGGATTCTCCAGCATTAACCCCTTCACCCTCACACTCAGCCTCAAGTGACCCCAGCATTAAACCCCCTCGCTTCACCCCAACATTACCCCTCATGCATACCCAGCCTGGGTTCCTTCATCCCACCCTCCCAAGATCTCTTTAGTCTGAGGGCAAAAGGGAAGGATGGGGCTCCTGGTCCAGAAATGAGGACCCTGGGGAGGCTGTGGGGGTGGGGGCTGTCTTCTCCACCTATAAATACCTTCAAGGTAACGGCGGAAAGTGAAGGGCAGGAATGAGGCGCCCTCCCCAGGGAGATGGTGGGAGGCCGAGCCCAGGCAACCGGGGCGGGGCCGGGGCTCCAGGCCTGGCTGCAGGCGCTGCCCTCGGGGGCCTGGAGGCTCCCAGGGGGCCCGTCCGTGGACTGGCCGTTGTGGTGGGGGGTCCCTGCCCAGGCCCCAAGGAAGCACTTGCGGGTGCCCACCGGGTGGGCACTGCCCGCGGGGAACGGGCGGGACCGCAACTTCGGAGCACTTTGGCAGCGTGGGGAGGAGGGCTCCCTCCTGGACACCCCCGGGGGTCGCAGGGGTGGTGGCGGCGCCGCGCCAGCGCACCCCTCGGGGCGCCAGGGTCCGGGAGATGCGCCCTCCGCCCGTGCACCTCGGGGCGGGAGACCCCGCGGGACGCGCCGAGGTAGGGGGGACACCTGCCCCAAGACCCCCGCTCCTCCCCACAACCTGTGCGGCCCCGCCCCCGACAAGGCCCCGCCCCTGCAGGCCCCGCCCCCGCCCCCCGCCCCGGGGGGTCCCGCCTGGCCCTGCCCGGCCCGGGCCTCCCCCTCCCCGTGCCGGCTCCGCCCCGCCCGCGGGCTCCCCAGGCCGGGCCGGGCCTCACCGGGGAGGCGGCGCCGCCGGCTGGGCGCCGGGGCTCGGAGCTCCCTTCTTTGGTGCGGCCGTCGCTGCCGCTACGGTCCTCGCCGCTCCCGGTGCCGGTGTCGCGGCCTCCGCAGCCGCCGCCGCCTCCACCGCTCGGGGGACATTGTCCCTTTAAATCGCTCCCCCCGCCGCCCCGCCCCCCCGGCGCGCCGCCGTGACCTCAGTGCGACAGCCCCGCCGCGTCGCCATGATGGGGAGGTCCGGGGGCACTCCCTCCCCCCCACCCCCGCCTAATCCACCTCGGTGGGGGGGCAGTTAGCAGCCGCGCCGCCATGTTGGGAGTGGCCAGTCGGGTGGCCCTTAAAGGGCCCGCGCGGCCTGAGAGTCCAGGGAGAGGCTCTGTTACCATGACAACATTCTTGTCCTCCTGCCCTCAATGGCACTTCATCACCCCACTGGTTCTTCCAATGCTAGGACTGCTAATAGCACCAGAAGAGTGGGGAGGGGGCAGGGAAGTTCCCCCGTGGGTCATTCATAGGTCATTATTGAGGACTCCACATGGCGAATCCTTAGCCTTCAGTCCCCTGCTCCCAATCAGCTACGTTCCAACCACAAGCTCATTCCCTACTTCCTCATTATGCACAGTGAACTTCAGTACCTCCATGCCCCTAGAGCTGCCCTAGGTCCCCAGTGTAAGACCCCCTTCTCCACCCAACCCCCAGGTTCACAGTCACTAGGACTACCCTATAATGCGCACATAATAGGACTGCTGCTTCGCCCACCCACCACCCATCCACATGTCCAACCACCCATCCATCTCCCCACCCATTCATCCACACATTCAGTGGATCAACCACTCATCTACCCAACCAGTCAACTAACCAACCACCTATCCACCCACTCCTCCAACCACCTGTCAATCCATCCATCCCTCCATCCAAATGCCCACTCAAACCAACCATTAACCTCCCATCTACATACTCATCCATCCACTACCCAAGTAAATACCTACTTATCCAAACAACCAAGCAAGCATCCACCCATCTCTACACATAATCCTTTCACCCAGTCACCCAGTCACCCATTCACCCAACCATCAATTGCATGTTTGTTTGTCTTCTCCAGTAGAGGGTAAGTTCCATGAGAACAGGAGTCTGTCTATCTAGTATATTATTGTTTCCCCACTGCTCAACTCAAGAGTCTCAGGAGACCTCAACAAGTGTACATGCAATACATATAACCACTTAATTATTTCAAATGTTTATTTCCTATTACCATCCAGACCTTTTCTAGGCAGACATACCCATCCCAGCTAACCACGTACTCAACTAATCACCTACCAGGGCAAACATCCAGCAAATGCTAACCTATTCATCTGCCTTTTGTCCTACCCACCCTATCCCTCACCCATCCACCCACCCATTATTCAAATGTCCACTCATTTTCCCAGTGACCACTCGCAGAGCTTAACCATCTCCACACCTACCCACCCCTTCCTTCATTTGCCTCCCAGACCCACGCCCTCACTGCATGAGGGAGCCGGTGTGGGATTTGGGGTCCTAGGGAGATGCTCTCGTCTGGGATCTGGGAATTAGTAGAGGTGGGATCTGGGCTTCACTGAGAAGCAAGTGCTGCCCCTAACAATGACAAATACCTTTTACTGAACACTTTAAACTATGGGTCTTCTACTGTGTAAGGGACTTTAGATCCATTTTACAAATGAGGAAATCAAGGCTCTGAGAGAGTGAGGGCCTAAGGTCACACAGCTGGTGAGACTCTCCCTATATCACCCCCCTCCCCTGAGACCTCCAGTTAGGGGAGAGTTTGGGAGAGCTGAATGGGGGGGGGTTGCTTTCTGATTGGCAACACTTAGGCGCAAAAAAACCCCATCAATTTTTTACTGAAATCAAGATTTTACTGGGCAACCTGATAGTGCCAGACTGGTTGGCACCTACAGCTCCACTCCATACTGCAGGCCACGTGGGTTTGAGGCAGGGGTTGGAAAGGCCCCTAAGACCGCTTTCTCTCTGCTCCCAGAACACGTAGGGCCGAGTGGGCAGCTCAAGTGGTGTCTCCGTTGATGCAGGGTGCTTTGAGGGGCAGGGGCTGGCTCTGGGACCCCGATGTCCTGGGAAGAAGCTGCAGGCTCTGAATGGTCTCCCTCAGCTGGGCCTGAGTACTCTCTATCTCGGCCAGGCGGCACTCCTGGGGAGGCAGCGGCAGTGGACTCAGAGCCGGGGGAGGGTTGCGCCCAACTCTTGTTCCCTTACCCAGCCCAGATAGGCCCCAGGGCTCGGGCAGGGGTCTCACCAGACTTTTCAGCCTGTGGTCCTCATTGGTTGGAGGATCGCGCTCTGGATCCAACTTCGCGGTCCTGTGGGGATCAGGGGCAAAGGGAAAGCGTCAGAGGCTGAGGAACATCCCTCCAGCTCTTGGTAGGAGAGTCAGGGGCTCGGGGGCGAAGCTTGGAATGGAGGCGGGGTTTATCCAGGCTGGGGGGTGGGGCCTAGATCAGTCTGAAGAAGGGGCTGCTGAATTAGAGCCTGGACCGTAATGGGATGAAAGGACAAACCAACCAACCGTTGGAGGCGGGTCTTGGCTAGTCCTGAGCTGGGTCATGAGAGGGATGGGGGAATGCTCAGACTAAGAGATAGTGGGTCTGTCCCAATCTGTGTGGGAGAAGCTGACTGAGGGACTGGACGAGAGGCCCTCCCAGGGACTTGGGGCTGGTGGAGCTCAAGAGGCGGGTCTTAGGTGTGTTGGGGCGGGTCTTGCAGAGGGGGCGTGGCCGTGACAGGCATGATTTGGGAGGGACTGACTGGGAGGCGGGGCCTGAGCCGATCTCTTTAATAGAAAGCCCACCTGGGGGCGGAGCTAGTGGGAAGGGCGGGGCTTACCCTTCTTGGAGCCTGGTAGCCAGGTTCTGAAGCTGGCTCCGAAGCTGCTCCTGCTGCTCGCTCAAGGCCCGGATGTGGGTGCCGACTGACTCCACGAGGCCGGACAGCGCCTTCTGATCCTGGCGCAGGGCGGCCACCTCGCACTGCAGCTCCGTCATCTGTGGGGAGGGAGCAGCTGTAACCTGAGCCATCGTCCCGCCCCTTCTCCCCAAGGACCCTGACCTCCCTGTACCCTGTGCTCTGCCTCCTCACCGCCCTGCCTATTGGGGAACGGTGCCCTAATTGTACAGAAGAGGAAACTGAGGCTCAGAGAGGGTTGGGTTATGCCTGGGTCACACAGCACAGCAAGCTCGGTATTTGAACCGAGACCTGCCCATCTTTCAGTCTTTTTCCAATCCTGTCTCCCCACTCTGTGTGCGGGCGGACCTGGGCTGTACCTCACCTTGCCCATGGGTCGGTGGGTGCCCAGCGTTTGGTCTCTGTCCCGTGGCTGGTCCAGCTGGCGCTGCCAGGGAACCGACGGCTTCCGAGGCAGCGATGCTGAGGTTCCGGTCCAGGGCCGGCCGCGGGGCACGGGTCCCGTGCGTAGGGAGCCTTTGGGTCGCGGCCGCGGCCCTGCAGACGGGCGGTGGCGAGCGGGGCGGCCAGCCGGGACGCTCTGCGTGCGCTGCACCGGCCGAGGCAGCCGCGGGGGCTGCTCCTCGTCCGGCCGTGGCCGGGCCCAACTACCTGCGCCGTGAACGCTGCGCAGGGACTGGCTCTTGGAGATGAGAGGGGTATGCTTGGGGAGGTCTCGGGGGGCCAGAAAGCCAGGCTTCTCTCCTGCAGAGATGCTGGGGGTGGGATGGGGGAGCTCAGACGCTCCACCGGTTCCTGAGCGGACTGCATCTCTACCTCTGACCAGAAATAACCCCGCCCCTGATCTTTTACTTCTATGTGACCCTATTGCTGAAGGGATCACATTTTGACTTCTGATCCTGTCCTGGACTTCTGACAATACTCTCCCTTCTATGACCTTTGACACAACGTCAATCTAACCTCTGATTTCTTTCTAGCCTTGTCCCTGAACTCTGACACAGTGTTACCCTTGGCTTGAGCCTCTCTGTAACCTCTGCTTCCAGTTTGCCTGAGCTTGGCCTCTGCTCACAACTGTACCCGCTTCCTTCCCAATCTGACTCCGTCTTGTTCCCAGCCTCTGACCTTAAACTCACCCTGTCTCAGCCTCCTGAAAGAACATAGTCCCTGACTTCTGACCTCCAAAATGACTCTGCCCATAACCCTTGACCCCATCTGACCCTGGGCCCGACCTGTTTGCAATATGAACCTGTCCCTGACCCTTGATGATGTGTCTCAACATCCATCTGACCCACTCTGACCCCTGATTTGACCCTATCCACAACCTCTCACTGAAACCTGCCCCTCATTGCTGACCACAATGTCACTTTCTCTCTGACCCCAGACGTGACCTCTCCCTGATCTCTGCAATGCTTAATCCCCACCTCAGATTCCAATCTGACCCTGTGCCCGCCCTCTGACTGTACTGTGAGCCTCTCCCTGACCCCTGAGATGATCCTGTCTCCAGCCTCTGACCTCCATCCTACACTGCTTCTGACACTGACCCCAACATGACCCTGTTGTCTCTGACCCCTGACATGATCCTATCTTCATCTCTGACCACAGTTTGACCCTGTGATGCCTTTGGCCCTTCCCCTGCTCCTACCCATCGGAACTGGATCAGACTTGAGGCAGGTAGGTTACCTGGAATGGACCTGGGCTGGAGGTGGTGCGAGACGCATTGGCACAGACACAGGTACAGGTCGGCCCTCCTCGATGGCACTCAGGATGGTGGGCAGTGGTTCCAGGCTGTCACGGGTTGCCTGGTAAAGCAATGCAGGGAGGATGCTGAGCAAGCTCTCCAGGACCAGAGGCTCCCTACTCTCTTGCCTCCCTACCTCATATTCTGGGCTTTGGGCTCAGGCCACACCTGGTCAAGTTCAGCAAAGATGGTACAAAGCTGGGCATGCAGGACTGCCAGCTGGAGGGCCAGGTCACTGCTGCCCTGGTAACCACTGGGTGCTGTGTGCACATCCACCATGGCCACCTGGTCCAGGAAGCGTTGCATGGCAGGTCCATGATCCTCCAGGAAGCTATTCATGAAGCTCATGTAGGCCTCCTTCTCACCAAACCTAGATCGAGGCCCAACTGGGTGGGTCAGGTCAGGCATCTGCTACCCCCACGGCCCCAGCATGGCCTCCCAGCCTCCCAGGACTTACGGAGCATGGTTGGCGAGGTTCTGGATGACCTTGGCGATCAGCGTGAGGGTGCGGGCTGGGCCAGGTGCCGGGTGCTCTGGCGCTAGGCCAAAGAGGCTGGGTGAAAGAATGGCAGGACACAGGAGCCGCAGGAAGAGAGAGGCACACACTAGTCGGTACCCCAGTGCCTCAGAGCCACGTGCCTTGCATGCTTCTCGCCAGCCTGAGAACACAGTGCCCAGCTCTGCTGGGAACCAGCTGGGGCAGAAAAGACAATGGTCAGAGTGGGAGGATATGGGCATAAAGTTCATGGATGATCAAAGTGCTACGGTCAGGTGTCAGGAGACACCGGCATTCTGGGTCAGGATTGAAGACATCGGGGATAATGATGCTTGGGGTTATAGGTCCATTTAGGGTCAGGGTTTGTTTGTGGTGTAGTTATCGTGGTGACTTCTGGAGTCAGTAATCTTAGATTTGGGGATACAGGTTCACATGAGGATGGAGGCCACGAGCTTGGGACGTAGCTATGACTGGACATGAAATTGGGGTGCCAGACATGACATGAAATAGGATGGGATTGGGGTTACAGGGTCACCTAGGTTCAGAAATCATGAGATCGATATCCTAGATGGCATGGGGTTAGGCATACAGGTTAACCTAGGGTCAGAGGTCAAGGAATTAGAATCCTAGGAATCCCAGTTACATGGGATTTGGGACACAGTGTTACTTAAGGTCAGGGATCATGGAATTGGGGGTATGCCATTACTGGAATCAGAGGTCATAGGAGTGAGATCCTATGTTAATTGGGGTCAGGTGGCATGGAATTAGGGTATGGGGTCACCTGTAGTTTAGAAGACAAAGAATTTGATCCCAGGTTACTTGGGGTTAGGTAGCATGATATTGGGAATGGGTTGCCAAATTTAGCAAATAAAACTTTAGGATAAACAGTTAAACCTGAATTTCAGATTTTAAAAATGAACACTTTTTTTAGTGTAAGCATGTCCCAAATATGGTATCACATTTAACTGGGCATCGTGTATTTTATCTGGAAACCCTAATTGGGAGTCAGGGTTAGCACAGTGGCTAAGAGGCAGGGTTAGGCTCGGGTTCTGGGGCCCTGATTCTCACTCGTAAGAGTAGATGATGCTCTCAAAGACCTCCTTGCAGCTGTTTCGCAGTCTGATCTGGTGCTGGGGCAGCTCTGAAGCCGGGCACTTGCTGGGGTTCACCTCACAGTCCTCAGTGGAGGCACAGAGACGCCGCACGACCTGTCCTGCAGTCCAGCACAGCCAGAGAGGGGCCAGCCCATGACCACCACAACCCACAGCACCCAGCCTCCAATTCTATCTCCAAATTACTCTGGAGGCACCTAAAATCTTGGGGAACCCCTGATTCCTTCTAGGATCTGAGCATCCCCAGGGCACCACCCACTACCAGAATCCAAGTTACTCAAGGATCCTCAGATCTCCCCTGGGGTGTCCTAGCCGACTCAGCTAGGCCTCTGACCCCTGCCCCACTCTGCTTACCCAGTGTCTTTTGGAGGTAATCCTGTGCTACCAGCTTCATGTACTCATCGATGGCCTTGGTGGCCAATGTGTTTTCCCGGAACAGAAGAGCCTCACGGCCTCCACTGCGTGCCAGCTCTGCGGTGCCCAGGTCTGTCACCAGTGCCTGGGCATAGTGGGGTTACAATGCGTTGGGCGCAGACTGAGTCAGGGGGAATCCCTGCCCTTGGCGGGTCCCTCACCCCTGGGGCACAGGCCCACTCCTCATAGCTGCTGCCCAGGCCCAGCCCTCGCTGCTGGGGCTCTTAACAGGCCGGAACCTCCACCCCTCCAAGCGCAAACTTGGGCCTCGCAGTGCAGAGGCTCAGCTCAGACCCCGCCCCTCAAGCTGTCCAGCCCCTCGAAAGTGCCACTCTGGTATTGTCCCCACCAACTCCCCCCTGGAGCGCGCGATCGGTCAGCCCCTGGTCACCCGGGTTCGTCCCGTCGCAGCGCCGCACCTGAGCCCGGCCGGTGGCCCGCAGCACGCGCACCATGGCAGCCGCCAGCTCTTCCTTGGCCTGAGCGGACAGCGCGAGCTCGAGCGCCCCGCAGAGGCGCGCGTAGTGGAAAGTGAGGAACTCAGCCAGCTCCTTGTAGCGTTCAGAGGGCAGCACGCGCAGGCGCCGCGCCCGGATTCGTGCCCGCAGCGCCGCGCCCGCTGGCGCCCCGAGAAGCGGGAACCAGCGCTCCAGGCCCGCGGCGGGCGCGCGGGGGACGCCTAACTCTTCCAGCGCCAAGGCCACGCGGCCCAGCACCGCGTCCCCGGGGCCCGCTCCGCGTAGCCGCAACGACAGGCGACGCGCGGGCGGCAGCGCCTCAAAGTGGAAGCGTTCCGCCCAGAAGAGCTGGCCCGGGCCAGCCCTCGGAGTTGTGCGAGCCAGCAGTGCGCCGTCCAGCCACAGCTCCGCGCGCACTCCCGGCGCCCCCGCCGCCGCCCGGGGCAGCCCCTTCACTTCGTGCACCCACACGCTCAGCCACGTCTCTTCCCGCTCGATGTTGTCCTGCGGACCGGAGTAGGGGCGGGGGCGTGGCGTCTGTGCTCCACATCGGGCACCAGAGGTGAAGAACGGGGCCCGTGCTCCCAGGGGGTCGCTGGGCCCCTGGGGGAAGACAGTGAGGCCACGGGGGTGCCCAAGACGGCTATGCGAAACCCTCTAGCTTTTCTGGGCTCTCCCGGAGAGATCAGGGCTCTAGGGCATGGAGGAGTAGCCGCGGGGTGGGGACTTGGAGACTGCCTGGGGTGCAAATAGGGCTCGGATTGAATACAATCCGAGCTGTGCAAGGGGCTGGTAATAGATGCAAGTGGCGGGGAGGATCTCGGAGTGGCTGCAAAAGTGTAGGGGGGCAGGTGTGTCCAAGGGGCAAGGTTTTGGGGCGAGTGGGATTTGGGGTGGGTGGAAGGGGCGGGGCCCGGGCTGTGGGAGGGGTCTCCAGGTCCGACCTTGCGCACTACCGACCTGACTAGGCTGGAAGTGGCGACGGATGTCCTCTATCCAGCGGTCTCTCTCAGCAGCCGAGCGACAGGAGAAGCAGCGGCTCCCGCCCGCCCACGTTACCTGTTGAGGAGGGGCATCCAGCGTGCGGTTGAGACCAAGGGTGGAGCCAAAGGGTCAGGCGAGGCGCAGAGTTGCCTGCACGTACCTGGAAGCAGTGGGGCTCCTCCAGGAGGCTGGGGTGCAGTGGCCAGACCCGCACGTCCCGCTCGGCGCCCAGGTCCAGTTCCGAAAGCTTGGCCAGCGATTCCCGAGAGCCCAGAGCACTGGGGGGTCTGGTGAAGGCGCACATGAACAAGCTGTCATTCCTACCCACTACCCCCCCCCCCAACTACCCCTTACAGCCTGAAGGGTGGAAGCCAGGAGGGACTTGAACCTAAATTGGACTTGAATCCTCCTTTTGACACTTAATTCACTGTCTGAACTCCAGTCACACTGGCCTTGTTTTTGTCACTGCATCCGTCCTCTTGACCTTTGCACTTGCTGTTCCCTCTGCCTGGAATGCTTTTCCTGACCATTTCGGCCTAGTTAACTTCCATCTATCCTTCAGATCTCAGCTCAAGTGTCCCTTCCCTGACACTCCCAGACCAAGGTGTTGACTCAGCTGCAGTTTTAGAGTTATTGTGTCAGACTCTGCCTCCACCATTCAACAGAGGGCTGGCTCAATGCTAAGGGTCTTTCAGTGGCCCCAGCATTGCCCAACGTGGGGCAGGACACAGAGGGCCACAGGGGATATTTGGTGAAAGTCAGAATTATAGGCAGGAGGAGGGGGAGGGGCAATGTTGAATCCCAGGCCCTCCAGCTCCTCAGAGACCCTTACCCATCCTGGGAAGCATTGGCTCCTAGCTCCGATTTGGCCTTTTTCTTCTCTTTCAGCCGCTTGAGCAGCCCCTGTGGGGAGGGGGATGTCAGCTGGGCAGAACCCTGTGTTCCCTCCTCAGCTCCCTTCCCCCCAGGGTGTCCTGGAAGATCTGTTGGTCTCGAGGGATCACAACCTCAGGCTATATTAGCAGGAATATTAAAGGCAATCAACAGCTCCCATTTCTAAAGCACCAATCATATGCTTTCCTACATTCCCTATGGACTTTTCATAAACAGCCCCAAGCAGGAGCTTCTCTTTCTGGCTCCATTTGACAGATATGGACACTATGATCCTGAGAGGGTCAGTGACCTGCCTAAGATCACCCAGGAAGAGTCCCCCTTTCACCTCTGAAGGTCGGAAAGTCTTTGCTCTCCCCTCCACCCCGCCACTTACCCGAATGTTGTGGACCTCGTTGGGGCCAGCGGCCTCTGGCTCGGTCTTTCCAGAGATCCGATCTGTGGGTGGTCAGGGGTGGAAGGTGGGGGGGTGGGATCGTCGTGGATTCTGCCCCACCCTGAGAGGCTCCCAAATCCCCAGCCCCCATCTCTCAAGCTTACCTGGATCCCTGAGGTTCCCCAAGGCCACCTGGATGCTGCCCTCGGAACTAGCGCTCCCCACCTGGGGCCTGCAAGGACGCTGTCCCCCCAAAAGGGTGGGTGGTCAGAAAGGAGAGGCAGGCAGACAGACAGAGGGAGAGGCAGACGCCTTTCTGTTATGCCCCCTCATCCCCCGCCGTTACCACTGTTCTGTCTCTCTTCCTTCCTCTCCTTCCCTCCCCTTGCCCAGGTGTCCCCTCTTACCTCCTCCTCACCCCCAAGCAGCACCAGCCTCCCATCAAATAGGGTGAAGGCCCCGATGTTCCAGATGGGCACGTCGGGTGAGGGGGCCTCTGGGATCTGTGGGGCAGGGGGCTCCAGCTCCGGCTCAGGCTCTGGGTAGAGGAGGAGGTGCTGGGGACGTGGGAGTCCTTTCTTCTCCCTCAGAACAACCTCTCCACTCCCCAAGCCTCATCAAGTGTTCCCTCCTAAGTGCCCCCTCTTCCCAACCCACCCAGCAGCCATGTCAGGTGTTGGACAAGCCTCCACCCCTCTCCGGGCCTTGTCCCCACTAACCATGGGTGGTGATGGGTGGTGGACACAGCCCCACCGACTATGTGCCCCGCGTACTGTGTTTACTGCTTCACACACCTCTCATTTAATCCTCCAAAAGCCATTCGATGGGCTATTATAACACCCATTTTACCAAGGAGGAAACTGAAAACACATAGAAATTGAGTGACTTGCCCAGGGTCACACAGCTTGTGAGTCACTGAGCTGGGCTTCGGATACAAGCATTCTTCTCTCTCTCTCTTTTTTAATTGACTTTGTACCATCTTTACACAAATCGAACATACACACAAACACATCAACAACTATGGAACTGTATCCATTAAACTTTGATAAGACAACACAAAAGAACTAACAAATAGCTAAGATGTTGCTGAACTGAAAGCATTTCCAATGAAATTTTAATTTTAAGAGGTCCATATTTACATAGTATGTTAAATGCTTCTGCATCTCATTTTAAATGCATGATAAATAAAGAACAAAGATAAAGGTCGCAACAGATCTTCCGAGAGGGTTCAGCCTTGTGGTGGTCTGATCTCACTGCGAGAAATGCACTGAAAATGGAAATAACGTTACTTGCTAATTTTCCTTCTTTCCTTTTCATAGTTTCCTTCAAGGAAACTAAGCCTTTGTTCCAGGGCCTGGCTGGCACTAACAGAGCCCATACTCAAGGGTCGTGTACATACAAGCATTCTTCTCTTAAGCAAGACAGTGGGCAGGTCCAAGAGGTTAAAAAACAGGACAGCAGCCTTGGTTCCTTACATAAATAACAAGTCTAAAGGGAAAAGTGTTCAAAGTCTGAGAAAGGAACAGAAGAAGGGCAGGGTTGGGAGAGGTGCAGTAGGAAGGCCTCCCAGAGAGAGTAAGTTTACAATGGGTCTTTTTTTTTTTTTTTTCTCTAATTTTTTGGCCATGCTGCGTGGCATGTGGGATCTTAGTTCCCCAACTAGGGATAGAACCTGAGCCCCCCGCAGTGGAAGCGTGGAGTCTTAACCACTGGACCACCAGGGAAGTCCCCTGCAATGGGTCCTGAATAACAGATTGGGTTTTGACAAAGATGGAGGAGATCGTGGCATGAATGGCTTGAGCAAAGCCTGGGAGGTGGCACATGGCCTGGCCCAGGGAAATAAAGGGAAGGGTGAGAAGGGCTTGGAGGGCTTGGAGGCTGGAGGGGAAGGTTCAGGAAGAGATTAGTGTGGGGCTTTGGGTGTCAGTTAGAAGAGCTGGGGTTTTATCCTGGAGGTATGAGGAGCCATGGAGGTGTTTGAGTAGGGGAGGAGCAGGTCTGCTTGTTAGAGAGCTCTCACTGTATCCTATGGCGTGGGCAATACCTGACACCGTGGAGGGGGCTGAAGGGATGCCTCTGCAAAGTGGGAATATGAATGATGAGAAGCAGATGAGCTTCCGGGAGAGGAGGGCTGGATCAGGCCGCCCAGATTACCTGTCTGTCCCATTGTTTTACCACCAGGGGAATAAATGATGACTCCCACTTGCTAACGGATCACATAAAATGTGCTGAGTCCTAGACCAGCGTTACATTCATGAGCTCCAGTCCTCATGATATCCTTTACTCTTCTAGATCCCTCTGTGTGACACTTAGCCCCATCTGTCATTTTCTTGTTTGTTCTAGATCCCTCTGTGTGACACTTAGCCCCATCTGTCATTTTCTTGTTTGTTTGCTGTCTGTCACACCCACTACACTATGAGCTCCACAGGGCAGGCAGTTTCGTCCGTTTTGTTCACTGCTGTGTCCTCAGGGTCTAAATCAGGGCAGGCCTAGAACGTAGTAAATGCTCACAGACCTCTGTTTGAATGAATGAATGAACGAATGAAATAATATATCCTTCAAGGTAGGAATCATGATTCCCATTTAACTTATGGGGAAGCTGAGGCTCAAGGAAGTGAAGAAACTAAGACATGGAGGCTGGAGGGCAGGAGAGCAGGAGGCAGCAGAGATGGGTATCCAGGCAGGAGAGAATAAGCCTGGGCCATTGAATGTGAGGAGAGACCTACTGGGGCCAAGAGCCATTTGGCATCTGGACCGTGCTACCATCAGTCTATTCCCTGTCCCTTCCCAGGGCTGGACCCCCAGCTCACAGGTCCCTAGCCACTCCCACCATGCCCAGGCCCTGGGTAAGGGGGAGAGAGAGAAGAGGGCAGCCAGCCGGGCCCCAGCCACTTCCTGTCGGGCTTTTGCACTCCCCACAACTTCCTGTGTCTGTAAGGCTGATGCTCCGGAGGCAGACAAAACCCAAGCATCTGGGCCTCCCAGCCTGGGTGGGGAAGCCATGTACCTGAGGTCTCTGGCTCTGGTTCTGACTCCAGCGGTGGGCTCTTATGCCTTCCCCAGAGGGTCTTGGATATTCGGAGGCGGCTCGAGCGCGACTCCTTGTGGGGCGCAGAGAGGACACGACGAAACAGCGAGCGAGGGGCCGGCTGGCTGCTGACTGTGGGCTCCTGGTGGCTCAGCGCCCTCCCCCATCCTGCAAGGCGGCCCCAGCGGAACCCTCCAGCCCCCTTCTCCCCACAACCTCCTGAGTGCCAGTGGTAGGAGGTTAGCGGCGATGGGGCTGCTGGCTGGGTTTGGGAGGCCAGGCTCGGCGAAGGTGGGTCCATGGCAGAGATTCTCCTGGGGGATGATAGGGTGACAATTCTGCCCAGTGTCTGCCCACACGTTGTCTTCATCTTGGCCCCCTCCCTACTCTCAGCTCTGCCCCCAGGGAACCCCCTTGGGGGCCATATGCACTCCCACTCTTACCTTGATTTCCTGACCAGCCCCAGAATCAGCAGCCGTCTGCACCCTGCCTGGCTTCCTCCTGCTGAACGCAACTCCACGTGACCCTGTCTGTCCCACCCCACCCCACAGCCAAGCTGGGAGGGCACAGTGAGGGCAGGATGCAAGAGGAGAGGAGGTGACAGAGCAGGACTCAGAATCTCTCACTGACCAGGAGGCAGCACATGCCCCTCTCTGAGCCTCAGTGGCCTCCTCTGCAAAACGGGCACATGCTGACTAAATGCTGGAACTCTCATCCACTGCTGGTCAGAGTGTAGACTGATTCATCCAAGCTGGAAAACTGTTGTGACCTATGAACACTGACCACACCCTTCTCCTCTGACCCAGCAGTTCCACTGCTAGGTATACACCCAATAGACATGCCCACCAGCGCTATTCATGATAGCGCCAAACGGAAAACAACCCAAGTGTGCATCTACTGTAGAATGAATAAATTGTGGTCTCTTTACATAGTGGGATATTATGTATCAATAAGAAGGATTGAACTCAGATGAATCACAATGTTGAGCAAGAAAACCCGAACAATGAAGAGTAAACACTGTGTGTTTCCATTTATATGGAGTTCCAAAGCAGGCAAAACTCTGTTTAACAATTCAGGATATTGGTTTCCTTTGGAAGGGCTAGAGACTGGGGAGGTGGGGAAGCACAACGGAGGCTTCTGGTAGCTGATCATGGTGGGTTTTTTTTTTTTTAAATTGAGGTGAAATTCACATAATATAAATTTAACCTGTTCTATTTCTTGAGCTGGGTGTTGATGACATGGGTATGTTCTGTTGTGAAAATTCATTAACCACACAGTTTGGTGCCCTTTCTTATATCTCTATGATACCACAATAAGTATTTACTTGAAAAAAGAGGTGGCCACATGCTGTTCTGAGTAATAAGTGAGATAACTTGAGAGTCAGTAGAATTCTGGCCCACTGGCCCCAGAGTGGGTTTGAGTGCCAGCTGGTCCTTCTCTCACTGTGTGACCTCAGGCAAGTCATTTCCTCTCTCAGAGCCTTGGTTTCCTGATTTGTACAAGATGATAACATCAGTTTCAGAAGGTTTATAATGGGACACTTTGTTTATTCAGCAAATGTTTCCTGAATGCCTACTATGTGCTGGGTACTGGAAAAGCTACAAGGAACAAAATAAACTTGGTTCCTGCCTTCCTGGAGCTCACAGTACAGCAAGAGAGACAAATCTTGAACATGAATGCAGGACATTTCTAGCTGGTGAAGACTTGGAAGCAAATAGACAGAGTAGAGGCTGAGCAGAAGTGATGCACTTTGAGCTGGAAAAATCCAGGAGGGCTGAGCATGAGGAGGAGCTGGTCATGGGAAGAACACGCCAGGTAGAAGGGACGGCTTGTGCAAAGGCAAGCGTGACCGGAATTCATAGGGTGGGATGGGTAGGACTGCCTTCACGAGCATGTGACCTGTGCAGTCACTGGGCTCAGAAGGGCTCTGCATTGCGCTTGATTTAACTTTTTGGACAGGGCCTGCATTTTTCATTTCGCACTGGGCCTTGAACATTCTATAACCTGTCCTGAGGAAGAGGGTCTTCAGCGAGGGTCAAAAATCCTTTTCCTGGTGCTGGACATGTTCTTGCGGGTGCACATATCTTAGCTATGCCCACCTCATTCTTACCACACTCAGTCCACTCACTGCACATACAGGTAGAGTCTCCCTGTGTTCCACCATGTCTCTGAGCCTGTACCACTTCACTGCATACTGGCCCCACTCCCAACTCCCTGCATTTTTGCTGGAGGACTTTCTCTGGCAGGTGGAGTCCACACTGCCCGTGCAACAAGCAGTCCCAAAGTGCCAACACATTAACACTGCCCTGGGAGCAGCCCTCAGCCAATGACTATGGAAGTTGGAGGATCAGTACTCCAGCTGCCTTGCCCTTTGAGTGGGATGACTCTGCGGTGTGTGACCTACACTGTCCCCCAAGGGTCCCTGGTGGGATTGAGCTCCACGTGCCTCCCATACCCACATGCCTGATAAAGCACCCTTTCCCAGCTGCCTTCCCTTCCCTGTGTCACTTCCTTATTCCCCAGCTGACATGTCCTGGGATCACTGCTCAGACGACTACTTATCGACAAGGATTCTTGTCCCAGGGTCTGCTTCTGGGCAACCCTAAACTAAGACAGAATGTGCAAACGCAGATGATGCATGGACACAGGCTTTCTTCCCATGGTCTCTTTATTGGAGGTCTGTGGCTAGCAGGATCGTTGGAGGTGGCCTCCTACTGGATCACCTAGAGGTCCTCCTGGATCTCCTAGAGGCCCTCCTGGCAGTTCTTGGTTTCACGTTCTAAAAAAGACAAGGGAGTGTGAGGTTTGGCGGTGGGGTGGGTGAGGGGTCGTGGGGCTGGGTCTGCCTTCCTCATGGTGGCACCCTAGATGGTAAGAGGACAGGGGCCCAAAGTGAGGGGGCAGGTACAATGCCAACGGCAGGCCAGCCAAATGAAACGGAGTGGTAGCTTGAAGGTACAGCTAGATAGCACAGGAATGTTATAGAGGTGTTTTTGTGATCATGATCAGAGGTTGGGGTGCAGTCATCAGGCTGAGGTTGTGCTGACTGGGCCTGGATTGCTCCAGCGTAAGAGTTGTCGTCAAGGGTCAGGAAGGCTGGGGCTAGCAGGCATCCTCAGGAGAGGATTGTCTCTCTGAGACTCTGAGATTGTCTGAGCAGAGGATTGCAATACTAGGTTAGGGGCTGGACAGAAGCTGTGCAGGTAAAAGGGTTTTCTGTAGAGGGTCACAGTCTGGGTCAGTGTTGTGTGGATGGGTGGGGGTGGGGCTTTGGGTGGGGGCAAGGATGAGGGCAAGTTTGGGTGGCTGGGATGAGGTTGTGCAGACAGAGTGGCAGGGTGGGTAGGCTATATTGCAAGCAGAATGACTGGAGTCTGAGTCTAGATTGCCTGAACAGACGAGCTGCAAGGGGGTTCAGGGTCCTGACTGAGGCTGTGTGGGCACAGGGTTACAGGAAGGAGTGAGGGGCCTGCTAAGGTTAGGCAAGCAGGCAGGGATCAGGGGCCGTGCTGAGCTTGTGTGGACAGATGGGCCTCAGGCCGAGGTAGTGCAGGCGTCGGAGACTCACCTTGTCGAAGTGCGGCCAGGTGCGCAGCTGGTTGAAGAGCCCGTCGCCCGGGCAGTCAGTGCGCACGAGCTGGCGGTGGCCGAGCAGCGCGTAGTCTGGCCGCAGGAAGCCGGCGCGCACAGCGCAGCGCGGGAGCTCGTCGCGCACCGCGCGCAGCGCGGCCTCTGCGGGCCGCTCCACAGTGTAGTTGCCTATCAAGGCCACGCCGAAGCCGCGGGAGTTGTGGCCGAGTGTGTGCGCACCCACCCAGTGCCAGCCGCGGCCCTCGTACACGTAGCCGTCTGAGCCCACCACGAAACTGCGTGGAGAGAAGGAAGCATGCACCACTTGGCGTGAGGCCCCGTCTCTCATCTGGCCCTCTACCCCAGTTTCCGCACCTGTGCCAAGGGCCGCTGCCACCCCAAGTCCCGCCCGGTCGCGCTGACTCTACCCCGTCCAGCCGTGTCCCACTCCCCGACCTAATGCCACCCCAGAAACCGTCCCGTTTCTCTGGATCTACCCCCAACATTGGCCTCATCTCTTTCTACCCAGCTCCCTCCCCATTGTCTCAAGTCCAACTCCTGCCCAATTCAGAGCCCTTTTCTGTCTTAGGTCATATCCCATCACTGCCCCGTCCCAGACTCAGCCGCTACCACAGGTCCTGCTCCTCTCCCAAGTCCGGACTCCTTTCCTAGTTCCCACCCCAAACTCAGGAATCCACTGTTGAGCTATTTCTGCTCCATGTTAAGGCCCGGATCCTAGTCTAGGCCGCTCCCCTCTCCACACTGGCTCCACCCACCCTAAACGCCTTGCCAGCTTGGCTCAGGTCCAAACCCCGCCCCCCTCAGTCAGGCTCTGCGCCCCCAGGCTCTACACTGCACCACCACTTGGTCCGCCCTGCCAACGACTTGCAGGTTGCCGCCCACCTGTAGCCTATGTCGTCCCAGCCGCGAGTATACTGGTGGAAGCGCTGCATAGAGCGCATGTCGGCGGCGCAGCGCTCAAAGTCCGTGCAGGGTGACGCGGGCACGTATGTGTGGTGTACATACAAGAACCCGAGCGGCAGCTGCAGTGGCTTCGGGCGGCCCTGGTACGGGGCCGCGACCCAGCGGCAACGTGGGTGGATGGCTGGACACCCTGAGAGGAAGAGAGTCCAGCACGGGAGTAAGCAAGCGTTTCTCTGCCTGCCGCCTCCTCCCACACTAAGAGCGCATATAAGGATCATCCCTTCAGTCTCTTCCCAGATTTGGGGACAGTTCAGTCTCACACCACACTGGCCCCCATTGGGATCTAACTTAACTAAATCTAACAGCATCCTAGTCCTGTTGGCCTCCCAGCCAAAGCCCTTATTTCCCCCTCTGGAATCCCCCAGTCCTAGATCCTCCTGACCTGTGGGGCACTGAGAATGTCTGTATATATGAGAAGGAGCATTACAGGGGGTGGGGGCCCTTCTCACCTAGGAAGGCCTCAGTGAACTCCTTGGTAGCATGGGTGGCCACCTGTGCCAGCTGTTCTTGGCTCATACCCTGAAGTTGAGGGTGTGCTGGCTCCAGCCTCTGCAGCAGGATGAGGGCCCCCCATACCTGCTGGGTCAGAATGGGAGTTGGAGTCAGAGCAGCTCCGTTCTGCCGTCGGAAGTTGCTGCGAAATCCTGGGTCTCCTGCTACCCCGGCTCCGTAGTACTGGCTCAGCAGGTGGCTGAGGGGTGGCCGGGGCTCAGGGGACCGGCTCAGGTAGTCTCCAAGGAGGGCCCCATCCAGGGCACCATTGAGGAAGGCCGTGGTGAGGGTTGATGCTTCAGGGTCCAGGAGCGTGAAGGTCCGGGGAAGAGAGAGCTGGTCCCAGCAGCCCTCAGTTCCCAGTGAATGGCTCCAGGTCTGAGGGCCCTGGAGGAAGTTCAGGCCCAGGTCTCTGGCCAGGGTGACCACTAGGAGGCTGTCCACAGTGGTTGGGAACTTGGCTTTGGTATCTGCTGAGGAGGCTTGGACATCTGGAGAGGTGACTTGGACATCTAGATCTGTGGCTCTAACGTTTGGAGACACAGCTCCGACATCTGCCCAGGTGACATCTGAAGAGGTATCCCTGAGTCCTGGGGAGGCGGCTCTTACATCAGGAACCGTGGCTCCAAAGTCAGGAAGGGTGACGCCAGCGTCCGGAGGGGTGCCCGTGCTGTCTAAGGGCAGGTTTACGACCCTGTTCCCCTGCAGCCCTGCCTCCAGCCCTGCCAGAAGAGGCTCCACAGCCACGGTTGAGCCATCGGGTGCCAGCACCACCCCGCATTCCTTCCCGTCCCACACACCATGTCTCGCCACCTCCATGGTCAGGCCTTGAAGCTCTGGGCTCAGTGAAGGAGGATCCAGCATGGTGGTCTTGAGACTCTGCTCCTCCAGCAAGAAGTGTTGGAGAGGGTTGTGGGCACAAGAGTCCTGGGCTGACAGCAGCCATGAAGAGGCAGTGGGGCCAGCCTCGGTGGCTGGTGCCTTCTGCTCGAGCTCAGCCAGTGCCTGGATGACAGAGTCCATGAGCAGGGGCAGGGTCGCTGAAGGAGGAGGGATGGTATTAGCCCAGCAGCCCAGCACCACCTGTTACTGAGCCTCCCCCTGCCGTTTCTACATCTTCTCAATGCCCCCTGCCTTCGTTGGACAATCTTATGATGTCTGACATTGTCCTTGTGTAGGTGAGGAAACTGAGGCACAGACAACAAGTTAAGGAGCTTAGACTATCAGCGAGCACTGGGGAGCCATGGCAGGTTCATGAGCAGGGGAGATACATGGCCAGGTTGGAATTCTGATTGCTCCTTTGGGTGCTGTGTGGAGAATAGATTTTGGGGGGACCAGAGTAGAGAAGGGGAGAGAGTTTGGAGGTAAGCAATGAAGGTGGCTGAAGCCAGGATGGTGACGCTGTGATGGACAAGAGTGGGCAGAGTCTCCAGATATTCTGAGGGAAAGATGGACCGTTTTTCATGATGGATTGGAGTTTGGGGAATTTTAGAGGGAAAGGTGTCTCAAAGGATGTCCAGGGGAGGGTGGGCCTGTGCCTTGTGGGAGAAATGTCTATGGCTGAACTTGGAACTTAGAAGTCTGGGACTCAGAGCTGGGGTGGGTTGTTGAATAATTAAACCTTTACTATGTGCCAGGCACCATTCTAGGTGACTTATATAACAACCCAGTTAATCTTCACAAGGACCCTATGAACGTGGAGAGGTTAAATTATCTACCTAAGATCACATAGCTAGGAAGTGGCAGAGGCAGGATTTGAACACAGGAAGTCTTAATCCTTACACTCTGCTGACTGCTGGAATTCAGGTTCTTCTCCAGACAGTTCACTCAGTGATTCCTCTCTAGCTTTGTTCTTCTTTCTGCCTAAAATGTCCTTTCCTGCTTCACCACCAAGTAAAATTCTTCTTCCTGTCCTAGATCTATGTCCCCTCCTGCAGGAAGCCTTCCTGATTTTTGCTCTTTTGGCCCCAGTTTCTTCCCCCAGCCCTTGCCCTGATCCTATGGGGCTGGGAGCATCTGTGTTCCCAGACTGGAGGTTCCTTGAGACTGGGGCCTCCTGGATCTAGCCTCACCCTGTACAGGGCTGGACACAGAGGGGCAGCAGTATACTTCTGCTGAAATAAGAGTCCTGGCCTCAGGCCTCTGCCTTTTGACCTACCTGTGCCTGGCTCCGGCTGCAGCAGCAATCCGTACAGGATCCATAGGATAGCCTGGACCACCATTGTGGGCTTCCAGTTTCCAGGGGAAGTATCCAGTTTACCTCAGTGGAGACTTTGGCAGAGCTGGAAGGAGACAAGCATGGAGAACTGAGAGTGCCTTTGGCTACTGTCAAAGTCCAGCGGTGAATGACACGGCTGCCACTTGCAGAGCTGTGGGCGGGAGGCAGTGGTGGCGTGGGTACAGAGTGCCCTGGCTCAACGTCATCTGGGTCTCAGGGGCTTCCCCCATCCTATCCTGTTCCTCCCAGGGTGAGGTCAATGGTCAGTAAGCCAAGCGCATTGCAGGAGTGGCCTGGAAACTAGGTAGCTCAGATTCCAGCAAACTCTGCCCATTCCCCAGGAGTGGTAAACTGAGGCTAATGCAGCAATCCACCCTTCCTATGGTGATCGTTCTGTAGCTGCTTCTGGCCACCAGAGGGGACTCTCAGGTGCCTGCCCGACTGGTAAGACTGGCTGTGATGAGGGTGAGGAGAGAAGGAGAGGCCTGAACTCGGCGCTGCCTCTGCTTTCTTTGATGCCAGCACTTTAGCCTCAGGCAGAGGATGAGTGCAGGGGCCGAGGATTGTTTTTGTTGAAGTAGCGTAGGGGGACCTGAAGATGTCATCTCTCATCTCATTCCAGCTCCGGATCCCAAGCTACCAGAGGTAGCTGAGAGCAGGAATTGGGTTGGGGTGTTTGGGACCCTGGCTTTGTCCCCGGAGCGGACTTCTGGGCTCACCTGGGTTGGCAGTGAGGGGTCCTCCCTCTTCCTCTGGTGCCTGTGGCCAAGTCCTGCTGAAGAGAGCCCTCCTCCTCTTTATCCAGCATCGGGTGGGATGGGCTCATCATGGCTGGGGCTGCCGTGTAAATTACTTCACTGTTGGCCTCCCATCTCGAAACTAGCCTGGGGAATTTCCAGGAGACCCACCGGGCTGGGCACTCAGCACAGGGCGGGCCTTGGGCGGGCCTGGGAGTGCCCAGGCTAAGCCAGGCCTGGGATTCCCCAGGGGACCTACTTAGATATTGAGTGTCCTCTTTCTGGGCACTCAGCATGGCCTAGCACAAAGCTGGACACACAGTAGGGGCTCACAGAGTTAGATGCTAAGAGAGGAGGATGAATAGAGGCTGCTCCCCAGGAGATTCTGAGGAAACCTCCTCCTCCATGTCCCAGTTTCTGAGGATTTGGGGTCAGGGGCTCTGCCTGATAGAACCACGTGGAAGATGTGGGCTGTGTGTCCATCCGGTGCAGGACTAGCGTGAGGAGAGTGAGGGTGTAAACTTTAAGGTGGTGCCTAAAATCTCAGCATCAAGATAAATAATATTCTAGCACAATGCTTTAAAAGACTAAAAGAAATGCAAAAAAAATCCATGATGAACAAAATATCAACATTTTAATAAAGACAGGGTCAGGGGCAGTGCTGTGCTTAGACATCTTGCAGCCAGAAGTGAAAGGAAAAATCAGGAATTCTGATCCTGTCTTTGTGCCTCCCTTGCCTTAACTTCATCCAGGCCCTACATCCACCAGGGGGTAGCCCCCAGGATGTTGCGGGGTAACTGTCACGTGAGATCCTCACCTGATGTCTGCTTGGTCTGGGAATGACCCTGATGCGGCATCATGGACCTTGGGTTTGTCCCTCTGATTCTCCCACTGATTGTGGCTGTGGAGAGACCCTTACAATTTTATTTAACTGCCAATTTATGCTCATTTTACCCAGCAGGAGGGTGAGCTGAGAGATGTTAAGTAACTTGTGCAAGGTCACATAGCTAGAACCTGGGGAAGGCTCCAAGCCCAGTGCATGTTTTCACTATCCTGTGGCTAGGTCAGGGTCAGAGTAATTATGACTCTTCATGCTGGGCAAGTGTTTGCAGACTGGCTACAGAGCAACTTCACACCCAGTAATTCTTGGGCCAGCCAGATGGGCAGCCTTGATACCCGTTTAAAGCCTGAAGTTTGTGGTAGGAGCTGGGTTGTATTGGAGTCAGGGACCTGTCATGGCCAGCCAACATTTCCCTCAGGGTCTATCTGGGATTTGTGACCTTCTTGGGTAGGACCCTTCCTTCAGGAAGGCTCCTTGATTACCCCTGCCTCCCCACTTCTCCCATTCTGGCTCCGTAGCCCAGGATTCCTACCTTTGACCCAGACCTGTCCATACAAGGTCTAGAGTTTCTCTGTCTGGTTCCATCTCCCCCAGACTAGGAGATGTTGAATTCTCTTGGGATGTCCAGAAATGCCCACCACAGGTCAGGGACCAGATGGGTAGCAGGGAGTGACTGTTGAGTACACCATAGACCTGATTGAGGATGTGGGGTCAATTTGAGGTTAGGCTCTGAAACACACACATGCAGACACCCACACACCAATGCACCTGGTCTTGGCTGGGCCTGGGAGGCAGCACAAAGGCTGGGATTCCCATGATGAGTCATTCCCCGCCCCTGCTTCCCTCCCACTTCATGAGGCCCACTGCCAGGATATGCCAAGGCCCCTCCAGGCTGCAGACAGACCAGGAGTCTCATAAGAGTACCCAGGGCCTGGGGTCATCTCTAATGGAGGTAGCATTGGCACAGAGAGACAGAACCCTGGGCTTTGGATCTGAAGTGAACCTGGGATCGAGGCCAGAGGCCAGAGGAAAAGGAACTTGGGGCGGGGCAGGGCTGGGCTTGGGGCCAAGATCAGAGTTAATAACATTCATTTTGGTAACAGTAATGATAATAATAATGAAGACCCTGATAATAATAATAAAAACTTGTGTGCAGGTCTCTGAGATAAGATTTTATATGCCTACATTTTTTTTAAATTTAATTTTTTAAATTGAAATATAGTTGATTTACAATGTCGTGCCAATCTCTGCTGTACAGCAAAGTGACTCAGTTATACACATAGAGACATTCTTTTTTTTTTTTGACCACACCTTATGGCATGTGGGATCCTATTTCCCTGACCAGGGATTGAACCTGTACACCCTGCAGTGGTAGTGCGGAGTCTTAACCACTGGAACGCCAGGGAAGTCCTGAGACGTTCTTTTTTAAAATATTCTTTTCCATTATGATTTATCACAGGATACTGAATATAGTTCCCAGTGCTATACAGTAGGACCTTGTTTATTCATCCTATATATAACAGTTTACATTTGCTAATCCCAAACTCCCAGTCCTCCCCTCCCCCACCCCCATCCCCCTTGGCAACCACAAGTCTGTTCCCTATGTCTGTGAGTCTGTTTCTGTTTTGTAGATAGGTTATTTGTGCCATATTTTAGATTCCACATATAAGTGATATTATATGGTATTTGTCTTTCTCTGACTTACTTCACTTAGTATGATAATCTCTAGTCATATCCATGTTGCTGCAAATGGATTATTTCATTCCTTTTTATGACTGAGTAGTATTCCATTGTATATATGTACCACTTCTTCTTTATCAGTTCATCTGTCAATGGACATTTAGGTTTTTTCCATGTTTTGTATATGCCTACATTTTAAAATTCAGCTCTGGGTTTTGTGAAGAGATGTAATATTCCATTGTATGTATGTGCCACATTGAAGAGATGTTTTAAAGCAAGACTGGGCAAACCACAGCCTATGGATTGACTATCTGTTTTGTAAACAATATTTTTTGTTTTTTTTTCAAGGTGAAATTCACCTAACATAAAGTGATGTTTTTTATTATTTTTAAAATTTTTCACACCTTTATTGGAGTATAATTGCTTTACAATGTTGTGTTAGTTTCTGCTGTACAACGAAATGAATCAGCTATATGTATACATATATCCCCATATCCCCTCACTCTTGAGCCTCCCTCCCACCCTCCCTATCCCACCCCTCTAGGTGGTCACAAAGCCCCGAGGTGATCTCCCTGTGCTATGCAGCAGCTTCCCACTAGCTATTTTACATTTGGTAGTGTATATCTGTCAATGCTACCCTCTCACTTCCTCCCAGCTTCCCCTTCCCACACTGTGTCCTCAAGTCCATTCTCTACATCTGCGTCTTTATTCCTGCCCTGTCACTAGGTTCACCAGTACCGCTTTTTAAAATTCCATATATGTGTGTTAGCAAACGGTATTTGTTTTTCTCTTTCTGACTTACTTCACTCTGTATGACAGACTCTAGGTCCATCCACCTCACTACAAATAACTCAGTTTCATTCTTTTTTTTTTGGCAGTACGCGGGCCTCTCACTGCTGTGGCCTCTCCCGTTGCGGAGCACAGGCTCCAGACGCGCAGGCTCAGCGGCCATGGCTCACGGGCCCAGCTGCTCTGTGACATGTGGGATCTTCCCGGACCGGGGCATGAATCCGTGTCCCCTGCATTGGCAGGCGGAATCTCAACCACTACGCCACCAGGGAAGCCCAGTTTCATTCTTTTTTATGGCTGAGTAATATTCCATTGTATATATGTGCCACATAGAAGAGATGTTTTAAAGCAAGACCGGGCAAACCACAGCCTATGGATGGACTATCTGTTTTGTAAACAATTTTTTTTTGTTTTTTGTTTCAAGGTGAAATCCACCTAACATAAAGTGAACCATTTAAAAGTGTACAATTCTGTGGCATTTAGTACATTTACAATTTTGTACAACCATCACCTATATCTAATCTAGTTCCAAAATTTTCATCACCCCAAAATAAAACCCTGTTAAGCAGTTACCCATTAAGCAGTTACTTTCTGTCATCCACCAGCCCCTGGCAATTGCCAGTCTGCTTTCTGTCTCTGTGGATTTACCTATTCTGGTCATTTCATGTAAATGGAATCAAACAATATGTGACTTTCTGTGTCTGGCTTTTTTTTCATTGAGCATAAAGTTTTCAGGTTTCATTCATATTGTAGCATGAATCAATGCATTTTATTATGAATCGTTCCTTTATATGGCTGAATAATAGTCCATTCTATGGATGTAGCACAGTTTGTTTATGTAAAATGAAAGTTTATCGGAACACATCCTCTCCCATTTGTCTACATATTGTCTATGATTATTTTCATGCTCTAATGGCAGAGTTGAGTCATTGTGATGGAGACCATTTGTCCTGAAAAGTTGAAAATACTTACTCTGTGCATCCCCCACCTCCAGCTTTATTGAGATATGATTGACATATAACATTGTATAAGTTTAAGGTGTGCAACGTGATGATTTGTTATATGAATGTATTGCAAAATGATTACCACAATAAGGGTAGTTAACACATCCATCGCCTTACTTCACATATTTATTTTTTGTGTGTCTGTGGTGAGAACTTTAAGGTGTACTCCCTTAGCAACTTTGAAGTATACAAAATTGTTGACTATAGTCACCATGCTGTATGATAGGTTCTCAGAACTTATTTATCTTATAACTAGAAGTCTGTACCCTTTGACCAACATCTCCCCATTTCCCCCATCCCCAGCCCTTGGCAACCACTGTTCTACTCTGTTTCTATATGTTTATTTTTTTTTCTTTTTTAAATTCCACATGTAAGCGAGACCATACAGTATTTGTCTTTCTCTGCCTGACTTATTTGACATAGCATAATGCCATCAACTTCCATTCAGGTTGTTGCGAATGGCACGACTTCCTTATTTTTTAATGGCTGAATTGTATATTTATTTATATTTATATCTATCTATCTATCTGTCTATCCATATCACCTTTTCTTTATCCATTGAGAGGCACTTAGGTTGTTTCCCTGTCTTGGCTATTGTAAATAATGCATCAATGAACATGGGGTGCAGATACCTTTCTGGGTAGTGGTTTCATTTCATTTGGATTCATGTGGCCTTTAAATAAAGTTTGCTGACCCCTGCTGAGCCATCCCACCCAGATTCCTATTCTCACACTGTTTCTTACTAGCTAGAGAAAGAGCCTTAGTCTTGAGCCCTCATTTTGTCCATCTCTGAAATGGGATAATAGTACCAAACTCATAGGGGTTTTGTGAGAGTTAAACAAGGAGATACATGCAAAATGTTTAGGACCATGCCAGCGTGTGGAAAGCATTCAATAAGCAGAGTCATTTCTGCTCATCCACCTGACTGCCCCAGCCTCCCCAGCAGAGGGTCAGCCCACAGGATAATCTGTTATGGCCAGACTCCATGTCCTGGATGAGTCCAGACTCACAGTCATTTATTATTTCTGCATCTGGGGTACTAGTCCAAGTCAAGTCTTCCCTACTGGCCCCAGTCCCCCACAATACACACATATCATCTCAGAATAACATAACAACAGTACCTTAAACAATGTGATTGTTGAAAATCCATTTAAGACGTTTTTTTCTGTTTTTTTTTTTTTGTCTTTTGGGTATACCCCATTGGGAACACGCCATCAAATTATTGTCCCACAATTGTCTCTTGAAATAGTTTCATTTTGTAGTTTTGCCCCTAGCCTGAAGCTTTTGATTTTTAGGAAATTTCTTTTGGAGGACAGAAAGTTTTTATTTTTTTTAAAACCGTAACAACAATAAAAACAACACCTCATGATAAGATTGTGCATTATAATTATGTGACTAGAAAAAATGTGGGATTAGAAAACATCTCAAATAACAGGATTTATATTATTATAATAACTGTTATTATTATTGAAAAATTCACCTCACTATTCCACCACCCCCATTTAAAAATATCTCTGAATATTGTACTATAACAAATGCAACTTAGACTAACTGGGTCATTCAAATAAGGTAATGCCACTTTACCTTTTTTTTATTGGGGTTGAATATACATAACATAGATTTTACAGTTTTAACCATCTTTAAGTGTACAGTTCAGTGGCATTAAGTACATTCACATTGTTGTACAACCATCACCACCACATCTATCTCCAGAAATTTTTCATATTCCCCAACCGAAATTCAGTCCTCGTTAAACACTAACTCCCCATTCCAGTTTCCCCCAGTCCTTGGCACTCACCATTCTATTTTCTTTCCCTATGAATTTGACTGCTCTAGGGACCTCATATAAGTGGAATCATATAATATTTGTCTTTTGTGACGGGCTTATTTCACTTAGCAAAGTGTCTTTAAGGTTCATCACTGTTGTAGCATGTGCCACCATTTCCTTCCATTTTAAGGCTGAATAATATTCCATTGTATGGATACACTACACTTGGTTTATCCATTCATCTGTTGATGGACATTTGGGTTGTTTCCACTTATGACTATTGTGAATAGTTCTGCTATGAACATGGGTGTACAAATATCTATTTAAGTTCCTGCTTTCACTTCTTTTGAGTATACACCTAGAAGTGGAATTGCTGGGTCATGTGGTAATTGTATGTTTACTTTTTTGAGGAACTCCCATACTGTTTTCCATAGTGGCTGCACCATTTTACATTCTACCAACAGTGCACAGGGTTCCAAGTTCTCCACATCCTCACCAACATTTGTTATTTTCTTTTTTTTTTTTTGCGTAAGCGGGCCTCTCACTGCTGTGACCTCTCCCGTTGCGGAGCACAGGCTCCGGACGCGCAGGCTCAGTGGCCATGGCTCACGGACCCAGCCGCTCCGCGGCATGTGGGTCTTCCTAGACCAGGGTACGAAACCGTGTCTCCTGCATTGGCAGGTAGACTCTCAACCACTGCGCCACCAGGGAAGCCCTGTTATTTTCATTTTTTATATTAGCTATCTTAATGGGTGTGAAGTGAGGAAATTATTTATTAAATCTAATATTATTTTAGAATTATGTAAATACTTAAATGGTTCCAAAGTCAAATCTACAGAATAAGATATATAGAGAGATATCTAGCTTCTATTCCAGTACCCTCCATCATGTTCTTTCCCTTCCTCTCAGATAGCAATTTACAATTTTTTTCATGGTTTACTCTCTCTCTCCCTCTCTCTCTCTCCATGTGTATATATATATATATATATATATATATATATATATATATATATATATACACACACACATATATGTGTATATATATATATATGTATATAGATAGATAGATAGATAGATTCCATTTTGCTGTTTTTCCATTTAACACTGTTTCCTGGAGATCTTTCCACACTGATATACGGAGCTCTTCCTCATTCCTTTTTACAGCTACATAGTACTCCATCATGTGGCTGTGCCACAATTTGTTTATTCGACCATGCCCTACTGTTGGACATATGGACATTTCCAGTCTTTTGACAGTTTAAATGGTGCTGCTATGAATAACCTTGTTCATTCATCTTTTCTTATTTTTGCAAGAAAACCATTGGGATATATTCCTCTAAGTGGATAAATACCTATATAATTTTGCCAGATATTTACTAATTTCCCCTCTCCAGGGCTCATATCACTTTGCATTTTCCCTAGTAAAGTCTGTGAGTGTGTAAAGTACAAACTTTTTCATTCAACCCAGTGGACTCCTATACATACTTCAAAACCCATCCCCAGTATCCAGGAAGCCTTCCCTTCTCCTCAGGCTTTCTCTTCTTGCCTTTCCCAGCTCCAGAGTCCTTTCTCTGGTTCAGCCCTGACACCAAGAGTCTGTGAGTGTCTATGTCGAACGCCATACTCTCCAGACTAGGAGCTCCTTGAGTGCTGGCTCCAGGGATGAGTCTTCTTGGGGCATTCAGCCCAGGACTGGGAACAGAGAGGTGACAATAACAAAGGTTTTCTGCCTGGACAAAGGACAGCCCCTTAGCTCTGGGTCTCCCTGGCTTGGTTCTCCTGGGCCAGAGGAAAAGAACCAGGTCAAGCTAGCCAATATCCTGTGTTCTTCTGTTTGCCTTCTTGCTGAGTCACCTGTGCTTCCAGGGTCATGATCTCACTGTGGGTATCTATCACCTGCATGGCTCCCAGGCAGAGGAGTGGAAACTGCTTGAGGTCAGAGAGACCCCAGGTCCAATTCAGACTTGCCCACTCCCTGGGTGGAGCGCCTCCTCTCTCTGTGCCTTGATTTTTCTATCTCTAAAATGAGAATAATAATGTATCTATCTTATGCTTGTAGCAAATGTATGGGTGATATGAAATCACATCAACCTGCTTCCCACCATTTATATCTAATTTATTTATTATTGAGGTGAAATTCATGTACCATAATATTAATCATTTCAAAGTGAACATCAGTGGCATTTAGCACATTCACAATCTTGTATAACTATCATCTCTATCTAGTTCCAAAACGTTTTCATCACCCCAGACGGAAACCTCATACTGATTAAGTAATCACTCCCCGTTTCCTCTTCCTCGCTCCTCCCCAGCCTCTGGCAACCACCAATCTGCTTCCTGTCTCTAAGAATTACCTACTCTGGACATTTTATATACATACATTATGTGAATCATACATTATGTGAACTTTTGTGTCTGGCTTCTTCCACTCAGCGTAATGCTTTTTGAGTTTCATCCACGTTGTAGCGTGTGTCAGGGTTTCATTCCTTTTTATGGCTGAATAATATTCTAATCTATAGATATTTGATATTTTGTTTATCCAGTCATCATTTGATGGGCATTTTGGTTGTTTCCACTTTTGGCTACTGTGAATAGTGCTGTTAGGAACATGCCTGCACATGCACTTGTTTGAGTACAGTTTTCAATTCTTTTGGGTCTATATCTAGGAGTGGAATTACTGGGTCATGGGGTAACTCTACGTTTAACTTTTTGAGAAATCACCAAACCCCACCATTTATTTTTACACATTTGATATCTCTAATGCCTCCCAAAGCCAGTGAAGAGAGAATTCTAAGTCCCCATTTTGCAGCCAAGGAAACTGAGGCTGGGAGAGGTGGTGTCACACCATCCTGAGGTTAATAACCACAGAATAGTTCCCATTTGCTTAGTGGCCACTGGGAGCCAGACACTTCCTAAGGAGGGTCTTTGGTTTGGACCCCCATAGCCTCACCATCCCTGGAATCTGACAGATCTAGTTTAACTCCTAACTTGGGCAACTTATACTCTGAGCCTCCATCTCTCTTTATAATCTGAGTCCCAACCTTAATGTGAAAAATGAGTGTGGTAATGTAGGCAGACAATGGAGCATGTATGAAGCCTTTGATTTACAGATGAGTCACGCAAAAAAGTGGTCGACTCAGGCTCAAAGGGGTGAAGTAACTTGCCAAAAGTCGCATAGCAATTGGTAGCTAGATCCAGCCTGCAAGCATTTTTGAGGTTTCCTGAAGTTTAACCCCTTTGGAAGCTAGTGAGGTGAGGTCCATAAGGCAGGTCCTCTTGTGGGGAGGCGTTTGCTGCTGCGTTGCTTTGTTCTTTGGGGAGCTGACCTTTGACAACACAGAATCTTGCTGAATCAGCCTAAGATGGCCTGCGGTCAAGAACAACAACAGATTCCCTGGCAGAGGTCAACTTTGCCGCAAACTGTTCACTCCCTTCCTGCTCTACAGTTTATATCAGCACAGCTGAAGGCAGGGTGACTTCTGGGGCCCCAAACAGGCATGGACCAGGCACCTCCTTGCCTCTAGGCATTGGCTCCTGCAGGTCCCTCTGCCTTGAGGCACCCACCCCGCTTCCCTCTCATTTCTGCCTTGCATACACTAGAATCTTCACAATTGACTTCTTCCCCCACCTCTGATCTCCTCTCCTAGTGCGTTTCCTGCTCCAGCCCACTGGCCTCTTGCTCCGTGAGGATGCCACCCTCACTCAGTCCCAGGGCATTTGCACTTGCTGTTCACTTTGCTTGGAACAGTCTTCTTCATATCTTCCTATCATTCAGGGATCATTCAAACATAACTTCCTCCTAGAGGCCTAGCTCTGACCACCTTATCTAAACTAGGTTCCCAGTCCTTCCCTGCAAGAACATCCTATTTACTAAGATCCTTACCAGACATTATCTTATTCATTTGTTTAATTACTGCTGCCTTCCCCACTTGGATGGAAACTCCAGGAGGGCAGGGACCTGTGCTGCTCAGTGCTGCATCCTCAGGGCTGAGACCAGTGCCTGGCACACAGCATTCAGGTGTTCAATAAACATCTGTCAACTGAGTGACCACTTGGCTCTTCATTATAAATATGAATTTTCTTTCCTCCTAAATTGGGTGATGAGTGTGAAGGCTTTTTTTCACACTGGGCATCCAAGTCCCAGAACTCTCAGATGGGTCACAGGAATTAATATCCTGACTCTGTTTTCACCACCAGGCAGTGTTACCTTGGGCAAGTCACTGGCCCTCTGTGGGGCTCCAATTTGTAAAACAAAGTCCTTAATCCCCTTTTTTTGTCAAAATCTGGTGAAAGCTGTCGCTCTCAGTCTCCACTGAAAAAATGAATTCATGATTTGGTACTTGATATTAAGGGATTTAATGATTTCCCCCAAAGTCCAATTCTGGGTTTCCTCTCCAGATAATCAGTATTAAAATTGATTTGTTCATGGACTCAGTTGGTCAGCAGTTATTCAAATGGCAGCAATAGTCTGTGCCCAGTCTCATGCTGGGAGATTCTGGGGTCCCAAAAGACCTAGTCCCAGGCTAGCTGGGAGGGTCCACAGTGGGAGCTTGAGTACAGCATGGGAGAGGAGCACAGAAAGGCTCCTGGAGGAGGGGCTGCTGCAGCTGGGTTTTGAAGGATGAATAGGAGTTTGTCTGGCAGGAAAGGGTATTCTAGTAGAGGCAACAGCTTTTGGGGATTTGAGGGAGAGAGGAGAAATATTAACACATATGTATACAGCATATAAGGGAGAATCCACTTTTCAGGTTGGAGTCTCGGGACCACCCCAACAGGGAAGGAGATGACTGCCCTCGTTTTACAGTAGAGAAGAATGAGACACAGAGATGCTAAGAAGAGCACTCCAGTCCACAGAGCTGGCAACTGGCAGAGCCAGGCCTACTGCGGGCTTCACCTAAAGGGGCATTCTTATTTATTGAGGGACAAGAAGGTTGGTTCTGACAGGCTGAGGTGGGGAGGGGGCGGGCTGAGCCAGATTAGCTGAGGGACAGGAAGGTGGAAGTAATTGGTTAGTTGGAGAGACAGGAAGAGTCTAATTGGCTGAGAAGTAGGCTATGGGAGTCTGACTGGTTGAGGATTAGGTGAGTAGTTTAATTAGCCAAGGGGCAGGAAGGTGGAGTCTGGTTGTCTGAGAAGCAGGAGAGTGTCTGATTGGCTGAAGAGAGGGAGGGCAGAGTCTGACTGGCTGAGGGCTAGGAGTGAGGGGGGGGAAGGGGGCGGAGTCTAATTGGATGAGAAACAGGAGATAGGAGTTTGTTCAGCTGAGGGATAGGAGAGCATTTAATTGTCTAAGGTGTGGGAGGAGAGAGTCTGATTGGCTTAAGGGAGGTAGAATGAAGTATCCGCGGATGTCAGTGGTATCGTTTACCCTCTATTTCACATATACTGTGTCCCTGGGCCCTGATGCAGGGAGGTGGAAATTAATCCTCCCGGAACTATGGGGAAATGGAGACAGGTGTTTGCAGAGGAAGGGTGGGGGCTGGGTCACACTAGACAAAGGCCAGAAAGGACACCTTGTTCTTTACTGCTCATTTCGCCTTCTCCACAGTAACTAGGTCACTAAGATTCTGCCCAGGTGGGAGATGAGTCACCCCTGAGAGGGAACAGAATTCTAGGCAGAAGGAACAGCAGTGCAAAGGCTTTGAGTTGGGAGAGATGGCCTTGGTTGGTTTGGAAAAAATGGTGTCAAGTGGCTGGCTACTGTGAATAATGCTGGTATAAGCATCTGTGTTCATGTATGTGTTTGAGTCCCTGTTTTCAGGTTTTTTGGGTATATACTTAGGAGTGGAAATTAGAGAGTTCATATGGTAATTCTATTCCTCAAAAAAGGAACCACCATTGGGATTGACATATATACACTAATATGTAAAAAATGGATAACTAATGAGAACCTGCTGTACAAAAAAAAAAAAAAAAAAAGGAATCACCACACTGTTTTTCCATGGTGGCTGTACCATTTTACATCCCCATCAAGAGTATACGAGGGGATTTCTCTTCTTTTCATCTCTGCCCCTTAAAGTCTGCTGTGAGTACCAGACGGCTTCACAGGCGAATTCTATCAAAATTTAGAGAAGAGCTAACACCTATCCTTCTCAAACTCTTCCAAAATATAGCAGAGGGAGGAACCCTCCCAAACTCATTCTACGAGGCCACCATCACCCTGATACCAAAACCAGACAAAGATGTCACAAAAAAAGAAAACTACAGGCCAATATCACTGATGAACATAGATGCAAAATCCTCCACAAAATACTAGCAAACAGAATCCAACAGCACATTAAAAGGATCCTACACCATGATCAAGTGGGATTTATTCCATGAATGCAAGGATTCTTCAATATACGCAAATCAATCAACGTGCTACACCATATTAATAAATTGAAGGAGAAAAACCATATGATCATCTCAATAGATGCAGAGAAAGCTTTTGACAAAATTCAACACTCATTTGTGATAAAAACCCTCCAGAAAGTAGGCATAGAGGGAACTTTCCTCAAAATAATAAAGGCCATATATGACTAACCCACAGCCAACATCGTCCTCAATGGTGAAAAACTGAAACCATTTCCACTAAGATCAGGAACAAGACAAGGTTGCCCACTCTCACCACTCTTATTCAACATAGTTTTGGAAGTTTTAACCACAGCAATCAGAGAAGAAAAAGAAATAAAAGGAATCCAAACCGGAAAAGAAGTAGTAAAGCTGTCACTGTTTGCAGATGACATGATACTATACATAGAGAATCCTAAAGATGCTACCAGAAAACTACTAGAGCTAATCAATGAATTTGGTAAAGTAGCAGGATACAAAATTAATGACAGAAATCTCTTGAATTCCTACACACTAATGATGAAAAATCTGAAAGAGAAATTAAGGAAACACTCCCATTTACCATTGCAACAAAACGAATAAAATGCCTAGGAATAAACCTACCTAAGGAGACGAAAGACCTGTATGCAGAAAACTGACACTGATGAAAGAAACTAAAGATGATATGCACAGATGGAGAGATACACAATGTTCTTGGATTGGAAGAATCAACATTGTGAAAATGACTATACTACCCAAAGCAATCTACAGATTCAATGCAATCCCTATCAAACTACCAATAGCATTTTTCACAGAACTACAACAAAATATTTCACAATTTGTATGGAAACCCAAAAGACCCTGAATAGCCAAAGCAATCTTGAGAAAGAAAAACGGAGCTGGAGGAATCAGGCTCCTGGACTTCCGACAATACTATAAAGCTACAGTAATCAAGACAGTATGGTACTGGCACAAAAACAGAAAGATAGATCAATGGAACAGGATAGAAAGCCCAGAGATAAACCCATGCATATATGGTCACCTTATCTTTGATAAAGGAAGCAAGAATATACAATGGAGAAAAGACAACCTCTTCAATAAGTGGTGCTGGGAAAACTGGACAGCTACATGTAAAAGAATGAGATTAGAACACTCCCTAACACCATACACAAAAATAAACTCAGAATGGATTAAAGACCTAAATGTAAGGCCAGACACTATCAAACTCCTAGAGGAAAACATAGGCAGAACACTCTATGACATAAATCACAGCAAGATCCTTTTTGACCCACCTCCTAGAGAAATGGAAATAAAAACAAAAATAAACAAATGGGACCTAATGAAACTTCAAAGCTTTTGCACAGCAAAGGAAACCATAAACAAGACCAAAAGACAACCCTCAGAATAGGAGAAAATATTTGCACATGAAGCAACTGACAAAGGATTCATCTCTACAATATACAAGCAGCTCATGCAGTTCAATATCAAAAAAGCAAACAACTCAATCCAAAAATGGGCAGAAGACCTAAACAGACATTTCTCCAAAGAAGATGTACAGATGGCCAAGAAACACATGAAAAGCTGCTCAACATTACTAATATTAGAGAAATGCAAATCAAAACTACAGTGAGGTGTCACCTCACACCAGTTAGAATGGCCATCACCAGAAAATCTAGAAACAACAAATGCTGGAGAGGGTGTGGAGAAAAGGGAACCCTCTTGCACTGTTGGTTGGAATGTAAATTGATACAGCCACCATGGAGAAGAGTATGGAGGTTCCTTAAAAAACTAAAAATAGGACTACCATACGACCCAGCACTCCCACTATATACCCTGAGAAAACCATAATTCAAAAAGAGTCATATACCACATTGTTCATTGCAGCTCTATTTACAATAGCCAGGACATGGAAGCAACCTAAGTGTCCATCGACAGATGAATGGATAAAGAAGATGTGGCACATATATACAATGGAATATTACTCAGCCACAAAAAGAAATGAAATTGAGTTATTTATAGTGAGGTGGATGGACATAGAGTCTGTCATACAGAGTGAAGTAAGTCAGAAGGAGAAAAACAAATACCGTATGCTAACACATATATATGGAATCCAAAAAAAAAAAAAAAAGGTTCTGAAGAACCTAGGGGTAGGACCGGAATAAAGACGCAGACGTAGAGAATGGACTTGAGGACATGGGGAGGGGAAGGGTAAGCTGGAATGAAGTGAGAGAGTGGCATGGACATATAGGCACTACCAAATGTAAAACAGATAGCTAGTGGGAAGCAGCCGCATAGCACAGGGAGATCAGCTCAGTGCTTTGTGACCACCTAGTGGGGTGGGATAGGGAGGATGTCCCTCTCCACGCCCATGCAAGTGGGAGGAGATATAGGGATATATTTACATGTATAGCTGATTCAGTTTGTTATACAGCAGAAGCTAGCATGCCATTGTAAAGCAATTATACTCCAATAAAGATGTTAAAAAAAAAAAGTCTTATGTGAGCTTCTGGAGCCCCAGGAAAAGCCCTTCCCAGCACCCATGCCATGCTCCACCTTTACCCACTTCCAGATGTCTTTTTGGTACCATCTCCCTGGTCTGGCCACTGCCTCCATTTCCTCCCCTCCCACTCTGACCTTAGTCTATTGAGCCAGGCTAAAGACTCTGGTGAATTGGTAACCACACAGTTCTGTCTCTTGCTACGGCCTGAGCTCCATGACCTCTGGCACAGCTGATGGAACTTATTACCATGCTTCCTCAGCCCCCCCAGATGTGACCCATCTCCACCTCCAGACCCATGCCTCTGCCTGTCCTCTTTCTAAGTGCAGTTGTGATCAACACTTCTGCTTTCCCATCCTCTTCTCAGTCCAACTCCTGGAATAACATCACTGACTCACTCTGCTGGCATCCACTGTCTTCCCAGTACAGGTGACTCACAGATGCACTTCTCCTGATGGGCCTAGCTGCCTCCTGGGTGTCTCCCTGAATGGCCCACAGGCCTTTTAGACTCAAGGTAACCCAGAGTTTCTCAACTGTGGCACTGCTGACATTTGTGGCTGGATCATTCTCTGTGGTGGAGGCTGTCCTGTGCATTGTAGGATGTTGAGCAACATTCCTGGCCTCCACCCAAAAGACCCCTGTAGCATCTCTCACTCCACAGGGTGACAATCAAAAGTAACTTGAGACATTGCCAAATGTCCTCTGAAGGGACAGTCTGCCCCAGCTGAGAACTGCTGGGAGAGCCCAAATCAAACCACAAACTTGAAGTGTTGTCGTTTGTCCAGCCCATGCTCTGCGCCAAGCATGGGGCTGAGCGCACTGCAAACACCATCTCATCTTGTGGTCATCTCCCCCGTTTTATCTGTCAGGAATGGAGGCCTACAGGGGTCACATGACTTGCCCAAGGTCGCGTGGCCAGGAAGTGTTTCCCCATCCCCGGGCCCCTCAACTTGCTCCTCCTTCCTTTTCTCCATCTCTCTAAAGGCAAAGAAGCTGGGCTGACACCCTCTCTTCTCCTCCTCGGTTCTCTCGAAACACACATCCAGCTAGTCACCCATGTGGACATCCTCCACAACCCTAAAAACTAAATAAGCTCCAATGTGCTTTAAAACAACCAACCGGGAATTCCCTGGTGGTCCAGTGGTGAGGACTCTGCGCTCTCACTGCTGAGGGCCTGGGTTCAATCCCTGGTTGGGGAAGTAAAATTCCACAAGCCAAAAAACAAGTCAACCAACAGGGGTCTTCTTCCCCGCTCAAGCACTGTCCATGGCTCCCCACTGCTCCCCAGGTCAACCCTCAGCCACTGGGATTGGCCTTCAAGGTCCTGCACCCCTCCAGCCTCTTTGTCTCTCACATCCCGAGGCCAGAGAAAGCCACCCGCCCAGCCACACCCTCTGGTTTCTCTGTGCTCGAGCCCTACTCCCTTTCCTGCACCTGTTGAAATCCAACCTCTCCCTGCCGTCCCAGCTCAGATGTCACATCCCTCATGTTGCCTTTCTTGGCCTCCCTTCTGTCTCCTCCAAAGCAGCAAAGTTTCAATTATTTGTATCTCCTCTTCTTCACCTTGAAACACTGTCCCCTCCCACCCTCACCGCCTAGTGAGAACTTCATGAAAATGAAGGATGAAGAAATCATCCAAGTCTACCACCTGCTGGGGCAAAGCGGGGCATCTTACACTTGTTCTAGAATTCCCTGCTTCAAGTTTTGAGCCCTCTGCTTCTTGTTTTCTGGAATTTGTATTTTTCCAAAACTCAAATTCAGAGATCTTCAGCCTCCTCCTCTGTTTTTATCTTAATCCAGACTGATCGTTTTTGATTCTGAAATTTCAGCCATTCACAATTACCTGTCACCACTTTTTGCCCTATGTACTTATTACCTTTCTATTACTTAATGAATAGTTTTCTCTTGGGGCTCTTCCTTTTAAGCCTTATTATTTTAAGCAAAATTTATAATGCTATTATTATATCCATGAGACTGTAGATTTGATGTTCAGGCCAAATATATATTTTTCTTCTACATATCCAAACGAATCTCTCATTTAATATAACTACATAAACCAGAAAATGAATAGAAAATGTTCCTCCACGTGCCATATACAATTACTGGGCTTGAGTTCGGGTTTTTTGTAGCAGAAGCCACCGGTTTTCTTTACTTGGCCCTGCAAAAAACCTTTCTCTGGTCTAAAATGAAATGAAATGAAATAAAATAACCAGGCTTAATAGCTAAAATAACCAGGCTTAATAGCTTAATAACCAGGCTTAATATCTAAAATAACTTGTATCAGCCTCTGGGAACCAGCCAGAGCATTTTCTGTAAGGTTCAGACTTGTAAAAATTCATTCATTCATTCAAAATTTATTCTTTTCTGGCTTTATTTAGGTATAATTGACAAATAAAAATTGTGTATATTCAAGATGTACAACATGATTCAACATTTATTCTTGTTATTCAGGTTTTAGCCAGTGACCTGATACCCAACCTCATACAGTAGAATCCCTTCTACCTCATGTCAAAACCCTTTGTTATATCCCTTCATTGATGGAAATATCTGTATCTATTTTCCCACTTGAATCTCAGTTCCATGAGGACAGGGATTTGGTCTGTTTTATTCTCTGCCATATTCCCAGCACCTAAAACAATGGTTGGAGCACAGTGGGTGCTCCATTGTTGCACAGACTAATTCTGAGCCAATCACTGCCCAGCTCAGGACCAGCTGATCCTGGGAGGGGGCACCCTCAGGGAGACTGGCTGTGTTGGGTCTTCGTTGCTGCGCACGGGGTCTCTCTAGTTGCAGCGAGCAGGGGCTACTCTTTGTTGTGGTTCGTGGGCTTCTCACTGCGGTGGCTTCTTCTGTTGTGGAGAACAGGCTCTAGGTGTGCAGGCTTCAGTAGCTGTGGTGCGCGGGCTCAGTAGCTGCGGCTTGTGGGCTTAGTTGCTCTGCAGCATGTGGGATCTTCCTGGACCAGGGATCGAACCCGTGTCCCCTGCATTGGCAGGCGGTTTCTTAACCACTGTGCTACCAGGGAAGTCCCTCTTGAACTTCTTTATGGTTTACGGCAGTTCTAACTCTGGAACTCATTGAGAGGGGAGTATTATCTTCTCAGAGCTTCAGGCTTCTCTAATTGACCTGGCCCTTGCCAGAACCTGGACAGTCATATCTCTCCTCAAGCCTGCATCCTGTGCCTCAGTTTTCCTAGATGGATCTGCACTAAAAGCTTGGGCCTCTGCTCTCCAGTGTTTTTCCTCTGCTTTGATGGATATTTTTGCGCATCTGGTATGTGCAAGGTCGTTTGCTTGGTCCTGGGGAGACGGTGGGGAGCTGGGGGCCAGCTGTGAGTTCTCCCAACCTGTCTGCCCACTTGCCCAGATCAGCAGCCCACTCACCAAACAGGGAATGGTATCTGCCTCACATTAGGGGGCAGGGCTGACTCTGGGCACATCTGGAGAAGATGGGCTGGCCAAGGAGAACCTGCTAGTTGGAGGGGTCAAGGTGGCTGGCAGGGGATGGGTGGGGTGGGAGGAGCAGAAAAAGTGTCTGTGGTGCATTTTTTTTTTTTTTTTGCAGTACGCGGGCCTCTCACTGCTGTGGCCTCTTTCGTTGCGGAGCAGAGGCTCCGGACGCACAGACTCAGCGGCCATGGCTCACGGGCCCAGCCGCTCCGCGGCATGTGGGATCTTCCTGGACCGGGGCACGAACCCGTGTCTCCTGCATCGGCAGGCGGACTCTCAACCACTGCACCACCAGGGAAGCCCTGCTTTTTTTTTTTTTTTAAATATTTATTTATTTATTTAGGCTGCACTGGGTCTTAGCTGTAGTACACAGGATATTAGTTGCTGCATGAGGGATCTTTAGTTGTGGCATGTGGACTTCTTAGTTGTGGCATGCATGCGGGGAGCTAGTTCCCCGACCAGGGATCGAACCCAGGCGCCCTGCATTGTGAGCACAGAGTCTTACCCACTGGACCACCAGGGAAGTCCCTGTGGTGCTTGTTGAAGCTGGAGGTCTTCCTGGAGGGAGAGGCTGGCTGCAGAGCTCCAGGCTGGTGCGTTGGACCCAAGATCCAGAGGGAGCAGAAGGGCTGGCTCCCAAGGTGGAGTCTGAAGATTTCTGGGGTCCCAGAGGAGGCTCTGGTGGCCCGTGGGGCACCAGGGATGCTGGCTTAGGGACCCCTGTCCCAGCTTGGGAGCAGGCCCTGAACTGGAGGCCCTGAGGGGTGCTGGTGTGGGAGGAGGGTGTAGAGAGTGGTCCAGAGGGGGATTTGGGTGCTAAAGGGAGTCAGGGTGGCAGGAACCCTGATGGTTGGGGCCTCTGGGTATCTTAAGTCTTTGTCTCTTTGCCTGTGTCTTTCTCTGTCTCTGTGTCTTTCTCTCCATCTCTCCACCTGTCACTCTCCAACTCATCCTCTGTTGTCTTTCCCTTTCTGTCCCTCTCCACGCCTCCATGTCTCTTGTATCTCGTTTTCTCCATCTCTGGAGGCCGCACCTCAGTCCCCGCCCAGAGGCTGTTGAGATCGGGGGCGTGACAGGGGCGGGCCTCTCCTTGTGGCCGGCTGGTCTGGGTTAAAGAGCTGGGCCGCCTGACGGCAAGTCAGAGCCGAGGTTTCGGTTCAGGCGGATCTGGTTCGAGGGAGGGAGGCCGAGACCCGCAGGGTGAGCGCGCGTGGGGTGGCGGACTGTAACCTGAGGGCGGCCTCAGCCCTGCGCGGTAACCCGAGGTGCACCAGCTCCGGGGCTGGTAGCGCGGGTACGAGGGTCTGCGCGCGGCGGCGGCGGGCGGGTGCACTGCTGGCCCCGGGAATCCCCAGGAACCAGGACGGGACTGCCTGTGAGGGACTCGTGTGTGTGTGTGTGTGTGTGTGTGTGTGTGTGTGTGTGTGTGTGTGTGTGTGTGTGTGTGTGTGTGTGTGTGTGTGTGTGTGCGTGTGTCCCCCCGACCGTCGCTGCATTTGTGTGAGGTTTCTTCTATGTGCGCCTCGGAGTCCTGGGTGTATCCTTCTCTCTGGGTGTCCATGGTGGGAAGGGCCTCAAGAAGACACCTCTCCGAATCAGGGCATCTTAGACGGATCCAAGCCCAGCCCTGTGACGCCTGCTTAATGCTGGCTGGGGTCACTGGGATTTCACCACTCCACATCGTCTTAAAGGGGAGGCAGTGCGCCCCACTGATGAACCTTAGGCTTGTGGTGCCGCCGCCTTCACAGTCTCACACACATCACAGGCGCAGAGCCTCCCTGACCCTCTATGAAAAGAGGATGCCTGCCTGGGTCCCCACAGTTGGCCGTGAGGGTCGCGTGAGGTCCTGCAGTTGGTCCCAGCTGATGTTCGTTGGATGTTTGTTTGAAATAATGCTCCCAGGGGCCTGGCCCTTCCCCCTTGGACCAGAGCGGGGCTAGCCAGCAGGGACCATGCAAAGCAACTGAGGCCCACCAGCTGATAAGTCTCAGGCTGGAGGTGGGAGGGAGACAATGGGGGAGCTGGGATTTGAACAAACCAGCCCCGGCTGACCCCAAAATCCTGGGCACTTTCCGAAGGCTCTGGCCTCTCTGTATAGCCCAGCTTGGGTTTCTGAGCAGTAACATTAGCTCTGGGCTAGTGTGCAGCCGTGACCTTGGTTGGTATCCGCAGAGGGGTTTGGTTGACTCTGGAGACATTCAAGAGTCATCCAGACGGTATGGGACCCCATCTCTTCTCCCTGGAAAGACTTGGGCCTGATTCTCGAAATCCTGGGTGGCTGAGTTACAATAATGAATGTGAGGGTAGTACCAACAGCCGTGAGAGGTACCTTTGATCAAGGACTTACTGTCCTTGATGAAGCACTGAGCTGAGCACATTAAAAAACGCTTAGTTGTCATCTCAGCCCCATGAAGTTGGTAATAGGGTTCCTGTCTTATGGATGAGGAAGTTTAGGCTCCGAGAGGTGCAGACACTCACCTGAGGTCACACAGCTAAGATGCAGAGCTCCAAGGAGTCCTTTCTGAGGTGCACATCCAAGCATGGCCACATTTGATGGAGATGATGGGCAGAGACAATTGCAGCCCTGGAATGATCCAGATTACTGGTAGTTTTTTTTTTTTTTTGCGGTACGTGGGCCTCTCACTCTTGTGGCCTCTCTTCCCGGACCGAGGCACGAACCCGCGTCCCTTGCATCGGCAGGCGGACTCTCAACCACTGCGCCACCAGGGAAGCCCTTACTGGTAATTTTTAAGCTTCTTTTTCTGCCAGGATCTCCTTTGGGCCAAAGAATCTGCAGGCAAATGCCTAAAGTATGCCCAAAGCTGTGGTGAGACTCACCCCTCCACATCCTGTTCTGCCAACCTGGCCCTGCCGTCATAACTGCCCCTGAAACTCTCAGAACCCCAGATACTTGGGTAGGCCCCCTCCCGGCTCATAACGTCTGGGGTCTGGCACTTTGGAAAAATATGCGACAGCCCTTTGGCGTAGAGGCGTTCGAAAAGGTACCATGAGCCAGCGTAGGGGGCAGGCTGTCTGACTACAGGCTGCTAGAGGGAACGGAGAGCAGGGCTGGGATGTAGGGCAGTGGGGCCAGTGTTGGGTGCTTGGCTGTCAGGCCACCATGTGGGGAGTGGAGGTAGTATGTACGGTGCCTGTGGCTCAAGAAGAGGCAGATATATGGTTTCTGGTGGGCCAGGTTCCACGTTACTGCATTCGTTCTCAGGAGTCCACACACCTTGTATGACGAGTCCCCGTTTGGTGGCTGGGCTAACTTGACAAACCAGCCCTCCATGGGTGTGGGCCGGCCTCAGAGCCAGTCACTGTCACCTCCATCTTCAGATAATGCCCACCCCAGTAGGGTGGGCGGGGCCACCTCTGCCAGGGCGGGGCTGCTGGGGCCCTTGCCTGGCTTCTGGGATGAGATTGGGGGCTGGTGCTGGGAGGAACAGGCATGCCAGCCTCCCACAGCATCCTGAGAGTGTCAGCTTTGAATTTGTCTCACTTTTATAAATATTGTAAGAGAAATAGGAATAATGGCTGAAATTTTGCATGTTATGTGCCAAGCCTCATCTCACTGAAGTGTCCCAGACAAACTTAGGAAGTAGGTCCCTTTATTATTAACCCATTTCACAGATTGGAAATGGGGATGCTGAGGATGGGCACTGGACTCACTCCAGGCTGCTTACTTGGGGAGGGGCAGAGCTGTGATTTGAATCCAAAAAATGCATTTTTAAAGAATAATGCAATCCCCAAACACCTCTTCATTTTATTTTTAATTTTTTAAGTTGAAGTGTAATATACATACAGGAAAGTGCACATTCTAGAACTGGGGTTTTTGCAAACTGAACCCACGCATGTCACTAGCACCCAGATCAAGAAAGAGAATAACTGCCTGCATCCCCAAACATGCCCCCCCATTGAAGCATCTTAATTCATTTTTCATTAATTTCAACTAATTAATTTTTTATTGACGTATAGTCGATTTACAATGTTGTGTTAATTTCTTCTGTACAGCAAAGTGATTAAGTTATACATATATATTCCTTCCTTTTTTATATTCTTTTCCATTATCACAGGATATTGAATATAGTTCCCTGTGCTATCAACTAATTAAATCTTAACAGACTTTACTTTTTTTTTTTTTTTTTTTGCGGTACGCGGGCCTCTCACTGCCGTGGCCTCTCCGGTCGCGGAGAACAGGCTCCGGACGCGCAGGCTCAGCGGCCATGGCTCACGGGCCCAGCTGCTCCACGGCATGTGGGATTTTCCCGGACCGGGGCACGAACCCGTGTCCCCTGCATCGGCAGGCGGACTCTCAATCACTGCGCCACCAGGGAAGCCCCAGACTTTACTTTTTAGAGCAGTTTTAGGTTTACAGAAAAATTACCCAGAAAGTATGGGGTTCCAACACACCCCCTCAACTCGACTGTTATTAACATCTCTCATTGGTGTGGTGCATTCGTTACACTTGATGAACCAATATAGAACATTATTTTATTTTTATTTTTAACATGCTAGGTTTTCCCCCCATCTTTCACTTATTTATTTATTTATTGGTTGCGTTGGGTCTTCGTTGCTGCGCGTGGGCTTTTCTCTAGTTGTGGCGAGCGGGGGCTACTCTTCCTTGCAGTGCTCAGGCTTCTCATTGCGTTGGCTTCTCTTGTTGCGGAGCGCGGGCTCTAGGGCGCGCTGGGCTTCAGTAGTTCTGGCTCACGGGCTTAGCTGCTCCGTGGCATGTGGGATCTTCCTGGACCAGGGATCAAACCTGTGTCCCCTGCATTGGCAGGCGGATTCTTAACCACTGCACCACCAGAGAAGTCCCTAGAACGTTGTTATTAACTAGAGCCCGTAGTTTACATTAGAGTTCATTCTTTGGCTTGTACAATTCACTAATTAATTTTAATAGTTAAAACACTTTTGAATGGTCAATATGTGCTCAGGGTATAGAAAATCAAAAAGTCCCCAAAGATGGAGACAGAAAGGTAAGCCTCCCTTCCAATCCTGCCCCCAGTTTTTGCAGGCTCCTTTCAGAGGCAGCCACCATGATAAACTTCTCATGGGTCTTCAAAACCTTTTTTTCTGCATTTAAAAAAATTGAGGCAAAATTCATCTAACATAAAATAACTATTTTAAAGTGAACAATTCTGTGGCATTTAGTACATTCACAATGTTGTGCAATCACCACATGTATCTGTTTTCAAAACATTTCCATCACCCAGAAAGGAGACCTCCTCACTCCCCACTCCCGTTCCCCCCAGCCCCTGGCAACCACGAATCTGCTTTCTGTCTCCCACCTATCCTGGATATTTTATATAAACCGGATTATACAATACATGGCCTTTTGTGTCTGGCTTCTTTCACTCAGCTTGATGTTTTTGAGGTTCATCCGTGTTGTAGCTTGTGTCAGTGCTTCATTCCTTTTCATGGCTGTATAATATTCCACGGTATAGATACACCATATGATATCCATCCATCACCAGTTGACGGACATTTGGGCTGCTTTCACCCTTTGGTGATTGTGAATAGTGCCGCTATGAATATTTGTACACAAGTATTGGTTTGAGTCCCTGTTTTCCATTCTTTTGGGTATACACCTAGGAGTGGAATTCTGGGTCATGGAATGATTCTATAGTTAACTTTTTGCGGGACCATCAAATTGTTTCCCACAGCGGCCGCACCTCCTAAAAACTTTTTGTAGCACTTTCTTTGGGGATTTGGACAGAACTGCTCTGTTTGAGGGGAGGAGGAACCCAACTGTGGAAAGTAGAGGACGTCCTCAATGCGCCCATGTGTTGAGCTCCTCCCATGAACATCAGATGGACCTCTTTCTTTTATTCCCATTTTGTGGATGAGAAGACTGTGGCTCCCAGGGGGAGAGCCAGTTGGGGACCCACAGCATGTGTTTTTTCTGCTAGGAGTAGAGCTGGTGTCTGTCCCGGGAAAGACTGCAGCCTGCACCTGTCCTGAGGGATGGTGAGGTGGGCACAGGGTTTCTCTGGCCCTCTCATTTACCCACCCACCTGGAGCAGGGACCCCTTTTTCAGGGCTCACACTTTATCTTGTTCCAATTCCTTCCCATTTCAATCCTTCAGGAAGACATCTCTTTGGTCAGAATATCAGCTGCGATTTTCCTGGGTGGAGGTGGGGGCTTTTGCTGTGACTCCAAGTCCCCCAACTTCCTCTGAGGGTTACTGGAAAGATGAAAGGCATGCATGACTGTGAAAGTCACTGCGTACAGCAGGTGCTCAATAATTCTTTTGAGAGCAAAGGAAGGGAGGTAGATGATTGCCGTGCAAAATGGGCTGTCAGGGCAGAGCTGGGCCTGGAGGATGAGGGGAAGCTGGTGCGGGCAGAGCTGGGGGAGGGGCATGCAGGGCGGAGGGAACAGCAAGTGTAGAGGCTCTGAGGTAGGAATGAACTTAGCCTGTGGCTGGAGTGGCCGGAGTTGGGTGAGTGAGGGGGAGAGTGGGGGGAGACAGAGTTGGAGGCGTCAGCAGGGGCAGGCCACACAGGGCAATGGGGTCCCTGGGAAGGAGTCTGAATTGCTTTCAGAGTGTAATGGGGGGGCCATAGGAGGAAGGGGAAAGTCATGTCTGATTTAATTTTAGGAAGAGCCCTCTGACTTCTGTGTGGAGAATGGACTGCTAGGGGCCAAGCATGGAACTCGGGACCGATGGGAGGAGGCTACCACAGTGGTGAATTGACATCGATTGGGATGATGGATGGAGAGAAATGAATGGATGTGAAAGATGTTTAGGCTGGATAACTGGCAGCAGCTGGCAACAGATCGAATGGAGGAAGAAGGAGGGAGGTGGGGGTGAGGTGAATCTGATACCCGTGGGGGAATATCCAGGAGGTGGCTGGACCTATCAAGGGGGCCACTGAGACATGGGAGGCACCTCAGAGATGAGTCACGGAGGCCAAGGGAGGGCGTGAGATCCTCAGGAGGTGTGCACAGAGGGAGAGGAGACCACCCAGGACCAAGCTCTAAGGAACACCAACATTTACAAATTGGGTGAAGAAAGGGGGGGTCCACAACGGACTGAGAAAGGGGAGCTTTGTGGCTGAGGTGGAGGATGGACAGGGTTCACCTCCCAAAGGGCTTTGGATACCAGGCTGGGGGGAGTGGGGAGCCCTGGAGGGAGTTAGAGCAGAGGAATGACAGGCCTTTAGAAAGGTATCTGTAGTGGATGGGGAGGAAACCAGACTACAGCCAGCTTGCCCAGGGGTTAGATGTGACCCATGTGACCTGTTGGCTGAATATGTTGACTCCAGCCCACCCCAAGAAGTCTTGGGCCTGCCAGGATGGTGACCCCCACCCCATCCCTCCACTCCAGACCACACACAGGAAAGGTCATACCATGGTGGACTCAGAGATCATCTCTTACAGCTACCCCCAGTTCCATATGGGGAACTGGGGGTGACAGTAAAAGCAGTCAGTGGAGGAGTTAGGATTAGAACCCAGCTGCTTATGGTGTGTGTGTGGGGGTGTGTGTGTGTGTGTGTGTACATATTTTAGTAAGAAAGCCCCCTTCATATAGGTTCCTCACTTCACTCAGGCCTCTGCCCAGATATCCCTCTCCAGAGAGGCCTCCCTGGACCACTTCATCTAAAAGAATTGCTCCCCATCCTCTTACTCTGAGTATTAGTGCCCTGTAGCTGCTGTAACAGATTTCTGTGAACTGGATGGCTTAAAACAACACAATTTATTAGCTCTTGGATTTGCAGGCCAGAAGTCTGCAATCCAGGTGTCGGCAGGGCCACACTCCTTCTGAAAGCTCTAGGGGAGGATCCTTCCTTGTCTCTTCCAGCTTCTGGGGGCTCCAGGTGTTCTTTGGCTTGTGGCCACATCACCCCAATCCCTGCCTCTGTCTTCACACGGCCTTCTCTTCTGTGTGCCGGATCTCCCTCTGCCTCTCTCTCACTTTCTTTCTTTGGCTGCGCTACGTGGCTTACGGAATCTTAGTTCCCTGACCAAGGATTGAACCCGGGTCCTCAGCTCCCTCTGCCTCTCTCTTAGAGGGACACTTGTGATTCCAGTTGGGACGCACCTGGACAATCCAGAATCATCTCCCCATCTCTAGATCCTCACCTTAATCCCACCTGCAAAGATTTTTCCATATAAGGTCACAGGTTCTAGGGATTAGAATGGGATATCAATGGGCAGGGCCAATATTCAGCCACTCCCCCATCCCCACTTTAACCTTCTTCAGAACATGTAGCCTTTCTGTGGTGTCCTAGCATGTCTGTTGGTGGTCACCACCCCTAAGGGCCAGGGCCATGTCTGTCCTGCCATCATTACATCCCCATGCCTAGAACAGAGTCACACACATAGCAGGGGCTCAGAAATGATTTGCCAACTGAATGGTGAAGAGAAGCATGTAGAACCCTTAGTGGAAGTCCTGGCCTGTGGAAGCCAGAGGAAGGTCACAATTCTTCGTAGTAACCGCTAGCTGGCTTCCCCGATATTGCTGGCGAAAATCATTATCCATCATTAAATTGGTAAAGAAATAAATACCCATGGCAATGTGTGCAGTGTGTCCTGTGCAGTGTGTCACCTAGAGCTGCCCATGGGAGAGGCAGCCCAATTGCACATCAGTGGTCTTAGTTCAGAGCATATGCCTGGGACTCATGACTCGGAGCTCTCTGTGTTTCATTTTGGAAGGTTGCTTACTCCCCACCCCTCCCCCTCCCCTTCCAGCCCTCCAGAGGGCATATTGCCTACACCAGGCTTTCTGTATTTTAAAAAAGATTTTAACTGTGGTAAAATACACATAACATTTACCATTTTAACCATTTAAGTGTATAGTTCAGTGGTATTAAGGGCATTCACATTGTTGTGCAACCATCACTACCATCCATCTTCCCCAGCTAAAACCCTGTATCTGTTAACATTAACTCACCATTTCCCCCTCCCCCAGACCCTGGCAACCACCATCCTCCTTTCTGTGTCTACGAATCTGACCAGTCCAGGGACCTCATATAAGTGGAATCATACAGTATTTGTCCTTTTGTGTCTGGCTTATTTCATTGAGCATAATGTCATCAAGGTTCATCGGTGTTGTAACATGTGTTACAATTTCCTTCCTTTTTAAGGCTGCATAATATTCCGCTGTGTGAATGGACCACATTTTGTTTATCCATTTTTTCATTGATGGATGCTTGTGTTGCTTTCACTTTTTGGCTATTGCGAATAGTTCCACCATGAACATGAGTGTACAAATATCTGTTTGAGCTCCTGCTTTCATTTCTTTTGGGGATCTACCCAGAAGTGGGACTGCTAGAACATATGGTAATTCTATGTTTAATTTTTTGAGGAACCACCATACTGTTCTCTGCAGCACGGCTGCACCATTTTACATTCACTCCTGCAATGCATAGGTTTCCAATTTCTCCACATCCTTGCCAACACTTGTTATTTTCTTACTTTCTTTCTTTAATAGTAGCCATCCTAATGAGTCGTCATGTCATCTGCCTTGTAAGTCAGACCATTCCAATGGGGTCCTCCACATTTGGTAACGACCCATCCACCTGCTTTCCCAGGACACAGCAACCAATAGAAACTTCACCTCTGCCTGGATGATGTGGTTGGACTTTGGCTGGTGGAAGAGCCAGTGGCTTGGAGGCCCTGGGAGGGGGCACCCCTGGCAGGGGTGGGTGGGTGTTGAGGACACAGGTGAGAACCTGCAGTGCAGGGTTTCTTTAGCTCTGTTGTCCAAGGAGGTGGGAGCACAGAGGGAACCCTTGGCTCATAGGACTGAGTGGAAAAGATTGATGAGAGCAGGACCTGAGCATTTTCAGCAGTCTCCTTGGTGTTGTCTGAGATCCATGGGCCCTCAAATTGATTGAGGTTGGCCTTGGTGGGGGTTCAGGGGACCCCTGCCAGCTCCCAACTCCCAACTCCCGTGAGTTGGAGGCACTGAGCTTGAATTGTCTTGAAAATGGAGAGAATGACGGGACCTGCCTTCAAGGATTGCTTTAAGATTCCATGAAATGAGGCACCACCCTGATGGTGGTGCATGGCAGGTAGTAAGTGCTCTACACCTGGTCACTGTGTTATTAGTATTATTGGTACACACCCACTCTGTTTTGGTTCCTTCAGGAGCTGACGCTAGGGCAAGGATTTGAGTGCAAGTAGTTTATGTGGGAAGTGATCACAGAAAAGATGAATAAGGGAGAAGGCAGTGAACCTAAAAGAATTGAAAACAGGGACTCAAACAAATACATAGACATGCATGGTCATAGCAGCACATTTCATAGTAGTCAAAAGGTGGAAACAACCCAAATGTCCAATAGATGAATGGATAAACAAAATGTGATAAATTCTTACAATGGACTATTACTCAGCAGTATAAGAAATGAAGCACTGATCCATGCTACAAAGTGGATGAACCTTGAAAACATCATTCTGAGTGAAGGAAGCCACAAAAGACATGAAAAGTCGCTGTGTATGACTCCCTTTATATGAAATGTCCAGAATAGGCAAACCCGTAGAGACAGAAAAAAGATTAGCGGTTTCCAGGGGTCGGGGGGAGCGGGGAGTGGACTGCTAAATGGAGACGGGTTCTCCCTTTGGGGTGATGGAAATGTTTTGGAACTAGATAGAAGTGGTGGTTGCACAGCATTGTGGATGTATTAATGCCTCTGAATTGCTCACTTTAAAATGCTTCATTTTATATCATGTGAGTTTTACCTCAATTAAAAAATGAAGGAAGAGGAGGAGAAGAAGAAGGAGGAGGAGGAGGAGGAGGAGGGGGAGGAGGGGGAGGAGGGGGAGGAGGGGGAGGAGGGGGAGGAGGAGGGGAGGAGGAGGAGGGGTGGAGGAGGAGGGGAGGAGGGGGAGGGGGAGGAGGAGGAGAAGGGGGAGGAGGAGGGGGAGGAGAAGAAGAAGAAGAAGAAGAAAGAAGGAAGACACGGGAAAGGAGGCAGCTAGCAGAGAAGGTTTCTCTTGTGGGCAGCTGAAGTTTAATCCTGCTGGGGAACCCTAGCAGTGCATGCAGAACCCACACCTCAGGGTCACTGCCCTGGAAAGAAGGAGCTGGGTTATTTATCCAGCAACGCTCATCAGTCATTGACTGAGAGCTACTTTTGGCAAGAAGGAGGAGAGGGAGTTTGTTTCAATTTTCTAATACTCTGGCCACCTGTGCATGGGCAGAGACGTTGGGAGGGATGCCCTGAGAAGTCAAGGCTGAGGGCATATGGGCGGGGCCAGCTGGCTGGAGGTCACTGCTCTGCGAAGAAGCATCCTTGGTGTCTGGGACTTACATGTACTGAGTGCCTACTATGTGCCAGGCACATCACGCTTGGCTCCACAGGTCATCATGTGTATGGCACACATGTGGCCAGAGGGTGGTTCCCACCTGCACTGACCCCCACCCTATGTGTCCCCACAGGATGCTGCCCATCACAGAGCACCTGCTGCACCTCCTGGGACTGGAGAAGACGGTGTTCCGTTTGTATGCCCTGTCCGGGCTCCTTCTCTCCCTGCTCTTCTTCCTCTTCCGTCTGTTGCTGCAGTTCCTGAGGCTCTGCTGGCACTTCTATATCACCTGCTGCCGACTGCGCTGCTTCCCCCAGCCGCCCCGGCGCAGCTGGCTGCTGGGCCACCTGGGCATGGTGTGTGTGGCTGGGCAGGTGGGCTGGGCAGGGCAGGGGAGGTGCAGATGTTCACTAAGGATGACGGACCTGCTGGCTTCCCTCATCCCCCCAAGAATCTAGTTGGAGCCATGAACAGACCCATTTTACAGGATCTGAGTGAGACTGAGGTTCAGAGAGGGCAAGCAGGAACCCAGGATCACACAGCTTGGATGAGACAGAGCTGACTCTAAAGCTTTCTCTACAATTCCAGGCTATTGCTGTAGCAACAGGTACCAGTGCTTGTGAAATCCCAGAGTGGGAGGCGGGGCACCCCTGTAGATTTTGTTGCTTCACCTACCCCACAATGTGGTTTCACACACTCTCTCTTTCTCTTTAATGCTGTGGTCCCAGGTGAGGATTCCAACCCTTTTCTTTCATTTCATTTCTTATTTCACATATATATTCCAGGTATTATTTCAGGAACTTTATAAATATTAACTCCTTTGGTCTCTTGACAATCTTAGAAGGTAGGCCCTGTGATTATCTCCATTTTTCTCCGGAGAATACTATGACACAGAGAGGTTAAGTAGCTGGACTTAGGTCACAGAGCTTGTAAGTGGCAGCGTCTGGGTTTAAGCCCAGGCTGTCTGGTTCCAGCGTCCCTGATCTTAGCTGTCTACCCTTGCCCCTCTAGCTTCTGGATGAGAAAGGCTGGACGTTTCTAAAAGGGCTTCAGAGGTCAGAAGAGAGAAAGTCAGACTCCTGAGGGTGCTGAGGCTTTGGGGGCCAGAGTCCAGCCCCTATTTCCCTGCTGGACTCAGCTGATCCCCCTTCCAGTCCTAGATGAAACCGAGGGACAGTTGTGGAGACCTTCCTCATGCTGAACTTGGAGGAAGACTTTGGAGAGGCACTTTGGGGCAATGGTCACCAGTGTGGACTTGCCAGTTTCTACCATGTGCTGCCTGTGTGACCCTGACAAGCTATTTCACCTCCCTGTGCCTCAGATGACTCATCTGCAACGTGGAACTATAATCATTCCTAATAATCTCGTGGGATTGTTTCAACGATTCCTGAAGTCGTGTCTGTGGCATGCTGGGCACTGAGCCTGCTACGCCGCGGTGGATGTATGTGCTCAATTCTCGGGTCCTGCGGAGACTGGAAGTAACAAGTGATTCTAGACACATTTTAGATACTGCTTGGAGTGAGTGTCTCAGAAGAAGGAAGCAGGAGACATTTCCACTCAATAGTGCAAGAAACATTCATTTTATTATCCTCCTGCAGCCAGCACTCACCAAGTTTTGGCTGTACCTGAATCTCCTCCCTCTTTCCCATTCTCCAACCACTGCTCAGGCCTCCTCCTCTCCTGCTGTTCCATAGTCCAGCCTCCTCCCTGGGCTCCTGCCTTTAGTCTTACCCCTCCAGTCCATCCCTCATCCTGGTCCCAGAAGGATTCCTGAATCCAGCCATGTCCCTCCCCTGCTTATACACCCTCCATGGCTCCCCACTGCTGTCCTGAGAAAGTCCCAGCTTCTCAGCTGGAGTTCAAGTCCCTTTAGACTCCAACCCCCACCCTCCTCACCTGTTCTACCATCTCCCTCTAGTCCCATAGAATGACTTTCTGCTCCTGGAACAAGCCTCTGACTTTCCACCTCCATGGCCTTTGCCGAAACTGTGCCCTCTGCCCAGAATATCCTTCTCTGTTAGATGAACTTCTACTCATTTTTCATGCCCCATATCCAATGCCCTTACTCCAGGAAGCCCTCTGGCATGGATGGTGGTCCTGGAAATAGTGGCCAGGCTCTGGTGCCATGGGAGGTTGGCCAGCACCAGTTCTGAAGTCCAGCCTTGACCCCATGGGCCCATCCTGCCTCCCAGGCCATGAGACCTGGATGACGCCATGATCTCCCTTGGGTGTGGACAGGCTCAGGGCTGAACCTGATCAAGAAGGAGACACAGAAACCAGAGAGGAGTCATTTGTTCATTCATTCATTCATTCTACAATTGCTGGACCCTACCATTGGCCAGGCACTGGGTTAGGCTCCTTTATATCTGAGCTCTCCCAATTCTCATAGCCTATGAAATAGGGATGGACCTGCCCTATATTATGGATTCGATCTTTGGGGCTCAGAGAGGTTAGGTGACTTGCCCAAGATCACACAGCCACTGAGGGTGGATTTGAGCTCAGATCCATCTGACATTGAGCCTGAAGTGCTCTGCCTCATAGAGCATGTTGGTTAAGAGCAGGCGTTTTGGAGCTTGGGGGCCTGTGTTCAAATCCTGGCTTTACCACTATGGCAGGTGATGCCAGTGTCTGTGCACATCCTCTCGGCCCATGTCTGGCTTCAGTGGGCTGACTTCTAGTTGCTAGCACCCGTGTTCTAGGGCTTTCTCTAGCAGCTGAAGCCCACTCTGCACGGGCGGACTGTGAACTTCAACCTCAGCCGGTGATTATGGGACTAGGGGAGTTGGTATAAAAACACCCCAGCCCCCTCACCTTCAGGTGGGTTGACTCTGAGATGGATGTCCCCCAGAGATCCCCAATGGGGCTGAGCCCCAGTTGCCCATGGGAGTAATTCCCTTGACAACTCTTTGCTGGCTGCCTTTCCTCTCTATCTCACTTCTCCTCTCCCCACCCGTGTTTCTGGGGATCACCCCCCAAATAAACTGCTTGCCCTAGAACCCTTGTCTCAGGTCCTGCTTCTAGGGGAGCCCAAACCAGGACTTTACTCACCTGTAACTTAAGACAAATCATTTGACCCTTCGGAGTAAAGAAAAATGGGGAAAATAGTAGCAACTACGTCATAGTGTTCTTGTGTGGGTTGAATGCATGAATATCTGAAAAATGCCCACAGCAGCACCCAACTGCAAGCATGTGTACGTGTTAAAGAGAACAATACTAGTAATATTTTATTATGAACGTAGAGGTACTAGATTAAGTGCCAACCGTTATCATTATTGTGTTTACTCTTACTGCTTTTATTTCTTGAACACCCGCCGTGTGTCAGGCCCTGTGCTGGGGCTCTTCCACTTTGCTATTCCGTGAATCCTCTCAACTACCCTCAGAAGGGGAGTTGACTTTTCCCCCGTTTTCAGATGAGGGAATGGAGGCTCAGTGAGGTGCAGCCAACTGCCCACAATCATACAGCTCTTCCTGGCTTGTTTTGAGGGCCGGGGAAGTGGTGGGAGGGAAGGGGTGGGGGAAGCCAGGGCTGGACACCTTCTCACTAGCCTTCTCTACCACCCTCTGCAGTATCTCCCGAATGAGACAGGCCTCCAAGATGAGAAGAAGGTGCTGGACAGCATGCACCATGTGATCCTGGTGTGGATAGGACCTGTCCTGCCACTGTTGGTGCTGGTGCACCCTGACTACATCAAGCCCCTGGTGGGCGCCTCAGGTAGGTGGGCTGGGCCTCTGAGTGATGAGTAAACCCTCAACTCCCAGAGCCTACCTGGGTTTCTAGGCAGGTGGGCTATCCAGAAGAAGGGCCGTTTGAAGGATGAATAGGAGTTTACCAAAGCCACGATGGCAATACAGATAATGGGAACAGCATGCGAAAAGGCGTGACAATAACATTCCCAGGAACTTTTAGAGAATGTTCACCTCTCAGAGTCAGAGCAGACATGTTCAGATAGGCAGTTGTTTGCCCAAGCTTTTGTTAAATGGTTGTTGCTCAATTTTAAGCCATGGCACTCCTATCATTTGGGTTCTGACACTCCCACTGTGGCTATCGCAGCCTTCAGGCTGGCCCTGACTGGCAGAGAGGGAGAGGTAGAAGGATTGCTTCTCCCTTCTGCCATCCACACCTATTTCAAGATGCAGGATTCCCAAGTGTGCTTGGCAAGCTCTTGCTCAGGCTTCAACATGCAGCTCTAATGACCTTCTCCTCCAGGAAGCCTTCTTTGATTCCCCCAGACAGACCATAGGTCTCTCCTCTAGACTCTCCCATTCTCACTCCTAACCATTTAGCGCTGAATGTGTCTGTGCCTAGCACTATCTTCCTCATAAGAGGGGCTCTGGGCCCTCAGGGTGGCCTTGCATGTACCTGGGCATCTCCAGAGGCATAAGGGGACATTTGAGAGAGGAAGGATGGGAAATAAAGAGCTCCAGGAATTTTAGGACCTCTGGCCTCAGCTTTGGTCTCTGCAAACACACGTATGGAGACCACCTTCAAGGCTGCCCCCTGAGCTATGAAGGAGGAAGGGACTGCCATCCTTCCCTTTCCCAGCTCTGCCCTCCTCATGCCTCAGTGTCCCGCATTATTGCATTTGTAAGGGAATGACCATCCCCAGTGAACAAAGAGGGAAACCTGGACGCTGGGAAGGGTGACTCTTCCAAGGGATGGGCACCAAGTTGTGGAAAGAGTCCTGGGCCAGGACTTGGGTGGGCTGGGCTTGAATCCAGGCTGGAGCATGTACTTGCTGTGTGACCCAGCAATTCATGTAGCTTCTCAGGGCTTCAGTTTCTGATCTGTAAAATAGGGTGGTTGTGAAGAGTCAGTAATATAGTGTGGGTTGGTGCTGATAAAGGTTTTCTCTCTTCTGCCTTTTTAATATCTTTTTTCTTTCTTTCTTTCCCCCTCCCTCCCCTCTCCACCAGCTCAGAGCATCTGTTTTCTGAGTGTCACCCTGCATGGTTATGAGACTCTAAGCAGACCAGGGAGTAGAGCCCCCATCATAAGCTTGGCAATTTAGTAGATGCTCAGGCCTCTTCTTCTCCTCTCCCCTGCCCTCTCTCAGGACAGGCAGGCTATCTAGTGCCTCCCCCACTGGAGGAGCTGGATGGTAGACTCCAGCTTGGGGAGGGTGGGGCTGTGTGAGTCAGGAGAGGCAACTTGGCATCAGGCCTCCCGGCCCCAAGGTGTCCGGGCCCCTCCATGCCTGTCTGCCTGAGACTGGACAGACCCGGTCCTAAGTCATAAATTCCATCCCCTATTGGGGCCTCCTTAGGACCACATCTCGGGGGTTTGCTCCTCTAGGCTTAAACCCACATAGCGGATGGGCCCTGAGAAAGGCATGGCTCTTCTTAGAACCTCTGTTTCTTCATCTTTGAAGGGGCATTTGGGATATACAGAGAAAGTAGGTGAGAATGCTTTATAGAAGACAAGGCAGGATATACAGGCATTTAATTGTAGCTTGTTTTCATATATTCATTTTAAAAATTGAGCGGAAATCACATACCATATAATTACTTATTTTAAAGTGTAAGGTGTTTAGTGTGTTCACAATGTTGTGCAACAGTCACCTCTCCCTAGTTTCAAAACCTTTTCATCACCGCATAAAACACTCCATGGCCATTAAGTTATCACTTACCATTCCCCCTTCTCTTCATCCAGTGGTAAATACTTTCTGTCCCCATGGATTTTCCTTTTCTGGGTATATCATAGGAAAGGAATTATACAAAGTGTGGTCCTTTGCAGCTGACTTTCACTCAGAATAGTTTTTGAGGTTCATCCGCATTGTAGCAATGATCAGGACCTCATTCTTTTTTAAGGCTGAGCAATATTTCATTGTATGGATGTACGGATATACCATATTTGCTTATCCATTCATCTGCTGACATACATTTGTGTTGTTTCTACCTTTTGGCTGTTATGAATAATGGTGCTATGAACATGTGTGTACAAGTTTTGGACATATATTTTCATTTCTCTTGGGTAGGTACCTAGTTGTAGAATTGTGGGGTCACGTGGGAACTCTATGTCTAACTTTTCAAGGAACCACCAAACTGTTTTCCATGGTGTCTGTGCATTCATTTTTCCCTATTAGGGTCCTGCTGTGAGCTGGGGACCCAGATATTCATCTCACAAGTTCTTGACACAACTGAGCAATAATTATAGTCACAGTAGTAAAAATAGCCAACAGTTGGTTAGTTATTCATTTATGTGCATGAATATTTAATGAGCACCTACTGTGTGCCAGGAGCACATAGGTTCATTGAGTTTTTGTAGGGTTGCCATGAGGTAGGCAAGATTGTTCGATTTTCTTGCCCAAGTTTACGCAACCAGTTAAGGCTGGGATTTGAACCCTGACCTGGCCGGCCCAGAGGCCAAGCTCTCAATCACAGTAATATGAAGCTTCCTGCTGGGCACTTGTGGGGGCTTTTCTTATATGACCTTCTTCAGGGTAGACGTTACCACCTCCTTGTTACTGGAGGGGAAAGTGATGGGAGAGGCAGCCTGGACACAGGCTCTCCTGGCATTGAGTGCTGAGGGTTGGATTAGAGGAGGGACCTGAGGATGACAGAGCAAGGGTTTGGCTGGAGAGAAGGTTTGGAGAAGGTTTCCTGGAGGAGGCATCAGTGAAACTGGGCTTTGAAGGATGCATAGGAGTTTGAGAGGTCCCAGGTAGAGGGTCCTAAGTGCAAAAGTGCAGATGTGTGAAAATGCCAGGGGAATTCAGGTGACTTGGGGTGTCTGGAGTGAAGATGACATGTGGGGAGAAGTAGGAAATGAGACAGGAGCTGGACTCAGAGCACCTATGTACAAAGTGAAGGAGCTTGTGTTTTATCTTGGGGGTGTTAGGGAGCCATGGGAGGTGTTTGAGCAGGATAGCCATTGGACAAGTTTGTGTGTCAGAAAGACCCCTGAAGGGCCTAGCGTGGAGTCCAGAGCCCAGAGAGGAAAGGAGTGACTAGACTCCCACTTCCTCCTCCAAAGCTGCCTCCTCCTGGAAGTCTGCCTTGACTTCTAGTAGCCCTTTCTCTGTGCCTCCCTCTGCTCCTGGCACACATTCTACCTTCTTGCTAATTACATGGCATGTCTCTGCTTCCCTTTCCCACTACACCCAGAGCTCCTCCAGGCAGGGTGTGGAGCTGAGCCATCTCTGGGGCCCCAGCATGGGTTGGGCACAGAAAGGTGGCAGCAGAGGTGTGTAGAATGGGAGAACGAGTGGACAGATGATTGTGCATACAATTGGCCAATGCCTGGGCAGTGTAGGTGGCTGAATCATATCTCAGGTAAAAGTGACATTACTTGAGTTTCAGGTACTTCCTTCCTGGGCCCTGCCCATTCTGTCCCAGATCTATTCAGCACATAGAAAGGGAATGCATTCACTCATCCATCCACCCCCCCACCCCCCCATCATCCATCCATCTATCCATTCATCCATCCATCCATCCAATCATCCAACCATCCATCCAACTACCCATTGATAGTTCTCATTCATTCATCCTTTGATTGGTTAATTCATTCATACAATAAAAATTTATTTAGCACCAATATGTTAGTGATCAACAAGGTCCCTCCCTTCAAAGCGCTTGTAACTGGATGGATACAATCCAGAGTGATTGGTGGGAGAGGGAATGGCATCCAAGAGAGACTGGAAGAATGAGGAAAGAGTGTTGGAGGCAGAGAGGACGCCTGGTGGAAAGACTCAGAACAGAGAGGGAACACAGCTTTTCAAGGACCTGAGAAAAGTTCTATGATGTTAGCAAGTTGGGTGTGTGTGGGAAGGGGTGGCTGTGGTGGAGGAGAGAGGTGTTCTGAGAATGGTCTGGACTGGGATACGTCATTCAAGGCTTTGTAAATGGGCTGAGCAGCTGTGCTTGAGGCTGATGGGGGTGTGGGCAGAAAAGGACATGGTCAGATCTAGAGTCAAGTAAGATCCCCCTGGGTCTAAGGTACAGGACAGACTGGAAAGGGCGAGGCTGGAGGCTGGGAGCACAGGAGGTGTAATTCAGATGGCCTGAGTTGGCAGAAAAGAGGGGGTGGATTAGGAGAAGAATCAGGTGAAGAAAGCCATACTGGAGAGAAAGCACAGCCTGGGCAAAGGTTTGGAAGTGAGAGACAACGTGTGGGGTTATTTGGTGTATGCTGAAGGATGAGATGGGAGAGGCATACAGCAGCAAGGTAGGGCAGGGCCCTCAGTGCTAGCCTGAGCTTGACCTTTTTTCCAAAGGTTTTAGGGAGCCATGGGAGGTGTTTGAGCAGGGAAGGCTCATGTTCAGATCAACATGTTATAAGGCTCTCTTTGGGGCAGGTGTGGAGGATTGGACTGGAGGAGTGACGTGGGAGGTGAGAGCCCAAGGTGGAGGCCCAAGGAGGTCATAAGCAGAGGTCAAGGGTCAGAACTCTGTTTTGAGACATCATCACCTCTTCTCTCTCCACAGCTGCCGTTGCCCCCAAGGATGACCTTTTCTATGGCTTTCTGAAACCTTGGCTGGGTGAGCTTGACACTGGGTAGCCTGGAGCTGGGGCTTCAGGAAAGAGGGGGCAGGGTGTGGGGTTTGTTGGTGAGGTCCTTAACCTTGGTCTTCTGGGTCCAGGAGATGGGCTGTTGCTCAGCAAAGGGGACAAGTGGAGTCGGCACCGCCGCCTGCTGACACCTGCCTTCCACTTTGACATACTGAAGCCCTACATGAAGATCTTCAACCAGTGCGCTGATATCATGCATGTGAGTCCCAAGGTTTCTTGGGAAGAGGGTATCCTGGAAGTGAGGCTGGTCCAGGCTCCAGCTCATGGGCAAACCACGTGATGCCAGGAAGCCTCACTTCCTTTATCTATAAAGTAGTCTTGTAGTGAACTTGCCGCTGGGTCATTGTCAGCCCGGCTGAAGGTCTGTGGTCTCCATACCCATTTGCCACGTGTCTTTCTCTTCCAGGCTAAATGGCAGCGCTTGGCAGAGGGCTCAGAAGTCTCCCTTGACATGTTTGAGCATGTCAGCCTCATGACCCTGGACACTCTTCAGAAATGTGTCTTCAGCTACAGCAGCAACTGCCAGGAGTGAGTGTGGCCTCCCTGGGGAACATAGAGTCAGTTGCTCCAGGGGCGAGGTGATGAGAGGAGAAAGGAAACTCTTAGCTGTTAGGCACTCCTGCGCGGCTGGTGCTCCGTCACTGACAGGCTGTGTGGTTCCGGGAAACTGACATCACCTCTCTGAGCCTGTTTCCTCATCCCCCAAATGCACATCTCCATCCCATCCCCACAGTCATCGCATGAGAATTATAGGGGATAATGTGAGTCAATAGCTTGGCATACAGTAGGTGCTCGGTAGACGCTAGTTTCACTCATTCCTCCACAGAAGGTACGTGGTCTTTGGAAAGATCCTCCCCACACTTTCTGAGCCTCAGTTTCTTTGTGAAATAGGGATGACAATCCCTGACCTTCTGAGAGGCGTTTAAAGCATAAAATGATATAGCACTGCCCTGGCACATGATGGATGTCAAGTGAATATTTGTTGAATGAATGAAATAACCATAGCTCTGGCTCATTCATTCATTCATCAAATATTTGTTGTGTACCTACTATGTGCCTGGCACTATGCTAGCCACTGGGGATATGGTGGTAAGCACTAAGCCCAATTCCTTGGAGCTTACAGTCTAAGTGGGGATATAAGGAATAAGGGACATAATGCCTGTCAAGTTTGTAGCACATAGTAGGTCCTCAATAACAAGCTGCTGACTTTGTTACTCAGGGCCTTCTAGTGGTATTGTTTCCGTTGGGTAAGGTGGAGATGGCCTTAGTAATTAATTCGTTAATTGATCCAAGAAATATTTATCGAGTGCCTACTGTGTGCCAGCTCTAGAGTAGAATACAGTGGTCAACAAAACAGATAAGGTCTTGCTCACCTGGAACTTACATTTTAGTGGGAAGACAGGCAGTAACCATGAACAAATAAACAAGAAAATGCCAGTTGGTGATTAGTGCATGAAAACAACAAGCATGCTTCAGAACTAAGGACAGCTCTTTGCAATCCTGCCCCCTGCAATTTAGTTTTTCTTTCTTTTTTTTTTAATAAGAACTTTACTGAGATGTAATTGACATACCATACAATTCACCCATTTAAAGTATACAACCAATGGTTTCTAGTATATTCACAGAGTTGTGCAACCATCACCATAATCAATTTTAGAATATTTTCACCCAAAAGAAACCCTGTACATTTTAGCACTCATCTCCCACTTCCCACTTCCCTTCCAGATCTAGGCAATAACTAATCTTCCTTCTGTCTCTATAGATTTGTCTTTTATGGAAATTTCATATAGATGGAATTACACAGACTTCTGTTTCTGGTTTCTTTCAGTCAACATATTGTTTTCAGATTCAACCATGCTGTAGTTGAATTATCAATAATTCGTTTTAAAAATTGCTGAATAATATTCCATTTACCACGTAATACCACGTTTTGCTTATCCAGTCACCTGTTTATAGACATTAAGGTTGTTTCCATTTTTTGGCTATTATGAGCAATGCTGCTATAAACATTTGTGTACAAGGTTTTGTGTGAACGTTTTAAATTCTCTTGAGTATATACCTAAGAGTAAAATTACTGGGTTATACGATAATTCTATGTTTAACCTCTTTTGGAACTGCCAGACTTTTTCCATAAGCTGGTTGCACCATTTTACATTCTTTCCAGCAGTATGTGAGGACTCCAGTTTCTCCACACCCTCATCAACACTTGCTATTATCTGTCTTTTTGATTATAGCCATCCAGTTGGGGTAAAGCGGTATCTCACTGTAGTTTTTTTTTGCATTTCCCTAATGGCCAATGCTTTTAAGCATCTTTTCATATGCTTGTTGCCCAGTTGTATGTCTTCTTTGGAGAAATGTCTATTATATTCTTTCCCCATTTTAAAATCGGGTTATTTGTCTTTTTTATCATTGAGTTTTAAGAGTGCTTTATATATTTTAGATGCAAGCTTCTCATCAGGTATATGATTGGCAAATATTTTCTCCCGCTCTGTGGATTGTAGCCATTTAATTTTAGTGATGCTACCTCTATTTAGAAGTCCTCATCCCTCTTTGGGCCTGTTTTAAAAATGTACCTAGAAACAGATCAAGAAAAATTGCCATGGAAAAGACAGTGTGTTACTTACTGCTCCCAAGATGAGGGGGCATGCCACACCACACAGAGCCACATGGGGAAGCCCCAGAAGAAAGCATGGCCAAAACATTTTTGGGGGTGTTCTACGGGAAGCATTGAGAAAGGCAGGGTATGTAGGCTTAAGATTGGCTAGTTTGAATAATTTCAGCAGGCTCTGGGGCACAGGGGTGCCCCCAAGTTATCCAGTGCCTGGCCCTGGGGTGATTAAGGCAGGGGGATAGTGGCTCCACCCAATAATGTTTGGAGTATGGACTCTGGATTGGCTGGTTTGCAAAAGAAAGGCATGCTCCTGGGTGAGTCATTTGCTATCTCTAAGAAATGGCTAGTCCTGGGAGGGGTGGTATCTCTCCAGTCAGTGAGGCCCCAGATGGCAGAGCATCAAGTATACAAAGAAATAAGGAAATAAAGTGAATTCAGGGCCTCTCTTTGTAACCTGCCCTTTGGGAGAGGAAGCTTGTCTTAGGGTACGGGGCTTTGCTCATGGCCTTTCTTCTCCCTGGCAGGAAGATGACTGATTACATCTCGGCCATCATTGAGCTGAGCGCACTGGTGGTCCGGCGTCAGTATCGCCTGCATCACCACATTGACTTCATCTATTACCGTACAGCAGACGGACGGCGTTTCCGGCAGGCCTGTGACACCGTGCATCACTTCACCACGGAGGTCATCCAGGAGCGGCGGCGGGCGCTACACCAGCTGGGGGCTGAGGCCTGGCTTAAGGCCAAGCAGGGCAAGACCTTGGACTTCATAGATGTGCTGCTCCTGGCCAGGGTGAGGCTGGACCCTGGAGGGTGGAGCTCTGCCCAGGACAGCCTCCTCATGAGTTGCAGCAATTGTGCAAAATGATAAACATCCAAACTTACATGGATTTAGAATGCAGGCAGATGCAAAACACGTAAGACTGTATTCGTTCGTTAGCGTTGCCGTAAAAAAGCGCCACACACTGGGTGGCTTAAATGACAGAAATAAATTTTCTCAGTGTTGGTTTCTTCTGAGGCCTCTCTCCTTGGCTTGTAGCTGGCTGTCTTCGCCTGTGTCTTCACATTGTCTTCCCTCTGTGCATGTCTGTGTCCTCATCTCCTCTTCTTATAAGGACACCAGTCATATTGGATTAGAGCCCGCCCATTTGACCTCATTGTAACTTAATCACCTCTGCAAAAGGCTTATCTCCAAATTAGGTCACATTCTGAGGTACTGGGGGTTAGGATTTCAACTTAAGGGTTCTGGGGTGGGGCTGGGGAGGGACAGAATTCAGTTCACAATACAAAGATGCAATACAAGACCTTGAAGAAATGTGACACTGGCAGAGATAGGTGGTCACCTATTTGTGGTGCTTCTGTGGAGTTTCTGAGCAGCACCTGGGTTCTGGATTCAGACAGTCCTGGATTCCGGTTCGATAATAGCTCTGCTGCTTCATGGATGTTTGACCTTAGTCATCTAAGTCTTCCCTCTGAGCCTCAGTTTCCTCATTTACAGCATGATGATCGTAAGACCTGATCACAAGATGGTTGTCAGGCATCTGGCAGGATGCTTGGCGCTAGGAGCTGCTGAAGAAATACAAAGTCCCTTCCTCCTCTTATCTTTGGCTCTCTTTCCATCTTTCTTAGACAAGTTGCATACATCTATCTGCCTGGAATCCTTTCCCCTGCAGCTTGGCTTAAGATAAAGAAGGGGGTGTCTTGACTTTGGAAGAACTCCTAGGATGTGGCGGGTGGGATGAAGTGAGCTGAGCAGAGTCTGCTGCCCATTCCAGGATGAAGATGGGAAGGAACTGTCAGATGAGGACATCCGAGCTGAGGCAGACACCTTCATGTTTGAAGGTGAGGACATGGGGTGTGGCTGGGGAAGGATGGGAAGGGGCCCCATTGTCTGAATACAGCATCTCCTCTATCTTTGGGCAGCATCCATTTAAGCTCCTTACCTGCCTGCAGGTCATGACACGACATCCAGCGGGCTCTCGTGGGTGCTGTTCAACTTGGCCAAGTACCCAGAGTACCAGGAGAAGTGCCGGGAAGAGATCCAGGAAGTCATGAAAGGTCGGGAGCTGGAGGAACTGGAGTGGTTAGTCTGGGGTCATGGGGGTAGTGGGGGCAGGTTGAGTTCAAAGCCTTGAGTATAAATCTCTCTGCTCTACCACTTACTGACTGTCTAACCTCAGACAAGTCACTTAAGCTTCTTGAATTTCAACTTCTTCAACTGTAAATTGGGGATGACAAGTCACGCGTATGCCTACCTCATAATGCAGGAGTTAAGAGTGTCTTAGTCAGCAATGGTTGCAATAATGCTGCCTAACAAACAGCCCCCTAAGTTCAGTGATTTGCAGCAAGCATTTATTTATTGCTCTTGTCTGCACATATTTCTTGCTCTTGTCTGCATATTACTCTTGTTACTCGGGGCTGCACTGAGTTGAGTGGAGATGCTTCCAAGCTTAGGTTTGGGTTCAGGTTTTTTCCACGTCTCCTCATTTTTCATGGACCAGCAGCCACACTGGGCATGTTATCCTCAAGACAGACTCCAGAAGCACAAAGAACCACACAACTTAAAACCTCTGCTTGCATTGTAACATTCCATTAGCTAAAGCAAATCATCTAGGGCTTCCCTGGTGGCGCAGTGGTTGAGAGTCCGCCTGCCGATGCAGGGGACACGGGTTCGTGCCCCGGTCCGGGAGGATACCACATGCCGCAGAGCGGCTGGGCCCGTGAGCCATGGCCGCTGAGCCTTTGCGTCCGGAGCCTGTGCTCCGCAACGGGAGAGGCCACAACAGTGAGAGGCCCGCATACCACAAAAAAAAAAAAGCAAGTCATCTGGCCAATCCCACCATGAATGGGGTGGGACATATGCTCCAGCCATCCGAGCAGAAGATACTCAGAATCACATGGCAAAGGGCATAGTGTAAAATTCCAATGTGGGGGGAAGTGTAAGAATCAGGAATAATAATCCGATTTACTTCAGATGTGTGCTGTGTGGAGCTGATTCTGGGTGATGCAAAGAAAACACAGCATTGAACAGTGAGAAAGTTCCTTTTGGTTCATTGTCAGCCATTTGGATTATGACCTCAGGGAGACACTTTCAGTTGGTACCATTGTGTCTTTAACACCTTGCTAATCCTTGCTAATCTGCCTTTTTAACAAAGGGAGAAGGTACCTCAGGTTCTGAGAATTGGGCAGGAGGTGGTATCTAGCCAGAATTTAACACCTGTCTTCTGTTTTCCCAGTGGTGTTTATATTTATGGATACCTTTATGCCAGGCATGCCATTTGCCCTTTATGGTAGCAACAGAGAGTTTCTATGAAAGATAACCTGTTAGTGTAAAGAAAACAATCTAGATCATTAACCAAGGGTTATAATTAATCCAGTTTTTTTTGCCCTGAATTCCAAAGGAAAAAAAAACTAATGTACTGTAAGAAGAGGATGTATGGGTTTATAAATACTGAAATTGATCTATACAGGCTGGTAAATCGCTGCTACCCCAGGTCCCCCTGGCTGTCCTGGCACCTCCCCAGGGATGCCCCCTGACCTCCACATAATTCATCAGTTAAAGGGTTAATGCTGGGCTCACAGACGTCTGGCTAGTGCTGCTGTGATTGGTCAGGGGTCAGATATTTTACTTGCTGAGGGTTAGAGGTGTGTGCAGGGCACAACTGCAAATGCCTGAAGTTGGGGCAAGTCTGAGATCCTGGACTGGTTTCCTGCAGCTGCTCCTAATTGCCTGTGCACATGTGTGTGTATATGTGTCTGGGGAAGGGAGTGGCACCATGGCCTGGACCCTAGTTACCCACTGTTCCACATTCCCCAGGGATGACCTAACCCAGCTGTCCTTCACCACCCTGTGCATCAAGGAGAGCCTCCGCCAGTTCCCACCTGTGACCCTGATCTCCCGCCGCTGCACGGAGGACATTAAGCTCCCAGATGGGCGCATCATCCCCAAAGGTGCCCTCTATGTGCTTCCTGCTGCCTGCCTGCTCTGTTGCCCGTGGGGTCCTGGCCATGCCTGCCCCAGGTGCACCGTCTCTGTAGGCAGTTTATAGCCTGTTGCTTCTGGGGTGATGGGGGAGACTCAGTGGTGTGTGTGCTGGGGAGATAGAGGTTGGTGAGTCCAAGCAGAAAGGAAGGAGTGGGTGTGGCAGGGTGGGTCCTGTGAGGGTGCAGGTAGGGAAGGGTTGATTTCATTCCGTTGCCAGATATTTCCTGGAGACCAGGTCCTGTCCTGGGTGATGCTGGGCATCTAGAGAAGCCTCATCCCCAGGCCCAAGCTTTGAGTACCACCCAGACTGGGGAAGATACATCAGGGCACAGACATTCCCAGACACATGGGGTGAGGAATGGGCTAAGGGGAGGGACAGAGGCTGGAGCAGCCCCAAATAAGGAGCGATGGCTGTATCTGGGGGTGGGATGCAGGGAGATGAGTGTATCTGGGATGGAATGCAGGGAGGGCTGCCTGGAAGAGGTAACGTGAGAGGTGAGGCTTGTGGGTTGGAAATGAGAGCATGTTTATGGAGCAGAGCCTCAGGGTGCAGACAGTGAAAGGACTTGAATGCCAGGTTGAGGCACTTGAACTTGATCCTCAGGGCAGTAGGGAGCCATGGGAGGTATTTGAGCTGAGGAGCAGCAATGTCAGATATATGAGTGAGAAAGATCCCTGTGTGGCCAGGATGGCAGCTAGAAAGATGGTGATGGGAACCTCTTATGGAGAAGCAGGGGGAGTGGATGGGGCAGCAGAATTTTTTAGGAAAGGATGGGCAGGAAAGGGTGGCAGATGGCTTGTGGGAATAGCATGGCTCCAGGGAGAGCCAGGGAGGCGTAGGTCTCCAGAGGAGATCCTGGTTTCCCTCGGTTCCACTGACCCAATGACCCCACCCCTCCCCACAGGAATCATCTGCCTAGTCAGCATCTATGGGACCCACCATAACCCTACAGTGTGGCCTGACTCCAAGGTGAGCTCCTGCCCCAACCCTCTCTTCTCTCAGCTTCTTTCTTCTCAGAAGGGGCAGTCCTTGGTCAGCAAGGCCTCCCCTCCCCTCCCCTCCTCCCCAGGGAGCCAGATGGCAGGGCTGGGTGTAGGGCTTGAGTCCTCCTCCCATTTATTCACCCATACACTCTTAATTCATGACATCAGCAAATCTTTATGGAGCATCTCCCGTGTGTCAGACCCAGTGCTGGGCACTGAGGCCAGAGGAAGATACTGTCTTTGCTCTCACGGAGCTCACAGTGAAGTGCAGAGGAATAAAATAAGCTGATAAACAAGGTCATTTTGGATATTGATAGATGCGCAAAGGAAACAAAACTGGAGTGGGTCGGCGGGTGGGGGAGAGAACTTTAGCTCACACGGTGAGGAAAGGCCTTACCAAAGAAGAGATGTTTGAGCTGAAACTGAAAACATTCACACTGAAAAGTGAGGAGCAGGGAAAAGTGTGTTCCACATGAAGGAAACAGCAAGTGCAAAGGCCCTGTGGTGGGAATGGGAAGGAGACAGGTGTGGCTGGCTTGTAATGGGGTTCTCTCTGTCCTGCTGGTCTGGTCCCCAGAGGCTGAGGGCGGGAACCAGGTTGGGATGGCTGAACCAGCCCTCAGGCTCACCCCCAGTCTGCTCTTGCCTAGGTGTACAACCCCTATCGCTTTGACCCGGACAACCCACAGCAGCGCTCCCCGCTGGCTTACCTGCCCTTCTCCGCAGGACCCAGGTAACTTCTATTTTCCCCAGTCCAGGTGAAGCGTAGGAGGAACATCGAGGTCAGTGGAAGATCAGGGATGCACCCATCAGGAGCAGAAACCACGTCCACTCGGGTGTCCCCGCCAATCCGGTACCCTTTTCGTGCCCTCAATACACCAGGAAGCCCCCAAATCAGACTCTGCTATATCATCCATGGGTACCAACTATCTACTGTATGCCAGGCCCTGAGTTCTGGGCTCACATGCTCCTAATGGCTCTATGATGCCTTTGTCTGGAAGTTGAGGTTCAGAGGGGGAGGTCATTTACCACATCCCAGGGACCCCGCACACACAGAGGCTGGGCCTGAGCTCCCTGTTCCCCGTCATTCAGGAACTGCATCGGACAGAGCTTCGCCATGGCTGAGATGCGCGTGGCCGTGGCGCTGACGCTGCTGCGCTTCCGCCTGAGCGTGGACCGAACGCGCAAGGTGCGGCGGAAGCCCGAGCTCATTCTGCGCACAGAGGATGGCATCTGGCTCAAGGTGGAGCCGCTGCCTCCGCGGGCCTGCGGGTCGGCGCGCCCCTGAGGATCCCCGGGGGCCCAAGCCCCGCCCAGAGAGGCCCAGGTTCCGCCCCCGAGGGCCCAGGCCCCGCCCTCAAGATCCTGAGGGCATAGACCACGCCCGTCGAAGTCCAGGCTCATTAAGCAGCCTGGTGGAGCAGGTCACACCCACTTAAGGCAAGGCTCCGCCCCTAGAGGGTCTGATCCCGCCGCCTGAGGTCCAGGTCCAGACCGCTGAATGCCAGTTTCTGCCCTCTTGTTTGAAGGACCAGGATTGGCCACTCCCCTCGGGTTTAGGCCCCGCCCCAGCATCCTTCGGATTCAGGTCTTCAGGCTCCGCCCATTGAGCCTTCCAAGGACCTAAGACCTGACACCTAAGGCCTCCGGGATACAAGCCCAGTCTACTTCAGATCCCGGCCGGCTTTTAAACTGAGGATTTGAGAACTGGAGCCTGAGATCAGAACCTTGAACCGAACATCACCTTCCTGAGGCCTCCAGCTCATGTGGATGAACTCCTCAGGAATTAGGTTGCATCCCAGGGCCCACGCTGTTTGTTGTTGATTTGTAAACCCAGACTCTCCCTTTCAAGCTCCTTCCTTCCTCCCTTGCTCAAAGGCCCTTTGCTGAGTGTCCTGATTTTTGCAGAATAAAAGCAAGGGATGCAGACATCCCCCATCATCCATCCCCTAGCCAGGTCAGATCCTTACACCTGGATTCCAGCAAGGAAATGAGGGGTCCTGGACAGTTGGGAAGCTGTGGGCTGGGAGGCTGGGAAGCCATTTGTCTTCGGACATAAACTCAGACTTTTGGGGACAGTTTGTGCATTCATTTATTTCAACATACTGCATAGCAAGTGTCTGCTGGCACTGGGCCAGGAGCACAACACCAGGCAAATTCCTGCCCTCAGGAGGATGGGGGGGGGGCATATGTTGGACAAATAATTCCATGGGTAAAATTATTTGCGACCTGTGACAAGAGAGGCCTTGGTGCTGCACAAGTATAATGGGGGTGGAGGGTGGCTCAAGGAAAACTACTCTGATGCTGAAGTTGGAGTAAAAGTTGAGTGGTGACAAGAGAGAAAAGAGCATTCCAGGCAGCAGGAACAGCATCTGCAAATGTCCTGAGGTGGGAGAGAGTGTGGTATGCTTGTGGAACTCACAAGGGGCCAGGGTGGCTGGATCTGGGGAGTGGGGGCAGAGTGGAGGAATGGTGAGCAGGGTCCAACAGCACAAGAACTGTGGGCCGCATCACAGTTCAGGCTTTATGCAGAGGGTAATAGGGAGCTATAGAGTGTGTGTGAGCAGGGGCAGGGGAGGTTATGGTCAGATCTGGGCTGTCAGGGAGGTGGCTGGGAAAGGGTGTACAGGGGGCTGGAAACTCAGGGAAGAGAGAGGCTGAGTTTGTGGGGAGAGGAGGGGTGACTATCTAGCTGTGAGGGCTGAGGGGAGGGAGGAGGTAAGGGTGATTGCCAAGTCTTTGACTGGAGGAGTAGTGCCTGATATGGTGCTATAGAAGGTGGGCCAATGACAATAATCATATAATAATCATATTAATTCATCAAGTATTTTTTGAGCATCTGCTGTGAGCCAGGCAGTGTTTGAATCCTTGCGTCCTTGACATTCTAGAGGGGGAAACAGATGACAAGTGATAAATAAGCAAATAAATAAGTTCACACAGCCTTGGAGGTCATTGAAAGGATTTTGAGTTTTATTGTGACAGAAGTGGGGAGCCATGGAGGGTTCTGAGCAAAGGAGGGACAAGATTTGTCTTACAGTCTTGGGTTGCTACATTGAATAGAGACTGTGGCAAGGATGGGATGAGGGAGATCAGATTGGTGGGGGGGTGATGTGAGATGATGGTGCCTCTACCCAAGCTGGGAGCTGTAGAGGTGCAAAGGGGTGGTTGGATTATGATGAGAAATGATTGTTTCATGAAGGTAGTGCTGGCAGGTCTGCAGATGGTTGGAATGTGGGGTTTGGGAGGATGGGAGGACCCCATGTTTGGGTCTGAGCACCTGGAAAGATGGAAACACTATCAGTTGAGATGGAGAATCCCAAATGGAGTAAGTGGTGTTTTTTTTTTTTTGGTGGGTGGGGAGAGTGAGGTGGGGGTGAGATCAGCCTGTTAGTTTGAGCCAGGAGGAGCTGGAGATGTCAGGCTGGCGGGTGGATAGATGGGTCCTGAACTTGGGAGAGAGTTCAGGGCTGGTGATGTACATCTGGGGAGGCTCAGTGTTTACATGTTGTTTTAAAAGCCTCAGGACTGGGTGAGATCATCTGGGGTGTGTGTGTGTGTGTGTGTGTGTGTGTGTGTATGTGTGTGTGTGTGTGTGTGTGTACAGAGGAGGGGTTTAAGGACCAAGCCCCAGGGGTCTCCAGAGTTAATAATGAGATATGAATCGATTGAATGCTTCCTGTGTGCCCTTCCCAGATATTCTCATTTAATTCTCAAGGGAACTCTTATCATGAAATGGATACTGTCACTATCTCATTTAACAGAAGGGGAAACTTAGTTCCCCACAGTGAAATGACTCACCTAAGGTCCTACAGCGATATCCTTGGGACCTCAGAGGGGGCCCTGAGTTCTTTCCTTCCCCATCTCTCGGGCTCCTCGTCCTGGCTGGGTCCCTAGCCCCTCTTTGCCCAGAAGAGGGTGTCCGCAGGGATAGGGTAGGGTTGGGGGGGGCGTGGAGGAGATAAGGCAAACCTAGGATGCCGATCCTGGGGCGCCCCCAGGTGGCGCGTGGTGGGATCGTCGGCCGGAATCCCCTGTCCGAAGCTGCTCGCGGACTGAGCGGGAAACGTGCGATCCCTGGCCTTACAGGAGTCACCCGGCTCTTGCCGATGCTGCCTCTTCCACATCTTCGTCCGGACTCAGGGTCTCCAAGCGCGCATCATTCCCTAAACATTGTACCGGCCTCTCCCCACCCCACCTTCCCTTGCAACTCCATCAGACACCAGCAAAAATAACTTTGCCTTGGGAGGCGACACATGTGGGTTCAAACCCCGGCTCTGCACCTTATTAGCCGTGGGCTCGGCACGTGACTGCTCCTCTCTGCACCTCCGTTCTCCCCTGTCACGTGGATTTTACAGGATCATCATGCTTGTAATGTAGATCGACTTTCCGCTAAAGGCTGTGATGGTGAATGAAAGAGACAGGGAGGAAGGGAGGAGGGCCCGGGAACTACAGGCTCTAAGGCATCTGGTCTCCACTAGTTCGGCGTGTGTGTGTGAGCGTGTGTGCACGCTCAGTCTTGTGTGACTTGGTATGTTGGGGTGCATTTGGGTGAATATGTGAGCATGCATGTGTGTGCAAGTATGTGAGTGTGTGTATGTAAGAGTCAAAATGTGTGTGATTGTGTGAGTACATGTGTGCTGTGTGTGAGATTGTGTGTGCATGCATCGGTGTGTGCATGTGTGTGTGGCTGTGTGTGGATGGGTGTGTTGGGAAGAGAGGAGAGGAGAATCTCACTCACCAAATGACTGCCACTGTCCACATCAGGCTGTGTTCATCGCAGGAGCTGCTGTCCAAACCTCCCTCCCTTCTGCTTGCAGCAGGCAGGACATTCTGGAGAAATAATGCCCTTGGAAGCAGCCCTGATGGAGGACTGGTGGGTGCATGTTCTCTGCTATCTCCCAGAGGGACTGAGCCCCAGGTGCCCACGGTGGGAACTTCCTTGATAAAACACCTTTTACCTGCTGCCTTCCCTTTTCTGTCTCATTTCCCCACTATCTTACTAGCATTTCCTGGAATCACCTCCCAAGGAAACAATTTACAGTTGATTTCTTTTCTCAGGGACACCTCCAAATAAAGTATTATCACTCGAATCCTTGCATCAGAGTTTACTTCCAGGGAACACAAACTAAGACACATACATGGGTTCACTTCTCTAATTCCTATAGACCTAGTCTTATGCCTTTTTACCAAGAAGGAGATGAGGCTCAGAGAGGGCTAGTTGCTTGCCCAAGGTCACACAGCTGGAGAGTGGGCAAAGGTGGGCTTTGACTGGGCTTTCTGACCCCAAACCCAGTGCTTTCTCCCCTCCTGGGAGCCTTCTCCTTGCTAAGGGCTGTGGGAATGAACGGGGTGGGGCCTGTAAACAGCCAGTAAGGTCCCTGATGTGTGCACCAGAGGGACCCGAAGCTCCTGCCTGGTGCCCATGTCCTCATTCTGTCATAAAATAAGAGAAATAATGGCAAACACCAGGCTTGGTGCTGACCTTGTGTCAGGGAATGTTGTTGTAAGCACTTTATTATTTATCTCCTCTCTCTCTCTCTCTCTCTCCAAATATTACCTGGGAAAAAGTTCCACTCGGCTTCTGCTCCCCAACCCCCAGCCCAGCAGTTTGGTGTGATGTCTTTTTAGTTTTAAAAAATTGTGTATACGAGCATTTTCAATGTATGTACAAACATTATGCACACATAACTATTTTTTGAGGACTCCAAATATATTGGGAAATATATCTGTTTGTGAACTTTTATTGTATAATGAACTCCCAGAAAGTTTAGTAGTTTAAAATGACCAACTTTAGTTTGCTTACAAACTTATAATTTGGATAGGGCTCCACTGGAGCAGCTGAAGATCCACTTCCAAGATAGCAATTTGGTAATGGCTATTGGCTGGGGGCCTCAGTTCCTCTCAGCGTAGTGCCTCTCCAGTGGGGTGGCTTGGGTTTCCTCTTAACATGGCAGCTGGGTCCAAGAGGGTGTATTCCAAGAGGACTTGAAGGAAGCTGCAAGGCTTCTTATGATCTAGACTCCCAAGTCCCCAAAGTCACTGAGGACAGATCAGGTTCAAGGAGAGGGGAATTAGACTTTACCTCTGTATCAGTCTGGCTTCTTCAGAGAAACAGAATGAACAGCATCTATCATCTATCTATCTATCTATATCTATTTACATCTATCATCTATCCATCCTCTGTTTATACATATATATTTATCTTAAGATTTCTCTATGATATAAATCTTATCTGTAAATTTATGTCTTGAGATTTATATATTTATCTTAAGATATATAATACAGATATTTATTTTAAGGATTGGCTCATGCAATTCTGGGAGGGCTGTCAAGTCTGAAATCTGTAGGACAGCTTGAAACTCAGGCAGGAGTTCATGCTGCAGTCTTGAGGCAGAATTTCTTCTCTGGGAGACCTCAATTTTTGCTCTTAAGGCCTTCAAACTGATTGCATTAGGCCAATTTACATTTAAGTAAAGGAGTATAATTTACTCCTTTACTTAAAATCAACTGACTGTAGATGTTAACTATATCTACAAAACACTTTCTCAGCAACACCTAGGTAAGTGTTTAACTAAATAACTGGGTACTATAGTCTAGCCTAGTTGACAAACAAAAAAAATAACCATCACAATCTCTTAAGGAGAGGGGCAGCAAACAGTTTGCTGCTATCTTTAATCTACCACTTGGGGAGGAGAGGGGGACAAATGGTCTTTTTTCTCGCTGTTGTGGCCTCTCCCGTTGCGGAACACAGGCTCCGGACGCGCAGGCTCAGCGGCCATGGCTCACGGGCCCAGCCGCTCCGCGGCATGTGGGATCTTCCCAGACCAGGGCACGAACCCGTGTCCCCTGCATTGGCAGGCGGACTCTCAACCACTGCGCCACCAGGGAAGCCCTAAATGGTCTTTTTTTTATAGCAGTATACTTCCCAATGGTCCATTCTCCAAGCCTCCCTACTGTGGCTTGGGGTGGTCCTTGGTGGTCAGGCTAGTTTTTGTGAACAATCATCACCCAATAAACAGAGGGGGGCAGAGGAGTATGAAGATGAGGAGGAGGAAGGGGAGGAAGGAGACTATTAATGATTACATTGCCTACAATAATACACCCTAGTGGTTTTTCCTAGCTGTGTGTGTCCTCTGTACTTTTCCTAAGTTTCCTCCAGGCTTTCTGGCTCCCAAACCAGTTTGTTTGATCTGCCACCTGGGCCAGGAATCTGGCAACTCTGCCAGCTGTTCCTGCCTTCAATGTGGCCTCAGGGGCCTGTCTGTTGTTGATCTCAAACCTGCTTTGGGGCTGAGAGTTGGGTCAGATTTCATCAGCCACTATGGGTCTCCAGTATGGCTGGTTCCTGCTGCCCCCACCAGCCCTGATTATCTCAGCACATTTAAGGACAGAAGTAAGAATGAACATGTTTAAGAACGAACATGTGTGCCCCACTCTGTGCTGGGTCTTTACAGTCCTGGCATGGCTTCAGGGGACAGTCTTTATTGATGACCCACTTTTCCCTGTCATTCAGGTTTCTGCTCAAAGGTAACCTCCTCAGGGAGGGCCTCCCAGATTGCCCCGTCCAGAGCAGCCTCCTTGGTCACTTTCTAGCATGTCTCACTCTGTTAATTTCCTTCATTACTACCACCATCTGACTTGGTCTTATTTCCTTTTGGCTTCCCTCATCAGACATGAGCACAACAATCCAGAGACCTTGTCTATCTTGTTTATCCCATGTCCTGAGTTCTAGCAGTGTTCCTGGTACAGAGTAGTTGGTCAAGCACAGTTTTGTTGCTGAGGAATGAACTACCTGGGTGGTATAAATCCACTTCTCCATTTACAGAGGAGGACATGAGGCTTAGAGAGGGCAATTGACTTGCCCAAGGTCACATAGCTAGTGAGTGGCAGCACTTGGATTTGAACTCAGTTCTGCTGAATCCAGAACTTGTTCCTTCCCAACAGCCGAGGAAGGAAAGGTGAAACTCCAGCCATCAGGCAGCCTGCATGCTTCTTCCAGAGAGACTCCAGGCTGACTCCTGGGAGGTGTGTCTTTACGGTGACACCAAATAAGAACTGCTCATCTGTTTTGTGTGCCAGCTATGTGCCCCTCACTGTGCCAAATCCTTATTTCTTTTTAAAATTGTGCTTTAGTGATAGAAGTTATAGCAGCTCAGTGTGGATGAAAAATGCATTAGAGACTCCAATTCTACTTCCTCCAATTCCACTGTGTTGTGTGGATTCTACTGGATTTTTTCAATGCATATACAAACATGTGCACGCATACACGTTTACAAGTTTTGTTTATAATTGAACCTCTACTCACATACCATTTTGAAAGGTACTTTCCCCTACTCTCTCTGCCTGTGTCTGGTAAGACTCTTGCAACTCTCTGTGAGGTTATTTATTTATTCTTTTGGCCATGTTGCATGGCATGCAGGATCTTAGTTCCCCAACCAGGGATTGAACCTGTGCCCCCTGCAGTGGGAGTATGGACTCTTAATCACTGGACCGCCAGGGAAGCCCCGATGTGAGGTTTTATCAGCCCATTTTATGGATGTGAAGAGTGAGGTTCAGAGGGGTGGTGGGCTGTGCCCAAGTCTGGTGACTCACAGTGACTGCCCCCGCCAGGCTGGCACAGCTTTGCCCACTGCCTGGCTGTGGATGGGGGTAGAACAACCCCTGGCGAAGGGGCAGGGGGTGAGAGGCTTCCCTCCTTCCAACACTGGCTGGGGGACATTCCATAAGCCAGGCTTGTGTGATTTGGCATTTGAGATGTTCCTTGTTTGATGAGAAACCATTGGGGACAGTCCAGCCTCCTCAGGCACAGAACAGAGTGTCCCCACCTGAGGCTTCCCGCCCCCCATGCTGTCTCCCTTTACCCTTCTACCATCTGATCCAGAAAGCTGGGAGACCCAGGTGATGGATCCTGCCCTCCGGTGGCCCCAGAGGCCTGCTGGGTTTTGAGTTCTTGGCCATGATGAAGGAATCTTCAACACCTGCTTCTGGATTGAATGTTGGACCAAATTTTGTCACCTTAGCTGTTTCTCCCAAGGACTCAGCAACTGCAGACACAGTGTGGGTGTTGAAAGAACAAGGACAGGCTTGCTTGTGTCTACTTCTGGGCACTTCACCCTGTGACCATGGGGCCCTTTCAACCACACAGTCCACTCTCCCTCTTCAGTTGGGTCCCTCTCAAAGGTCACCTCCTCCTGGAAGCCCTCATGTCCCTATCACTGTCTGGTACATTCTTGATCATTTATCTGATCATTGCCCTTCTCCCCCTTAGAGGAGCCCCTTGACAGAAGAGAGGATGTCTGCTGTGCTTACTGCTTCATTCTAGCATCTAGAATTGTGCCTGGAACATAGTAGATGCTCAATAAACACATAGCCACAGAGACCTGGCAAGTACAGATTTTTCTCCTCATTTTACAAATGAAAAGACTGAGGGAACAGACAGGGTAAATTTTCCTAAGATACCTTGCAGAGCCTGACTCAGGTCTCTTAAAGCAGTGACTCTCAAACTTTAACAAGCACAGGAATCTCTGGGATCTGGTTAAAACATAAATTCTGATTCGGTAGGTATAATCCTGCAGCAATGATCTGTCACTTTGTAATGTACAGCCCCCAAAACTCAGTGACTTAAAACAGTGACTATTTTTTCTTATGATTCTGCATGTCGACTGAGCTCAGATGGATGGTTCTTTTGTACCATGTGATGTCACCCAGGGCTGTGGTCATCTGGAGGCTCAGCTGTGCTGGACCATCCAGGTGGCTCCCTCACGTGGGTGGCAATTGACACTAGCTGTTGGCTGAGAGATCAGCTGGGGCTCTTGGTCAGAGCTTTTTCATGGGGCTTGGGCTTCCTTATCGCATGGCGACTGGGTTCTAAGGGGGAGTGTTTGAAGAGCAAATGTAAACTTAAGCCACCAGGTCCTCCTCGAGGCCCATAACTAGCATGGCACCGCCTGACCACACAATGTTAGTTAAGCAGTAACAGGCCAGTCGAGATCCAAGGAGAAGAGAAATAAGCTCCTCCTCTTATTGGGGACAAGGGCAGAAAATTGCAGCCATCCCCTTTGCGGGTTGGAGCCCCCAGTTCTGCATCTCCTAGATGCTGCTGGTAAAGCCAATGCTGCTGGTCTGAGGACCACATTTTGAGGGGCTGGTTCTTAGCGTTCATGGCTATAAAGGTCCCTTTCTTCCCTAAACACGTAATGAGCACCCATCCTATGCCAGGATTCACTTTCACTAGTGCTGTCTTGTTGAATTACTTCTCCGTGTGGCTGGAGGGAGTTATTGCACCTCTCTGGACCTCTGTTTCTTCTTCTTTCCCTCTGCTTCTCCCGACCTCTATCTGGCTAGCCCTGCTGCCTCTCACCTACCTAGCCCCGCCCCTGGCTCTTCTCTGGATGGACCTGTCAGCAGGTGGATCCAACTCAGCAGAGGAGGGAAAGAATCTCGGGCAGCGCACCCAAACTTGCTGGAGGGAATGTGGGGTGGGGGTGGGGGTGGGGGTGGTGGGGGGAAATTTAGGCATTTTCCCCAACATTGTATTTGTTGCAGGAAGACTCTCCGAATCCTCTCATTCAGCAGCTCCATCCTTCAAACTCACCCTCATCTTGGAGCCTGACCACGAGGAGACCTCATGGGGGCTGAGGCCACTTTACAGGGAAATTTGGGAGCACGATCTGGATGTGATGTGTTCCCTTTTGTCCTTTTTCCCATTTCCCAGGTGGGAAGGCTGAGCCCGGAGAGGGTCGGCACAGCCCACAGTCACAGTGAGGATGCCCACTCAGGATCTCCCAGCTCTGCCCTCCCCTGTATGGACCCTGTTCTCTCTCTCGGCCCCTTGCAGCCTTACCCCTCGTGCCTCCAGGTGCCCTCTTCCGATTGGACCCTTTATCCCCTGAATCTGACGCAGGTAACCCCCAGCCAGGCTGGTTTCTCTCTTCCTGCTTCAGCAGTCATGTCTCGACCTAGGCCCTGGGCTGCTTGGAGGAAGGACTTGAACACCTTCCAGGCTGTGCTCTGGAGGGCAGAGGCTTCACGCCTCTGAGCTTCCCAATTCTGTGCTGAGAGATGGTGCATGACGTCTTCCCGGCCCACGCATGGAAAGGAGCCCTGGAGATGTTTGGGGACAAGACTGGGCAAGGCCCTGCTCACCTGCCACCTGAACATTCATGATTTTATTTGTCGCACCCTGGCCTTGGAAGGGCAGGGCTGGCTGTAAACTTGGGGGCGCAGGGTCATCTTTGCCCATCCCCCAACAAACCCATGTGGGAGGTGCTGAGTCCTGAGAGCGCAGTGTCTGCGCCATGTGACCCTGAGCTGGTTCCTCTCTGGCCTGCAGCCTCGGGTTTTAAGTCTTGGGCAGACGCCAGGCGAGGAGGAGGCAGCCAGGCGTGCAGGGATTGGCTGACTCAAGCCCTGCCTCCCTCAGTTCAGAGGTCGGACCAGGGAAAAGGCCTCCCAGGAGGAGGGCAGAAGAAGTTGTGATGGACAAGCTGCTCTGACAGAAGGTGCCAGGCTAGTGTTGGCGGGGCTGAGGATTCTGGCCTGGGGCAGGAAGTGTATGCTGCCCTAGACAGGGTGGCTCCCGGGAGAGAGCCGGCCCCAGGGATGATGGTTTCCTCGTAATTGGAGTCCCTGACAACCTTCCATTGATTCACCACTGTTTCAGTTTGGGCATTTCTTCATTCGTCTCTTCCTTCCTTTCTTTCTTTCTTCCTTTTGTTCTTTCTTTCTCTTCTCTCCCTCTTCCCCTCCCCCTCCCCTCCCTCCCCCTCTGTGTCTCCCTCCCCTCTCCCAGACCTTGTCTGCCTTCTCTGAGCCCTTCTTGCCCTGCCCCCAGCACTCACCATCCCTGCCCCTCACTCCCTTGTTCCTGTCCCTCTATGTGTCTCTGCCTCACAGCTCACCATCATCGGCCCCCGTTCCTTCATCCTCAGGAGCTCACCCTTCACCGCGTCTGCCCCATAGGATGCTGCAGCTGAGGCTGTCCTGGCTGGGACTCGGGTCCTTGGCAGCCTCCCCATGGTTACTCCTGCTGCTGGTCGGGGCCTCCAGGCTCCTGGCCTGCAACCTGGCCTTGACCTACACCTGCTACAGCAATTCTCGCCGCCTCCAATGTTTCCCGCAGCCCCCAAAACGGAACTGGTTTTGGGGTCACTGGGGCCTGGTGAGTGTGGATAGCAGGACGGTCTGGGGGATCAGGGTGGATGGATTTCCTGAGGGTTCAGGAATGGGGCTCAGGGATCTGGGGGTCTGGGATTGGGCTGGGGTCTAGGGTGGTAGAGAAGTGAGGGAGACCTCTTGCCTCACTCCCCCACTGGGTCCAATCCTGTCCTCTCTGTTCACTCTATGCCCAATGCTTTTCTTGTTCTTACCTTTCCTCACCCAAGCCTGTTTGGGGTCATGTTCCCCCCTGTCTCCCCCACATTAGTGCACATCTGAGGGGATCTCTGGGTGGGCTGCAGAGAGCTGGGTCCCCTGGTGGCCTCACAGTCCCCGCTGCTCATCTTGAGGCCTCCTCAGGGCCACTGTCTGAGGTCTGTTCCCTGCCTGGCACATCTCTGTTGGCCTCAGGCCAGTGTCTGCTCCTCTGTGGGCTTCTGCTTCCCCACAAGAATTAACTAAGATCTCCACCCCCATCTTCCCCGCATGGGGGCACAGCTGTGTTGGAGATGTGTGGGCAGTCTCTCCTCCTCCCCTTCCTCAGGCACCTTCCTTTTTTTATCTTGCCTTCCACGCCCAAGACATATCAGTGAGCCCCACTGCCCAATTTGGATAAAGGTGAACCACTCCCCCTTTCAGAAGGAATCACTCTGCCCTAATGGCCAAAATTCCTGGGCGGAGGCTTCTGGGCCACTTTCTTAACCTCATCCCCAGAGGCCCTTCCTCTGTGCTGCATCAACCTCCTTTTTGCCACAATCCACAATCACACTTAAGATTTTGTCATCACCCATAAAGGCACCACCTCCAAAGCCATTGATCTGAGGGCTACATTCTCTGACCACAACCCCTCTTCCTTCCATCTTCTTTTTTTCCCTCCTCTCCTGTCCTAGACCCTGCCAGGATGTCCAGTCCCCTCTACACCCCAGTTTAACGGCTTCCTTTCCATCCTACTTCCTTGGATACATCTAGCTTAGTTTCTCATCCTTTGCACATGGGCTGAAGTCTCTTGCCACTTGGGCTTTCCTTCATGGCTCTTTGGAAAAGCTTTGCCTTGTGTGAGCTCAACCCTTCATGTCCTCTGATCTCTTATCCACGGTGATACGAGAGAAGGTCACAAAACAGGTCAGAGGGGTGACATGTACATCCCCACCTGCCTATTTCCAACGGACTTCATTCTGCACAAAACCTCTGGTCTGCTTGAGCTGCTGTCTCCTTGTGCACAGAGATGCTTTTGCTCATTGCCTCCCTTTCTCTGCTTGCTCTACCTGCTCCAGTCTGGTCCCCACCTCAATCATGCTCCTGCATGATGGCTGTGACTTCTAGGTCTCCAAATCCCATGGACTCCGTTGGGCCCCATCTCATCCACCTCCCAGCAGCTCTCTGAGCTTGTGGACCACCCTTTCCTCCTGGAACCTCCTTTTCCTCTCGGCTGCTCCTTTGCTCCACCTTTGCATGTGGGGAAAGCCCCAGCATCCTAACCCCTTCTCCTTCTTCTCTCTATCCTGAGGCCATCTCCTTACCCAGAGCTCCAACTCCTAAGTGGACCATCAGTTCCCTCCATAAGTGAATTCCAAGTTCACTTCTCTCCTGAGCCCAAGGTTATGCATCCAGCTCCTTCCTCCTCTCCTCATGTGGGGGGTCTTATAAACACTTCATTCCTTGGTCAGAATCTGAACTCATGTCTCCCTCCCCAACCCTGCCCCTGCCCTCAGTCTAGTCCATCCTTCCAGTTGCCCACATCCCATACTTTGTGGTCCCTGAGCCTGCCTGTTCCTCTCACCCATGCATCTGGTCCTAATGTGCTGCCCCCCAAATCTCTCCTCAATGTCACCTCTCTGCATCTTCTGTCACCCATGGCCCCATCCACCATCATCTTTCTCCAGGAAGCCTCTCCCAGCCTACTCTCTGATCTCTTCATTGCCACTGTTGTACCCTCTCATCCACTCTCTCTTTAGCCCTGGAGAGCTTTTTCTGAAATTCAGTTTAGATCATGCCACTTTTTGGCTGAAAACTGTTCACTGACTCCCTATTGCTCTGAAGATAAAGACTAAATGTTTTCTGGCTCATCCCGGCTGTCCTCCTCAGCCTTGTGCATGTCATGGTCACTCTGACCTTCTGCTCTATCTCCTCAATGAACCAAGCCCTTCCCACCGCAGGGCTTTTGCTTGTGGAAGCACTTTCCTTCCTGTGGTTACCCAGTGGATTCCTCCTTATCCATTTTCGACTCAAGTATAATTACCTTCTCTAAGCCTCCCTTGACCCCCACCGCCCCCAGACCCTGACCTATGGCTTAGCCCTGCTCATGCTTAAATAGATAATTGTTCAATTATTTGTTTATTATCCATCTCTCCCACTAGATGGCAGTTCTGGGGACAGACACGATATCTACAGTGGCCCAGCCCAGGGGCTGACATACAGAAGGCATTTAGCAAATGTTTGATAATGTTGTGGTGGAGGCCTGGGTAACTTGCCGTCACTTCCCTTTGTTATCCAAGGCCAAAGGCAGGAGCGTCCAGCTCCTCTACTCTCCTCCCCCAGACCAGCTCGTCACAGAAGGGTATGTCCCAAGCTCATCGTAAAGTTTGCCTGAGATTATGGGTCTTGGGATGTTCTCAGAGAGCCCTGGAGGCAGCGGGAACGTTACAAAGTTACCACAGTTCCGATTCTCCCTCCAAGGGCTTGACGGCAGAGGCTGGTCTCAATGGCTCTTCTCTCCTACAGTCTCTCTTCCTGTATGACCTTGGCTGAGTCCCTCTCCCTCTTTGGACTGATCTCATCAAGTGCCTCAGGGTCCTCAGGGAGGAGGGAGCAGGGTACAAAGGTGAAAAAGACTTATGTTCACCTACCTGGAACACCCAGGGGCTTGGATAGGGTGTCCTGAAGGACGGGAAAGGATGCCTCACCAGAAACCAACCCTCCCTTCTTCCCCTTTTGGGGGATATGGCCTCAGTTTCATTTGTAATTGACATGACTTATGGGAGTGTCCACGGGTTCAGGAGAGAGAGATGGATGGCCTCAGTTTCATTTGTAATTGACATGACTTATGGGAGTGTCCACGGGTTCAGGAGAGAGAGATGGATGGCTCAGATGTAGTACTATGAGAAATGGATAGATAGACAGGATGTACTAGATAGATAGATAGATAGATAGATAGGTAGACAGGATGCACTATGCACAGAGCCTCGCCAACAGAAGGGGCTCATAGGTGAGAAGGACTGTCCTGATTGATGGGCAGTGTTCACATGTGTCCCTTGGGGTCTGCCAGGGCTGGAAGGTCCCAGGACCGTAGACCCTTTACCATGTAGAGAACCGAAGGCTATGCGGATGGGCCAGAACATGAAAGGATGTGGGACCAAAACCCAGGAACAAGTCCTGAGGCTACCTGGCTACCCACAAACCTTTTCCATGGGGATCTCCTCCTGTGGCCGCCCCTGGGGCTGGAACCACTCCCAAGATGAGAAAACTCCATTTTCTCGAGCTAAAGTCATCCTCCCTGTGGGCAGAGAGCGTGTCTTCTCCCTGTGCCCTGGGATACATCATTGGGACTTGAAGAGGCTCCAGGACCCTCCCCCAGAGTGAAGGAGCGAGAGCAAGCGGAGATTCCCTCCATCCGTGCAGAATCCCACACACTGTCCCCTGCAGAGGGTCCTTCTGGAGAGTGATGGCCCTTGCCTTGCGTGCAGGTCCCCCCAGTGGAGCAGGGCTTGAGGGACTTAACTCAGCTGATGGCCACCTGCCCCCAGGGACTTATGATCTGACTGGGCCCCATCATCTTCCTTATCGTTTTCTGCCACCCTGACATTGCCTGGTCTGTTACCAGCACCACAGATGCCCACCTGGAACACATGGTAGTGGGTGCTGTGGCAGCATCTGAGGGCTGTGAGCCCCTCCCTGGCAAGTTTCTGGGCAGCCCCTGCACGTCCCAGCACCCCACACCCCGGCTCTTGGGCACCGTTGGTCATCTTTTTCTTTCTTTCATTTATTTGCCAACCCCATTCTGGTGTTCTGGACACCGCTTGGGGATTCTTGGGGAGAATCAGCCCCAGGCTTTGCCGCGGAGGAACCTCCAACCTTGGGCATACAGAATTAGAGATACCACTAATCCTGTGTGGTGAGGGTGGGTCTGAGGGAGAGGCAGGGGCTGGGGGAGCCCAGAGGGGAAGCAAGGCATCTGCTGTTTGGGCACACTGGAAAGTTTCTTGGAGGAAGAATTGTTGGAAGTGGGTCTGGAATAATTAATAGGCATTTTTTAAGTGAAGAAGAGAAAGTGTATTCTCTGGATAGGACTAGCGCACTCAAATGCCTGGAGGTGAAAGAGTGAACACTTGGCTTTTGAGCAATGGGGAGGAGTTCAGTGCAGCTAGAGTGATGCAGGTGAGAGGCAGAGAAAAGGTGGAGAGGAGAGTAGGGAGAGCAGGACTTCAAGACCAGGTAGGGACAGGGGATTGATTCTGAGAGCGATGGGGAGCCATGGAAGGTGTAGAGATGATGAGAAACAGAGATGGGGAGTTGGAGAGATGGACAGAGAAATAGGGGCAGAGAAAGAGAGAGATACAGGAAAGAGTGAGGGAGAGAGACAGAGAGACAGAGAGAAGGACACAGAGAAGGATACATAAATGGAGCAAAAGAAACATACATATACACAGATACAAACACATCTATCTATCTATCTATCTATCATCTGTCTATCTATTTATCATCTATCTATACATTTTCCATCTATTCATCCATCCATCATCTATCTGTCCACCTATCATCTATCTACAACTATCTATCCATCCATCATCTAGTCATCCATCCATCCATTCATCCATCCATCTTTCTATCCATCCATCTACCCACCCATCATCTAATCATTTCTCTCTCATCCATCCATTCATCTATTATCTATCTATCATCTATCTATCTATCTATTATCCATCCATCCATTATCTCTCCCCGCCTCTTTCCCTCACCCTCTTTCTCTCTCTCCCGCATCCCTCCTCTCTCTCTTTCTGTCAAAACACAGGGATGAAGAGAGTAAGGGGACAGAGAGAGGTACATAGAGAGACATGAAAAAAAAGAGAAGCCAACAGAGAGAAGCTGACTTAGTGAGATGGAGAGAAGTATAGATCAATAATCCAGGTAGAAGGGGAGAAGGGGGTGAGTGGGTGTGGTGGGTAGGGGGATGTAGTGAGAAGTTGTAGTTTCTGAGGCCCCCTGCCAGGCCTGGCCTTATTCCCATCCATTCCCAGGTGACGAGCAATGAGGAGGGCATGCGGCTGGTGGAAGATCTGGGCCAGTACTTCCGCGAGGTCCACCTTTGGTGGATGGGGCCTTTCTATCCCATCCTGCGGCTTGTCCACCCTAACTTCACTGCCCCCCTGCTCCAGGCCACAGGTATCTCTCCCAGGAGCCCCCACCCCAGCTTCTCCCCTGCCCCTGCTCCCAGCCCTTCCCACTCCTGGACAGACCAGGTTGAGCAGGGGAATGGGCAGTATCGACAGAGCCCTGCTGGGTAACTCTAGGCAGGTCCCTGGCTCTCTCTGGTTGCCAAAGACTTTTTCAGTTTTGAATGGTGGAAACTCAACACTGTTGAGGGGTCTACCATGTTGGATGTTCCAGGAGATGTCAGAGAGTCCTGGGGCAAGCGTGGTGTCCTTGGTCCCTGTAAAGGCATTTTGTAGGTTGCTGGGCTGTGCTTGTGTGTTTAGCACATGTTAGACATGTAGGAGCCATGTCAAGGCATGCTGGGACATGTTGTGTCATGTTGGGGTGTGTCTAAGCATATAGGGTTGTGTCTTTGGGGTCTGCCTTTGCTCTACTCTGTGCTACAGCCTTGTCTGGTCCCCCCCACCTCCCCCTTCCTCCCTGTTCCTCTGTTCCTTGTCCCATTCCAAGCTATACTGGGCTTGGAGGAGAAATGTAGACCCCTCCCTGGGAGCTTCCAGCCCCCACCGAAAGTCCTTCCCTCCCCCTCTCCATGTTCTAGCTCTCATGTCAGCCACCATCATACCCAAGGATATGTTTTCCTACATCTTCCTGAATCCCTGGCTGGGTGAGTAACTGTGAGTGAAGGGGGTGAGGACAACCTTGGGGGCCCAGGGGAAGGTGCCGCCCTTGCTCACTCCTCATGGCTGCCTCTGCTAGGGGATGGGCTCCTGCTGAGTGCTGGTGAAAGGTGGAACCACCATCGATGCCTGCTGACACCCGCCTTCCACTTCGAGATTTTGAAGCCATATATGAAGATTTTCACCAAGAGTGCAGACATCATGCATGTGAGTTTCTTGAACTCCGGGTCCCAGCTGGAGCCTTAGGAAAAGGGGAGTGGGCTTACACACATGTGGTCTGGAATCCTGGCCATGCTGGATGGCCTTGGGGGTCACTGATTTTCCTCTCCAAGCCTCAGTTTCCTCATCTGTAAAATTGGGATAATAACCCCTTCTTAAAGAGTCATCAAGATGATGTAGTGCAGTCGTGTTCCTGGCACATAGTAGGTGCTCAGAAGGCTTTAGTTTCTAGTCTGCTTCATGGAGGCTCTGTAAATTCAGGACAGAAATGATGAAGATTGCATAGTAGTTCTTTCTGCATTAGGTACCACCTTAAAACTCATGGACTCGAAAGAATTAGTGTTTGTTATTGTTCATGAGATGATGGGTCAGTTGAGTCATTCTTCTCATCCTAGCCGGAATTATTCATGTGTTCGTGGTCATGGGTAGGTTCCGAAGACAGCTCTGCTGATCCAGGTTCAGCTTTGGCACATGTTTGGGGCTCGGCTAGCTGTCAGCTGGTTTAGGATGGCCTTGGTGGGACAATGGACTCCTGTATTTGTCTCTCATCTTCCAGTAGGCTAGCCTGGGCTTGACTACATGGTGGAGGCTGGGCTCCAAGAGAATGAGCAGAAACATACAGTACCTCTTGAAGCCTGGTGTCAGAACTAGCACACGATAGTTTCCACCTCCTGTTGACCAAAGCAAGTCCTAGCTCAGCGCAGATTGAAGAGAAACAGGTTCCACCTCCTAATGGAAGAGCTGAAAAATCTCACTGCAAAGACTGAGGGTAAAGGGAGGGATAAAGAAATGGGGACATTTTTGCAATTGTCTACCACTATGATAATGATGAAGATGATGATGGTAGTTAACAATTATTTAACACTTACTGTATATCAGAAATTGTGGGCCAAGTCCATGGCATGTGTTGTCTAATTTATTTTCACAATCCTATGAGGTAGAGATGATTGTCATTGCCATATTAAGGATGATGAAATGGAAGGTCAGAGAGATTAGGGAAATTGCCCAAGATTGCTCATTAGTAAGTGAGTTGTACGTGGTGGGGCAGGAATTCTAACTTCGTTTGTCCAACACCAAAGCAGGTCATCTTAACTGCTACTAAAATTTGACACTTGGAATTTGGAATTCCAAAGTTCCATTTGGAAAAGCCAAATGGAAAGCAATGAGTTGACCAAGGGCACACAGAACATAAGAGGCAGAGCTGGACCTTGAAACCAGGTCTCCTGACTACCAGCTGTGGGGTCTTCATGTCTTGATAGTAACAGCTTCCACTCCCACTCAAGCCTTGTCTTCCCTGGAGATAGGTGCTTGGGGCAGAGGACCAAGAGGCCAGGTCTGGGGGAGTCCATCCAGGTGGTTGAGATTGGGGAGGGGCTCAGGAGGGGGAAGTTTCAGCCCCAGCTCTGCCCTCTTCTCTGTCCAGGCCAAGTGGCAGCGCCTGGTCACAGAGGGCCACACTCATATGGACATGTTTGAACACATCAGTCTCATGACCCTGGACAGTCTGCAGAAATGTGTCTTCAGTTTCGACAGCAATTGCCAGGAGTAAGTCTCAGCCCAGGGCCTGGGAACATGAGCCATAGACCCAAGGGAGTAGATGGGGGAGGGAGGACTGACCAGGGAAATCAGAAGGGCCTTCCTGGAGGAGGTGTGTCAGAGCTGGACATTGAAGGACAGGGAAAGGGAAAGCAAAGGAGCTATCCTTTCAGGTAGGTAGAACTGTTTGATAAAGACCAGGAGGCTAGGATGAGCAGAACATGTGTAACAGTGAGGAGACGCCTTGGGTATGAGGTTGGAGGAGTGGGCAGTTATATCTTAAGGACATTCTGAAGTCAGACAAAGAGGATATGGACTTTACCCTGATGTTTCCAGGAAGCCACAGAAGGTCTTTGACCAGATGAGAGTTGTGGTCAAAGCTGAGCTTGAACATCTGACTTGAGAGAAGACTGATTGTTGTGTAGACACAGGATGTGAGAAGACCACAGAGGGGAGGAAACTTGAGCTTGGTGGAGAAAATGTGGCAGATTTGGGGGAAACTGAGAAAGAATGGCAGGTCTAGATGTTGTGTGGGAGAGTGGAGAGATGAGCATGATTCCCAAGCTCTGCTCTGAGATCTAGGACATGAGGCAGTTCACAGAGATGGGAGGCAGAGAGAGAAACATGACTGAAGGGCATTCTTTTCTGGATGGGATGTGGTCCTGGGTTACTGACTGGACGTGCTCCTGCAGTATGAGATCATGAAGGGAGGCAGCAGCTTAAAATATGTGAAGCCTAGAAACCAGGAGCTTCCTCCTATCAGGGTTCCCAAGACTTCCTATCAGGAAACAGTCTCTAAGAACAGATGGCCCACAGATACACAATACTGCTTCTTAAGGCTCTCTCTGGTCTGACCCTGTAGGAAACCCAGCGAATATATTGCTGCCATCTTGGAGCTCAGTGCCCTTGTGATGAAATGGACCGAGTAGATCTTCCTGCACATGGACCTCCTGTACTACCTCACCCGCGATGTGCAGCACTTCCATGGGGCTTGCGACCTGGTGCACGACTTCACAGAGGCTGTCATCAGGAGCGGCATTGCACCCTCATTAGTCAGGGTTCCCAAGACTTCCTCAAGGCCAAGGCTAAGGCCGAGACTTTGGACTTCATTGATGTGCTCCTGCTGGCCAAGGTACGCTTCTCTGGGATCTAAATTCAAGAGATAGGCTGGACCTTGTTTTCAAATGTCAGGTCAAAGAACTTGGACTTGATCCAGAGAGTGCTAGGGAGTCATAGAAGGTGCTTGAGGAAGGGAGGGACAGGTCAGAGAGAAGTTTTAGATGTGACTGTGTAGAAGGCTATCTGGAAGGAGTAAACAGGAGGCAGGAGACTAGGGAGGAGTCCTGTGGGGTGGGCTCTGGAGATGAAAAGGGAAGAATCCTGCTTGGACGCTGGAGCTCAGGGACTATCTCAGGTTAGGCTCAGGTGTCCCCAGAACTGGTGTGATTTGGAGGATCTTGCTTTCTCTCCAGGATGAAGATGGGAAAGAACTGTCAGATGAGGACACCTGAGCTGAGGCTGACACCTTCATGTTTGAAGGTGAGGGTCCCAGTGTGGGACTACAGAATAGGCAGGGGTCTCTTCATCCCAGGGACTTGGCAGCTGGGCCCTGGATCACCCCATCTTGCCCATCCTTCTCATCGTCTTTGTGGGGGGTGGTGGCGGTGGGGGGGCGGGGCTTAACATGGTGCTGTCCACCCTCTGGTGCTGAAGTAGCCCAGAGACCCAAGCCTGTCTGGCTGACCCTCAGGCCATGACACCACAGCCAGTGGCCTCTCTTGGGTCCTGTACAACCTTGCAAAGTACCCAGAATACCAGGAACACTGCCAGCAGGAGGTGTGAGAGCGCCTGAGGGACCATGAGCCTAAAGAAATTGAATGGTGGGTGCAGGTCCTCATGGTCTGTTCCTGAACCCTTCTCATTGTCTCTGCTCCCCAGCTGGGATAGTAGAAAGATTTTTTTGTTGATTCTGTCATTATTGCTTAGTGGGAATAGGAGCAGAGCCCAGAGGCAGGGTCTGATACCCAGTCTGAATAGCAGGTGAAAGTTTGTAGTCTTTTGGGACACAAAGATCTGAGTGTTCACATTAATGCCCCACTAACTTGCTATGTGACTTTAATAAAACCAATTCCCTTATCTGAATATCATTTTTCTCCTCTATAAATTGGGGGTGGGGTGGGGAATCTCTCCCCTACAGTGCTACTTGGAGTATTGTGACAATATGTGTAGAACAGATGCCACCCAATACATGTTTAGTATATGAAATTCTTTTCCCCTCTCTTGCTTTTCTGCCTTTGGTCTTCCCCCAAAGACCCTCATTTCCCTTAATTTTTGCTCTTTTCTCTAATTCCCACTTAATAGTCTATTCCAGGGATTCCCAGGAGATCTTTGGGGGTAAAAAAGTCATCCATCTTTTTGTTCAGTAAACATGTCTACACCACCTGCCCTTACCCAACTCAGTGTCTAGTCCCATTGGAGTCCTACATGGGCAAGGCTGGGGCACAGAGGAAAGGAGATGAGGCTTGCTAGTAAAAAAGTGAATATGAATTCACCACTCTGGGTGTGTGTAGTGGACAGTGCCAAAGCCAAGGGGATAGCTTGTGCAAAGGCCAGGATGGAAGCATGCAGAAGTGGGCCTGGAATGTTTGGGAGGAAGTAAAGGTGGCTGGGTCCTTGGGAAATATACAGTGTGAGGAACAGAGGGGCCCCCAGTAAGGCTGGAGCTAGTAATGGAAGCCCTTCTTGGAATGCTTTGGATACCATGTTAAGAGTTTTCAAAGGTGTCAGTTCACGTACTTTGGTAAGCCAATATTGGATAAAAGATAAAAATGGGCAGCGATGCTGCCATTAGGGGAGTGTCACATTGGGCAGAAACGGTCAGGCAGCAGTGGCCCACCGTGCTCAGTCATTGGCTGTGGGCTGCCCAGGAAAGTGTGGGCTTGGCTTGAATGCTACAGCAGAGCCCAGAGACCCTATAGCTGGAGGCTATCAGCTAATAGCTCTCCTTGCAGCTGTACAGCAAGTCCTTTCTTGAAGGAAGATCCATGACTGAAGTAGGAGGGCAATGGGGAGCCATGGGAGATGTTTGAGCAGGGGATGGTCAGGTCAGATATGAGTATTAGAAATAACTCTTTGCAGCTACAGGGGCAAACTGGAGGGGATGAGCTGCAGTCTGGGGGTCCAGGGGTAGATTCTGGACCAAGGACTGAAGGATGACAAGGAAGTACTGGGCTGGACAAACGCTTTGGAAGTTGTGTCCTCCTCAACTGCAAGGCTTTGCTCAGCACAGCAGTCCTGTGAGGTGGAAAAATGTTTTTGTGCTTCTCCCAACTTCAAAAAAAATTATGCACTTGGTTAAAATCCAAACAGCACGGAGGGGTTTACAATGAATATAAACCTCCCATCAACTCCCCCCACCAGCTTAACTGAGATATAATTGATGTATAGCATTATGTAAGTTTAAGGTGTACAACATGATGGTTTGATATACGTATATATTGCAAAATGATTACAATAAGGGTAGTTAACACATCCATCACCTCACATAAGCCTCTGTCATATGCCAGCGTCCCAATCCCATCCCTTCCTTCAATGGTTTCCTGTGTCCTTCCAGACGTTGTTCAGTCTATTCCTACATTTATCTGTTCACAGTCCCTCTCACCTTAATCATCCATTCTGTCTTGTCTCTCTACAACCGAGAGTATATACAGAGCATTCAGGCATGCACATTGACAATATAACTTCAAGATCCTTTCTTTTCTTTTTAAGTTTTGGAAAATTAAATTTGAATTGCAAACTCAATAATGAGAATAGGTTTTTTTTTCTTTGCACAAAATGAAACATCCTGCATAAGATTAAGTTATTACAGTTTAACATAAATACACATACACACACATTTGGTCACTTGTTCTTTTCACTCAATAATGTGCCTTAGATTCCTTCTCTCTGAGTGCTGCATAGCATTGCTTAAGCCAGGCTGCTTCTGCTGGGGACATTTATGTAAACATTTTCAATTAGAACAGATATTGCCAAATTGCCTTTTGGTGTCTCTGTACTGATTTACCCTGCATGGTGTGATAGGACTAGTTGATCCCTATATTCACCTTTTCCATCGTTGTATAGTATTCCACCACATGAATGTACCATAATTTATTTAAACATTCCCTCATCAATGGACATGTGTATAGTTTTCTAGCCTTTTGCTATAATAAACATGACGTAGTGAACATCCATTTTGCTTCTATGTGTGGACGTGTCTCTAGGACAAATTCCTAGAAGTGGTGTTGCTGGATCAAAGACCATTTGAGTTTTGCAATTTAATAGTTCTTGGCAAATTCACTCCTACAGATTTTGAGAGTGCCAATTTCCTTGTATCCTCACTGATAGTGTGCATCATAAAACTTAAAATTTTGCTTTCTGTTAGGTGAAATATAATACTTTGTTTTATTTTGTTTGTTTGTTTTTTGGTACGCGGGCCTCTCACTGTTGTGGCCTCTCCCGGTGCGGAGCACAGGCTCCGGACACGCAGGCTCAGCGGCCATGGCTCACGGGCCCAGCCGCTCCGCGGCACGTGGGATCTTCCCGGACCGGGGCACGAACCGTGTCCCCTGAATCAGCAGGCGGACTCTCAACCACTGCGCCACCAGGGAAGCCCTCTTTGTCAGATTTTTAAACATTAGTGTATAGGAATGCAAGAGATTTCTGTGCATTAATTTTGTATCCTGCTACTTTACCAAATTCATTGATTAGCTCTAGTAGTTTTCTGGTAGCATCTTTAGGATTCTCTATGTATAGTATCATGTCATCTGCCAACAGTGACAGTTTTACTTCTCCTATTCCAATTTGGATTCCTTTTGTTTCTTCTTCTCTGATTGCTGTGGCTAAAACGTCCAAAACTATGTTGAACAACAGTGGTGAGAGTGGACAACCTTGGCTTGTTCCTGACCTTAGTGGAAATGGTTTCAGTTTTTCACCATTAAGAACGATGTTGGCTGTGGGTTTGTCATATATGGTCCTTATTATGTTGAGGTATGTTCCCTCTGTGCCTACTTTCTGGAGAGTTTTTATCATAAATGGGTGTTGAAATTTGTCGAAAGCTTTTTCTGCATCTATTGAGATGATCATATGTTTTTTCCTCTTCAACTTGTTAATATGGTTTATCACAGTGATTGATTTGTGTATAGTGAAGAATCCTTGCATTCCTGGGATAAACCCCACTCGATCATGGTGTATGATCCTCTTAAAGTGCTGTTGGATTCTGTTTGCTAGTATTTTGTGGAGGATTTTTGCCTCTATGTTCATCAGTGGTATTGGCCTGTAGTTTTCTTTTTTTGGTGACATCTTTGTCTGGTTTTGGTAGCAGGGTGATGGTGACTTCGTAGAATGAGTTTGGGAGTGTTCCTCCCTCTGCTATATTTTGGAAGAGTTTGAGAAGGTGTTAGCTCTTCTCTAAATATTTGATAGAATTCGTCTGTGAAGCCATCTGGTCCTGGGCTTTTGTTTGTTGGAAGTTTTAAAATCACAGTTTCAATTTCAGTGCTTGTGATTGGTCTGTATATATTTTCTCTTTCTTCTTGGTTCAGTCCGGAAAGGTTGTGCTTTTCTAAGAATTTGGCCATTTCTCCCAGGTTGTCCATTTGATTGGCATATAGTTGCTTGTAGTAATCTGTCGTGATCCTTTGTATTTCTGCATGTCAGTTGTTACTTCTCCTTTTTCATTTCTAATTCTATTGATTTGAATCTTCTCTTTTTTCTTCTTGATGAGTCTGGCTAATAGTTTATCAACTTTGTTTATCTTCTCAAAGAACCAGCTTTTGGTTTTATTGATCTTTGCTATCATTTCCTTCACTTCTTTTTCATTTATTTCTGATCTGATCTTTATGATTTATTTCCTTCTAACTTTTGTATTTTTTGTTTGTTTGTTTGTTTTTCTGTTCTTCTTTCTCTAATTGCTTTAGGTCTAAGGTTAGGTTGTCTATTTGAGATGTTTCTCTTTCTTGAGGTAGGACTGCATTGCTATAAACTTCCCTCTTAGAACTGCTTTTGCTGCATCCCATAGGTTTTGGGTCATCATATTTTCTTTGTCATTTATTTCTAGGTATTTTTTGATTTCCTCTTTGATTTTTTCAGTGATCTCTTCGTTATTTAGTAGCATATTGTTTAGCCTCCATGGGTTTGTCTCTTTTACAGATTTTTTCCTGTAATTGATATCTAGTGTTATAGCATTGTGGTTGGAAAAGATACTTGATATGATTTCAATTTTCTTAAATTTACCATGGCTTGATTTGTGACCCAGATATGATCTATCTTGGAGAATGTTCCATGAGCACTTGAGAAGAAAGTGTATTCTGTTGTTTTTGGATGGAATGTGCTATACATATCAATTAAGTCTATCTGGTTTAAAGTGTCTTTTAAAGCTTGTGTTTCCTTATTTATTTTCATTTTGGATGATCTGTCCATTGGTGAAAGTGGGGTGTTAAAGTCTCCTACTATTATTGCATTACTGTCAATTTCCCTTTTTATGGCTGTTAGCATTTGCCCTATGTATTGAGGTGCTCCTACGTTGGGTGCATAAATATTTACAATGCTTATATTTTCTTCTTGGATTAATCTCTTGATCATTATGTCGTATCCTTCTTTGTGCCTTGTAATAGTCTTTATTTTAGTCTATTTTTTCTGATATGAGTATTGCTACTCCAGCTTTCTTTTGATTTCCATTTGCATGGAATATCTTTTTCCATCCCCTCACTTTCCGTCTGTATGTGTCCCTAGGTCTGAAGTGGGTCTCTTGTAGACAGCATATATATGGGTCTTGATTTTTTATCCATTCAGCCAGTCTATGTCTTTTTGTTGGAGCATTAAATCCATTTACATTTAAGGTAATTATTGATAAGTATGTTTCTATTACCATTTTCTTGACTGTTTTGGGTTTGTTTTTGTAAATCTTTTCCTGCTCTTGTGTTTCCTGCCTAGAGAAGTTTCTTTATCCTTTGCTGTAAAGCTGGTTTTGTGGTGCTGTATTCTTTTAACTTTTGTTTTTCTGTAAAGGTTTTAATTTCTCCATTGAATCTGAATGAGATCCTTGCTTGGTAGAGTAATCTTGATTGTAGGTTTTTCCCTTTCATCACTGTAAATATGTCCTGCCACTCGCCTCTGGTTTGCAGAGTTTTTGCTGAAAGATCAGCTGTTAACTTTATGGGGATTCCCTTGTATGTTATTTGTTGTTTTTCCCTTGCTGCTTTTAATTTATTTCTTCGTATTTAATTTCTGATAGTTTGATTAATATGTGTCTTGGCATATTTCTCCTTAGATTTATCCTGTATGGGACTCTCTGTGCTTCCTGGACTTGACTGACTATTTCCTTTCCCATATTAGGGAAGTTTTCAACCATAATCTGTTCAAATATATTCTTAGACCATTTCTTTTTCTCTTCCTCTTCTGGGACCCCCATAATTCAAATGTTGGTGCATATAATGTTGTCTCAGAGGTCTCTGAGACTGTCCTCAATTCCTTTCATTCTTTCTTCTTTATTTTCCTCTGTGGTAGTTATTTCCACTATTGTATCTTCCAGGTCACTTTTCTGTTCTTCTGCCTCAGTTATTCGGCTCTTGAGTCCTTCTAGAGAATTTTTAATTTCATTTATTGTGTTGTTCATCATTGTTTGTTTGCTCTTTAATTCTTCTAGTTTCTTGTTAAACGTTTCTTATATTTTCTCTATTCTTTGTCCAAGATTTTGGATCATCTTTACTATCATTACTTTGAATTCTTTTTCAGGTAGACTGCCTATTTCCTCTTCATTTGTTTGGTCTGGTGGGTTTTACCTTGCTCCTTCATCTGATGCATATTGCTCTGTCTTCTCATTTTGCTTAACTTACTGTGTTTGGGGTCTCCTTTTTGCAGGCTGCAGGTTCATAGTTCCCGTTGTTTTTGGTGTCTGCCCCCAGTGGGTGAGGTTGGTTCAGTGGCTTGTGTAGGCTTCCTGGTGGAGGGGACTGGTGCCTGTGTTCTGGTGGGTGGGGCTGGATCTTGTCTTTCTGGTGGGCAGGGCTGTGTCCGGTGGTGTGTTTTGGGGTGTCTGTGAACTTATTATGGTTTTAGGCAGCCTCTCTGCTAATGGGTGGTGTTGTGTTCTGCCTTGCTAACTGTTTGGCATGTGGCGTCTAGCACTGGAGTTTGCTGGCCGTTGGGTGGAGCTGGGTCTTAACGTTGAGACGGAGATCTCTGGAGAGCTCTTGCCGATTGATATTACGTGGGGTAGGGAGGTCTCTGGTGGTCCAAAGTCCCGAACTCGGCTCTCCCACCTCAGACGTTCAGGCCTGGCACCAGGCTAGAGCACCAAGACCCGGTGAACCACACAGCTCAGAAGAAAAGGGAGGAAAAAAAGAAGGAAAGAAAAATATTAAAAAAAAAATAAAATTAGATAATTAAAAAATAAAAAAATATTAAAATAAAAAATTAATAAAAACAAAGAAGAGAGCAACCAAACCAATAAACAAATCCACCAATGATAACAAGCACTAAAAACTATACTAAGATATACATAAAAATCAGAAACAAGTCAGTCACAGACAGCAAACCCCAAGGCTACAGTTGCTTCCAGATCCACCGCCTCAATTGGGTTGATTCGTTGTCTATTCAGGTATTCCACAGATGCAGCGTACCTCAAGTTGGTTGTGGGGATATAATCTGCTGTTCCTGAGGGTGCATGGAGAAATTTCCTTTTCTCTTCTTTGTTTGTACAGTTCCTGAGGTTCAGCTTTGGATCTGGCCCCGCCTCTGCGTGTAGGTCGCCTGAGGGCGTCTGTTCTTCGCTCAGACAGGACGGGGTTAAAGGAGCCGCTGATTCAGGGGCTCCGGCTCACTCAGGCCGGGGGGAGGGAGGGGTACGGAGTGTGGGGCGAGCCTGCGGCGGCAGAGGCCGGCGTGACGTTGCACCAGCCTGAGGCGTGCTGTGTGTTCTCCCGGGAAAGTTGTCCCTGGATCACAGGACCCTGGCAGTGGCGGGCAGCACAGGCTCCAGGGAGGGGGCTGTGCATAGTGACCTGTGTTTGCACACAGGCTTCTTGGTGGCGGCAGCAGCAGCCTTAGCGTCTCATGCCCGTCTCTGGGGTCCGTGCTTTTAGCCGCGGCTGGCGCCCTTCTCCGGAGCTCCTTTAAGCAGCGCTCTTAATCCCCTCTCCTCGCACACCAGGATACAAAGAGGGAAGAAAAAGTCTCTTGCCTCTTCGGCAGCTCCACACTTTTTCCCGGACTCCCTCCCGGCTAGCCGTGGTGCACTAACCCCCTGCAGGCTGTGTTCACGCCGCCAACCCCAGTCCTCTCCCTGCGATCCGACCAAGCCCAAGCCTCAACTCTAGGCCCCGCCTGCCCCGGCGGATGAGCAAACAAGCCTCTCGGGCTGGTGAGTGCCGGTTGGCACCGATCCTCTGTGCGGGAATCTCTCTGCTTTGCCCTCCGCACCCCAGTTGCTGTGCTCTCCTCTGCGGCTCCGAAGCTTCCCCCCTCCGCCACCTGCAGTCTCTGCCCGCAAAGGGGCTTCTTAGTGTGTGGAAACCTTTCCTTCTTCACAGCTCCCTCCCAGAGGGGCAGGTCCTGTCCCTATTCTTTTGTCTCTGTTTTTTCTTTTTTTTTCTTTTGCACTACCTAGGTACGTGGGGAGTTTCTTGCCTTTTGGGAGGTCTGAGGTCTTCTGCCAGCGTTCAGTAGGTGTTCTGTAGGAGTTGTTCCACATGTAGATGTATTTCTGATGTATTTGTGGGGAGGAAGGTGATCTCAGCGTCTTACTCTTCTGCCATCTTGAAGCTCCTCCTGTTAAAGATTTGATTGAAGCTGTTCACTTGTGTGAGACAAGTGGTTATTTTACCAGCGAATCCAATGAACCTTAAAAGTGAAAGCAGACTGTTGGCAAAACAGCTAAAGGCAACATTCTTTTACAAAGGTGCAGAGCCAGCACGACTAAGCACAGGCAACAGAGTACAAAGGTTAGAGACAAAGGACTAGATCCAATGTGGAGTCAGGTTTGTTCTTCCCAGTTTTAATAGGAGTCTGGCCACCTACCTGCAGCCCGAGTCATATAAGGAGATGATGTTTGGTCAATGGAAGGCACCTGCAGGCAGTCGGAGGGGATTAGAGGACAGACATCCATCCTCTGCCAAAGGCCACTGCTGCTTTCAGCTTCAGCTAATCCCTCTGGGTTCCAGGAACAGCTACTACCTGGCCTGGGGGTGGTGTCAGCTCTCAGCTGATGCTAGGCCCCAGGGGGCTATACTAGCCTTGATGGTTTCCCTTGGCCCACTGTCAACTGAAATAAAAAATGCACAACGTCAGAGCAGTGAGATTCAGTTTTATTCAGGGACATTACTGAGGACTGTCGCCCAGGAGACAGCCTCTCAGATAGTTCTGAGGAACTGCTCCAAAGAGGTGAGGAAGGAGGTCAGCATATATGTGATTTTGGCTAAGGGGTACATGCAATCCAATATACAGCATGGTAGATGGTTACTGCTAGTCGTCATGAGGAACAGATTTTTTAGTTAATAATTTTAGTACTTTTCTAAGTATGGGAGGATGCAAGAATTCAGGCTCATAAAATTTTTCCTAAATATCTAAACTATCTAAAGGCCTGTTTTCCCAATGTACAGAGTGCCTCATCCTGGTCTCTGTCCTGAATTAGCAATTGCAGTGGCTAATGATTTAATTCTTGTAGAACCAGATGGCAGGCAACATCCCTTATTTACACAGCCAATACTTTGTAAATGGCCCCTACTTAAAGCCACTCTCATGTAGCCCATCTGAGGTCTCTGCCAGGACCCGACTATTACATTCTGCAAAGGGATGGGACACCTCAGCAATCCAGTTATGTGAGTGTTGATGTTTGTGTAGGCACAGAAAAAAATTGAAAAATTATACCCAACACCTGGAATGGGAGGGCAGAGTAGGAGGAAGAATGGTTCTGCTAAATGTCTACATTTACCCAACTGTTTCCTTTTCTTAGATGAAGCCTGCAAAACATTTTTCATTATAATTACTAATCTATGTAATTACAAATTATTTATATATTTTTTAGATTTATTTCTTTATTATTAATTAATTAAATTTATTTTTGGCTGCATCGGGTCTTAGTTGCTGCATGCGGGATCTTCGCTGAGGCACATGGACTCTTCTATGTGGCACTCGGGCTTCTCTCTAGTTGTGGCATGGGGTTTTTCTCTTCTTTAGTTGTGGTGCGCAGGCTCCAGGGCCCATGGGCTCTGTAGCCGTGGCACGTGGGTTCCAGAGCACGTGGGTTCTGTAGTTTGAGGCATGCAGGCTCTCTAGTTGAGGTGCGTGAGCTCAGTAGCTGCGATGTGGGGGCTTAGTTGCCCCACGGCATGTGGGATCTTAGTTAACTGCCCAGGGATTGAACCCGAGTCCCCTGAATTGTAAGGCAGATTATTTACCACTGGACCACGAGGGAAGTCCCACAGATTATATTTTTAAAGGGAAAAATTTTTAGTGTTATGCATAGTACCATGCTACTGCATGCTTAGTGCCATGCCAGAGAGGTGGCAGGATGCAATATATGCAACCTGTAGAAGCCAGAAGGCATCATGGTTAAGAACAAGGACTCCAGGTGCCAGGGTTCAAATCAGCACCAGCTGAGTGAATTTGGGCATGTCTCTTTACTTTTCTGTGCCTCAATTTTCTAACCTGAAAATTGAGGGTAATGACAAGGGGGTTGTGAAAATCAAATAAATTAAAATGAGTAAAGTGCTTACAATACTCCCTAGCTCACAGTCAGCACCAAGCATGAGTAATTGTCTTATTTCTCTTATTTTATGACAGAACGAGGACACAGTCACCAGCAATGAGCCTTAGCCCCTACTGGCACACACATCAGCTGTCTTGCAGGCTATGAACATCCCCTGTTCTTTCCCTCTGCCCTTAGCAGGGAAGAGGCTCCTTAGAAAGGAGCAAGCACTGGCTTGGGATCAGAGGGCTCCTGGTCAAGGCTAAGCTTTGCCACTCTCCAGCTGTGTGACCTTGGGCAAGTAAATTGCCCTCTCTGAGACTCACATTCCTCCTCAGTAAAAAGGGAATAATAACAGACCCTTGGAGATTGGAGGAGCGAGCCTATGTGTGTCTTAGTTTGCATCCTCTGGAAGTAGATCCTCATGCAAGGATTCAAGTGCAAATACTTTATTTGGAGGTGACCTTGAGGCAAGAATTCAACTGCAAGTTGTTTCCTTGGAAATTCCTTGGAAATTATTTCCTTGGAAATAATCCCAGGAAATGCCAGTAGGGCACTGTGGAAGTGAGACTGGGAAGGGAAGGCAGCAGGTAAAGGGTACTTTAGCCAGAAAGCTCACACTGTGGCACCTGGGGCTCAGTCCCTCTCGGGGACAGCAGAGAACACACACCCACAAGTCCTTAGTCAGAGCTGCTCCCAAAGGCATTATTTCTCCAGAATGTCCTGCCTTCACTGCACGGCTGAGGTCTGGGGACAGGCCTCCCACAGCAGTTGTTTTCAGGAATACAGTCTGGTGTAGACCATTACAGTGGTTCAGTGACTTCAAGACACATACATTTACACCCTTACACACATACACACATGTTCACCCACACATGCACACAACTGCATACACAATCACATACACATACACACTGTGTACACACAGACACACACAAACACAGTTACATACACCCACGTGTGCTTGCAGCTACATACACACTTTTACACACACATGCACACACACGAGTGCAAAGCACAATATATGCATGCATGTAACCATGCACACAATTACGTGCATACACTCATATACACACACCATGACACATATGTGTTCACAGTCACACATACACTTACACACAATCCCACACACAGTCACATAGTCACACACACACATTGAACTAATGGAGACCGAATGTCTTAGAGCTTGTTGTCTCCGAATCTTCTAGCAGAAGGAGCCTCCAACACACTCAGAAGAGGAATGGACACCTCACAACAGCCAGTGACTGAACCAGGCCTGGGTGTGTCTTAACAATTAAGCAGGGGACCCATGGGGTCCATGCCTCCCTTCCTACCTGTCCCTTAGTCATTCACCATCACAGCCCTTAGTGGTCAAAGCCCATTTGTAGTGGGAGAAAAGACATTTGTCACCCCAAGTATAGATAACTCTTTGAAGGGGTTAGCTTCATGGTGGGGGAAAGAAACTGTGGGTTAACAGGTGGGAAAGTGGGATCAAGCGCAAGGATTTTTTTTCAAAGATTGAGGAAATAGCAGCGTTATTTGTATTCCATTGGGAATGACCCAATAGACTTCAGGATACATGGTTAATATACAAAAATTAATTGTATTTATATATTCCAGGGGGTGGCAAACTATGGTCTATGGGCCAAGTCTGGCCTGTGCCCTGTTTCTCTAAGATATACAAGCAATGAATTGTTTTATATTTTAAAAGAATTACAAAAGAAGGAGAGGAAGAGGAGGAGGGCTGTAAGGCCTGAAATATTTACAATATGGGTCTTTACAGAAAATGCATGCCAACCCTTCTCTACACTAGTAATAAACAATTGGAAAATGTTTTCAAATACCATTTTTTCAAGGATCATGTACCAGAAAAAGTGAAATACTCAGGTATAAATCTAACAAAATATGTGCATGATTTCTAGGATGAAAACTTCAAGACACTGATAAAAGAAATCCAACAAGACCCAAATTAATGGAGAGATATACAATGTTCATGGAGGAGAAGAGTCGATATTGTTAAGATGCTAAGTCTATTCAAATCGGTCTACAATTCTATGAGATCACAATCTCAGGAGGACTTTTGCAGAAATAGAGAAGCTGATTACAAAATGTGCATGAAAATGCAAAGGATTTATCAGAGGCAAAATTTTTCGGAAAAGGGAAAATTTAGTTGAAGGATTTACAAGACCCCTTTCAACACATAGTATAAAACAGTAGTAATAATGACAGTGTGATACTGGTCAAAGGCATATTAATCAATGGAACAGTATAGAGAGTCCAGAAATTTTTTTTAAAAACTTGCAGGGCAAGTCAATGTACAAAGGATAGTCTTCTCAGTAAGTAGTACTGGAAAAATTCGACAACCACATGCAAAAAAAAAAAAAAAAGTCATCCCGTACCTCACATTTTATACAAAATTTAATTTAATATGAGCCATAGAACTAAATAATGTAAAAATGTAAAACTTTTAGAAGAAAACATAGAAGAGAATCTTTGTGGCCTTAGGTTAAACAGAGAGTTCTTATATATAACACCAACTGCATAATCATAAAATGAAAAAATGGATAAACTGCACTTTATAAACATTTTAAAATTTTGCTCTGTGAAAGAGATTTAAGATAAAGACCAATGACACACTAGGAAAAAAGACTTGCAAATCGCATATCTGACAAAGGATTTGTATGTAAAATGCAACAGTGGAAGGTAACAATCCATGGAAAATTAATGGGCAAAAGATTTGAACAGGTGCTTTACCACAGAAGATATATGGATGGCAAATAGGCACATGAGAAATTGTTCAACATCGTTAGTCATTAGGAAATGCAAACTAAAATCACAGGAACATATCATTGCACACCCATAAGAATGGCTGGGGAAAAACTGACACCTCCAGGTGCCCGTGAGTATGGGCAGCAACCAGAACTCTCACACATTAACAATAGGAATTTTAAATGACGCGGAAACCTATGGAGGTTCCTCAAAAAATTAAAAATAAAACTGCAGTATGATCCAGCAAAACTGAAATCAGGATCTCACAGAGATAGCTGCACTCCCATCTTCATTGCAGTATTATTCACAATAGCCAAGATATGTAAACAAACTAACTGTATATCAGTGGATGAATGGATGAAGAGGATGTGATACACACACACACACACACACACACACACACACACACACACACACACACACACAATGGAATATTATTCAGCCAGGAGAAAGAAGGAAAACCTGCTCGTTTGTGACAACGTGGTTGGACCTTGAGCGCGTTATGCTAAGTGAAGTAAGTGAGAGAAAGACAAACACAGGCAGCCTTCCCTATCTGCGGGTTCTGCACCTGCAGAGTCAACAAGTCCCAGGTCAAAAAGATTCGGGGGAGGGGGAAGTCCAAAAAGTTCCAAAAAGCAAAACTTGAACTTGCTGTGTACCAGAAAATATTTACATAGCATTTACATTGTATTTGGCATTATAAGTAATCTAGAGATGAGTTAAAGTGTACAGGAGGATATGTGTAGGTTGTATGCAAATGCTACACTATTTTATATGAGGGATTTGAGCATCCCCAATTATTGGTATCTACGGGGAGTCCTGGAACCAATCCCGCCATCCCTCGCAGATACCGAGGGATAACTGTACTGTATGATATTACTTATATGTGGATTCTAAAAAAGACAAACTCAAAGAAACAGAGTAGAGTGATGGTTACCGGGAGTTGGATAAATGGGGAGATACTGGTCAAAGGATACAAACTTCCAGTTATAAGATTAACAAGTTTGGGGATCTAATGTACAGTATGGTGACTACAGCTAATGGTACTGTGTCAGAAACTTGAATGTTCCTGAAAAAGTAGATCTTAAATGTTCTGACCGCAGAAAATAAATGGTAAGTATGTGATGGGGTAGAGGTGGTAGCTAATACTAGGTAGCATCACTTTCTAAGCTATAAATGTATTAAATCAATGTGTTGTACACCTTATTGTACACCTTACACAGAAATGTTATGTGTCAATTATATCTCAATAAAGCTGGGAATTTTAATGAAATTAAAAATTTTAAGTGGCACACTTTGGAAAAAGTTTGGTTGTTTTTTCTAATGTTAAACGTCCCCATGTAATATGACCCAGCCCTCCCATTCCAAGAGCAGTGAACGGTTGTACACAAATATTCATAGTAGCTTTATTCATGACAGCACAACATTGAAAACAATCCACATGTCCTCCAACTGGGGAAGAAAATGTGGCTCACCATACTATGGAATATTACTTAGCCATAAAAAGACAAAGTATTGGGGTTTCCCTGGTGGTGCAGTGGTTGGGAGTCCGCAACAGTGAGAGGCCCGCGTACCAAAAAAAAAACAAAAGCAAAAAGTATTGATGCGTGCAACATGAATGGATCATAAATGTGTTGTAACGTGAAAGAAGCCAGACTACAGGGATGGAGAATAGATGAGTGTTTGGCAGGAGGTGGGGTGAAAAGTTTTTGACTATCAAGGGTGACTATGGTAGTGTGTTTACACAACGCTAGACATTTCAAATCTCAGAACTGTACACCAAATAGAGCAAACTTTACTTTTAGTAAATTTTGTAAATTTACATACAGTTTTAAAATGAGGCTGAGGGTAACTAAGCACATATATTATTTGCATAAATATACTGTGAAATGATATACAAAAAGTATTTACCTAAAGGTGAAAAAAACTGGGAAAACAAAGGACATATGGAGGACAAGTATTTTCACTGAGCATCTTATTTTGTACATGAGTGAATGAATCCCCCGTCAAAAACACTACATTTAAAAAGTTAGGCACCACTCATCCAAGAGCGTCTTCTAGTAATCCTGCAGTGGTTGTCCAGGTGATCTGATGCACCTGGGGCTTAGACACCTTGAAAATTGCTTCCTTGGAAGCTAAGGCATGAATTCTGAAGCCAAGCTGACCAAACTTACCCCCACTCTACCACTCATCAACTGAGTGACCTTGAGCAAGTGAGTTAATCTCTCCAATCTATAAGATTGGTGTGAGGATGAAATCAGTGTTTACCTGGGGGAGCTGAAGTGTCATAACCTTCTCCCCTCAGTGATCTACTTCTGTTAATAGGACCAAAATCAGTGTCTGTGGAGTCATCAACCCTTATGTGTTGTATGAAAAGTGTTTAATGACACCCACACCTTACATGAATGCGTGTGTATCTATTGCTATAAAAATGAAATTTCTACACCAAAAGTTATGTGATTAAGAGTAACTCAATATGTAATTGGTTGTGATATCTCAAGCTTATTAAGGTGCATAAAGAGAATTCTTGCAAAGTGAGACAAACTAAATGATTTCCTGACATAATGCTATTTACAAAAATAAAGCGTGGCTTGAATACTTAACGCAAAGGTTTTAAAGACCCCCAAGATGATTTTATGCTGTTGAAGGACGTCCACAATACATTATTATATGAAAACCCCAGATTAACAAGAAAAATGTAAGATAAAATAACATGTTTTATGTTGAGATAAAACTCACATAACATAAAATTCATTCATTCCTAAAATTCATAACATTAAAGTGTCGATTCCATGCATCTAGTACATTCACAACGGTGTGCAACCACCACCTCTCCTCTATCTAGTTCCAAAATATTTTCATCACCTGCAAAGCAGACCTGTACCCATTAGCAGTCATTATTTCCTCCTCCACCCTCCAGCTCCTGAATCTATCTCTGCACATTTCATATAAATGGAATCATATGACATTTTGTGTCCGACTCCTTTCACTTACCATAATGTTTTTAAAGTTCATTCATGTTGTAGCATGCATGAGTGCTTCACTCCTTTTTTATGACCCAATAATATTTCTTGTTATGGATATACCTCATTTTATTTATTCATTCATCTGTTAACAGATATTTGAACTGTTTCCCAAATATCCAACTTTTGGCAATTGTGGATGGTGCCACTATGAAGGGCCATGTACAACTTTTTCTTTAAACCCTGCTTTCAATTCTTTTGGGTGCATACCTAGGCACAGGATGGCAGGGTCATATGGTAATTCTAGGTTTAATTTATTGAGGAAACACCAGGCTGTTTCCCACAGTGGCTGCACCATTTTCCATCCCCACCAGCAGTGTATGAGGGTTCCAATTACCCCACATCCTCACCAACCCTTGTTATTTTCCATTGTTTTATATTCTTGCCGTCCTACTGGGTGTGAAGTGATATCACACTGTGTCATTGATTTGCATTTCCCTAATGACGAATGATGTTGAGTATCTTTCTATGTGCTTTTTAGTCAGTATAATAGTAATTTTAAAAAGGAGATTATATGTAAATGTGATACATTTAGATGTAAATTCAAAATTTTACTTGTATAAGAATTACATATAAAATTAAAATTTGGCAGTATATGTGAGAGAATATGAACAGTGATTGCTTTGACATGCTTAGATTACGGATATGATTTTTATTTCTTACTTTTTATTATTTGTATTTTCTTCTATGGCAAGGTATCATTTGGGGGAAAAGAAAAACATTTTGAATAAGAACTCTGAAGGCAAAGGAAAACATATGTGATTTTCAGCTTAGAATATAGTAAATATTTCCTCATTTCATGTTACAGTGTTTCTTTCTAATTTTGCAACCAGGAAGTCTTCTGGCCCCTGAAAGGCTCTGAGACTAGGACTCTATCCCAGGACCTCCTACAGCCTGATTGGGGCAAGTCCTGAGGCAGCTGCTGTCCCAGGTGCTGAAGGAAGTGGCCCCCACTCCTGCCCCCTCCACCTCCTCTCACTATTGTGGACCCTCTTGACCTCCACTTCCTAGATGAAAATAAAGTCCTGGGTCATGCCTCTCCGAGGGAAAAAATTTTTTTTCGGTTCCTAGCTTCGGACCAGCTTCACATCAAAGCCCATTGTAACTATGTAACAGATGTAACTATGGAGATTTTGAATTTACTGAATCTTCTAATGACAGTTACCTTCAACGGCAGGTTTCCGCACGTCCCAAAACTTAAATATAACTTTTATAACTTTAAAACATTTTAAATTTGAGAAAGTGATGCAAAAAGAAGGGAAGAAATGAACCCTTATTGAGTACTGATGCTTACCAGATACTGAGTCAGTCATTTTGCTAATGCTTGCTTATAAATCTCCACAACCCGCAATAAGGAGGCTACTATTATGTAATAAAGGCACTGAGGCTTAGAGAGAGACATGATTTTCCCCAAGCCAAGCAGCTAGTAAATAAATGGCAGACTGGGATGGTGACCACTATAGGAGGGAGTGGTGGATCCAGCGTCATCTGAACCTGATGGCATCTAGCTCTCTGCTCCACCTTCCCTAAAGAGTATCCTTGACCTTGTGATCCAAGATGGAGCTCAAGCTACCACATCAATATCCACCCCCTCCCCACCCCCTTCCCCCGCCCCCCCAGGTTCATAGCCTCTCAGACCCGCCTGGATCCCCCCAGGCCCCAAGCCCCCCTCTCAATGAGACTGGGGCAGACATGGCAGCACAGTTTTATTCCTAGGAATCTGCAAAGTGAGTTGTCTAGGGTCAGGGTGGATCGCAGGTCAGACGGTGGCGGGTCACTGCTGACTTGCACTCAGCGGCTCCACACGCAACCAAAGTCCGCCCTCCGCGCGCATGATCAGCTCCGGCTTCCTGCGTGGCTCCTCCTTGTCCGGCAGCACACGGAAGCGCAGCAGCGTGAGCGCCAGGACCACCTTCATCTCTGTCATGGCGAATGACTGCCCAATGCAGTTCCTGTGGGCGAGAGCGGGAGCTCTGACTGCGCCTGGAACCCTCATCCGGGCCCCACCGCACCGGGTATCTGGCCCACAACCCCCATCCCCACCAACAGGGATGGAGAAGGAGGCTAACCGTGCCTGGAACCCCCACGTGGGTTTACATATCCCCAGAGCTTAGCCCACACTCCAAGTCCTGAACTCCGATCAGCAGACAGGGGAACAGGGCTCTCAACACACCTCGGACCCCTCCTCGGGCCCACCACCATTCCCCAGACCCTTACCCATAACGTCCAATGGAGCGGAGGGAAACTCTGAACATCTTAAATTTTCCCTCTTCCTGGCCCCCAAAATCAAGGCTGGAATTTCAGTCCCAGACCCCTGCGCCCACCACTCCATTCCCACCTCAGATGCCCCGTCCTCACCTGGGCCCCGCGGAGAAGGGAATAAAAGCCAGAGGTGACCTCCCCTTGATGTTTTCTGGGTCAAAGCGGAAAGGGTCATAGACCTGGGGGCAACGCAAGACAGGGCTACTTGGCAGATGTTTCTATAATGGGGGGAGGTGATGTCTGATTTACTAAGCCAGAACCCTGTGCCCTCCTCTAGGGCCCCCGAGGGGAGTGGGCTAGGATGAGGGAGGTGGGGGGTAGGGGAGGCAGCACCTCAGGGTCTGGCCACACCGATGGGTTGTGATGGGTCCCGAAAATACTGATGAGGCAGATAACACCTGTGGGAGAGGAGGGACCAGTCAGAACTAGGTCCATGCCACCTGATTGGGCCCCTCTTTCTGACCAGGAACCTCCTCCCCTAGTCATCGTGGGCACCTTTGGGGATGACCCGTCCATCTGGGAGCACAGTGTCCTGGGTACAGCGGCGGGAGATGACTGTGACTGGAGGGTGCAACCGCAGACTCTCCTTGATGCACATGGTCAGGAAGGGCAACTGGGCCAGATCGTCCCTAAGGAATCCCCATGACAATTATCCAGGGAGCAAAAACAGAGACATCGCCTCCCCCAACCCCAGCCCTCCTGCTGTCCCATGAGATCCTCTCTCCCTATAACAAAATTGCAGATGGATCAAATATCTCCAAGCACATTAAGTTGTATACATTAGATAGGTACAGTTTTTTCTTTGTCCATCATACCTCAATAAAATGGTTCTTAGAAAGAAAGAAAGAAAAGCAATATCACAGAAGAACCAGACAAAATTTAGTGAGATATTTTTAGAAGTTTTTCTAAGCAAAACATCGAAAAGCCAACCATAAAAACGTTTACAAATTCTTATAAAAATAAAATATTCTTTACGGCAAGATAGCAAAATCAAAAGGCAAATGAGTAAGAAACAAAAGATCGGATTCACTGTTGACTCTTATTTATTACAGCATTAGAGATACTAGCTAATGCAGTTAGACAAAGGAAAAAGGAGAGCAATGCCATTTGAAATGTGGGGTAAATACATCATTTTCGGCAGATAATGATTTTATACTTAGAAAACGAGAGAATTCACTGGAAAGCTTTTATAAGCATCGAAGATAAGATTCAGTAAGGGGACTGAATTCTTTTTCTTTAGTCCCCTTCATTTTGTGTGGTGTTTTAAATTCTTAATAGTTGATACAGTTAACTAGTTCAAAATTGGAAAACTACAAAACACCACCCCCATGGCCCAACAGCCCTCATTTCCCCTCCTCACAGTTTGCCTAGTGATTATTTTATATGTATCCTTCCAGAGGTACTTTTTTGCATTAAAAAAATATATATATAGTAGCATACTATGTACTATACACACTGCTCTGTATCTTTTTCATGTAACAGCATAACAATCTCTTCTTGTACATCTCTTGGGCCCAGTGTCCAAAACAGGGCCTTTCCTCCTCTGGAGCTATAAAATAATTTCCCATGGTTTCCTCTAGAGCCTTTAAGACTCCTTTAGTTTTTATTTTAAATATTTGATTCATGTAGATGTTATTTTCTTATGACATAAGAGCAGGTTGAATTCACTTTTTTCCAGGTAGCTCTCCAGTTGTTCCAAGTTTTTATTAAATGATCTTTATTTTTCCTATTGATATGGGACTCCATATTTAGCATTTACTACGTTCACTGCACAAGAAATTTATATCCATAAATTATTAGTTTTTGTATTAGAAAGAATAGATGATGAAAGAAATGATGATGATGATATAAAATATCTGGATTAAAATTAACAAGAAATGTGAATGTATTCCAAATGAACTTATAAATATTTCTCAATACAGACAGACTAGATGATTCACCATAGCAACCAGAGTATCTAAGGGTTAATTTAGCAAAAGCTGCATAAGATCTCTATACTAAAATTTTAAACTCTATTAAAAACCTAAAGATTATTTGAATATACAAAAATGGGTATTCATTCCACACTCTGGGGTAGTGTGTGTTAATATTATGATGTAATCTGTTTTCCACAAGCCAATCATATGTTCATTTAAACCTCCTCCCTCACTCATTTCTCTCTCTCTGTCTCTTTCTCTGTCTCTTTCTCCCCTTCCCCACATCACTTCATTTTTGCCCGGCTGTCTCTTTGACCTAACTGCATGTCAAATGCATCCAGATATCTACTGATCATCTTTCAGGGTCTCAGCTGAGGCACTTTTTTCCACCCTCGACTTTGCCTCTCTTACTCTAAACGCCAGCACTGCCCATGTACACTGGGAGTGTCCTGACCTGGGGCTATTCCTCACCAGGCTGGGAGCTCCTGGAAGGCAAAGACTGGGTCTGGGTCCTTCCTGAGTCTCCAGGACACAGAATGGGGCTGGAAAGAGTTGGAAATGGCATAGAATTGGGGATAGAAGGCAGTTTGGTAGTGTTTCCTAAATGGGAACTGGATGGATGAAGATGCATTTGTTCCTGGACAGGAGTTGAATGACTTTAGTCCTCAGGTATTCCCTGTGAATCCTGGACTAAATAATATGAAGAATTAGGGGACAGGAGATCAGAAAACACTCAGAGATGAAGATGTTTGAAAACATGTGATTCAGAGAGAAAAGTAAGGGAGTGGAGAGGAAGTTCACTTACTGAATATGTGCTAAGTGGCATCATCAGCCCTCACACATTGTCACTAATTCTCTCAGAAATCCAGGTCTTTCTGTCCCAAGAGCCTGCAAACTTTCCCCTGTTATACATACTGGGTACTAGACCCTGCCTCCAGGATCTTATCCTACTCCCACTAAGCAATAATGACAGAATCAACAAAAAGATTTCCCATCTTCCCCAGCCAGGGTGCAAGGCCAATGTGAGGGGCTCAGAAAAAGACCAGGAGGACTTGCACTCACCATTCAATCTCCTTAGGCTCACGGTCCCTCAGGAGTTCTTGCACCTCCTGCCGGCAGCGCTCCTGGTATTCTGGGTGCTTTGCAAGGTTGTACAGGACCCAGGAGAGGCCGCTGGCTGTGGTATCATGGCCTGAGGGGCATCAGAAAAGCTTGGGTCTCTGAGCTACTTCAGCACCAGAAGGCGGACAGCACCCTCACAGTAAGGCCCATGGGGAGGATGGGGCGTGATGGGGTGATCTAGGGTCCACTCGCCAAGTTCCTTGGTGGGGGAGAGACCCCTTCCCGTCTGTAGTCTCACACTGGGACCCTCACCCTCAAACATGAAGGTGTCAGCTTCAGCTCGGATATCTTCGTCTGATAATCCCTTCCCATCTTCATCCTGGAGAGAAAGCAAGATCTCCAGAATCACTGAGGGCCCCTGAGCCTAAACTGAGACAATCTCAACCTCCATTATCCATCCAGAAACCCAAGCCCACCCTGAACTCCTAGACCTCGTTTGCTTGCTATCACACGAGGGCCCACCCCACAGGCCTCCTCTTGACCTCTTTGCCTCCTGTATTGTCCCTGGTGAAAGGAATCAATGATCTATAAATATTTTCATGTCTCTACATGATGCAACCTGGGTTACAGGATGATTGAGTGGCAACTTGACTTGGAAGCTATAGCTTGAGCATGGCCCCAAAGCCATTTGCTCATATGTTAGCATAGTAAATCCAGGGATTCCTTATCTCTCCTGGGAATAAGGAACGGGTTATAAACCTGTAGAATCTATAGACTTTGCCTTCTCTCCCACGAGGATTTGTTCAAGTTCAAGGACAATCTCTTCTCTTCCCTTCTCTTCCCTTCTCTTCTCTTCTCTTCTCTTCTCTTCTCTCCTCTCCCCTCCCCTCCCCTCCCCTCCTGTTCCCTTTCCTTCTCTCTCTCTCTCCCCCTCTCCTTCCCCCTGGTAAGGAAGAAGGGGCAGATGTCCTGCATAAATTCTGAAGTTCAAAACCTGGAGGTACTTATCCTGCAATGCAAGCATGGCTGCATGTATAGGTAAAACATTATGGAGCCCTCAGAGAAATTTAAGAATGGGGAACCATAGCTACAATTCTACTCTGGCTACTGTTACTGCTATAAGCCATAAATGGGCTGCTCTGATCCAGAGTTTTGTATATATACATACATGTATATATACAGTCTGCCTCTGTGGTAGACTAACTTATTAGCTTGTAAGTAGAGTAAAATCTCAGGACTTCACAGTTTCAGACTCAGCAATCCCCTGCAGGGGGATTCCACACACTCATCTCTAAAACTTATCCCTGACCCATCCCTCCCTCAAGCACCTCACATGGCTCCCCAGTACCCTCTGCATCCCGTCCAAGCTCTTTGATCAAATCGAGGTCCATTCTCATACTTCTGCTCAGATACCAGAGGAGCCTACCTTGGTCAGCAGGAGCACATCAATGAAGTCCAAGGTCTTGGACTTAGCCTTGGCCTTGAGGAAGTCATCAATACCCTGACTGGGGAGGGTACGCCGCCGCTCCTGGATGACAACATCTGTGAAGTTGTGCACCAGGCGGCAGGCCCTGCGGAAGCACCGCCCGTCGGGGGTGAGGTAGTACAGGAGGTCTACGTTCAGGAAGATCTGCTGGTGCCGCTTTGCCACTAGGGCACTGAGCTCCAAGATGGCAGCGATATATTCACTGGGCTTCCTGCAGGATGAGAGCATGAAGGAAGCCAACAACATAAAACACCTGAAACCCAGAAGCCGAGAGCTACCTCCCTTCAGGAAACAGAGTCTCCAAGAACAGATGGCCCACAGACACAGTGTGGGGTGGAGCCAGGACATGAGACTCCCCAGACTCTTCTCTTCTACATCCCATCTCTGTGAGCTGCCTCCATGCCCCAGGCACCCAGAGCACAGCTTAGATATCATGCTTCTCCCCTCTGTCTCTCAGCCAGTACCTGCCCCTTCTCCTTCCCCAAACTGTCCACACGGCTCAGAACTTATCCTCTGCTAGCTGGTCAATGGAACAGCCCTTCCCTATTCTCCTTACATCCAATATCAACAACATTCAGTGTCTACATGACAGTTGGTCTTCTATTGAGTCAGATTTCCAAGCTCAAATTTAACCAAGAACTTCATCTGCTCAAACACACTCCCTGGCTCCCAGGAAACTTCAGATAAAGTTCATATCCTCTATGTCTGACTTCAGAATGTCCTTAAGATATAACCCTGCCCACTCCTCCAAACTTATTTCCATGGTGTCTCCTCACTGTTGCACACACTTTGCTCAACCTACCCTCCTGGCCTTTATCAAACAGTTCTACCTACCTGAAAGGTTAGCTCCTTTTCTTTCCCTTTCCCTGTCCTTCAATGTCCAGCTCTGACCCACCTCCTCCAGGAAGGCCCTTCTGATTTCCCTGGTCAGTCCTCCCTCCCCCATCTACTCCCTTGGGTCTATGGCTCATGTTCCCGGGCCCTGGGCTGAGACTCACTCCTGGCAATTGCTGTCGAAACTGAAGACGCATTTCTGCAGACTGTCCAGGGTCATGAGGCTGATGTGTTCAAACATGTCCAGATGGGTGTGGCCCTCTGTGACCAGGTGCTGCCACTTGGCCTGGACAAAGAAGGGGACAGAGCTGTGGCTGGGAACTGACTCCCCTGACCCCTCCCTAACCCCTAAACACCAAGATGCACTCCCCCAGATTCTGACTCCTGGGCCCAGGCACACAACCCCAGGGAGGACCAGACCTGGGTAGGTGTGAAAGCTGTTACTATTAGGGCATGAAGTTACCATGGCTGAGAGTCAGGAGATCTGGGTTTTTAAATCCTGGCTCTGCCCGCTATACTCTTTGTACCCTTGGTCAACTTATTGCGTAAAGTAAGTGCTCAACAAATGTTAGCTTCCATCATCTTCATTGTTATAAGTTGATTAGGAAAATGTCCCCTATGTTGAGAGAGGTAGTCCTCCATGGGTCCTGAGTACCCCTGCACATTTTTGCTGGGTATGCCAAAAAATTGCAAGACTCTGATGTTCTTTACCTGGGCTATTTCTCAGAGTTGTGTTTGTAGCAAACAACCTTGAGGAGTGAGGTCATGTTGAAACCTTGTAACCCAGATTGAACCCATGGTCTTTTAACTGAAATCACACGCTTGGTCTCAGGACTTAATGAAGCTCAGGTTCTTGATGTCTCATTGTAGAAAGAATTCAGTGAGAGACAAAGTGATCGGTAAGAAGAGGATTTATTTAGGGAGAAACACATTCCACAGAGTGTGGGCCATCTCAGAAGGCAAGAGACCTTGGGAGAAGCACACTCCACAGACAAAGTGTGAGCCATCTCAGAAGGTGAGAGCGGCCCCAGGGTATTGGGTTGTCAGTTTTTATAGGGGTGGGTCATTTCATAGGCTAATGAGTGGGAGGAGTATTCCAGCTATTTGGGGGAAGGGGTGGGGATTTCCAGAAATTGGGCTACTTCTCACTTTTTGACCTTTATGGTCAGGCTTCCAACTGTCATGGCACTTGTGGGTGTGTCATTTAGCGAGCTGATGTGTTACAATGAGCGTATATTGAGGCTCAAGGTCTAGTGGAAGTCGACTCGTCCGCCATCTTGGATCTATTTGGTTCTAATCCGTTTATGTCATGTCCTCTGGCTATGTCATTCATTTAAAGGTTGTGCCCTGCCCCCTTCCCTCCTGTTTCCATGTCTCCCCCTGGACAAATACCAGGCTTGCTTTTCATTGCTATAAAAGTCATAGTCTCTAAACCTAGGGCTCCTTCCCTTGTAATACAACATACTATACGAGCAGGCATCTATTGAAGCCCACCTGTGTCATCCTCAGAGTATTTGGTGACTTGGAAGAAGAATGCAAACCAACAAGAAGCACAGGCTGCTTTCTGTGCCAAAAGTAATACATTGTCCTTTGTCTCTGACCCAGGAGTCTCAGGACTTCTGGCAGACGCCACAAAAGAGTAACAAGCTCCCTTGTCAGCTTGCAGGTATGGAAAAATCTGAGGTGCTTCACAAAATCCTACGTCCACTACTCCATTCCCATGTATATATCCAAACCTTTTGCAATGTATTTTTTCAGTAACTTCTATTAGGAGGTGCAGCCTACTTCACCATTCTTCGATTCTGAGCTGGCCTTGGACTTGTTTTGGCCAATAGACTATGGTGAAAATAATGAGGTGATCATCCCAAACCTAGACCCCACGGGCACTGCAGCTTCCTCTCAGTCTTTTCAAACCCTGCCTCTGCCATTTGAACCAGCCTGAGATGTCTTCTGAAGGGAGAGGATCACATGAAAGGAAGTCTAGTTGCCCTAGCTGAGGTCATCCTAGGTCAGCTTGCATCCAACCAAGCTCCAAACATGTGAGAGGACTGACCCCAGATCAGCAATGCTTCGTATCTGTATGGTCAGGCTGCCCAAGATAGTTGTCCTCTTGTTCTCTGTACATCCCTTGCTTGACCAGTCCTTGTTTCACCTACACCCTATTCACGTGGCTGACCTTCCCTCTTAATCATAGAGCCTAATCAGTAATTGCCTAAATACTGGCCCCCAGCCCCAGATAGTCATTGTTCTAATATTTAGATCAAAACATCTCCACCATGATAGCTTATCAAAGGGGTAGTGAGGGGTATGCTCCTCTGCTGGTTTCCTTGGTAACTTATGAGCCAACCTGTTGTCAATTCCCCTACAACTGGTAACCTCTCACCCATCCACCCCCATAGGAAGACTGCTGCCATGTCCTTCCCGCTGTGGGCCGCACATGGTGGGGTGTCACCCCAGGACCTTGCTTCAGACGTGTAAGATGCCCCCGTCCATTAAACCACTGATGTCTCTGTTACTGACTCCAGCTCCTTCTCCAGTCTTGAGGCTGCAGGCCTGTGGGGTGCAGCCCAACACTATCTGACCCACAGCTGATTATAGATACGTGAGTGACCCCATCTACATTCAGAGGAACCAGCCAACTGACTCACAGACTTGCTGTCCATACTAAACCCTTATTGTTTTGAAGTGATTTGTGACTCAGGAATAACTACTACATGATATTCATCGTTATCATCAAACGTGCCTCAAGATTCCATGGTTTCTGTGAAGGTAAAATAGAAACTATGACCTTCTCAGCACCTACTACATGCCAGGGACATGGCTCCGTTATGTTATCTCTACCACACTGCAAAGCAGGGATCACATTATACTCACTTTATAGCCAAGGAAATGGAGGCTCAGAAGGAAAGAACAATGGCCCAAGCCACGCAGAAGAGCCAGAATTACAGACAAGATGTGTCTGAGTCCCCGTCATCCCCAAGACTCCAGCTGGGACCCTGAGTTCAAGATACTCACATGCATGATGTCTGCACTCTTGGTGAAAATCTTCATATAGGGCTTCAGGATGTTGAAGTGGAAGGCGGGTGTCAGCATGCGACGGTGGCTGCTCCATTTGTCACCGGCACTCAGCAGGAGCCCATCCCCTAGCCGAGGCAGCCACGGGGAGTGGGCAAGGATGGCACCTTCCCCCGGGCCCCCAAGGTTGTCCCCAACGCCCTTCACTCACAGTTACTCACCCAGCCAGGGCTTCAGAAAGTCGTAGAAGTGCACGTCCTTCGGTGCGACGGTGGCTGACATGAATGAGGATCATCAGGGGCCAGGAAGAAGGGGAGGGGAGGGATTTTGGTGGGGAGTGGAGGCTCCCAGCCAGGAACCTGCGTTCCTCCTCCAAGCCCAGCATAGCAGGAATGGGGCCAAGAGCACAGGAAACTGGGAGGAGGGGGGAAGGGAGGGTGGAACAGACCAGGCTGCAGCACAGAATACGGTCAAGACAGAGCCCATAGACACAACTCTATATGCTTAGACACACCCCAACATGACACAACATACCCCAACATGACTTGACATGGCCCCTTATAAACACCGAAACATAGCCCAGCACTTTACAAAATGCCTTTACAGGGACCTAGGACGTTACATCTGCCCCAGCACTCTGACCTCTCCTGAGACACCTGACAGGGCCCCAACATGCATGACACAACCTGACATGACAACACGTGCTCTGCCATGGACCTGAAGACAATCTGACATGGCCTCAGTGTGCCCCAGACAGGACCTAATACACTTATATCACAGATCTGAAACAGGCAAGACCAAGACATACTCTAAGACCTGCATCAGACACGACTCACATAAGGTCTCAGGCATTTCTCAGAGTGACCCTGAGTCCCAGATCTCACACAAACTCCAAATGTGGCCCAGACGTGACCAGCAGGAGAACCAGACAATCTCTAATGGCATCTCACATAAGAATCAGAGACTCCAAGATGGCTCAGATGTCCTTGGCCACAGCTGAGCCCCAGACATGACTGAGACCATCTCCATTTGAGCTCAGGTATAAACATACACAAGGTGTCACCAGGTATAACATACCCCAGCTGTAACCAGAATCCAGGTAGAAACATACGTGACCAGACATGGCTATACAGCAGACATTGCACAGACATGACCTCAGGTCAGGCAGGTGGGAGTCCGGGTGAGAGGGAGGCAGTGGCATCTCTGCCACAGCCCCTTCTGTCTGCACCTTGGTCACCTGCCCACCTGGAGGCAACACAGAGACCATGGCAGTGGGCAAGCTGTGGCCAGGGAGGTGTCTACCTGGAGCAAAGAGCACAGGCTTGGTGCAGGTGGGGTGGAAGATGTGGGTGACCACGTGCTAGGGTCCAACCCACCAACGGCACACATCCCATAGGTGCTGGCCTGGCCCTGTGTGTACAGGAGACCTTCCTCCGAGCTCTGAATCTGGACAGGCACAAAAACGACCCAATTCACACTCTTCCAGGCTGCCAGAGGGAAGGACTTGCAAGGAAGGGATCCAGACCTGAACCTATGAATCACCTCCAGCAGCCGCTCGTCTGTCCTCAGCCTCCTCCTGGGCTCCCTCCCCACACTCTCCATACATGACAATTGGGGTCCCTCAGGTGCAAGGATAGAAAGGGTTTTTCCCTGTTTGGATCCCAAATACCACGTTCACCTGACTTCTCTTCCATCCTCATATTCCAGGTACGGGAACTGAGGCTCTGAATGATGAAGTCACTTGCCAACAGTCTCCCAGACACTAAGCCTAAGACTCCAGCCCAGGTCTGTCTGAATCCAGGGTCTGACTTCTTAACCATCCAGCTGCTCTGAGCCCCAAAACAATAGCTCAGAGGACCCTATGCTTCTCAGGGCACTCAGCGTCTCGGGGACACCGAGATTGGTCCCATGACCCAGGCAAGGGAAATTAAAGGGAATCCTGTATCTTTCCCTGGAAATGTTGTGAATGAGGTTACTTTTCCATGGGGGTTGAGTTTCTGGCATTCATCTCTACCATGATGAGAGTGAAGCCGTCACAGATGAACACAGAACTGAAAGACGAAGACAGATTTCTGATGACATTGTTTAAGACCTGGATCCAGCTGGGCCTGAAGACACCCTCCTTGGACTTTACTATTGATTGAGTCGCTTTCTTTCCTTAGAACATACAGGGTTGCATTTCCACCACTAACAGCTGAAAGAGACTTCAGCAGCCAGAGAGAGCCAGGGATCTTCCCAGAGTCACTGAGCATCCTGGTGTTTCAACCAAGGTCTCTGTCAGTTGCTGCCTGTTCATTCCTCTGCTTGCCAGGTCTGTCTGGGGATGGGAGGAACAGGGGACAAGAGGAGGGAGACAGGGTGCGGTGGAGTCTCCTCAGGGAGATTCCTGGGGACTGGAGAAGGAGGGCACTGAACTAGAAGTGGTCGAGCTGCAGGATAGAGTCAAAGAAACTGACCCACCAGAGAGGTGGATGTCATGGAAATAGCAGCCCAGATCTTCCACCCGCCACGAGTGTTCATTGCTCTGGGCCTGGGGATGGGTGGGACTGAGGGCAGGCCTGGCAGGGGGCCTGGGATGCTATGGATTTCCACTGCACCACTTTACCCTCTGCTTTAAAAAATGTCTGCTCATCGATCCAGACACAGTTCCGGCAACTCCTCCTCCAAGAAGCCTTCCGGGATGCCCCAGCAGAAAACCTTGCTTCTCCTCTGGGTTGCCACAGCCCATCTCCCTCTGGCCAATTCCTGACCACACCAGGTCAGGGATCTCTCTGTCCAGACCTGTGTCCTCAAGATTGGGGGTGTCCTTCACCCAGAACACCAGGGTGGGGGTGCAGACAGCAGTGACAGGAGGAAGGAGGCAGTGAGATGGGGGCTGGTGAATACTTGAAGGAAAGAGGAAGATGGCTGAGAGAGAAGAGGGGAGAAAGGGCCGGGGTCCTGTAGGGGCCACATTGAAGCTTGTCAGGGAGGAGCTGGAAGCCCTCAGATGTGTCATAGCACCACCACCACAAGCTCTGCATGGGTACCTGAGGCATTGGCGACATTCCGGATCAAGTCAGGATGGCAGAAAATGACCAGGGGGGTGATAGGGCCCATCCAGATCATGTATCCCTGGGGGTAGTTGGCCACCAGCTGAGTTAAGCCCCTCAAGCCCTGCTCCGTGGGGGGGTACTGCAAGGAAGGTAAGGGCCATCAATTCCCAGAAGGAACCGCTGCAGTGGACAGTGTGTGGGATTCTGCACAGATGGAGGGAATCTCTGCTTCCTCCTGTTCCTTCTCTCTGAGGGCAGGAGGGTCCTGGGGGCTTCTTCATGTCCCCAGAGTGTATCCCAGGGCACAGGGAGAAGACACGCTCTCTGCCCACAGGGAGGGTGACCTTGGCTTGAGAAGACAAATTTTTCTTGTCCTGGGAGTGGTCCCAGCCCCAGGGGCGACCACAGGAGGACATCCCCAGTGGTGAGGTTTGTGGGTAGCAGGGTGGCCTCAGGACTTGTGGACTGGGTTTTGGTCCCACATCCTTTCATATTCTGGCTGGTCCACATGGCCTCTGGTTCCTTGCATGGTAAAGGGTCTGCAGACCTGGGACCTTCCAGCCCTGGCCAACCCCGGGGACGGTCGTGAATTCTGCCCATCAATCAATATAGCAATTCTGCCCTCTGAACCCCCTCTGCTGGCCATGCTCTATGCAGAGTGCATCCTGCGCGTCTATTTCTCTGCAAGCTATGGACATGCCTTTCAATTGTGCCATCTACAAATGAGGAAACTGAGGCCATATGCCCCCAAAGGGGAAGAAGTGTGGGTTGCCTCCTGGTGAAGCATCCTCTCCCCAGGATGCCCCACTCAAACCTGACAAATACCCCCAGGTGCTCTAGACAAGTGAACATAAGTCATTTGCACCTTTGTGACTTGCTCCTGTCTCCCCAAGGACCTTGAGGTGAGGATTCAAAGCACTAGATGAGATTGGTCCGGAGAGGGAGAGTGACTCAGCCAAGGTCACACAGCAAAAGGGGCTGGAGGAAGGAAAAGTGACCAAGACCGGCCCCTTACAGACAAGCCCTTGGAGGGGAAGGCAGAACTACAGCAACTTTGTAACATTCCTCCTGCTTCCAGGATGTCCTGAAACCCTTCCAAGACCTAGAATCTCAGCACTGTGAATCTCACCTTCACGGTGAACTTCGGAATGCCCCCGTTCTGAACTTTGCCTTAATGAACAGTGATTGCAGCAAGTCCCGCCCCAAGTTGTAGTTCTCCTCCCAGGCAGGAAAGGAAAGCTGTCTGGGAGATAGGAGGAGGACACCCATCCCTTTGACCTTGACTGAGGGGGGTGATGGCAAGTTCCTCACCTTGGTCATCAAACATTTATTTTGCATGCCTACTGTATGCCAGTCCTGGACTGGGCACTGTAGTGTCTGCTCCCCAGAACTATCATCAAATTGGAAAGATGGTTAACAAGTAATTGGACAATTAACTGTTTAATTAATGATGAGTGGGGCCAAGTCAAAGGTCAAAGTCTGGGGCACAAGGTAGGCAGGCATGGAGGATGCAGAAGTGTAAGAAGGCTTCTGAAAGAGGAAGTGAGTGGCCAACTTTATCCAGATTGGTCAAGGCGCCCATTGGGACATCTTGGCGGGAGCAGGGGGAAGGGAGTAAGATTAGAAGGAGGGGTCCTGGAGAGGGGAGGGGGTGGGTAGCTGTGCACCTGTAGGTGGGAATGGGGAGGTGATAGCTATTTCCTGTGGGGAAGATGTAGCCCAGAATAAGACACAAGGAAGTGGGCCACATGCAGAGCAGACCCTGGACAGCGCACCTCATGTGTGGAAGACAGGCAGGAAATGGACCCCAAAGCAGGCTAGGGATAGAAGGACAGGACGTGGGGAAGGTCTCGATGGCAGAGCAGAGGAATGAAGGAGTGAGGAAAAAGGGGGCTTCTCATCCTCCCTGGCTTCTCTGCTGTCCTAGAGCCCCTGAGCCCCGTTCCTGACCTTGCAGGAAGTCCACCCACCCTGATGCTCCGGACTCATCCTGCTATCCACACTCACCAGGCCCAGGTGACCCAAGAACCAGTTGCGTTTTGGGGGCTGCGGGAAACATTGAAGGCGGCGAGAGTTGTTGTAGGAGGTGTAGGTCCAGGCCAGGACGCGGGCCAGTAGCCAGGAGGCCCCGACCAGCAGCAGGAGTAGCCATGGGGAGGCTGCCACCAACCCGAGTCCCAGCCAGGACAGGCTCAGCTGCAGCATCCTGTAGGGCAGACGCGGTGGAGGGTGAGCTCCTGAGGATGAAGGAACGGGGGCCGATGATGGTGAGCTGTGAGGCAGAGACACATAGAGGGACAGGAACAAGGGAGAGAGGGGCAGGGATGGTGAGTGCTGGGGGCAGGGCAAGAAGGGCTCAGAGAAGGCAGACAAGGTCTGGGAGAGGGGAGGGAGACCCAGTGAAATCAAGGGGAAGACAGAGAGACAGAGACAGACACGGAGACAGAGAGACAGACAGACAGACAGACAGACACACACACACACACACACACACACACACACACACAGAAAGTGTGTGTGTTAGTTACCCACTGGTATCCACTCATCTCCCAGGCCAACTCATTCCCTTGAGCAGTGGCCTTCCCCACCCCGGGCCAGGACCCCAAGCCCTTAGACCCCCAGCCTGGCACCTTCTATCAGGAGTGCCTTGTCCCACACAACTTCCTCTCCCCTCCTCTGGGGAAGGCTTTGGCTGGCCCCTGACCTAGAGGAAGCTTCCAGGGGCCGGGCTAAGCCAGCCAATCCCTGCAGCCTGCTTACCTCCTCCCCACCTGGCAGCTGCCCAAATAGAGGGTTACAGTGTTGTTGAGAGAAGCCTGTGAACCAGCTCAGGATCACACGGTGTGGACACTGGATCCTCAGGACTCAGCACCTCCTACATTGGCAAGTTGGGGTGCGGGCAAAGGTGACTCTGGACCCCAAGTTCACAGCCAGCCCTGCCCTTCCTAGGCCAGGGTGCAGCAGGTAAAAGCATGAACATTCAGGTGCCAGGTGAGCAGGGCAAACATCTCCGGGGCTCCTCTCCATGCGTGGGCCAGGAGGGTGTCTGCACCATTTCTTGTCATAGAATCAGGAAGCTCAGAGACGTGAAGCCTCTGGCCTCTGGGGCATGCAGCCTGGCAGGAGTTCAAGTCCTGCCTCCAGGAAGCCCAAGACCTGAGTGGAGACATGATTGCTGGGACCAAGAACAGAGAACCCAGCCTGGCCGGGGGTTACCTGCATCAGATTCAGGGGATAAAATGTCCTCAGCTAGAAGAGGGCACCTGGAGGCACGAGGGGTAAGGCTGTGAGGGGCTGAGAGAACAGGGTCCACACAGGGAAGAGCAGAGCTGGGAGATCCTGAGTGGGCATCCTCACTGTGACTGTGGGCTGTGCCGACCTTCTCTGGGCTGTCTTCCTATCTGGGAAATGGGTTGCTAGATGAGAGCCTGAGAGGGGGATCAAGGAGGGTTCTGCAGGAAGATGGTAGGGATCAACAGCTCCTAGAAAGATGGAATGAGGGAAAAGTGCTGGCAAGTAGTACTTGTGTTACTCTGTGCAGTATGCCACGCAAAGTGTCCCTATTCTGTGAAGAGAACTATATGCAAAGAGTGCCTACTCTGGGCTGGATACCTCAGAAAGCACCCCTCAGTGTGTCAGCTACTCCACATAAACTGTGCGTACTATTTTTCAGGTGCTCTACATAAAGCGTACCTACTGTGTGCCAGGTACTCTATGTAAAGTACACCGACTGTGTGCTGCGTGCTCTATGTAAATATGCTTACTGTGTGTCAGGTGCTTACATAATGTGTACCTACTATACATCCCAGGATTCGACGTGAGGTCTCTACAACAAGCATGCAGGCTGCCTGCTGGCTGGCATTTCCTCTTCCCTTCCTGGGCTGTTGGAAAGGATCAAGTTCTGGATCAGCAGAACTGAGTTCAAATCCAAGCTCTGCTACCTGATGGTTATGTGACGGGCTAGTCACTTGCCCTCTCTAAGCCTCATGTCCTCTTCTGTAAATGGAGAGATGGATTTCTATCTCTCAGGTAGTTCACTCCTCAACAACAAACTGTTCTTGAACACCTACTCTGTATCAGGCAGAGTGCTTGGACCCAGGACATTGGAGGAACAAGACAGACAAGGTCTCTGGATTGAGGTGCTCATGTGTGATGGGGGAAGCCATCAGGAAATAAGACAGGGTCAGATAGTGGCAGTAATGAAGGAAATTAACAGCCTGAGACAGAATAGAAAGTGACCAAGGGGACTGTTTTGGACAGGGCAATCAGGGAAGGCCTCCCTGAGAAGGTGGCCTTGTGACTGAGTCCAAGCTTGTACTGCTCCACGCAAAAAAGTTTAATGAATTGAGAGATGAGCTCTTGGGGTAAGGAAGGGTGACCTTATTTGTAAAGTCAGCAGACCAAGAAGTTGGTGGACTAGGGTCCCAAAGAACCATCTTACCTGAGTTAGAATTCAGGCTTCTTTTATACTAAAAGTGGGGTGAAGGTCTGTGTGACTGGTTGCTGGAATTCTTTGTTCTTGCAGCTCTCCAGGAGGTCCAGTCACATTGCTCCTGTAATCCTCCAACAAGACAAATGTTATTCTTTGTGCCACAACTTTTTATCTCTATATGAATGAAAAGCGTTATACCTTTAAAAGCCAGACCTGGGAAGCAGAGCCTTGAGAAAGGGCTATCACGTATAGCTCAGCCTACAGACAACATTCTTTTATGAAGGTGCAGGGCCAGCATGACCAAGCACAGGCAACAGAGCATAGAGGTTATATAGAGATAATGGAGTAGATCCAATATGGAGTTAGGTTTGTTCTTCTCTGTTACAACCTTTGAGCAGAAACCCGAATGATGTGGAGAATTGGGTAGCGAGTGAATAAAGCTCACCCCACCTCCCTCCCCTTAAGCCTGGCTAGCACTGGAAAGACCCAGCACAGAGTGGAGCAAACAAATGGACTTTAAAAATGTGTGATTCTTGCTTCCTTCCTCAAAGGCGATGAATTAAACAGAGCAAGTGGGGCAGTTTCCCTCCTTGTCTATCCATGGGGGAAGGCAGGAAATACCCGTGCTGGAGACCACATTGATGGTGAAGTCTGGCCAGACCTCAGGCAGGAAGCAGTTGCTGTATTTCACTTACCATAATAAAGATCAGGAAATCTCACCAGCCCCTGAAGACACATTGAGCCAGGCCATATCTGTAAGCTGGGGCTGCCAACGTTTTGGCAGAGGTACCAGGAAAACGGATGAGCTGGTTTTGGAAAAAATAAGGCACTAGGAAAACTTCAGGAAAGTCTGGAAGACCTATGATAGTTGCCCTAAATGGGACCTATTGGGTGATGCCAGTTCTGAAAAGTAGCCTGACCACCCCCTCCACTGAGAAGTGAGGGGATTGCGGTGGGGCTCAAAAGAGAACATCCCTGTGGAGGGCAAAGGAGGGTTCTCATCCAAAAACCAATGGAAGGAGGCCCCAAGAACATCACTCCAAAGGAGAGAAAAAGTCTGAAAGGGGAGAGACAGAATTTTGCTCCCCATTCAGGGGTCTGCTTAGTCAGTGAGCAAAGGGACTGGCCAGGTGCACAGGAGGTTCATGAATCCCCATCTGCGGGGACATTGTGGAGCTGACACTGACCCAGGTTGAGAAAAGGGGCTACAGCAATGTGACCGAATCCAAACTTGTACTGCTTGCCACAGAACAAGACAATAAATCGAGAGACGAGGTGCTGGGACAAGGAAAAGACTTTATTCTGAAACCCAGCAGACCAAGGAGGTGGTGGACTAGTGTCCCAAAGAACCATCATACTGGAGTTAGAATTCAGGCTTCCTTTATACTGAAAGGGAGGGGGTGTGGCTGGTTGTTGCAGACTTCTTGGTGCTAGCCAGATCCCTGGAATGGATGGTATAATCCTTTGTTCTAGCAACTGTCCCTGTAGGTCTGGTCACAATGTTTCTGCAAACCTCCAACAAGGCCAATGTTATTTTATGTCCTGCAACTCTTTATCTCTGTATGAATGAAAAGCGTTACACACTTAAAGGTCAACCCTGGGAGGTAGAGCCTTGAGAAAGGGGTATCGTGGATATTTCAGGCTACAGGCAACATTCTTTTACAAAGGTGCAGAGCCAGCATGACTAAGCACAGGCAACGGAGCACAAAGGTTAGAATAGATCCACTGTGGAGTGAGGTTTGTTCTTCCCTGTTACAATAGGAGTCTGGCCACCTTCTGCAGCCCAAGTCAGAGAAGGAGATGATGTTTGGTCAGTGGAAGGCACCTGCAGGCTGTCAGAGGGGATTAGAGGACAGACATCCATCCTCTGCCAAAGGCCACTGCTGCTTCCACCTTCAGCTAATTCTCTGGGTTCCAGGAACAGCTACTACCTGGCCCGGGGGTGGTGTCAGCTCTCAGCTGGTGCTAGGCCCCAGGGGGCTACACTAGCCTTGATGGTTTCCCTTGGCTCAGTTGTCTGTGATTTTAGATAAGGGGGATGTGCAATCCAACATACATCATGGTAGATGGTTACTGCTAGTCGTCATGAGGAACAGATTTCTCAGTTAATAATTTTAGTACTTTTCTAAGCACGGGAAGATGCAAGAATTCTGGCTCATAAAATTTTTCCTAAATATATCTATCTAAAAGCCTGTTTTCCCAATGTACAGAGTACCTCACCCTGGTGTCTGTCCTGAATTAGCAACTACAATGGCTAATGCCTTAATCTTTGTAGAACTAGATGGCAAGCAACATTTCTTGTTTACAAAGCCTGTACATTGTAAATGGCCCCTACTTAAAGCCACTCTCATGTAGCCCATCTGAGGCCGCTGCCAGGACCCGACTGTTACATTCTGCAGAGGGATGGGACACCTCAGCAATCTAGTTATGTGAGTGTCGATGTTTCTGTAGGCACAGAAAAAGTTGAAAACTTTTTCTGGAATGGGAGGGCAGAGTAGGAAGAAGAATGGTTCTGTCAAATGTTTACATGGAACCAATTGTTTCCTTTTCTTAGATGAAGCCTTCAAAGCATTTTTCATTATAATTGCTAATCTATGTGATTACAAATTATATTTTCAAAAGGAAAAATGCTTAGTGCCATACATAGTACCATGCTGAGTGCCATGCCTGCTGGGCAGCAGGACTCAATACGTACGAATTGTGAGAAGCCAGAGGGCATCATGGTTAAGAACAAGGACTCCAGGTGCCAGGGTTCAAATCAGCACCAGCTGAGTGAATTTGGGCATGTCTCTTTCCCTTTCTGTACCTCAGTTTTCTTGCCTGAAAATTGAGGGTAATGACAAGGTGGTTGTGAAAATCAAGTGAATTGGAATGAGTAAAGTGGTAACAACACTCCATGGCTCAGAGTCAGCACCAACACGAATAACTGCCATTACTTTATGACAGTATGAGGACATGGGCACCAGCCATGAGCATTAGGCTGCACTAGCACACACACCAGCAATCTTGCAGGCTATGAACATCCCCTATTCATTCCCTCTGACCTTAGCAGGGAAGAAGCTCCCTAGAAAGTAGCAATCACTGGCTTGGGATCAGAGGGCTCCTTGTCAACGTTAGGCTTTGCCACTCGCCAGCTGTGTGACCTTGGGCAAGTAAATTGCCCTCTCTGAGACTCACATTCCTCCTCTGTAAAAAGGGAATAATAACAGACCCTTGGGGATTGGAGGAGCGAGCCTATGTGTGTCTTAGTTTGCATCCTCTGGAAGTAGATCCTCATGCAAGGATTCAAGTGCAAATCCTTTATTTGGAGGTGACCCTGAGGCAAGAATTCAACTGCAAGTTGTTTCCTTGGGAAATAATCTCAGGAAATGCCAGTAGGGCACTGTGGAAGTGAGACTGGGAAGGGAAGGCAGCAGGAAAAGGGTACTTTAGCCAGAAAGCTCACACTGTGGCACCTGGGGCTCAGTCCCTCTCGGGGACAGCAGAGAACATACACCCACAAGTCCTTAGTCAGGGCTGCTTCCAAAGGCATTATTTCTCCAGAATGTCCTGCCTGCACTGCACGGTTGAGGTCTGGGGACAGAGGCAGGAGCCTTCCACAGCAGTTGTTTTCAGGAACACAGCCTGGTGCAGACCGTCACAGTGGTTCAGTGACTTCAAGACACATACATTTACACCCTTAAACACATACGCACACAGATACACATGCACACAATTGCATACACAATCACATATACACACCCACAGTGTGCACACAGCCACACACAAGCACAGTTACACGCACCCACGTGTGCTTGCAGTCACATACACACTCTTACATACACATGCACACACACGTGTGCACATGCGCACACAATGCATGTACCTGCACACACAGTTACATGCATACACTGACATACACACATGTGTGCACACAGTCACACATGTGTGCACACAGTCACACATACACTTACACACAATCCCCCCTACAGTCACATAGCCACACATACACATTGAACCAATGGAGACCAAATGTCTTAGAGCTTGTTGTCTCTGAATCTTCAAGCAGAAGGAGAGATACAGACACCCCACAGCAGCCAGCAACTAGAACAGGCCTGGGTGTGTCTTGAGAATTAAGCAAGGGACTCATGGGGTCCATGCCGCCCCTCCTCCCTCTCTCTCATTCATGTACCAGAAAAAGTGAAATATTCAGGTATAAATCTAACAAAATGTGTGCATGGTTTCTAGGATGAACAAGACACTGATGAAAGAAATCCAAGAATACCCAAATTAATGGAGAGATATACAATGTTCATGGAGTAGAAGACTCAATATTGTTAAGATGTTGTGTCCTCAAATTGATCTACAAATTCAAAGAAATCACAGTCCCTGGAGGAGTTTTTGTAGAAATAAGCTGATTAAAAAATCTACATGAAAATGCAAAGGACTTAGAGTAGCCAAAATTGTTCTGAAAAGGAAAAATATAGCTGAAGGATTTACAAGACCCCTTTCAACACATAGTATAAAATAACAGTAATCATGACGGTGCGATACTGATCAAAGACTAGACACATAAATAAGTGGAATAGAATAGAGAGTCCAGAAATTTAAAAAAAAAAAAAAACATGCAGGGTAAGTTAATGTACAAAGGACAGTCTTTTCAATAAATGGTACTGGAAAAATTGGACATCCACATGTAAAAAAAAAAGTCAACCCATACCTCACACCTTATACAAAATATAACTTAATACGAATCATAGAACTAAATGATGTAAAAATGTAAAACTTTTAGAAGAAAAAATGGAAGAGAATCTTTGTGGTCTTAGGTTAAACAGAGAGTTCTTATATATAACACCAATAGCATAATCATAAAACAAAAAAATGGATAAACTGCACTTTATAAACATTTTAAAATTTTGCTCTGTGAAAGAAATTTAAGATAAAGACCAACCACACACTAGGAAAAAAGACTTGCAAATCGCATATCTGACAAAGGATTTGTATGTAAAATGCAACAGTGGAAGGTAAAAATCCAAGGAAAATTAATGGGCAAAAGATTTGAACAGGTGCTTTACCACAGAAGATATATGGATGGCAAATAGGCACATGAAAAATTGTTCAACATCATTAGTCATTAGAAAATGCAAACTAAAATCACAGGGACATATCATTGCACACCCATAAGAATGGCTGGGGAAAAACTGACACCTCCAGGTGCCAGTGAGTATGGGCAGCAACCAGAACTCTCACACATTAATGATCGGAATTTTTTTTTTTTTTTTTTGCGGTACGCGGGCCTCTCACTGTTGTGGCCTCTCCCGCTGCGGAGCACAGGCTCCAGACGCGCTGGCTCAGCGGCCATGGCTCACGGGCCCAGCCGCTCTGCGGCATGTGGGATCTTCCCGGACCGGGGCACGAACCCCGTGTCCCCTGCATCGGCAGGCGGACTCTCAACCACTGCGCCACCAGGGAAGCCCAATGATTGGAATTTTAAATGATATAGACACCTATGGAAAACAGTATGGAGGTTCCTCAAAAAATTAAAAATAAAACTACCATATGATCCAGCATAATTGATATCTGGATCTCATAGAGATATCTGCACTCCCATGTTCACTGCAGCATTATTCACAATATCCCAGATATTGAAACGACCTTACTGTCCATAAGTGGAAGAATGGATGAAGAGGATGTGATATATATATATATATATATATATATATATATATATATATACACACATACATACACACACACAATGGAATATTATTCAGCAGTAGAAAGAAGGAAAACCTGCTCGTTTGTGACAACGTGGTTGGACCTTGAGCGCGTTATGCTAAGTGAAGTAAGTGAGAGAAAGACAAACACAGGCAGCCTTCCCTATCTGCGGGTTCTGCACCTGCAGATTCAACAAGTCCCAGGTCAAAAAGATTCGGGGGAGGGGGAAGTCCAAAAAATTCCAAAAAGCAAAACTTGAATTTGCTGTGTACCAGAAACTATTTACATAACATTTACATTGTATTTGGCATTATAAGTAATCTAGAGATGAGTTAAAGTGTACAGGAGGATATGTGTAGGTTGTATGCAAATGCTACACTATTTTATATGAGGGATTTGAGCATCCCCAATTATTGGTATCTACGGGGAGTCCTGGAACCAATCCCGCCATCCCTCGCAGATACCGAGGGATAACTGTACTGTATGATATTACTTATATGTGGATTCTAAAAAAGACAAACTCAAAGAAACAGAGTAGACAGTGATGGTTACCAGGGGTTGGGGAAACGGGGAGATACTGGTCAAAGAATACAAACTTCCAGTTATAAGATTAACAAGTTTGGGGATCTAATGTACAGTATGGTGACTACAGCTAATGGTACTGTGTCAGAAACTTGAATGTTCCTGAAAGAGTAGATCTTAAATGTTCTGACCGCAGAAAATAAATGGTAAGTATGTGATGGGGTAGAGGTGGTAGCTAATACTAGGTAGCATCACTTTCTAAGGTATAAATGTATTAAATCAACGTGTTGTACGCCTTACACGGAAATGGTATGTGTCAGTTATATCTCAATAAAGCTGGGAATTTTAATGAAATTAAAAATTTTAAGTGGCACACTTTGGAAAAAGTTTGGTTGTTTTTTCTAATGTTAAACGTCCCCATGTAATATGACCCAGCCCTCCCATTCCAAGAGCAGTGAACGGTTGTACACAAATATTCATAGTAGCTTTATTCATGACAGCACAACATTGAAAACAATCCACATGTCCTCCAACTGGGGAAGAAAATGTGGCTCACCATACTATGGAATATTACTTAGCCATAAAAAGACAAAGTATTGGGGTTTCCCTGGTGGTGCAGTGGTTGGGAGTCCGCAACAGTGAGAGGCCCGCGTACCAAAAAAAAAACAAAAGCAAAAAGTATTGATGCGTGCAACATGAATGGATCATAAATGTGTTGTAACGTGAAAGAAGCCAGACTACAGGGATGGAGAATAGATGAGTGTTTGGCAGGAGGTGGGGTGAAAAGTTTTTGACTATCAAGGGTGACTATGGTAGTGGTGGTTACACAACGCTAGACATTTCAAATCTCAGAACTGTACACCAAATAGAGCTAACTTTACTTTTAGTAAATTTTGTAAATTGTAGGTCCAGGCCAGGACTCAGGCCAGTAGGCGGGAGGCCCCGACCAGCAGCAGGAGTAGCCATGGGGAGGCTGTCACGGGCCCGAGTCCCAGCCAGGACAGGCTCAGCTGCAGCATCCTGTAGGGCAGACGCAGTGGAGGGTGAGCTCCTGAGGATGAAGGGATGGGCGGCGGGGGGGCGATGATGGTGAGCTGTGAGGCAGAGACAAATAGAGGGACAGGAACGAGGGAGTGAGGGGCAGGGATGGTGAGTGCTGGGGGCAGGGCAAGAAGGGCTCAGAGAGGGGAGGGAGACCCAGAGAAATCCAGAGGAGGAGAGACAGAGACGGTCAGAGGAGTTAGTAACCAACTAGTATCCACTCATCTCCCAGGCCAGCTCCTTCCCTGGAGCCACGCTGCCTTGAGCAGTGGCCTTCCGCGCCCCGGGCCAGGACCCCCAGCCCTTAGACCCCCAGCCTGGCACCTTCTGTCAGGAGTGCCTTGTCCCACACAACTTCCTCTCCCCTCCTCTGGGGAAGGCTTTGGCTGACCCCTGACCTAGAGGAAGCTTCCAGGGGCCGGGCTAAGCCAGCCAATCCCTGCAGCCTGCTTACCTCCTCCCCACCTGGCAGCTGCCCAAATAGAAGGTGGAGGGAAGGGGTTACAGTGTTGTTGAGAGAAGCCTGTGAACCAGCTCAGGATCACACGGTGTGGACACTGGATCCTCAGGACTCAGCACCTCCTACATTGGCAAGTTGGGGTGTGGGCAAAGGTGACTCTGGACCCCAAGTTCACAGCCAGCCCTGCCCTTCCTAGGCCAGGGTGCAGCAGGTAAAAGCATGAACATTCAGGTGCCAGGTGAGTGGGGCAAACGTGGGCCAGGAGTGTGTCTGCACCATTTCTTGTCATAGAATCAGGAAGCTCAGAACTGTGAAGCCTCTGCCCTCTGGGGCACACAGCCTGGCAGGAGTTCAAGTCTTTTCTCCAAGCAGCCCAGGGCCTGGGTGGAGACATGACTGCTGGGAGCGAGAACAGAGAACCCAGGCTGGTTGGGGATTAACTGCATCAGAATCAGGGAATAAAGGGCGCAGTCGGAAGAGGGCACCTCGTGGCATAAGGGGTAAGCCTGCAAGGGGCTGAGAGAGAACAGGGTCTAGACAGGGGAGGGCAGAGCTGGGAGATCCTGAGTGGGCAGCCTCACTGTGACTGGGGGCTGTGCCGACCCTCTCTGGGCTCAGTCTTCCCATCTGGTAAATGGCATGTTGGATGAGAGACTGAGGAGGGACTGGGGAGGGTTCCACTGGAAGATGGGAAGGATCTGGAGCCCCAAAAAGATGGAAGGAAGGAAAAGTGCTGGCAACTAGTACTCGTGCTACTGAGTGCCCGTACTCCACATAGAGTAAGCCTACTCTGTGCAGACAACTGTATGTAAAGTGCCTACTCTGGGCTGGGTACCTCAAGAAGCATGCCTAAAGTGTGTGACAAACGCTAGATTAAGCATGCCTACTATGTGTCCGGTGCTCTATGTAAAGTGCATCTACTGTGTGTGAAGTACTATGCATAAATCCTATCTACTTTATGCTAGGTCTTGTGCATAAAGCATGCCTCCTGTGTGCTGGGTAATCTATGCAAAGCACACCTCTTGTGTGTTGGGTGCTCTATGTAAATATGTCTACTGTGTGCCAGGTGCCCTACATAAAGCATACCTGCTGTGTGTCAAGTGCTCTACATAAAATAAACCGACTCTGTTCCAAGTACTTTGCATAAAGCATGCTACTATATGCTAGATACTCTACCTAAAGTGTACCTACTATAAGCTGGGTACTCTAAACAAATCCCGTCTATTGTATCCCAGGTGTTCTACATAAAACATGCCTACTGAGTGCCAGACATACTACACAAAGAACGCCTACTATGTGCTGGGCAGTCTACAAAAATCATGCCTGCTCTGTGCCAGTACTATACATAAAGTGCTCTGTGTTTGTCAGGTGCACGACGTAAAGTAAACCCACTGTGTGTCAGATATTCTGCCAGCAAGATAATAAATCACCCTCCCCTCACTGGGTCAGAACTCTGGGATCAGGCAGAGAGACGCAAGTGATGGCAGGAGGGAAGATACCTATTCAACAGAAGAGAAAACAGAAGCTCAAAGAGGGCAAACCTCTAACCTAAGTTGCAGAGCTGGAAGATACCCAGGTCTGTCATACCACCAAGCCTAAGCCTTTTCCCTCTGCCAAGCTGCCTCACCCCCAACCATAAGGGACGATGCCCTATTAATCCAGGGACATTTATAATGGTGGAATCTCAGGCAATACGGTGACCCCAGTGGGGAGATTCCTTGAGGTCCTTGTATCATCAGTTGGATCATCTTCCCACATCCAGGATGCACCACCCAATGGATCTAGAGCTCCCCTCCTGGCCCTCTCTGGATCCTGTCCAGAACTGCCCTGTGGGGTGGTCTCCGGTGACAAAGAACTTGAAGGATGGGGCTCCTGGCAGAGCTACTGAGCAGGAGAGTGGGGGAAGGACAGTCTTCCTGACACTGGTAGGATGCTGGGGAGACCCCGAAACTCCTTCCACCTCGACACTGGCTGGGAGATTCAGATGGAGGATCCTAAAAACCTTAGTGGAGTGAGGTGCACCATCCCCGCCAAATCTCTACCACCTCCGCAGGGGTAGACTTAGCCTCCTGGCAGGTCCGTCCACATCATGGTCAGGCGGGCATGACCAGAATATAATAAACCAGGCAGGGTGCTGGGACACAGAGGAGAAAGATCCCCAGTGCCCAGATGGGTTCAGCTCACTTCAGACCTACTGTGTGCCGGGAATAGGCAGGCAGCCTGGATCAGGAACCGCAGCCACCGCACCAGCATTTCCCACATAAGCCACTGAAGCTGTTTAAGCCCCTTAGGTATATTAATTTTTTTTTTCATTTTACAGATGAGGAAACTGAGACTGAAAATCATATGAGTGACTCACCCAAAGCCACAGAGCTCTTGGAATTAGTCTGTGCCCCAGGCTTTACATTGAATACCCTGAACAACTACGCTCTGCTCCTTCTGTATCTATAAATGTGCATTTCATTAGCAACACCTCCCAAGACGGTGGGAATCCTTAAAAGAGACAATGCATGTAAAACACACAGGACAGAGGAAGGGTTCAATAAACACAATCATTATTGCTGTTGTCATTGTTTTTGTTGTAAACATTCAACAGCGCTGCAAGATCAGACTCATGACCTGTTTTTACAGAAGAGGAGCAGGAGATTCAGAGAGCTGAAGCAACTTGCTCCACCCCCCAAGAGCAAATTAGGTAAATACAACAGTACAGGTGACAGCAAAGCCTGGCACACAGGACATGATCATTAAATATCCGGGGAAGAAATATTTCTGAACTGGGGTTGGTTGAATCTGCAGATGCAGAACCCACAGACATGGAATTCTGCCTGTATTTGTCTTTCTCTCACTTATTTCCCTTAGCATAATGCTCTCAGGGTCCACCCATGTTGTCACAAGCAAGCAGGTTTTCCTTCTTTCTCCTGGCTGAAGAGTATCCCATTGTATATGTACACCACATCTTCTTCATCCATTGATGCAGTTAGGTTGTTTCCATATCTTGGCTATTGTGAATAATGCTGCAGTGAAGATGGGAGTGCAGATATCTCTATGAGATCCTGATTTCCATTTTGCTGGATCATATGGCGGCATTATTTTTAACTTTTGAGGAACCTCCATACTGTTTTCCATAGGTGTCCGTGTCATTTAAAATTCCTATCGTTAATGTGTGAGAGTTCTGATTGCTGCCCATACTCACTGGCACCTGGAGGTGTCAGTTTTTCCCCAGCCATTCTTATGGGTGGGCAATGATATATCACTGTGATTTTAGTTGGCATTTCCTAATAACTAATGATGTTGAACATTTTTTCATGTGCCTATTTGCCATACATATACCTACTGTGGTAAAGCACCTGTTCAAGTCTTCTGCCCATTAATTTTCCTTGGATTTTTACCTTCTATTGTTGGGTTTTACATACAAATCCTTTGTCAGATATGTGATTTGCAAGTCTTTTTTCCTAGTGTATGGCTGGTCTTTATCTTAAATTTCTTTCACAGAGCAAAATTTTAAAAGGTTTTTAAAGTGCAGTTTATCAATGTTTTCTTTTTATGATTATGCTTATGGTGTTATACATAAGAACTCTTTGTCTAAACTAAGGTTACAAAGATTCTCTTCTATTTTTTCATCTAAAAACTTTACAATTTTACATCATTTAGTTCTGTTAAATTTGTATAAGGTGTGAGGTATGTGTTGACTTTTTAATTTTGCATGTGGGTATCTAATTTTTCCAGTACCATTTATTGAGAAGGCTATACTTTGTGCATTGATTTGCCCTGCATGATTTTTTTTTAAAATTTCTGGACTCTCTATTCTGTTCGAATGATTTATATGTCCAGTCTTTGACCAATATTGCACCGTCATGATTACTGTTGTTTTATAGTATGTCTTGAAAGGGGTCTTGTAAATCCTTCAACTACATTTTTCCTTTTCAGAAAATTTTGGTTATTCTAAAGTCCTTTGCATTTTCATGTAAATTTTGTGATCAGCTTCTCTATTTCTACAAAAAGTCCTCCTGGGATTGTGACTTCTTGAATTTGTAGATCAATTTGAGGAGACTTAACATCTTAACAATATTGAGTTTTTCACTCCATGAACATTGTATATCTCTCCACTAATTTGGGTCTTGTTGGATTTCTTTCACCAGTGTCTTGAAATTTTCATCCTAGAAATCATGCACATATTGTTAGATTTATACCTGAGTATTCCACTTTTTGTGGTGAATGACACTTGAAAAATGGTATTTGAAAACATTTCCCAATTGTTTATTGCTATTGTACAGCAGGGTTGGCATATTTTTTCTGTGAAGACCCGTATAAGAAATACTTTATTGGCTGCAGGCCATATTCAGGAACTCCTTATCCTCTTCCTCCCCCTCTTTTACAATCCTTTAAAAATATAGAACAATTCTTTGCTTGCATATCTTACAAAGACAGGCCATAGGCCAGATTTCGTCCATAGACCATAGTTTGCTGACCTCTGGAATATAAAAATAGAATTAATTTTTGTATGTTGACCATGTATCCTGGAGTCTATTGGATCATTTTCATCGTAATAAAAATAATGTTTTTATTACCTCAATCTTAAAAAAAGAAACCTTCCCTTGACCCCATTTTCCCATCAATTAATACATGATTTTTTCCCCCACCATGGAGCTAACCCCTTCAAGAGTTATCCATACTTGGGTGTCAAATGTCTCCTCTTTCACTAGAAAAGGGCTTTGACTTTCCACTAAGGGCCATGATAGTGAATGAATGAGAGAGAGGGAGGAGGGGAGGCATGGAGCCTGTGGGGCCCCAGATGCTGCTGCACCTGTGTGTTTAATTCTCTATACACACCCCAGGCCTGGTCCAGTCACTGGCTGCTGTGGGGGTGTCTGTTCCTCTCCTGAGTGTGTTGGAGGCTCCTTCTGCTGGAAGATTCAGAAACAACAGGCTCTAAGAAATTCGGTCTCCATTAGTTCAATGTGTGTGTGTGTGGCTATGTGACTGTGTGTGATTGTGTGTAAGTGTATGTGTGACTGTGTGCACACATGTGTGAGCATGTGTATATGTGAGTGTATGCATGTAATTGCATGTGCACGTACATGCATGTATGTGTGCACGTGCATGCATGTGTGTTTACATGAACATGGGTGTAAGAGTGTGTATCTAACTGCAAGCACATGTGGGTGCGTGTAATTGTGCTTATGTGTGACCATGTGCACACAGTGTATATGCAATTGTGTGCATGTGTGGGTGTATGTATATTGGTAAGGGTGGGAGTGTATGTGTTTTGAAGTCACTGAACCGCTGTAACTGTCTGCACCAGTTGTGTTCCTTGCAACAACTACTGTGGGAGGCCTCTGGCCCTGTCCCCAGACCTCAGCCGTGCAGTGCAGGCAGGACATTCTCCAGAAGTAATGCCCTTGTAAGCAGCTCTGACTAAGGACTGGTGGGTGTGTGTTCTCTGCTGTCCCCCAGGGGGACTGAGCCCCAGGTGCCCCCAGGTGTGAGCTTTCTGGCTAAAGTACCCTTTTCCTGCTGCCTTCCCTTCCCAGTCTCACTTCCACAGTGTTCAACTGGCATTTCCTGGGATTACTTCCCCAAGAAACAACTTGCAGTTGAATTCTTGCCTCAGGGTCACCTCCAAATAAGGTATTTGCACTTGAGTCCTTGCACTGGGGTCTACTTCCAGAGAACGCAAACTAAGACACACACAAAAACTTGCTCCTGCCATCCCCAAAGGCCTGTTATTATTCCCTTTCTGCTGAGAAGGAATGTGAGGCACAGAGAGGGCAATTTACTTGCCCAAGGTCACACAGCTGGAGAGTGGCAAAGCCCAGGTTTGACCATGAGCCATCTTACCCCAAGCCCAGTGCTTACTCCTCTCCTGGGAGCCTCTTCCTTGCTAAGGGAGGAGGGAAAGAACAGGGGATGTTCCTAGCCTGCAAGATAGCTGATGTCTCTGCCAGGGGGACTTAGGGCTCATGGTTGGTGCCCTGTCCTCATTCTGTCACAAAATAAGAGAAAATGCCAATTATTCATGCTTGGTGCTGACCCTGAGCCAGGGAGTGCCGTTAGCCCTTTTCTCATTTCAATTCATTTGATTTTCACAACCACTTTGTCAAAACCCTCAATTTTCAGGCAAGAAAACTGAGGCACATAAAGGTAAAGACACCTGCCAAAGTATCTCAGCTGGTCCTGATTTGAACCCTGGTACTTGGAGTCCTTGTTCTTAACCACGATGCCTTCTGGCTTCTCACAGGTCGTATATTTTGAGTGCTGCTGCATGCCAGGCATGGCACTAAGCATGCAGCAAGCATATAACACTAAGCATTTTTTAAAAAGAAATATAATTTGTGGGACCTCCCTGGTGGTCCAGTGGTAAATAATCCACCTTACAATGCAGGGGATGCGGGTTCAATCCCTGGTCAGGGAACTAAGATCCCACATGCTGCAGGAAAACTAAGCCTGTACGCCACAACTACTGAGCTCACATGCCTCAACTAGAGAGCCTCTGTGTCTCAAATTACAGAGCCCACAAGCTCTGGAACCTGCGCGCCACAACTACAGAAAAGCCCGAGTGCCGCAACGAAGAGCCCATGAGCCTTAACGAAGATCCTGCATGCCTCAACTAAGACCCGATGCAGCCAAAAACAAATAAAATGAATAAATAATAAATCTAAAAAATATAAATATATAATTTGTAATTACATAGATTAGTAATTATAACGAAAAATGCTTTGCAGACTTCATCTAAGAAAAGGAAACAGTTGGGTAAATGTAGACATTTAGCAGAACCATTCTTCCTCCTACTCTGCCCTCCCATTCCAGGTGTTGGGTATAATTTTTCAATTTTTTTCTGTGCCTACACAAACATCAACACTCACATAACTGGATTGCTGAGGTGTCCCATCCATTTGTGGAATGTAATAGTCAGGTCCCGGCAGAGACCTCAGATGGGCTACATGAGAGTGGCATTAAGTAGGGGCCATTTACAAAGTATTGACTGTGTAAATAAGGAATGTTGCCTGCCATCTAGTTCTACGAGGATTAAATCATTAGCCACTGCAGTTGCTAATTCAGGACAGAGACCAGGATGAGGCACTCTGCACATTGGGAAAACAGGCCTTTAGATAGTTTAGATATTTAGGAAAAATTTTATGAGCCTGAATTCTTGCATCCTCCCATGCTTAGAAAAGTACTAAAATTACTGAGAAATCTGTTCCTCACGACGACTACCATGCTGTATATTGGATTGCAACATACCCCTTAGCCAAAATCACATATATGCTGACCTCCTTCCTTACCTCTTTGGAGCAGTTCCTCAGAACTATCTGAGAGGCTGTCTCCTGGGCGACAGTCCTCAGTAATGTCCCTGAATAAAACTGAATCTCACTGCTCTGACGTTGTGCATTTTTTATTTCAGTTGACAGTGGGCCAAGGGAAACCATCAAGGCTAGTACAGCCCCCTGGGGCCTAGCATCAGCTGAGAGCTGACACCACCCCCAGGCCAGGTAGTAGCTGTTCCTGGAACCCAGAGGGATTAGCTGAAGCTGAAAGCAGCAGTGGCCTTTGGCAGAGGATGGATGTCTGTCCTCTAATCCCCTCCGACTGCCTGCAGGTGCCTTCCATTGACCAAACATCATCTCCTTATATGACTCGGGCTGCAGGTAGGTGGCCAGACTCCTATTAAAACTGGGAAGAACAAACCTGACTCCACATTGGATCTAGTCCTTTGTCTCTAACCTTTGTACTCTGTTGCCTGTGCTTAGTCGGTGCTGGCTCTGCACCTTTGTAAAAGAATGTTGCCTATAGCCTGAAATGTACATGCTAGCCATTCTCAATGCTGTGCCTCCCAGGCTTGACTTTTAAAGGTATAAAACTTTTTATTCATATAGAGATAAAAAGTTGTGGCACAAAGAATAACATTTGTTTTATTAGAGGTTTACAGGAACATTGTGACTGGACCTCTGTAGACAGCTGCAAGAGCAAAGGATTCCGGCATCAAGAAGCCTGCAACAACCCGTCACACCCCCAACCCCCCTTTTAATATGAAAGAAGCCTGAATTCTATCTTGGTTAGAATGGTTCTTTGGGACACTAGTCCACCAATTCCTTGGTCTTCTGGCTTTCGGAATAAGGTTACCGTTCCTTGCCCCAAAACTCCTCTTGATGCCTGTCATGCATCAAGCAGTATGAGCTTGGACTCGGTAGTAAGGCCACCTCCTCAGGGAGGCCCTCCCTGATTGCCCTGTCCAGAACAGCCCCCTTGGTCACTTTCTAGCATGTCTCATGCTGTTCATTTCCTTCATATCTGCCACCACCCGACGTGCTTATTTCCAATTGGCTTCTCCCATGAGACATGAGCACATAATCCAGAGACCTTGTCTGTCTTGTTCATCTCGTGTTTTGGGCCCCAGCAGTGTGCCTGGTACAGATTGGGTGGTCAAGCACAGTTTGTTGTTGAGTAATGAACTACCTGGGAGGTATAAATCCACCTCTCCATTTACAGAGGGGGACATGAGGCTTAGAGAGGGCAATTGACTTGCCCAAGGTGACACAGCCAGGAAATGGCAGAGTTGGGATTTGAACTTAGTTCTGCTGAATCCAGAACTTGTTCCTTTCCTTCCTAACAGCTGAGGAAAGGAAAGGTAAAACTCCAGCCAGCAGGCAGCCTGCATGCTTGTTCTAGAGACCCCACGTGGATTCCTGGGAGGCGTGTCTTTATGATGACACTAAATAACTGCTCATCTGTTTTGTGTGCCAGTTATGTGTTCCTCACTGTGCCAAATCCTTATTTCTTAAATTGTGTTTTAGTTATAGAGACTCCGATTCTACTTCCTCCAATTCCACCATGGCATGTGGATTCTTCTGGATTGTTTTTCAATGCATATACACACATGTGCACACAAACATTTGTAAGTTTTGTTTATAAATGCAAACTTTATGTACATACTATTTTGAAACATACTTTTCCCTACTCTCTCTGCCTGTGTCTAATAGGACGCTTGCAACTCTCTGTGAGGTCTTATCAGGCCCATTTGACAGACATGAAGAGTGAGGTTTAAAGGGTTGATGGGCTGTGCCCAAGCTAGTGACTCACAGTGACCACCGTCGCTGGTCTGGCACAGGCTTGCCCACTGCCTGACTCTGGGTTTGGGTGGAAGGACCACTGGAGAAGGGGCAGGGGGTGAGTGGCTCCCCTCCTTCCAGCACTGGCTGGGGGACATTCCATAAGGCAGGCTTGTGTGATTTGGCATCTGGGATATTACTTGTTTGATGATGCTCTAGAACATCCCCAATGATGAACAGAAGGTCCCCACCTATGGTTTCCTGCTCCAGTGCTGGTTCCCTTTTCCCTTCTACTGAAACCACACACCTTGTGTCAGGACTTACTGAAACATAGGTTCTTTTGTCTCAGTGCAGAAAGAATTCAGTGAGAGGCAACTGTCCCGACAACTAAGTAGTTTTTATAAATGAAAGAAAAGTGGGGATGGGGAGAAGACCACCTTCTTCCTCATTTTTTGAGTAGACATCAAGCTTTCATCATTAACTCCTCCTACATATCGGGTGGGGGAGTTTTTGACCCTATATGGCCCAACTGGGACTGTCATAGAGCTATGTAAATGAGCAGAAGGGTGGCAACATATACAAATTTACGGTGAGTCATCTCAGGTTTCAGTATAAGGTCACCTTTCCCCTAGTTTCTTTCACCTTTCCCCCATATTCCTATGTAAGCTACGTGCAAGAAAGCAGTTTTTCAGGGTCCATTGTCTTGCAGACCTCACAAGGCCGAATGCAGTCTTGTTACCATTGTTCTGTGGTACACCTCGTTCCTAATCATATAGATTAGTGACCTAAGTAAGTCTGTTTAGTTTTAAAGTGTTACGCTCGTTGTTTAGCTACCAGATGTTCTGGGCATTTCCTGGTTGATGTCTAACTTACGGTGATCTCCCAAAGTCCTTCTCTATCTATCTTCCCCTAGTAGGATTTCTAAACTAGCTGTGCAACTAACCTACTCTGTCCCTATCACTACCACCTGATCTAGGAATCAGAGGTAGACCCTGCCCTAGTAATGGCTGCAGAGACCTGCTAGGGTTTGAGTATCTGGTCACAGTTAGCGAAAGCTCCAAAGCTGCTTATAGCTTCCATATGGGGCCAGAATTTGCTGACCACTTTGGCCTCCCCAAGGAGCAATTGCATGATCTCGCATGTTAGCCCCAGGGTCAAAAACCGCTCGTCTTTCTGTGTAGCCTGGGTGTTCCACCCAGTGTCTGTTCTTGGAGTCTCTCCCTCCTCATTCAGGTCTCTGCCCACCCTGACCCCTGGACTAAGGTAGGATGTTCTCCAGGCACATAACTCACCACTGTCTGACAAGTCATTGATTATTTATCGATCACCACCCATCTCCTCACAAGATGTAAGCCCCTTGACAGCAGGAAGAGGTCTGCAGTGCTCACTACTGCATTCCTAGTGCCTAAAATAGTGTCCAGTACATAATAAATGATCAGTAATCATGGTTGTATGTATGAACAGCTCTGGAAGGTATAGATGTTTCTCTTTATTTTATCACCGAAAAAACCCTCTGAGAATTAGAGAGGTGAAGGCATTGTGCTCCCTGCCTCCTTTGCAGAATCCAGACTCAGGAGTCTTAAAGCAACACTTGCTAAAACTTGAAGAAGTGCACACAGTTCCCCTGCAGACCTGTTTAGATGCAATTCTGAGTCAGTATTTTGGGTGAGGATGTGAGATTCTGCATTTGATGCAAACTGTCAGGTGATGCAGATGGTGGGATGGTAGAGAGGAACACAATATTAGCACCAGAACCTTAAAACCCCCTGCTGCAAACCTTTCTCTCTTCCCCAGATATTTAATGAGCACGTACTATGTGCCAGGCTTTGCTGTCACCTGTACTGTCATATTTACCTAATTCGTTGGGAGGCTGGAGCAAGTTGCTTCACCTCTCTGAATCTCCGGCTCTTCTTCTGTAAAAATGGGCTCATGAAATTGATCTTGCAGGGCTGTTGGATGATTACATCAACAACGACAACAACAGCAACAATAACAATGACTTGCATTTATTGAGCTCTTCCTCTGTCTTATGTGTTTTCCATGCATTGTCTCTTTTAATGATTCCCACCATCTTGGGAGGTGGTGCTCATGAAATGCCCATTTACAGATATGAAGGGAGAGCTTCATGGTTCAGGGTACCCAGTGTGAAGTCTGGGGCACAGCCCGTTTCCATCACCTGTGTGACTTTGGGTGATTCACTCGTGTAGTTTTCAGTCTCAGTTTCTCATCTGTAAAATGAAAAAAAAATGTTCGTATACTTTAAAGACTTAAAACAGCTTAGTGACTTATGTTGGCAAATGCGGGTCCGGTGGTTGCCGTTCCTGCTCTAGGCTGCCTGCCTGCCTGTTCCCGGCACACAGTAGGTCTGAAGTGAGCTGAACCTCTCTGGGCACTGGGACTCTTTCTCCTCTGTGTCCCAGGACTCTGCCTGATTTATTATATTATGGCCTTGCCTGCCTGACCCTGATGTGAAATGGACCTGCCGGGAGGCAAAGTCTACCCCTGCGAAGGGGGACGAGATTCTAGGGGGAGGGTGCACCCCACCACACTGAGGGCTTTAGGATCCTCCACCTCAATCCCCCAGCCAGTATCGAGGTGGAAGGAGTTTCAGGGTCTCCCCAGCATCCTACCAGTGTAAGGAAGACTGTCCTTCCCCCACTCTCCTGCTCAGTAGCTCTGCCAGGAGCCCCATCCTTCAAGCTCTCTGTCACCGGAGACTACCCCACAGGGCAGTTCTGGACAGGATCCAGAGAGGGCCAGGAGGGGAGCTCTAGATCCATTGGGTGGTGCATCCTGGATGTGGGAAGATGATCCATGCGACGATACAAGGACCTCAAGGCATCTCCCCACTGGGGTCACCGTATGGCCTGAGATTCCACCATTGTAAATGTCCCTGGATTAATAGGGCATCGTCCCTTATGGTTGGAGGGGAGCAGCTTGGCAGAGGGAAGAGGCTTAGGCTTGGTGGTAGGACAGACCTGGGTACCTTCCAGCTCTGCAACTTAGATTAGAGGCTTGTTCTCTTTGAGCCTCAGTTTGCTCTTCTGTTAAATAGGTATCTTTCCTCTTGCTATCACTTGCATCTCTCTGCCTGATCCCAGGGTTCTGGCCCAGAGCACTGAGGGGAGGGTGATATATTATCTTGCAGGCAGAACATCTGGCACACAGTGGATTACTTTATGTAGAGCACCCGGCACACAGAGTATTCTATGGACGATATCTGGCACACAGTAGAAATGCTTCATGCAGCACCCAGGTCATAGTAGATGCTCTTTGCATAGTACGTTGGGCACTCAGTAGGCATGCTTTATGTTGAACACCTGGGATACAGGAGACAGGATTTGTGTATAGTACCCAATGTAGAGTGGTTACACTTTATGTAGAGGACCTGGCATATAGTAGGCATGCTTTATGTAAAGTTACTTCTCACAGAGTAGGATTACTTTATGTAGAGTACCTGACACACAGTAGGTGTGCTTTATGTAGGGCACCTGGCACAGAGTAGGCATACCTTACATACAGAATCCAGCACACAGTAGGTGCATTTTACATAGAGTACCCAGCACATAGTAGGTACGCTTTACATAGAGTTCCTGGCACATAGTAGGTGTGCTTTATGTAGAACATCTGGCATAAAGTAGACAAGATTTATGCAGAGTACTTGACACACAGTAGATGCACTTTCTGTAGCATACCTGGAACATAGTAGGCACAATTTATGTAGTTTCTGACACACTGGGGGCATGTTTTTCTGAGGTACCCAGCACACAGTAGGCCCTCTTTACATACAGTTGTCTGCACAGACTAGGTTTACTTTATGTGGAGTACTGGCATACAATAGCAAGAATACTAACTGCCAGCCCTTTTCCTTCACTCCATCTTTTTTGGGGCTCCTGATTCTTCCCATCTTTCCATGCAATCCTCCGCTGTCCACCTCTCAGGATTTCATCTGAGGTCCCATTTCCCAGATAGGAAGACTGAGCCCAGAGAGGGTCGGGACAGCCCACAGTCACAGTGAGGTTGCCCACTCAGGGTCTCCCAGCTCTGCTCTTCCCTGTGTGGACCCTGTTCTCTCAGCCCCTCGCAGCCTTACCCCTCCTGGCTCCAGGTGCCCTCTTCCGATTGGGCCCTTTATCCCCTGAAGCTGATGCAGGTAACCCCCTGCCAGGCTGGAGTCTCTGTTTCTGCTCCCAGCAGTCATGTCTCAATCCAGGCTTTCGGTTGCTTGGAGGCAGGGCTCGAACTCCCGCCAGGCTGTGCGCCCCAGAGGCCAGAGGCTTCGTGGTTCTGAGCTTTTCTTGATTCTATGCCAAGAAATGGTGTATGACGTCCTCCTGGCCCACATGTGGAAATGAGCACCGGAGATGTTTGCCCTGCTCACCTGGCACCTGAATGTTCATGCTTTTACCTGCTGTACCCTGGCCTTGGAAGGGCAGGGCTGGCTGTGAACTTGGCATCCGGAGTCACCTTTGCCCACCCCCTAACTTGTTAACATGGGAGGTGTTGAGCCCTGAGGATCTAATTTTCACACTGTGACCCTGAGCTGGTTTACAGTCCTCTCTCAATAACAGTCTAGCTCCCTTCTTCTCACCATCTATTTGGACAGCTGCCAGGTGGGGAGGAGGTAAAGAGACTGTGGGAGTTGGCTGACTCAGCTAAGCCCAGCCTCCCCTCGTTCAGAGGTCGAGCCAGGGAAAAAGGCCTCCCAGGAGGAGGGCAGAGGAAGTTGTATGGGATAAGCGGCTCTTGACAGAAGGTGCCAAGCTGGGGGTCAAGGGGCTGGGGGTCATAGCCTCGGGTGGGGAAGCCCACTGCCCAAGACAGTGGTTCCAGGGAATGAACTGGCCTGGGAAATGAATGGATACCAGTGGTAAGTAAACACACACACACACACACACACACACACACACACACACACACACACACACACACACACAGTGAAGGTTGGGATTTTTTTCATACTTGGGAGCTGCAAGTGAGCTTGTTACTGTTTCATCGATTTGGCCAGAAGACATGAGACTCCTGGGTCAGAAACCAAGGACAGTTTATTACCCTCAGCGCAACAAAGAGCACGTGCTTCTCATTGGTTTGCATTCTTCCTCCAAGTCACCAAATCCCATGCGGATGACACAGGTGGGCTTCTATAGATGCCAGTCATGTAGCATGTTGTGTTATAGCAGGGAGGAGTATAGGTTTAGGGACTCTGTGACTTTTATAGTTATTAGAAGCGAGCTTGATATTTGTCCAAGGGGAGACATAACCTCACTCCTCGAGGTTGTTTTCTACAAATACAACTCTGAGAAATGGCCCAGGTAAAGAACATAGGAGTCTTGCAATTTTTTTTGGCATACCCAGCATTAAAGGGCAGGGGTGCTCAGGGCGCATGGAAAACAACCTCTCTCCATATAGGGGATATTTTCCTAATTAATTTATAAAAATGATGATGATGAAAGCTAACATTTGTTGTGCACTTACTTTATTCATTAACTTTACCAAGGATACACAGAGTGTAGAGGGAAGAGCCAAGATCAAAAATCCACATCTCCTAACTCTGAGCCATGGGGACTTCATGTCCTAACAGTAACAACTTTTACTCCTACCCAAGCCTGGTCTTCCCTGGGGATGGCTGCCTGGGGCCAAGAGGCAGGGTCTGGGGTAGCCCATCAGGTGGTTGGGATTGGGTAGGGGCTCAGAGGAGGCAATTCCCAGTCCTAACCCTGTCCCCTTCTCTGTCCAGGCCAAGTGGCAGCGCTTACTCACGGAGGGCCACACCCATCTGGACGTGTTTGAACACATCAGCCTCATGACCCTGGACAGTCTGCAGAAATGCGTCTTCAGTTTCGACAGCAATTGCCAGGAGTGAGTCTTGGCCCAGGGCCTGGGTACATGAGCCATAGATCCAAGGGAGTAGATGGGGGAGGGAGGACTGACCAGGGCTATCAGGAGGGCCTTCCTGGAGGAGGTGGGTCAAAGCTCGATATTGAAGGACAGGGAAAGGGAAAGAGGAGTGATCATTTCAGGTAGGTAGAACTGTTTGATAAAGGCCAGGAGCCTAGAACGATCAAAGTGTGTGCAACAATGAGGAGGCACCTTGGAAATAAGTTTGGAAGAGTGGGCAGGGTTATATCTTAAGGACATTCTGAAGCCAGACAAAGAAGATATGAACTTTATTCCGAGGTTTCCAGGGAGCCATGGAAGGTGTTTGATCAAATGAGGGTCGTGGTCAAAGCTAAGCTTGGACATCTGACTCAAGAGAAAAATGACCATAATGTAGACAGTGGACGGTGTTGACATTGGATGTAAGGAGAATAGAGAAGGGACTGGGCCATTGACCAGCTAGCAGAGGGTAAGTTCTGAGCCATGTGGACAGTTTGGGGAAGGAGAAGGGGCAGGTACTGGCTGAGAGACAGAGGGGAGAAGCATGATATCTAAGCTGTGCTCTGGGTGCCTGGGGCATGGAGGCAGCTCACAGAGATGGGATGTAGGAGAGAAGAGTCTGGAGAGTCTCATGTCCTGGCTCCACCCCACACTGTGTCTGTGGGCCATCTGTTCTTGGAGACTCAGTTTCCTGAAGGGAGGTGGCTCCTGGCTTCTGGGTTTCAGGTGTTTTATGTTGTTGGCTTCCTTCATGCTCTCATCCTGCAGGAAGCCCAGTGAATATATCGCTGCCATCTTGGAGCTCAGTGCCCTAGTGGCAAAGCGGCACCAGCAGATCTTCCTGAACGTAGACCTCCTGTACTACCTCACCCCCGACGGGCGGTGCTTCCGCAGGGCCTGCCGCCTGGTTCACGACTTCACAGATGCTGTTATCCGGGAGTGGCAGCCTACCCTCCCCAGTCAAGGCATTGATGACTTCCTCAAGGCCACGGCTAAGTCCAAGACCTTGGACTTCATTGATGTGCTCCTGCTGACCAAGGTAGGCTCCTCTAGTATCTGAGCAGAAGTATGAGAATGGACCTCGATTTGATCAAAGAGCTTGGACAGGATGCAGAGGGTACTGGGGAGCCATGTGAGGTGCTTGAGGGAGGGATGGGTCAGAGATAAGTTTTAGAGGTGAGTGTGTGGAATCCCCCTGCAGGGGATGGCTGAGTCTGAAACTTGAAGGCCTGAGATTTTACTCTACTTCCAAGTTAATAAGTTAGTCTACGTGTGTGTGTGTGTCTGTGTGTGTGTGTGTGTGTGTGTGTTGTTGTAGTAGTATACATACAGAACCCTGGATCAGAGCAGAGCATTTATTTCTCCCAGCAGTAACAGTAGCCAGAGTAGCATTTAGCTCTTTTCCCCCATTCCCGAATTCTTCTGAGGGCTCCATGCTGCTTTTATTTGTCCACGCAGCCATGGTTGCATCACAGGAGAATTACCTCCAGATATTGAAATTTGGAACTTATACAGGACAGCTGATATATCTGCCCATTTTTCTGTATGGATAATAGGGATAGGGATAGGGATAGAGGTATGGAGAGAGTAGAGAAGGGAAGAGAAGAGAAGAGGAGAGTAGAGGGGAGGGAGGAGAGGAGAGGAGAGGAGAGGAGAAAAGAAAGAGAAGAGAAGAGAAGAGGAGAGAGAGATTGTTCTGGAGCTTAAACAAATCCTCTGTGGTGAGAAGGCAAAGTCTATAGGTTCTATAGGTTTATAACCCATTCCTTATCTCCAGGAGACATAAAGAATCTCTGTATTTACTATCCTAGCATGTGAGCAAATGGCTTTGGGGCAATGCTCAATTTCTAGCTTCCAAGGCAAGTTGCCATTCAATCATCCCGTAACCCAGGTTGCCAGCAACTTTTTTCTCAGAAATTCCTCATCATGAAGAAACATGAAAATATTTATGGATCATTGATTCCTTTCGCCAGGGAAAACACAGGAGACGAGGAGATCAAGGAGGAGACCTACGGGGTGGGGCCTCTGGTGACAGAGGGAAGTCTAGGATTTCAGGGTGGGCTTGGGGTTCTGGGTGGATGATGGAGGTTCAGAGATTTTCCCAGTTTAGGCTCAGGGACCCTCCATGCTAGTGTGATTCTGAGGATCTTGCTTTCTCTCCAGGATGAAGATGGGAAGGGATTGTCAGACGAAGATATCCGAGCTGAAGCTGACACCTTCATGTTTGAGGGTGAGGGTCCCAGTGTGGGACTACAGAGGAGACATGTGTCTCTCCATCCCAGGGACTTGGTGTGTGGACCCTGGACCACGCCATCCCTCCCCATCCTCCCCATGGGCCTTACTGTGAAGGTGCTGTCCACCCTCTGGTGCTGAAGTAGCCCAGATATCCAAGCCTTTCCGGATGCTCTTCAGGCCATGACACCACAGCCAGCGGCCTCTCCTGGATCCTGTGCAACCTTGTAAAGCACCAAGAATACCAGGAACGCTGCCAGCAGGAGGTGGGAGAGCTCCTCAGGAACCGTGAGCCTAAGGAGATTGAATGGTGAGTGCAAGTCCTCCTGGTGTTTTTATGAGCCCCTCTCATTGGCCTTGCTCCCTGGCTGGGGAAGAGAGAAAATATTTTTGTGGATTCTGTCATTACTGCTTAGTGGGAATAGGAGCAGAGCTCTGAGGCAGGATCTAGTACTCAGCATGGGTAGCAGGACAAAGTTGCAGGCTTTTGGGACAGAAACCTGGATTTCTGAGATAATTAGCAACAATGTGTGAGCGCAGATATTGCCAGTTAGCACATATTCAGTAAGTGAACTTCCCCTCCACTCTCTTACTTTTCTCTCTGAAATCACATGTTTTCAAACATCTTCGTTCCCGGGCTTCCTTAGTGGCGCAGTGGTTGAGAATCTACCTGCCAATGCAGGGGACACGGGTTCGAGCCCTGCTCTGGGAAGATCCCACGTGCCGCGGAGCAACTAGGTCCGTGAGCCACGATTACTGAGCCTGCGCGTCTGGAGCCTGTGCTCTGCAACAAGAGAGGCCGCGATAGTCAGAGGCCCGCGCACCGCGATGAAGAGTGGCCCCCACTTGCCGCAACTAGAGAAAGCCCTCGCACAGAAACGAAGACCCAACACAGCCATAAATAAATAAATAAATAAAATTAAAAAAAAAAAAAAAGAATGATCCATGCTTAAAAAAAAAAAAAAAAATTCATTCCCTGGGTGAACATTTCTTCCTCCACATTTTCCATTAGTGACCAGTAGATGTCTCCATCACAGCCTTTCACATCGTGCTTTGGCTGCTGGACTATGCATGTGGGACTGGGCGTGATTCACCTCTGTGTCCCCAGGGCCTAATAACAGTGCTGGACACACAGTAGTGACTCAGTATATGTCTCTTGTCTTACAAGAGTTCCATGGCAAGAATTGTCCTATTGTCCAGAGTCCAGACTCTCAAGCCTGAGGTTGAATGTCCTATAGTAACACACAGAGTTTCTGGTGGCATAGTAAGTGGCATATATTGTGTTCATATGAACACAATTAATCACCAGAACCACCCTGGCAGCTAAACTCTGTTATTACACCCAGCTTGTAGATGAAGAAATGGAAGTTTAGAAGTTTGAGTAACTTTTCTCTGAGGTGAATGGCATGTTGGTGATGGAGCGGGCACAGTGGGTGGCAGGCTTCGCAAGACCTCACACCAGTGGGGGACAATCTCTGCCCATGCCCAGGTAATCAGGTGAGTCGAGAATCTCAGGGTAAAGTATCTTTTTTTTTTTTTTTTTTTGCGGTATGCGGGCCTCTCACTGCTGTGTCCTCTCCCGTTGCGGAGCACAGGCTCCGGACGCGCAGGCGCAGCGGCCATGGCTCACGGGCCCAGCCGCTCCGTGGCATGTGGGATCCTCCCGGACCGGGGCACAAACCCGCGTCCCCCGCATCGGCAGGCGGACTCTCAACCACTGCGCCACCAGGGAAGCCCAGGGTAAAGTATCTTTATCCACTCTCATGTGCTGGGTACTAGGTACACTTGAGTAGTTTGACCGATAGTGGGGAGAGGAAGCTTAGGATCCTCATAACCCTTGGGACCCCTCCTGGACTCTCATGGTCATTCGCCATCTCACCCCTAAAGTGATGAGTGATTCAACCTCATCACTCCCCAGTCCTAGAAGCTTTGACTCTCATAGCACCCTTGTGAGTCTGTGTATATCGATCCTAGACCCATTGCCCACTGCTCAGCAGAATGAAAACCTGCCCCGGGATGAGCTCTGGAAGTCTTGTTGCCTGGCAACGACCTTGGTGCTGCTTCTGTGGTTCATTATCCTTGGTTTGGTCCTTGCCAAGGGTGAGGTGGCCAGACCATTGGGATCAGAAGGAAACAGGCCCATAGTCTTCAGTCTACAGACATGGGTCTTACGGGGCTAGGGTAGAGAAGGAGTAGCAGCGGTGGGTGGGTTGCATTCCTGGTCAGCAGGATTTTAGAAGTAAACTATCTTCCCCCTCTCAGCCTGGAGGATTTTTAGGGTGGCAGGAAGAACCAAGAAGTGGTCCAAAGGTCTAGAACATATCACTTTGCTTCCCCCACTCTTGCTGTCCATATGTCAGATGCAGAATGAACTGAAGCAACTGGACATCAAATGTGAGTGCTGATAGGAATGATGGGATTACTCCCTTCCCCCCGCCCCACATATCAACCTTTTCTCCTTCCTGGTTCTTAACCAGCTTTTCTTCATGAGTCTGTTAGTCTTACAAGAGCTGGCAGATGCTGGATGTAAATGGGACATCATTTGGGAGAAATGTTCCAACAGATGGAGTATGTGTGGGCAGGTAATGGTAAGCAGTCAGGGGACAGAGTTGGATGATGGGGAGTAAGGTTCGGGAGATGGATATTGGGTTTTCTTCACCACGGTTAACAGTACCAGTCCTGGCAGTATGTCAGTGTGTGATGGACATTTTAACCAATGCCTCCCCCCTGCCCCCGTTATAGTTGATGTTAACACAAAGTTTGAGGCATGCTACATTGCATTATGTTACCTTCTGATAATGCCCATCTCTGGAATGGATACATGGGAAGCTAGCGTGCTCCCTGTTGCAAAGTGTCAAGGATGCAGGAGGTGGGTTGTATTCAAACCATTTTGCCTGACTGAAAGCTCGATTCAGTGGCCAGCACAGCTACCAGTCTCAGCAGAGCTGACCTGTTTCCCATCCCCAAGGAGTCTCCTGAGACGTCTGCCCCAAGGACTTTCTTGAATTTGGTGTCTCCTGATGTAACTTTTCTACAAGCAAAAACTTCTGGATCAAGGCCAAGAATCACTGGGCTGAGGAGTGTGCTCATCTGGTCATCATCAACAACCAAGCAGAGAAGGTAGGAAGTGGGGAAGGAATTTGGGAATCTTTCCAAATCACGGCAATGTCATGTCCCTGTCCACTGCATAATCCAGTGCATTTATTCTGTCCATAATAGTATACATTCACTGTCTTGACATGTAGAGCTGGTCACCATTCATTCTTTTTTTTTTTCTTTTTAACATCTTTATTGGAGTATAATTGCTTTACAGTGGTGTGTTAGTTTCTGCTTTATAACAAAGTGAATCAGTTATACATATACATACGGCCCATATCTCTTCCCTCTTGCATCTTCCTCCCTCCCACCCTTGCTATCCCACCCCTATACGTGGTCACAAAGCACCGAGCTGATCTCCCTGTTCTATATGGCTGCTTCCCACTAGCTATCTATTTTACGTTTGGTAGTGTATATATGTCCATGCCACTCTCTCACTTTGTCACAGCTTACCCTTCCCCCCTCCCCGTATCCTCAAGTCGATTCTCTAGTAGGTCCGCATCTTTATTCCCGTCTTGCCCCTAGGTTCTTCTGATTTTTTTCTTTTTTTAGATTCCATATATGTGTTAGCATATGATATTTGTTTTTCTATTTCTGACTGACTTCACTCTGTATGACAATCTCTAGGTCCATCCACCTCACTACAAATAACTCAGCTTCGTTCCTTTTTATGGCTGAGTAATATTCCATTGTATATATGTGCCACATCTTCTTTATCCATTCATCTGTTGATGGACACTTAGGTTGCTTCCATATCCTGGCTATTGTAAAAAGAGCTGCAATGAACATTTTGGTACATGACTCTATTTGAATTATGGCTTTCTCAGGGTATATGCCCAGTAGTGGGATTGCTGGGTCATATGGTAGTTCTATTTTTAGTGTTTTAAGGAACCTCCATACTGTTCTCCATAGTGGCTGTATCAATTTACATTCCCACCAACAGTGCAAGAGGGTTCCCTTTTCTCCACACCCTCTCTAGCATTTATTGTTTGTAGATTTTTTGATGATGGCCATTCTGACTGGTGTGAGATGCTATCTCATTGTAGTTTTGATTTGCATTTCTCTAATGATTAATGATGTTGAGCATTCTTTCATGTACTTGTTGCCATTCTGTATATCTTCTTTGGAGAAATGTCTATTTAGGTCTTCTGCCCATTTTTGGATTGGGTTGTTTGTTTTTTTGATATTGAGCTTCAAGAGTTGCTTGTATGTTTTGGAGATTAATCCTTTGTCAGTTGCTTCATTTGAAAATATTTTTTCCCATTCTGAGGGTTGTCTTTTCATCTTGTTTATGGTTTCCTTTACTGTACAAAAGCTTTTAAGTTTCATTAGGTCCCATTTGTTTATTTCTGTTTTTATTTCCATTTCTCTAGGAGGTGGGTCAAAAAGGATCTTGCTGTGATTTATGTGATAGAATGTTCTGCCTATGTTTTCCTCTATGAGTTTGATGGTGTCTGGCTGTACATTTAGGTCTTTAATTCATTTTGAGTTTATTTTTGTGTATGGTCTTAGGGAATGTTCTAACTTCATTCTTTTACATGTAGCTGTCCAGTTTTCCCAGCACCACTTATTGAAGAGGCTGTCTTTTCTCCACTGTATATTCTTGCCACGTTTATCAAAGATAAGGTGACCATATGTGTGTGGGTTTTTCTCTGGGCTTTCTATCCTGTTCCTTTGATCTATATTTCTGTTTTTGTGCCAGTACCATACTGTCTTGATTACTGTAGCTTTGTAGTATAGTCTGAAGTCAGGGAGCCTGATTCCTCCAGCTCCATTTTTCTTTCTCAAGATTACTTTGGCTATTCAGGGTCTTTTGTGTTTCCATACAAATTGTGAGATTTTTTGTTCTAGTTCTGTGAAAAATGCCAGTGGTAGTTTGATAGGGATTGCATTGAATATGTAGATTGCTTTGGGTAGTATAGTCATTTCCACAACGTTGATTCTTCCAATCCAAGAACATGGTATATCTCTCCATCTATTTGTATCATCTTTAATTTCTTTCATCAGTGTCTTATAATTTTTTGCATACAGGTCTTTTGTCTTCTTAGGTAGGTTTATTCCTAGATTTTTTTTTTCGGTACATGGGCCTCTCACTGTTGTGGCCTCTCCCGTTGCGGAGCACAGGCTCCGGACGTGCAGGCTCAGCGGCCATGGCTCATAGATCCAGCCTCTCCACGGCATGTGGGATCTTCCCGGACCAGGGCATGAACCCGTGTCCCCTGCATCGGCAGGCGGACTCTCAACCACTGCGCCACCAGGGAAGCCCTATTCCTAGATATTTTATTCTTTTTGTTGCAATGGTAAATGGGAATGTTTGCTTAATTTCACTTTTAGATTTTTCATCATTAGTGTATAGGAATGCCAGAGATTTCTTTGCATTAATTTTGTGAAAGAATGCTCAACATCATTAATCATTAGAGAAATGCAAATCAAAACTACAATGAGATAGCATCTCACACGGGTCAGAATGGCCATTATCAAAAAATCTGGAAACAATAAATGCTGGAGAGGGTGTGGAGAAAAGGGAACACTCTTGCACTGCTGGTGGGAATGTAAATTGATACAGCCACTATGGAGAACAGTATGGAGGTTCCTTAGAAAACTGCAAATAGAACTACCATATGACCTAGCAATCCCACTACTGGGCAAATACCCTGAGAAAACCATAATTCAAAAAGAGTCATGTACCAAAATGTTCATTGCAGCTCTATTTACAATAGCCAGGACATGGAAACAACCTAAATGCCCATCATCGGATGAATGGATAAAGAAGATGTGGCACATATATACAATGGAATATTACTCAGCCATAAAAAGAAACGAAATTGAGCTATTTGTAATGAGGTGGATAGACCTAGAGTCTGTTATACAGACTGAAGTAAGTCAGAAAGAGAAAAACAAATACCATATGCTAACACATATATATGGAATTTAGGGGAAAAAATGTCATGAAGAACCTAGGGGTAAGACAGGAATAAAGACACAGACCTATGGAGAACGGACTTGAGGATATGGGGAGGGGGATGGGTGAGCTGTGATAGGGCGAGAGAGAGGCATGGACATATATACACTAACAAACCTAAGGTAGATAGCTAGTGGGAAGCAGCCGCATGGCACAGGGATATCGGTGCTTTGTGACCGCCTGGAGGGGTGGGATAGGGAGGGTGGGAGGGAGGGAGACACAAGAGGGAAGAGATATGGGAACATATGTATATGTATAACTGATTCACTTTGTTATAAAGCAGAAACTAACACACCATTGTAAAGCAATTATACCCCAAAAAGATGTTAAAAAAAAAAAAAAGAAAGCAAAGACTTCAATGCTGACGTACACTGAAAGCACATCATGGGGCCGAACGTTGCAGATTATATGCATTACCTGATTGAAGGAGATGACGATGCTTACAAAAAACAATTCGCTCAATACATAAAGAACAAAGTAACTCCAGAAATGATGGAGGAGATGTATAAGAAAGATCATGCTGCAATACAAGAGAATCCAGTGTATGAGAAGAAGCCTAAGAAAGAAGTTAAAAAGAAGAGGTGGGACTGTCCCAAAATGTCACTTGCACAGGAGAAAGATCGAGTAGCTCAGAAGAAGGCAAGCTTCCTTAGAGCTCAGGAAAGGGCTCTGCTGAGGGTTAATAAACCAAACCACAGTTTTTATGAAGATTTTTCAGATAAAGATATTAATAAACTTATTGAACAAGTAAAAAAAAATAAGAAAGAGAAAAAAATAAATAAAAATAAGAAAGAGATTCATAAGTATGATAAATGTTGGGGACTTCCCTGGTGGCACAGTGGTTAAGAATCCATGTGCCAGTGCAGGGGACATGGTTTCCAGCCCTGGTCCAGGAAGATCCCACATGCCACAGAGCAACTAAGCCCGTGCGCCACAACTACTGAGCCCTTGTGCCACAATTACTGAAGCCCATGCACCTAGAGCCCGTGCTCTGCAGCAAGAGAAGCCACCGCAGTGAGAAGCCCGTGCACCACAGCAAAGAGTAGCCCCCACTTACCGCAGCTAAAGAAAGCCTGCGCACAGCAACAAAGACCCAACATGCCAAAAATAAATAAATAAAATAAAAATAAAAAAATAAGTAAACTAAATGTTGTTGTTGTTTTAATCCACTAACTTTTGGGGTTATTTGTTACACAGCAATTGGTAACTGAAACAGCTGGGACAGAATTCAGCCCCCACCCCACCCCCCAAAAAACTTCAAAAATGTCAAAAAGACAATCAGATATGCAGGTTTTTATGCAGTACATTAGCCATGATATATGCCTTGAGGTAAAAGCTAAGAATACTATGAAGCCCCCATAATTATAAATCCATCTAAATAAGATTTATTTCATTCTTCCTTTTGTAAATTAATATTTACAGGATACGGTTTATAAAATATTTAATATGATCTCTGTAGTAGAGGTACATAATTTATGAGTAAGCATAAATATGTGGTTCAAATGCTTTTACTTGTAAAAGTCTGTGTCAAAAAATTGTAGAGACCCTATCTAAGGATGGGAGCCATGGTGAGATTTTGACCAGGAGAAGGACATTATTGATTTGCCACCAATGACCCAGAAGCGCCAAAGGAATTCTGCCATTTCTAGGGCCCTTGAGGCAGTTTGTCCCCAAGATAAGTGCCTCTTATCTGCAGGCTTAGCAGAAGTGGAGGAAAAGAAAAAAGACAGAAAGAATGAGTGTTGCTCTCTTTCCCCAAGAGGCTACCTCCAGGAGTGGTTTCATTTGCAGCAAACATTATTTGGCATCTGTATCCCTAACAAAGCATTTGGGGGCTCAGCCCAGCATGCAGGGGCTGGGGTATAAATGCTAAAGGTCTTTCCTGAGAGACCTCAGACCTGCTTTCCCATCACTCAAAGCCCAAGACCCCATTCTCCATGCAACCCAGCTTGCCACTCAGCAGATATCTCCAGACCCAGAAGGCAGAGATATATGTTCCACCTTCAGCTTAGTGCCTGATATCACAGCTCACCTGCCAGGTAAGTGGGGAGAGAGGTAGAACAGGAGGAAACATAAAGAAAGAGCAGGAGTTCTGGAGTCTGCCAGGTTTTAGTCCAGCAGGACTTAAAAGAAACACTTGAGGAAGTAACAGCTAAAATCTTCCCAAATATGGCAAGAGACAAAGCCTAGAAACTGAAGCTCAGTGAACCCCAAAACGAATAAACCTAAAGAAATCCAAGCCAAGATACATCATAATTAAACTTCTGGAAACTAAAGATAAAGAAAAAATCTTGAGACTAGTCAGAAAAATTATGCCTTATCTATAGGGGGAAAGCAATTAGAGTGAGAGTGGATTTCTCATCAGAAGCCATGAGGCAACACTCAAGGAAATGGCACAATATTTGTTCAGATGCTGAAAGAAAAGAACTGTCAATCCAGCAAAATATCCTTCAGGAATAAAGGGGAAATGAAGACATTCTCAGATGAAGGAAAACTAAGAAAATTTATCTCTAGCAGACCTACTCTAAAAGAATATCTAAAGGAAGTTCTCTGAACCCAAAGGAAAATGCATTCTGTATATGTGCGCGTGCTGTACACGTGTATTCACAGATACATTTAGACAAATGTACCCTCAGATGAGGGTACTTCATCTGAGTACCCTCATCAAAGGGTACCAACCCCACTTGTTTGCACCAGCAACAATGAAAAATTAAAATGCTGCTAAGTAGTTAAGATAGATGCTGCACCACTATGGAAAACAGCATGGAGGTTCCTAAAAAAACTAGAAATGTAATTATCGTGTGACACAGCAATCCCACTCCTGGGCATATATCCAGACAAAACTATAGTTCAAAAAGATACATGCACCCCTATGTTCATAGCAGCACTATTCACAATAACTAAGACATGGAAACAACCTAAATGTCCATCAGCAGATGAATGGAGAAAGAAGACGTTGTACATGTATACAATGGAGTACTACTCAGCCATAAAAAAGAACAAAATAATGCCATTTGCAGCAACATGCATGGAACTAGAGATTATCATACGAAGTGAAGTAAGTCAGAAAGAGAAAGACAAATACCATATGATATCACTTATATGTGGAATCTAAAATATGACACAAATGAACATACCTATGAAAGAGAAACAGACTCACAGACATAGAGAACAGACTTGTGGTTGCCGGTGTGGGGGTGGGTGGACTGGGCATTTTGGGGTTAGCAGATGCAAACTATTACATATAAAATGGATAAACAACAAAGTCCTGCACAGAGAACTATATTCAGTATCCTGAGATAAACCATAATGGAAAATAATATTAAAAAGAACGTATATATACGTATAACTCAATCACTTTGTGGTACATGAGAAATGAACACAACATTGTAAATCAACTATACTTCAATAAAAATTTTAAAAGATAGGGGATTTCCCTGGAAGTCCAGTGGTTGGGACTCTAAGACTCGGTGCTTTCACTGCCATGAGCCCAGGTTCAATCCCTGGTTGGGGAACTAAGATCCCACAAGCCACTTGCGGCACGGCCAAGAAAAAAAGATAGATGCTACAAGGTCTTTGTAATGAAAATCATGCAAACTTTTTACGGGTAGGATTCCCAACTTTCACTCAGGTCATCAGTTCTTATTTTAGTTATGATTCTAACAATTGTAGTTCTCTTAAACAAATTACTGATATTCCTGAAGCCTCAGTCTCCTCGTTTGTAAAGTGAGTGTGTTTGTATAAAAGCTCCAGAGTTAGAGATCAGATATAAAAGTCCCTAACGCTGTACAGCACACATAAAACACACAATAAATAATAGCATTATTATGATGGCTATTGTTACCTGCTTCCCCAGCCTAGAGAAAAGAAAATAGCAAATTAGAAAATGTGTAAATGAAAAAACAAAGGAAATGATTTTGTTAAAGGAAACTTGGAACATCAAAGAGAAAGAACCTGGTAAGAGGGACCTCCCTGGTGGTCTAGTGGCTGACTCCACACTTCCAATGCAGGGGGCCCAGGTTCGATCCCTGGTCAGGGAACTAGATCCCACATGCCACAACTAAGTTTGCATGCCGCAACGAAGATCCTGAACGGGGCAATGAAGCTTCCGTGTGCTGCAACTAAGACCCGGCACAGCCAAATAAATAAATATTCCAAAAATAAAAAAACCTGGTAAGAATAATATAAGGAAATATAATATACTTTCCTTCTCCCCATGGGTCATCTAAGTTGTTTGATGGTCGATGCAAAAATCATGACACTGTCTAATGTGGTTCTAAATACATGTACAGGAAATATTTAATACAACGTTAAAATCAGTAATCACTTTGCAATGAAAGCATACTCCCAGCCCACAGAGCTTTTCAAAGATGCTCAAGCCATCATTACCAAGGCATTTCTCAATTCCTAATGGTGGGGGTATTCTATGAAACCTCCTGGGGGCTTAGAGCAATGATGCGGAGTGGGAAGGTTGCACATAATAAACATACTTTAACTTTTCTGTTTCCATATGTTCTTTGATTCTTACCTTTATGTCATACCAAGTTCCTGAATTTCAGTCTTATTAAATGTACATCACAGTGGTGTCCAAGTTTCTGTTAGCCAAACTATTAGAATGATTCCTAGCTACTTGAACTCAGAATTTCTGATAATTGCATTCACATAAATAAATGCAGGCTCATCCGACACTGTCTTCTCTCTTCCTTGATACAGAACATTTACACTTGCTCCCCACACATATTCCCCAGGTTTCTGTAATATAAATTCGTAAAAGTTTGTGACTATTTTGGTGTGAAACCATATTCTCCCGGATCAGAGACATCAGTAAGATGTCTCTTGTTATCCATATCTATTTGGTTTCTGTGTTTCAGTAAAGAGAGTTTTGGTGTGACTTTGGAAATCAAAAAACACCATGGTATCAGAATCTATTGAGTTTCTGAGTCTTGGATAAGCGGAATAATGCCCTCCCCCAAAGATGCCCACATTGTAATCCCCAGAGCCTGTGAATAGACTAGGTTACGTGACAAAGAGGAATTAAGATTGAAGGTGAAATTGTTTGCGAACCAGCTGACCTTAAAATAAGGAGATTATCCTGGATTATCCAAATGGATCCAAATGTAATCAAAAGTGTCCTTAAAAATTTGAGAACTGTTGAATTTGGGTAATAGGCATATCGAGACTCATTGTAAAACTCTCTCAGTGTTTGTATCCATTAGAAAGTTTTGTAATAAAAAATTAAATATATTTTTAAATGTTCGATGTCATGAAAGACTAAGAAAAGTTGAGGAACCAAGAAAAGGTTTGGATGAAAGGAGACAAAAGAAACATGACAGCTAGATACACCTGATCCTGGACCAGATCTTGGCTCAGAGAAAAAAATATTGCTATAAATTATAGACATTTTGGGGACAGTTGGAGACATTGGAATCTAGATTATCTATTAGACAAAAAAATTGTGTCAATGATTAATTTTTAGGACTTGATAAATTTACTGTAGTTTTCAAGAGAATACCCTTGTTCTTAGGAAATATGCAGTAAAAGTATTTAGGGGTAAAGGGGCATTATGTCTGAAACACCCTCAAGTGGTTCAAGGGAAAAAAAATGTATGTGTATATAGAGAGATGGAGCAATCTTAAAACGTGAAGAAAAGAAAAAAGGTAAACAATTGGAGAAACTAGAAAAAAGGATGCAAAGAGTTTCTGTGTAATATTCTCACAACTGTTCTGCAGGTTGAAATTATTTTAATTTTATATTATTTATATTTTACGTATTTTAAATTATTATTTTAAAAGTGATAATTTCGTGGATGTATTTGTATGTCAAAACTTATCTAATTGTACACTCTAAATTTGTGTCATTTATTGTATGTAGATGATACCTCAGTCAAACCCGTTTAGAAATAAAATTAAATGAATAAATAAAAGAATGGAGAGGGAACTTTCGGTGCAAAGGCAGACAGGCGTGTGAAAGGAATGCAGTGTCGGGAGGGAAGGACACTTCCTTCTAGTCAGAGTTTGGGTTCCATGGGAGAAGAGTCAGGGTAGCTGGGAAGCCATCATGGCTGTAGGTTCACTTTTCTGCAGCGCCACGTAGGGGATGATCTGCACCCTCACAGGGTGTGTTTCCCAGTTCGGACGCTGGGGGACGCCAGTACACCGCTGCGCATGTACGTTTTCCAGAAGTCTTGGAAAATGCTCCAAGAACTGGGAGAAAAAATTTTAAACCGCACAGTTTGATGATGGAAAACATAAAAGCAAGGCTGAAAAATCAAAATCAATAAATATTTGACTGAACTGTCTTTTAAACTAACAGGATGTCAACTTAATTCATTCTTGTCTTTAACATTCCTGCAAAATGTCATTAAGTTGGAAAGTTATTTGTGGGTTTGGAGGGCTGCGTTTGCAAGAATTCCTGCAGATGTACCATAATGCTGGGGAATTGTGTTGTATACTGGCCCTGAGTGTAGGAAAACCGAAGAACTTTCATTTACATTCATTTTTATCTTCCATAAACTTTTTAAATAACAGTAATTAGAGAATGGACAAAAGACATGAACACTTGTATACTTCACCAAAGAGGATATACAAAGAAGGACCTGAAAGATGTTCAACATCATTAGCCATTAGCAAAATAAAAATTAAGGCCACAATAAGATGCCACTACACACCTATCAGAATGGCTAAAAAAAACCACTGACAAGAGCAAGTGTTAACAAGGATGCAGAGTAACCAGAACTCTCATACATTACTGGCGGGAATGCAAAATGGTACGGAAAAGAGTTTGACAGTTTCTTATAAACTTACACTTACCAGATAACCCAGCAATCTTACTCCTAGGTATTTACCCTGGAGAAATGAATACCTGTGTACATGAATATTCAGAGCGGCTTTATTTGTAATAGCCAAAAGCTGGAAACAACTTAAATGTCCTTAAACTGGTGAATGTCTGTACAAACAGCAGTTCATCCATACAATGGAATACTACTCAGCACTAAAAAGGAACGGACTATTGATAACATATGACAGCCTGGATGGTCCTCTAGGGTATTTGCTGAGTAAAAGAAACCAATCTCAAAAGGTCGCATGCCGTATAATATTATTTACATAACATTCTCGGAATGACAGAATTGTGGGGGTTATGATTGCCAGATTATGGTTGCCAAGAGTTAGGAAAGGGTGGGAGTGTTGACTACAAAGGGGCAGCATGAGGGAGTTTCTCTGGGTGATGGAACTGTTCTGTATCCTGATTGTGGTGTGGTTACATGAATCTACACAAGTGACAAAATTTCACAGAATGTTTCAAAGCAATTGAGTGAATATTATAATTGGTGAACTCCAAATAAGGTTTTTAGTTAATAGTGTCAATGTTAATGTCCTGGTTTCTATAATTGTCTATAATCATGTAACTACACATAATATTTATATGTAAGTACATAATGCATAATTATATTTAAATTGATTATATATAAATATATATAATCATATAATTGTAAGGTGTTTTTTTGTTGTTGTTGTTTTGTTTGTTTGTTTATTTTTTTTTGCGGTACGCAGGCCTCTCACTGTTGTGGCCTCTCCGGTTGCAGAGCACAGGCTCCGGACGCGCAGGCTCAACGGCCATGGCTCACTGGCCCAGTAGCTCCGCGGCATGTGGGATCTTCCTGGACCAGGGCACGAACCCGTGTCCCCTGCATCGGCAGGCAGACTCTCAAACACTGCGCCACCAGGGAAACCCTGTAAGAAGTTTTTATTGGGGGAAGCTGAGTGAAGGATACACTGGACCTCTCTGTATTATGCTTTCCACTTCATGTGGGTCTAAAATTATTTCAAAATAAAAAGTTTTAAAAAATAAAAATAGGGCTTCCCTGGTGATGCAGCAGTTAAGAATATGCCTGCCAATGCAGGGGACACGGGTTCGATCCCTGGTCCAGGAAGATCCCACATGCCACGGAGCAATTAAGCCCTTGTGCCACAACTACTAAGCCTGCGCTCTAGAGCTCGCAAGCCGCAGCTACTGAGCCTGCGCACCACAACTTCTGAAGCCCATGCACCTAGAGCCCGTGCTCCTCTACAAGAGAAGCCACGTCAATGAGAAGCCCGCGCACTGCAACGAAGACCCAACGCAGCCAAAATAAATGAATAAATTTTTTAAAAAAATAATATGAACTTTACTAACATTCTCTATTTTGCTAGAGTGACTCTAGCTTTCAGCTGATTTTGGTATGAATAACACAGTTTCCATGTGCCAAGATTGGTAGACCTACAGGTTGTATTATCTATGTTTCTCTCAGTCAGTCATCAAAAATAACTCCTGTGACATAAAAGACCACAGGTTGACCCTAATGCCAATCAAAAAATGTTGGTGGAGACACATTGACCCCTAAAATGTCTATCCTCTATGTTAGACAAAGAAATCAGTTGTGATTAGAAATAGTCAAACATTCTTCAACTGTCAAAAAGCATATTTGTGATAAGGATTTCTAACCATGACCCTGAATCATGAACTCTGCCTCAGGGTAGCTTGAAGTATTAACTACTATTAGTGTTACTGTTAGGGTGGTTTGGAAACAACCAAAAGTTTATTTCATCCTAATAGCTTCTCCTTTTAACTCACATTTGGGAGACATGTTTTATGTTGATTATGCTACTACCATGGTGCGATATTCAGCTTTTAAATAAATATATGTATAGTGGGGGTATGTGCTCAAATATATTTTACCAATAGATATGCAAGTTCTAAAATATTTGGAACATAAAAGATGCTCAAAATGATTATTCATCATGGAAATGCAAGTCAAAACCACAGTGAGATACCACTTCACCCCCATTAATATGGCCATGATAAAAAAGACAGATGGCAAGTGTTAGTGAGAATATGGAGAAATTGGAACCCTTGTGCACGGCCGGTGGAAATGGAAATTGGTACAGCCACTGTAGCAAACAGAATTAAAGATAGAATTACCAGATGACCCAGCAATTCTACTTCTGCATATATATACCCAAAGGAAGTGAAAGCAGTGTCTTGAAGAGATATTTGTACACCCACATTCATAGCAGCATTATTTTTTTTAAATGGGGTATAGTTGTTTTACAATGTTGTGTTAGTTTCTACTGTACAGCAAAGTCAAGTTTCCTGTCCTATAGAGCAGGTTCTCATTAGTTATCCATTTTATACATATTAGTTAGTGTATATATGTCAATCCCAAACTCCCAATTCATCCCACCCCCTTTTCCCCCCTTGGTGTCCATACGTTTGTTCTCTACGTATGCCTCTATTTCATAGCAGCATTATTTACGATAGCTAAAATGTGGAAGAAATAGCTGCATGACCCGGCAATCCTCGTCCTAGGAATGTACGCAAAACAACTGAAAACAGGGACTCCAACAGATACTTGTAAGCCAATGTTCATAGCAGCACAATTCACAGTAGCCCAAAGGTGTAAACCGTTCCCAGTGAATTTAAGGTTCTTTCTTCATTGCAAAAGAATTCGGAGACGAAGCAGAAAGGTAAAGAAAGTTAAGTGAGAGTTTATTTAAGGAAGGATATGGTCTCAGAGGGAGAACGGGCAGACAGGTGGCAAGCCAGTTATGAGGGACATACAAATGAAGGGGCAGAATATTCACTGGGGAAGGAGGAGTTTGGGGGTCATATTCCCTGATTTTGATCCCAGCTCCATCTTCCCGAGGGGAGGAGGGATTTTCGTCCCTTATTTAGCTTAGATCAGAAATGTTGTGGTGTTGGTGCATGATGGGTACTTCTTATCCATAAGGCTAATTTTATTGTAATGAGAGCATAATGAGCAAAAGGTTACATTCGGATGCAGGAGATTCCCTCTTTCCCCCTTTCTTTGTCTGCTACTCAGACACTTATCACCCAAAATGTGTGCTTTCCTGTCAGTCTGGAGGTTCCTGCTTTCCTTGGTCTGGATACGGATCCCCGATGTTTACAAGGTTTGTGATTTCCCACCACCTGGCCCCTGCCCCCATTTCTCTGTTCATAACTAGCTAACCCTCTGCTGTAACAAAACGACCCAACATCCATCAATGGGTGAATGAATAAACAAAGTGTGGTCCATTCATACAATGGAATACTACTCAGCCATAAAAAGGAATGAAGGGAACCTTCAAGATGGTGGAGGAGTAAGACGTGGAGATGACCTTCCTCCCCACAAATACATCAAAAATACATCTACATGTGGAACAACTCCTACAGAACACCTACTGAACGCTGGCAGAAGACCTCAGACCTCCCAAAAGGCAAGCAACTCCCCCACGTACCTGGCTAGGGCAAAAGAAAAAAGAATAAACAGAGACAAAAGAATAGGGACGGAACCTGCACCAGTGGGAGGGAGGTGTGAAGGAGGAAAGGTTTCCACACACTAGGAAGCCCCTTCGCGGGCAGAGACTGCGGGTAGCAGAGGGGGCAAGCTTCGGAGCCATGGAGGAGAGCGCAGCAACAGGGGTGTGGAGGGCAAAGCAGAGAGATTCCCGCACAGAGGATCGGTGCCGACCAGCACTCACCAGCCCGAAAGGCGGGCGGGGGCTGGGAGCTGAGGCTCGGTTTCAGAGGTTGGATCCCAGGGAGAGGACTGGGGTTGGCTGCGTGAACACAGCCTGAAGGGGCTAGTGCACCACAGCTAGACGGGAGGGAGTCTGGGAAAAGGTCTGGAGCTGTCAGAGGCAAGAGACATTTTCTTGCCTCTTTGTTTCCGTGGTACACGAGGAGAGGGGATTAAGAGCGTCATCTATGCTGTGCAAAAGCTTTTAAGTTTCATTAGGTCCCATTTGTTTATTTTTGCTTTTATTTCCATTTCTCTAGAAGGTGGGTCAAAAAGGATCTTGCTGTGATTTATGTCATGGAGTGTTCTGCCTATGTTTTCCTCTAAGATTTTGATGGTGTCTGGCCTTAAATTTAGGTCTTTAATCCATTTTTAGTTTATTTTTGTGTATGGTGTTAGGGAGTGTTCTAATCTCATACTTTTACATGTACCCGTCCAGCAAAGGAAACCATAAACAAGACCAAAAGACAACCCTCACAATGGGAGAAAATATTTGCAAATGAAGCAACTGACAAAGGATTAATCTCCAAAATTTACAAGCAGCTCATGCAGCTCAATAACAAAAAAACAAACAACACAATCCAAAAATGGGCAGAAGACCTAAATAGACATTTCTCCAAAGAAGATATACAGACTGCCAACAAACACATGAAAAGTTGATCAACATCACTAATCATTAGAGAAATGCAAATCAAAACTACAATGAGGTATCATCTCACACCCATCAGAATGGCCATCATCAAAAAATCTACAAACAATAAATGCTGGAGAGGGTGTGGAGAAAAGGGAACACTTTTGCACTGTTGGTGGGAATGTAAATTGATACAGCCACTATGGAGCACAGATGGAGGTTCCTTAAAAACTACAAATAGAACTACCATATGACCCAGCAATCCCACTACTGGGCATATACCCTGAGAAAACCATAATTCAAAAAGATTCATGTACCAAAATGTTCATTGCAGCTCTATTTACAATAGCCCGGACATGGAAGCAACCTAAGTGTCCATCAACAGATGAATGGATAAAGAAGATGTGGCACATATATACAATGGAATATTACTCAGCCATAAAAAGAAATGAAATTGAGTTATTGGTAGTGAGGTGGATGGACCTAGAGTCTGTCGTACAGAGTGAAGTAAGTCAGAAAGAGAAAAACAAATACCATATGCTAACACATATATATGGAATCTAAGGAAAAAAAAAAAAGGTCATGAAGAACCTAGGGGCAAGACGGAAATAAAGACATAGACCTACTAGAGCATGGACTTGAGGATATGGGGAGGGGAAAGGGTAAGCTGTGACAAAGTGAGAGAGTGGCATGGACATATATACACTACCAAACGTAAAATAGATAGCTAGTGAGAAGAAGCCACATAGCACAGGGAGATCAGCTCGGTGTTTTGTGACCACCTAGAGGGGTGGGATAGGGAGGGTGGGAGGGAGGGAGATGCAAGAGGGAAGAGCTATGGAAACATATGTATATGTATAACTGATTCACTTTGTTATAAAGCAGAAACTAACACACCATTGTAAAGCAATTATACTCCAATAAAGATGTTAAAAATAAAAAATAAAAAAAAAGAGCGCTGCCTAAACGAGCTCCAGAGACGGGCACGAGCGGCGGCTATCAGCGTGGACCCTAGAGACGGGCATGAGACGCTAAGGCTGCCGCTGCTTCTACCAGGAAGCCTGTGTGCAAGCACAGGTCACTGTCCACACCTCCCCTCCCGGGAGCCTGTGCAGCCTGCCACTGCCAGGGTCCCGTGATCCAGGGACAACTTCCCCAGGAGAACACACGGCACGCCTCAGGCTGTTGCAACGTCATGCCAGCCTCTGCTGCTGCAGGCTCATACCGCATTCCAGTTATGACTACCGTACCCCTCCCAACTCCTGGCCTGAGTGGGCAAAAGTACCTTAATCGGCCGCTGCTTTAACCCCCACCTGTCTAGGTGGGGAAAGATGCCTGAGGGAAACCTACATGCAGAGGTGAAGTCAAATCCAAAGCTGAACCCCAGGAGTTGTGCGAACAAAGAAGAGAAACGGAAATTTCTCTGTGCAGCCTCAGGAGCAGCGGATTAAATCCCCACAATAAACTTGATGTACCCTGCATCTGTGAAATACCTGACTAGACACCGAATCATCCCAAAATTGAGGCGGTGGACTTTGGGAGCAAATGCAGACTTGGGGTTTGCTGTCTGCGAATGACTTGTTTCTGATCTTTATGTTTATCTTTGTTTAGTTTTTAGTGCTTGTTATCATTGGTGGATTTGTTTATTGGTTTGGTTGCACTCTTCTTTTTTTATTTTTTTCCTTTTAATAATTTTTTTTAATATTTTAATTTTTTTTCTCTCTTTTTTACTCCCTTTTCTTCTGAGCTGTGTGGCCGACAGCATCTTGGTGCTCCGGCCTGGTGTCAGGCCTGAGCCTCTGAGGTGTGAGAGCCAAGTTCAGGACATTGCACCACCGGAGACCTCCTGGCCCCAAGTAATATCAATTGGTGAGAGCTCTCCCAGAGATCTCCGTCTCATCACTAAGACCCAGCTCCACTCAATGGCCAGCAAGTTCCAGCACTGGACACCCCATGCCAAACAGCTAGCAAGACAGAACACAACCCTACACATTAGCAGAAAGGCTGCCTAAAATCATACTAAGTTCACAGACATTCCAAAACACACCACCAGACGTGGCCTTGCCCACCAGAAAGACAAGATCCAGCCTCATCCACCAGAACACAGGCACCAGTCGCCTCCACCAGGAAGCCTACACAAGCCACTGAACCAACCTCACCCACTGGGGGCAGACACCAAAAACAACGGGAACTATGAAGGTGCAGCCTGTGAAAAGGAGACCCCAAACACAGTAAGTTAAACAAAATGAGAAGACAGAGAAACATGCAGCAGATGAAGGAGCAAGGTAAAAACCCACCAGACCAAACAAATGAAGAGGAGATAGGCAGTCTACCTGAAAAAGAATCCAGAGAAATGATAGTAAAGATGATCCAAAATCTTGGATATAAAATAGAGAAAATACAAGAAACATTTAACAAGGGCCTATAAGAACTAAGGAGCAAACAAACAATGATGAACAACACAAGAAAGGAAATTAAAAATTCTCTAGAAGGAATCAATAGCAGAATAACTGAGGCAGAAGAACGGATAACTGACCTAGAAGATAAAATAGTGGAAATAACTACTGCAGAGCAAAATAAAGAAAAAAGAATGAAAAGAATTGAGGACAGTCTCAGAGACCTCTGGGACAACATTAAGTGCACCAACATTTGAATTATAGGGGTCCCAGAAGAATAAGAGCAAAAGAAAGGGACTGAGAAAGTATTTGAAGAGATTATAGTTGAAAACTTCCCTCACATGGGAGAGGAAGTAGTCAATCAAGTCCAGGAAGTGCAGAGAGTCCCATACAGGATAAATCCAAGGAGAAACACACCAAGACACATATTAATTAAACTATCAAAAATTAAATACAAAGAAAACAGATTAAAAGCAGCAAGGGAAAAACAACAAATAACATACAAGGGAATCCCCATAAGGTTAACAGCTGATCTTTCAGCAGAAACTCTGCAAGCCAGAAGGGAGTGGCAGGACATATTTAAAGTGATGAAAGGGAAAAACCTACAAGCAAGATTACTCTACCCAGCAAGGATCTCATTCAGATTCGATGGAGAAATTAAAACCTTTACAGATAAGCAAAAGCTAAGAGAATTCAGCACCACCAAGGCAGCTCTACAACAAATGCTAATGGACGTTCTCAAAGCAGGAAACACAAGAGAATGAAAAGACTTACAGTAACAAACCCAAAACAATTAAGAAAATGGTAATAGGAATATACATATCAATAATTACCTTAAATGTAAATGGATTAAATGCTTCTACCAAAAGACATAGACTGGCTGAATGGATACAAAAACAAGACCTGTACATATGCTGCCTACAAGAGACCCCCTTCAGACATGGGGACACATACGGAATGAAAGTGAGGGGATGGAAAAAGATATTCCATGCAAATGGAAATCAAAAGAAAGCTGGAGTAGCAATTCTTATATCAGACAAAATAGACTTTCAAATAAAAACTATTACAAGAGACAAAGAAGGACACTACATAATGACAAGGGATCAATCCAAGAAGAAGATAAAACAATTGTAAATATTTATGCACCCAACAAAGGAGCACATCAATACATAAGGCAAATGCTAACAGCTATAAAAGAGGAAATTGACAGTAACACAATCATAGTAGGGAACATTAACACCCCACTTTCACCAATGGACAGATCATCCAAAATGAAAATAAATAAGGAAACATAAGCTTTAAATGACACATTAGACAAGATGGACTTAATTGATATTTATAGGACATTCCATCTAAAAACAACAGAATACACTGTCTTCTCAAGTGCTCATGGAACATTCTCCAGGATAGATCATATCTTGGGTCACATATCAAGCCTTGGTAAATTTAAGAAAATTGAAATTGTAATAAGTATCTTTTCTGTCCACAACACTATGAGACTAGATATCAATACAGGGAAGAAAACTGTAAAAAATACAAACACATGGAGGCTAAACAACATACTACTAAATAACCAAGAGATCACTGAAGAAATCAACAAGGAAATCAAAAAATACCTACAAACAAATGACAATAAAACACGACGACCCAAAACCTATGGGATGCAGCAAAAGCAGCTCTAAGAAGGAAATTTATAGCAATACAATCCTACCTCAAGAAACAAGAAAAATCTCAAATAAACAACTTAAGCTTACACGTAAAGCAATTAGAGAAACAAGAACCAAAAAAACCCCAAAGTTAGCAGAAGGAAAGAAATCATAAAGATCAGATCAGAAATAAATGAAAAAGAAATGAAGGAAACAATAGCAAAGATCAATAAAACTAAAAGCTGCTTCTTCGAGAAAATAAACAAAATTGATAAACCGTTAGCCAGACTCAAAAAAAAAAGGGGGGGGGGAGAAGACTCAAATCAACAATATTAGAAATGAAAAAGGAGAAGTTATAGCTGACACCACAGAAATACAAAGGATCATAAGATACTACTACAAGCAACTATATGCCAAGAAAATGGACAATATGGAAGAAATGGACAAATTCTTAGAAAAGCACAAACTTCTGAGACTGAACCAGGAAGAAATAGAAAATATAAACAGACCAATCACAAGCACTGAAATTGAGACTGTGATTAAAAATCTTCCAACAAACAAAAGTCCAGGGTCAGATGGCTTCACAGGCAAATTCTATCAAACATTTAGAGAAGAGCTAACACCTATCCTTCTCAAACTCTTCCAAAATATAACAGAGGGAGGAACACTCCCAAACTCATTCTACGAGGCCACCATCACCCTGGTACCAAAACCAGACAAAGATGTCACAAAAAAAGAAAACTACAGCCAATATCACTGATGAACATAGAGGCAAAAATCCTCCAAAAAATACTAGCAAACAGAATCCAACAGGACATTAAAAAGATCATACACCATGATCAAGTGGAGTTTATCCCAGGAATGCAAGGATTCTTCAATATACACAAATCAATCAATGTGATAAACCATATTAACAAATTAAAGGAGAAAAACTATATGATCATCTCAGTAGATGCAGAAGCTTTTGACAAAATTCAACACCCATTTATGATAAAAACTCCCCAGAAAGTAGGCATAGAGGGAATCTACCTCAACATAGTAAAGGCCATATATGACAAACCCACAGCCAACATCATTCTCTATGGTGAAAAACTGAAACCATTTCCTCTAAGATTAGGAACAAGACAAGGTTGCCCACTCTCACCACTATTATTCAACATAGTTTTGGAAGTTTTAGCCACAGCAATCAGAGAAGAAAAAGAAATAAAAGGAATCCAAATTAGAAAAGAAGAAGTAAAACTGTCACTGTTTGCAGATGACATATACTACACATAGAGAATCCTAAAGATGCTATCAGAAAACTACTAGAGCTAATCAAGTAGCAGAATACAAAATTAATGTACAGAAATCTCTTGCATTCCTATACACTAATAATGAAAAATCTGAAAGAGAAATTAAGGAAACACTTCCATTTACCATTGCAACAAAAAGAATAAAATACCTGGGAATAAACCTACCTAAGGAGACAAAAGACCTGTATGCTGAAAACTATAAGACACTGATGAAAGAAATTAAAGACGGTACAAACAGATGGAGAGATATACCATGTTCTTGGATTGGAAGAATCAACGGTGTGGAAATGACTGTACTACCCAAAGCAATCTACAGATTCAATGCAATCCCTAACACACTACCAATGCCATTTTTCAGAGAACTAGAACAAAAAAATTCACAATTTGTATGGAAACACAAAAGACCCTGAGTAGCCAAAGCAATCTTGAGAAAGAAAGATGGAGCTGGAGAATCAGGCTCCCTGACTTCAGACTATATGTCAAAACTACAGTCATCAAGACAGTATGGTAGTGGCACAAAAACAGAAATATAGATCAGTGGAACAGGATAGAAAGTCCAGAGATAAATCCATGCACATATGGTCACCTTGTCTTTGATAACGGAGGCAAGCGTATACAATGGAGAAAAGGCAGCCTCTTCAATAAGTGGTGCTGGGAAAACTGGATTTGGGGAAGTGACTTTGCCTCTCTGAACCTCAGTTCATTTGTCTGTATAATGAGTACAAATAAAACGTAAAGCACCCTGTGTGTGCAAGCCCTGCTACATGTAAAAAAATGAAATTAGAAGACTCCCTAACACCATACACAAAAGTAAACTCAAAAGAGATTAAAGACCTAATTGTAAGGCCAGACACTATAAAACTCTCAGAGGAAAACATAGGCAAAACACTCTATGACATAAATCACAGCAAGATTGTTTTTGACCCACCTCCTAGGGAAATGGAAATAAAAACAAAAATAAATAAATGGGACCTAATGAAACTTAAAAAGTTTTGCACAGCAAAGGAAACCATAAAGAAGATGAAAAGACAGCCCTCAGAATGGGAGAAAATATTTGCAAATGAAGCAACTGGCAAAGGATTAATCTTCAAAATATACAAGCAGCTCATGCAGCTCAATATCAAAAAAACAAACAACCCAATCCAACAACGGGCAGAAGACCTAAACAGACATTCCTCCAAAGAAGATATACAGATTGCCAATACACACATGAAAGGATGCTCAACATCACTAATCATTAGAGAAATGCAAACCAAAACTACAATGAGGTATCACCTCACACCGGTCAGAATGGCCATCATCAAAAAATCTACAAACAATAAATGCTGGAGAGGGTGTGGAGAAAAGGGAACTCTCTTGCACTGTTGGTAGGAATGTAAGTTGATACAGCCACTATGGAGAACAGTATGGAGGTTCCTTAAAAACTAAAAATAGAACTACCATATGACCCAGCAATCCCACTATTGGGCATATACCCTGAGAAGACCATAATTCAAAAAGAGACATGTAGGGCTTCCCTGGTGGCGCAGTGGTTGAGAGTCCGCCTGCCGATGCAGGGGACATGGGTTCATGCCCTGGTCTGGGAAGATCCCACATGCCGTGTAGTGGCTGGGCCCGTGAGCCACGGCCGCTACGCCTGCGCGTCCGGAGCCTGTGCTCCGCAACAGGAGAGGCCACAATGGTGAGAGGCCCGCATACCGCAAAAAAAAAAAAAAAAAAGACATGTACCACAGTGTTCATTGTAGCACTATTTACAATAGCCAGGACATGGAAGTGTCCATCGACAGATGAATGGATAAAGAAGATGTGGTACATATATACAATGGAATATTACTCAGCCATAAAAAGAAACGAAATTGAGTTATTTGTAGTGAGGTGGATGGACCTAGAGTCTGTCATACAGAGTGAAGTAAGTCAGAAAGAGAAAAACATATACCATATGCTAACATATATATGGAATCTAAAAAAAAAATAGTTCTGAAGAATGTAGGGGCAGGACAGGAATAAAGATGCAGATGTAGAGAATGGATTTGACGACATGGGGAAGGGGAAGGGGAAGCTGGGACGAAGTGAGAGAGTGGCATGGACATATATACACTACCAAAGGTAAAATAGATAGCTAGTGGGAAGCAGTCGCATAGCACAGGGAGATCAGCTCGGTGCTTTGTAACCACTTAGAGGGGTGGGATAGGGAGGGTGGGAGGGAGATGCAAGAGGGAGGGGACATGGGGATATATGTATACATATAGCTTATTCACTTTGTTATACAGCAGAAACTAACACAACATTGTAAAGCAATTATACTCCAATAAAGATGTTAAAAACAAAAAAAGGAATGAAGCATTGGCACATGCTACAATGTAGATGAGCCTCAAAAACATTATGCTGAGTGAAGGAAGTCAGTCACAGAAGGTCACACATTGTATGATTCCTTTTATATGAAATGTCCAGAATAGATAAATTCATAGAGACAGATTCGAGGCTGGGGGATGGGAAACGGGGAGTGACTGCTAATGGGCATGACGTTTCCTTGTAGGAGGGTGAAAATGCTTTGGAACAAACAGAGGTGGTGGCTGCCCAACATTGTGAATGTGCTAAATGCCACTGAATTGTTCACTTTTAAATGGTTAATTTTATATCATGTGACTCTCACCTCCATTAAGATGTAATGTTTGCAAAACGTTGCTCCCAGCAGTGGGGAGCCAGAGACACAATCCAGTGGTTAGGCAGGTCCCTCAGAGCTGCGGGAATCCCTCTGGGCCAGGCCCTGCAGAGAGGTCCCCCAAAGAGGCCCAGAGTCCCCATGACCCTGAGCTCAGGAGTAAAGGGAAAAGCCCAGAACAAGATGTGGTCGCCCTTCTCCCCAAAGAGACAAGCCAGCAGGGACAGAGTGTGGAGCGGACAATTAGCTGGTAACCTAACAAGACATGAGGGACTGAGCCTGAGGTGCAAGGACGGAGGGGTAAATTGGGCTCTTCCAGGTTCTCGTGATCCCTTGTGTGGGAACAAAGACCTCCCTCCACATTGCACGCAGCCCAGGAAACTCTCCCAGCAAAAACTGTGTCACCTCCTGCCAAATATCTCCAAAGCCAGAGGGGACACCTTCCATAGGTCAGTGGGGAGAGAAGGAAGCAGACAGGAAAAGAAAATAGCAAGCTGGGGGCTGCACATCGCCAGCCAGGCCTGCTGTGTGACCTTGGGGAAGTGAATTTGCCTCTCTGAACCTCAGTTCATTTGTCTGTATAACGAATACAAATAAAACGGGAAGCACCCTGTGTGTGCAAGCCCTGCTAAGAGGTTCCAGCTTCTGGGTCCTGCATGGCAGAATTTTAGGAGCTTTGGAACAAGAAAGACTGTGAGATACTGGGTAGTGGATTATTCTCTCCAAGACTCCTCATCCTATAAATGGAGGTAACAGTGCCTATCTTAGAAGATTAAGTAAGAGGAAGCACGTAGAACACCTTGTCATCGTGTCAGGTGCACAGGAAGCATGTAAGAAATGTTAGGTGTTAGCAGCAGGGCGATAGGGAGCCAATGCAGGATTTAAAGCAAAGAAAAGGTTGGTCATTTCACCCTGGTGGTGGCCATCGCAGAGGTTGAACGAGAAGAGTAAGCCTGGAGCCAGAGAGACCAGAGAAGGGATGGGTTTGAGTCTCAGAGTGACAAGATGAGAATCTGGTAGGGTGCTGGGAAGGAGAGGAAGGGTAAGGAAGAAGAGAGGGGGCAAGGTAAAACTGTCAGGATGCAGCTAATGGGGCTGAAGGACACTGGCTGCCACCAAACCTCTGGCCCAGGTGACCAGGCAGTCAGCAGGGTCACTGCTAAGCTCAGGTACAGCAGAGGAACAGGATTGAGGGTAGACACCGAGCTAGGTTTGATAAAGGGTAGAACCAATCTGGGGGTGCTCGGCAAAGATAAACACCCAAGAGGTGCATCTGTACCCTCAGGATGGAAGCTCGAGGGACACAGTGATCCGGACCAGAGAATGCGGTGGTATCCATCATTTACTTGCCCACGCATCTGGCCCTCTCTCTCCTAGTGAGCTCCTTGAGGATAGGTGGGGACCATGATGTGTGTGTGTGTGCGCGTGCATGCAATATTTCAGGCACGCAAAAAGGCAGAGATCATAATTCAATTTGGAACACAGCTATATTCATCATTCAACTTAAGAAGTAAAATGTCAAGTACAACTCTCCACTCCCACATTTTCCTCCGTCTCTCCCCCCTCCCCCGCCCCTAGATAACCAACCTCCTACATCAAGTGTTTATCACGCCAATGTACATTTTTCATCTTTACTACACAGGATGTGTCCACCAACAATATACTGTATAGAATTGTGCTGCATGTTTTTAAACTTTACATAAAGGGCAAGATTCTGTACACGTACTTCTATGATTATCTTCTCAAGCTTTTGAGATTCGTCCAGGTTGGTGCAAGCCATTCCACATTTGTTCCATTTCTGTGACTAGAAGCATCCACGAAATGGGAGCATCGTATTTGATGGAGGCGCCCCTATCGTGGGCGGATGCTCCTCTTTCCAGACCTCCTTGAACATGCCTCACGGTGCCCCTTCAAGGGAATTCCTCTGTGGTGGAATTGCTGGGTTGGGAGGGGGACTCTGTCATCATCTCAGAATTCCTGTCCACAGCTTGGGGAATGCCTCAGTGAAGATGCCCAAAAAGGGGTCAATGAATCAACAAGGAAGTGAGACAGGGAGTGTAGACTTCCTGGGCAGGGGAGGAGAGAAACAGGGCAGCAGGCAGAGGGACCCAGAGAGAAGGCTCCTCTCCAGGTCCAGAGAACACAAGTCATTAGAGGACAGAGGATTGAGCAGCCACTGTGTGCTGAGCTATAGGAGAGGGAAGGATTTGAGATGGGTCTTGAAAGCTGGAGCAAAGTCCTGAAGGAAGAACATTTGAGGCAGAGGAAACGGCAAGTGCAAAGGTCCTGGGGAAGATTAAATCTTGGACAAAGAGACCTGCATGGCTGGGAGACAGTGATATAAATGGAGATGGGGGAGGTGAGCAGGACCTAGACTTTGCAGAATTCGGAATTTCTTTTCACTTTTTTTTTTTTTTTAAGATTCCATATACATTTGATACCATGCAGTATTTGTCTTCCCCTGTTTGGCTTATTTCACTTAGCATAAGGCCCTCAAGGTATATCCATGTTGCCGCAAATGGCAGGATTTCCTTCTTTCTCATGGTTGAATAATATTCATATATATATTATATGAATATTATATAAAATCCATTCTTCCATTGTTTCCATATCTCAACTATTGTAAACAATGCTGCAATGAACATGAGGATGCAGGTATCTCTTCAATGTCCCATTTTTATTTCCTTTGGATATAAGGAAATAAAAGAAGTGGAATTGCCAGATCATATGGTAGTTCTATTTTTAATATTTGAGGAAACTCCATTTGTTTTCCATAGCAATTGAACCAGGATTTGGAATTTTACTCCAAATATTACTGGGAGGAAAGTACTATGTGAAGGACAAGATCTAATTTACTTTTGTAAAACCTCCTCCTACCTGATTAATGGAAATATTATCATAGGGGCCAGAAGTAGAAATCAGAGCTATATGAATATCTGGGGAAAAGAGCATTCTAAGCAGAGGGAACAGCAAGTGCAAAGGCCCTGAGGCAGGAGCATCTCTGGATTATTCAAGGACCATCAAAGAAACCAGAATGAGCACAGGAGATGAGATCAGAAATGAGAAGGGAGGGACAGATTTGAAGGTGATTGTCACTAGGTCTCTTGCAGCTTTAAAAAAATAACGCTTTTCTTTTAATGTCAATAGCATTGTACAAGGTGCTGAGTCCTCTCTTAGTTTCTACTAAACTAACAGAATTAAAATTAAAAGCAAAGTCCTAGCTCTCATAACCCTGTCTGAGATTTTTATATATTCAATACCTCTCTGTGTGATTAAGTCCTAGGAATGGTTTAATTGTCCTATTTTTTTTTTATTTTTTTGCAGTACGCGGGCCTCTCACTGTTGTGGCCTCTCCCGTTGCGGAGCACAGGCTCTGGACGCGCAGGCTCAGCGGCCATGGCTCACGGGCCTAGCCGCTCCGCAGCACGTGGGATCTTCCCAGACCGGGGCACGAACCCGTGTCCCCTGCATCGGCAGGTGGATTCTCAACCACTGCGCCACCAGGGAAGCCCCTGTCCTATTTATTTGATCAGCTTAATTTTATTAATATTTGTTCCACAGAGCTGCATGGATATACTTCAATCAACTTCTAGGATTCAATAAGTTTATGTTGTCCTCAAACAACAAATTCATCTTCATAAGAGTTAGTAGAGGACCCCCTAAGAGTTTCCATCCCACACCTGGGATTGATATTTATTTTGTTGGTTTTCAAATGGCATATCATTTCTATAATTATCTTACATTTCTCTTTGGTCGTTTTCTTTATTTGCAAGTTCAATACTTTTTAGTTATTTTTTTTCTGGAAAGTATAAATTTGTTTTCTTTTTTTAATTTAATTTTTAATTTTATATTAGAGTATAGTTGATTTACAATGTTGTGTTAATTTCAGGTGTACATCAAAGTGATTCAGTTATACATACATCCATTCTTTTCCAGATTCTTTTCCCATGTACATTATTACAGAGTATTGAGTAGAGTTCCCTGTGCTATACAGTAGGCCCTTGTTGATTATCTATTTTTTTAATTAATTTATTTTGGCTGTGCTGGGTCTTCATTGCGGTGCGTGGACTCTAGAGTGCACAGGCTCAGTAGCTGCATCTTGTGGACTTATTTGGGTATGTGGGATCTTTGTTCGCTGATCGAACCCGGAGCCCCTGCATTGGGAGCTCGGAGTCTTAATCACTGGACCACCAGGGAAGTCCCGATTATCCATTGTATATGCAGTAGCATGTATATGTTAACCCCAATTTCCTAATTTATCCCTCCCCCTCCCCTTTGGTAACAATACTTTTTATATATCAAATTATTGTCAGCTTTAACAACTGAAACATTCCTTTCTTGTAAGACTGAATGAAGTGTTGATATCCCTGTTAGAAATGCATTTATTAAATCCAAATCCTTACAAAAAAAAAAAGCACACACATAATTATTTTCTAATGTTAACTTCTTTCTCGTAATTTTTATTGAGAAGAATTTACAAGGCTTGACATGATTTTCAGGCTGCTCTTACAGCTCCAGCCCCTCAGGTTGTCCATCTGGATCCAAATACTCTTCTTGCTTTCACTATTTCAATCCCCAGCTTTTTAGATATGTTGGTTTATCCTCTCTGTGTTTATTGGATGTATGGTGGCATACAGAATGTTTTACAGAAAATGTTTAAAGAGTTTCATTTGAATTATATCTTTTTTGAATCACCCAGAGATAACTGAACAAAGAGACTTCAATGAAACCAAATTAAAATATCCAGGAAGTTTTGTAACTTTTGCCTGAAACCCCAAATTTATATTATATCTGTATAAAAGCCAAGAAGATATTCATGTGACTATCTTTCATTGAGAAGACGTTTCTAAAATACCATCTGATCATCTCAGACATCATTTGACCACGTTTCAGAGTCAGTAAATGTAATTCTGTTTTTTACTTTTTTCCAATTTTATTTCAAATGTTCTGAAATAAATCACAAGTTCATGTGATCAACAAACTTAAACTACCTTCAAAGTCTTGAATTTCACTTTATAAATAAATTGCAGGGGAAAAAAAGTTAGTGACACTGATGAAACTTCATTGTTAATGGCTGAAATTTTACTGACCTGATGTCGTTTTCTAAAAAGGTATTTTCTCTTTCCAGTAAATGGGTTTTACCACAAGCAGGTGCATGTGTCAGAATGGCAATGTCATGCCTACATCAAAATTACATTTTTTGAAATTCTGTTAATTATTTCATAACTGAAAAGTCTCAATTACTTTTAACCATACACTAGTGTTTTAAAAGTCCTGTATTACTTTCTAAATGCTTTCTGTCTGCTTTACCAACATATAATACTTTGACAGAAATTTTCCCCAGAACTTTCTGTTATTCAAATGCTTTTTAGTGTCTCACTGAATAATGACGTTCTTGACCATTATAAATTTTCTTTATTTGAGCCCAAAATGAACAAAACATGATTGCTATTCAGATGAAATATTTAAGTGTGAGCACTTCCAACTTTAATGAACGGTTTTGAATAGCACTTGGACCCAATATTTATATCACCTGTTACCATAAACTACCCATATTTTTATTTTTAAAAATTGTTTTTCATTCCAAAATTATAAATTAAGTGTTACATTTTACAGTGAGCCTTACACAGTAGCAAAACTGTTCCAGGTTGCTCAACTTCTGCAAGTATCAGATGTTCCAGGACTGCTATTCACCGTGAATATCATTTCTTTTTTATTCTTCCACAAATACAGCAATATTTAAAGGGAACATTATCCAATCTTTGTTGCCTTTTCATTCTGGATGCTTTCTTTTCATGTTTATTGTAAACTTTTGATTTTATAATTATGAGAACATTGCACACTGACAATTTAGACAAAAACTACAATGCACAAACAATAAAAACCAAAGTAAATCTTAACTATTTAAAACCAGGACCAACCTCAAAATTTGAGGGTAATGATAAACTGGTACTTCTCCTACAGCACAGATAATTTTATAAGCACACAGTCACACTGCTCACAGTGACAGTAGCCAAACTGGCAAAAAGTTTTGCAAATGTTTCTCAGATGTTGCCCATGTTTCAAAGCTCATTACAACATTCAACAACAGTAAACTTGAAAGTGTGTTTATATTGTAATTTGTATTGTTAATTAATTTTACTATTCTTTGGATGTTCTTTAAGGGTATATTCCAGCCTTCGCCAAATCTTTCTAGATTTTAGCAATGAGACTAGTGTGCTGGTGCATACTGACTGTATACTAGCCTTGTATTAGCAATAGGAGGTCATGGTTGCTCTTGACATGCAAGGACAGGCAATGTTTTTGAGGAGTATGAGATCTAATGGAGCAGAGAAAGGGGAGTTGTAGCAGGAGGGCTATTTGGGACAAAGAAGGGATTCCTTCAAAAATAGAAGATTTTTTTGGAATCCTTGCATTTTAGTTTGAAATCGCCCCAAAGCATGTTCTGAGTCAAGAACTTCAGTGCAAATAGTTTATTTGGGAAATAATCCCAGGAGACCCACTGAGTGTTTGGAGAAAGGAGGTGTGGATAAGTAGGTTTCCACTCTTGGCAACTGAGGGGTCATCTTTCTAGGGATCCTTGAGAGAACACACCCCAGAACTGCTTCACTCAGAAGTGATGAAGCTGGGGCGTTCACCCAACAAGGCCTGTCCCTCACTGGCCAAAAGTCACTCTTGGGGTGCCAACCCCCAACACTTCCATGTTACCCTGTGTGCAGGCTGAGCCTGCTCTGGTGACCAGATGAAACCTTGGGGCATAGAGATACACGTGATGGAAGTGAGAAATGGTCAGTGTGCTTGGGAGCTGTCCACCAAACTCCAGGTGACATCTTGCAGGTGGGCTGTGGGGAATGAATGGTGTGTTCACTGATGGAAATGACGCAGCAAATGGTGGGGGAGGGTCCTGTTGCAGGAGGGAGTGGGAAGAGCTGATGAATGGCTGAACTAACAAGAGGGGATGAGATCCAGGGTGCAAAGGAGAGGCTGGCCTTGGCCAGGACCCTGGACAGCTCCGCTGTGTCATTTCTGATTGATTCAGGATGGCCGTTGAAGGGGCAAATCTCACCCTGGTCTCTGAGTTCCTGTTCCTGGGCTTCTCGGAGGACCCTAAGCAACAGCAGCTGGCGTTCGTACTCTTCCCGAGCATGTACCTGGTCACAGAACTGGGGAACCTGCTCATTATCCTGGCCATCGCCATCGACGTCCAGCTTCCATGTACTTCTTCCTGGCCAACCTGGACTTTGTGGACATTTGCTACACCTCCACCACCATCTGCGAGATGCTGGCCAATCACATGTCAGGACACAAAGGGATTCTTTATGCTGGCTGCCTGACCCAGACGTTCTGCTTCACGTGGTTCGCCGGCATCGGCAGCTTCCTGCTGACCGCCATGGCCTACGACCGCCATGTGGCCATCTGTCACCCTCTGCACTATGCCACGTCTGTGATACCACAGCTCTGTAGGCTCCTGGTGGCAGCATCCTGGACTGCAACCTTTGGGAATGCCTTGACCTACATGATATCACTGACCCGCCTCTCATTCTGCATCCACAACCAGGTCCCCCATTTCTTCTGTGACCTCAGCCGTCTGCTGAAGCTCGCATGCTCTGACACCTTTCTCAACAATGCAATCGTGTACACCGTGGGCGCCCTGCCCATCATCACCCCCTTTATGGGCATCTTGGTATCCTACACGCACATCTTTGCTGCTGCGTTGAGGATCCCGCCCACCAGAGGCAAGCGGAAGGCCTTCTCCACCTGTGGCTCTCACCTCTCTGTGGTGTCCCTGTTCTACGGCACACTCATCAGGGTATATTTCAGCCCCATGTCCTCCCGCACGGCCCAGAGGACACAACCGCTGCAGTGATGTACACCGTGGTCACTCCCATGCTGAACCCCTTCATCTACAGTCTACGCAACAATGACATGAAGGGCGCCTTGGGGGCCCTCATCAGCAGGAGGCCAGTTTTTATTTGGTGACCACAGCATTGGAATGCCTGTCCAAATACAGCTCCCATCTGTTCTGAACTTCCGGGCACAGTCCCAGTCTTAGATAGTTCCTTCATATCACTCTTGGTTCATTTGTTTATTACCTCATCCTTCCAACAGATAGTTATTGAACATCTGTCACATTTTACTATTTACTGTTTAGTATTTACAGTCTTTCAAGAGTCTGGCAGAGAACAAACAAAATCCCTGATCTTGTGGCACTTAAACTGCAGCCTAAAGCACACATAATGGTTAAAAGGAAGTACTCTGGGGCTCCCCTGGTGGCGCAGTGGTTGAGAGCCCACCTGCCGATGCAGGGAATACGGGTTAGTGCCCCGGTCCGGGAAGATCCCACATGCCGCGGAGCGGCTGGGCCTGTGAGCCATGGCCGCTGAGCCTGCGCGTCCGGAGCCTGTGCTCCGCAACGGGAGAGGCCACAACAGTGAGAGGCCCGTGTACCGCAAAAAAAAAAAAAAAAAAGGAAGTACTCTGGAAACCAGAGAGATCAGGATTCAAGCCCCGCATTGAGTTAAGGGTCAGGTTAAGCTGCTATAAGAAAGAGACCCAAGGCAAAAGCTCAGAAGTCATAAGATTTTGCACACTGAACTCGGATTTTTTAGCAACATTGTTGCTTCAGAAAACTTAGTAGACATCTGGTCTAGTTGCTTCTAGCTAGTTCCATTGCTAGAACATTCCGTGTTCTTTTCTAGCCAGAGTTCTTGTGTCTATTTAATTTGCAGTATTTGCTTCATTGAACTATCTATATCTTTGTTATTCTCCATTAATGGTCATCTGAAACAACAGCCTTGGGCAGGCTCCTTGTTTATACTGTTTAGGGGGCGAGGAAGCTTTTGGCTCTTCCAAACTTGTGATGTTCCTGACTTTGAAAAGTGGCCAATTCTTGTGTAAGAGCATCTCCTTCTTGTGATTCCTTGCTGAAAGCAGCAAGGAGCAGCCCACTTACAGTGACATTCTAACACTTTACAATCTTTACAATCACTTCTAGAAACACAGGCTTAGTAGACATACGATCTAGCTTTCAGGTAGGTGATCGCGGGTGATGACATTACCAAATGTTGTTCTTTGGCAAAGTGAGGGTCAGTTATCCAGTCTGCAATATTTGTGACCTTACCAGCAGGTCACTAAGCTAATGCAACTAATTTTTTTTTTTTTTTTTTTTTTTTGCAGTACGCGGGCCTCTCACTGTTGTGGCCTCTCCCGTTGCGGAGCACAGGCTCCGGACGCACAGGCTCAGCGGCCATGGCTCACGGGCCCAGCCGCTCCGCGGCATGTGGGATCTTCCCGGACTGGGGCACGAACCCGTGTCCCCTGCATCAGCAGGCGGACTCTCAACCACTGCGCCACCAGGGAAGTCCTGCAACTAATTTTTGATTTTTGTGATTGCAACACCCCATTCCTGATACTAATTTTTGTATTAGGTAGGATGAATAGCCTACCTGCTGTATTTGGGCTTCTATAACAAAATACCACAAATTATATGGCTTAAATCACAGAAATTTATTGTCTTACAGCTCTGGAGACAAGTCTGAGATCAAGGCATTAGCAGGTTGGTTTCTTCCGAGGCTATAAAGGAGAGTCTGTTCCATGCCTCTCCCCTCACTCCTGGTAGTTTACTGGCTATCTTTGGTGTCCCTTGACTTGTAGATATCTGCCTTCATCTTTACATGGCATCCTCCCTGTGGGCATGTCTATCTCCAAATGTCCCCTTTTTATAAGGAAACCAGTTACCTTGGATTAGGAACTCACCTTACTCTAATATGGCCCCATCTTAACCACTATATGCAAAAACAGACACATTCTGAACACTAGGGGTTAGGATTTCAACACATAAATTTGGGAAAGGGATGTAATTCAATCCATAACATTTGCTTAAACAAAAGACTAAATGAATAATGGGACCTCCCCCCCCCGGTGGCACAGTGGTTAAGAATCCGCCTGCCAATGCAGGGAACATAGGTTCGAGCCCTGGTCCGGGAAGATCCCATATGTCACAGAGCAGCTGAGCCCGCGTGCCACAACTAACTACTGAAGCCCTTGCACCTAGAGCCTGTGCTCAGCAACAAGAGAAGCCATTGCAAGGAGAAACCCGCACACCGCAACAAAGAGTAGCCCTGGCTCGCCGCAACTAGAGAAATTCCGCAGGCAGCAACAAAGACCCAACACAGCTAAAAATAAATAAATAATTTAAAAAAATAAAAGAGCAATGGCTCAAGCAAAGTAGAAGTTTATTCCTCTCTCAACTAAGTCAGAGTTCTATATCAGTGGGTGACTCTGCTCCTTTCAATCAATCAGAAACCTAGGTTCCCAATGTTCTATTTCTTGTCTATTTCCCTGAGCATTATTATTGTCTGTGAGGTTGAAGCTGTGAACTCTAGATTGAAAAAAAGAAGAAGAAAGAAATCAGCGAGCACAGGGGAAGAAAGTCCCTGATCTTGAAGTGTCACGTACTTTTCGCATTCCACACTGGGTAATACCTAGCTGCAAGAGAGGCTGGGAAATACGGCATAGGTGGTCAGCCATGTTGCTAGGCTGTGATTCTGTCATTACAGCAAAAGGAGAGAGTAGATTTTTGTGGAGAGCTGGCAGTCCACATTCCCTCCCTCCAGCCACCGAATACATGAAAGCATGCTTCTCCCCACCCATAGAATCCACTTATACCCTGCCCTGAAGAAGATAACCTAAAGTCCCATCCAGTGATGCTTTCAGTTCAGAGTCCAAAATCTCTGCCTGATACACAGTCTTCTTCAGCAGAACAGAATGTTTATCCCATGATCTAATAATTTTTAAACTAGAAGTTTATTTATCTGGCCCTCCTCTCACCCATAGTACAATATGAGACCAGCTACTGGTCCATCATAACGATCAAATCCCACAGGGCAGAATCTATTTAAGATTTCCCTGCTTATGAAGTGGAATAAGTTCTTTGGCTCTAGAGGGGAAAACCTCTTTGTCTGTTATTCACTGCAGTCTCTGGTTTTGCCATCTGGGATATTCTTCCTTGTCCATTACCCTCTGTAGCCACCGTCAATGAAAAATGAATCAGTTGATCTAAGAAAGAAATGGAAAATTTTATTTAAGCCAAATTTGAGGATTTTAACCCAGGAAGAGCATCTCAAAAAGCTCTGAGAACTGTTCCACCTGTTAGAAGTCAAGGCACAGTTATATAAGTTTTTTTGAGACAGAAGGCTGTACATCAAAAAGTGTATTATTGACAGTTTACATAATCCAGATCTAAGTGTCATTGTGGTGGGTCACGTGACCCCTGATAAGCTCAAGAAGAAATGCTATCTTTTTTTTTTTTGCGGTACGCGGGCCTCTCACTGTTGTGGCCTCTCCCGTTGCGGAGCACAGGCTCCGGACGCGCAGGCTCAGCGGCCATGGCTCACGGGCCTAGCCGCTCCGCGGCATGTGGGATCTTCCCGGACCGGGGCACGAACCCGTGTCCCCTGCATCGGCAGGCAGACTCTCAACCACTGCGCCACCAGGGAAGCCAGAAATGCTATCTTTGAAGGAGTTCTCTGGTTGATGCTAGGAAAATGTTGCTCTTTACGGCAGGTATTCCTGCCAATGGGGGAGGTTTGATGATGAATAATGCACATACACAATGCACAGTTCGGCGGAGAGACAAGGCCAAAAAGCAGAGGAGAATTTTTACGGTTGAATTTTGCTTGTCTTGCCATAAAGTATGAATTTTATTTCACACCACATTTGAAGTAAACATAGAAGGAAATACCCTTCTTGAGAATTCTACAGCCATCATCGCCTGATTCCTCTAATGCAAATTAGGGAACCTGGGAATTTTTTTTTTTTATAGCTGCTCTGGATCTTCGTTGCTGCGCACGGGCTTTCTCTAGCTGCAGCGAGCGGGGGCTACTGTTCGTTGCGGTGCGCAGGCTTCTCATTGCGGTGGCTTCTCATTGCGGTGGCTTCTCTTGTTGTGGAGCACCGGCTCTAGGCACGTGGGCTTCAGTAGTTGCGGCACGCAGGCTCAGTAGTTGTGCCGCACAGGCTTAGTTGCTCTGCACCATGTGGGATCCTCCCGCACCAGGGCTTGAACCCGTGTCTCCTGCACTGGCAGGCGGATTCTTAGCCACTGCGCCACCAGGGAAGCCCGGGATCTGGGTGTTGTTTTAAGGCTCAAACAGGCACAGACTGGGCGCATGGTTTCGAAATAATTCTCTGGAACACTTCACAGGCTATTTGTTCCCAGTCAGTAACCATACCAGAAGCTTTTTCCCAGCCGAAGTTTTTGCATTCCTTGATTTACCCGGGTCTCTTTATCATGTGAACGGTGGCTACCTGAGGTCCTTTGAAACAAAGGTCTTGGGTGAGAAGGTGTGTCAGTCTCAGCAGGGAACACCTGGGGTCACCCACCTGGACATGTAACACTTGTAGGGACCCCCACAGACATTTCCGCAACCAACCAGAGCCAATGGTGTGGCTGGACTAGCCATTGTGGTTCTTATGATTTCAAGACACCTCAGCAACAACCACTGGGGAACTTTGAAAAAAAGATTTCTTACAGGTCCTGGAGGGTACAGGACACACCGAGGGCCACACAGTGAGGTCACAGGTAGAGAGACAGCACAGACCTGGGGCTCTGCCTTTATTAGGGTCCAAGTGTGGGGTGCCTGGGGTGTTGCAGATTCACTCTTTATTGGCTAATTTAAAGCCTAGTAACAAGAATTAGGGCACAAGAAGGGAGAAGTAGGGCCGCGCAAGTGGTCAGTTATTTAGGTTACCCAGGGCTTTCTGAAAGGAGAGCCTCATGGGTGGGGCAGCCTAGTTCCTTATCTGGTTGTTTATCTGGTCCTTATCTGGTAGCTGTATCTTACAGCTGCCGATATGTTTATTCAAGATGAATGAATTACTATTTGGCCATAAAAAAGAAAAAAATTCTGCCATTTGTGACAATTGGACCTTGAGGGCATTATGCTAAGTGAAATAAGTCCGACAGAGAAAGGACAAATACCGTTTGATGTCGTTTAGACAGTTATATGTGGTATCTAAAAAACAACAGCAACAAAATGAATTCATAGATACAGAGAGCAGATTGGTGTTACCAGAGGCAGGGAGTGAGTGGTAGCGTAAATGGGTGAAAGTGGTCAAAAAGGACAAACTTCAGGTTATAAAATAATTAACTCAGGAAGTGTAATGTACAGCGTGATTTGTATAGTTAATAATACTGTACTGTGTATTTGAAAGTTGTGAAGGGAGATCTTGAGAGTTGTGAAGAGAGATCTTGAAAGTTCTCTTCACAAGAAAAAAAAATTGTAACTATGTGTGATGATGGTTGGGTTTTTTGGTTTGTTTTTATTAAAGTATAGTTGATTTACAATATTGTGTTAATTTCAGGTGTACAGCAAAGTGATTCAGTTATACACATATATGTATACATCTATATTCTTTTTTTATTCCATTATAGCTTATGGTGATGATTGTGCACTAGACTTATTGGGGTGATCATTTGACAATATATACAAATATGGAATCATTATGTTGTGTACCTGAGTGCTGCCTGGGATAAGTCATTTCACCCTTTTGAGTCCCCATTTTCTCATATGTAAAATAAAGGTAATAATGCCTAGTGCACAAGGATGTTAGGAGGATTAAATGAGATAATACAGTTCATGAATGACTGGCAAGCAAGATGACTGTAGATGTGAAATGAGGACTCTCCTGGCAGTCCAGTGGCTAAGACTCGGTGCTTCCACTGCTGGGGGCGCAGGTTCCATCCCTGGTCAGGGACCTAAGATCCCATGTGCCGTGTGGCAGGGCCAAAACAATTAAAAATAATTTTTTTAAAGTGTGAAATGGATAAACACATTTTACTTAAATGTGTAGAAAACACAACTGGTACCTCAAGCCTGCACTATGATGAGGCCAAAGAAGTTATTTGAGTTTTTTTTAATCGTCAGCTGGTAATAACAACATAAGGGTAACAATATGAAGAAATGTTTTAGAACCACACTCCCAACAAAGAACACCTAAAAAAAACAAACTGCGTTGCCTTCTCAACAATTTCTCACTTCACTGATCATTTCTAGCTGGAGACACTTTTTTTTTAAGTTTTTAAAGTCATGTTTATTGACGTAGAATTTACATTCAGTAAAACTCACTCTGAAGTTTGACAAATGCAATGACCACCATAACCAAAGAGTAGAGCCGTTCTTCAGCCCTGCTGACTTAAACAATATTCACAACCTAAAAGCTGAGAGTCATGTTTTATTCGGCGGGAATTTTTAGGACTTCAAGCCCGGGAAGCAGCATCTCAAGTAACCCTGAAAGAACTGCTCTGGGGAGGCCAGGGGGAAGCCAGGTTATATAGGCGTTTTGCAACAAAGGGCAGATAGTCTGAACATCGAAAGATTGTTAATTAAAGAAAACCAGATATGTCAAGTTAAGGAATTTAGTGCTTTTCTACGTATAGGAAGATACAAGAGTCTGGGCTCACTGAAATCATTATTTTGATATGCACCTCTGTTATGTGGTGCCAGTATCCTGTGTTTTCACATCCTGAGTTTCCACAGGGCTCACTGTGGGGAGCGGCTGCAGTCTGATAGCTGCTAGATGGCAGGTATTCTTTCCTTCCTTAGTTCCCTCAGGGCTTACCGGCTCACGTCGGAGGGCTGCAAGCACTGAAGACTGTGACATCCTTCGTTTACTGATACGGCAGAAAATATTCCATTTATCAGCCCTGACCCCCCACCCCAAAATCCTATGCAACAAACTCTTCCCTGATCCTTAGGAATGCACTGATCTGTTTTCTGTTGAAGGGGTTAAATTTGATCAATAAAATGATCTACTATAAAAAAAAATTGTAAGCACAAAGAAATAAGTTTTTAAAAGGATGCTTTGAAACATACAATCTTTAACATAGTCAAAAGAATGGAATTTAAATATAATCTTTGTAAATTAAAGCAGTTGACAGTCTCTTAGGATAGTTGTAGAATAAATAGCTAGTCTAGTTACTGTGGCAAGCTTCAGGCTGGGGCCAGTTAGTAGAAAAACTATTTTATTGTATTTATTTTTTAAAAAACATTTTTTATTATTATTTGGCCCTGTCAGGTCTTAGTTGCGGCACTCGAGATCTTCATTGCGGCACTCGGGATCTTCGTTGCGGCATGTGGGATCTTCCTTTGCAGTGCTTGGGCTCTTCATTGTGGTGCGCGGGCTTCTCTAGTTGCAGAGCACAGGCTCTCTAGATGTGGTGCATGGGCTCTAGAACGCGCAGGCTGTAGAACGTGCGGGCTCAGTAGTTGCGGCATGTGGGCTCAGTTGCCCTGAGGCACGTGGGACCTTAGTTCCCCAACCAGGGATAGAACCCCATCCCCTGCATTGGAAGGCGGATTCTTAACCACTGGACCACCAGGGAAGTCCCCTAGAAAAACTATTTTAACTAATGGAATTGAATTCTACAGAAATTCTCTCAGGGGCAGATATACGTTCTTAGATATTTGGCACCTTCTCAAAAGTTTACCCTGCTACCACCATGAAAGGGACAAAGAAAGCAAAAACCTTTATTCTATAAATATCAATCGTCACATGTTCAAATACACTTTAACTCCTTGAAAAGCTTCTTTCAAGCACCAAAATTCTGTCTTTCAAGCACCAGCCCTGAAGTTTGTCAGCATCTTGAACTAGACTGAACCGAGTCACCTGCCATGGCTGAAAAGTTCTAGTTGAAGATACTTTGTTTTGTTTTGTTTTAATTTTATTGAAGTAGAGTTTATTTACAATGCTGTGTTCATTTCTGCTGTAGGACAAAGTGATTCAGTTATACATATATATTCTTCTTCATATTCTTTTCCATTATGGTTTATCACAGGATATTGAATATAGTTCCCTGTGCTAGACAGCTTGCTGTTTATCCATTCTCTATATAATAGTCTGCTAACTCCAAACTCCCATTCTAATAGACATTTCTCCAAAGAAGATATACAGATTGCCAACAAACCCTTGAAAGAATGCTCAACATCACTAATCATTAGAGAAGCGCAAATCAAAACTACAATGAGGGGGTCAGAAGGGCCATCATCCAAAAATCTACAAACAGTAAATGCTGGAGAGGGTGTGGAGAAAAGGAACTCTCTTGCACTGTTGGTGGGAATGTAAATTGATACAACCACTATGGAGAACAGTATGGAGGTTCCTTAAAAAACTAAAAATAGAACTACCATACGACCCAGCAACCCCACTACTGGGTATACACCCTGAGAAAACCATAATTCAAAAAGAGTCATGTACCACAATGTTCATTGTAGCTCTATTTACAATAGCCAGGACATGGAATCAACCTAAGTGTCCATCGACAGATGAATGGATAAAGAAGATGTGGCGCATATATACAATGGAATCTTACTCGGCCATAAAAAGAAATGATATTGAGTTATTTGTAGTGAGGTGGATGGACCTAGAGTCTGTCATACAGAGTGAAGTAATTCAGAAAGAGGAAAACGAATACTGTATGCTCTCACATATATAAGGAATTAAAAAAAAAATGGTTCTGAAGAACCTAGGGGCAGGACAGGAATAGAGACGCAGATGTAGAGAATGGACTTGAGGACATGGGGAGGGGGAAGGGTAAGCTGAGACGAAGTGAGAGAGTGGCATGGACATATATACACTACCAAATGTAAAATAGATAGCTAGTGGGAAGCAGCCGCATAGCACAGGGAGATCAGCTCGGTGCTTTGTGACCACCTAGAGGGGTGGGATAGGGAGGATGGGAGGGAGATGCAAGAGGAAGGGGATATGGGGATATATGTATATGTATAGCTGATTCACTTTGTTATAAAGCAGAAGCTAACACACTATTGTAAAGCAATTATACTCCAATAAAGATGTTAAAAAAAAAAAACCTCCCAATCTATCCCTCCCCCATCTTCTTCCCCCTTGGCAATCACCAGTCTGTCCTCTACATCTGTGAGTCTGTTTCTGATAAGTTCATTTGTGTCATATTTTAGATTCCACATATACGTGCTATCACATGATATTTGTCTTTCTCTTTCTGACTTATTTCACTTAGTATGATCATCTCTACGTCCACCCTTGTTGCTGCAAATGACATTATTTTATCCTCTTTTATGGCTGAGTAATATTCTAGTTGGAGACACTTTGGAGCAGAGTAATATTACCTCCTTTGAGCATGATCTGCCCCAGGTGTTTTCTTGACTTTGTTTTAGAATGAATCCCTCAGCATCATCTGATATAAGGTTTCTGTACTCATTAAAACCAATGATACAGCCCTCTATCTGCATACTCACTTGCTCATAAAGCTACAGTTGAGGGACTTCCCTGGTAGCACAGTTGTTAAGAATCCACCTGTCAATGCAGGTGACATGGGATCAAGCCCTGGTCCGGGAAGATCCCACATGCCGCAGAGCAACTAAGCCCATGCACCACAACTACAGAGCTCGCACTCTAGAGCCCGCGAGCCACAATTACTGAGCCCACATGCCACAGTTACTGAAACCCACGTGCCTGGAGTCCGTGCTCCGCAACAAGAGAAGCCACCGCAAGGAGAAGCCCATGCACTGCAACGAAGAGTAGCCCCGGCTCGCCACAACTAGAGAAACCCCATGCGCAGCAACGAAGACCCAACGTAGCCAAAAATAAATAAATAAAATAAACTTATACTAAAAAACAAATAAATAAAATAAAGCCGGACTTGAATCCGAGATCTCTTTTGCAAGTATCTGAAAATGATGGGGTGCACTGTCACCTTCTGCACCTTTTGGTTCTGACCATGGTACCCCATGGTGGATGCTCACAATGACTAACCCACCTGAGATTTTTTTTTTTTTTTTTTTTTGCGGTACGCGGGCCTCTCACTGTTGCGGCCCCTCCCGTTGCGGAGCACAGGCTCCGGACGCGCAGGCTCAGCGGCCACGGCTCACGGGCCCAGCCGCTCCGCGGCATGTGGGATCTTCCCGGACCGGGGCACGAACCCGCATCCCCTGCATCGGCAGGCGGACTCTCAACCACTGCGCCACCAGGGAAGCCCCTGAGATATTTTTAAATGATAGATTTAAAGAAAAAAATCAAGGAAATGATAGAACCTTTGGTACACAGACATGGCTTTAGCAGCCACTGTTGGTGACCTCTCCCCACATTCCTTCAACACACCCGTAGTTCATCTGCAGACAGTTCCCATCATATGCCCACGACTTCTGATACAGAGTGTTCTTGGCCCGCGTGTGGCAGACCAGAAGCTGCAGGGTGTTAATGCCCAGGGTGTAGCCATCAATCTCTGAGGGTCAAGAGTTGGTGGGCAAATACCCCCAGCATCCTGACCTTTCAGTTGGATGACTCTAAGATGACTTCAGAGTAGACGTCAGAAGTGTTCATAAGATCCCTAGTGGAAACAACCCCTGGTTGCCCGCAGCGGTAGCCACTCATGAACGTACCTCCTCTCCCTGTCTCCTTTCCCCACTCTCTCACCAGGCTTCCAGGAACCACCTCCCACAGACTCTTGTTTGGGGGTCTACTTTTGGGGAAACCCAAAGTAAGACATGGACAAAAGGGTAGAGGTGACGTGGGGATAACTAAAGTTTGTAAACTCTGAGATAGTGCATCTAAAACACTCAGTGCCTGGTGCATAGTAGATACTCAACAGATGCTATTGGTTGTTTTGTTGTTGCTACTTTTTTAAAATTGTGGTAAAATACACATAACATAAAATTTACCATCTTAATCTGTTTTCAGTGTATAGTTAAGTAGCATTTCATCTCGCAAAATGGGGACTCTGCCCCCATTAAACACTTACTCCCCATTTCCACCCCTCAGCCGCTTGCACCCACCTTTCTACTTTCTTCTGTCTCTGTGAATTTGACTACTCTAGGGACCTCATATGAGACGAATCATGCAATATGTGTCCTTTTTGTGACTGGCGTATTTCATTTAGCATAATGTCCTCAAGTTTCATCCACATTACAGCTTGTGTCAGAAGGTCCTTCCTTTTTAAGACTGAATAATATTCCATTGTGTGGGTGAACCATATTTTGTTTATCCATTCGTCCACCAAAGGCCATTTGGTTTGCTTCCACCTTTTAGCTATTGTGAATAATGCTGCCATGAACATGGGTGTATGGTGGTGTTGTGACTTTTTATCATTTGCTTGTTAACTCATTCATTGTTCCAAAGTCACGAGACTTCCAATATGCCAGTGTTCATACTGAGAGTAATCTAGGAATCATTTCTATATATTGATACTTTGGGAGTGGAGAAGGATCTCTCTGAAAAATAGACTCCCTAAGACAAAGAAGGCAGCTTTTTCTGTTGCCTAAGCTGTCGGTCCTTCCTAAAAGGAGTGGTTCTCAACAAGGAGGATGATTTAGGCCACACACCAGGGGGCACTGACAATGTATGGAAACATTTTACGTTGTCATTACTGGGGGTGGGGTGCTAATGGCATCTAGTGAGTAGTGTCCAGGGATGTTGCTCAACATCCTACAGTGCACAGGACAGCCTTACACTATAAAGAATGATCCAGCCCAAAATGTCAACGGTGCCAAGGTTGAGAAATCAACCTGAAAGAATGACATGCTTCACGTCATGTCATGCCTCACGTTCCACTCTGCACCAGGTCAGAAAGGCAGCAGCAGAGGTGAAACCTAAACAGGTTAAATCCAGGATCCCTGGTGAGACATCTTGGTGACAGGTGGCATCATAGAGAGAGCAAATAGGTATCTAGGACTGTGAAGGGTCTGAGACTTTACCTGTAAGCTGACAATTTAACCTGCCAGTTTCATGGATGCTGGCAGAAGATACGAGACTCCAGGGCCAGAGACAAAGGACTTTACTACTCACAGCACAGCAGGCAGTATGAACTTCATGTTTTTGCTGGTTCCTCTCAAATGCCACGGGGACAATGCAGGTGCACGTTGGGTTTGCACCACAGCTGAGTAACTCTGAGCTCAGAAACTCCTGTCTTTTCTAGTGGACTGTGAACAAACCTTTATCTCAGAGGGAAGCATTTAACTTTGTTACATGGACAGCAAACAAACCTGCCCTCTGCCCCAGAGCAAGAAATTCTATCTTCCGGGGCTGCTTGCTACACGAACATTCTTGAAAAGACAGCCAGAACGAAAGCTGTTCACACCCCTGCTTGTGAGTTGTATGGAAACACCCGGGACTCACAGAGAATCATCTCTCAGTAGTGGTAGCTCTGACACCCAATGGGAAGCGGCTGTCATCTGCAAAGGTAATTTGGGCTGGAGGTCAAGCAGATGAGGCTGTTCAGGGCATAGTACAGAGGTTCAGGGTGTTAACTCTGGAGTCAGACAGCCTGAGTTCAAATCTTGATTTTGCCATTTTCAGCTGTGTGGCCTTGAGCAAGTTTCTTGACCTCTCTGTGCTCCAGTTTCTCCTGATGTAAAATGGGAATAATAATAGCCCCATCTCATAGGGTTATTGTGAAAATTAATATATGAGCTTATATATGTGAGGCATTTAGAACAGCACAGGCAGATTGAGGGAAATGTCAGTGTTAACCATAATTATTATTAATTATTATGATGATGCCATAAAGCTTGTGGTCATGTCTCTTTTTCAGCATTTGTGGGCAAGGTCTGTAATCCACACAGTTCCCTTGGAGTCTGCCTCAGAGAATTTGGGGAGAACACGGGGCCCTTTGCTCCCTCCTCCCCACACTGGCTCCTTCCCTGTTGATTCTTAATAAACAGGGCAGCAGGGCTGGAGCAGTGGTGGTTTCAGGGTCAGGGGAAATCAGACAGATTCAGGTTCAAATCTTGGCTTTGGCACAGTGCCAGCTGTGTGACCTTGATAAGCAACTTTCCTGCTGAGGGGACTCCAAGTACACACTGCACAAGGGTCTCAGTGAAGGGTCGAGTTCCCCATCCCCGCCCACCCCTTGCCCACGTGCTGCACGTGACCGGCTCAGCACATCTGTTGACGCTCTGGGTCATCTTTAGCCAGTGCCATGTCGATTATCATCCTTGTTATATTATTATTCAGTGAGCAAGACTCCATAGGATGCAAGCTGAGACCATCTTTGCTCTTTTCCTGCAGTACTCGGTAAATTCACTCTGGCCCCTCGGTCTCTCTGCATGCCTCAAACTCCAGGAGAGATTTGGAGGGGAGGGAGAGGCAACCCCCTTACAGTCCTCCTTCAGCCCTCACCTCAATTGCCACCTCCTCAGGGAAGCCTTCCCTGACTTCCACCCCAAATTAATCAGGTCCCCCTATACCAAGGGCTTTCTTCTTCCAGCACCTATGCATGGTGGGGTGCGGGGGTGTCTTTCTCCAGCTGCTGAAGCTGGTGGTGGCCCTATATCAACACCCCCCAGGATCAGTCTTCAACCAACAAGGACGGGAATTGGTAGATAAATACCCCAGCTCCTTCACCCCTCAGGTCCTCAAACTCTGAAGGGCATGCTCCCTGCTGCCCCCCAGAGGTCCCTGGTGGCACTGTGCTCCAGACTTTCAGAGAGGTAACGCTTCTCACATCCCCACCCGCTACCTGTGTCTCTTTGGGTAGCTTCCCAAATAAATTACTTGCTCTCGAATTTTTGTCTCATGGTCTGCTTCTGGGGGATCCCAACCTAAGACAGCAGTTTGCCTTATCCTAACAAATTCCACAGGGGTTTGCAGGTATTGGTTGTCTCTCCCCACTGGGCTGAGTCATGTCTAGCATCATGTCTCCGAAGCCTGCACAGTGCCTGGCATGTAGTAGGTGCTCAATAAGTGACCCTGAGTCTCAGGGTTGTGAGGTGGCCTGATGGCAACACAGAGCTCTTCCCCCACCCCGGTTCTCAGAAGTCCCCAGTTGGAGAATGACGGTGCAGGAGGGCAGCCCACTCCTTCTGAGCTATAAATGGCAGGCTTCATCCACCTCATGCCCCAGGCTACGCAGCCTGGACAGCTGGACCAGAGTCCCCAGGGGCCAGGAACCCCAGATGACCCTTCCAGTCCTGGCCAGGAATTCTGGGGTGTCCCTGGGGCAGATACACAGAGAGAGCATAAGGTTACAGGGCAGGGGGCACAGCTGGGCTCTAACACCATTCCTAGCCGCCTTCTCCCCTCCCCGGCATCAGATTCCACCTCTGGGAGCTCCCTGAGCAAGAGGCCATTCCAGGGACAAGGGTCTACCCTACAAGGACGTGGAGCGAGCCCGCATCTCCTGTGGGAGGGATCCCTTTTTGGAGCCGGTGGTGTCAGGCCTGGAATTAGCCACACCACCTGCGATGAGGCTGGTTCCAGGGTCTCCTGGGGGGACATCAGGAGTGGAGAGAGCTGACCTCTGATGACTCAGCCTGAGATAGTCAGGGGATGGGAGTTGGGGGGCAGGAAAGCATGGTGGGAGGTGGGGTCTTAGAACTTCCCTCCAGCTCTGTTCTAGAGTCAGCTGGGTCGAGTGTCAGCTCTGTCACTCACAAGATGGATGACCCCGTGTGGGTCACTCTGCGCCTCAGGTTCCTTTTCTATAAAATGAGAATAAGAACAGTCCACTACCTCTTAGGGTTCAGGGAGGCTTACATGAGATGCTGCGTGTCCAGTGCTCAGTGTGGTGTCCCTCATGTGGTACTCGATCAATGAACAGTATTCCATGATCTACCTAGTGTCCTTTAATCATCACTGACATTCTTCAAGATGCAATTATGATACCCTACTTTAATCATAAGAGGAAAGAGTCTGCACAGCCAGGGCATGGGGCGGGGGTGAGATGAGGAAGGCGGACAGAGAACTGAGCTGGGGAGGGGTCTAGGTTGAGCTCTCCTAGCTCCTGAACATGGGGAGAAACCAGTATCCTTGGAGCATGGGGCTGGGGGCGGGGGTGCAGGGGAGGTGTTCTCACCATGACAGAGAAAAGGAAGCTGACTTAAGGGACAGTGAAGGAATCAGGAGGGGGCAGAGAGGTGCTGGGAACTCTAGATCTCACCCCTCATACTCTCCAGCAGCGCTGCCCACTGCCCAGTCCCTTTATCTCACTCCCTCTGCGGCCTCAGGCAGGAAACAGAAGCCTCACTACCTGCACTCCATACCACATAGAAGTCTTTTTTTTTTTTAATAGGTCTGGGTTTTTTTTAATTAATTAATTTTTATTGGCGTATAGTTGCTTTACAATGTTGTGTTAACTTCTACTGCACAGCAAAATGAATCCACCATACCTAAATATATAGCCCCGCCCTTTTGGATATCCCTCCCATTTAGAACGCCAGAGTGCATTAGGTAGAGTTTCCTGTGCTATACATATGTTCCCATCAGTTGTCTATTTTACACATTGTATCAATAATGTATATGTGTCAATCCCAATCTCCCAATTCCTCCCACCCCACCCCTCTCCCCCTTGGTGTCCATGTTTGTTATCCATGTCTGTGTCTGTATTTCTGCTTGGCAAATAAAGTCATCTGTACCATTTTTCTAGATTCCACATATATGTGTTAATATACGATACTCGTTTTTCTCTTTCTGACTTACTTCACTCTATATGACACTCTCTAGGTCCATCCATGTCTCTACAAATGACCCAATGTCATTCCTTTCTATGGCTGAGTAATATTCCATCGTGTATACCACATAGAAGTCTGGATGCAGGGCTAGGTCCGGGGCTCTGTCTAGGAGTCCAAGAGGGTTTCTTGGAGGAGGGAGGCATCTGATCTGAGCCTTGAAGGATGAATAGAAGTTTCCTAGTTAGAGAGATGGGTCTGTATGTGAATGTGTGTGAGAGAGTGTGTGAGTGTATAGAGCGAATTGTTCATTTTAATTAACAAGGACTTTCTGATCCTCTGGGGGGTGGGTGCATTCAGGGCACCACAGATAGGACCAGGCACAGGCCTGCCCCAAAGCTGCTGATGGTCCAAAACAGATGATCAAATAATAACAATAATAGTAATGGCTCCCACATTCCAAGCCTGTGCTTCTGGGGCTCAGCACGTGAGAGGTATTCTGTGTTTCTCAAGTGAATGAATGAGTGAATACATCTTTCTTTCTTTTTTTTTTTTTTTTTTTTTTTTGCGGTACGCAGACCTCTCACTGTTGTGGCCTCTCCCATTGCGGAGCACAGGCTCCGGACGCGCAGGCTCAGCGGCCATGGCTCACGGGTCCAGCCGCTCTGCGGCACGTGGGATCCTCCCGGACAGGGGCACGAACCCACGTCCCCTACATCGGCAGGCGGACTCCCAACCACTGCGCCACCAGGGAAGCCCTCTTTTTTTTTTTTTTTTGAATACATCTTTCTGAAGGCAGTGAGTCCCTGCTCCAGTTGCTGGAGGGAAGGCAAAACAGGCAGAGGGGACCGAACATGCAAAGCCCTGGAGGAGGGGAAATGGCAGCCCTGCCTGGGAAGCAGTGGAAGGAGCTGAGCTGAGTGTGGGGAGAGCTGGGGGTGGGGGTGAACAGGAGTCTTGAGTGAGAAGCTAAGCCGCCTCCTGTTCCTGCCGGTGCTGGGGAGCTGTAGCCAGATTCGGAGTGGGAGAGGGAGGGGGCAGGATCTAAGGAAGGCATCAAGGGTCTGGTCTGGGCCCGCCTTGGCCTCCCAGAGTTTCCGAAAGAAAGACAGCCCGCGTCCATCTCGCCCCTGTGGGCCGGATCCACAGGGGCAGGTGAGATGACAGAGAGAGACAGAGACATAGAGGAGGAGATAGAGAGAGAGGGAGAGATACAGAGAAAAGGATACAGAAAAAGTCTGAGAGAAAAAGACCATAAGAGATGGGGAGACAGAGAGAGGGGAATGGAGACAGACACAAAGAGACAGAGAGATGGAGAGAGACGCAGAAACAAAAAAGAGATGGAGAGAGACACAGAGACAAAAGAGATAGAGAGAGACAGAGACAGTCACTGAAAGAGAGAGGGAGATGATGAGACAGAGACTGGTCAGACAGGTGGGAGTAATCCAGGGAGTCCCCCAGGGGTGGTAGCAGATGGGATGGGGTCCTGACCCCCCAATACCTGGAGGGACCCAGAGGGGAGAAGAAGGGAGGACAGGAGCCCCGTCACCGCACCACACCCCTACTCTGCACCCCCCCACAAGCCCTCTTCAGCCCACCCAAGCACAGATGGGGAAACAGACCAGCCGGCAGGCCGCCCTCATCCTCCTGGGCCGGCGCTGTGCCTGCTCGCGCACGCGGGACCTGTGTCACCAGGTTAAAAACGGAAACGGGTCGGGCCTTTTTTTTTTTTTTTTCCTTTGAGAAAATGCTAGATCCAAATAAGGCGAGGGCTGTGGGGAGGCTGGTGAGCTGGCCGAGTCCTCCTGAACAAGCAAGCGAGTGGTGGCTGGCCCAGCCGGCCTGAGCTTGGGCCTCCTCCAAGACTCGCCCCGAAGCAGGGTGGCGCACCCTGGGGAGCCTATAAGGGCCTCTCCACCGCCCTCGCCGCTCACTCGATCCCGCAGCCCTTCCTGCGCCTTCGCCCCCCGACTGCCCAGCCATGGAGGCCATCAAGAAGAAGATGCAGATGCTGAAGCTGGACAAGGAGAACGCCATCGACCGGGCCGAGCAGGCGGAGTCGGATAAGAAAGCTGCTGAGGAGAAGTGCAAGCAGGTGACGGACGTGCCTCTGCTGGGCTGCGCCGGGCAGCCCAGCACCCTCTCTGAGCTGGCCGAGCTTCTGGGGCCGACGGTGGGGGTCTGGGAAATCTCGGTACTCGGAGGTTGGGGGAGACACAGGGGGTGATGCTCCAGCTGAGAAAGAGTGCTGCTTCGTCTTCCCTGGAGGGGTCTCTGGGCTGGGAGGGAGGGGGCCAACTGGACCCACTCCCAACAAAGCCAGTGGGAGCAAAGCGAATGAGAGAGAGAGAGAGACTAAGAAAGCGTGTGAGAAAGAGAGGGGTGTTTGTGTGGGCTGGTTGTGTGTGTGCAAATGTGAGGGTGTGCGGATGTGTGTTGGGGTGAAGGCATCAGTGTTGGGGGGTATCCTAGAGGGAGTGGTTTGGGGATGCTGTGTGTGTGAAAGGTATTTGTGTGTGTGTGAGCATTTGTGTGTTCACATGTGTTGTGTGTGTGTTTCAGCTCTCTGGAGGGGTGAAGGTGACTAAGAATGTGTGTGCAGAGGGAAGCCTGCGCGTGCAATTGTTGGAAAGTGGGTGTGGAAGAGTATGGCTATGTTTGTGAGTCTGCGTGTGTTGGTGGTGGTATCAGCAGGGGTTTGGGTGTATAGGGGAGAGGCTAGCTGTGTGTGTGCTTGAGCAAAAGTTGACATGACATTAATGGAGTGTGCGGGTGTCAGGGTGAGTGTGTGTGTGTGTGTGTGTGTTAAGGTGACTGTGTGTTTGGGCTGGCGTGCGTGCGTGTGTGTCAGGGTATGTGTGTGCCTGTTGGGGTATCTGTGTCAGTGTGGGTGACCCGGTGCCCATGTCAGAGCACACTCAGGTGTGACTGTGCGTGACAGTCCGAGGAGAGTGGCCAAGTGTGGGTGCATGGTGGGGCTGGCTGTGACCGACTGCAGGGGCAGCTGAGTGAGGGGCTGGGGGCTAGGGTGGGTAGAGATTTGAGGGTGAACCTGAGAATCTCAATGTGTCTCTGTGTATCTGGGGAGCCCTTGCTGTGAGCCTGGTAGGGGAAGGCGGGGATACCTGTGGAAGGCAGAGGCCCCAGACCCAGAGCTTTGGGGACAAGGTTCCCGGGAGGCCCAGGCAGCCGGGACACATCAGAGAGCTAATGGAAGTGTCCTGGGCTGGGCAGTCCCAAGGCCGTGGCTTGGGACACAGCAGAAGTCAGTTGTCTGTGTCTGGGTGGCCAGAGCCGCCAGTGAGAGGAGGGAAGGGGGTCCTGAGCCCTCCCACGGTGCCCTGCCCCAAACGGCTCATCTGCACCCTTGGGGTCAACTGCCAAGTCCTCAGGAGCATCAGGTCTCGAACCAGCCCCAGGAGGCGCTTAGGACGGTACCACCAAGTGCCCAGCCCTGCCCAGCCCAGGCGTCAGGCCAGCTCAGCAGGTAAAAGTGCGGGCTCTGAACTCAGGCTGGCCTTGCTCACAGCTTAGTCACTGAGCACCCCGGAGCAAACACCTTCACCTCTCTGTGCCTCGGTGGCTACCTGTGTGAAATGGGGAAGTGAAAGTGATGCCTTCCTCACCACCATGGGAGGACGAGGGGTGACTAGGCAGGTGGAGCCCTTGGCCTGGGACCCGGCACAGTGTAAGCGCTCAATAAACTCAAGATTCTTTCCCGCCCTGCCCTACCTCCCCTTTGGGCCTCCCCATCCCCCAGTGTCCTGGGGCTGCCCTAGGCGCCTGTGACACATCCGCACAGGACAGCCCCACCCCAGTTCTCCCTGCCATAAACTCTCCTCCTCCCTCCCTGGCAAACACAAACACCCATCCTGGGCTGGCCCTGAGCTGCCGGCTTCCATCCATCATTTAGCCCTTACCAAGAGGGGCTTAGCTAGGAATTCAGAAAAAAAGCAATTCTATGGCTCTAATTTTCACTAAGGTGTGAGTGACTGATAGAGCACACTCTACCAAGGCGCACACAAGTTCAAAAGGGAAGGCTCCTCAAAGCATCCAGCCAGCTGCACGGCCAAGGAGGCAGGGACAGGTTCTCTGGTCTCCAGCTGGATTTTCATTCTGTTCTCTTTTTTCCCACAAAGCTGCCCACTGGGGTGGACTTGTGCTCAAATCCAGGCCGGATCATCTCCTAGCTCTGTAACTCAGGGCACATTGCTGCCCCTCTCTGAGCCCTCAGTGCTCTTATCTGAGAAATGGGGGCAAACAACGCCTTCTGATGGCAGGGCACCCAAGATTCCAGAGGTCCAAAGCAGAAGCCTGAACCCCATAGCGCAGATGGCCAGTTCTGCCTGGGGCAAAGGCGGGAGATGGTGAAAGACTCAATTTATCTGGACTGCCTTATGCTTCAGGAGGCCAGAGAGCATGGGTCTTAGGCCAGCCTGACCCTCAGGGAACCTGCAGTAAAGTCCCAATTCCAAGCCCTCTCTCTCCAGTATGGAAATGGGACTAGGAGGCCCAGCCTGCCCACATCCTGCCCGCTCCCCTCCCAGGGCAGCGACATCCGCCCCAACTGGCCTTTGACCCCACATCCTGCCTCAGCCCTGCCCAAAGGCCCCATTTGCCGGGACTATGGTACGCAGCCCATGACCCTCCTGGCCAAAGTTTTACAGGCAGGGAAACTAGGCCCCAAGAAGGAAGCAACTTGAGGGCGACCTTGCAGAGTCAGTGCAAGGCTCAGCGCCCCCCCCCCCGCCCCCGGCAAGGCACCACGCACCCGTACACACTTTGTGTGTGGAATTCGGACAGAGGGAAAGGAACCCGATCTGTGTCCACTTTATTTATTTTTCAGACCCAGCTCCAACCACTGAGGGGTTTGCAGTTGTGTCATTGATTCATTCTGCAAACTTCCCCCGGGGTTCTGTGGCGAACATCAGGCCCAGTCCCATACTGGGTGATGCTGGAGCCCAGACTGACCTCAGCCCCAGGCCTGTCTCGCAAGGAGTCCCAGGCTGGGGGAGACAGAACCAAACACGGAGGGCACCCCCTGCCTCAGGGGTCAGGGTTGGGCGAGAGGGTGGGACAGGGACTGGGGGCCCAGGGCAGCAGTGCAGGCCACCCAGGGGAGGGGGCTGGGTGTGGAGGGTCAGTGGGAGGAGGGCATGATGGGCAGTGGGCACAGTATAGCCTACCAGTTTTGGAATCAGTCTGACAAGGGTTCCAGTGCCCTATCCGTATGGCGTTGGGCAGGTCCCTTTCTTGTTTAGGGACTCAGTTTACCCTTCTGTGACACGAGGCTTCAGGGGGACGGTATTTGTAATGTGTCTGGCACATTCTAACTGCTTCATAGGACTCTGCCTCCCTTATCACAGTCCCCACTCCTTGTTGTCCAAACACTGCCAGAAAAAGTCGTCAAAAACAATCTTGACACCCAAATGAGCCCGACGCTGCAGAACCTGCCCTCACTTTTTCATGTTAAAAGAGCGTTGTGCCTGGCACACAGTTGGCACCTAGGAAATGCTCTACCACACAGATCTGGAAGGAAGTCAGGTGGACGCTGGGTCAGGCTGACCTGTCTTTAAGGAAACTGGCTTATTTTCTCAGTGAAAGTAGAAGTTCAAAAGCAGTAGCCAGGGCGCTCAGAGACCACCACGTCAAGGCTTCCATTTTGTAGATGAGGAGACTGAGGCCAGAAAAGGGGACGGGGTCATACAGCTGGGATTTGGAGTCAGGCTTCCGGGCTCCTTGCCTAGAGGTCAAGTCAGGGTCGGTGGACCCTGTCTTAGGCGGGAGCTGCGGGAGCTGCAGCCACCCTCCTCCTCCTCTGATCTCCCACCCTCTTTTCCATTCCCCAGCTCAGCGGTAGGACACTCAGTAGCCCTGGTAATGGGAGGCTGGGATAGCAGCCCTTTTAAGAATTTGCACACATGCACGCGTGCACGCGTGCACGCGCACACACACACACACACACACACACACACACACAGAGGACCTGGCACATTTTGCACATTGTCTCAGGAGTGAACATGAGCAAGTTAGGGAGGGATGCAGAAAAGCATGCCTGTTACGAGGGCCTGTTCAGATGTGGGTTCAAATCCTGTTCTGTGTGATCCGTGGAAAGTCACTCCACCTCTCTGGGCTTCCTGCTGTGAGGAGGAGGAGGATGCAGGGCCCATGGGGGCTGCCTGCCCACCTTGGGAGCATGAACAGGACCAGGGGTCAAACCACCTGAGACATAAAATCAGATCAAAGCCTGATCTGGACTGACCACCCCAGCCTAGAGTTACTGCAGGGGAGGGAGGCGCACAGAGGGAGGGAGGGAGGGTGCTGAGAAAGCTTTCTGAGCTGACCCTTGACTGGTGTGGTGAGGGGTGATGGAGAGGTGAAGGGGTCTGTGGTTTGTATCCCACAGACCTAACCTTCTCAAACTGGGGGTGCCAGGAGGCTGGCAAGACTCTTGGGATAAACAAAAGAGGACTGAAAATGTGGGGAATGCAGGGGACACTTTTATTAAAACGAACACAAGCCAGATTGCAAGAATTTAAGAGATTTAACCTGAGCCTTCCAGGAAAGTGATCTTTAAGGAGTAGCTCTCTTCTAGTAAGCCCCCAAAGTCCAGGAGTGGGGGGCGGGGGCGGGGATTGAGCCTGTCAACCCTTCAGGGTATTTTGTGAGAACCACTCTCTTGGGCAATAGGGAACCATGGCAGGTTCTAGACAGAGGGAGGGTAAACATACTTAGGAAGATCCTCTGCTGCCAGTGTTGGGAAGGCTGAGGGTAGAGGGATGGTCCAGGCCCAGAGTATGAGACTCCCCTGAGGAGGCTGCAAAATTGAACGCGTGTTTGTAGGAAACTTGTCGGGACTTGTTTCCCAAAAGCTGTGATCCATTCTGCAAGAGTATTGGGGGACTCCAAAAAAAGATAAGCACAGCTGGTCCCAGGATAAGGAAAGGATGTGAAAGTCATATTAACAGGTATGAGTGGTGCGTTTATTGAGTGGTGCGTAACATTGTTATCCCTGTTTTACAGATGAGGAAACCTGGACTTCTATGAATGCGGGGGACGCCCCTGCGCCGCGGGGACGTGGCCCCCAGGCTGATGCGTCCCCCTATCTGTCCCCAGGTAGAGGAGGAGCTGACGCACCTCCAGAAGAAGCTGAAGGGGACGGAGGATGAGCTGGACAAATACTCCGAGGACCTGAAGGACGCGCAGGAGAAGCTGGAGCTGACGGAGAAGAAAGCCTCCGACGTACGTGCCCAGTAATGGGGGCGCCCGTGGCAGGGCCGGACAGGAGCCCCGGGGCCGGGCGGGCGGGAAGCGCTGGAGGAAGAGGAGGAGGAGGAAGAGGAAGAGGAGAAGGCGGTGCCTCCCGGCGCTTTCTCCAAATAAGTCCCGAAAGAGGGCACTTTCCAGCAGCTGCGGCCAGCGGTGCCGACGTCAGGCCCTCCCCCAGCGGTGCTGACGTCGGCTGCCCGGCCGGGTGACCTCATCGCCCCGACAGCGGCCGGGCCGGGGGCGGGGAGAGGCGGGGGCGGCCCTGGCGCAGGCAAAGGCTCTGGGGCCGGGGCGCGGCTGCTGCAGCTCTCGCCGGAGCCGAGCCGAGACGAGCGCCCGCCGCTGCCCGCCGCCCGCTGCGTGCGCCTCCGCGCCATGGCTGGCCTCAACTCCCTGGAGGCGGTGAAACGCAAGATCCAGGCCCTGCAGCAGCAGGCGGATGAGGCGGAGGACCGCGCGCAGGGCCTGCAGCGGGAGCTGGACGGCGAGCGCGAGCGGCGAGAGAAAGTGAGAGCCTGCGCGCCGGCTCCTGCACCCCCGGCTGCGGCGCGCCCTCCTTTCTTCCCTTATCCCGGCGCCGCCCGCTTCCCGCGCTCCCTGCGCGCCCGCCGCTGTCGCCCCCCATCATCGCCCCCATTATCCCACCTTTGCACCCTCGGGCCCCGGCGCTCCCGATCGCGGACCCGCAACCTGGGACCCTCTGCTGAGACCCGTTCCTCCATCGCCATCCTCCTTCCCTAGCCTGGGACGGGGGAGGGGGCGCCGCATCCGGGTCGGGCGGGGCCGGCCGAGCGGGAAATGGGGGGATGGGGCGGAGCGGGGGGGTGTACGCGATCCTGGAGTAGGGAGAGAGGGTAGGGGGCACCCTGCTGCCTTCCGACTCGCCGCTGGCGCCGGGGTCCGGGCGGGGGAGGGCGGGGAGCTGCTACTCCACCTAGGAGCGGGAAGTGAGAGTGAAAACGTTGAACTTCCATTGTCTAGGGTTGGACAGGCCGAAACCGGGAGTGGAGCTGGGGGCGTCGCACTTTCTCGCCTCTTCCGAGGCTTCCCGGTTCCTGCCGAACTTTCCCAGCTGTTCCCAGGGGCGCGGCGGCGACGTGTCTGCTCCAGACTTGGGGCGGAAGTTCAGTCCCGAGCCGCGGGCCTTTCCCTCCCCAGCTGGTCCCTGTGGGAACGCGGGCCGCGGAACCCGCCTTCCTCTAGAAGCCCCTTGGAATGTTAGCATGGGGCCCCCGACCCAAGATCGTTTTGTGTGCGGCCGCTGCAAGTTGCGGGGCTTGAGGCAGATAATGGGGCTGAATGAGGAGGGGGCCTCACCGCCCCCTCTCCGTCCCCTGATTGCCCCTTGGGACGGGACAGGTGGTGGCCACCAGTGGGGCTGGAGAGAGATCTGTATTGGTGTACTTAACTGCTAGGAGCGTGTCTCCATCTACAAAGTAGGGATGACAATAATGCTGACCCCAAGGATAGTTGGGAGGGTCTCAGGATTAAAACCTCCCTACATGGCAACTGGCATATAGTACGAGCTCTATTACTGGACTTTTTTCTCCCCTCGTTCTACCCCTAGAGGAGCTCACAGCCTAGTGGGGGGGGGCAAGGAGAGTCAGACAAATAAGGCTGATTAACATTGTGGGCGGGGTGTGTCTGCGTACTGTTATGGGAGCATGACAGAAGTAGAGAACCAGTGGGGTAGGCTTCAAAATGGAGGTTGAACAGTCTTATAGAATAAATAAGAGTTTTCCGGGACAAGAGACTGTGCAAAGACTCAGAGGAAAGAAAGTTGGGGGAGAGGGTGGAAGCCCAGGGTCCCTGAAAGCTGGAGTGCTGGGACTCAGGGTGGGTACCCCAAAAGTGGAAAAAGTGCCCAACCAGATGGAGCTGCCATGTGTACTGACAGGTCTGGGGAAGAGCCCCCCAGACTGTTTCTCCGCTGGCCAGAGTCAAAGCATTTAATCCTGTAAGGGCTGCTCTGGCGTGAAGAGGCCTCAGAAACCTGGTGTAAGCCTCCAACAGTAGCCAGTTTGGCCTCTTTAGCACACGTAACCGGCATAACCCTCCCTCTGATCTCATCCCAAGTCATCTCTGGAGGACAATTACTTCTGCTTAAAAATGGCCCTCAGCCGTGAGCCAAGACTCAGGAGCGGGACAGTCCAATATGGGAGGAGAGATGTTTTTGGAAAGTTTCGAACTTCTTAAAAAGTTCACTTTTCAAGGCATGCTTCTCTTGATCAGGAAAGGGGAAAAGCCTTAAGAAGGTTCCTGGGCAAAAGGAATTGAGCCCAGGGGGGAAGGGGGGGGCACTTTTTCAGTCTCTTGTAGAGAAAGCCAAGAGCCGGCGTGTGGCAGACTTCTGGGTCTGCCTCCCAACAGCTGGTTTCGTTTAGATTTTTGTGTGATTAACCGACATCTTCCTGTTCCTTTGCCACATGTATCTAGCAAGGCTCTTTTACCTTATAAGGGAAATCCTTTGTAGCATGTAGAAGCTTTGATTGCAGGAAGGGGTGGAACCGAAAATGACTAGCAGTGACTAGCAGTTTTTCAAAAATACATATGTATGTATGTATGTACATATATGAATGTATCTCAGAACTGTCTCGATTCCAGATAGTTGAAAATGTGCCCAAAGCTTGGTTGTCGGGATTCAGAATCCCCCACGTAAAGAGGCAGTGTTTTGTTTTTTTTTAAGACTACTCATGAATCGAGCACCTCTGCATGATCTAAAACGTCCGTTCCTTGACTACTAACGGGTATGAGGGTTCTTTTCGGGGTGACAAAACGTTTGGAATTAGATAATGGTGTTGGTTGCACCATTTTGTGAGCGTCCTAAAAAACACGGGGTTGGGGGGAAGTCAGTTCCTGCCCCAGTTGCTGAAGGAGTTAAGATTCATATCATTTAAAAAGAATAAAAAGCACCCACTCGTTGGAACGAGTGGGTGACATTTCTTAAAATAGTTCATCAGTGGTTTAAATGGATTCCCCAAACTGATGTTGCAGAGGAAGTTGCGATCAAAAACACCTGTGGGAGCTTCTGCTCCCCCTGCTGCTAGGACTCCGGAGCTAAGAAAAGTTTCCTGACTCTGTGCTTTTCAGCAACTCTGGCCTTATTCTATTACTCCACGGATTTTTACAGCCTTCCCCAATTCGGAGATTCTCGTCTTGTTATGAAGAAGCCAGGGTAGCTTTATATTTCTCCCGTCGGTTGAGCTCCATTTTACCAATTGGCAATATTCCTAAGTGTGTGGCCTCGAAGCCCCTGCAGGACTCAGAGCACAGGTTCGGCGAGGGAAGAACCCTGGGCTGGGGCTCAAGAAGCCGTTCCCTACCAGCTCTGTGACACTGAACCAAACTACTTCACCTCACTGGATCTCTCAATTTCCCCAGCTGTAAAATGGGTGAGATATGTGAGGATTAAATGAGGTGAAACCGTGGCAGTAAGAACTGCACTTTGTGGGACTTCCCACATGCCAGGTGCAATGCCATACCCTTCCTTTACAGTCCCCACAGAGGCACGAAGCAAGCAGGCCCTGGCATAGGGAGGCTCAGAGCAAGCCGTGAAACGACCTGCCCAATGCCACGTGGCTATAAACTGGCAGAGCGGGGATTCTGACCCAGCACACTGTGATCCTGGAGTTCTTGCTTTTATGCACGCCACCATATTCCCTTCCTTGTAGGTGAAAACATCTTGAAAAGCCACTAACAACATTCTGACATCTCTCCCATGCCTGTAACCAAGTTTTCTTTCCTTTCCTTTCTTGTATCTTTTTGTCCCAACGTCTCTCAGCCAGGCTTGGTTAAGGACGGCGTTCCAACTGGGCCGCCCCCAGCCTCCCTCCCAACTGTATGGCCAACATGTAACTGAGGCGTCCAGATTCTTGCATTTGTCTTGCTATTCAGGTGGCTGGGAGCAGACCTTATGTGACAGGGTGAGCCGGTCACTGGTGGCCTTGCTCTCTAGAAATACCATGGAGAGGCCAGCACCATCCTCTTGGAACATACAGCTTACTTATCTCTCTCTCCTGTATTGACTTGACAGACTGTCCTATTGTGGTAGATGTTTGCTGACATTTGGGGGAAAGATCATATGGAAAATTCACATTCTCCAGATGAGACAGAGTGTGAATTCCTTATCACCTGGATTCCTGGGTGGGCTTTGGCAGGGGAAGCGGGTTAGCTGGGGGAAAGGGCACTGTGTGAGTGGAGGGCTCCTGCTGCTAGCTGACCCGTTTCCTTCTTAACCTGGCTGCACCTCTGACCTCCCTAGGCTGAAGGTGATGTGGCAGCTCTCAATCGACGCATCCAGCTCGTTGAGGAGGAGTTGGACAGGGCTCAGGAACGACTGGCCACAGCCCTGCAGAAGCTGGAGGAGGCAGAAAAGGCTGCAGATGAGAGTGAGAGGTAAGGACGCTTTGAACCCAGTGGCATTAGCCTTTGCTTCTGGGAAATGGGGATCGTGTCGTAGAGCGGACCTGCCAGAGCTGGGGTGAGAGTAAATGAGATCACACAGACCTGCACGTGTGCACATACGTACAAATGCGTATGGTGTGTACGTAGGTGCAACGCCTTGTAAACCATCATGCTGTAGGTAGGGGCATTTGATGTGGTGGCTCCAAAGGAAAACGAACAACAGGCAGAAGAAGGCAAAAAATGGACACGTATAAGATTGCAGCTGCGACTGTCATTGGCAGTCAGTTTGCAGAACGCTGCTTCTCACATTCTCCCTGAAAGTCGCTGTGCGTCTCGTCATCAGTGTTCTCAAGACATCAGTTTCCAGGGTGATGTGAGAAGGCGGGGGATGAAAATTTGGAATGGGCCATCTACATAGATGTTCGTAGGCAGTGCTTCAGGCTTTGGGCTACTGGACAGCTGTGTGTCAGGGACATGCACGAACCAGTCCCATTAATATATTTGCCACTGACAGAGCTACGCTGCCTCCAGAAGGGTACTGTGTCCTCCAGAGTGGGCAAGTTCTCTGGCACGCCTTGGCGCAGGCTCTGGAGGACTGAGGGCAGATTGTGTAATTCACAGAAGCAGCTGTCTCTGTGTGGTGGTAAATGGGTTCCTTGTGTGGTCATGGTGTGGGCTGGCCCATTGGTCCTCGTGTATCTGCCACATCTTCACAACAGAATTCTCACCGGACCCATCCACCATAGTTTTCTGGTATATACTCCTCCCAAGGGTTCATTCCCGATTGTACTGTTGTGACCATACCCTGGAGAAGCAGAACCAACCGGGGAATCTTGGAGATTGACTTTTCGAGTTGCCCAAGTGGGAAATTTCTTCCCGTGCAGTGGAATAGTCCTACCCAGGGCACAGATCCCAGTGCAGGCACAGATCTCTGCTTCAGCCACTTAATAGAGGGAGAGGGTGGCCGCTCAGGGCAGTCACAAGGAAGTGTGAAGGATCCAGTCACAAGTTGCTCGTGGCTGTGCCTGGGGCCTAGATTAGCTGCTACCGTTGTTCACAGTCAGACCAGCCTGGCCAGATTGTCTCACTTCTGTGACCTCCCCAAGGCAAACCACTAGAGCCTGGGAAAGCCCCTCACTTATTGGTATCACGTTACCAGAGGCCTTTGATGGTACCCCTGTTAGACACTGCTGTTTAGGTAGATAGAATCTTATACTTGGGAGATGGAGAATCTAGATTTAAGTTCTTCCAAAAAGCCACTGCCATTTACTGTGTGGCCTTGGACAAGTCACTTTGATCTCTCCACTGCTGCAGAGGGTTTTCCAAACTTGATGATCTTGAGGACTGGTACAGGCATGGACAGTGTTTTGATAGTCAGCTGAGAATGGTAGTGATAGTCCGAATGCAAGCATTTGTTAGAAGTATATGGTGGGGGTTGGGGTGGTGTGATGAATTGGGAGATTGGGATTGACACATGTACACTAATATGTATTAAATGGATAACCAGTAAGAACCTGCTGTATAAAAAAATTAAATGATTCAAAAATTCAAAAAAAAAGAAAAGAAGTATATGGTCCTCTGCTGTGGGCAGGCACAACACACATCGATACGTTATCCAGCACTGGCCTCTTCTTTGGAAGTATCTGATCTTACCTTGTCCACCCCAAGCAGTGCAGGCTAGAGTGAGCTCCATTTCATGGTCAAAAGTTGTAGGAGACTTCCAGCCATCCCCAGGACGCTGTCCTTTCCAAAGTGGACTTCAGTTCAGTATCCACTTCAGTTCAGGCCTTCCTCACCTGTCACTTTGTGGGTACCTGCCTCTTACCTGGTCTTCCCACTGCAGTCCATCCATCATTCTGGTTTCCACTCACTCCTGCTTTTGAAACCCTCCTGTGGTTCCATGTCCCCTTGGCATAAAACACTTAGTGTGTCATTCAAGCAGCCTATGGTCCAGCCACCCTGACCTCCCTGCCATATTCTTTCATTCCTCTGGGGCTTTCTTGTACAGCCCTGTCTCACTGAAGAATACCTTTCCCCTCCTTGTTCATTTGTGGACTCTCTTCTGGGAAGTGCCTCGTCTCTCTCTCTCTCTCTCTCTCTCTCTCTCTCACACACACACACACACACACACACACACACACACACACACACCACTTCACTGCAGCAGAATTCATCATTCCAACAGCCAAGCTGGGCCCAGACCTCCGATCACATCGTGGTAACTGCTGGCGTACAAGTCCCCCTTGTTACTAGTTAGCGAGAGACTCTATAGGATGGGAGTGTGGACTCGAGCCACATCACCAGTTTGAATCCCAGCTCTGCCACTTACTGGCTGTGTAACCTTAAGCAAGTTATTTGCTTAACTGAGTCTCTCTATGCCTCAGTTTCTTCCTCCGTGAAATGGGGATAATGTACCTACTCTGGGGGCGGGGGTTGTGAAGTTTGAGGCGCTTAGTGCCTGGCGTTTGGCAAAGATGAAGTGAACGTGAGCAGCTCTACAATTTCCTGTTCGGAGTACGGTTCTTGGTAGATGTCAGAGAAGTGTTTAGATGAGCAGATGCATGGAGGTGTGTGATGAGGCGGTAATGTATGGAAGTAATGACGAGGTTTGCTCCTTGCAGAGGAATGAAGGTGATAGAAAACCGGGCAATGAAAGATGAGGAGAAGATGGAGATTCAGGAGATGCAGCTCAAAGAGGCCAAGCACATTGCTGAGGAGGCTGACCGCAAATACGAGGAGGTGAGTTGGGGTGAGTGGGGCTGGTAGATGGCAGCAGCAGGAAGTGGGGAGGAAATGGATCTGTGATAGGGAGAACCCTGGGGCCGCCTAAAGGAAGTTCTTGGTCAGCTCAGCTGTCCTTCTGTGTCCACATCTGTTTTCCTAAGACAGCCACTTGGCTAGGAAACCATATCTTCCACGACGCCAAAAGTCCTGGGAAATTCTGTGACACTCAGACAAGTGGGGACTTAGACTTAATGGGGAAACCAAGCGATCAGATCCCTTTTTTGTCCTGCAGCTTGGTGTTAGGCTAACATGGGGAATTGTGGTCCCCAGTCGTGGGTCTTCAGGCCGTGAAAGCTCAGTTGCTCCTTCTGCCTGCCCTCATGGTCCCATCTCTTCCTTCACTTCCCGGGGCCTGAGGGAGAGAATTTAGGTTTTCTCCGGGACTGTCTGAGTCGGAGAAGCAGCTGAAAGCCCCGCGTTGCAGATGGTCTGGGTGTGGCCTTGCTGTCTGCACGGGGGAGGGCATTGAACTAGATGTGGCTCTTAGGGGTCAGTCTCGGTCGATCCTTCCTGTCTCTGCAGGTAGCTCGTAAGTTGGTCATCCTGGAGGGCGAGCTGGAGAGGGCAGAGGAGCGTGCCGAGGTGTCTGAACTGTGAGTGGCAGAGCAAGGCTGAGTGGCGCCCAGCTCAGCTCCGGGGCGGGGGTGGAGCTGGGAGGGAGTTGGTTGTGTTGGGAATGGATACCGACCAGGGCCTCTGGTCAAGTGGACGGGCATCTGAGACTCATTGCTCAGTGCCTCCTCTTTGCCTCCATGGCTGACAAAGAATGATGGGCAACTGTTTGTTCTTACTGCCCTGGGCAGTGCTGCCCACGTGTTGACTCTTCCCACAAAGGTATTGGGAAAGATGAGTGAGACAGGGAGAGCAGAGAAGCCCAGAAGTCTGTTTTCCCAGAGGCTGTGCCTTCTTTTTTTTTTTTTTTTTTTTTTTTGCATTACACGGGCCTCTCACTGTTGCGGCCTCTCCCGTTGCGGAGCACAGGCTCCGGACGCGCAGGCTCAGCGGCCATGGCTCACGGGCCCAGCCGCTCCGTGGCATGTGGGATCTTCCCGGACCGGGGCACGAACCCGTGTCCCCTGCATCGGCAGGTGGACTCCCAACCACTGCGCCTCCAGGGAAGCCCTGTGCCTTCTTAAGGGAACACTGAGGGCAGGGAGCCATGTCAGTGTTTAAATGCCTTGTTCTTGATGTCATTGTTGGATTGGGACACATTCCTGGGGGGAAAGGTGAGAAGATTGACCGGAATCCCCACAAGCTCCCCACCAGAAAACCAAAATGCCTCCCCCCTCGGACTTGGGTGAGGAATCCAGCTCCCCGGAGCATTCCTGCTGTGCTGAGAGAGATCTGGTTTCGAAAATCCTCTCCAACCTTGCTTCCTGGAGTGTCCGGTGTAAACTCCGATTGCTCCCAGCCCCCATCTCATTCTTAAACACCTTCCGGAGTCAACCACATCAATCATAGATTTCACAAGTCCCTGTTGCCTCAGACTTGGCAGGAGCACAGGAGTGCTTTACAAACCTTCCAAATACTCCTCGGCCTGCCGCGCCTTTGCCTGGCATGATAGGGTTTTGATAAACACACAGCGCTGTGTCTCAGAAAAAGCCATTAACATTTTTCCCCCCGCATTCTTTCTGGGGGCCCCTGGAAGTGCGATTCCTCCTTTTGAAAACTTCTTTTAGGGGAATTGCCTGATGTAAGATAAGACACAAAAATCCCTTGTCTTTGGGCAGAAAATGTGGTGACCTGGAAGAAGAACTCAAGAATGTCACTAACAACCTGAAGTCGCTAGAGGCTGCATCTGAAAAGGTTGGTGGTTGGCTTGAGCTGGAGGGTGATTTGCCGAACTTTCTTCTTTTCTCCCCCCAACGTATGCAGGAGCGTGCTAGGGTATCAGGGATCTGACCTGTATTTGCTAACAGTAGCTTTGGTGCCCAGCAGCCAGGTTTTTCCCCTACAGAAAGAGGTGTCCAGCGGCTAGATTTCCCCCCTTTTAAGATGGGGTCTTAGCACCATCTTTTATCTCTACCTCCCGGAAGGTGGAGATGGAATGAGACTGGGACCTGGCCAGGCTCCTCTTAGGTAGATCTGAGGATCATCATATAGATACAGAGCCTACAGAGCCTCACTCTCAACTGAATCCCTGGGTTCCTCCAGAAATACTTTCTAGAAGGTCGAGCGGCAATCAGAGGTGGAATTGGGCTTTATTAGCTGAAACAGTACCCAAAGCAGTCATTACAGGAGAGAGCATTAGGAGCAACGTACACGCTCTTCCATGGCCTTCTTCCCACCCCCCGCCAACCCCTGCATCCTCATCTCTTCCTCATTCTCCCTCCTCCTACTCCCCTCCAGTTGCATTGAACTTCAGTTTCACAAACATTCCATGTGGGTCACCTTCAATACCTTGAACCTGCTGTCCACTCAGCCTGGGGTGGCCTTCCCTTTGCTCTCTGCTTGGCAACCCCCTATTCATCCTTTAGGTTGCTCACCTAGGTTAGGTGTTTCTCAGCTGTTTAGCCCCACCTACTTCTTTTCCTATCATGATGGTTGATCACATTTATCATAATTAATTGCATGCCTTCCTTGCTAGATTGTAGGTTTTAAGGACAGGGACTATGTCTTGTTTAGAGCTGTGTCATTAGTCCTAGCGTTGTGCCTGGTGTATATCTCATACTAGGATAGGTGGTGAATAAATGCAGACCACATATGTATGCCAGATGCTGCCCTGGTCGCGGGGAGAGATGCTACAGTGATGGTACGGCTTCTGTTCTTGAAGATCTTGAAGTCTAGCTGAGTAGAGGGGTTGATAAAGTAACAAAGTGCAGTGGGGCTTCAACAGAGGGACTTCACAAAGTTGGGGAAGGTGTCACGAGGAGGTGACGTTAGAAAAGACCGTAGAGCGGGATGCTGGCCAGGAGCTCAAATTCCAGAGTCAGGTTCCAGTCACGGCTTGGTCACTTCGTAGCCATGTGACCCTAGACAAATTAGCTAACCTGTCTGTTACTCTTTACTCTTCTGTAAATCGGGATTGATGATATCTAGCAACATAGCAGGCAGTTAATGAAGGTTCGCTACTATTCATCTGAGTCGAGCCCTGAAAGACAAACATAACTTCTGACAGATAGTAATGAGGAATGGAACATTCCATGCTGGGGGGCCCAGTTGTAGTCAAGGGCTGGAGACCAGAGAACACTCAGAATAGGGCTAGGAAGTGGCCAGCACCTTGGGGAAGCTGATGGGAAGTGGGGTTGGAAACATAGGTTAGGCCAGCTGCTGTGGAGGGCCTTGAGTAGCCTATTTCCATGCGGTCATCTGCACCATATTCATCACATGTGTATCCTGAGTTATCAGCTCAGGTCTTGAGATCAATACCATCCCAGAGGGATCTCTCCCAGATTCTCTGAGTTTTGCACACATTTCTTCTGCCTGGGAAGGTGCCTGTCTCCACTTCTTAGGCAGGTTCATAGCTTCAAGCACACACTTTTCTCCGAGGAACAGGGAACATGCATTCTTCTGTGCTTTTTTTCCCTTCCTTTTTTAAAAGCAGTGTTTTGGTCTCTCCCACAGTATTCTGAAAAGGAGGATAAATATGAAGAAGAAATTAAACTTCTGTCTGACAAACTGAAAGAGGTGCGTGTGATTTCCATCCAACTAGTTCAGGTTTCTCCTGCGGCTGGTCTTAAAGCACTCATAGTGACTCCTTTCTTCTGCCCTAGGCTGAGACCCGTGCCGAATTTGCAGAGAGAACAGTTGCAAAACTGGAAAAGACAATTGATGACCTGGAAGGTATGAAATTACCACATAATTATGTTTGCTCTGCCTCCCTCTACACGACACATCCCCAGACAGTTGGGGGGAATCTGGAAAGGCTGATTTGGGCTTCGTCCACTTTAGGATAGCAAAGTGCAGAGTGATGTCACATGTGGAAGTCTGGAGCCCTGGAATGGAACAGTGCAAATCAAATTCAGACTAGGGTCGCCATTTTTCAAGAACTAAAATATTTCTGCTTAATTAGCTCCACATGTGAGTAAAGAGACCCAAATATGGCTGATTCTTTTCAAGTCTTTAGAATTTCCTTTAATTTGCTCATTTCTGACACGCCTTGCATTTTTTAAATGCCTTGCATTTTTACAGAAGCTCTCTCCCAGAGAGTGCAAAGCTTATCACAGTATGAGAAAATGGAAATTTAGAGACCGTGGAGACCTGAATTAAGACTCCAGTCTGCGAGTCTGCTGCCCACATATCCCAGAATTTCTTGAAGAGTTCCATCTTTAAAAAAAATTCTGTCCCATGTTCTTCATGAAATAACCCAGAACTTCCAGAATCTTGGGGTTCAAACGAAATCTCCCAAACTGCCTGTCCCACCCAGAAAGGGTACAGAACTCATTCCTCAGACCATGTGTCCCAATGTTTGATTTAGGAAGTGAGGTTTCCATATAAGGGAAAATGCCCCATTCCAAAGTACAGCCTTTGGACTGGATGACATCATTGAAAGTCAGAAATAACCTGGGGTGGGAGATTGGTGGGGAGAAGCTCTAGCCATTTCTAGTCACCACTCTTTTTAAAGGTTCATTATGGCTAACCCCCTGCAGAACTTCACACCACTTAGAAATCACTCCATAGATCTTTTGTTTTCTCTTTTGTGTTACACAGGACACGACTTTCTCCTAGTTCATGCTTTGTTTTCTCACTTTTTTTTTCTTCCTCTCGTTGCTCATGTGTGGCACTCCATTCCGACCCTCACGTTCTGTACCCTGTACCTCTTCTTCTGAACTCTCTCCCTGGGGACCTCCGCCCTCTAGACGAGCTATATGCTCAGAAGCTCAAGTACAAAGCTATCAGCGAGGAGCTGGACCATGCTCTCAACGACATGACCTCTCTCTAAGAGGCGGCTGGGGTGCTGCCCTCTGTCCTAGCAATACTGAAGTCTGCCTTCTCACTGTGGTGCCTATACTCCTGTGGGCTTCTAGAAGCTAGAAGCTCCAGTTTCCTGCCTCCTGGTTTGACCTTTCAAGACTTCTGCTGTGTCTGTGACTGTGTGACAGAAATAAAGACAGGCAGTCCTCACCTTCATGCCCTCTCATTTTCATTTTCTCCACTTGCCGCTTTTGAGCCGTAGCTATGAGGCCCTTGACCATGATTGCAACCAAAAGTGAATGGTTCAAATGAAGAGCTCGTTTCAAAAAGAAAATTATGCCCACATGATTCTTTTCTGACAATGTAAAAACAAAAGCCAACTTGGCCTGAGCTCTCAAATGTATTAGCTAACTGTATCTGCGTGCCAATAGCAGTTTTTCCTTAAATAGAAATTATGTTGAATGGAGACTCATCCAACCTCCTGAGCAGCTTAATAGAGTCAGCAGAACTTGCAAAAACCAGCAGGCTTATCGCTAAAAAGAGGCTACCTTTGGATGGGGCTTCATCTGTGGATTCAAATAGCGGCAATGGCATTTTGGTCTCCTTAGTCCTCCTTTTCTCATGTTTTCTCTGTGATATACTCGGAGAGTGGTGCCTGGGGTTCCCTATGTTTTCATTGTTCACTGAACACCTCTCCAGCTCCCAGTCCTGGGAGGAAGCTCACCTCTATACCCTGCCCTTAGAAAACAACTATACGAGGAATTAAAGGGCATCCCATTAACAGGACAAGGGAATGGAAGCTGCTGGAATGCCAAACAAAGGAAGTGAGGTGATTCTTTCCTGAGTTCCAAACAAAGTTGCCTGAGATGCTAACATCTATCTCCCCTCATACTTGAGTTAACTAGAGCCAGGAACCTTGGTTTAGTGACAGCTCATAAAATTTGCGTGTGGGTGTTAAAAGGTCACACCTATGGTGACCAAAAGCTCATCAGTTTTCCCAAGAGAATCCAAATTTTAAATAGTCTGTCTGGCTCTCCCCTGCACCCCACCGCTGCCACCACCTTAAATTGTCCCAGAAACACTGACATTTTGATGTCCAAGCCGTCTTCCAGACTGCCCCTTGAACCTGAAAATGGCATGAAAAGCTCCAGTGAGATCATTAATTTTGGGTCACTATAGCTTGTTATTCCTCATCCAGTAATTTTTTATTTAGGTGGGAACCTCTGTCACAATTCTTTATATTCAGTCCTCCAAAATACATCTTCCCTAAACTACCCATGCCCTTCCACCTCCAACCTTTCTCTGTTCCTAACTGCTGTCCACCCTGAACTTCTACATAAACCACTCCCCTCACATATTCCTATACATATGCCCCCGGAAAGATTAAACTGTGTAGGGGTAGGTGTTTTTTGTTTTCTCTCTCTGCATACTTGTTCCTGGGATTTTTCCAGCCATATGTAGCCTCCACCCTTGGAAATAACTGCAGCCCTGTCTATCCAGTCAGTCTGCATAACTAAGCACCTAGGTGGAACTTCATTTAGTGATTAGGGCTACGGAGATCTACTTCTACCTGTTGACAGCGTGGGGGCCTGTCCCATTCTCAAGGGCAATTAACACTTTAGGGGAAAGTTAGCCTCAGACCTAATGATAAAGTAGATGCCAGGGAATCCAAGTGGCAAGGTGTGAAGTGAGGTCGAGATTTGGAGTTGGGAAACCTGGGTTTACATCCCAGCTCTACCATTTTAGCTGTGCAACCCTGAACAAGCTGCTTAGCTTTTTTGCAAAAACAAAAGTGATAGCTCAGTGGTTGAGGATTAAATAAGGTAATGGAGAAATTGGTTCACACATAGTAGGCCCTCAGTTACTTCTGTTAATCCAGACTGGACAGGCCCAAGTAACTGTCCTCTGAGAGAATCCTCCCACATCATAGTCACTAGATTAGATTTTTAAAAGTGCCACATCAAATGAAAGGTTCAGTAGCTTTAGTTGAAAGGCTGCCATCTTTTGCAGTCACTTTTATTCTTTCTGAACATTTCCAAGCTGATCATATCACATTTTATGAGGCATTTTGCTTTCCTCTGGTATTTGAATAAGTCTTGCCCTAGTCCTTATCAGCCATCACTCATTGCAAACCAGTTCTCTCTCATGCTCTGTCATGCACAGCCGTAGATGGCATCTTAGATTTTTGGGTTTTGTTGGGTTTTTTTTTGTTTGTTTGTTTCATCACCTCAATTACTTAATAATGTACCTATAGTCTGGCTTAAATTTCAATCATGTTGCATTTACCTGCAGTTTGACTACACTGCTACGGACACATAGAAACAATAACACAATTATGCGTGGAATTTAAACAGCCATTCCCAGAAGCTCCAAAGGAAAGATGGGTTACAGGATTATCTCTCCCTACCATAAGCTCAAGGATTAATTAACCAGCACTAGGGAGAAAATGTATTAAGTCATCCATATCTTAGACTAAAATCTGTGTAGCATTTCATAAGTTCTGAAGCATTTCTCATTTGTGCCTCATAATAACCCCCATGCCACACAATGGTATTATTATCCCCATTTGATAGATGGGGAAACTGAGACCTAGAAAGGTTAAATGGCTTACTTCATTGGCCCAACTGGGGCTTAAATCCAGGTGTTCTGACTCTAGGATTGCCAGATTTATCATATTAAAATATAGGACACTCAGTTAAATTTGAATATCAGATAGGCAATGAATAAATTTTTAGCATAAGTATATCTCAAGCAACATTTGGGATACACTTGTGTTAAAAAATTTATTCGTTGTCTATCTGAAATTCAAATTTAACGGAGCACCTGTATTTTATTTTGCAACCCTATCCGGCTCCCAAACTTGGCATTTAGTGTCTGCTAGTCCACGGTGTTCTGCTATAATTAAAATGTAGAGTACCTTCTCTGCTCTTTCACTCTGGCAATGTGGAGTTTAGAAACCTTTTTTTTTTTTCCTTTAACAAAGATGCTTATTAATTTATTTTTCCCTCATTCTTAATTCTCACCAGAAAAGCTTGCCCAGGCCAAAGAAGAGAATGTGGGCTTACATCAGACACTGGATCAGACACTAAACGAACTAAACTGTATATAACCAAAACAGAAGAGTCTTGTTCCAAAAGAAACTCCAGAGCTCCGTGTCTTTCTCTTCTCTTGTAAGACGTTTCTTTTGTTATTGCCTCTTCGCTTTGCTGGAAATGTCAAGCAAAACACATGACCAAATATTTTGTATCAGAGAAGCTTTGAGCACCAGTTAAATCTATTCCTTCCTTTTTTCAAATGGCACCAGCTTTTTCAGCTCTATTTTTATCCTTAAATTGCATTTATTCCTAAGGTAGGCAGGGTATTTCATATTGAGCATACTCTCTTAAGACTGAGGGCATTTGGTTCCTGGGAGAATAGACAACCTCACACTTTCGAAACACAGATTCCGATATCTAGTCATGGGTCAGTTTAAAAGGCTGAAGAATATTCACCATCGGTCACACTATAGGAGGCCAGGGACCGTCACATTAAAATGGGTGGGGATTTTCCATCCTGAGCAAAAAAGGGGGGTGGGGGTGGGATTACTATGGGAAGTCATAAACCAGAGAGGTTAACCTGATCATCCTGCCTCTTTTCCACCCTCCACCGTGCAGAACAAACATCCTCTGAGCAGTCAGCATGAGAATGCCTGGAAAAGAGTCATAATAATTACCCAGATGTTTTCGGAATAGATGATTGATATGCTCTTCTCTATGCTTCTTTCACTCTAAAGTTGTTCTCTGAGGAGCTAATGTTTTATTCCAATAATGACCCATGCTGATCTGCTCCGATATGAGGCCATCCACTCAGCAGGAATGAATGTTGTAGAATTCAGTCCTATTCAGAGAAGCCGTATCAAAAACACTGCTAGCATCAATAATTAAGGCTCTTTTTCTATAAACAAATATTGGGCAGAATGGCCCTCGCTGACAGCAAAGTAAAGATGAAAAAGTAAGTGGCCTAACTTCATCTCCTCTATACTCCAGGGACTGGCAAATTGGAGATCTACTTATCTGGAATTTTAATTCCTTCTTCAGGACAAAGTTAATCAAAGACCAAGAAACTCCTGATTAAACTGGATGTGGAGTATTTTGTAGACAGGGCTGCACATTTTGTCTTTGTTAGATTTCTGCTTTCTCAGTTAACATCTCAGAGCTGAAACATTCCACATTCCCCAGCAGTGTGGGAGCCAACTCAAGTTTACAATTCTGACTAAAAATCACCCTGCTTCTAGCTTATCCAAATCCCCTGCCCCTCACTCCTATTTATTAAGCATCACACTACCCAGGAGATACACTAGCAAATTGTGCAACTGAATAAAACCCACACTTTTCATTTAGATTCTTGCAACTGTATCATATGTAATAGTATCACTTTTTCTACATTTTGGTCAAATAAATTTTTACATAAACTACAATTTGTGTGAATTTTAGAGTGTGTGGGGACATACACAGCATTATGGTTTGACAAATGTAAATGGGATAGAAAGGAAAGATAACTGTACCAAGAACTCAGCAAATGTTATTTATTTGCTGTCTACCATGACTACCTGATATAAGGATTATGATCTCTATATTACAGGTGAAAGCTCTTTGCCTTAGTAACTCAAAGCTCCTGTCCTTTGTTATCCCCAATCCTGCCTGAGCCAGACTAAAAGAATGAGGAAGATTTTAATAGACAAGATAGGAGCAGGAAAGATGGTCCCTATCACTTGAGTCACGAAAGCACAAGGCCTGGCTGGGTAAGGTTTTCTCTGTGTGACATATAAAAAAGAAAGAAGTAGGAAAGCTGGAAGGTAGGCGGGGTCCACACTGATGAGAGCCTGAACTTAAATTAAGTTGGTCCGGAGTGGAGAGCCACTGATCAATAATCAATAAATAAAAGAAATAAATTAGGAAAATCCACTTAGCATGCATTGTCAGGAAGGACTAGAGTGGGGTAGACTAGAGGCAGGAAGATCAGTTAGAAACGTATTTCAGTTAATCCAGGACAGTGCTTGCCAGACTGGAATAAGAAGGAAGAAGTGATCTGAAGGAAAGTAATCTTTAGACTTGGCTTACTGGATGGCAGGAACTTAAAGAAGAAAGTGTCAAGGGTGGCTGCAGTTTCACTACCTGAATTGCTTTGAGGTTTGCCTTAAGATCTGATCTTGGGGAAGGGGGTTAGGGAATCCAAAAGAAATGAAAGCCTTTAAGACATGAATGCAGTATGCAAACAATTTTTTTTGTTACCAAGTACAGTTAAAAACATTTCCTTCATTTTAATTCAACATTTGGCTGACACTGTGAGCTTGTTTAGGTGGTAGAGGCAGGGAATGTCCATGAATAAAGTATAATGCCCCCCTCTAAGTGCCCTACCACTGCTAGATTGAAGTTCCTCCTCTCCCTCCTCCTCACCCCCTTGGGCTGTAATCTAATCTCAGTATACTGCTTTAGTCATCCTGGTGCCTCAGCACCTATTATAAGTATTTAATGTTTGTTAAACTGACATGTCTCAGCTCTTGGGGAGTTCCCAATCCCATGAAGTGTGGGTGGGACAAAAGGTGAGGTTAGGACCAAACTGTGAGGAATTTATCCTGCCAATAGACCATGGATGGATATTGGATAAATGTTTTAGACTAAGCTCACTGCAGGGTGGAATCTGGATTAGAGAACGATCAGGGAGAGCAGTGGAGAGATGTGATGATCTGACGAGCAAAAGAAATAGAAGAGGGCTTCCCTAGTGGCGCAGTGGTTGAGAGTCCGCCTGCCGATGCAGGGGACACAGGTTCATGCCCCGGTCTGGGAAGATTCCACATGCCGTGGAGCTGCTGGGCCCGTGAGCCATGGCCGCTGAGCCTGCGCTTCCGGAGCCTGTGCTCCGCAACGGGAGAGACCACAACAGTGAGAGGCCCGCGTACCGCAAAAAAAAAAAAAAAAAAAATAGAAGAGCAAGGAACTTCCCTGGTGGTGCAGTGCTTAAGAATCTGCCTGCCAAGGCAGGGGACACGGGTTCGATCCCTGGTCTGGGAAGATCTCACATGCCACAGAGCAACTAAGCCCATGTGCCACAACTACTGAGCTCACGTGCCACAACTACTGAGCCTGCGCTCTAGAGCCTGTGAGCCACAACTACTGAAGCCCGCGTGCCTAGAACCCGTGCTCCACAACAAGAGAAGCCACCGCAGTGAGAAGCCCATGCACCTCAAGGAAGAGTAGCCCCTGCTCGCTGCAACTAGACAAAGCCCGTGCAGCAACAAAGACCCAGTACAGCCGAAAATAAAATTAATTAATTTAAAAAAAAATAGAAAAGCAAGGTTTCAGAGCTATTTAGAACATCCTTAAAAACCAGGCTGTGAGGGATGAAAGAAAATATGGTGGCTTAGGTCTCAGAAAAGTAATTCAAGACAAGCTAGTGTGAGTACAAGATGACAAGTTCAGTTGTGGACATGATGAGTTTGAAGTATCTTTGACAGATCCAAAGGTAAATGCCCAGGAAGTAGTTGGGTCATGGAGGGATGGCTGGGCTATGGGTTCTCTAAGAACTGAGAATCACCAGTATGGAGACAGTAGGAGCCAAGAAGTGAATGAGATCACCCAGGAAGCAAGAACAGACATAGAAAGAGGAACACCAAGCAACCCCCCCCCCCCCACACACACACAAAACTGCAATGGAATCTGGAGAAGCAGCACCCAGAGAAGGGGAGGTATAGGTAATAAAAGAAACAGGCAAATAAAATGGGAAGTGTACCAAGAAAAGGAGAACTGCCAGAGAAGGTGGTCAAGAGTATCAAATGCCACAGAGGCTGAAGCCAACCAAGTGGTCTATGGCTCTGGTTGAAGCTTTTCCTAACCGGAGCCAAATAAGCAGAAGAATGTGCTGCAGTTGGAGGCAGGGGCCATCTTTTGTAAGATCCTTGGGCAAATCTCCAGGACTGACCCCAGAGGGACACATAGCGGTGACGCCACGCAGGTGGTGTGTGGCCCGTCTCTACGATGCAGGAAACCAACATGATCAAGACCTCAGCCTCTGAAGCTGGTCACTTTGAGTTCAAAAACCAACTTGCCTGGGAAAGTCACTTAACCTATTTGGCCTCGGTTTTCTCACCATAAAACGGGGGGCGGGGGGGGGGAGGACAACAATACCGACCTCAGTGGGTCGGGGTGGGAATAAACTATTTCATGTATTTTTTATAAGTGCTAACAACACTGACAGGCACAGAACCAACGCTCGTAAGTATTCCCTATAATTCTCACTGTGCTAACTACCTCGGCAGGTTATAATTCTCACTGTGCTAACTACCTCGGCAGGTTCCGAGGCCCCCGGGACGCGCCTGAAAAGGCTGAGGCGGACGAGACTCTGGGGTAAGACCCGAACAACCTCTACATAGGTTCGAGGGCCCTCCAGGGGAGTCCTGCGAGCCTCAGTACATAGCTTGGTGGCTGGAGCCTGGCTATCTCTACGTAGGTCCCCTGGCCAGCGCCGAGGTCCCGCAGCACGTCTCGAGGGGACCTCGCTTCGACTATGACGGCGCCCCTATTCTCCTTTTCTCTTTGGTTCCCCCTGGCCGGACGTGGAGACCTCTAGACTACCAACACAGCCACGCCGCCTTCCCGCGCTCGTCCCGGTACCAACTGAGGCTGCGCGGGCCTTGAAGGGCGGGAGCCACAGACCACACGCGCGTGCGCCCTCTGCTGGCGCCCAACAGTCTTCCCGGCGCGCTTGCATATGCGCCCCAGACCCCGCCCCCGGGTTGAGGGAGCGCGGAGCCGTTGGCCATGCTCCCCGCCCTCCCCCTCCCATCGGGGGGCGGGGCCGCCCCAGAGTGGAGGGCAGAAGGAGGGGACACGGGCTGCCACGCCTCTGCCCTGTCCCCATTTGAAGCCCCTCGACTCCTCACCGCTGGCCAATCGCAGTCCGCCCTGTCCTGAGCGCCGGCCAATGAGCGGCACGCTCGGGCCGCTTCCGGCTCCGTGCCCAGCTCGCCCCTTCCCCACGTCTTCCCGAGACAGGCGGGGCGCGGGGGCGGGCGTCGGCCGCGGTGACGCGCGTCGGGCCGGGAGCCAATGGGGAGGTGGGATCGGCGCTGATGGACGGGCCCAGGGGCCAGTGGCGAGGCGCTGGCAGCACTTCCCGTCGGGGAGAGAGTGTAATATGGCGAAGACCTACGATTACCTGTTCAAGCTGCTGCTGATCGGGGACTCGGGGGTGGGGAAGACCTGTGTCCTGTTCCGCTTCTCCGAGGACGCCTTCAACTCCACTTTCATCTCCACCATAGGTAGCAGGGCTGGGGAGCGGCCGGGGGCGCGGGAGGCCCGGGCCGGGCGCGCCCCTGAGGGGCTGGGGCTGAGGGAGCGGCCGGGCCGGATGGGGAAAAGAGCAGAGGGTCGAGGGAACTGGAGGGGAAAAGAGCAGTCGCCTGCACCGCCGTTTGGCGGTTCCCGGGCCATGGGCGGGGTGGGCACCAGGTGCCCATTTCGCAGATGGGGAGACTGAGGCACCAACCCTCAGCCTGCTCAAGGAGTGTATGGCTTGGACGAGGTCTTGGCGCCCGTCATGTTGTTCTGTCCTCTCAGCATACCTTGAAGCAGTTCTTTGGGGTCCTCGTCTTACAGAAGTGGAAACTGAGGCACGGAGAGTTGTCCATGGGGAAAGGACAGTGACAAGTGACATCTGATCTTACTGAGCATTTACTGTGTGCCAGGCGCTTTATGTGCATTACCACACTTTCCAGTCTTCTGTGTCAGGTGCTGTTATGAGTTCGTTTCACAGTGGAGGAATTTGAGGCTCAGGGAGGATACTGGACTTGCCGAAGGTCACTCGGTCTACAGGTGGCAAGGATGGTATTTGTACCTGGGTGTGTCTGACCCTAAACTCAAGGCTCAACCATCCCAGAGAGATGTGAGCACAGCTGATCCACTTTGAAGCCAGGACTCCAACGCAGACCTCTCCTGCTCTTTCCTCTGGAATGTTCAGGGGTTGAGCCCCTCTCCCTGACCCTGTTTCCCCCATGAATGAATTTCTTCTGGAAGGAATGGTGAGAGGGAGTCCAGACACTTCCCCTGCGCGGACTTCCATCTCACTCGAGGGTGACAGAAATGGCAAGTGACAGCCGCCTGCCCTGGGACCTGTCATCCGGAGGAGATGCCAGATAAAAGCTTCAGTGAGAAACCAAAATCAGCGGCTGCCGCAGACAGCCCTGACTTCCCTATCGCTAGGCCCAGGACACCGGTTGTCACTTCGCAGAACAGCCTTTCCTGCAGGGCCAGCCCACATTGTGGTTGAGCAGAATTGGCTTGTTGCTTCCCAGTTCTGACATACACAAAAGTGGAGCAGACTTCTTCCCACACCACAAAAACAGCCATTGCCCACATGAAGAGTTTGACTTGGAAGTAACACCCATCAAGCAGAGTGGCCTGTAAGCTACGCAGTCTTGCTCTGGAGTGGGGAAGCAGGAGAATGGTCCCCAAGCCCAGGAGCTGGAAAAAACCTGGGGAAAGGGCTTTGCTTTACCCCTGTGTACCTTATCTTCCTAAACCCCACAATTAGCTGCTGATTCCATCCTTGCCATCCTCCAGGAGCTGCACTTTGCAAGACACTTAGCTGCCAGATGTAAAGAGAATTGGGCTGGAAATCATCATGCCTGGGTTCCAGCTGCTGTTTGCCCTTGAACAAGCACTTCGCCTCTCCGAGCCCTGTTTCTTCAGCTTAGGAGTGGTGTTCTTTGCTTTGGCTATCGCCTGGATTGTGGAGGATCAGAACTATACAATGAATAGGGGGTTGTCATCACCACTGCCAGAGACCATGGAGAGGAAGCAGAATGTCTCTTGTAGTGACCGCATCCTTCCCCTAGGCACATGTCTTTCTGATTCCTCCCCGTCCCTAACTCCAAGGTCAAACTTTGGGATAGCCCCTGCGTCCCCACCAATCAGGAAGTGATATTAACTCCTGGTAGACTGTGGCTCGCTCTCAAACCCAGACCTCAGTTTCCCAGAGTCAGAACGTTCCTAGTGAGATCAATTCAGGGGTTGAGTGGTTTGTCTGTTTTTTAATTCTTGACCAGGAAACCCAGTCTAGTCCTTTAAGGCTCAGAGGAGGCCAGCCTCCACTTGCAGATGAGGACATAACTTGGGCGAGGTCGTCTAAGGAGGTGGGTGTGGCACTCAAACCCAGGTTCCCTCCCTCCCATCCCGGGATTCTCATGACATTTGTAGCCTTCCTGCAGGCCTCTGTCTTCTAGGAAAGTTTAATTCCCCCTGACCTTGAAGTTATGGCCTCATGACTCTTAGGCCTCGTAAAGTTTACACTTCCTAATTAAATTTGGTGTGTTAATAAAACCCAGGAGGAAGATAGAACAGAGTGATGCTTTGGGTTCTGTGGACTGAACAGTGCTTCTTGATTTCATATGTCCTGTGCATCTGTGAGAGGAGCGGGGTATGTTTTAGGAAGAGTTAACACTGGGTGGCTTAGTCCTGAAATACATTCTGATGCATAGAGGTGATTCTGTATGGGCACTGAGTGTATCTCTGTATTTTCTGTATAGATCAGGGATTAAGTGGCTGTTCACTGTCTGCCCAGGTTACATTTTGCCGAAGCCTATTCTCATAGGCTCCGTCAATCAATCATTTGTGGTGTGAACTTGGCCCCGTGGCTCCTGGAATTGGCTCTCCCCAGCCTGGCTCAGCTCCCAGCTCCTCCTCAGGGCCCCATTCATTCATTCCTTCAGAGAAGTGGTTGATGTACGTGAAAGTGCTTACTTGGTAAACTGTGCGGCACCACGTAGATCCCGTTGCGCTTTATTTTTTCATCCAGCCATCTTTCCCCAGTGCCTGCTGTGCACCAGGCATCCGCCTCAGTGCAGGGGCTGCAGAGATGACTGGGATGAAGCAGAGGGAAGCAGAACTGTAACAAAGCCTGTAGTCAAAGTGTCTGTGCAGGATGAGATGATCGGCTTCTAGTAAATACGTACTCAGGCCCTGCCATGCATTCATGAGATGCAACCATGAATAAGACGTGTGAGTCCCTGCCCTCCTGGAGCTTATGTTCTAGGAGACAAAACTCAAATACAGGCTTATATTCCCTGTGGTCCGCAGGACAGCTCCTGAGGTGGGCAGGGATGGAATTAGCATCCTCATGCCGTGTTCTGAGGGGGTCAGGCCAGGCCTCAGTCTCAAGGCTTCACAGGCAGAGATTTAGAACCAACTCCTGGGGGCAAAGGCTGGATTTGGCTCTTACCCCTCCACGCAGGCCATTCCAGTTGGCAAGTTTTGCTCCCATGTGCATGGAGCAAATACGCAAATCTACAATGTCAGGGATAGTGCGTGAAGAAGATGCAGCAGGTGAGGGGAGAGAGGATGGTTAGGAAGGCTCCCCTGAGGAGGTGACTTGAACAGAGACCTGAGTGAAGGGAGAGGGGAGCCAGATGGCCATGGAATGAAAGAACATTACAGGAGGGGAAGGAGCAAGCGTAAAAGCCTGAGGCTGGAACACGCTTGGGCATTGTGGCCGGAGAGGAGGGCAAGAGCCACGGATGCTGAGGTGGCCAGGTTAGGAGCGCTCAGGCAACTGTTTTCCCTTTATTCTGGGGCCCAAGAGGCGGTGGAAAGGTTTTTAACCGTTTAACGGTTTTATTGTTGGGAATTCCCAGGTGACCTTGTGGTTAGGATTCCGGGCTTTCACTGCTGTGGCCCAGGTTCAATCCCTGGTTGGGGAACTAAGATCCCACGAGCCACGTGGCGCAGCCAAAAAAAAAAATTACGAAAAAAACCTCAAAACAGTTTTATTGACGTATAATTCAACTCACCCGTTTAAAGTGTACAAGTCAGTGGCTTCAGGTATATTCACAGAGTTGTGCAACCATCACCACAGTCAGTTCTAGAGCATTTTCATTATGACAAAAAGACACTCCACACCCCTTGGTCAATCTCATTAATCTACTCACATCCACGCCCCAGCAACCACTCACCTCTTTTCTGTCTCTCTGGATTTGCCATTCTGGATATTTCTTATGAACAGAATTACATACTGTGTGACCTTTCACGTCTGGTTTCTCTCACTCAGCATTATGTTTTCAAGATTCATCCACGTTGTAGCATGTGTCAATGCTTCATCCCTTTTTCTGGCTGAGTAATATTCCACTGTAGGGAAAGACCACATTTTGTTTATTCATTCATCTGTTGGTGAACACACTGGAAGGTTTGGAGCAGAGCTTAGCTTGGTGACATGGTTGAGTGTGTGTTTTGGAAGCTGGGGAGGGGATTGAGGGGACAACAGTGGGAGCCTGGAGAGCAGCCGAGGAGGCTGAGAGCACCCTGGTCCTGGGGAAAGGGGCCTAAAGCCAGAGGGCGGGAAAGAAGGAGGGCAGCGTCAGGAAGGCTTCTTGGGAGGTGACCTTCCAGCAGGTCTTAAAGGAGGAGAAGTTTGCCAGGCTGACAGGCGGGCAGGGTAGGGACCACCCACAGAGAAGGAACAGCACGTGTAAATGCTAGAGGCCCACCTGCATCAGGTACATCTCGGGGCCCAGCGTCCCGTGTGCTTGGAAGGCTGGGTGCAGGTGGCTGGAAGCGTGGGGCTCTGGCCCGAAAAGGGCTGTGGAGCCTGCTTCACGAGGCTGCCTCCCGGGAAAGGGAGGAGAACACGGCTTTGGCACCTGAGCTACCTGGGTTTGCCTGCCAGCTCTGCCCCTCACCAGCTTCACTCTGTGCAGCTCCTTTCTGCCCTCTGAGCCTCAGCCTCCCCTTCTGTGAGAGGAGAAAGTTCGCTGGGTGCCTCCACATTTGTTTGCGGGATTCAGAGATTCCCACGTGCCCGGCAGGTGCTCCAGAAACCATGACAGCTGTTACCTGCACAGGTTGTCAGCATTCGTCCTAGGCACAGCTTGGGAAATGGACTGACACTGATGTGCATTTTTTTCTTTTCTTTTCTTTTCTTTTCTTTCAGGAATTGACTTTAAAATTAGGACCATAGAGCTCGATGGCAAGAGAATTAAACTACAGATATGGTAAGATTCGTTTCCTTCATCAGCCGCTCACCCAGCGAGTGCTTTGAGCCCGAAGGCCCTGGTGCCCCGCCCCCCTCCCTATGACCACGGCCTCCATCTCTCTGTGCCCAGCCCGGACACATCGGGCTTTCTTCAGAGGCCCCAGGAACGGTGCTCTGCTTTCTGCTGGGGCTTAGAGTCTGTGTCAACCCCTTCTGAGGACATAGCTACCAGTCCCAGTTCCGATGTGGGCACAGTCTGGGCCTGGGCTTCAGAGCCACCTGCTCCCATTGAACTTGGAGAGAGCCCTCCTGGTGGCGGTGAAGGCTGCCAGGATAGCAAGATACCACAGCCCGGCATTTCCTTCTAAGCCTATCAGCTCGCTGAAGAAGGCCTGACATCGCTTCCTCTTTTGTCTCCTGGGGACGCCCAGGCCTCACTTCCTAATACAGAGACCTGAAATCCCAGAACTGAAAATAAGCTGAGGCCAGGCCCAGCAGTGAGACCTGTTTCTGTTCTGCTCACCTGGGGTTGACTTCCCATGCTACATAAAATCAGGGAATTTGTGAGTCCCCGTCACGGATGGTGACTCTGGTCAGCAGCCCACTGCGCTAGGAAGGCTGGGCTCAGATGGTCAGAGGGTAGGAGAGTCCTGCCTTGCAGCCACATCACTTGCAGGGAAGTATGAACCCTGAGCAAAAGAGAGAGAAGTCACATTTGGGAGAGTGGCTCAGTCCTTCCGGTCCAGGCACGTGCCTGCGGGTGGGAGGGCTGCCGTGAGATGGACTGTGAAGCCTCCCTCCCAGCAGCTTGTCTCCCCAACTCAAGTCTCAGAGCCTGGACACAGCCCCGCCTGCCCAGCAGGTCCCCTTGACTTCAGTTGTATCCGCCTCTGAACCTGGCTTCAGAATCGAAATCTGGGTGTGGCCTAACCAATCCTACTGAGCTCGGGCGGCAGCAGCCAGTCTCTGGCCGCCTCGTAAGTTACAGGGCCGTAGAAGTTCCTCTATTTACAACACGTTGGCTTCCCAGCAGTCTCAGTGCCCAAGTCCAAAGTGACACTATACCAGCAAGCAGAAGCTTTTATTTCTTTTCCTCCTGTCCTCGTGCTTCTGCTCTTAGCAGTCGCAGTGGGGTTAATGACTCTCTTAAAATTCTTCTAGAACAGTCATAAAGTAACTGATCATAACCGCTAACGTCACCTGCTATTGGCGGCAGAAAGTCTACTTAGCCCCAAATGAGGTGTGTCTGTACAGTCCAGACATGCAGAGCCCTGCAAAGGGGGAGGTGCAGGGTCAGAGGAGGAGCCCTGGGCCCAGAGACAGAAGACGTGGTCTTGCCCTGGCTCTGCCACTGACCAGTTGTCACCTTTAAACCAAACACTGGATACCCTCCATGCCAGGAGCTGGGCTAGGCATGGGTGCGTGTTACCCAGGTATCTCCACCGTACCCACGAGGAAGGACTTTCCCCCGACCTCCACCAGGATGGCGAGTGTGGAAGTGCTTCCTAAGCCCCGCTGAGCTCGACCAGCTCAGCCCACCAGCAAGGGCTGTGTTCCCGTGCCATGTGACCAGCCTCTTCCACATACAAGGCTCCAGATTTTCACAAATAATAACATCCAACCTTGGCTCTTCTGTGGCCCAGAAACTCTGGGGAAAATCCCCAGGACGACAAGATGTAGCAGAGGAGTCACTGCCACATCCCCAGCCAGGAGACATCAGACACCTGCCCAAGCCACAGTTTCCTTCTCTGTAATAATGGGGGGCTGCCCCACAGCAGGATGATGAATCAGGAGATGACCTGCGAGAAAGCTGGGCGTCCATACTGGGTAAATGCCCCTCATTCTCACTGTGACGATTGTTCTCTTTCTGTGTCGCTAATATCCCTTTTTCTCCTCATCGTTAGGGACACAGCTGGTCAGGAACGGTTTCGGACGATCACAACGGCCTACTACAGAGGCGCCATGGTATGGATTGGTTTGGCGTGGGGGGGTTGTCTTTTTTCTTTTTTTAAGTCAAAATGAACATCCGTGCCTTGGATACTAAAATCTGGATGTTTCTGAGGAGCCCGTGCTCTGGCTTCTCAGGGGTCCTTGGTCCCAGGGTAGTTTTAGGAAAAGACTGTGTGCCCCACCTCTGCCCCCTCGTCCTCCATACCTCCCCTTCTGGCTCCAGAAACAATGCAGGGTTCAAGGAAACCTAATTCTCCGGGAATGAAGAAAGACACAGGAAGCCGGTTCTTCCAGGTGAGGTCAGAGAAATCAGAGCCAGCGTGCCCCAACACTTCGGAGCGCTCACGTGGCCCGTGTCAGCCTCTGTGGAACTTGCTACTGAAAACTTAAAGATCATCCAGGAGCTGACTTGCTCAGGGCTGTTGGCTGTTAACATCCATTGCCTGCGCCTGAGGTGGGGTCATGTGATAGGAAGACTCGTTCATCATCCCTCAAATTTTTTTTTATATAAATTTATTTATTTTATTTATTTATTTTTGGCTATGTTGGGCCTTTGTTGCTGCGCATGGGCTTTCTCTAGTTGTGGTGAGCAGGGGCTACTCTTCATTGTGGTGCGCAGGCTTCTCACTGTGGTGGCTTCTCTTGCTGAGCACAGGCTCTAGGTGCGCGGGCTTCAGTAGTTGTGGCTCTTGGGCTCTGGAGCGCAGGCTCAGTAGTTGTGGCACACAGGCTTAGTTGCTCTGCAGCATGTGGGATCTCCCCAGACCAGGGCTTGAACCCGTGTCCCCTGCACTGACAGGCGGATTCTTAACCACTGCGCCACCAGGGAAGCCCATCCCTCAATTTTTTTTTTTTTTTTTTTGCGGTACGCAGGCCTCTCACTGATGTGGCTTCTCCCGTTGCGGAGCACAGGCTCTGGATGCGCAGGCCCAGCGGCCATGGCTTACGGGCCCAGCCGCTCCGCGGCATGTGGGACCTTCCCGGACCGGAGCACGAACCCGTGTCCCCTGCATCGGCAGGCGAACTCTCAACCACTGCGCCACCAGGGAAGCCCATCCCTCTAATATTTTTACCGAGCACCTTCTCCAGGCCAGGCCAGAACTAGATGCAGAGGGCAACCTGGATTGGGCCAGGGTCCTGTCCTCGAGAGCCCTGAGCTGGTCATGCACCTGCGAGGGGTAGACAGAGCAGGGTGCTTGGGGGCCACGGGGAGTGGGAGGCAGATCCTCAGGACCTTGTTCAGCCCTCTGGGTCACCCTCTGAGCTTGGTCTCCTTACTTGGAAAGTGGAACAGAGAACAGGAGTATGCTCCAGGCAGCTGTGAGGATAGATGGCCAGCTCCCCATTTCCAGCTCCCACTGCACTCCATCCTTTCCATGATGCACCCCATCAATCAGCTATAGACCCGTTTCCTCCACTAGGCCATAAGCTCCAGGAGGGCTGGGCCATCTCTTGGTCCCTGCCACATGCACGGTGCCTGGGACCATGCTGAATATGCGGTAGGAGCTCAGGAAATACTGACGGATAGCAGAAATGAATAGAGGCATTAAGTATTTAGAGCATCCCACACAGCGTCTGAACATAATAGAAACTCAATCATGTGGGTTGCAACCTTAGTGCTCCTCATTAAAATTAATTTACTGATTTTCCCCTCACCTTGCTTTGCTCTGGTGGGGCGGGGGGCCTTGAGGCACTGGGGTCCTGGGGGAGCTTCTGCATACCATTCTGATGTATGGCCTCAGGTAGGCCCCATCCCTCTCTGGGTTGAAATAGCACCCCCTGCCCCATTCACCAAGCCCTTCCCTCCAGCAGGCAGTGGCCCCAGGTCTTGGCCATAAAGCCCTGAGTGTGGGTGCCATATCATCCCCATTTTACAGATGAGGAGGCTGAGGCTTGGCACCATTCCAGGCCCTGCTTAAATTCACACAGAGGGTAAATGTCTGGGCTGGTAGTGGCTGGCCCTTTCCAGCCCCCACATCTCAGCCAGCCCCTGACGAGGCTGGACTGAGCCATCTGTAAGACCTTGTCCAGCCCCAAGATGATTGTATTCTCCTAGACCTGCGGTAACCTGTACAGAAGCCTCTGGCTGTGTGTGGCTATTTGAATCTAAACCAGTAAAAGTAGGACATCCAGCCCCTCGGTCGCACTGGCTGCATTTCAGGTGCCCCGGAGCCGTGTGCAGCCAGTGGAGACCATGTAGGACAACACAGAGAACATTGGCAATGTTGCAACCCCGTCATCATCTTTGTCCTTGTGGCAGTGGACCCTTGGCTCCCAGATTTGGGGAGCATCGGGTGTCTGGTGTCTTTTTGTGAGCTTGCAAACAGATATGGGGAGCTGTGCCCAGACTGGGGCCAGGAAAATGGTCACTTGGAGCCCCGAGGGGAGCTTCACGGAGAACCTGGAATAGGGTGACACTATGTTTTCCAGGGACTTCTGCTCTTTCCTGATAGAGAGCTCTATTCACTGCCCCCGACACCGCAGAGGTAAAAATCTGGGACCTTGGAATCTTGCATACATGGTGCCAGCCTAGTGGCAGTGGTGGCAGAATCCTGGGCCGTCAAAAGGGCCGGTCCCTGGATAAAGGGGCAAAAAGCCCTCAGAGCCCTGTGGCATTTCTTGCCCCTGACAGTGGGAGGCCAGCTGCTGCGCGGAGGCCCCAGTGATGCTCGACTCACAGAGTCCATCCACCAGTGTCTTTATTCACTCTGGCTTTGGCTGGAGCATGTCACACATCACGGCCACTAAAACTCCTCCAGGTCCTCCCGTCAGCAGTCTCTATTCAGTCTCCCCAAGAGACCACTGAGTGAGGGTTCCCAGATGGCATTTTTGAGGGGTTGTGGCTGTAGCAGGCTCTAAGGCCACTGTGCATATCCCCAAGGTCACAGCGGGGATTTGGAATTGCAGCGGCTCGCTTGCCCTGTCTGTGTGGTTTTGTCACACACCCTCACCCCTGCGGTTATCTGCCCAGCACACAGGGCCCGGGTTCTTACTCTGCAAATTCAGGCAGCCTCAGAGACGTCTTGGCCAGCACCAGAGCTTGTGGATGGAGGGCTAGGCCCTTGGAGCAGGTAGAGTGAAGGAATGGAGTGAGCCGGGCCTGGGCAGGACAGCTGGGGCCTTGGAACCCCGGGGCTGAGCCGCACCGGGGCTGGCGATAGTATTGCTGCAGGCTGGCTCACCACGCGTGCCCTGCGAGGATGTCCAGGGCAACACGGGGACTGTCGCAGGGTGGCCCTGAGCGTTGCTTGATCCTGATGAGGACCCAGGGAGATTCCTAATGGGAGCCAGTGTCATCAGCTCCTTTAGAGCTGGGCTAGAATCTTAGAGGTCACCTCTTTCTGCACCTCAGTTTCCCCTTTTATCAAGTGGGGATATTTGCCTTTCTCCTTGGCAGTGGCAAGATTGTGGGCTCAAGCAGAGATGGGTTCACTTTGCAGCTATTTCAGAACCCATGTACCGTCTCCCAGCTGCTCACGCATTGGTTATGGAATCACAGAGGCCTCAGCACTGCCTGCCCCAGTGCTTGAAGCCAGCCCCGACTCCGGTGGGGTTGTTGGAAGGCACGTGGGCATTAGGGTCTGTCCCCCCGGGCTTAGACCCCAGTTGTGTCCTTTACTCTCTGTCGTGTGACTGGGGACAGGGACCTAGCCCCCCACCCCCCAGCCTCAGGTTCCCCATTCTCACAGTGCAGACAGTGGGACCACCCGACCCAAGCCTGTGAGGCTCAGGGAGACCCAGTTGCAGTACCTGGCTCATGGTAGGCACCAGATGAGGGGTGAAGCTGGGGCGACCAGTGGAGGCGGCCCTGGCTGAGCCCAGGAGATGACTCAGGGCAGGGTGGGGGGCGAGTGAGGGTGTGGAAGAGGCTGAGCATAGCCAAGGGTTGGCAAGAGGGGGAGCCCGGTGGGCATCAGGGCCATGGAATACAGCCTGCAGAGCAGGGGGCTGCAGGATGCGAGGCTGAGAGGTTGGCCACTGGGACCTCGCTGGCTGCCGAGACACACGGGCCGTACTTATCCTGCCAGTAGTGGGGAAACAGCAGGGCTCCTTTGTAAGCATAGGTATGGTAGGGTCTGGTCTGCGGGGTGAAGGGTCACATCAGTGGCCGAGGAGCAGGGGACTGGAGCCTGGGACACCAGAGAGAGGCTAGTGGTGGAGCCCAGCAGAAGGAAGGGCCCCGGGGATGGTGTCCTGTCGGGGTCCCTGCTGCCCACCTTGCTGGGGCCTCCCCCTCAGAGGGCTTGCGGCTTGTCCAGAGCGCGTGACTCTGTCTCCCTCTGCTTATTAGGGCATCATGCTGGTCTATGACATCACCAACGAGAAGTCCTTCGACAACATCCGGAACTGGATTCGGAACATTGAGGAGGTAAGGCTTGGGGACCCCTCCCATGCACAGGAACCTCCCACGCATCCTCTCCTCAGCCCTCACCCTGGAGCTTCCTGGTTTACACATGAGATCACTGAGCCCAGAGGCACCTAGAAGTAACTCGCTGGGAACAGTCAGGGAGACGGGAACCCACGCAGTCAACCCTGGAGAACACGCTGGCCCGGCCTCATCACAGAGCAACCCTGAGAGCCCATTTCCCCAGCCGGGCTGTCGGGTTTGGGCAATATCGAGGTGAAGGAAGAAGGATATCCAGTCACTGTGAGCATTTGGTGCTTTCTAGAGAAGGAAGGTTCTAGAGTCGGCATGACCTTTGTATCTGGTGGGTGTGGTGAGGGCATGTGTCAGGTTGGACTTTGAACTGCAGCGGAGCAGGATTTGAGCTGGTATGAGCTCTGTGTGCCCATGCTCAGGCCAGCAGCGGCAGCTGCCTGTGGAAGGAGACCTTGAACCCCGAGGGAAGAGAAGGCGGCCAGCGCCGCCTCCCTGTCCCAAAGCCAGTGTCGTCACCTCCCCGCTCTCCACAGAACTTACCCTCACCCTCAGAGCCTCCCTGGACAAGGTGCTTGTGGCTTGTGATGACTCACCAGGTGGGGTTCATGAAGACACGGCAGAAGGTCACATGCCAGCCGGCACCTGTGAGCAGTTGCACTGGGCCACCTCCTGATGACCTCATTATTTCCTGGCAGGAGGCTGCACCTGGCCTGAGGAGGGGGTCCTCACACTGGTCTCTGTGGAACTTTTCTGTTCCGGCCGGTAGGCGAGAGAGCCTTCCAGTTAGTAGAAAGTTAGGGAGCAGAGAGGAGCGCGTTTCCCTGAGACCAGATCTGAGCTACAGCAAGAAGGGCCTTTCTGATGGTCCAGTCCTTCAGGAAGCGAGGCCCACTGGGTTGGAATGTGGGGGCAGGTTGGAGGAAGGGACCGTTTCCAGGCGTGAAGGCAGAGTTAAGGGAACGCCAGGGCACAAAGGGCTGGTGGCGGCCGAGGTCTGCGCCCACCCCCCGGCACAGCCTGTTTCTGGAGCCCAGAACAGGGGCGCTGGAGCAGGGCAGAAGGTCCCAGGACAGCAGCTGGGGTCGCCAGCAGAGGAGCCGGGGAAGGAGGGAGGCGAGCAGAGGTCAATACCCCAGCCCCACTTGCCTCCCATAGGCCAGACCTGGCCGGGAGTCCAAGGACAGCCGTGGTAGCCTAGTTGGCGTGGCCCGTAGAGAAGCTGTCCTTGGCAGCCAGAAGGCGTGCGCTTGGTCAGGGTGGCAGCCAGAACCCTGAACTCTGTCCTGGCACTGGCTCAGGGACATAGGACAGGCCTCTCAGCCTCTCTGAGCTTCAGTTTGTCATCTGTGCAGGGTGTGCCTAGCAGTCCTGACACCATCACTCTGATCTTGGGGGGTGGGCTACCAGTTGGTTGGTAGTCCGGTCTGACCTTACCTCTCACCTCTACCATCTGCCCCTCCCCTCCAGCACGCCTCTGCAGACGTCGAAAAGATGATACTTGGGAACAAGTGTGACGTGAACGACAAGAGACAAGTTTCCAAGGAACGGGGAGAAAAGGTAGGCATGGTGGCCGGCTTGGGCCTGGCACTGCCAGACACCTCGGGACAGAGGGACCTCAGCGTCTGGGGTTCCCTGCATGGAGGCCAGCCCTGCCCTGCCCCAGAGGACCTCCCGATTGCTTACTGATGGTGAGGCTGGGCTTTTGGGGAAACTCTCTTAACAATCTTTTTGAGCATAAGATGACCCATCTTCTGGGATGCAGGGCTTGGCTGGGCACGCAGATGAGTCGGTTGTCCAAGTGGGGCACATGCCATGGGAAGGGAAGGTGGAAAGCACACGCCCAGCCGGGCTTCAGGCTAAAGACCGAAAGCAGCAAGAGCTTCTGGGTGTGCTCTGCTTGCTTCTGCACAGCGTCTCGTGGGGCCCGTCGAGGCCACAGCGGGCGGAGAACAGAGCCATGGTTTGAGCCAGGCCCCCTCTACCCTCCTGCCACGGACATTCACCACCTGCTCTCCACTGGTGGCTTGAGGGAGCAGACCCCACTCTGTCTGTCTGTCTCGGCCCCCCTCAGGGCACTGTGCAGAGGTCTGGGTACCTGGTCGCTGATGTTGCATGTTTATCTCCCTCCCTCGCAGCTGGCCCTGGACTATGGAATCAAGTTTATGGAGACCAGCGCGAAGGCCAACATCAACGTGGAGAACGTGAGTCCCGGGCCCACAGCGCCGGCCCATTAGGGCTAAGGATCGGGCCTCACCCTCCAGGGAGGCTCTGTCGCAGGGACTGGTCACAGCTTCGGCTGCCTCTTGGACAGACGGCTGAGAGGCACTTCTTGGGCAGCACTGTGTGCCAGGCCTCTTGCAAGGCCCAGGGGGCCTGGGGCCCATGTTCTGACATCAGCAGGTGCCAGCCCCAGCTGGGCACCTAGGACATGATCTCACTGGCTCTCACACAGCCCTGGGGAGCAGGCGCAGTTTTGCAGGTGGGGAAACCGAGGCTCAGAGAGTCTCTGCGCTGGCTGGCGCCCAGGCCTGCCTCCGGGTTTGTGCTTTCGTTCACACCACCCGCACAGACAGGGTCACAAGCCCATACAGAGTAGGGCACCCTGACCGAGCCTTGGCCCAGGCCTCCTCCTACTGTCCACCAGCAGTGCCAGCCCTGCAGCTCACCTGCCTTCTCCTCCTCACCGCCACTCCCGTGATCTTTCCAAAATGGATCTTCCACGCCACTCCCAACCTCAGCCCCTGCGCGAGGCACAGAGGGCCCTCCCTAGCTGGCCCCAGCCAGTGTGTGCCGCCCACAGCTCAGGCCTCGCCCACCACTCTCCGTCCCTGGCCGCCTGTGCCTCACCTTCCTCCAGGCCTTTGCCACAGTCCCTACGCCCCCACCTTCCCATCAGGGACCAGCCCATGTGGCCCCTTCCCAAGGAGGCCTCTGCCGTTCCCCAGGCCCGAGGCCCACTTTAGGCATCCGCAGCACCCCGAGATACCCTCCGCGACAGAACTTTCCACGTCACATGGGTGTTTGCTAAGACTCTGCTTCTCGCCGAACCAGGAGCCCCTCGACTGCAAGTGCTGAGGCCAGCTCGTCTCTATAAGGCCCGGAGTAGGGTTGGTGCCAGAGTGGGGTTTATAAGTGTTGTCCAGGTCGGGGAAGGGAAGAAACGGTCAGGAGCCTGTGACAGAGGCAGCAGCCTGGGGTCAGGCCTTCGCCAACCCTTGAAAGATGAACCTTTCACCCTACCTACCAGGCTTTCTTACTGGGCAAGGACCCAGAATGAAGCTCGTTTGGCCAAGGAGCCACTTATCTTTCTGCCCTGCCCCTGACTGTTAGAAGCGAGGCAAAATGGGCAGATAGAGCACAGGGGTCAGGGGCAGAGAGCTCGATCAGTCAGTTAGCCACTGAGTGCCTTGAGACAAGTCACTTGGGCACCCCCTCTCCAAGCCTCAGCTTCCTCTCTGACCAGCCAAGGGTGATCCCACCTTCCAGAGTCATTGGTTTAGGGGAAGTGGTCCAGGTGGGTGGGGGTATCCCTGTAGGGGCAGGAGGTGGGGCTGAACAGGTGAGACCCATGCCCAGGTCTCTGTCCTAACACTGTTCCCCACCCTGGCCCTGCTGTTGAGCCACACCCTCTGTGTGGCAGCGTCTAGGAACCAGCAGGCCCCCCGCCTGCTTCCCACTCCTGGGCTACTAACTACGTGCTTATTCCACAGGCATTTTTCACTCTCGCCAGAGACATCAAAGCAAAAATGGATAAAAAATTGGTGAGTGTGTGTCCTCCCCGGATCCCCACATGCATCCCTGTGGAGCTGGCTGGCATCGCTCTCAGTGGTGTGATGCATCCCCGGGCAGATCCTGCTTCTTAGGGCCCAGGTGCACCTAGTAGGGCATCTCTAGGAAGGGGGGTAGAGTTATCGGGTGTGGTGGGGACATCCACCCTGAACATGCTTCTCAACTTGATCTTTCCTCCGTGGCCCAGAGCTGCTCAGTACCAGGCGCTGCTCATTAAGCACACAAGCTAGCTGGGGACACCGGACCCTTTCCGTCCCTCTTGGGAGCCAAGCATGCACGAAGGTAGAGGGCCTCCTGCAGAAAAGCCCCCCAGGCAGGCCCAGAACCACGGTCCACCCCGTAACAAGGCCCCCAAGCCAGGCTCGTGTCTGACAGCTGCCAGCTTTCCATCCTGATGAGTCCAGCAGGTCGATAGCCTTTTTCTTCCTTCCAGCCCCAAATTCTGCAGGTTGTGACAACCTTCAGTGGGTGCCGGGGCCCTGAGGCCTCCAGGAGGTCCTGCCTGAATCCCTCCGCATCCACCCTTTCATTCATTTCTAGCTTTTCTGTTTACCACATGAGCAGTTTCACAGTCCCCAGCATTCAGCATAACTAGTGCTTTCTTGGTAGGGTCTGAACGCTGAACTATATTTTGGGCACGTTAGCGGCTAAATGCTGTCATGAGTCTTACTCCAAAGCCTCTGTTCCAGTGACCACTCTTCCCGCCAAGTGATGCTCCCTGTTGTCTGATACGAGAGCATAAAGCACTCTATTTGTGACCTGTTCTATGTCTGTGCATATAGGACTGCTCACACTATACAAAACGCCATTCAAGTAGTTCACAGCTGACTTAAAATGAGTGTCATTTTCATAATTCTAAGATGCTGTGAATTGAATTGCAAGGCACACGATCAATTTAGTAGCAGCTGTTTAGCCAAAACAGAAAAGAGTCTGTGTAAAACCACTGTACTTCTAGAAAGATTTTCTTACAATTGTAATTTTCTTAGAATTCTTTCCTCTTCAATAGAACAGTAAAATTTTGATTTTTAACAATCCTACTGACTCACTCATGCCCACCGGGAGTTACACGGAGCCTCACGGCAGCACTTTGCCTGTGCTATTGATACCGGCCTGTTGATGGCCTCCAGAATGTGCCGTATCCGTCCAAGGCATAGACTGTGAAGTGCTGATGTTCACCGTAATCCTTGCAGTGTCTCTTTTTTTCTTAACTAAGTTGCAAATCACCAACAGTTAAATTCTATTCATTTCCTACCACCTTTGTTTATGTTCAGAGTTGCAACCCCATACCACTTCTATCAGTCTTTTTTTTTTTTAATGTAATTGACATAGGACATTGTGTAAATTTGGCACCGTGTAGGCATTCAGCAGTTACTGTTGAATAAATTCAGGTTTTATCTGAGAGCTGAAAGATGAGAAGGAATTAGTCAAAGAAACAGGGCTGAACCTTTCCAAACATGGTGATGTGAGAGAAAATAGGATTTCAGTTCCCAGGGTAGGCAGGGATCAGAACAGAGGCTTCAGATGCCGGGCGACAGCACTGATGGATTTTCAACAGGGCTTGAGTTTAGGGCTTACCTCACCTGCAGCAGGGTGGAGGGTGAACTGTGGGGAAAGGTGGGGAGCCAGAGCCTTGGCACAGGGGCAGGGAGACCAGCCGGGTGAGTGAGTGGCACTGGGACCTTGAACCCAGCCACTCCAAATCCCAAGAGAGAGTACCTTTCTGCTGCCCTCAGCTGCCTCACTGATAGGTGCTCAGCACAGATGGGTAGATGGATGGGAAGGAGGGAGGGGTGGGTGAATGGAAAGAAGGAACTAGGGAAAGAAGAGAGTGAGATGGGTAAATAAGTGGTTGGAAAGATGTTGAGAGGGTGAATGGAAAGGGGTGGTTAGGTACGTGAATGAGTGATTAAAGGTATGAATTGTTGGAAGGAGTGATGGGTAATAGATAAAAAGCAGATCTATGGGTTTGTGAAAGATGAATTGTTAGTTGGAGGGGACAGTTGGATGAATGGGTGGATGGTTGGTTGGAAGGGGATGGATGGGTGATGGATGGTTGGTTGGAAGGTGACAGATGGATACATAGGCTGGCGGTTGGTTGGTTAGTTCATCAGTTGACTGGCTGGTTGGTTAAGAGACATAGAGCTCACGTTGCTCAGCCGTAACCTCAGAAAACCTCTTGTGATTTCAGGAAGGCAACAGCCCCCAGGGGAGCAACCAGGGAGTCAAAATCACACCGGACCAGCAGAAGAGGAGCAGCTTTTTCCGATGTGTTCTTCTGTGAGGAACGCCGCCTTACCCTGAGCCTCGCTCAGCCGAGCTGACTGTGCCTGTCCTGAGTGAGCCCCTCACTCAGCCGGGGCCCTCCCCCCTCACCACTCCCCGCCACGCCGCGGCCCCCGGGCCCGTGGCCACCAGAACACAATCGAGAAATTGTTTATTTTGGTAACTGATCTTTTTCAACTCTGGAGATGGAAGAAGTTAAGAATCTGCTACCTTTCCTGCGACATCCACTGAATGGGTCCACGCACCGTGTAAAGCTAGAGAGGTGGAGCCGCGGCACGGCCGTCAGTAGCAGCCCACACGGCAGGCCTCCATCTCTGGGCCTCGACATAGCTAGAGCCCCGCCGGGAAGCCCGTGCATGTCCCCCGCGGCAGAAGCGAGGCCCCCAAAGGCCAGTGATAGCTCCAGGGGAGCCCGTCTCTGCACCCTGAGCGAGGCAACTCACATCAGGCCCGGGAAGCGTCTGCCCAACAAATCCAACACCCGCTTTCACCTCTTCTCTCAGTTTTTGGACAAGTGACAGAAACCGTTATCTACTCCCCGCCCCCCCCCCCCGGCTCCACCCCCTCACCCCCATGTTAACTGTCAAACCAAAGGGAAGCACAAATTAAGGAAATCCTGAGGAAAGAAGCATAGAGTGGCCTTTCCTGTTTACAGCCAGGTTTGGTCCCGTGGTCCAGCCAGGCCTTGGGCATGGCCAGTAGGTCCCTCCACAGTCCCCACCTGAGCACTGAGGGGTCTCCGTGCATGCCACGGTGACCCCAAAATGCAGTCACACATGGCCCACCCTCAATCGGGGCACCTACTCCTCTTCGTCCTCCCGCTGTCTCCAAATCGGACGTTCTTTTCTAGAGATTTTTATTTTTCCAGATCTGTAGTGTCAGGAGGTGATTCTCTCCTTGATTTCCAACAGCAGACCCAGGTGATCGGGAACACACGCACCGCCCCCCCCAACCTCTTGGACGTGGCTGAGCGTGGGGTGGCCTGCGGGGCCCGACTGCAGAGCAGTCTGGGTGGGTTTTTAACTGCCATTGCTCAGTTCTGTTTTGACATCTCTACCTTCCCGTAGAGACTGCGGTCGGGACCAGGTAACCAGGTCAGGGGGGTGTCACCAGGGAGCCTTTCTTTTTCTTTGTTTTTGAATTAAAACCAACATACCAGCAATTGTCTGCTCTCCCCTTGGTATCTCTTAACATGCTCTGTTTACATCGATAAATGCACTTAAGGAAAACAAATTAAAGCTCATTTTAAAGTTAACGGATTTTTATGTCCACATTCTCTGTAGGTACACAGATGTGGCCAGATGTTGGGTTCACAGGATGCCCGCTATTTAAAACACAGCCCAGGTCAGCAGGGGCCTCAGGTCTGGACAAGATCAAAGTAGAGGTGGCAGGTTACCCCAAGCTGGAGGAGAAGGTCACCCCAAGCTCTGAGGAGGTGACACATTATCAAAAGACTGACGGGAGAATAAGCTTCCCAACCTGCCCCCTTCCCCAAACACACGCAGCACAGAAAAACAAGGAGGTGTCCCTCCCTGCAGCACCACTTCATACACCACACCCCCTGCTTAACCCGCTCGGTCCACATCAGTCCCCGTCATGCCACCAAGTTTCTCTCGTCTTGGTCCCTACTGCACCCATTTTGCCAAGTTGAGTGATCCACTCTGAGCCCCCCCTCACCTCTCAGGAAGTCTCCGCCCCATGATCCTGCTTCAGACCCACGGCACAACCAGGGGCTGAGCCTCACTTGGGCATGATCATGGTTCCCACCTCATAGGATGGCTATGAAGATCCCGTGAGGGCGCATCCCAAGCTAACTGCTATCACACTGTGTCATCATATTCATATCCATCATCATTAGCATCATTATTTGTCTTGTGCCCCAAGAGAAAAGCTCACCTCTCCTTTTACACCGTGTCTCTAATGGGGAACAAGTCATCCAAGTAGCTTACAGCTTTGAGCTGTAAGTATTTGCCCCATAATGCCCCAACATTCCACTAGTGGCCCCCCCCCAACCAGGTCAGGTGGCATCCTTGAACTCCTCACTCCGACCTTGTACCAGCCTCTTGCTCAGAGAGTCATTAGTATTCCTTGTGTCTAAAGACTTTGATGGGGTGGCAGGTGGGGAAGCAGCTCCTCAGCTACCATCCTCTTGTACCGAGACAGATGACACATTGGCTCTTTTTCTAATAACAGCTTTATTGAGATGTAATTCACACACCGTACAATTCACCCACGGAAGTGTGCAATTCAGTAGTCTTTACTGTATTCACAGCATTGTGCAACCATCACCAGAGTCAGTTTTAAAACGTTTTTATCACTCAGTACCCGTTAGCGGTCACTCCTCATTCTCCCTCCCTCAGTCCCTGGCAATCACTAATCTACTTTCTGTCTATGGATTTGCCTGTTCTGGATGTTTCGTATAAATAGAATCGCACGCGATATGGCCTTTTGCATCTGGCCTCTTTCACTCAGCATAAAGTCTTTGAGATCAGTCATGAGCTTTCATCCCTTTTTATGGCTGCATAGTATTCCACTGTGTGGATGGACCATATCTTTTATGTGTTCGTCCACTGATGGATGTTTGGATTGTCTCCACCTTTTGGACGCTTTGCCTATTGTCTGTTTCTCAAGTATGCCTAGTTTGTTCCTGTCCCGGGGCCTTTGCCCCTGCTGTCTCCTCTTCTGCCAGCCTCTCCCGCATGTGGACTTCTGTGGCATCAGTCTCCCCGTGGAGTATGAGCTCCAGCATGACATGGACAGGGCCTGTTTTGTCTTCTGCTTCATCCCCAGCATCTAACATGGTGCCCACACTTGGGGCTCAATCAGTTTTTGTGGAATGAATAGAATGGAGGCATTGGAGAATGAGAGAACTGTGAAATTGCGTAAAGCCCAGAGTTGACAGAGCCTAAGGGCTTCCCCACCCCTGACATCGACAGCCCCAGCATATCCCTGGGCTGAGGCACCACTGTGGCCACCTACCCCGAGAGCCACCCCACATAGGGGCCAGTGAATGTCCCACTCACCAACTGGGGCCTCCAGTGAGAAGCCCAGACCTGACGTTGGAAGGGTAAGGGGCTGACTTCAGAGGGGCAGGGGCCTTGGAGTCTCCCAGCCCCACCATCTCCCTGCTGGTCCCCTTCTGGAATGTTCCTCTGAGGGCCATGTTCAAGGGCCACAGTTCATGACTGTGGCCACCAAGAGATGGGGGATGATTCTGTTGTGACAGTCTCAGGGAGGACATTAGTTTGGGAAAGACCACATCCCCCCCAGGCAGGTCAGGCTAATCAGGGTGGTGCCCTCTGTGGTTGGGCCTCAGGGGGACAGGCTGGAGGGGAACTGAAACACCCCATGTTTCTGGAGACTGAACTCTATGTAAATGAGATCCCCGATGACCAGACTTTCTAAGTGACAAGGGTCTCTTGGACAATTCTGATCCCCTGCCCAAAGAATTGCTCTTCTCCTCGAGGTTGGGACCTGGTCCACTGGGCCGTGGAAGGCATGGAGGATCAGAGAGGTGAAATGAGTTGCCCAAGGCAGCCCAGCTTGTGAGATCTGGAGGCCAAACTTGCATCTACCCCAGCCAGGCACAAAGGCATCAGCTTAAGTCACAGGGAAGAGTCCTAATATTTCTCTTAACTGAGCCCCATGCTGCATGCTTGAAGGTTGTCTTGCCTAATCGTCGTCACGTGACTAAGGAGGGCTATCTTCGTGCCCACTTCACAGATGAGGAAACTGAGGCCCAGAAGAGTTTGAGTGACTCACCCAAAGCCGTACAGCGAGTGAGTGAGAAACCAGGTTCCATGTGTCTCCTGTTTGAGCCTTACTGACCCGCAGGCTCCAGACAAGGCCAGCACCACCACCCCCAACCCCCGTCAACAACCCCAGGAGCAGGGGATGGTGATGGCATCCATCTTGAGCCTGCAATGGGGGGCTATCTATACCAGCTGCACCAGGGTGATAGGTCTGCAGGGAGGCCCCCAGCTCAGCCACAAGGATCTGGGCCGTTTCTCTCTGAAAAGGGAGGAGGAAGTGGTTTTGCCTGCGTGCCGGGGACGGGTGAGGCAGCCAGCACGCATCTGGGACTAGCTGATGTGTTAGGTAGGGGTTCCCACACTCAGGGCCCACAATGTGTGTAGGGGCCCCCAAAATGTTTTAGTGTTTTAAAATCAGGAGAAAAAAATGGATACAATAATAATGAATATATAAAATAAATCCAGCCCAGGATATGTTAGTCTTGATATCAAGGAGGTTATAAAAAATAATTTTAAATGGGTGTGTTCTTTTTTTTGTTTGTTGTCTTACAGAGGAAGTCATAATGTAGCCCTGTGGCACGCAGTGAGGCCTCAGCCTGTCCAGGCTCAATCCTGCCTCAGGGATTTTGCTTGTGCTGTTCCCTCCCCCTAGAGCACTCTTTCTGTGCAACAACCCGGCAATCAAGTTGACTCCTACGTGCCCCCAGCAAGCCCTTTCCTCCAGATCAGTTAGGCCCCCCTCTGTGGGCTTCTTGCAACTCCAGTTCCCCCTTCCTGACAGGCTGTCCACTTTGAAACAATGACATTAATCATTTCTCACTTCTCTTCGTTTCTCACCAGGTTATAGATGCCGGGAGGGCAGGACCTATGCCTGTCTTGGGGTCACCTCTTTTGTTCCCTGAGGATCTGGCACACAGTAGGTGCTCAATAAAGGCTTGTCGAGGTCTGGATGGAGCAAGGGTGTCCAGCCACCTGCATGCAGCTCAGCAGCTCCGTCAGACTGCAGACGGGGCGGGGGGCAGGGAGGGACAGCGGTGTCCTAGTCCCCGCCCAGGGCTCACCTACTTAAGGAAACAGGAACCACTTGGGGCAACGCCCCACCCCGCTGACGTGCAGTCCCTGAACAGAAACCTAGGCTCCTGCAGGTGCCGGGGCACAGCCAGAGTGAGGGCCTCTGGCCCCCCCACAGGGTTCTCCCAGGTACGTGCCTATTTCTGTACCCACCCCATGCTGAGTGAGACCGGGGCCCCAAGACCCTGAGCCTCATCTCCACCCTTGAGAAGATAGCACATGGGGGCCAGGCTGGGCCAGAAGGAGGGACAGGGCTGGTGGGGTCCAGAGAGGCAGGAGGAATTTTCTGGGGGCACTGGTAGGTGACCATTGGAAAATAGAGCTGGAATTAGGGAAAGAACATTCCTGGCAGGGGCACAGCATGGGCAAAGACATGGAGAGGAGAGACAGCTTGATCAGTTTTGGGTAGAGTAAGGATGTGGGGATGAAGGGGTGAGGGAGGCCTCAATGCCAGGGTCAGAAGCTTAAAACAGTATGACTTCATTCGTCAGCCAACAGCCCTGCACCCTCCTCTGTGCCCACCCAGTGCCAGGTGATGCTGGGGACCCAGAAAAATCCAAAAGAACCTAGCCCTGGACCCCAGTCCTCAAGAGCTCCTAATATGGGGAAGACTGAGCCAGACAGAGACACTCCAGCTCCATGAGGCAAGGCTAGACCAGAATGGTGGGGAAGGTGAGGGACAGAGAGGGATGCCCAGGGCTTTGTCTTAGAGAAGAGGCAAGAAAGCTGCCTGGAGGGGGGATATTTTTGCTGACCCTTGAAGGATAAGTAAGAGTTCTTCCTGGTAGAAAAAAAGAACAAGCTTGTAAACATTACCTCATGCTAGGTCACTACTGGATTCATGAATGTTCATTATATACATACAGTGCTTACTGCTGTGCCAACTGTATCCTCTCAGGTAATTACCATCATTAGCCCCAAATTGCAGATGAAAATTCAGGCACAGAGAGGTTAAGTGACTTGCTCAAGGTCACACAGCAGCTAAGTGAGGGAGCTGGGGTTTGAACCCAGGTTGCCTGGCTCTGATTGGGCTCAACTGATTTGTCACGCTGCTTCATTTAACATTTTTTAATGGATCTATTTAATTTCACTTGCTGCAGAATTCCTTTGGGTCGTTCCCCAGAGGGTGTGCTTGGTGTCTGTCTTCTGGCAGGAGAAAGTCAATATTGACTGGGTTGATAAATACATCCCCTCCCTGTGGAAACAGCTTGGTAACAAAGACGTTCTGAGATATTGAAAAGTTAGACCAGTGGGTGGGAGGAGAAGGGGCGAGCTTCAGTTTGGGGACAGAATTAAGGGTAAAAGTGAGGGGTCATGTGTAGACAACCCAGCAGGGCACAACACTTTTGCTGGTTTTTCACTGACTTAATACTGTTTTGCAAATCGCTGCTGTTTTCTTTCTGTTTTCCAGCTCTGTTTTCTCTGTCTTGGCTCACGAAGTCCTGTGGTACCTGAGCTTAAAACTGCTGAGAATGAGTGTGAATTAACCATGCACCTGACAAGTTATAGGTGTGCCATCGGTAGCCACCACTTATGGTGACGATGGTGACAGAAGCAACTGTTTGGGGCCACATCTCTGTAGTGTTTAATGAAACCATGGCAACCTTTTATGGCACCCACTGTGTACCTGCTGTTTCATTCATTCACTTATCATTTTGCCATCTCCACGTCCCTCCCAGGACAGTGATAGTTACTTAATATTTAAATAAACTCAGTTCTTAAATACATATATTTTTAAAAGGGACTTTCTAATACTTGTAGTAATGACATAATAAGAATAAAAGGAAAAGGAAAAATCCTTGGGGGGGGGCGCGGTTTGGGACAAGTCGATGAATGAATGTGCATAAAGTGCCAGCACATAGTAGGTGCTCAAGAAACTCAAGCCGACTTCAATCCTGTTGTTCTGTCCAGCCTGGAGGACTTCTTATAGCAGGAAACACCATGAGCTGCATGAATAGAGCAAAGGTGCGAGGTGGACCAGGCTTGACTCTCTTTCCTCCCTCCCATTCCCAGGTCAGCCCTCACCCCTGGAAGCCATGACAGAGGCCAGAAAGCTGCCCCCACCACTGCCTCCAAGACTGGACTGGTTCGTGCAGACTCAGGTGGACCAGCTGACCTGTGGAGGGGTCCCTGAGTGGTTCCATGGTGCCATCTCAAGAGAGTAAGGACACACCCACACCTTCCACCCTGCCCTTCACCCTCTTCCCTTGTCTTCCCCAACTCTATAGGCAGGTTTTTGCTGCAGAATTCTGGGCTTAGCTCAGCTAAGTGTGTTAAGAGGGTGGGTGAAAAGAGCTCTGGAGTCCCAGACTTGAATCCTGCCTCCTCCATGGACTCACTATGTGACCTTGAACAAGTTACGGGTCCTCAGCTTTCTCTATACAAGTGGCCACCAGACCAGTACTGCCAGGGACCTGACAGGCCCCTGCCCCCCACCTCACGCAGGTGGGGATGCAACCTCACCAGTCAATGATGGCAGAATGCAGCCTCAGAATCTTTCTTAACACAGTGCCCCAAACAGCTGCTCTCAGTCCATCAGGGATATAACCAACATGCACTTCCTACATCAGACTGAGCTCTGAGGACATGAACAAATCCACCTAGTCACCCCTAGGGGCTGGCTCTAAATAAATGGCGAATAGAACATTTATTGCCACATTCTGCATGCAGGAAGTTGAGGAAACTGTGAAAGCCACAGAGAGGAGGAACTGGACATGGTTTCTCAGTTCTGGGGTGCACCAAAAGAAATACAATGTGAGCCACACATTACAATTTTAAATCTTTTTAGTAGTTTTGTTAAAAGAGTGAAAAGAAACAGGTGGAATTAATTTTTATCATATTTTTTATTTAACCCAGTATATCCAAGATATTCTCATTTCAACATGTAATCGGCACTAGGTCCTCAAAATCCAGCACGTATTATATTTTAAAATCACATCTCAATTCTCACCAGTCATATTTCAAGGGCTCAGCAGCCACACGTGGCCAGTGGCCTCTGTATTAGACAGCTCGGGTCCAAAATCCCCATTCTGTCTCCTAGAAGGCCACATTACTCTTTGTGAACCCGAGATAAGAGTAACAGTAATACACTAAGTCCCCTACATACGAATGAGTTCCATTCTGATAGCGTGTTCGGAAGTCCAATTTGTTCCTAAGTCCAACAAAGTTAGCCTAGGTACCCAGCTAACACAACTGGCTATGTATTGAGTTGGCCAAAAAGTACGTTCGGGTTTTTCATACGATCTTATGGAAAGCCTGAACGAACTTTTTGGCCAGCCCAACAGTAGTGTACTGTAAGAGGTTTATAATACATTCGCATCTTTGAAAGTTCGCATCTTGAAGGTTCATATGTAGGGGTTACTGTAGTGAGCATCTTTGTGGGTTCTTACCAGCTGGCAGTTCCCACACTCACGCTGCATGCACGTCATCTGTCCTCAAGTGGGCCCTGAGAGTAAGAGTTTACTTTCGCCTTAAGGAAGCTGAAGGTCACAAAGGGACTGACCCTCACCAGGGGTCACACAGCTAATGAAAAGCAGTGCTGGATTTTAAAATCAAATGCATCTAAGAGCAGCTCCTGCTTTATTACCTGTGACACCTTGATGTACCCAAAGGTGCCTCTGGGGGGTGCCTTCCAGGCATTGGGAAGGCAAGCAGGGGCTCTGAGAGATGGTCAAGGTCATCAGAGGCTTCCTGCCAAGTCTGGGAGAACACCCCTGTCCCTGAATATCCCAAGCTCTGAAATAACCAAGAAAAGAAGGGGTTTTAGGCTGTTTGTTTGAAAACAGAAAAGTACAGGCCTCTCTGACTCAGGGGCACCAGTACTGGGATGACTGGTATACCGGACATCTGGCCAGTATGCTTAGCCATCTCTCTCCTGTATTTGCCCTTCCAGGGATGCCGAGAACTTGCTGGAGTCACAGCCACTGGGATCCTTCCTCATCAGGGTCAGTCACAGCCACGTGGGCTACACGCTCTCTTACAAGTAAGGCCTGGGCTAGGGGCCAGGGCAGGGACAGGAGGGCTCTGGGGCTTCCTTGGAGGAGCAAGTGGTGCTTCATACAACAACTTCTCAGTGAGCAACCAGTGCGAGGGTCTGGCCAGATCTAACTGAAGAGTAGGCAGTTGCAGGTCTGGCTGTAACCAGCAGACTTGGGCCTGGCAGTAACTGAGACTGTGTGTCTGAGAACAGGAACTGCTGAGGACTCAAGAGTGGCAGCTGCATTTCCCCTTACTACCCCTCTCTCCCCTACCATTTAAATGTCAACTCCCTGACTTCACTCAGGGGGACATGTTAGGGGAAACCAGGGCAGCCCAGCTCCTTAATTTCTCGATGCCTGATCCAGCATCTCAGTTAGAGGATTCAGCAGCGCAAACTACTTTTCAAAAGGATTCCAGGCCAAAGGAATTTTTTAAATGGACCTATTACAGAGTTACCCATAGAGGGAAAAGCTTAGGCTTTTAGTCACGCAGTCCAAGGCTTAGCTGTGCCACTTAAGAGGCTGTGTGATCTTGGACAAGTTACTCACCCTTTCTGTTCCTCCCTCAAAGTCCTCATCTCGAACATAAGAATGCTAAAATTAATTCAGAGTCATGATGGGAGGATTAAATGAGGCGTAGTAAGCACATAGTCGTCCATTAATAAATGCATCCGTTCATTAATAATGGAGCATTTATTCAGTACCTGTACCAGTTTTCCTTGTTGTCATTTCTATTGATCATTTACCCCTTGCCAGGCACGGAGCTAAGCTTTTACCTGCAGTAGCTTGTTCTATCTTCACAAGAAGTCCTGACGTCAGCCTTAGTAGCCCCATGTGATAAAGGGGGAAACTGAGGCATAGTGCAGTCACCTGCCAAGTGTCACATGGCTAATGAGTGGAGGAGCCTACAAGGGAATCTAGGCAGATGGGCTGTAGCCATGATGCTGCCAGGTCAAAGGCTGGGGGGTGGGGACAGAATGATGGGGAATGAGATGGCAGTGTCTCCGCAGAGCTCAGAACTGCTGCCGCCACTTCATGGTGAAACTGTTGGACGATGGGAGCTTTATCATCCCTGGGGAAGAGAGAGCCCATGCCTCTCTAGTTGCCTTGGTCACCTTCCATCAGCAGCAGCCGTTGCGGCCACACGGGGATCTGCTGACGCAGCCCAGCCAGCAGGTGAGGGTTGGGACCCCCAAGGGCCATAGCGCTCTCCCAAGGGCCAAGCCCCCCAGACTCTTTTGCTCCCTCAGCCCCCTCAGCCTCTTGTGATTCTGTCATTCTTGTGGTCCCCGTTTCTTGTGGCCCCGCCCCTCCTGGTCCTTGTTCCCTGGCCCGCAGGCTGATTTTTTTTACAGGAATTCATGTGCCAGGTATAACCTTGGCTGATCTACAGGAATAGCATATTTCCTTATAAGACTCAGTGGGTGGGGCCCAGTCCTCACAAGCTGCTGTGGGAGGGGCATATCTCCTTATAAGGATTGATGGGCGTGGCCTAGGCCCTCAGAAGGGGCTGTGAGTGTGGCATATTCCTTATAAGGCCCAGAGGGCAGGGCCTAGCCCTCAGTAGCTGCTGTGGGAGGGGCATTCTTCCTTACAAGGTTTGTGGATGGGGCAACCTCTGAGCCCCCATTTCCAGGATCTGGGACCACAGCCCCATCCCTGTACCCTCCTTGGGACTAAGCTGCATGTCCCCTCTGCCCCGCAGAAGGATCCAGCAAATGCGGATTATAAGGATCTCTTCCTTTTCTCTGACGCATTGGCTGAGGAAGCCACCAGCTCTGCTCTTGGCCTCAGCAAATACCAGAATCCCTCCTCTTGTCCCATGGACCCACTTGAAGAGGTATGTGACAGAAAACTGGCACCTTCAATCTGGAAGGTGGGAGGTGGGGCAGGGGGATGCAGGAGCAGAGGTGGCCAACAGCTGCCAGAGGAGATGTTCTAGAATGAAGATTAGATCCCATAGCTCCAAGCTTAAAACTTTTCAGGGAGACTTCCCTGGCAGTCCAGTGGTCAAGACTCTGTACTTCCAATGCCACGTGGGGTGTGACAAAAAAACCCCCAAGAACAAATAAAAAACTTTTCAGTGGTTTCCCAAGGCACTGAGATTAAAATCCCAACTATGATCTCAGGTCCTGCTACCCATCACCAGCCCAACTTCAGCCCCTCTGCCAACCCTTCTGCTGTTCTGACACATCAAGCTAACCTCAGGGCCTTTGCATGTGCTGTGTGCTCTGCCCCCAGATTTCCCATGCCTGGCTTCTTTCATCACTTCTTCTTCAAGTATCGCTCTCCCCAGTCAGCAGACCTAAAGTAGCCCCTCTGCCTTCTCCATCACATCACCCTGTTCATTTGCAGCAGAGCAGTCTGTAAAATTTGAAAAGTCTTGTTTATTTATGAGTTTTCATGTTTCCTGCCTGCCTCTCCCATCAGACTGTGAGCTTTGGGAGGCCTGGGAATCTGACTTGTTCACCACTGCTTCTCCTGTCCCTCAGAGAGGACCTGGCACATCAGTGGGTTTGCAGGTGAGGGTGGGGGAACAGTCAGGGAAGGCTTCCTGGAGTAGGTGGCATAGAGCTGGGACATTCAGGATGAAGAGGAGCCAACCACACACAGAGATGCAGGGAGGGCATTCCAAACAGAGGAAACAGCACATGCAAATGTCCTGAGGCTCAGGGTGAAAAACAGAAGAACCGCAATAGCCAATGTGCGGACAGAGTGGAGTGAGCAAAAGGGAGATTGTTGGGAGGTGAGGGGCCAGAGTCGGCAGGGGTCATTCATGCAGGGTCTTGGGGCCAGGGTGAGGTGCTGGGATCTATTCCAGGTGTTCTGGGGAGCCATGAGAGAGCTTGAGCATGGTGGGACTGATGGTGTTCCCTGTGGCTGCCGGCTGCAGAAGGGGCTGTCTGGGGGCGGGAAGGAGGCAGGGACAGTATCCACGTGGGAGAAACTAGAAAGGGAGCCCTAAAGGTGGATCTTGCTGATGGCTTGGAGGTGGAGGGTGAGGGGAAGAGGGACGGTGTCACGGTTTGAGTCCCCCAGTCATCCATTATTTGGGAAGTGATCCCAGGAGGTGCCATGAGGGGAGCAGGAAAGTGGGTCAGGAGAGAGAGGGCCACCAAAGGAGGCTGCTGTAGTGAGCGGGTTACCCCTGTGGACTCTGTGGAGCGTGCACGTCAGTTATCCCACCTTAGGGACGAGGAGCTGTGGCACTGATCTTCCCTTCCATCAGTCATTAGTCAAGCGCTGTCTCTGGGAGGTTTTAATTCTCTGGTACCTCTGGTCTGCAAAGTGGCCAAAGAAGTCCCCAAGGCAGAGTCCCCACTGCTGGCACTTGGGAGTGGAGCTGGAGGCACCAAAATGCTCAAGACAAAGGGATGCGGATGGGGCATGGACAGCATCTGCCACAAATGACACCCAAGTTTGGGGCCTGAACAACCTGGTAGATCAGGGGTTGGCAAACTGCTGCCCAAGGGCCGCATCTGGCCCACTGCCTCCTTCTGTATGGCCCATGAGCTAAGCATGACTTTTATGTTTTTGAATGGCTGAAAGAAATCAAAAGAAAAATCGTATTTCATGACCCTTGAAAGTCAGATGAAACGCACATTTCCGTGTCCATAAAGTATTAGAGGAACACAGGCACGCTCGCTCACTGACGTGTGATCTCTGGCTGCTTTGGCCCTACAACAGCAGAGGTGAGTGATGAAACATAGACTGACCTGCAAAGCTGAAAACATTTCCTCTCTGACCCCTTACAGAAAAAGTTTGCCAACCACTGAGGGAGACAGTGAAGCCCTTTACTGAGACAGGAAGGGTGTATCGTGGGATCAGGCTTGGGGGTTCTCTTTGGGACTTTCTTGGCCCCAGGACATCTGGGTGGAACCCGGATCCCAGTTTCTGGGGCAGATTCAGAGCTGTGGTAGGCGGGGTAGCCCCAGGTCTCACCTGCTCTCGGTTTCAGGCCTTCACAAACCCAGTCCTGCTCCATCGGCGAAAAGAAGGGAAGCCATTGGCAGAGCCGGACGGGGCATCCACGGAGAAAGCTACTTCCTCCTGCCCCCCGAAATCTCCTCTTGAGGAGGCCCGCCAGAAAATCTGGAGGAATCTCAAGATACTCCCCCGGACGGGCAAGAAGGTCCAGCAGGAGCTGAAATCCCAGCTGGTGGCTGCGAGCTCATCGCTCTGGGACGCCAAGCCGTTGGTGGTGACCCATGGCTCTGGAGCTGGAGCAGGGGACTCAGCCTGGAAAAATAATGTCTTCACAGACCCCCAAGCTCCAAGAAACAGAGATGAGCCCTCCAGGAAAGCCTCAAGGTCAGCCAGCTGGAGCGAGACAAGCTCGAGGGTCAGGGACTGGCACCAGGCAGTCGTGAGGGCCCTGTCCTCACACGTGTCCAAACCGGAGCCAAGGGGCTCGAAAGAACCACAGGACTGTCTCCCCGAAGAGTACCGCTCACCGCCACCCTTCGCCCCTGGGTACTGCTAGTTTCGCCCCGGCTCTCGGACCCTCTCTGCCGGGGGCCGTTCACACCTGGACCTTTTGCTCTCTGCCATGACCCACTAGCCCTCAGAGACCTGAGGAATGTAATAAAGACATTGCTTGGGTCTGGTCCTGCGATTGCCAGTAAGGCGACCTGGTCATTTTAATAATAATTAGTAATAATAATAATGTTACCGCAGTGGCGTCTAGGACACCTACTCTGTGCCTAGCCTCACACCAGACCCTCCATGTTCATTATTTCTTTCATGCCTCTGAGCAGGCCCATCAGGTAGGTTCATTCTGCACTTTTTTTTTTTTTTTTTTTGTGGTACGCGGGCCTCTCACTGTTGTGGCCTCTCCCGTTGCGGAGCACAGGCTCCGGACGCGCAGGCTCAGTGGCCATGACTCACAGGCCCAGCCGCTCCGCGGCATATGGGATCTTCCCGGACCGGGGCATGAACCCGCGTCCCCTGCATCGGCAGGCGGACTCTCAACCACTGCGCCCCCAGGGAAGCCCCCATTCTGCACATTTTAAAGAAGAGACAGGAATTTCCCTGGCGGTCCAGTGGTTAGGGCTCCATGCTCTCATTGTCAAGGGCCTGGGTTCGATCCCTTATCGGGGAACTAAGATCCCACAAGTTGCGCGACACAGCCAAAAAAATTATATTAAATTAAAATTAAAAAAATAAAGAAGATCCAGGTTCAGAGAGGAGAAGAGGTGTGGCCAAGGTCACATGGCTGGGGTGTCAGCACCAGGATTCGAAGCCAGGTCAGTTTAAGCCCTTTTCCCACGTAACCTAGGCACACCTCATAGAGTACATCCTTGTCTGTAACAGGGCTGTTCATGCCTTCCTCTCAGGGTTCTTGTGCAAATGGAGATGAAACTTGTGGAGGGCTTGGCACACAGTAAGCACTCCTGACATCAACGGCAGCTTTAGGAGAAGCATAAGAGGCCCTTTCCTTTAAAAAGGGAGAGGCAGCCTAGGGCTGTGGATGGGGATGGGCTCTGGAGGGAATCTTGGGTTGTGGGGCTGTGTGACCTTTAGTGAGTCACTAGACATCTCTGGGCCTGTTTCCTCATCTGGAAAATGGGGAGAAGAGCAGTCCCTCTTTCTCAGGATGAACCAGCAGAATTCAAATAAAACCTAGGGCTTTAGTGCACAGTAGGTGCTTAATAAATGGGGGTTAGGGCAAGAGTGGACACCCTAGAAATGATACACAATGGAGGTGTCTGGGAGGGTCCCTGGGGGGCTTGTCTCTCTTGCAGGAATGACCACTCCTTGGATTGACTGGGGACATGGAATGGGCCCCCAGGCTGACTATAGGTGGACTGGGTATGGGGGTTCCCAAATCTGCAAGATGTAGAGGTCTGGGATGTGCAGTGAAGTGGGCCTAGGTTCAAGTCCACCTCTGCAGATGACTTCAGGTGTGGCCTTGGGCAAGTCACCCCGTTGCCTCTGAACGAAGTGTGAGTTCTCCTCAGCCAGCCCTGCTGGGATGTCACAGGCAGCCAATGTGATGAAAGAATGGCAGGTGTTTCCTGAACTGTAAAGCACTGTGCCAGCCTCAGTGAATAACATTCCCGCCACCACACCCTCTCCAGAGGCCTCCTCTGGCGATTCTAATGAATCAGTGAGGAGGTGAAGCTTTAGTCCCCTTGAGGAATTCGGGGATTGAGGGGGGAAAAGGCAACTTGAGCAGTCGAGGGTTGGGCCTTGGGAGGCCCTGAGCTGGGACAGCATGGGCCTGATCTCCACACCTCACCTCCGCCCACCGAGACCCACAGTGAGGCACTTCCAGCCCTCTCGGTGGAGAGACATCCAGAAGTCACCCCTTTCCTTGTACAGATGGGGAGATTGTGGCCCAGAGAGGGTGCAGCCACACCCAGGATCACATAGTGAGGACAGAGGTTAGATCCTTGGCTGCCTCCCTCTCGTCTGCCAGGTTAAAGTTGGGAAACATGTTTTCGGAGCAGCTGTGACTCAGTGATGTGTGTTTATTCCCAGAGCCCAGGGAGACCAGATTCTACATTGAGATGAGGGGTCGCCCTGCCTTCCTCTGGCCCGGCTCCTCCGCAGTACCCTCAGATGCGGATGTGGAAGGTGCTGGGTGCAAAGAGAAAGGGAGTCTGTCAGCAGGCAGAGGGTACCCTTCCTTCGTCCTTCTCCCCAACACTCCCACCAGGAGTCCCCGAGGCATGCAAGGAGCCACAGTGGGTGGGGGAGAGATAGACCCCCTCAATAAACCCCAGGCCGTGGCCTTCCTGACCCCCACAGGGGTTGAGGGCACATCACTTTGGATCAGAGTGTACGTCCTGGCTCTGCCCCAGACTCTAAGTGCGCGGCTACCCCTTTCTGGGCCTCAGTTTACTCCCCTGTAAAATGGGGATAAGCTGTCCCTCCTTCACTGTGCTGTAATAAGGGCTAAAAAGAGGCCAATGTACAGGGCGGGACAGACAGTAGTTGCTCAATTAGTAGCAAGGGATTCATCCTGGTGTCATTATTCGTGTCTCTGTGGTGGGAGACCATCCTTGCTTATCCAGGGTAGAGGAAGGAGGCCCTCTGGTCCTGAAAGGATACCACCAATGATAACAGCCACAACAGCAACCATAAAGCAGTTATTGAGCACCTACTGTATGCCAGGCACTGCTCTAAATTCTTTGCGTGTACTAGCTCAGAGGTCACTCAACTTTTCTCGGCAAAGGGCCAAATAGTTGATATTTCCAGCTTTGCACAATGACTCAGCACCACCATGTAGCTCAAAAGCAGCCGTAGACACTATGTACACAAACAGGCAGGCTGCGTGCCAATAAAACTAGCAATAGACACGGAAATTTGAATTTCATACGGCTTTCATGTGTCGTGGAGTATGATTATTCTTTTATTTTCTCCCCCAACCATTTAAAAATGTAAAAGCCATTCTTAGCTCACAAAAAACTGGTGGTGGGCCAACCCCTGTATTAACTCATTTAATCCATGCTATCCGCCCTACAGTGGAAGCACTGATTCTCCCCAGGGCTGCCAAGTGCTATGGTACAGTCTGTTCACTACAAAATGTTCAAGCAACTGAGGGCTGAAGTCCAACCATATTCCACTCACCCAAAGAGCTGTGTCCACCCAGAGGAGGTGTTCACAAGGTCTCTAATTATCCCCATTTTAAAGACACAGGGACTGAGGCTAGGGAGGTCGGGAAAGTTCCCCAAGGTCACAAATGAATGAACAGAGGGATTTTCACAAAGGGAGTCTATGAACCCTTTCCATAAGAGCCTCTCTCATACATGGGAACGGATTGTGCAGGGTGGAGAGGAATGTCACCTGAGGAAGTCCGGCGCCCGCAGGATCATGTTCTGGAAGTCTTCCAGGGACAGTCGCCCGTCGTGGTCCCCGTCGGCCTCATCCAGCACCTTCTCACACACCAGGCTCACCTCCTCAGCGCTCAGCTCTCCCCGCGTTAGCTTGGTCACCGTCTGCTCCAGGTCCCACACACAGATGTAGTCATCGTTGTTAAAGTCTGTGCAGCAGAACAGGTGGAGCTGTGGTGGTGAGGGGACACAGGGGCAGGCAGGCTGGGCCAGTCATGGGCACATCTTTTCCCTGTCTTACAGAGGAGGAAACTGAGCCACTGGAGGGAACCCAAGACCCTAGGGTTTTATCTGGATCTTGCTTTGGAATTGGGCAGGGACCTGCTGGGAGGTCATTCATTCACTCAAGTATTTATTGAGCACCTACTATGTGTCAGGTGTGTGATAATTGTTATTCATTCCCTCTTTCAATAAGTATTTATTGAGTGCCTGCTGTGTGCCAGGCACTGTGATAAATTTTCATTCATTCATTCATTCAGCAAGTATTTACTGAGTACCTACTATGTGCCAGGCACAGAGACAGATGGTGAACCAAAAAGACACTGTCACTGCCCTCATGTCTCCTCAGAGAGAAAGTCAATAAGGAGTGAACAGATGAATGAACAAGAAATTAAGCAGCATTGCTCCATGCAAGGAGAGAAATAGGCTGTGGCATGGAGAGTAACTCAGGGGCATGGGTTACTTTTCACCAAAATTTCAAGGTAAGAAGAAGCCAGGGGAAAGGGCACAACAGAGGCAAAGGCCTAGAGGCAGAAAGAGTTTGAGGTGTTGGGGAAACAGCCAGGCCATTGTGGCTGGAATGGAGTCAGTAAACGGATGGGGTGGGGAGGTACCAGGGTGAGGTGAAGGACAGGGCCACGCAGGACCTCGGAGCCCTTGGGGAGACATTTGTGATGGCAGGGCAGCCCCTGGCCCGACCCGGTCTCATTCCCGTTTCCCCACCCCGGGTCCCTGCACACACCATAAATTTTAAAAGCGTAGTAGGCTTTGAGGTCACGGGGAGCCATTTCACTCATCACAGAAAACATGTCCAAGAAGTTGTCCAAGGTCATGTGGCCATCCCCATCCTCGGAGAAGACCTGGGCGATCCTCTGACGGAAAGGGTTGTCCTAGAGACAGGAAGCAGGGAACCAATCCCTGACCAGGACCTTGCGGGGAGGGCTCCACATGGTTTCACTCTCAACACTCACCTTCCTGGGAACCTCCAAGTACCCCTCACCAAGACTGTCTTCCTCCCGTGATCCCTTGAGAAGACTTCAGGCAACTCCAATCTCCACCCCAGTGGTCTGGGTGTCGTTAACCCCATTTCCAGCTTCAGAGGCAGTCACATGACCCGAGTGAGGCCAATCAGGGATTTCCATTCACCTGGCAACCGTGATTGCCTCTGGGATGAGCATATGACTCAAACTTGCCAATCAGAGGCTGCCCTGGGAGAGTTGCTGAAAAGTTGGGGTGGAGGAACCTTATTTCTGCTTGTTGCAGAGCTTATGGGAGGAAATCTGAGGCAGCTGGTGTTTCCATTCACTACCTCAAGAGAACAGGCTTCCTGAGACTGAAGACTCTTCCTGGGAGAAACTGAAAGATGGAGGGAGAGTCCCAAGCATATCCTCAGAGACCCTGGTTCCAGCTGTACGTGATGCTAAGCCTTTCCCTGCATTTTTTGCTCATGTGATCCAACCCATTCTGTCCCTCTTGAATGAAGTTTCTGTCCCCTGTGATAAAATAATCTCTATTCACAGTCCCTCACCCCAAGAGTCCCCTCCAGAGTCACAAACTATGTGTCAAACAACCAGCTGAGAAGAACCCACATTTAATAGCTCCTACTATGAAAAGAAAAACTAATGTTCCCTGAGTACTTGCCATGTCACAGGCCCTGTACTGAGCCCTTTACCTGCATTATCTCATCTTATCTTCCCAACAACCCAGGGTTTAAATCCTGTCTATGTCATGTCCTAGCTGTGTGATTATGAACAAGTGTCTTAACCTCTCTGAACTTCAGTTTCTTCATATGTAAAATGGAAATAATCACAGTACTCACCTCATAGGAATGCAGCAAGGGACATCCCTACTATTTTTTCCCTGCCTGCCCCATGGCCCAGGCATACCTTCAGCTCAGGCATGCTGCCAATGAGCTCGTAAGGAACCTTCACATCAGGGTAGCTGGTATAGTCGAGAGGGACAAGCTGCGGGGCGAGGTCCTGGTAGCGATAGAAGAGCCTGGTGTGGGGACAGAAACAACGAGAAGTTCTGGGAGATGGGTGTGTGTGGCCTTGTCCCTACTCTCTCACTCTTGCAGCTGCTTACTCTACACTGAAAGATGCTGAGTCCCCAAGAGCCATTAGCCGTGGGCCTAAGCCTCACACACACAAAGCCAGACACAGGTGCCTTTATCGCCCTGGGGACAATGCCAAGGTAAAGAGAGGACTCCAGAGCTAGGGAAAACTAGAGTGCAGGAAGCAAGCCAGGGAGGAGGAAATTCTTCCTGGAGGAGGGGGCATTGATGCTGGGTTTTGAAGCATGAGTAGGAGCTTACCAAGCAGATGGGGTCGACAAAGGGAGAGTGTTTAAGGCAAGGTCATTCATTCATTCCCTCTTTCAACAAGTAGTTATTGAGTGCCTACAGTGTGCCAGGCACTGTGATAAATTTTCATTCATTCATTCAACAAGTATTTACTGAGTACCTACTATGTGCCAGGCACAGAGACGGATGGTGAACAAAACAGACACTGTCACTGCCTTTGGGTCTCCTCTGAGAGAAAGTCAATAAGAAGTAAGCAGATGAGAGAACAAAAAATTAAACAGCATTGCTCCACGCTAGGAGAGAAATAGCATTCACATTTAGCATTCAGAGAATCTGAGCCAATCTATGTATCTCTGGACATTATCACATCGTTGGCAAGGCCCCTAAAGGCCCACATCCTCACACTTTCCTTCTCTCCCTTCATCATGGGGGGCAGGGTTCTCTCAATGGGGCGGAGCAAACACAAAAGTCTAATATTCAGGTTTTTCAAAAGGGTAGATGAAAGACATTTTGCAAAACACCAAATGCCATACACACTACCTAGATGGTAGAGCCAGCTCTCCACCCTAATGCCCTCCCCTGGTGACACCATACCATCACTGAAGCATGCTGAGCAGTAGCCTTGTAGAGACCATCCTTCATGAGTCAGAGGTCCCCAAGCTGCTAGGGACTGTCTTTGAGGGGGACAGGAGCCCCTCGGTCACACGATGGCTAGGAACTCGAGGAGGAGATATCTGGAACTTCAGTCCTGGGTTCCTTCAGAGAATAGCCTGGGCTTGGGTTTGGGCTTCTGTGTGGCCTTGAGTAAGTCCCTCTTCCCCTCATCCCCCTTTCCCCTCAGTAGGTCTGTCTGACAAGCGAGAAGCTTGAGGCAGACAAAATGTTAGTCTCCAACTCCTTGGGGCTCTACCCATCTACCCAGGGGCCTGGGGTCAGCCTCCCTTGTCTGAGCCTCAGTTTCCCCATCAGTAATCCAATCGTGATGGCCAGGATGACCTTGCAAGCTGTCCTCACCCAGACAATGGGGCTCACTGGTGAAAGGTGTGTCCATCAATAATGGATGTCCTGTGCCCACACAGTTGGGGCCTTGGCCCCTATCACTCTGCAGCTAAACCCCAGCCAGCTTCAGTTTCACAGCTCCAAGTTCATGGGTCGGGGCCTCTGGATAACAGCTCCATGGGATGAGTGATGATGTAGAATACCCATCTATGCCCGTCTCGCTCACACCAGGGACCTGCAGCAGCCTGGGGCCACCTTCTCACTCTCTAACATTGATGTCAACCCCACAGCCCAGAACTGGCTCTAGACTCTGCCCCTGGCCTCCCAGCCTCTTCACACTGGCCTCAGGGGGATCTTTCTAACATGCTGATCTGCATCTGCCATGCTCACACACTCTCTATGGCTCCCCGCCACCTTTGGGAGAAAGCCCAAGCTTGTCAGCCTAGAGACATGACAACAGGACCAGATGTGACTTCTCAGCCTTCCCGTCTCTGCATCCATCCACCGACCACGCACGCAATCCCCCCATTAGTGCTTTAACCCTTATGAAGCATTGAACGTGGTAAAATTGCAAATCAAGCAACGTATAGCAAGTTTCCACCTCTTCCTCCCTCCTCCCTAGACTGACCTCATGATTTCCTTCCTCGTGAAGAAGGTGCAGTCCTGCGGAGAGAGATGTTGGCTTGACCCAGACCCTGCCTGGGGCGGGGGGCCTCCTTCCTCTCCCACAAGCCCACGTCCATCGCTGCCTGAAGCCACACACAGAGCCTCCCCAGAACGCTTGCTGACTGCACACCCAGGATGAAGAGATGCTGTCCCCATTTCTTGGGCCAGTAAACCAAGGCTGCTAAACCCACCGAGGGCCCGGCCCATCACGCCTACCTGATATGCTTCCAGCTGCTCATGAGTAAAGACTGTTTGCTTGTTGCCCATGATGAAGACCACGGCCAGGACCCTGGAACAAGCTCCCAAAGCCCCCAGACTCCTCGGGGCCACACCGGTCGGCAGGCTGCTGTGTACCAGTGTCTGGGCAAATCTCCCTGCCCTGGTTGTCACCTGCCCACCCTCCACATCACCCCCGGCCTGGGTGAGGCTCAAGTTACAGCCGAGCTCTCTGGGCAACAGCCTGAGTATGTCCACAGCCACCAGAGCAAGGAGAAGGGCTTTGGGAGGTCACAGGGTAGCCCTCAGTGGGGAGAGCACACCTGCCACCACCAGGTGAGACCGAGGGTATGGGGCACCTTGGAGAGATGGGCAGGGTGGTGGAGAGGCTGCCAGCACACCCCAGGTCAAATTCCATCTCTTTACCCACTAGCTGTGTGGCCTTAGGCAAGTCATCTGGCCTCTCTGAGCCTCGTTTGTAAGATGGAAATTATATTAGTACCTACCTCATAGAGTTGTTCTGAAGATCTAATGAGATCATTAATACAACACCCCCAAAAATATTTGACCACTGGATACAGGCAAGCTCTAGGCACATAATGGTAAACAAGCTAGATGAGGTGTGCATTGGGGACGAGGATGAGGCTGATGCTGTGGCTTGAGAAGAGCAATCCAATGTCTAAGTTTGGGTTCAATAACGCCAGAGTTCTTTATTGCAGGACTTGTCAGAGCCTTTAATATGTTAATGTGCACCATACATCCTCAAGGGGTAAATACAATGTAGCAGCTCCCAACCTTATTAAGACTCAGAATCCTCTTGGGCAGAAAATCTGGCAGTTGAAAGTTCCCAGCCTGGCACTCCCTGCCCTTCTCACTCTGGATCTGGCCTCCTCCCACTTTCCTCTCCTGCGCAGCCAGTTTCCAGCCCCATACCCCAGGCCCCCTGAATCACTCTTGAGTCTTCCCCTTCCCTCATTCCCACTCTCCCTGGCCTGGACCATTGCAGTTCCTCCCACAAGTCTCCTCTGGCCCCTGCCTCAGCATCCATACTTTGCTCCAGCGTGTGAAGCCATCCTGTAAAATATGACTATGATCAAGCTTTAAAACCCCCCCTGAGGGCTTCCCTGGTGGCGCAGTGGTTGAGAGTCCGCCTGCCAATGCAGGGGACACGGGTTCGTGTCCCAGTCTGGGAAGATCCCACATGCCGCGGAGCGGCTGGGCCCGTGAGCCATGGCCACTGAGCCTGCGCGTCTGGAGCCTGTGCTCCGCAATGGGAGAGGCCACAACAGTGAGAGGCCCGCATACCGCAAAAAAAAAAAAAAAAAAAAAAAACCCCTGAAGATGATTTTTTTGGGGGAAAAAAACTGACAATACCAAGTGTTGACAAAGACATGGAGCAACTGGAACTCTTATACATTGAGGGTGTGATGCAAAATGGTACAGCCACTATGGAAAATGGGTTGGCAGTTTTTTATAAAGTTAAACATACACTTACACATGACTCAGCAATCCCACTCCTGGGTATTTGTCCAGGGGAAATGAAAACCTATGTGCACACAAAAACCTGTACGTGCCCACGAAATAGAGACAATATTTGCAAATCATGTAACTGGTAAGGGACTAGTCTCCAAGCTATATACAGAACTATTAGAAGTTTACAACAAAAAGACAAATAACCCAAGAAAAAAATGGGCAAGTGTTGGGGGGAGGGAGGGAGGAACAGGTGAAACACAGAGGATTGTTAGGGCAGTGAAACTACTCTGTATGATACTATAATGATGGCTATGCATCGTTATACATTCGTCCAAACCCACAGAATGTACAACATGAAGAGTAAGTTCTAATTAAACTATGGACTCTGGCTGATGATGGGTCAATGTAGGTTCATCACCTGTGACAAATGCGCCACTCTGGTGGAGGATGTTGGTATCTGGGGAGGCTGTGCATGAGTGGGGCAGGAGACGTAAGGGAAAACTCTGAATACCTTCTTCTCAATTTTGCTGTGAACCTAAAACTTCTCTAAAACCAAAGTCTATTAAAACAAAACAAAATGGGTAAAGGATTTGAATAGACATCTCTCCAAAAAAGATATACAAACGGCCAGTAAGCACGTGAAAAGATGCTCGACATCACTAGTAATTAGGTAAATGGAAATCAAAACCACAGTGAGATACCACTTCACACCCACTAGGATGGCTATACTAAAAAAGACAGACAATAACAGGTGTTAGCCAGGATGTGGAGATATTGGAAACATCATACTCTGCTGGTGGGAATGTAAAATGGTGCAGCTGATTTGGGAAACAGTCTGGCAGTTCTTTAAAAAGTTAAACTTATAGGGCTTCCCTGGTGGCGCAGTGGTTGAGAGTCCGCCTGCCGATGCAGGGGACACGGTTCGTGCCCCGGTCCGGGAAGATCCCACATGCCGTGGAGCGGCTGGGCCCGTGAGCCATGGCCGCTGAGCTTGCGCGTCCGGAGCCTGTACTCCGCAACGGGAGAGGCCATAGCAGTGAGAGGCCTGCGTACCGCAAAAAAAAAAAAAAAAAAAAAAAAAGTTAAACTTATAGCTACCATATGACCCAGCAATTTTTATTCCCAGGTGAAGAGAATTGAAAATATATGCCCACGTAAAAACTTGTACATGAAAGAAAAGTAGAAACAACCCAAATGGCCATCAATGGGTGAATGGATAAAGAAATTGCGGTCTATCCATACAATGGAATATTATCCAGTCATACCAAGGAATGATGCACTGATTCATGCTATGACGTGGATGAACCTCAAAACCATTATGCTCAGTGAAAGAAGCCAGACACAAAACGTCACATGTTGTATGATCCCATTTATATGAAATGCCCAGAACAGGCAAATCCACAGAGACAGAAGATAGATACACGGTTGCCAGAGGCTGAGGGAGGGCGAATGGGGAGTGACTTCTAATGGGTATGGGGTTTCTTTTTGAGGTGATGAAAATGTTCTGGAATTGAATAGTGGTGAAGGTTACACAACATTGTGAACGTACTCAATGTGACTGAATTGTGCACTTTAAAGGGTGACTTTTATGGTATGTGAATTGTATTTCAGCTTAAAAATTTTTTTGTACATAAATTTTTATAGCAGCCTTATTCATAACCTTCAAAAACGGGAAACAACACAAATGTCCTTCGCCTGGGGAATGGATAAACAAACTGTGGTTTGTCCATATGATAGAATACTACTTAGCCATAAAAAAGAATGAACTATTGATATGCACAATGTGAATGGATCTCAAATGCATTACGCTTTAGTGAAAGAAGCCTCACTTCTTTCAAGTGAGTCAAGAAGACATCTACTAGATGATTTCATCCACTTATGTGACATTCTCAAAAAGACAATACTATAGGAACAGAAAATATATTAATGGTTGCCAGGGGCTGGGAGGTGGGAGGAGGAACAAGGGAATTTGGGGGGTGATGGAACTGTTCTATATCTTGATTGTAGTGTTGGTGACATGGCTGTATTCATTTGTGAAAACTCATAGTACTGCACACAAAAAGGGTGAATTTTATTGCTTGTCAATACATTTTTTAAATGAAGACAATAACAAAACTAATTTTTAAAGACCTCCTTGTTCCCCATTGCCTCCTGGTTGAAGTCCAAATTCCTATGCCTGACCCCATCAAACACTTTGTGATTTGGTTATGTAACTCCCCCCCAATTAATTAATGTTCAATTAATGATTGAACATGTACTGTGTGCCAGGTGCTGTCCTAGGTCCTGGTAATACATTTGTGGAAAAAAATGAGTTCCTGATCTCATGGATCTCACATTCCAGTGAGCAAGCAACCAAATAAACACATAATTAGTCAGGAGGGCTAAGTTCTAAGAAGAAAAATAAAACAGGGCAGAGATAGATAGAGATGAGGGTGAGCTATGTAGATTAGGAAGGGAAGGCACCTCTGTTGGGGTGACATATGAGTAGTGACTGGAAGGAAGTGAGTGGGAAGTAAGCTGTGTGGGAAGAGAGTCCTTGGCAGTGGGAACAGCAAGTGCAAAGGCCCTGAGGCTGGAGCAAGCATCACACAGTTGAGAGAGAGCAAGCCAGCCAGTGCTGTATGTAGGGGCTCAGCAAGCACTAACTATGATTAAGTTAATTAATAACTGTTAATTAAGCTGCTGCTCATGTCTGCCATTAGAGGCTGCTTCTCTGATACACCAGCTCCAGTGATGGAATTTTTTTCTTTTTTGCATTTCCAAGAAATCAGTTTTCATGGTATAAATAAATTAATTTTATCTTGGCATAGATCAATTTCAGCTATATTATGTTAAACTATACGCAACAATACCTTATAGTATATCCTGGACTTCAACCATGAGGCAATGGGGAACAAGGAGGTCTTTTTAAATCCCCTTATAATATAGGCTATAGGACTTCCCTGGTTGCACAGTGGTTAAGAATCTGCCTGCCTATGCAGGGGACACAGGTTCGATCCCTGGCCTGGGAAGATACCACAGGCCACGGAGCAACAAAGCCTATGCGCCACAACTGCTGACCCTGTGCTCTAGAGCCTGCGAGCCACAACTACTGAGCCCGTGTGCTGTAACTACTGAAGACTGTGTGCCTAGAGCCTGTGCTCCGCAACAAGAGAAGCCATTGCCATGAGAAACCTGCGCACTGCAAGAAAAGTAGCCCTCGCTCTCCGCAACTAGAGAAAGCCCACGTGCAGCAAAGAAGGCCCAACACAGCCAAAAAAAAAAAATAATAATATAGGCTGTAGAACTCAGAATCATAATAACAACACTGCATGTCACTAATCACCAGGGAAATGCAAATCAAAACCACAATGAGATATCACTTCACATCTGCAAAAACAAAACAAAACAAAAACACACAAAAAACAAGTGTTGGCAGTGACGTGGAGAAATTGGAACCCTTGCACACTGTGGGTGGGAATGCAAAATGGTGCAGCCTCTGTGGAAAACAGTATGGATGTTCCTCAAAAATTAAAAATAGAACTACCATATGATCCAGCAATCCCACTTCTGGGTATAAATCTAAAAGAATGTAAATCAGGACTTTGAAGAGATGTTAGAATTCTTATGTCCACTGTAGCACTGTTCACAGTACCCACAATATGGAAACAGCCTGAAAGTCCATCGATGAATGAATGGATAAAGATGTGGTATATATATAAACAGTGCAATATTATTCAACCTGTAAAAAGAAGGAAATTCTGCAATATGTGACAACATGGTTGAACTTTGAGGATGTTTGCTAAGTGAAATAAACCGGTCACAGAAAGACAAACACTGCATGATTCCACTTATATGAGATATCTAAAATAAATTCTTGGAAGCAGAGAGTAGAAAAGGTTGGCAGGGACTTGAGGGAGGAAATGAGACGTACTAATCAATAGGCATAATATTTCAATCATGCAAGATGAATAAGCTCCAGAGATTTGCTGGACAACATTGTATCTCTAGCCAACAATAATGTAGTATGCACTTTGTTAAGAGGGTAGATCTCAAGTTAAGTGTTCTTACCACAATAAATAAAATAAAATAAAATAAAATAAAATACATTCAACTACCATACAACCCGGCACTTGCACTCATGGGCAACCCCCAGAGAAATGAAAACTTATATTCACACAAAAACCTATAATGGCTATTTTATTCATAATAGCCCAAAACAGGAAACACCTCATTTGCCCTTCTTCACTGTAATTGAACCAAACTTGGGTCTGCTTGCCTGCATGCAGCAAATCCAATCTACTGACACCAGGTCTTGCTGAAGGAAAGTTCAGTGTTTTTTGCAAGGTGCCCAATGCAGGGCCAAACAAGAAGAATGGGCAGCTCATGCTCAAAAGACCTGAACTCCCGGATGGCTTTCAGGGAAGTGTTTTTAAAGGCAAGGTGAGGCAGAGGGTCATAGGGTGCGGGATCACCTCGTGTATGTCCTTTTGATTGGTTGGTGGTGAGGTAGCAGGGCAGTGTTTGGGGAATCTCAATCATCAACCTTCTGGTTCCAACCGGTCTGGGGTCTACATGCTGGTGGTCAGCATGCAGTTAACGTCTTCCATCTGGTAGGGGTTTTAGTATCTGCAAAACAACTCAAGGATATGGCTCAGAATATTATCTATAGACCTTGAGGAGGAACCAAAGGTCCCTTACTTTGTTTAATGGCTAAACTATTATTATTTTGTCTCACTTGACTGTTTTCTTTTGTTTCTGCACCTTCTCACTTCTCTGATTAAGTTTGCTCTTTGGAACTTGGGGAAGGCGTAGGAGGCTAAAGCTTGTCTACAAACAAGAGGTGGAGGACGTGGGGTGTGTCCCCAGGAAGGCCCTGCAGGGTCCTGCTCAGTTTCATCATCACATCATACCAGGAGCTATACCATGTCACCAACAACATTGGCTTTGATCACTTGGAAGGCGATATGTCTCATGTTTTCCCACCATACCCTATGTTTTTTCCCTTTCCATACCCTATTCTTTGGAAACAGTGTGGATTGTCTTACAGAAATGCTCCTTACAGGAGTCCTTGATGGCCCAGAGGGAGATGTCATGTGATAAAGCACAGGCATTGACAACCTAGAGTTGGAAAGTGATTTTGAAGAGTATACTCTGAATATGAAGACATTTAGGAAGCCTTAACTGATTCACTGGTTTTCTTTGTATGTATACACAGCAGTAGCATATAATGAAAATCTCAAGACTCTTCAAAAGGATATAAAATAAACATTGTAAGGGATCAAAAGCATTGTGTCATAGTTCACTTGTCACATTTTCCCTCTTAGAACACAAATTATCAGTGGGGGTAATACTGCCCCCAAGGGGGTGAAAATTGGTTTGCGGGGAGGAGGTAACAAAAAAAATCTTAGATATTTCAGTGGTTTGTGGCCCTCCAAAGCTTAACCCTCCCTGGCAAAATCTTATTCATCAGCATTTAACTTCTCTAATTAAATTAAATTAAAATGGTCTCTTTAGGTGGGAATAAGGGGGGGAAAATGGTTGAAAAACACTTTCTTAAGGTTTATAAAACAGTGATGGATCTAATTTGAGCAGATAGCCTCATAGTGGTTGACAAAAACAAGGATCAAACAGTACTCAGTGTGTGTTGGATTATGCCTGTGCCTCAGTTTCCCGACCTATAAAATCAGGATGGTTTACATAATAGGGTGGCTGTGAGAGTAAATTAGATGATCTCCATATGAGTCCATATAAAGTATTAGCTGTTATTGTTATCATCATCATCACTCCCATTTTATAAAAGAGGAAAGAGAAGCTCAGAAAGGTCAGACCACTTGCTCCAGGGCACACAGCCTTGGAAGTGCCAAAAAGGAGCTCCAAGGCTGCTGGGTTGGCTTGGGGAAGACAGATGTCCACACCCGAATCTTTCCTGTCCCTCCCTGCGGAGTTGATTCTGTCGTGGACAGCCCCACAAGTAAGCTGGCGCCACTTGGTCGCCCCCATTCACTGGCACAGGGAAGCCCCTTCTTTCTTTTTCTTTTTTTAAAATTTGTATTGGGGTACAGTTGATTTACAATGTCATGTTAGTTTCAGGAGTACAACAAAGTGAATCTGTTATATATATATTTACATCCACTCCTTTCTTGGCGATCTCATCAATTCCGGTTCGCCAAAGGTTGAGCCTATGGCTGGAGAATTGGGCAGTGGTTTGCTGCCCCCTGCAGGTAGAATGGGAAAAGGCAGGCATCGTGCACTCCTTTGTCGACCCCCTCTAGATTTGGGGGCGCTTGCTTCTCTCTTCTTTTTTCTCCTCCACCCCCATAATGCCCTCCAAAAAATGTCCCTGGCACAATTTGGGCGACAGCAGTCCAAATTTAAATGCACAAATGCACATACTCTTGGACTCAGCAATTCCACTGCTACAGATTCAGGCCACTTGCAAAAGTCAGATAAGATTTGTGGGCACCTAGGTGGTCATTGGTTGGGGAGGGCTTCACTCATCCACAGGACATCCAGCTTTGAGGAAGGTGGGGTGGAAGTGTACCTGCTGTCTTGTAAAGAGCTTCAAGACATTTTGATAAGTGAAAAGCTGAAGGCAGAAATAAAAGAACATCGCAAAGATATATATATATATATATATATATATATATATATGTTGGCATATACACATTTTGGGCTGCAAAGAATCAAAATGAACTTGTTAATCGCTTTGGAAGGAGGTGGGAAGGGAAGCTTCTACTTTTTTGCTTTCCTTTTTCTTTCTTTCTTTTAACCATTTTTTTTACTGTGTGGTTTTCTTACACAGAACATGTGGATTTATACATATATCTTAATGTCAGCAAAGGATTATGGGAGATTTGGGGCTTCTTCCCTGTTTCTCTCAGTGTTAAAATCCCAATGATAAAATTTTTAACTCAATACATGAAAGCCGTCACAGTATTCTCATGGGGCAAGGGTCAGTGACAAAGCAAGTATAGAATAAGATCCCATTTTTATTTTTTAAAATTATAAATAATAATAGACTGAAATAGAAATCAAAACACTAACAGATTTTTTTTTTCTGGATGGGAGCGATTTCTACTGTCTTCTTTGGGTTTCTCTGTATTTTTTTCTATTACGTATTCCACAATTAATGTTTGTATATCTTTTGTAATCTGAAAAAAAATAGATACCCAGCATTGTGAATGCATTTAATGTTGATGAGTTGTACAATTTAAAGTGGTTACAGTTGTAAGTTTTATGTTTTATGATACTTACCTGGTTGGTTATTGCAAGGTTACTTTTCTTTAGGGGATGGTAGGAGTCTATCAGGCAGATGACCTAACTAGTGCTAACCAGGCAATTCCTGATTGACTACTTTGAGATTCCATTTCTGGAAAAGCCAAAACTGTAATTAAGTCTCAGTTTGGTGATGTGGCACTTAGTATAAGTGACTCCATTTGAGGTCTTTCCATTTATTGATTTGAGGCTTATTTACTACATAAAGTGAGTTTCCTCTATGTCACATGAAAAAATGAGAGGAGAGCCATGGGGCTGACAGCATTTTCATCCAGGGCAGAGGAAGATGATCCACATTGAAAAATATAATGTTTAAAAGAATGGAAGGGAACAAAGATAGAACTGTGTTTTGGTTATGACAATAGTTCTGCTTATTCAACAAACAAATTACTTGTGATATCAGGGAATTAAAAGCCCAACTCACTGGAGTCCCAAGTGTTATGACACTATTAGATCAGGTTTTTTGGTACACCTTCTGCAACTATTTTCTCTTAACACAGCCTCAAAGCCAGAGTGGCTGAGAATCAACATTTTATTCTGAGGAAAACCAAATCTTGCTACAATTCTACCTCAAGAAGCAAAGGCATCTGGAGTGAGCCCAAGAGAAATGAGAAATATGTCCATACAAAGATATATACTATGTTCACAGAAGCTCTGTTCATTATAGCCACAAACTGGAAACAACCCAGATATCTATCCACAGGTGAGTGGATAAGCAAGTTGAATACATTTATATATAATTGCGTTACCGAACCAAACTTGGGTCGCTTGCTTGTGTGCAGTAAAGCCAACCTACTGACACTGGATTGTGGTGAAGGAAAGTGTAGCGTTTATTGCAGGGCGCCAAGCAAGGAGTCCAGGTGGCTAGTGCTTAAAAGGCCTGAACTCCCTGAAGGCTTTCAGGGAAAGATTTTTAATGACAGTGTGAGGAAGGGGGATTGTGGGGTATGTGATCAGCTCATGGACCTTCTTCTGATTGGTTGGTCAGGAGGCAATTGGGAGTCAACATCATCAATCTTCTGGTTCCAACAGGTCTGGGATCTATGTGCTTGTGGTCAGCATACAGTTAACTTCTTCTACCTGGTGGGGAAACCCTCAAAGGGTATGGCTCAGAATATTATCTGTAGCCCTTGAGGAGGAACTGAATGTCCTTGACTTTGGTTTTGTTTTTTAAGTATTTATTTATTTTGGCTATGCTGGGTCTTAGTAGCGGCATGCGGACTCTTAGTTGCGGCATGCATGCAGGATCTAGTTCCCCAACCACGGATCGAATCCAGGTTCCCTGCATTGGGAGCGCAGAGTCTTAGCCACTGGACCACCAGGCAAGTCCCCTTGACTTTATTTAATGGCTGAACTATTATTACTTTGTCTTCCTTTCTTTCTCCATTGTCTCACTTCTCTGATTAAATTTACACTTTGGAACTTGGGGACAGCCTAGGAGGCTAAAGCTCTTCTACAAACGAGAGGCAGGCAGAAGACATGGTGGGTGAGTGGGTGGGGGAGGGTGTGTTCCAGGAAGGGTCCTACTCAGTTACAATGGAATAACACTTACCAATAAAAATGCAGTACTGTTATACCCAACAACAGGAAGAATCTCAAACACACTATGCCCAGTGCAAGTACTCTAACTCAAGAGAACACATGGTTTATGATTCCACCTATATGAAACTTTAAAAAAAGACCATTATGACCTATAGTGAGAGAAAACAAATTTGGAGTTACCTGGGGAAAGGGATGGAAGAATTAACTGTAAAGAGGAACAAAGGAATTTGGGGGTGAAGGAATGTTCTTTATCTTGATTCTGAAGGTGATTACATAGGTGTATAAATGTGACTACACTCGTGGAAGGCTACAATTTAAATGGGTGCATTTTACTGTTTATAAATTGTACCTCAATGAAATCGATTTTTATTTTAAATACACGAACATATATTTCACATACTACCGTCATTTACCAAAAGCTGAAAAACTAAGGAGTACTTATTAGGCTTACAAAATTAGGTTATCTATTGAACCCTCAAAATATGGCAATAAAGGAGAACAGAACATTCAAATAACACTCAATAAAAACACTCAATAAAACGCTGGGTTTTAGGAAACCGGTGCTTTGTCAAAAAGGCTTCCCAGATCTAGGTGCCCAAGGCGGGGGAAATTGGAAGTGGGCGCCAAAGCCGGAAGTGTGGCAGGAAACAGGATGCAGAAGCTGGGGGACGCGCTTGACTCTCCAAGTCCCGCCCTGAACCCGGAAGTGTGGCCCACGTCCAGGTGCAAGTACGCATGCGCACAGCCTAGATCGGCCAATCAAAAGGAAGGAAGGCGGGCGTTCGGGTGAAAATCGGGAAGTGTGGCCTTTTTACGTTCCGGGCGTTAGCCGAGCGCCATGGAGGCCTACGAGCAGGTCCAGAAGGCGCCCCTGAAGCTGAAAGGCGTGGCAGAGCTCGGAGTGACTAAGCGGTGAGTCCCGAGAGGCTGTCCCTTTGAGCATCTTCCTGAGACCCCGGAGCGTAGCCCTCTGACCCGCCGTTACCCCGTCTCCCCTCCCAGGAAGAAGAAAAAGAAGGACAAAGACAAGGCGAAACTGCTGGAAGCGATGGGAACAAGCAAAAAGAACGAGGAGGAGAAGCGGCGCGGCCTGGACAAGCGGACACCGGCCCAGGCGGCCTTCGAGAAGATGCAGGAGAAGCGGGTAAGGCGGGTGGGAAGCCTAGGGATGTCCCGCATCGATGGCCTGGGTCTCCTGGGGTGGATTCAGAGGCAGGACCCGGAGACCCGTAACCGGGGTCCACCCCAGAACGCTCCGGGGAGGGCAAGCGGTCAGTGAGGACCTTAATTCCGGGGAGAAGATGCTGCGTGAGTAAGAGAGTAAGAGTCCACGGTGGGGGAGCTCCGAGGACAAGAAGGTATTCTGGCCGGATTGGACTGCAGAGGGGAGAGCTAGAGACCCGGCTTTGGATTCCAGCGCTGTCGCTCGTTTGACCCGTAACACTGGTCAGTGACTCACCTCCTGATGCCTCAGTTTCCACATATGTAGGGGTCAGGATCATGCTTTCTCCTAAGAGGGATGGGAACTTTGGATGAGGTAACGCGGGCAAATGGCACTCAGTCTGGCATAAAGTCAGTGCTCAATGGATATTAGCTGTTGACATTAAATGGGCATACTCACCGCTGTAGGTCACCACGAAGTGTTCCCATGACGACTTTGGCGGCTTCAAATACGTTGTATGTTCAGGCTCTGGAAAATGATTTCTCTTAATATAAAATACTTAATAAATTTGGGTGGCGAAGGGTAGGAGAGGTCAGCGTAGGATAGATACGTTCAGCCCATTATGTTTGGGGGGAATAATCAGTCTAGGTCAGTGGTTCTCAACTGGGGGCCATTTTGTCCCCCACCTCCACCCCCAAGAAGACATTTGGCCATGTTTAGGGACATTTTTGTTTGTTACAGCTTGGGTGGGGCGGGGGTGGGCAGGGATGCTGCTCAACGTCCTGAAGGGCTTGAGACAATGTCCCCCAGAGCAAAGATTGATCTGGCCCAACATATCAGTAGTGCCCAGGCTGAGAAACGCTAATGGTGGTCTTGGTGATTTGGTCCAGTAACGTCAGGAAAAAGTTAACTCGTTACTCCCAGGCCTAATTGAGTCATAGGAGAGAAAAAGGAGAGAGAGAGAGAGACACTGGCTTTGACACGACAGACCTGCGTCCCATTCTGTCTCTACCACTGTTGGTGGTGTAACTCCGGACAAGTTGGCTCACCTCCCACACCTTAATTTCTTCATCTGTAAAGTGGGACTCAAGTCCCAACCTCATAGGTGGTGAGGATTTAACAAGTGTATGCACTCAAGCCCGTTCCTTAAGGTTATAGTCAGAGGCAGGGCTGGGATTTTACTGCTGGAGTTGGGGTGGAGAGGGGGAGAGGCTCATGCAACCATCAGAGTGACTAATAATGGCCCCTCAGGGTAGGGCAGCAATAGTGGAGGTGATGGAATGTATCAGATTTGGGATAGGTTTTGAAGGAAGAACAGCCAGATTAGCTGATGGGCTGGGTGTGGGCTGGGAAAAAGGAACCAAGGATGACCAAGATTTTTGGTGGGAGAAGCTGGGTGAATGAAGGTGCTGTTTTACTGAAACAGGAAGGACTGTAAGTAAAGCAGGTTTCTAAAGTGGGGGATCAAGATCTTCGTTTTAAAAGTTAAATTTGAGGTGCCTGTTAGAAACCCAAGTGGAGAATTCTCATGGACAGTTCGATACCTGAATCTGCAGTTTAGAGGAAAGGTCTGGGCCCAGATCAACATTGGGGAATTGCTCTGGGGACTGCATGAGATCCTTTGAGGAAGGATAGTGACAGAGGAGGTCTAGGATCTGACCCCTGGTGATCAGAGGGTGGCAGAAAAGAAATTGCAAAGGAGCACAGGACGGAGGGATACCAGGAGAGAGTGTGTCCTTAGGAGCCAAGTGGAGAAAGTGTTTCAGGAAGGAAGACGTGATCAACTGTGTCATATGCTGGCAGGAGGTCTAGGCGGGTGAGCACTCAGAGCCCTTAGCTGGCATTTGGTATGAGAAGGAGGAAAGGCTGATTAGAGTGGATCCAAGTGGGGGCAGGGAAAGGCAGAGATGGAGACAAGGATTAGAAATTAATCTTGGGAGATTTGCTGTCAAAGGGAATGGAGAAATGGGCCTCTAGCTGGAGGGTAGAAGGTCAAGGTGAAGTTTTCGTTGTTGGCAATGAATGCCAGAAATCCTCCTGAGGGTTTGGTTTGACCCAGCGGAGGGAGAGAGGGGGGCAGGAAGAGAGAGAGAGAAAGAGAGGGGAAGAGAGGGAGGTACATGAGATGGATGAGAGAGAAGGGAGCAGGTGTGGACAAAGCGAGGTACAGCTGGGAAATGCAGATTCCCTTGTGGAAGAGTGTTGGATTGAGCACAGTGGGCTTTATAGGCTGGACAGCTGGAAGGAAGGCTCCAGCCTGGTGGAGAGGATCAGAGCTTGGCATTTCCAGCCCCATCACCCACTGTGCACTCTGGTCCTCATTTTCTCTTGTCTGAAGTGGGGTTTACAACAGCACCCATGACGCCCTCTGAACTTGGTGCGTGGAGTGAGAAGAGGGAGGGCAGAGCCCCCCAAAGTGCCTGGCATTGGTGACAGCTGCTCAAGTCAGTGTGGCCTCTTGTGAGGAGACACGGGCCTCACGTGGGCTCACAGCAGCAGGAAGGGGCAGGGATGGACAAGGCAGATACTTCAGAGGGAGAGGGAGTGTCAGCCAGGTGGGAGCTGACTGGACATAGAGGGAGATGAAGAGGCAGCAAAGGAAAGAGGAGGGAAAGGGAGGGGCAGCCAGGGGGCAGTCTACAGTATATCTCATGCTTTTGTGGGTTGCCTGGGCTTAGCTGGCTGGTTCTTCTGCTGGCCTCCCTTGGAACCTGGTGCAGTCAGATGGCAGCTGGGGCTGGAGGCCCATCTGGGCTGGAAATCCAAGATGGCTTCCCCATCACGTGTCTGGTGCCTCATTGCTCCTCTATGGCCTCCCTCCCCACATGTCATCTCATTCTCCAGGTCCTTTCTTTGCAGCAAGGTCATCAGACTTCCCGAATGGTGGCTAGCTTCCAAGAACACAAGGCAAAACCTGCTAGGTCTCCTTACAGCTTCAGCCCAGCACTGGCACTGCATTCTGTTAAGTAAACCGTGTCACAGGACCAACCCAGAGTCAGTGCGACAGAGGACTGCACCAGGGCACCAGTACCAGGCAGCTCGGTTCATGGGGGGGCGGGGGTGGGCACCAAAGTGAGTCGGCCACAGTCACCCAGCTAGTAAGTGTGGAGCCAGGTGCGGCCCCAGGTCTGCGTGGCTCTGCATCCCATGCTCTCACCTCATGCCAGGTATAATTGGTGTTAAGCATGAGGGTAGGTCGTGGTGGTACAGGGTGCATGTTCCAGCATCATACTTGTCAAGGCCATCTGGGTCTTGTAACCCTCTTGGCTCTGTGTCCTGTCACTCAAGCACCTACTCTGTGTCAGGCTCTTTACCTTCCTCATTTATCATCCTTCCTCAGACCCCTTCTGAGGCTTTCTTTTTCTGCAAACTGGGAATGCAGTCAGTTGCCCAAGGATGCAGGAAGCACATGTACAGCTCCCAGCGGAGTCTCTCTCCTTAAGTCAGTGCTAGGACATTTCCCACAATTCAGACCAAAGGGCAGCTGATGTGAGTTCCCACCGGGGTGTGTTATGGTCAGGCATCCCAGCTGGACCCACCTGAGTGGAGTTGAGGGAGGGGCGAGGTGTTCACCCTGAGACCTCCAGCCATTCTAAGTGTGAGAGCCAGGCTGGCTGGGGGCTCTCATCTTCCATCGTGTGCTGGCCTGGGCTGCATCAGGCATGTGACTCACCTCCATTTCTCTCCTCTCTTCAGCAAATGGAAAGGATCCTGAAGAAAGCATCCAAAACCCACAAGCAGAGAGTAGAGGTAAGTCATGTGCTGGTGGGGGAGACTGAGCCATGTAGGGACCAGGCTGGGCCCAGAGGCTAGGAGCCTGGTAGAGGAGCCATTGGAGTGTTGGTGGGGGTGGGGGGGGGTGCTTTACCCAACCTCCCCAGGGTCATATAAGGGCAAGGCCAGGGTTCAGGCATCTATAATGCCTGGCAGGGTGGCTTTGAGAGGAAGGGGCTCACTGAGGAGAGACAGGATGTGGAGAAGTGGGAGTGGGCAGTGCTGCATATCCCTAGTGCCCTGCTTGGGTCTGTGCTGACATGGGCTTTCTCCTCGGCTTTTCCAGGACTTCAACAGACACCTGGACACACTCACAGAGCACTATGACATTCCCAAAGTCAGCTGGACAAAGTAGCCTCCGCTCCTGGGGTATGGAGTGGCATCAAGGAGAAGCAGAAGGCAAAGTTGGGGTTATATTTGGCGCCTTTGGTATTTTCTAGAAACATTCTTTTACACACATCCTTGCATCATCTGCTGAGACAGTGCTTTTCAAAGCTGTATGTCCTCATTCTGGAACTTGATTAAAATAAGACCGTCCTTTTACTCTATTTTGATTTCTCAGTAGCACATAGAAGAGAAACATTTTTAGTTTGGAAAGTGTATCCAGAGATTAAGGTTATTTCTGTGTAAGTGCCATGGAAAAGTGGTTTTACCCCCGAGTTGTATCTGACTCTTTGACAGCCAGCCAGCTGGCTTTGCCTGGATGAAACCGACTCCAGAGGACAAGGAGCTAATGCCAGCATGGCCTGCAGCATGTACACCCCTGTAGGGCCCTGCACAGGCTGCCCTTCCAAGCTCCCTCTAGATTGGGGCTTATGCTCTCCCATCCAGGGGTTGGGGAAGCCACTTGCAGCTATGGTCTTCAGTCTGCCCCCTCAGCCTTCTGGCCAGTGAGACAGCACAGCCTGGGAAACAGAACAACCACCTAAGGCAAGGATGGAACGTACACCTTGTCCCTTTCTAAACCTGTGGCCAGCATGTAGCCTCTTCTCCCCATATCCCCATTCCAGACGTGTCTAGTGGGTGTTGCCGTGGCAGGCATTGCCAGTCAGGCACAGCATTCTTTGTGATGGAACCCAGACACAGCCTGCCATCGTACCCTCAACCCTGGGCTCCAAGCAGCCCCCCGTATTTGTTCAGAGTTGGCACATAACATGTTTGGCGTTACTGGCCTAAGGACACCTCGAGGGTGATGGGACCGAGGCAGACCCCCAGCACAGACAGACGTGAGTGTAGTCAAAAGGAAGGACTCAGGTTCCCGTGCTGGAGAGCCAGGATCTTTGAAGGCCTCTGTATACCCACCAGATAAGGATCAGATTGCATATGCTGTTGGGAAAAAATGTGTTGACATAGATGCGGAGAGAATAAGAAAGGCAGAAAACAAAACCATGTGTTGGGTTTGGGACTGTCATATGTGAAATGCAGAATAAAACAAAAAAAAGTTATTAACTGTGAGTCTGAGTATCATAATTACAGGCTGTTTGACTACCACTAGAAACACTGCCTTTAGGATTATCACACACAAAGAATGTGCGTACCACAAAACAACTATTCTCCCTCAATTTGGAGAAAATTAGATGACGTGTTTCCACCTGGAGTTTGCAACCTACCTAAAAGAGGTGACATACTCTCTCCTTGGCATGGCTCCTTGTAGTGGATTCCCCCACTGACTGGTAGAAAGGCACTTTCAGGCCTTTGCCATCCATGAGTCAGCAGTTGGGGTCTGTGAGCATGATGCGGTGGCGCTGTGAAAAGCCTGCTTCAGTAGTGGGGAAGACAGCTACTCCAATTCTCCCTGCCCATCAGATCACTCCAAAACTGAGTGACTGAAAACAGTGGAATTTCTCTCTCACAATTCTGTGTATTGACCATGCTCAGCTGGATGGTTCTGCTCCACGAGGTGTAGTTTAGTTCATGTGTAAGTTACATTGACTTGCCTGGGGCCAGAACATCCTCCAGAATCTCCCTTTACATAACCTGTTCCATCGCCAACACAAGTCATTGCCAGACCCACTCTGGGAGGGAATTACACAGGGCACGAACACCAGAAGATGTGGTTTATCGAGGGCCATCACTTATAGTCTACCACAGTGGTTCTCAAAATCTGCATGTTAGGCTCTCCTGGGGAGCATTAAGAACTACTGATGCTGCCTGGGGTGGGGTTCCGTCATGAGATTTTTCAGAGCTCCCCAGGTGACCCCAGCATGCAGCAAAGTTTGAAAAACTCTGGTCTAGCACAATCAGTATGGTCTTTTCTGAGACGTCACAGAGGTCAAATCTGACTTACACATTAACTGCCAAGAATGAAATTCAGATATGATTCAAATTCCTTCCTCCGCATATGGAGAAAAGGAGGTTACAAGTAACTTATGTGTAAACAGTGTTTACTGTGACAGTACTGTTGGCACTTGGAAGTCTTTGTTTCCTCAAAAGACTTTTGTCCTCCTAGCCCCCCGATACTGTATTAAACATTTAAAATGCCCACAGCAAGCCTGAAAAGAAATCCTCCATAATGGAAAGGGTTGCCTCTCCTGGGTGGCTTTTCTTTTTGCCTTATGCTTTTTTGGCATTTCCTCAGTTTTTCTTCAGTGAGATGTACAGTTTTGTAGTTAGAAAAAAGACATGTTTTTCTAAAACACTGCAATAAATTGGGCAAGGTATGAGGCTAGGCACGGTAGGATTTCTTGAGAGGGAGTTGATGTCAAAAAGCCTCAGTTGGCTGCTTTGTGGAAGAATTCTTCCAGCCCAGGATTCACTTGATAACCTTTAAAGATTCCAGTTTTCTTCTCTGGATTTTCTTGCACTTACATCTCTACCCCAAGTAGAGGATGTATAACCACAGAGTTGCAAAAACTATCTTTGAAAACCCCAAGTGGAGGTAGTAGAGAAGATAAAAAAAGAGGCAAGCAGCCTGGGTAAATGGTTCTGATACTGCAGGACTGGGCCCAGGGCACTGTGATGGTTCATTGGGACAGAATGCAGGCATTTCTCCAAAGGCCGAGTATTCATAAAAGCAAATGAGATATAATTCAATTAGATTAATTGGGGTCACAGTTTGCATTACCCACAGTGACCACTAACTACAGAAATAAATCACCTGCTTTTTGCCTAGGTTCAGTGGGGTGTGGCTTTCAGGAGATCATTTCAGGCAATAAACTGAAACACTTGTCCACTGACAAACGTTGACACTGACAGGTGACAGGAACTGACTTGCTACGGCTCAATTGCCAGAAAGTTTAACTTCTTTCCAAGTAACCATCACCTTACCCCTCCCTATAAAGGGTATCACAATTGGTGACTGTATATTTGTTTTCGACTTCCCCACCAGGCTATGGGTTCCATACGGCTGGGCCCCAGGTGGGTTCAACCACAAGGATCTCTTACCTAACTTGGCCCACAAAGTGGGGTTTTCAGCTGCAGGGGCTTCGCCCAGTCTGGCAGCTAGAGTGCCCTGCCTCAGTCGGCCCGGCCCCGCCCCGCCCCGCCCCGCCCCGCCCCTCTCGGCTTACTTCCGGGATGCTTGAGGGAGGAACGGGAAGTTAGGGCGCATTGGACTTACTGCGCCTGCGCACCCTGCGCCCTGCGCCGGCGCATTCTTGGCAGCTCGTTCCCGGCCGGACATAACGGTCCGCGCGAGGTTCCCTGGACCGGAAGTGGAAACGAACTGTCGCGGGGCGCACCCGGCCTGGCTCACCGCCTGGCAGTCCCCGCTGTCGCCGCCGCTCTCGGCCAGTGCCGAGGCTTTCCGCAGCCACCATGTCCGCCAGTGCCGTCTACGTGCTGGACCTGAAGGGCAAGGTACCGAGGGCGCCCCACCTTCCGCGTTGCCAGGCAACTGGCGGGGGCCTCGCCCCATGGGGACCCACCCTGTTGCTAGTTAACCGGCCAATGGGAGCCATCCTGGTCTTAGGCAAGGAAGCCGTTTGGCAGCACCTGAGGCCTCCACCCTGTTGCTAAGTGTCCAGGAAGAGGTCTTAGGTCCGCCTTAGCCCTGCCTCGTTGCTAGATAACGCAGTGGGCTGCCGCCGTTGCCAGGTAACCGGCTGCAAGACCCTCATCCCCCACCCCTGTGGGCTGGCGGCCCAGGCCTCCGTGGGGGCCGGGGAGCGCGGGCCGCAGCCCGCGTGGAAGCCAGGCCTGGCGCCGAGGGGCTGCACGACCCTTGACCAGAGGTGGTGAGGCGTTGCGGGGACAGTGTGCCCTCGGGCCAGTCCCGCCCTCTGGGAGCGCAGCAGCTTATGTTTATTCAGCGATTTTTCTGTGCCAGTCCCTGTAGGGATTTCTTAACGTTCACTGTGACATTGAGTTACAAGAGTCAGGTGAAGTGGGTGGTGGGAGTGCCATTTAACAGAGGGAGAAACTGAGACACAGAGAGGCGATGCAATCTGCCCAAGGTCACACCGGTCACAGAGAAGTGGCAGGTCTAGGAGTTGAACCCAGAATCAAGTGTTCATTCAGCTGATATTTGAGGAGCACCTACTAAGTGCCAGGCAGGGTGCTAAGCTTTGGGCTGCCTTTGGGGAGCAAGATCAGAAATCAGTCCCTGTCCTTCTGGAGCTCAAAATCTGGTGGTAGAGGGACACTGATCTCAAAAAGCACAAATAAATATAAATTGCAGTGGTGGAGCAGTGATGATATAATAGGGAGAGTCAGCCTCTGCTGGGGGTCAGGAAGGGCTGCCCAGGGGGAGTGACAAACCCGGCTGAGACATGAAGGAGGAATTGGACATAACTAGGCCTTGGGTGCCTTTCCCAGGGGTTTTTGGGAAAGCTTCATAAAGGAGGGATCTCAAAACTTTCCAGAAGTGACCTGCTGCCTTCCCCCAAGTCCATCCCAGCTAGAAGCCAAGAGACCTCTTGCACTGGGGAGTAACAAGAATAGGGCAGAACCAACAATATTAAACAAGCCCCACATCAGTGAGTGAGAGAAACACCGGTGTCGGGCCTAGGTGAAGTGGGCAGGAGTTAGCTCAGAAGCAGCAGGGAGTGAAGAGGTGAAGTGACTGTCCCTTGCTGCTCCATTCCCCACCCCCAGCACTTTCCCAGAGTCCCTTAAGTGGGTTGCCTGCCTTGGATGCCACCCAAAGTCAACAGCTAGTGAGACCCAGTACTAGGCTCCCTTCTTCAACCTTCTTGGAGGCAAAGAAAGACACAGGGCACACCAGGGGCTGGGAGGGTGCAGTGTTTCCCAAGTCTTTGTAGCACGTGTTCTTGTTTCCTCCCTGGCCACTGTGTCACCAGAGGTCCTACAGGCTGCCTACTCAGATCACTCATTTCTTCAGCAAACATTTCATGAGCACCTAGTAGGCACCAATTCCAGTGCGGACCATCGCTCTGTGACTGAGGAGTTAGGGCTGAGCTCAAAACCTGTCTCTGCTGCTCAGCTGCATGACCTAGGGCGAGTGTGTGAACTCGCTGAGCAGACGCACCAGGCAGGCTCAGCACCACCCATGGTCCACAGGCCATGTTAGTCCCCACGGACCTTGAGCTCTGGTAGGGGAGGTGCATGGAAGCTGACAGATCCAAGCAGACACATGGATCCAAATGGTCAGATCCCATTAGCCACAAGGACAAGGCCCCAGTAATGCAGTTACCCATCCTCAGTTTGGGCTGGCGGGAGGAGAAATGTTTACGAAAGGCTTCCTGGAGGAGGGAGATGCCAGAGCTGGGAAGGTGACCAGGTGGCAGTCAGGTGAACGCGGAGGTGTCACAGTGGGCCCGCTGGCGCTGGCAAGCCAAAAGTCCTGGGTAATGCTGGAGCCTGGAGGATGATACCAAGAGGGCCGTGGGTGTTGAGGATGTCCAGATGGGAGAGCAGGACAGAGGGAACCACTTTGATCCCAAGAAGGAACAGCCACCATAGGAGACAATAGCCTGGAAGAAGTATGATTATACGTGCCTTTCAGGAAGCTCCTGAGGCAGCTGTGGGTTTGCCTCCCATCCTCAGTGACCATCACGCCATTTATTATTCCACTCCCCATGGACCTCATGTTTTGAAAGTTTGCCTTCTGCGCAGACTTCATTTAATAAAAAATAAAGTCAGGAAATTCACAACCACATATCTACCTGCCAGCCAGAGCCTCTGATCACCAAGGAAACCAGCGGGGCCACATTCAGCTGATAGAAAGCCATCCATGGATATTTCTCTGCCCTTATCTTTCTTGCTTCTTTGCAGCTTCTGACACCACTACTACGCTCCTCCTCAGCAGGCTTCTGTTGGCCTCGAGGTTGCTGTGCTCTCTGTTTTCCCCGTTTCTCTCACTGACTGCTGCCCCTCATCTTCTGCCCTCCCCTTGGACGTCGGCTCCTCATGCTTGGGCCTGGCGTGCCTCCCGTACTGTTGCTCTCCTTGAGGCAGACTTTGATTTATGTCACTGTGCCAATGACTCTCAAATTTGTTCCAAAGTCCAGAGCACTTATCTGGAGATCCACAGGCCTCCAGGACACCTTGGAGGTCTCACGGCCACTGCAAACTTGGCATTTCCCCAGATGAGCTCCCCGCCACCTGCCAGCCCTTCTCTCTCTCCCCATCTCAGTGATTGATACCACTATCCATGCAGCTGCCCACATTGGAGACATGGGCATTATCCTGGCCTCCTTTTCCTCACTGCCATGTTCACTGCACAGACTTTACTGAGCAGCTACTATGGGCCAGGCTCTGTTGTGGGTGCTGGGACACAGCCGTAAACGAGACGAAAGTGGTCACTGTTCTCAGGGAGTGTTAGACTCTGGTAGAAGCGACAGATGATAAATGAGGTTATGAATATATAATGCAGTGGTGATGTGGGCAGTGAAGGTAAAGTGGGCTTGGGAGTGGAAAGGGGCAGGATATGATCTTAGCCATGGTGAGCAGGGAAGACTTCTTGGAGGAGGTGCCATCTGAGCTCAGGTCTGAGAACCGAGAAGATCTAGGCCAGGGCATTCTGGGCAGAGGGAACTGCAAGTGCAAAGTCCCTGAGGCAGGAGCAAATGTAGATTGCTTAGAGAGAGCTAGGGTGCTGACCAGGATGGCTGGAATGGGGTGAGTCTGGGGAGCATGGATGGAGAGGCATTGGAGGGGCTGTGAAGACATGCCATGGGGATGGACTTGCAGTTTGTTCTGTATGAGGGGAGGCTGGGGCAGCAGCAGTTTAAACAAGAAGCAATCTGATCTGATTCTGTTTAAGAACACCTGTCTCACTGTCTGCGAGGAAGGAATTGTGGGGTCAGGATCAGCAGCAAGGGTTTGAGGATTGTCCCCTCGTTGCCTGCCTCCCTCCAATCTGTCCTGTCTCCTGCCTTTGTCCTGACCTACAGCCTGAGCTCCGAGGCTGCCCCTACTCTACCTAACCAGTGCTCCTAGGTGTGCCCACATGGGCTGCACCCTTAACCCCATGGCTTTAGCCACATTGGTCCCTCTGCTTCTATCCTGCCTGTCCCCTCAGGCCTCAGTTTGAAGGTCATACCCTTGCAGAGTCTCTCATTTCCCCCTGACCAGCTGTCTCAGTGCAGGGACCCTGTTTGTCTTGGTCACCCCTGTGTCTCCAGGCCCAGCATGATGTATGGTAGACGGTATGAATGAGTGGACCTCTCTGCAGCCTTGGTGATGAAGGTGAGCAAAATAAATTGCTCCCTGCTCTTTCCTTTGAACACACTGGGGGCCCGGGGACTCCATGCCCGTGGCATCCCCCAAAATTGGATACATGGGGTAGAAGGTGGGCTTGGGAAGCCCAGGAAAGCAATATTTATCAAGCAGAAGTGGCCCTGAAGGGAGTGAGAAGTGGGGTTAGAATCCTGGCTCACCTTTGTTCACTGTGTGACCTCAGGCAGGTGGTGCCACCTCTCTGGACATCACTGTCCATCTCTTTAAAAATATCAGTCCTGCTTCATGGTGGGGGGAGTATATGAGGCAATATATACTCCTGGCAAAGAATATATGAGAGGGTATGTGGGAATCCCTGTGCCAGGGCCTGGTCCAGGTACCCACAAGCTCACCCATTGGGTGCTGAGTCTCTAAGAGGCCTTCTGAACAGCAGTGAGGGCACAGGGTCCCTTGCCCATAGGCCACAAAGGAGAAACTAGAAAAGGAAGGTTCTCTCTCACCTGCTCACTCGTCTGCGCTCTCTCTCTCTCTCTCTCTCTGTCTCTCTGTCTCTCTCTGGCTTGTACAGTAAGACAATGTATCTTATGAAACTACAGGTTCTGAGGCAGGCGGCTCCCAGACTGGTCAGCTCTGTGGTGTCATTCTCAGCATATTACTGAGTTATACTGCCAGCTGTCCTCATGGACACACAAGAGTGGCAGCAGCTCTAGGCGGCATCTCCAAATGGGGCCTTGCTCAGAATGGCATAGCTTCACACCTCCTTTTTCATTCCTTCAGGGAGGTGTAACTTCCATGTAACAGACTGTGTTTATTTAAAGCATATAGTTTGATGAGTTCAGTCATTGTGTATACCCAGGAAACCATAAACACATATTCTATCACCCCCTAAAGCTTCCTCACACCCGTCTGTATCCAGCCTGTCCCCAGGCAGCCACTGATGTGTTTTCTGTTACCATTTCCCAGGATTTATTTATTTCAGTGGAATCACGTAGATATGTTCTTCATTGTCTGGTTTCTTTCACTCGGCTCAGTGATCCTGAGATTCTCTCATGCTGTTGCCAGTGTCAGTAGTCATTCCTTTTCATAGCTGAGGAGTGTTCCATGGTGTGGCTGGACAGTTTATGTCTCCATTCACCTGTTGAAGGACGTTGGCATTCTCGCCAGCCTGAGTCTTTTTAAAATAAGCTGCTGTGAACATCCATGCATGCATCTTCATGTGGACGTATGGTTCCTTTCTCTTGGGTGAATACCTAAGAGAGTAATGGCTGGGTTATAAGCTGGATTATAACTTTCTGAGAACCTGTCAAACTTTACCAAAGTGGTTGTCCCATTTTCCTTTCCTATCGGCAGTGATGTTTCACATCCAAACCCACAGGCCATGAGAGAGAGATGAGGAGAAGAGCTTCTCTTCAGGCCACAGGCAGGTTCTGGTAGATGTGAACACTTAGCAGTGTCCCTCTCCTGACACAGACAGAAGAGCAGGGCTCGTTAGCACAGAAAGGCTCTGAGAAGATCTGCAATGAGAGCCTATGGGACATTGTTTAACCTGGCATCTCCCCAGTGACGCGGTCCTGGACTCTTGCCCCATAGCCCCCCTCCACGCTCCCTCTGGGAAGATTCCCACTGGCCCCTGAGGAAGTTCACTTGGCGAAATGCTTTCCTTGAGGAATCCCCTGGGGGATGGAGATCAGATGGCCCTTTGATGGACAGGTGTGTTTGGGGTCCCTGGAGGGAAGGAAGCTGGTGCGTCTCACCCGCCACCCCAGCCATCCAGCTGGTGGAACTCAAGATGAAAGTGTCTTCCCTGTCTTCCACCGCCATCCAGGTACTCATCTGCCGGAACTACCGCGGTGACGTGGACATGTCGGAGGTGGAGCACTTCATGCCCATCCTGATGGAGAAAGAGGAGGAGGGGATGCTGTCACCTATCCTGGCCCATGGGGGAGTCCGCTTCATGTGGATCAAGCACAACAACCTGTATCGTATCCCTTGGCTAGGGGGCTCCCAGGGGGCCCCGTGTGGACATGTGTGTGCATTCACACACACGTGCAACTGAGGGCTGCCGGCCCCTGACCCGGCTGACCCAGGGCTGGCTCAGGCCAGTGGGGCCCATGAGGCACAGCCCTGTCTTTCTGGAGCTCCCTGCTGCCCAAGGATGACCAGTGTGACAGAGGTCCAGGGAGCCAGGAAGGGTTCCCTGAGGAGGTGACATCCTGGAGGAGACCTGCAGGAAGGCCAGGTGTCTGCCAGCCACGGGAGTTGGCCGGCACGAGGAGCACTAGCCCAGGCGAAGTCTCATTCCGAAGCTGTAGTGGGGGGTGACTGGAGCCCTGGAGGGGGTTGCATGGTAGGAGCAGGGCCCAAGTGGTCAGCAGGGTGTGCACTGCAAGGCCTCATAGGAAATCACCTTAAGTGTGTTGGGAAGTCTTCGGAAGGTTTCAGGCAGAGGGGTGACACGGGCACGTTTGCATTTTCTGAAAGTCTCTGGCTGCTGAGTGGATGCCAGACTGCAGGGATCAGAAGTGGACATAGGGAGGGGTGGGGAGGCGGAGGTGGGCGGGGTGGTGGCCTGGATCATGAAGGGTGGTGGGAGGGGAGAGATTCCTCCCAACCCTGCCCAGATCTCAGAGCCCCCCGTGCTCAGGCTCACGTGGAGACCTGGCTGAGGCAGTTTCCATCCGTGAGGTCTGACCAGCCCCGCATGGCTTTGGTCAGGCACATTCTGGTATCCGCACTGCTGCAAGAAGGGCATGGCTTTGCAGCACACAGCCCTGTTCAGACCCAAGCTCCAGTAGCTATGTGACTGGAGGCAAGTCCTCACCTTCCCACAGTCCAGTGAGAGCAGGACTGTTAGGGTCCGTTGAGCTGGTGCAGATGCATCACCCCCAGCAGACGCGGGTTCTCTCCCCTTTCCCGTGTTCATGGAGACACACAGGACCTCGCTAGTGCAGGTGTGGTCCATGGGCCCGAGCATCCCCTGGGAGCCTTTTGGAAATGCAGAATCCCAGATGCGATGCAGCCTTGCTGGGTCAGAATCTGCATTGTAGCAAGGCCATCCCTAGTGATTTGTGTACATGTTACAGGGTGGGAGGTGTTGGCCTGGGACCTTCATCCAGTGCCCTGAGGTCTGGCTCCCTTCATCGTGCCTTTGTTTCTTCACCCCTCTCTGGAAGGCCTCAGGGGCAGCTCTGTAGAGTATGGTAGGTGGCCTGTGAGCCAAGAGTTGGCTGTCTTGGAAGCTGCCCTGGGTCTGGGCAGTGGTTGCCCGGGTATGGAGAGGAGGGAGGGGCAGCTGTGTCAGCGCAGCAGGAGCCGTCAGACCAGTTTCCAGCTGGGCCCCAGTGTCTCACGCATGGGCAGCCAGGGAGGAGACATCGAGGGCTTGCCCCTCTGGGTGCCAGTGCCCAGCACACCCTGCCTGAGTTCCAGCCTGAGTTCCATCGTCAGGTGGCAGTTTCCAGCAAGGCCCAGCCATGAGGGTCAGAGGTGCCCTCTGCCCCTCCTTAGAGAGCACCTGGATGGCATGTTGCCCGGACTAGAGGTGGGAAGCCAGCACTCCTTTGACTGGCCCAGCTCCATTTCCTGGGGCCCTGCGCTGGGCCAGCTGAGGCAGGAAGTGAGGTAGAGGCAGTCCCTTTCTCCCTCCCAGAGCTCACAGCTTGGCACTGGAGTGGCACAGGCTTGTTGTGAATGGCCAGGGCGCAGTGCACAGGAACTGGCCTCCCTGGGTGGCTTGAGGCCCTTTAAGGAAAGAGGAACAGGAAGTGCCCAGTATACACTGACCCCAAGAGGTGAGGACATACCCCGACCCCCACCGCCGTCCCCCCTGCCCCCCCCGGCCATCAGAGGGAGTGTGCCAGACACTTTACATACATCACCTCAGTAAATCCACTCTCAGGCCCCCATCATACTAGTGAGAAAGTGGAGGCTTCATTCAAAGGTTTGCTTCAGGGGCAAAGGCTCAAAGAAAGGCTTGAGGTAGAATTGGCCCCGGCTGCTTCCGCCGGAGCCTGCCTGGGGAGCCCTGGACCTCAGGAGGGTCACGTAAGCGATGGGCTTTGGAGAAGGGCCGACTGTGCTCCTGCTTTCCGCTTCTGGATGACCCGCACTACCTCCTCCTGCCCCAGGCTGCTCGTCCCACCTGAAGTGCCCTCTACCACACCCTGGGCTTCAGCCCTCAGCTCAGGCATCACCTCCTCAGGGCAGCCCCCGCTACCCAGCAGCTGGGGTGGGTTCCCTGTGCCCCCTGCTGCCCCTCTGTCAGCTGAGCGCTCCCTGGGAGCCGGGACCTCCTCTGGCTGTAACTGCTGTGTCCCAGGCCCAGCTCAGACCAGGAGGTCGGTAACCCGCTGAGGGCCGAGTCATGGCTTGGGGTGGCTCCAAAACATGCAGTGAACTGGGGTCTGTGGGGTGGCAGCCCAGGCCTCTGACTGCTCCTTGACTGCAGCCGCCATGCAGTGGTCGCCACCTCTAAGAAGAACGCGTGCGTGTCACTGGTGTTCTCCTTCCTCTACAAGGTGGTGCAGGTGAGTTGAGCCACAGGGGTATCCGTCACCCTGTCACTGCAGTGTGCCTCACCATACCAGCCTCCCGAGGGCTGCAGCATCCCTAGGGAGTTTGGAGCTGGAACCCCAGAAGTGAGATGGGGGAGCTCCACGTGATCCGTGAGTGGGATTCTGTGGCCTTAGTTGCCCCTCTGCCTGGTGAAGAGAGGAAAGCGAACGGGAGGTGGGGCTCAGGCCAGGTGCGCCATGACTCCAAGAGGGACAGGTATGCCCCCTAGCTGGCTGTGGAAGGGTGGAGGGTAACCAGATGAGTCAGAGATTAGGAAGGTGGGATAAGCAGGAGGAGGGCGGAGCCAAGTTCTGTTCGGAATCTTGTGGGGGCGGGGCCTAAACACAGAGGCCTGAGGCCCTACCTTGGAGAGAGGTGACACACAGCAGGCCCAGCTGACAGCTGGGGAGGCAGAGAGCAGCACATGCAAAGGCTCTGGTGGGGGAGTGCACGTGGTGCAGTCAGGGAACATCAGGTGGGCCAGTGTGCTCAGGACAGAGTGTGGGGCTGCTATCAGCAAGGTGACAGGGCTAGACCATAGGGGTGGGCAGGGGCGGGATGTACAGGGCCTAGTGAGGAGTTCAGATTTCATTCCAAGTCTCGAGAGAGATGGTGGAGGGCACTAAGCAGGAGACTGACAAGACCTGATTCGAGGTAAGATCATCTCTGGCTGCTGAGTAGAAAAAGCACTTGAAGGCAGCTGGGAGGCCAGGCCGATTTCCAGGAGAGAGATAGAGGGGCGCGGCCAAAGTGGGGGCTGTGGGGTTGAAGAAAGCGGGCGGCGGGCCCAGGAGGCCTGGGGTGGGCCCAGGAAAGCTTTCATCCCTCAGATGGTGCCCTGTGCAGCCCGATCAGGAGCCATCTACGCCAGACGCTGGGGAACAGGCTGGTGTGGGCAGTGAGGACATGGGGGCAGGAGAGCAGCATGTCCCCCGGGGAGGCCCCGGGTGCAGGCTGAGGAGTAGGCCTGCATTCCAGAGCTGTTGCAGGCCGGGCTGCGCTGCCTGTGATTTCAGAGGAGAGGCCCAGCGGTTGCAGTCCTGGGGTGTGGAGACGGGGAAGCGGGAAGGAGGAAGGTTCTCCTCCCTGAAGTGTTTGGCATTGCCTTTCTGCTTCAGTGTTTGTGCTCATGAAAGAGCTTTGACCAAGCTCCTCTTCCCTTTGTCTCCTTTGGCATCCCTGCTTTGATCCTCTTAATTTTCTGTTGAAATGGGGCAGATTCGTCTGCAGGCACAGCTGTACAGACTGGAGTTCAGGGAGGCCAGAGGAGGCTGGAAGAGCCACTTGTCCCCTCCGCAGTGGTTCTTGTCCCTCACCTGAGTCACTCCTGGCTCAGAGGCAAAGGGTGATAGTTACAGTCAGGATTAAAGAGAAGATGGGAAGGGGCCCCAGGCCTGAGAGTGTCTGTCAGGGAGGGGAGGAGAGTGGGCCCGCAGGGGTGGGGCTTCTGACCAGGCCTGACGCCTGTACTCCCCCAGCCTGGTTCCTGCCTCATAGGCGGCCACTGCTGTCCTCCTGCCCACATTCCCTGAGCCCAAGGCCTCGTCCATAGCACTCTGGGAAACGGGTGAACGCAGCTTGTGGACAAAAGGGTTGTTAGCAGGGGCCTCAGGGCACGAAGGGCAAATGAACTCGTGCAAACGTTCATCCCCTCCTCGTCCTTCCTCTCAACGATCTGCCCCCCACGCAACACCACAGGTATTTTCGGAATATTTCAAGGAGCTGGAAGAGGAGAGTATCCGCGACAACTTCGTCATCATCTACGAGCTGCTGGATGAGCTCATGGACTTCGGCTACCCCCAGACCACAGACAGCAAGATCCTGCAGGAGTGAGTGGGTGGGATGGGGCCCGGGGATGGGGGGCAGGGGTCAGGCCCCTCCTGGGTGACGTCACAACATTGATGTCGTCAGCAGGTTTGGAGGTGGAGGAAGCAAACGTATGTTCATGTTGTTGGTCCCCCTGCCCTGTCTCCAGCTGCACCAGAAGTTTACTAAGTCACTGGGACAGTTGTGGGTCCTTTTTCCACGCAGCATCCGTGCGTAGCATGAGCATTTTTCCTGTTGCGAGGTCTTCATTTCCATCCACAGAAGTGTGCTAAATGGCTTGTTATTAGGGAGTCACCTGCCTTTGTTTTTATTGTCATAAATGAAGCTATGATGAAAAATCTCCCTCCTTTGGAATCCTGCCCATCAAGTAACAGTCACCGTGGATTAAGCACTTCCTGTGAACCAGGCCCTGTGCAAGCACTTTTTTCACTCCATTCACAATCAGGGGTGCTGTTTTCCCATTTTACAGGGGAGCAGAGGGACACTCAGAGAAGCCACATGAACTTCAGCACATCTCACATCCGTTGTTCCCCAAGTGGAATCAGGGTCACCAGGTTACACCCCTAGGAGGTTGGTCCCTTCTGCACCCCCAGCAGGGGAGCACTTCATGCCCACTTCTTGTTTTCCTCACCAACGCTGTCTCCTTGGCTCCCTAAAAGTGACCACTCTGCACTCACTGTAACTGAAGAGTTTGTTGGAGGCTTTGGAAATCGTAAGATATTCTTGTGTTAAACAGCCTCAGGTGAAACCAGAGCCTGCCTTTCCTGGCGCCTGCTACAGGGAGGGGCTGTTTTGAAGAATGTCTGTGCCTGAGCTGCTTAACTGTGAGCCCGGGCCCACAGGTACATAACTCAGGAAGGCCACAAGTTGGAAACAGGGGCCCCACGGCCCCCAGCCACCGTCACCAACGCAGTGTCCTGGCGCTCTGAGGGCATCAAGTACCGGAAGAACGAGGTGTTCTTGGACGTCATTGAGTCTGTCAATCTCCTGGTAGGCTTCCTTTTCTTTTTTTAAAATTTTATCTTCTCCATGATTGGAAATAAAAGCAGCTCTACTTTTAAAACTAGCAAGGCCCTGAGAAACAGGTAGTTTCTGTGTGATAGCAGATCAGCAGGATTCAGGTTGGGCTGCTCATTGCAATGTGAGCTTGTTTTATCTTCATTAGTTTCTGTTCTTATTTAGAGTGAATGCATGCACATCATTAAAAAAACAAAAAAGCAGTGTATAGACTTTGAAAGTGAAGGGCTTTGTTATCAGAAAGGCCACATCGCTTAGGGATTCATTGTCATCCTTTGGGACCTCGTGCTGTAGATATACAGACATACCTTGTTTTTCTGTGAAACTGAGAACATAAGATGTAGTTCTCCTGTGACTTGTTTTGGGGGTTTTTTGATTTTTGGTTTTTACTGTTTTGTGTATGTTTGTTTGTTTTTTAATTTTATTTTTTAAGTGACTATTTGGTAATTGACCATATTTTCTATGAATTTTAGCACATGTACAGATTTGTGTACCCATTATCATAACCAGGAATCAGAACAGCTTCATCACCTCAGAAACCTCCCTGGATGCTGCCTCTTGGTAGTCACACCCTCCTGCCTGTTCCCAACCCCTGGCAACTGCTGATCTGGTCTTCATCACTATAGTTCTGTCTTTTTGAGATTGTTGTATGAGTGGAATCATACAGTGTGTGTCACTTTGAATCTAGCTTCTTTCAGTATAACGCCTTTGAGATTCATCCAAGTTGCTCTGTTATCAAAAGTTTATTTCTTCTTATATTTGTTTATTTTATATGTTGAACTACAGTATGTTTATCCATTCACGCATCAAAGGACATCTGGGTTGTTTCCAACGTTTGGCAGTTGTTAAAAGAGTTGCTATAAACATTTCATGTATAGGTTTGTGTGTGGACAGAAGTTTTCATCTCTCTACGGCAGATACCCTGCAGTGGGATTGCTGGGTCATATGGTAAGTGTATGTTTAACTGTGTAAGAAACTGCCAAACTGTTTTCCAGAGTGGCTGTTAACATTTTTGCATTTTCACCAGTAGCAGATGAGAGTTCCGGTTGCTCCACATCCTTGATCAACATTTTTATTTCTGTCATCCTAATAGGTGTCTCATCATGGCTTTAATGTGCATTTCCCTAATGGTTAATGATGTTGAGCATCTTTCTATGTGCTTCTTTGGCATCATTATGCTCTTTGGAGAAGTGTCTCTTCATATCTTCTGATCATTTTTGAGTTGTTTGTTTTCTGATTGTTGAGTTTTGAAAGTTCTTTATATATTCTGGATAAAGTCTTCTGTCACATATGTGATTTGCAAATATTTTCTCCTAGTCTGTCACTTTTCTTTTCATTCTATTGGCATTGTCTTTCACGGAGCAAAAGTTTTTAATTTTGAGAAAGTCCAAATGTCAGTTTTTTAAATTGATTAAGCTTTTGGTGCCATGTCTGAGAACTCATTGTCAAACCCAAGGTCACATAGATTTTCTCCTAAATTTTCTTCTAAAAGTTTTATAGTTTTACATTTAGGTCTATGATATTTTTGACTTAAATTTTATTTGAGGTGTGAGGCATATATCCATTTTTTTGCATATTGAACATTTTTTTTCATTTGTTGTAAAATCATTTTGGAAAATATTATCCTTTTTCCATTGAATTGCTTTTGCATTTTTGTCGAAGAACAATTGGCCATATTGTGCAACTCTATTTCTGGACTCTGTTCTTTTCCATCGATCTGTATATCTGTTCCTTCACCAATAACCACACTGTCTTGATAACTGTAACTTTATAGTAAGTCTGAAAATCAGATAATGTGACTCTCACAACATTCTTCTTTTTCAAAATTGTTCAGCTCTTTAGTTCCTTTGTGTAGAGTTTTAGAATCAGCTTGTCTGGGATTTTGATTGGTGTTGTGTTAAATAACTCTATTAATCAATTTGGGGAGATTTGATATCTTTAGTATATTAAGTCTCACAATCCATGAGTGCAGTATGTCTCTCTCTATATATTTAGGTCATCTTTGATTTCTTTCATCAGCATTTTCTAGTTTTTACCATGTACAAATTTTTTGTTATATTTATACCTAAGTATTTCATTTTTTGGAAGCCATTGTAAATTGCTTATTTTTAATTTTATTTGGTAGAATTCACCTGCAAAACTATCTGAGCCTGGAGATTTATTTATTTATTTATTTTATTTTTTTATTTTTTTTTACTTTTATTTTTATTTTTTTTTAACATCTTTATTGGGGTATAATTGCTTTACAATGGTGTGTGGAGATTTATTTTTCAGTACGAATTTCAATTATTTAATGGTTATAGGATTATTTGGATTTTCTGTTTCATCTCGAGTGAGTTTTGGTAGTTTGCTGTTTTTAAGAAATTGATCTATTTCATCTAAGTCACTGAGTTTCTATGCACAGTGTTGTTTATAGTATTCCCTTATTACCTTTTTCATGTGTACAGGGTCTGTACTGATACACTCTCTTTCATTTCCGATATTGGTAATTTATGTTCTTTCTTTTCTCTTTGTCAATCTTATGAGAGGTTTATCTGTTTTATTGATTTTCACAAAGAATCAACTTTTGATTTCATTGATTTCCTCTATTATTTTTCTGTTTTCAATCACAGTGATTTCTGCTCTTATCTCTAATATTTTCTTCCTCATGATTTTGGCTTATTTTGCTCTTCTTTTTCTAGTTTCTTAAAGTGGAAACTAAAGATACTAATTTGAAACGTTCTTCTTTTCTAATATAAACATTTAATGCTATAAATTTCTCTCTAAGCACTACTTTAGCTGTATCCTACACTGATATGTTGGATATTCATTTTTGTTCAAAATATTTTCAAATTTCCCTTGAGACTTTCTTTTTGACCCATGGCTTATTTAATAAAAGTGTTGTTTAATTTCTAAATGTTTGCAGGTTTTTCTGTTATCTCATTGTCATTGATTTTTTAAAAGATTTATTTATTATTTATTTATATATATTTTTTATTATTTATTTTTGGCTGCATCAGGTCTTAGTTGCAGCATGTGGGATCTTCATTGTGGCGCACGGGCTTCTCTCTACTGTGGCGTGCAGGTTTTCTCTTCTCTAGTTGTGGCGCCCAGGCTCCAGGGTGCATGGGCTCTGTAGTTGTGGTGCGCAAGTTCCAGAGCACATGAGCTCTGTAGTTTGAGGCACACAGGCTCTCTAGTTGAGGCGCACAAGCTCAGTAGTTGTGGCACGTGGGCTTATTTGCCCTGTGGCACGTGGGATCTTAGTTCCCTGACTAGGGATCGAACCCACGTCCCCGGCATTGTAAGGAGGATTCTTTACCACTGGACCACCAGGGAAGTCCCTGTCATTGATTTTTAATTTAATTCTATCATTGTCTGAGAATATAGTTTATATACTGTCAATTCTTTAAAGTGTGTTAAGGTCTGTTTTAATGATCCAGAATATGATCTATCTTGGTGAATGTTCCATGTACCCTTGAAAAAAATGTATATTCTGCTCTTGTTGGGGAGAGTGTTCTGTAAATACCAATTAAATCCAGTTGGTTAATGGCATTGTTCAATTCTTCTAGCAATTCTTGCTAATTTTCTGTCTACTGGTTCTACCTGTTACTGAGGAGCATTAAAATCTCCAGCTAGGGCTTCCCTGGTGGCGCAGTGGTTGAGAGTCCGCCTGCCGATGCAGGGGACATGGGTTCGTGCCCCGGTCCGTGAGGATCCCACATGCCGCGGAGCAGCTGGGCCCGTGAGCCATGGCCGCTGAGCCTGCGCGTCCGGAGCCTGTGCTCCGCAACGGGAGAGGCCACAACAGTGAGAGGCCCGCGTACCGCAAAAAAAAAAAAAAAAAAAAATCTCCAGCTGTAATTGTGAATTTGTCTGTGTCTTTGCTTCACATATTTTGAAGTTCTGTTATTAGGTGCAAATGGATTTAGGATTCTTCTGTTTTCTGGGTGAACTGACCCCTTTATCATTATATAATGTCCCTCTTTATTCCTGATAATTTTTTTGCTCTGAGGTCTGTTTTGCTATTAATATTGTCACTCCAGAATTCTTTTGATTAGTGTTTACATGGTATATGTCTTTCTATCCTTTTACTCCTTTTTTTTTAATCCTTTTACTTTTAACTTACCTGTGCCATATATCTTGTAGAAAACATATAATTGAGTCATTTTTTAAATCCATTCTGACAGTCTCTGTCTTTTATATATTTAGAGCATTTATACTTACTGTAACTGTTAATTTGCTTGGATTAAAATATACCACTTTATTACTTGCCTTCTGTTTTTCATTCCTTTGTTTCCTTTTCCTATCTTTCTGTGATCTTTTTGAACATTTGTAGTGTTCCATTTTGTTTCTTCACTCTATCTTTTTTTTCTTCGTATAGTTATTTTAGTGGTTGCTATAAAATACTCTACTTAGAGTTAATATTTTACAGCTTCAATTGGAATTTAGAAACTTTACTGCCCCATTATAGAGTTGTCCTGTATATTCATCTATATACATTGAAAACCATATCAGACAGTGTTAAAATTTTTGCTTTCGATTGTCAAACATACTTTAAAGAACTCAAGAGGAGAAAAAGAAGACTCTCGACCATATTTACCCAGATATTTACTATTTCTGTTGCTCTCCCCTCATTTCCAATTTTCCAGGTTTCCTTCTGGTACAATTTCAGTTCCATCTAAAAAGATTCTTCTAGCAATTCTTTCAAAACAGGCCCACTGGCTACAGATTCCCTTCGTTTTCCTTCATCTGAGAATGTCTTTATTTCATCTTCATTCCAAAAGGATATTGTCACTGGATATCAAATTCTGGGTTAACAAGTTCTCTTTTAGTACCTTAAAAATGTTGTGTCACTTCCTTCTGGACTCCATGGTTTCTGATGAAAATACACAGTCACTCGAATCGGTATTCCCCTGTAGGTAATGTGTTGTTTTTCTCTGGCTGTTTTCCACATTTTTTCTTTGTCTTTAGTTTTCAGCAGATAGCTTATGATGTGTCTAGGTATGGAGATCTTTGGATTCCTACTGTTTGGGGCTTGTTCAGCTTCTTGGATCTGTAGATTTACATATTTTACCAAACTTGGGATGTTTTCATCCATTATTTCTTAAAATATGTTTTCACCATTTCACTCTTTCTCGTTTCCGTCTGGACTCTAGTGACATAAATGTTAGACATTTTGTTATTGTCCCAAGGGTCTCTGAGGCTCTGTTCATTCTATTCCATCTTTTTTTTCTCTCTATTGTTTAGATTGGATAAGTCCTATTGACCTGCTTTCAAGTTCACTGACCGTTTCCTATGTTATCTCCATTCTGCTATTAAGCCCATTCAGTGATTTTTTTGTTATTGTATTTTTCAGTTCTAAAATCTCCATTTGATTCTTCTTCTTATAGTCTTGTTTCTTTCCCAAGACTTTCTAGTTTGACATTTGTTGCAAGAGTGTTTGCAGTTTTTATCCTAGCTATTTAATGTCTTTGTCAGATAATCCCAATATCCATATCATTGTTGGTGTCTGTTGATTGTATTTTCCATGTGAGCTGAAATTTTCGTGGTTCTTTGTATGCTGAGTAATTTTAGATTATATCCTGAGGTAAGATTCTAGGTCTTATTTAAATTATACAGAAAATGTTGATTTTGTTTGTTTGTTTGTTTTAGCTGACAATTGTCCTGGTTAGGTTCAGGTCACAAGTTTCAACCCCCAATCTATGGGCCATGAGAATCAGTTCAGTTTTCAAAGTCTTTGTGCCCTTTGCTATTTAAATCTATGCCAAATATGCACTGCCCAGTGGTCCATCAGGGACTGGGGACAGTTTGGTTCTTGATGTCTTTGGCGTGCTAATTAGGATCATATCCATGCATGCCTGGTTCTAGAGAGATCTGGAGACATAAACAACTTCATGAGGTTGCTTACCTGAACCTTTCACTCTCTGCTCTCTACCTGGTGCTTTCTGGCTGGGGGCTTCCCTTTTTGGTTCTGCGGCCAAAAACTCGGGGCTCTAGATCCCTACTCTAGCGCTTGTCTGCACTTGGGCTGAAATCCTGGGTTTGCCCCACCCTCTCGGAAAGGCAGCTGAATTGCCTAGGGCCTGGGACGTGAGAAAACAGAGAAAAGGGGGTAAATGAGGGATTTCCATACTCCTTCTGAGCAGCAGGAGTTCCCCTTCTGGCCCTGGAGCTAGAGCCAGAAGCTTCCACAAGCTCTGACTGCACCATACTTCTTGGTTCCACTTTCAGGTTTCTGCTGCACTTTCACATGGGTAGGGGGGTAGGGAGGACTGCTCATTCAGTCGGCTCCTCCCAGATCCACCTTTTCAGTCTTCCAGTAGTTGCCCATGCATCCTGCCCAGGTTTTATAGCTGTAGTCAGTGGTAGAGAAAGGGTGATGCAGGCCAGTCCCATGTCACCTGCAGCCTGCCCGTCACCTCTCGGGAGAGGGCCTCACTCCCATTACTTGGGCAGACAAGGATTGGCTGGGCCAGTCCAGTCATGTGGGCCACTTAGGTGTGCCCATTTCTGACTGTTACAGCCAGTGCAGAAATGAGCATGATTGCTCATCCTCAGATGTGTGTTTGGGCATCTCCCTTATCTGGGCAGGATTTCTGGAGGGCCGAGTTCCCAGACATGCAATTGCTAAGTAACAGTGCTTTTCAAAAAGATTCTCCCAGTGGACTGAATATAAACGTATTTGCTCTCTTACTTACTAAGCCATGAGGCAAGACAGTGGCCTCACTCACTGCGTTCCCCTCCTGCCTGAGGACCTTCGTCTGAATTGTTTACTGAGCCCAGAACATGGCTGTAGGGTGTCCTAAGGTGGAGAAGCAATCCCAGGGAGCAGCTTATAAACAACTGCCTGGGAAAGTGCTGGGAGTTCAGGGGCGTCCCAGCCGCAGTGTGTCCCTACACATGGCACTGCCCAAGGACCCCTGTTCTTCCATACGAGGGGCAGCAAGAGGCAGGTATGGACATCCCAGTCATGTTGGAACACACCTTCCTAAGTCTGATTGCAGAACTGGCGGCCTTCAGAGTCAACATTGGCCTCCAGGTTCTGAAAATCTTGTTGTACTAGTATAATTAGGCAGCCGATCCCCCGGCAAACATCTCCTCTATGCCCACCCTGGGGAAGGCACCAGCTTTGGGCTGCCAGTCACGCCTCAGCACCGTCCTGGTTGCTGCCCAGGTGGCCAGGATTAGCCTTAGAGGCTGCATGGCTTTTGTCTCCACTTCCTGAGCCTTCTTTCCCATCATTCAACTATAGGGGGTGGTGCAGTCCCAACTCCCCAAGGGGAGATAGCCCCCCAGAGAAGGGGGTCTAAGGGCAGACTGTCGGGGGGGAACACGGAGGACCCGCAGAGTAAGGCAGGTGGTAGTGCCAGCTGCCCAGAGCCCAGGGGCGAAGGGCCATGTCTGCACGGGCTCGCCGAGTGCCCACTGCCCCAGGCACTGTCCTCGTGCTGGACCCAGCAGTGAGCAGCCTGACATGACCCCTCACCCGAGCGTGGACAGGATGGATGGACAGGCAGACAGGGCTGGCAAGAGGCAGAGGAGGAAGCAGCTTCTGTGTGCTGTGGGGTCAGGTTGCTGCCTGTTGAGGCGAGGACAGTGAGAGGCCAGCGTGGTCAGAGCATAGTGAGCGACGGGAAGTGACGGAGCCACACCCTGCAGGGCCTTCTGTCCTGTTTTGTGCCTTTCTCGGGGTCATCGTCCACATGGCGCCTCAGTTCTCCACTTCCCTCAGAGGCGGAGGGCTTTCATGTATGCACGTGTTACTTGCAGACATCTGAGTTAAAGACTGGACAGATTTTCCTGCTTCTCTGCAGAAATCGGAAACTCAGGCCCTCCAAGGAACGGCCCATATGGCCCTAGGGCCTCTGAGTTTGTAGCCCTCTGTTTCACTTGCTGGTGTGGATGTGGCCTCATGCAGAATGGCACTACGGGGTGGTGGTCCAGGCTGTGGCCCCAGCACCTCTGCCAGCCACTCTGTGCCCTCGGCGTGTGGCATCCTCTCTGTGCCTCAGTGTCCTCGTCTCTAAAATGGGCCCAAGGAGAGGTGCTCCAGCAGCCTGGCCCCCTGAGGACAGTCTCCGGGTTTGCCCATCGTCCTGCTGTGATTTTTAGTTGCACTCTCAGATGCCTTCCGGTTTGCACAGGAGTTAAAAGGTAGCCCAAGTCACAGCCCCGCCCTATTGAGGAGGAGCTGCTCAGTCAGTGTTGTAGCTGTGATTGTATTTGCTTAAGTGTATTGTTATTTTGGATCGGTGGTTATCAGACATCAGGGCAGCCCTGGGAGCAGGGTCCAGGAAGCTCTGTCTTCAACAAGCCCTAGGGACTTTGCCAGGCCCCACATGGAGAAACAGAGATTTCCAGGAAAGTCAGTCTGGCCTGCTCCCAGCAGATGAGCAGACCTGGTAGAGTCCCTGCCCAGGCCAGCCGAGCACACGGCCTCAAGCCACCAGGTCTGCCCCGGGCATCCCAAGAGCAACTTAGAGTAGAGCCCTCAGAGAGGATTCCAGGCACAGTATCACCTGGCCCATCTGCGAGGGAGGAGCCTAGTGTGGCCTGAGGACTAGAAGGCGGGACCTGTAAGTGTCTGCCTCCCTGGCCTGGCCTGGCCCTGCCTCCCCAGCTCAGGGGACAGCGAGAAGGGCTTCGAGAATGGGAGTGGCCAGGAGGGTCACACAGCGTGGTTGGGGGACAGTGACCGGTGCGTGGGGCCTCCCCTCACCCCCTCCTCGCCACCCCCTAGGTCAGTGCCAACGGTAACGTCCTACGCAGTGAGATTGTGGGCTCCATCAAGATGCGGGTCTTCCTGTCGGGCATGCCTGAGCTGCGCCTGGGCCTCAACGACAAGGTTCTCTTCGACAACACGGGCCGTGAGTATGCCACCGGGGCCCAGGTTTCACCCCTGGGGCAGCTGAGGGACTGTTCACCTGCGTGATGAACAACAAGTTCATCTCAAGCACTTGGCTTAGAAACATTTTCACGTTGTTTACAAGACAACTGTGAAAACGAATAAACTAACACCTGGACTTAGAGGACATGGGAGAGTGAAAATACTCAAGTCAAGCCCCCTTGTTGCTCCGAGGGCCAGAGGTGCAGGTGAGCACCTTAGGTGCCAAAGCACATGTAGCATCATACAACAGGTCCTCAACTCCACCCTACTGGAAGGTACTGCGGGCTCGCTCTCCCCTCCCAGACCCAGTTTCTGCCCTCACCTCTGGCGTTGGGTCTGGGCTGTTCAAAAGCCACACACAGTGGTTCGAGCATGCGCTGCCTGGCCTGGATGTAGCACTTCCCATGGTGAGGCATGGCCAGAGCGGCCTCAGGAGCCCAGGGTGGCTGGGGCTCCGTGTTTGCAAACTGGACCACCAGCCTCCCCGCCAACCACAGGTCCACCGGCGGCCAGAGCAGTGGCGCTTGTTGTCATAATTACGTCTGCAGCATCGCTAGTGAGGGCCTCTCTGACGTTAGCCCATCAGAGCAGCTCCCCTCTCAGGACTGAGCTCAACCCACACAGCCTCTCTGGGCTGGGAAACCAAGACAGGACCCCAGGGATGACAGGACCGGCGCCCTCAGGGAGCCCCAAGCCATCACCGAGCACCCTCAGTGGGGTCTGTTAATCATTCAGCAAACATGTCCCAGGCAGCAACCCTGGCTGGGGACTCATTGTGAACTAGGCCTACTAGCCCTGTCCTCAGCCCAATCTCGGGACGTAATGGGGCTTCCAGCGGGGTGAGGAGAGATGGGGCGTGGCTGCCTCAGAAGCCGGCCCCCTTGGTGTTCGTGGCCCAAGATACTCTCACAGATCTGGGGGCAGCTCTGCTCTGCTGTGTCAGGAGTGAACCCTAGACAGTGGGAGCATTGCTGAGAGAGTGGCCTGGGGGGCCTAGGGACTGTCCCGCCCTCACCCCCACCTCCCCTCAGGTGGCAAAAGCAAGTCCGTGGAGCTGGAGGACGTGAAGTTCCACCAGTGTGTGCGGCTCTCTCGCTTTGAGAACGACCGCACCATCTCCTTCATCCCACCCGATGGCGAGTTTGAGCTCATGTCCTACCGCCTCAACACCCATGTGAGTGCACCAGCCGCCAGCCAAGAGGGCCCCCAGGCCCCCGCCCCTGCTCCTCCCCTGGGGCAGCCTCCCTCCTCTTCCCTGCTGGCTGGGAGCCGTCCCCGTCCACAGCGAGTCTCACGTCTTGTGAGGTGATGCCCAGGATGGGCACAGCTCCCCATGAGCAGCCTGGGCTCCAAGGAGCCTGTTTGACAATGCAAGGCTCTGAACTTTCTGAACTGAGGGGCCAGACCCCTTTGACACCACTGCCCCTTTCCCAGGCATTCCCCACCAGAGCGTCCTCGGTGATGTTTTCTGTGTTTTCTCTAATGCTCTGACCCATCCTGGCACCAGCTGTGGAGCCCCGAGCAGCAGTGTGCTGGGCTCACACCTGGCCCTGTGGTCCCTTGCCCTCAGTTTCCCCTCTGTGAAACAGGGCTTTGTAAAACGACTGGTTGTGAGCGCCATCTTCACTTTCCCCGACAGGTCAAGCCCTTGATCTGGATCGAGTCTGTGATTGAAAAGCATTCCCACAGCCGCATCGAGTACATGATCAAGGTGTGTGTGCATCCTGCACGCAGCATCAGCCAGGCGTGTGGGGCATAAGGGGGGGCATTTGGGCTCCCCCGCCAATGCAGGCCTTCTGGTATCTCTGGCCTGTCCGGGGCCTTGGGCACAGAGAGGGCACACTGCCCGGATCTTGTGTGCGGCCACCGTGGCAGTGGCCTGTGACCAAGTGTCCAGGTGGAGCACTTCTGCCACTCAGTGACCTCACCTAGCCCAGGCCAGCCCTGGTCACACAGACCTTCTCCCTGGAGGCCAGGGCCAGAGGGAGGGATCGGGAGTCCCAAAGGCCAAGGGGACAGGAGGGCAGAGACTGACCGTCCAAAGTTGAGCTTAAGGAAGACCCCAGGGGGTGGGAGAGGGCGTGGGGGTCAGCTCGGTGCTGGGAGTGGGACTCCCAGAGGCCAGGCCAAGGGGCATGTGGCCCTTGTGGGAGCAGGCTGGGTGGGAGCCAGGCTGTCTCACCTTCGCCCGCCGCAACCTTGGCCACATTGGCCTCGTCTCCAGGCCAAGAGCCAGTTCAAGCGGCGGTCAACAGCCAACAACGTGGAGATCCACATCCCTGTGCCCAACGATGCCGACTCACCCAAGTTCAAGACGACAGTGGGGAGCGTCAAGTGGGTCCCCGAGAACAGTGAGATCGTGTGGTCCATCAAGTCCTTCCCGGTGAGCACCCTTCTCGGCGGGGCGCCCCCTCCAGACAGGCATGGGCAGAGGCCTGCTTGGCTCAGCCTGGCTGGGGCAGGGGTGGGGCTGGGGCCCAGGGTAGGGGGGCACTCTACCTTCCTCTTGTGTGTGAACCAGCCTGTCTTCAGAGTCACGGCAGGGGTCCCTCTCTCCCTCCTCCTTTCTCCCTCTGACACTCCTGTTTAGAGCTCATCATCCCTCCTGGGGAACAGACTGCCTTGGGGCCAGAGCCTCACGGGAATCCAGCACCAGCTCCAGGAAGGTAGAGCACTTCCTGCCCCGGCCCACAGGCTGGTATAGCCAGCTGGCTTGTGTTCAGGATTTTGAGCACTTGAGTCTGGGTTTGTGTAAAGAGTGCCCTGGGACTGGAAGATGGGTAAGCGGCTGCGCCGACTCAGGGTGCAGCCCATCGCCCTTCTCATGAGAAACAAGATGGAGCACTTTTTCACGTCTCAGAGGACTGTTTGTGCTTCTTTCTCGGGAAACCATAGTAGCTGTCTCTTGCTCACTTCTCTATCAAGTTTGCTCATTTTCTTCTTAGTTTCCAAAAGCTGTTTACACATGGGCAAGATTAGTACCTTTTCTTTGATATCAGTTGCAAATGGTATTTCTCAGTGTTTGGTGTTTGTCTTTTGACTTTGCTTCTGGTGTTTTTTGCTGTGTAACCTTTTTGATTGCTTCTTCTTTTAATTGTTGTTTAATGTAGTCACATTTCTCAGTCTTTCTTTTATTGTGTTTGGATTTTAAGTCATGATTTGAAAGGCTTCCCCATTCCAGGCTATAAAGCAATTCACCCATGTTTGCTTCTAGAACGAGTACAGTAGTATTTTTCACCTTAGACTTCAGGTCCTTTTGGAGCACAGTCTGGTAAATGGGTGACATACAGATCCAGCTTTATCTTTTCCCACATGGCTATCCAGTTTCCTAACATCATTCACTAAAAAGTCCCATCTTTTCCCCAGTGGTTTGAAATGCCGTGTTTTTCAAAAATCAAATTTTCATGCGGCATGAGGTCTCTTTTTGAGCATCCTCTTGTCTGCCTCTCCGTGCCGCAAGGCCACATTTTAACTTTATCCTATGTTTTAACATCTGGTAGGGCCAGCCCTACCCCTACCGTAACTCCCCGCAACCTCACTGCTTATCTGTTTCCTGGCAACTCTTGCTTGTTTCATTTTTCTCATAAATTTTAGAATCAGTTTGTTTGCACTAAATTTGTAAGTTAATTGGGAAGGATTAACACCTTTTTGAGGCCGAATTATCCTATCAATAGCCTTGCCCCACTCTCACCTTTGTGCCTTTTGGGAATGTTTTAATGCTTACCTTATATATACCTCATATGGCCTCTCCCGTTGTTTTTAAAGGTACTTTTATTTAAATATAACATGCAGAAAAGTAACAAGTGATACGTGTACAACTCAGTGAATTTCCTCAGAGTGAACACAACTGAACCGGATAAAAGCCACAGAACACTTCTTGCCTCCAGGACACCCCAAAGATCTCTTCTGGTTTTGCATATTTCTCATTAAGATAATTTTTAAGTTGATATTTTGGTAACTGGGGTCTTCTCTTCCATTGTGTCTTACAACAGGTTGCTAATATTTGTATGGTAATTTTGTGTCCTGGTACCTTACTAAATTTTTTGTTTGTGGTAGTTTTTCTTTCAATTCTCATGGGTTTTTAGATATTCTTCCACACTGTTTGCAGCCAGATGCAGTTTCCCCTTTTCCTCTCCCATTCTTGGGCACCTTATGGCTTCTGGCGTCTCACTGCTTCACTTGCTATCTCCATTGCCTGTAAATGGCGGTGGAGAGAGCAGCCTCCTGGCTTTGCCCCCAGCTGGAGCTGGCAGGGTTTCCCCTCTTAAGTGTGTTGCTGCTTTGGGCTACAATTCACTTCAGTCCTACTTTACTGTGTTTTTATTTTTTATTTTATTTTATTTTTTTAATATTTATTTTTATTTGGTTGCGCTGGGTCTTAGTTGGGGCAGGCAGGCTCCTTAGTTGTAGCACACAGGCTCCTTAGTTGTGTCATGTGAACTCTTAGTTGCTGCGTGCGAACTGTTAGTTGCTGCATGCATGTGGGATCTAGTTCCCTGACCAGGGATCAAACCTGGGCCCCCTGCATTGGGAGCGCAGAGTCCTAACCACTGTGCCACCAGGGAAGTCCCCTTTACTGTGTTTTTAGCACAAATGGCCAACGAATTTACCCAAACGCCTCTTCAGTGTCTGTAAGTTCCTATATTAATATAGGATGGATCTTGAACCATCCATGCATTCTGGCAAACCCCACTTGATCATGATCTGTTTTCTCTTTAATGTGCTATTAATCTTGTTGGTTAACATTGTATGTAGGATTTTTACATTGAGATCCATAACTGAGATTGATTTTTTTTTTGGTACAGTCTCTATCAGGTATCAATATTGTACCCATTTCATTATTTTTTTGTCTCCCTTTTCCATGATGCAGAACAGTTTAAGTAGCCTTGAGATCGTCTTGCCTTGAGAGGATTGGTAGAATTTGGCTTTGTGACCATCTGTATCTCTGTTACTTTCTCTACCTCATCTGTGGAAATTAGACCATTTAGAGTTTCTATTTCTGTTGGAGTCAGTTTAGGTAAATTGTATTTTCCTACAAAATTATCCATCCTAACCAGGTTTTCAAATTTGTCTACACAGAGTTGTAGAAAATTGGTGTCTTTTTTTCCCCTTCTCTTATGACAATTACTTCTCCCTTGTTATATCTTATTTTGCGTACTTGTGCCTTCTTTTTTCCTTGATAAGGTTACCTGGTGGTTTGCGTATTTTTTTTCCAGATTCACTTTTTAGTTTATTTGTTGTAATAGTTTTCAGTTTTATTTAATTTGAGTTTCTTCATCCTTTCTTTGCTCTAGTTTTCAAGTTCTGTATTTTAATTTGCTTATTTTGTTTTAAAATTTGTATTGATATAAATGAATATTTAAGCCACAGATGTTCCTCTGAACCCTGCCTTAGCTGTATAGCCCACAGATCTGGCATGTAATATTTGATATTATCTAGAAATTCTGTAATTGAATGGAGAGTGTTTTTTTGTTTTGTTTTGTCTTGTTTGAATTTCCTGGTCAAGGGGTTTTTTCCATTTTGTCTTCACTATAAATTTGGTGCTTTGAGACCAGAGAATGTTATTCATGCTGTTTCTACTTTTAGAATTTATTGAAGTGTTCATTGTGCACTAATAGAAGGTCAAAGTTTGTGAATATCCCATATGTAGTTGAGAGGAAGATAGGGCCTCTATTATTGGGGTAGAGAATTTGACACATGTGCCATGAGGTCTGCCATGATGCCATGACAGCATCAGTCAGACAGAGAGCTGGGCCAGCTCTGCCTTCCTCTGGTTCTCTTCTCCTCTCTTGTAGCATCTGCTTAACGAAAGTTGCTGCCATGTTATTTGGTGCATAGATACTCCTATCTATTGTATCCTCCCTATGGATCATAGGAATAGCCTTTAGGATGTGGACTATCATCCTCTGCACCTGTAATTCTTTGCCCTGAATTCTCCGCTGTGGCAGCAGCCCTGCTCTATTTTGTTTGACTTTGGCTGGCATGCCTTCACCCATTCTTTCTACTGGTTTAGCCTTTCTCACTCTGCTTTTACAGTGTGGAGTTGGGTTTTGGTCTGTGAGCCAACCTCTAAGTCTTTCTCATTAATAGGAGAAGTAAACCCATGTACATGGACATGACTGACACAAGGTAGGCTTGCAGACTTCCACCCCCCGCAGAGAGGGCCAGCCTCTCTGCATATTGTTTTGCTTTCATTTTCCACTTTGCTTTTTCTTTAATTACTACTCTTAACCTCTTTTTTTTTTTTTTTGGACTGCGTTTGGGTCTTCGTTGCTGTGTGCGGGCTTTCTCTAGTTGCAGCGAGCGGGGGCTACTCTTTGTTGTGGTGTGCAGGCTTCTTGTTGCGATGGCTTCTCTTGTTACGGAGCACGGGCTCTAGGCACGTGGGCTTCAGTAGTTGCAGCATGCAGGCTCAGTAGTTGCGGTACATGGGCCCTAGAGCGCACAGGGTTCATCAGTTGTGGCTTGTGGGCTCTAGAGCACAGGCTCAGTAGTTGCAGCGCATGGGCTTAGTTGCTCCGTGGCGTGTGGGATCTTCCCGGGACAGGGATTGAACCCGTGACCCCTGCATTGGCAGGCAGATTCTTTTTTTTTTTAAATTAATTAATTTATTTTTGGCTGTGTTGGGTCTTTGTTGCTGCACACATGCTTTCTCTAGTTGTTGAGAGCGGGGGCTACTTTTTGTTGCCGTGAGCGGGTTTCTCGCTGAGGTGGCTTCTCGTTGCGGAGCACGGGCTCTAGGAGCACTGGCTCAGTACTTGTGGCTCACGGCCTCTAGAGCGCAGGCTCAGTAGATGCGGCGCACAGGCTTAGTTGCTCCGTGGCATGTGGGATCTTCCCGGACCAGGGCTCGAACCCGTGTCCCCTGCATTGGCAGGCGGATTCTTAACCACTGCACCACCAGGGAAGCCCCTGGCAGGTGGATTCGTAACCACTGCACCACCAGGGAAGCCCCTGGCAGGTGGATTCGTAACCACTGCACCACCAGGGAAGCCCCTGGCAGGTGGATTCGTAACCACTGCACCACCAGGGAAGCCCCTGGCAGGTGGATTCGTAACCACTGCGCCACCAGGGAAGTCCCTCCACTTTGTTTTTATAAGGCTCAGATTTTTGGTCAGGTTGTTGTTTCATACACAGGCTGATGGAGCTGATTTTATTCCTTTGCTGCCTGCTTCGTCTATTGCTGAGACCACATTATTCTCCCCTCGTTGTCCCAGAATCTGCTTCCTGCACTGATGAGCAGAGACTGACCACTCGCTTCATCCTGGGGTGGTGCCGGGGGTGGGGGTGGGGGCGGGGGGGGGGGCATGAGCTCAGCCCTGGGGAGGCGTGGCTCTCTCCTGCCCTGCCCTGCCCGAGGCATGCAGAAGTAGCTCTGGTCGGCAGTGACTGCTGTTGCCAGAGGCACGGGGATCAAAACCCTCCATGTCCCGGGTGTGATGAGAGCTATGCTCCCCACTCCTCCCTGCTGTTCTGGGTGAGGCTCACCGGATGCTTGGACAACCAGGCCAAGACTCCTGACTCCTCGTGGCCAAGAGGAGGGTTCCAGTCATTCCTGGCCCTGCTCCAAGCACCATCTCTGGAGTCATTGCTCAGCTTCCAGGGCCAGAGCCACGCCCTTTGGGGGCAAGACCCAGGGCCAGCTCATCAGTCAGCCCCCAACCTTGGTCTCTTATTTTTGTTGCCTCTCCCTGTTCCCTTTTCTTCATTTTGACATGTCCCTCTTGCTTTCACACACCTTCCTGACACTGGGCTCTGGGGGTGTTCACTTGGACTCTGGCCTGGGCAGGTAGGGGCCCTTGTCCCACGGCAGCCCATATCTGCGCTGTGTGCTCGCTCTCCCTCTCTGTTCTTCCCTCCCAAGGCCTGTTGGTCTTATTTTCCTTGAAGCAGCTAGGCTTCTGTGCCTGGCAACTTGTGAAATTTTCTCTTCATCCTCAGAATTCAACAGTTTTCCCCAGCGGGGCTGGTGGGGGCAGCCTGTGAGGCCTGGAGGACAAGTATTAGTGTTTTGGAGAAGCCAAGGCACTGGGTGACTGCAGGTCACACAGGAAGAGGTTGGTGGCCGAGCCAGCAGCCTGGCATTCTCCAGGGGCAGCTGTTGGCCGAGCTTGCCCGGGGCCTCAGCCTGACCACCTCCACCCTGGTGTTCTCCCCCAGGGCGGCAAGGAGTACCTGATGCGGGCCCACTTCGGCCTGCCCAGCGTGGAGGCGGAGGACAAGGAGGGCAAGCCCCCGATCAGTGTCAAGTTTGAGATCCCCTACTTCACTACCTCCGGCATCCAGGTACATGCGGCCAGGGCTGCCAGGGCCCCAGAGCAGACATGGATAGGCCCAGGGGGGCCTCAGGGACCGGGACCAGGTGTCAGTCCAGGCTCAGAGGGTTGCAGGTGACAGACATCTGTGCAACCAGTTAGAAAAGGGTGCTAATTGGCTTGTCCTGGGGCTCCGCGGTGCTCCTGGCTCTGCCTGTCTCCGAGGGCAGCCCGGCCCTAATGGAAAGAGGCCCACAGTTGTTTACCCAGACCTGACCTGTGCTTGAGCTCCAAGCTCAGAGACGCATTCAGTCCCCAAAACTAGAGTTTGAGCCTCTAGCATCCACGCACTTGCCACCATGGGACCCGTTTTCCTGGGCACCTCCGCAGAAGACCTGCATGGGGAAGAGAACCCTGGACGGGACCCCTTCTCCAGGAATCTGCTGGAGGGCTGTGCCCGAGAGCGCACATCTGGCTCTTTGCCGCATCTTCTAGAAGTACCTCTACCCTCCCTCAGCCTCAGAGAGGTTCAGACAGATCAAGGCCCTTTGCCCCCTCCCTCGCCCTCCTGGTCACAGCCTGGCCCCGGGAGGAATGACTAAGCGGGGACCAGGAAGGGGGATGGGGGTGTGTGCATGCTTAGGGCCCTGGTACCTGTGCCCCAGGTGCGCTACCTGAAGATCATCGAGAAGAGCGGCTACCAGGCCCTACCGTGGGTTCGTTACATCACTCAGAACGGAGGTGCGTGTGGCCCACCCGTGGGGCAGGTCGGGGGGGTGCTGGAAAGGTCCCTGGTGGGCATGCTGCTGTCTCCAGGGTGGTGCTCACGGAGCAGCCCCAGGGTCGGGGCAGGTGGGCCCAGGGTGCAGAGCAGACAACAGACGCCTCCTCCTCACTCCTAGATTACCAGCTCCGGACCCAGTGAGGGGCCACGGTGGCCAACGCTCCCGGCCCAGCACTGGGGCTCCTGGTGGAAGCACCGGGAGGAAGCACCTGCCAAGCCTGCCGGAAGGAAGGGCTCCCCTGGACACCAGCCACCCTCCCGGCTCCACCCAGGGGCCCCTCCTCCTCCAGGCGCACCTGCTGTGCCGTCGCCACTCTCATCCCCCAAGTCCCTTTTCCCAGAAGAGGCTTATCTTCAAGAAGTCTCGTCTCTTTGCCCCCGAGTCAGTTTGAAGGGAAGGAAAGAAATCTTTCCCTCCAGAGATCAAATACAGCCTTCTGTGCTGTTTAGCTCCTAGTCACGAAAAGATTGGGAAACGCTCGCCAGACCACCGTCTGGCCGGGCTGGCAGGGCCACCGTTTTGTTGCCATTCTGTTGAACGTTGTAGGTTTATTGAGTGTTCCTGGATTTTTGTCTTGGTCCGTTGCTGTTTACGTGAACTTCACTGTCCACGCCTCCTGCCCCTCATCCTGAAGCGCTCAGGCAGCACTTAGCGAGGACAGGACCTCCCCGTTCCTCGCCCTCCTCCCCAGCGAGGCTGACGCTGGGTCGCCTTCCCACATCGGGCCAGAACCTGGCACTTTGATCGGAGGCTGCAGCTGATGGCTGTTCTTGGAGGCTCCTTGGCCTGGACGCATAGGCTTCAACAGAGGCGCCTTCTGAGGGCCAGCCTGTGCCACACGATGCTGTCACTCAGCCACATCAGTGTTTGTCCCCCCAGGGGAGGTGGGGTCCAGGAAGGGCCCCTGGCCTCAGAGGGTGGGGCGCACGGGTCATCCACATCCGTGCTTGGACACCACCCCCTTCAACCCTGTCTGTGTTTGTGTCATGAGTACATTAAATTCCATCAGTTACACATGCTGCCTGCCTTCCATCTGATGCAGCGTGGTACTGACTCCCCATGGATGACCAACCTATGTGTGGCTCCGTGTGGTGTCACCAGCTCCCAGTGCCCCTACATCCCCCAGGGAAGACGGGAACAGGCAATGGGACGGCAGAGCCATTGCACTGGGCCACCAGGGCCACCCCTTCCAGGGGGGCCACAGAGAGGAGAGCACATGAGCAAAATGGATCCCTCTCATCGGAGATGACTGTTACAACCCGCAACCCTCAGATCACCAACAGCTTGCCCCCATCCCTTCCCAGCCCAGTGGTCTTCCTTAGAGTGTGGTCCTGGTACCAGCAACATCAGCGTCCCCTTGGAGCTCACTACAAATGCAGGTTCACAGGCCTACCCTGACCTGCTGAGGCAGAGTCTCGGGATGGGGCCCAGGAGACCAGTTAACAGGCTCTACATGTGATTCGTGCACGCACTGGAGTCTGAGAACCGCTGCCTGGTCCATAGAGGGGATCATGGTGGGCACATGGGCAGGAGGAGTTTGTCTTCCCACTGCAGGCACCTGCACCCACTGTCCCTCCAACGCTGATGGCCCTGCCTGCCCCACACCCTCTTACATTCAAGGACTGTGTTTTCTTCTCCCTCTCCCATATCACCCAGCTCCTCCTTGGAGGTCTAGTGGGCATCAGCCTGAGTGGAAGCTTGGCCTTCTACCGTGTGGAGTAAAGGACGTTGCCCTGGCCCAGGGCTCAGGCCAAAGCCCTTGCAGGCACCCTTAATGCCCCGCCCCTCACTCGCATGCCCACATCTGCAGCAAGCCCTGGTGGCCTCCCTCCAGAAGACCCTCCGGAGCCACAATATACAAAGAGACAATGACCAGAATTTTCCAAAATTAAACATTTTACATGTAAAATCTTTACATTCTCAGATTCAGGAAACCATTGAGGCCAAATCAGGATAAATAAATCTAAGTCTAAAACTAAGAAACATCACAGTCAAAATGCAGAACATTAGAGACTCAGTGAAGATCACAAAAAGCAATGCAAAGAAGATAAAAACACACAACACACACAAAAAAGAAAAAAGCAATTAGGCTGAGAGCTGGTTTCACAACTGCAAGAATGGAAGTCAGAAGATAAAGAATAGGCTCAAGGGCTTCCCTGGTGGCGCAGTGGTTGAGAGTCCGCCTGCCGATGCAGGGGACACGGGTTCGTGCCCCCGTCCGGGAAGATCCCACATGCCGCAGAGCGGCTAGGCCTGTGAGCCATGGCCGCTGAGCCTGCGCGTCTGGAGCCTGTGCTCCGCAACAGGAGAGGCCCGCGTACCGCAAAAAAAAAAAAAAAAAAAAAAAAAGAATAGGCTCAAATTGCTAAGAGAAGATGACTAGTCTGTGATGACCAATTCTGTGCCCAGCAAAAGAACAAAATTAAAAGTTTAACAATAGCAGACCCTCACGAAGCAACTTGGCGTACAACAAGAAGGAGATTCAGGACTTCCCTGATGGCTCAGTGGTTAAGAATCTGCCTGCCAATGCAGGGGACATGGGTTTGAGCCCTGGTCTGGGACGATCCCACATGCTGCAGAGCAACTAAGCCCATGCGCCACAACTGCTGAATCCTGTGTGCTGCAACTACTGAAGCCCATGCACCTAGAGCCCGTGCTCCACAAGAAGAGAAGCCACCACAAAATGAGAAGCCCGCACACCGCAACAAAGAGTAGCCACCTGCTCTCCACAACTAGAGAAAGCCCGTGCACAGCAACGAAGACCCAACACCGCCAACAACAACAACAACAAAAAAGGATTCAATGCAGGAGGAAGGAAAGAGACTTGAGGAGGATTGCTGAAAAAGCTTGGAAAACATTGGGAATATCTAAACTACCATTGACTGTATAAAGCAGTGGTAGTGATGAGTTAGTAATGTCTGAGTAGTAACATAAGGTACAACTAAAATTCTGGACAGCATCCTGCAAAATAGATAGCAGTTGGCATCCATACCTCCCAAGGTCTTTTTACTGTTTGGGAAGAGGATGGACTAAAGTCTAAAAAAGCTATATATTCTTGTATAACTTCCAAACCAGTGGTTGGGAAACAGTTTAAAGAAAATTTTAACAAACCAACAGGAAAGGAGAGAGGAGCATGAAAAAGCGGGATAAATACAAGGTGTCCTAAGAATCTTTTAATAATCACACTTAAAACTGCACAACTTTTCCTACTGTGCCATAGAAACCGCAAAATAAGATTGTAGAAATAAATCCAAATGTTAGGAATCACAATAAATGTAAACGAAGCAAACCTGCTAGTTTAAGATACAAAATCCAGCTATATCCTGTTTGTGAAATATACACCTGAAATATAAGTACACAACACAGTTAAAAGGAAAATAATGCTAAGCAATACCAAAATAAACCTCATGTAGTTATATTAATATCAAACCAAATAGACTTAAGGCCAAAAAAAAAAGTGTACTAGACCTTGAAACACTTTTCACAAATTCCCAAGAATTCTTGGTATTAGAGTCCACATTCTCTAAGGAATTCTCAAGAGAATTAAGTTAGAAATCAACAAATGAATTTCTTTAAAATATTTACAAATATAATTAGTTTTCTTTTTTTTTCCAAATTAGCAAAGCTTTACTTCAATTTGATCATAAATGACTCTAAAAAGCCGATATGCAAGAGGCCAACACGCTGTGGTCTAAAGGCAACGTCGAGGCCACTGAGAATATCCCTCAGACAAGAGGCTCTGCTAAAAATCTCCCCCATCTGGGGTGAGGGCAGCAGAATGGGGGTCTGGGACAGAGGGATAAATACATCGTCTTAGCTCTGCCATTAGGGCTGGCAGCCCGGGACCCCAAGCTGGTCAATCAGAGGTTGACTGCTTGGAGCTTCCAAAGCTGCCCGAATGTTTGGGTGTTTTGGGGAAATGCTGAGGCTTTGGGAGGGCCCATGTGCCAGCTGGAAGGGCCCTCGGCCAGCCCCCTCCTCCTACTCCAGCTCCAGGGAGAGCGCAACTCCCTGCTGGCCGGGCCTGCTGTACCCTGGGGTCGAGGCAGCCTCTCACCCAGCAGCCCCTGCCAGGAGGGGGTGGGGAAGGGCATCTCCAGTGAGGCCCAGACAGGAATCTGCCCTAAAGGTGGCTGACAGCGGCCCACCTGTAACAGAGCCCTGCTCCCAAAGGGGCCCCTTGGGGACCAGCCCAGCGGGGTGCCCTCCCAGGAACGGGCAGGCCAGGCTGAACCCGGCCGCAGCAGGAGATGTGGGGGAGAGTGGTGTTAACAGACAACAGCGGGAGGGGTGGGTGCAGACAGGGCACGGTGAGTGTGGGGCGGAGCCAGCCCGGGCCCGCCCATCAGAAGGCGAAGGAGCGCTCCTTGGGGTGGCCCACGCTGTCCAGATTGGGCAGGCAGGCATACTGGATCATGCACGGGGGTCCGCACATCAGCACCAGTGGCTCCTCCTCCAGGGGTGGAAGGTGGTCCCAGATCATCTCCTCGTTCACGAAGCCCTGGCTGTAGTCCCAAGCTTCAGGGGCACTGTCCACCATGTACCAGAGCTTGAAGCACTCAGAATGTTCGTTCTTCAGTTCCTCCAGCTCCAGCCGCAGCAGGAGGTCCTTCTCAGTCTGGTTGGCAAAGCGCAGGTGGCACATGGTGTGATCATCCCTGTCCTTCATGATGGCGCGGATCACCTATAGCATTGGGGTGATGCCCGTTCCTCCCACAAACATGCCCACAGACTTCACCGTCTTGATGACAGGGTTGGATTTCTTGTCTGCACAGATGGCAAACTTTCCTTTGGCCTGGTAGACCGGCAGCCCATTTGGGTCTCGGAACTCAATGGTGCCTCCAATCTTCATGCTTTACAGGTACTGGGACATCTGGGACATCCCACCAGCGGGAAACTTGGGGTGAGTGTCTTTGAAGTAAACCTTGATGACCAGGTCCACAAAGCCCTTGTCATCGCTGGAGACAGGCATGTAGGGCAGAATGACCAGGTTCCCATTGATTCAAGCCGAGAGGTAGATGTGCTAGCCCTACGGGGAGGCCCAGGATGTGCTGGGGCGACGGTAGAGCAAAGTGGAACCATCAGGTGTCAAGGCTGATGACCTCCTTGTCAATCAGCCGCAGCAGGTACTTGATGTCCAGGTTCTCAAGGGTGATGGCGGGAGTGGAGGTTTGGAACAGCTTCATGAGCAGGCTGTACAGGAACCAGACTGGGGAGAGGACCACGTGGCCCAACGTGCTCAGCCGGGCCCCCGTGGTGGCTCCGCTCTGCTCTAGCTCCGCCGCCGCTGCTGTGACCGCCACGCCCTGGGCCTGCGCCCCCCGCCCCCCGCCACGTCACTGAGCCCAAATATAGTTTTTAAGAACACTTCTAAATTACCATGTGTAATTAAAGAAGAAAATGTAATGGAAATTAGAAAATACCAGAGATTATTTTTTTAATCTGGATGCAGGTTACATGGTGTTCTCACTTTTGAAAATTCATCAAGCATTTATGATTGTTCACTCTTCTGTGTATATGTTACACTTCAGTAAAATTTATAAAGAAAAAAAAGACAACAAATCTGTAAAGCAGCTAGGGGTGGAAAACACATTAACTTCAAAAGTGTGACAAGGTAAACAGCCTACTTTTCATCAGCAACAAAGGAAACCAGATGAAAGCAAAATGACATTTTCAACGTGCTGAAAGAAAACTGCCAACCCAACAAAAATATTTCAAGAATGAGGTTGAAATAAAAACTTTTTCAGACAAAGCCTGTATGAGTTTGCCAGCAGCAGCCAACTCACACTAAAGAAAATTCTAAATTATATTGCTTCGGGCAAAAAGAAAGTGATCCCAGATGGAAGGTCAAGATGTAAGAAGGAATAAAGAATAAAGAAGGAGTGAATACATGGGAAAACCTAAACAAACATAGGTTGCATAAAACAATAATAATGTTTCCTGGAGTTAAAAAAAGTGATAGAATTAAAATGTACAACAGAAAAAAAAAAAAGTCCTCAGGGAGTAAGTGGAGTTAGAGTGTTCCAAGTCCACGATTGTGTGGGACAAAAGTAAAAAACATCGATGAAATCTGCATTTTGAAAAGCATGCATTATAACTTCTAAAGGAATCACTACAATAAGAAAAGCAGAATTGTAACTTCCAAATGTTCAGAGGGAAGACAGTGATTTTTTTAAAAACCCACAGACAACCTAAAAGGAGGCCAGAGAGGCCAGAGGGGGGATAAAAAGGAACATAGAAAGGGTAAAAATAGAAAGTAAATTAATAGGGTAGATTTAAATCTAGATTTAAGTGTGATATCAATTATTACATTAAATGTAAATGGACTATACACTCCAGCTAAAGGTCAGTTTGCCAAACTGGATTTTTAAAAATTTCAACTCTATGTTATTTATAAGAGACACATAAAAACCATTAAAATACAGAAAGTTAAAAAATAACAGGATGGGTACGTCCCTGGTGGCGCAGTGGTTAAGAATCCACCCGACAATGCAGGGTACACGGGTTCGAGCCCTGGTCCGGGAAGATCCCACATACCGCGGAGCAACTAAGCCCATGCGCCACAACCACTGAGCCTGTGTGCTGCAACTACTGAAGCCCACGAGCCTAGAGCCTGTGCACTGCAACAAAGAGTAGCCCCCACTCGCCACAACCAGAGAAAGGCTACACGCAGCCACAAAGACCCAATGCAGCCAAAGATAAAATTAATTAATTAATTAATTTTAAAACATATATAACAGATGGGGAAAATAACCATAGAAATACCATAAGAAAGCTGGAACTGTTATATTAATATTAGACAACATATGCTTTAAGGCAAACTCATTGCTGGAGATAAAGTGGGACATATTATTATAATAATAATAAAAGATTCATTTCATCAGGAGATAAAAATATTTTTAATTTGTGTGACCCTAATAACATGGTCTCAAAATACATAAAGCAAAATTTGACACAACTACCAGGAGAGATAGTTAAATCCACAGTAATAATGGGCAATTTAAATTCATCTCTCTCAGCAGTTGATAGAACAAGTAAACGAAAAAAGTCAGTAAAGATACAGAATATTTGAACTATACAATTAATAAATTTGACCTAATGGGCCTGTATATGTAGAACATTGTATTCAGCAACTACAAAATACATTTTTCTTTGAAGCACACACTGGGTTATAAAGCAAGGTTGAAGGACATAGTCCCTTTACCAAAATGTTATTTAGTTAGGAATCAATTTTAAAACAATAATAAGAAAAATCTCCATATTTTGGAAACCAGTTCTAAATAACCCACTGATCAAGGAAGAAATTTTAGGAAAATTATATTTTCGGAAATTTTAGGGAAATTAATTTTTAGGAAATAATTAAATTTTGGAAAATTATCTTGAACTGAGAGATAATGAAAATACTTATTTAAAAATTTGTGCAATGCAGCTAAAGTAGCATTTTGAAGGAAATTTGTAGCCTTAAGTGTATTAATACTAGATATTAAAATATATGCAATATATGTTGCATATATGTAATATGTAATACAAAATTATATATATTGATAAAATATATATTATAAAAGAAAGACTGAAAATAAAGAGCTAAGCATCTGTCTCCAGAATTTAGGAGAAGAACAAAATAAACCTAAGAGTATAGATAGGAAATAATAAAGAGTAGATATGAAGGAAATAGAAAACAAACATTCAAATAAAAAGAATCAACAAGTCAGCTATTTTAAAAGATGAATGAAATTGAAAAACTGCTGGAAATTTTGAGCAAGATGAATAAAAGGCACTAATAGCTATTATTGGAAATGGGGGAAAAAAAGACATTACTGTAGCTTTTGAAACATTAAAAAGATTAGAACAAGGCAAGTGCCACTTCACAAAGTCACTCAGCCCACTTTCTGTCTACCAAGCTGTGTGCCTGGCCCAGAGCTTCATCCACCTCGAAGAGGACTGTCTTTTTCTAATCCACCTGAAGATACCATATGGGCAAGGAGTACTGGATAAAGGGGTATTATGAACAACTTTATGCCAGCAAACTTGAAAATTTTAGGTAACTTGGACAAATTCCTAGAGGGGAAAAAAACTGACTCAAAAGAAATGAAAAATCTGAATTGTTCTATAACTACTAAAGAAATTAAACTAGTCAAAACTCCAGATCCAGATGACTTTATTGGGAAAGTTTTACCAAACATTAAAGAAAAAAAAAGAAGAATTTCACAAACTCTGCCCAAAGAATAGAAAAATAAGAAACATTTCCTTACTCATTTTAGGAAATCAAGCATGTCCCTGAAACAATCTGAGACAAGAAAATTATAGACCAATCTCACTGATGACCATAGATGTGAAAATCCTAAATAAAATTCCAGGAGGTGGGGGGGTGGAGTTGGCAATGTATAGAAAGGACATAACATTGTGACTAAATTGGGTTAAATCCTGGGATGGCAAAATTGGTTTAATACTGGAAAAGCAATCCACTATCTTAAAAGGAGTAAGGGAGGGAAACATATGTGATCATTTCAATAGGTAGGTACAGGTAAAGTATTTGAAAAAAATTAAACATTCATTTATGATTTAAAAGAATAAACAACTCTTAAGCAAACTACAGATATTGACAATAGTGTCAAAAAAATGAAGTACCTAGGATTAAATTTTTAAAATACCATGATTATAGAGTCGCAGTATCAAAGATGCCAGTACTCCTTGTAGTAGGCAGAATAATGCCCACCAAAGATGTCCACATTCTAATCGAAACCTATGAATATGTTAAGTTGCATGGCAGAGGGGTGTTAAGTTTGCAAATGGGATTAAGGTTGCTAATCAGCTGACCTTAAGAGGGAGATTACCCTGAATAACCTGGATGGGATCAATGTAATCACAATAGTCCTTAAATGTGGAAGAAAGTGACAGAAGAGGAAGAACCAGAAAGTTGCAGTGTGTGAAGGACTCAGCCCATTGTTGCTGGCTTTGAAGATGCAGGATGGGGCCGTGAGCCAAGGACACAGGCAGCCTCTAGAAGCTGGCAAAGGTGAGGAGACAGATTCTCCGCTGGAACCCCCAGAAGGAATACAGACCTGCTGACACCTTGCTTTTAGCATGGTGCGACCCATTCCAGACTTCTGACCTCCAGAACTGTTACGTTAATAAATTTGTGTTGTTTTAACTTGGTGGTAATTTGTTACCGCAGCAATAAGAAACTAATACCCTCCTCAAATTGAATTATAGCTTAAATGCATTCTTCATCAAAATCCCAGTCAGGTTTTTGTGGAACTTGACAAGCGAATTCTAAAATGTACATGGAAGATCAAAGGGCCAAGAATAATAAAGAATCTTGAAGAAGAATAAGATGGGATGGCTTTCTTAGCTGGGCATCAAGACCTACTTAATGGGTAGTGATTCAGCCACACAACATAAACAGTGTGATTCCTTTGGGATGAAGTTCAAAAACAGGCTTAAACTAAACTATATTCTTGAGTGATGCTTCCAGAGGAAGGGAAAAACTCTAAAAAGCCAGATGAAGGTTAAGTCAGAACAGGGCTACCTGGGGGAGGGGGAGGAGAGGAGAAGAACCAGGGGAGTGTGGGTTGGGATGCTGCCCGTACTCTGTTTCTTGAGTGGATGGTGGTAACACAGATGTTTGCCTCATAACTCTGTTAAACTGTACATTTCTATTTCATGTACTTTACAGTATGATATTATAATTCCCCCAGTTTAATGTATTACAAATCAGATGATTCTAATTCCAAGCAATCAAAATGGTGGAAAACTCCCCAATTCAGTTTTTGAAGCAGCCAGCACTTGAATACCCAGACCAGTTAAAGATAGGGGAAAAGGGGCTTCCCTGCTGGCGCAGTGGTTAAGAATCTGCCTGCCAATGCGAGGGACACGGGTTCAAGCCCTGGCCCGGGAAGATCCCACATGCCGCGGAGCAACTAAGTCCGTGTGCCACAACTTCTGAACCTGTGCTCAAGAGTCCGCGAGCCACAACTAGTGAGCCCACGTGCCACAACTACTGAAGCCTGCGCGCCTAGAGCCCGTGCTCCACAAACAAGAGAAGTCACGACAATGAGAAGCCCACGTACCGCAACGAAGAGTAGCCCCCTCTCGCCGCAACTAGAGAAAGCCCGTGCACAGCAACGAAGACCCAACGCAGCCAAAAATAAAAACAAACAAATAAATAATTTTTTTTAAAGATAGGGGGAAAGGGCTTCCCTGGTGGCGCAGTGGTTGAGAGTCCGCCTGCCGATGCAGGGGACACGGGTTCATGCCCCGGTCCGGGAAGATCCCACATGCCGCGGAGCGGCTAGGCCCGTGAGCCATGGCCGCTGAGCTTGCGCGTCCAGAGCCTGTGCTCCGCAACGGGAGAGGCCACAACAGTGAGAGGCCCGCGTACCGCAAAAAAAAAAAAAAAAAAAAAGATAGGGGGGAAAAAGAGGAAACTGTAGATGAGCCTTACTTTTAGAAGCAAAACTTCTAAACAAAATATTAGCAACCAGAATTGAGCGGCAAGTCAATACTACAACATGCTCTGACTAAGCAAGGTTTATTCCAGGAAGGATATGGGTTCCAGAGTACACTTGATCCCCATAACTCATCCCACCAGCAAACTGAACCACATCAGTAAATTTGGGAAAGGAACGCTTAAGACACAGCAGACTTTTCTAATAGAAACAGGTGTAGGGATAGAAGGAAGCTACTTCCCCATCATAAACGATCCCCATTTACCATCAAACATCAGAAAGCGCCCCTCTCGGAGATCCTAGTAGACAAGCACAGAAGGAAAGGCTTTCTCTGGCACAGGCACACAGCCGGCAGGAAGGGCCAGTAATCAATGCCCCCCTAAGCCCCCTATGATTTCACAGCCCCGTCTCAGAAATGCTGAATTTTAAATTAGAGGCTAAAGTAACAATGTCATTGTCCTATGGCCCTGACCCAAATTCCATCACAATTCCCCTGTATACCCCTCACACAAGCACAAACGGTCCAAGAACACTCACCATAGCTCTGGAAGAGCAAATGATGGGAAATAACCAAATGGGAGCTGGTGGGATGATGGCAGAACAGTTGTCAATTTATCCAGGCACATATTCTGCTCACTCAGTGAATGGCCCAGGGCTGGGGATGCTGACACGGCCACATCTCTCAGCTACGCCCAGTGGTCTCTCCCAAAGCTGACCATTTGCCCAGGCTGCGACTCTACAGTTCTACCTCTGGGTATTCACCCAAGAGAACTGAGCACACATGCCACGAAAAGACAGGGGCTCAAATGTTCACAGCAGCCTGACACATGATAGCCCCAGACTAGAAACACAAGGCATAGATGAGCCACACAGTGGAATATTATACAGCGACAAAAAAGCAGAAGGGCTCTCCCCACGCCACCACAGAACGGATCACAGGCACGAGCGAAAGCAGATGCTGCTGGGACCAGGAGGCTACTGATTGGAGGGAACCTTCTGGAGTGATGGGAAAGCTCTACATTGTGACCTGGGTGCTGCTTACACACGTGTAAGTCACATGCACTGAAGACATGCACTTTAAACCCTTTATGTGCACGTGTTATACCTCAGTTTTTCAAAGTTTAAAAATAAACTGGGCTTCCCTGGTGGCGCAGTGGTTGAGAGTCCTCCTGCCGATGCAGGGGACACGGGTTCGTGCCCTGGTCCAGGAGGATCCCACATGCCGCGGAGTGGCTGGGCCCGTGAGCCATGGCCGCTGAGCCTGCGCGTCCGGAGCCTGTGCTCCGCAACGGAAGAGGCCACAACAGTGAGAGCCCCGCGTACCGCAAAAAAAAAAAAAAAACTGAAAAACTAATAGCTAAAAATATATAAACCTTGTTAATGAAATGAGCAAACTGCAGGAGGATGTTCCCCACCCCCCTTATTTATACAAAGTTTAAAATCACGTAAAACAACACTTCGACATCTATGGTCACATAGAATATAATAAAATATAAAATTGTGTAAGGCAGGGGTCCCCAACCTGTTAGGAACCAGGCTGCACGGCAGGAGGTGAGGGGCGGGTGAGTGAGCAAAGCTTCATCTGTATTTACAGCCGCTCCCCATCGCTCGCACTGCCGCCTGAGCTCCGCCTCCTGTCAGATCAGTGGCAGCCTTAGATTCTCATAGGAGCGAGAACCCTACTGTGAACTGTGCACGGGAGGGATCTAGGTTGTACTCTCCTTATGAGAATCTAATGCCCGATGATCCGAGGTGGAGCTGAGGCAGTGATGCCAGCACTGGGGAGCGGCTGCAAATACAGATCATCATTAGCAGAGAGGTTTGACTGCACAGAGACCATAATAAATCAATTGCATGCAGACTCATATCAAAACCCTGTCAGTGAGTGGCAAGTGACAATGAACTTGCATCTTACAGAGCAGGCTAGATATAAGCAACACACTTCGGGTGTCACTGTCTCCCATCACCCCCAGATGGGACCATCTATCTAGCTGCAGGAAAACAAGCTCAGGGCTCCCACCGATTCTGCATTATGGTGAGCTGTATAATTATTTCATTATATATTATTACAATGTAATAATTATAGAAATAAAGTGTCCAATAAATGTAATGCGCTTGAATCATCCTAAAACCATCCACACACCCCCGGGCCCGTGGAAAAATTGTCTTCCACGAAACCAGTCCCTGGTGCCAAAAAGGTTGGGGACCGCTGGTATATGGGAAAGACTAACTCCAAATTCTAGACAGAGGTACCCTCTGGGGCAGGGAGAGGAACACCCAGGGCTGAGCTGGGGACCATGGGCCTTGATTACATGGGCAAGTTTTATTTCTTCTGGTCAGTGGTGCATACATGTTAAATTATCATCAGTGTTTTTGTGACAGCCCAAGATCACTGTTAATAAAGATTGTCCCACCCTCACTCAAAATCCTACCATAGCTCCCAGTGCCCTCAGAGTAAAACCCTCCCTCCTCGCCTGAGTGTCTGATCTCAGGCCTCCACTCTCGCCCTCCTCCCCTTTGTTCCCGCCACCCCCACCTGTGTGCCCCAAGCTTGTTCCCACCTCGGAGCCTTTGCACTCGCAGATACGTCCACCTCGTGTACCCATATCGGCTGCCTCCTTCCTGACACTTACATCTCAATTCAAATCTTGCCTTCCCCGAGCCGGGCCAGCTTGTCCACACATACAATTGTTCTTTGTTCCACATTTCCTGTGTCCCCTATCTGCCTAGAAGCCCCCCAAGGGAAGGGTCCCCTGTTTGGTTTGTCACTGCTGTGTCCCCAGGGTCCAGGGCAGGGCTAGGCTGGGACTGGGACCTGTGGACATGCCCACAAGGCTCTGCCAGTCGTGGCCACCAGGGGGCGCCCACGGGTCAGAAATAAATGCTTGGGGACTTGGGTCCAAGGCCACAGAGAAAGGTGGGTGGGACAGGCATGGGGATGGGGAGATCAGGCCCTCTCTGAACATGGGGGTGCCCCAGACACATGTTATCCTTCCTGGGGGATTCTCATTCAGCCTGACCGGGACAGATGTAGAAACTGAGGCTCAGAAATGTCATGGAAGTTCTCAGGTTCCGAATGCTCCCAGATTACTCAGCTGTGCTCTCTCAGCCCCCGCCAGAAGAAGCGAGGGAAACCGTGGTTGCAAGGAGGACAGGGGCACTGGGGGCCTGATCTCGGGTGGTGCCTGTGATCCCCACTGGCCAGCCTGTCCTGGCTAAAAGGATCAAGTCAGGGCCACCAAGGACTCAGTCTGACCCTCCCAGACTCAGGGAACCTTAGCTCACAGCAGATGGCCCAGTACCTGCCCGAGCCCTGCAGCCCCCCTGAACACTTGGGGAAACTGAGGCCCAAAGACAGGCTGGAGCAGTCCTCAGGGCACCAGGACTGGGCAGGTCCCCTACACACAGTGCTGCCCCCTGGGGTCGGGACAGGGGCCTCCTGGGGGAGAGCAGACAGGGTACCCCTCACCCACTTCCTTCCAGCCATTCAACAGATGGGGAACTGGGTCTGTCCCTTGCTCAAGCTCAGCGGGGAACCCCAGTCCAAAGCCGAGCCCCACAGACTGGCTCCCCTTGCTGTGTGACCTCGAGCAGACTCCCCACCCTCTCTGGGCCTGTTTCCATGTCCACATGGGGCTTCTACATGCCATTTTGTTAGAAGAAAGGAAGTTCTAGGTTGTTGTCAACCATGTAGGAACTACTCAGTTGCCCTCTCTAGGGGCCAAGATCCTTTTAGAAGGTGCAAGGCCCTGGTGTCGCCAATTCACTCTTGTTTCTTTAGTTGAGGTGACGTTCACATAACATATAACAATTTACATAACCATTTTGAAGTGGGCAATTCCACAGAATCTAGCGCATTCACAATAATTGTGCAACCACCACCTCTATCTAATTTCAGAAATTTTCATCACCTCAAGGGAAACCCGTCCCCATGAGCAGTCGCTCCCCATCCCCCTCCCTCAGTCCCTGGTAACTACGAATCTGCTTTCCATATCTGTGGATTTGCCTGTTCTGGACGTTTCATGTAAATGGAATCACGTGCTGTGTGGTCTTTTGTGTCTGGCTGCTTTCACCCAGCATGATGTTTTCAAGATTCATCCATGTTGTAGCATGTATCCATGCTTCATTCCTTTTTATGGCTGAATAATATTCCATTGGGTGGATTTACCAAATTTTGTATAGCCACTCATCTGTAGATGGACACTTGAGTTGTTTCCATCTTTTGGCTAATGTGAATAATTCTCCTGGGGCTTCCCTGGTGGCGCAGTGGTTGAGAGTCCGCCTGCCGATGCAGGGGACACGGGTTCATGCCCTGGTCCGGGAGGATCCCACATGCCATGGAGTGGCTGGGCCCGTGAGCCATGGCCGCTGAGCCTGCGCGTACAGAGCCTGTGCTCCGCAATGGGAGAGGTCACAGCGGTGAGAGGCCCGCATACCGAAAAAAAAAAAAAAAAATTCTCCTATAAACATAGGTGTAAAAATATCTATTTTCATCCCTTCCTTCAGTTCTTTTGGGTATATACCTAAGGGTGGAATTCCTGGATCATACAGTAATCCCATGTTTAGTTTTTTTGAGGAATTTCACTGTTTTTTATAAGACTAAAAGGCCATGACTCCTGGTCAAACTGGGAATACCGTGCCTGGAATTTTCTGTCAAGTTCTTTTCAGTGATCACTGCCCAGCCTCCCCACCCCACCAAATCTCATGTATTTCAAGTGCTTCCCAAAGTGTTTTTTGTGACTGTATATATTCACCTTTGGATTGAGATAAAACACACAGCAATTTGTGCCAAATACTCAGATCTGAGGTGTGTAGCCTGATGCGTTTTTACCTCTGTGTATGTTCAAATTGACCCATAACATAACACCGCCCCATCCCCCAGGCAGGCCCCCTCGTGCCACCTCCCAGAAGGAACTACTATCCTGTTGGCTAACACCATCGGTTCATTTTGTCTGTTCTTGAACTTCAGGTACACAGACTCACACAGTGTGTCCTGCTTTTGATCTCACTGCTTTTGCTCATCATCGTACCCGCAAGATTCACGCACATCCTCCATTATTTTTCCTTGCTGTATACTATTCCACAGCACAACTGTACAGCGATTTGTTTGGCCAGTTCTGTTGATGGGTGTTCGGCTTGTGTCCAGAGCTTCTCCAAGCAGGTGTGCCCAGGTCCTGTGGCTACTGTATGTTTTCATCTCTTGTGGATGAATACCCAGGGGTGGAATGTCTGGGTTATAGGGGAGGGGGGATCTATGTTCGGCGGACGCTGCAAAACAGTCTTCCAAGTTGGCTGTACCATTTTACCTCCCACAGAGGTGAGCTAGGATTCCATTTGCTCCACATCCTCGTCAGCACTTCATGTGATCAGACTTTTCCATTTCAGCCCTGCTGATAGGGCTGTGGTTCGTGCATGTCCCAACCCCACTGCAACTGGACTTTGCACCCACCGGATTCTGTGCCAAGCTCCCCACTGAGGAACCAGTGGGGTGCTGACCACACCCACCTTTTTGAGCGGCCCCCTCTGCCCTCGGCTTCTGGGCCGCCATCCCCCTCTGTGTTTTCCTACCGCGGTTTCGTCTCCATCCCCTCAGTGGTTCCTCTTTCTCGGCCTTATCTTGAGACAAGGTCTCCAGGTCCTCCTGCCTCCCAGGAAATGGCCACAGAGTTAAGGGATCCCCCGAAGGACCCAACACTCTACTTCTCCTCCTCAACCCGGGGGGCCTCTCCTGCCTCAGTGAGCGCCAGCCTAGCTATTCCAAAGCACAAACGGGAAATCGAGGCTCATCTCCCCCACATGGATCATTGATGCTCCCACCTTTTCCACCTCCTGAATCTCAGCTCCCCCACTTCTCCCCTCCCTTCCAGCACCCACCTAGCCTAAGCCCCTGCATCTCCACTGGATGGGCCCAGCTGTCCTGGATGTGCCACCATCCCTGGCGCTTGCCTCTTGTCCAACTCACACCACGTGCTTCTAAGACCACGCGTTGCCCCTCTTAGGTGTCGTTTGGCCGACTTCTTAGCTTTAGTCCCCTGACCAGGCCCTCAGGCAAGTCCCTGCTGCATCTGGTTCCTCTGACCTCTCCAGCCCCTCCTCCCACCCTCATTCATTCATTCATTCAGATATTTATTGAGAACCTGCTGAGTACCAGGCCATGTTCTCAATGCAAGAAGGCAACTGAACCACACAAAACAAAACCCCTCCCCTCGGGGGCATGAGGTAGGGGCAACAGATATCTCCACCACGGCATGTCGGGAGCTGCATGAGGGCAGGGAGGCCCCGGCCTGGCGTGGGGCGGAAAGGCATCCCAGGGAACTCAGTGTAGAGGCTGAGGCCTGGGACGGGCAGGACGCAGCCAGCCAGGCGTGGCAGGGAGAGAAGAACCAAAACCAGGACCCCCCAGAGAAGGGGATGGGGAGCCACAGAGAGGTTTAGGTTTTCACAGCTTCCCCTGGCGGCCGATGGGAGAGAGGAGAACCCAGGCAGGAGGGAGGTGGGGAGGCCAGGGGTGTTGGGTGATGGAGAGAAGAGGTCGGATTTGGGGTGTGGCCAGAGAGCCGAGAAGGCTTGGGGACTTGGGGCTGTGGGGTAGTGAGGCTGTGGCGGGGATGACGGCATGCAGGGGCCTCCCACACTCTCTGGGCAGAAAACACATCCGAGCAGGGGATTCAGTTCCTCAAAAATGCCACATAGCCACGTGCGCGCGCACACACATGGGTGCATCACGCACGCGTGCATAAGCACGCAGAGACACAAAGCGTGAACAGATTTACACACGAAACACAACTACACACACAACAGACACACAGAGACACACGCCTACAACAGACACAGATACACAGAAAGATACACACGTACACGTGTGCCTACAACACACAAACACACACGCACCCTCTCCAGGCCAGCCTTTGAGGGACAATCCTTTTTGCACCTCTCTCTCCCCCGGGCCCCCAGCTCCCTCCACGGGGCCAGGCCAGGTTCCAGTGTCACTGAGCCGGTGTCAAAGGTCTCTCTCTGCCTCTCAGCCCCTGCCCAGTCCTGACCACACACTCTGTGTCCTGCTCTGTCCCCCACACTGGGGGCTCCTCAGGGCACATGGCAGGTGTGGGAGGGACAGTCAACAATGCCTACTGAGCAAAAGGTCTTGGTCCTCTAAGCCTCTCTCCCCTGCTACTGCCTCCACACTCTCCCAACATCAAAGCAGAGCTCCCCACTCCCCAACTTCTCATCGGCTCAGCCTCACCCCTTGACTGAGCCGGATGCAGACACTCCATCTCAGAGAGGTCAGGGGTGAGCCAGAGAAAGGGCTGAGGGGTGCCCAATAGCAGAGCTAGAATCTACTTGGGAGATCAAGGAGGGCTGCCTGGAGGAGGGGACATTTGAGGATGAGCTGGAGCTTGGCAGGCAGATGGTTTGGGGGTCCTCTAGTCAGAGGGAAAAACCTGGTAACTTCATCTAGTGCAGTCTGAGCCCAGAGCTGCTCCACCAGGAGGGATCATCGGGCTGTTTGCTTCTTTTTTTAAATTGTGGTAAAATACACATAACTTAAAATTCACCATCTTAGCCATTTTTAAGAGCACAGTTCAGTGGCATTAAGTACATTCACACTGTTGTGCAACCATCACCACTGTCCATCTCCAGAATTTTTCATCTTGCAAAACTGAAACTCTGTCCCCATTAAACACTAACCTCCCCATTTCCCTCCGTCCCTGGCAACTCCCATTCTACTTCCTGTCTCTACAAATTTGACTGCTTTAGGGACCTCACATAAGTGGGATCACACAGTATGTCCTTTTGCGACTGGCTTCTTTCGCTCAGCATCATGTCCTCCAGGTTCATCCCTGCTGTAGCAGGTGTCAGAATTTCCTTCCTTTTAAAGGTTGAATAATATTCCATCATACATATATAACACGTTTTGCTCATCCATTCATCTGTCGCAATCTATTTTCAATTTTTCTGAGGAACTGCCATACTGTTGGCTGTTTGTTTTTAAACCCAGAGTGTTTCTCAGTCGTCCCATCCAGGACCTGAACAGTCCTTCCTGTCCCAACTTCCGCCTGCCAAGCAGGGCTAGACCCCTCAATTGTCTCATCCATCCCTCAGATCTGCTCTGAGAGGCAGTGGCTCTTATAAAGCCCATTTCATAGAAGAAAACAGGTTGGAGAGCAGGAGTCCTGTGCCTAGTGTCAACCAGCAGGGGCTGGCTTGTCCCAGTTCCCAAAACCACAGGCTGCCCGCCTCTCCACATAGCCCAGAACGTTCCCAGCCCCTCAGCAGTTCCTGCACAGCCCATCTCCCACCCTGCCTGCACTCAGACGCTGAGAGCATTTCCCATCCTCCTCCTGGCTCTGCTCCCTTCTAAGAGAAACAGGTTGCACCTGGCACGGCTTCCCAGAAGGCCTGGAGCGACAGAAGCCCAGCCACGTGAGTGGGTGTGTGTGGAGGCGTGCAGTCACATTGCAGCACCCACCATGCCACCGCTTGAGGAGGGAGGGGTCCTAGACCCAACAGCGAGGACCTGCGAGGTGCTGAGCACACGGCGTTGGAGCCAGCCAGACCTGAGTGAGACTGGGGCTCGGCTACTTGCTGGCTGGGTAACCAAGAGCATCTGAGCCTCAATCCATCATCTGGGAAATGGGCTCACAGTGGCCCTTGCCTCTCAGGGAGGATTCTGTGAGGGGACTCGGGGCTAGGGGGCCTGTGCAGCTGAGGGTCCAACAGGCTGGCAGAGCTAAGGCACTCAGGTGTTTCATCAGCATGGACATCAGAACGGCAGAGGCAGGACCACCATCACCCCAGCTCCAGTAGCAGGTCTTCCTAGGAGCACTGACTGCATAATGGGGGAGCCCATCAGCTAAGAAAATCAGATGATAGCAAAGGCTTCACCATTTGAAATTTTGAAACCACCCAGAAACAAGCCCCAGGACACTGCCACACAGTTTAAAAATCGTTTTTCTAATGGAGGTGAAATTCACATGACCTAAAATGAGCCATCTTAAAGTGAACAGTTCAGGGGCCCTTTGTGCCTTTACAAAGTTGTGCAACCACCAGCAGTATCTAATTGTAGATCACTTTCATCACCCCAAAAGGGAACCCTGTGCCCATGAGCAGTCCCTCCCTGTCCCCCCTCCCCCAGTCCCTGAAACTGCTTGTCTGCTTCCTGCCCCGATGTATTTGCCTCTTGGGACATTTCATATAAACGGGATCATGCACTAGGTGGTCTCTTGCGTCTGGCTTCTCTCTCAGTGTGACAAATTTGAGGTTCATCCCCATTGTAGCGTGTGTCAGGCTTCATTCATTTTTAGGGCTAATATTTCCTTGTATTATGGACCGCATTTTGTTTATCTTTCACCCATCAATGGGCATTTGGTTTCTCTCCACTTTTTGGCTTCTGTGAAAATGCTGTTGTGAATATTCATGTACATGTATTTGTCCGAGTCCCTCTGCCACACAGTTTTGAGTCCTCCCACCAGGAGACCCAAGTGGCTCAGGCCCCATGAAGGCAGCACGGATTTATAGAACAAAGTTTCATAGTTTGCTCACGTGTCTTGAAAACCATGAAAGAGGGGATGAAAACCAGCAGTTCCCTCACCTCTCACCCCATTGACCCTCCCTGCGTTGTGCACAAAATCTCCAACCTGAGCCAGCGAGGGGGGGATGGGGTGAGCAGGCAGGAACTGGGTTGTCCTGGGTAAAGAGTCCAGGGATGCTGGTGCTCTGGGGCATCTCGGCCCCTCCCTCCAAGGGTAGGGAGGTGTGGACAACCTCCCTGAAGCCACAGGGTAAGACAGAGGCAGGGCCAGTGACCCTGTCTCAGACCCCAGCTGGAACCTTGAGACTCATCTTTGACCCCAGTCCCTCCCTGCTGCTCCCATCAGACCCCCTAGCCTTGGCCACCAGGTCCAGGAGGACCATGGTGGAGCTGGTGAGAGTCAGAGGTGAAAACCCCTTTTTAGAATCAGAGTATAAGTGAAATGAGTAATGTTTAATATCAGCGTATCAGTTTAATAAAGCAGTAGGTACGGTGACTTAGCAGGACACAGGAAGGCAAGAAAATGTGTCACACTTACACCAAATTAAGGATGTTGAGTTATGGCTGTAGGCAACTGTAACTTTAACACCATCTACCATAATAAACTTTATTTCCTAGAAAATTTTATTCACTTTGTTATTTCCTGTAACTTAAAATGTGTGTGCATATACATAATACATATATATATATAGTTTATTTATGTATAGTTAATTGTACTGTTTGGGCTGCAGTAAAATCAAATTTGAATTTTTAAAAAAAAGTCCCCCATGTCCCAGGGTCTCAACTGAGAGGGAACATGTCTCCTCCCAGGAGCTCGGCAGCAGGTACAGGAGGAAGAGCCAGGTTTCAGAGCCATGGAATCACTTCCTCTTGGAATCTCAGCTTCCTTCGCTGTGAAATGGGGAGAGTGTCACTTTGACTCCAAGCATTCTCACACACTGTTCCCTCAGCCTGGTCATCCCTTCCATGTCTTCTGCTTGATGAGCTCCTACATATCCACTGAACCCCAGCTGTGGTATCCTTCCTCCAGGCAGCCACCCTAGACAGACACCTGAATTCCTCCAGCCTCCACCCTCCTTCTAGCCAAGCCCTGATGCTGCAGGGTTGGGGACGGGATCTGTGTCCAGCTCTGTCTCCCCCAGACTTGGGGCTCCTTGAGGTCCAGGCTGGGGGCCAGGGTGGGGGATGTTAAATGAAAATGGAGACACCGCTATCCCCACTTGATGGATGAGGGTGACTTTGAGAGGGACCCAGCTCCCGAGAGTCACACAGTCATTTAGCCCCAAAGCCGCAACTCAACCCTGGGGCAGTTGGGCTCCGAGTACAATGCTCCTTCCCCAAACGTGTGAGTTGACCTAACTACCCACCACCCTCAGAGGGCTGCTGCTTTCTCTGACCTTCTCCTGGGTCCCTGCAGCCCCTTCCCCGGGCCAGAACAGCCTGTCCCCTGGTAGGGGGTGCTGTCCTTCTGGCGGCCCCAGGGTCATAGATAAGGCCACTGGGCCTGGCTATCGGCAGGAAACATCTTGGCAGGACAGGAAGCCACGGCATTGGCCAGCCGCGCCCTCGCCTGCCTCAGCCTATCTGCGGCCAGATATTTTGGGAGCCACTATATAAACCCCGACCGGGCTGCCAGTTGTTCCCGGGGGAAGCTTGAAGCTTCACATTCCTCGGCAGCTCCCGCTGGCCCTGAGGCCGATGGAACGTGAACACCTGGGTGCTCAGAGCAGAGCGCGCCCCAGCGCCAGGCTCGCTGGAGGTGCCAGGGCCTGTGTGTGCGACTCGCCATTCAATCCCAGTGCAGCCACTTGCCGGCTGAGCGACCCAGCGTGAATGACTTCACCTCTCTGGCCCTCGGTTTTCCCCTCCCCACAGCCCTCCTCGGTCCTGTCCCGGGCAACACAAACTCGGGTCCCAGAGCCTTTCCTAAAGTTTCTCGGTCTGATGTGGCACCTGCTGACACCTGAGGGCCAACCCGCCCCCTCCTGACCCTGGGAAGTGCCCAGGAATCTGCATTTTAAACTAGCCACATGGTGAGATCCTTATAGCTCAAGCTTCTCAAGTTCAAGGACATGCCACTGGTCCACACTCTCCAGGATGCCTCACCTCTCCTGCACAAGCACCCAGCCAGACCCTGAAGAAGTGCTGGATCAGAGAGACAACATTCCAAGGGTGTGGCTGTAGTTATTCCCATTTTACAGAAGAGAAAATTGAGGCCCAGAGAGGGGAAGGGACTTGCTTGAGGCTACACAGCAGGCCAGAGGCAGGGTCACATCAGAACCCAGGCCCGAGGTCTCTTCCCACACCCCATGCACCTCTCAGGAGGCTTAGAGGGGCTGAATGTAGCTCCAGAGGCCACACAGCCAGCCAGTGGCAGGGGTGGGATTCAAACCCAGGTCTGTGTGCTCCCCCATCCCCAGCCTGGTCGACACAGAACAGAACCGTCCCTAACCCAATAGCTACTGCTTGGGGTCTGACTAGCACGCACATTTCGCCCAAGACCAGTAAAAGTGAAACGCAGAAGTGAAATAAAAATACTCAAGAGTTCACTGGGGCTCGGAGTCGGCGCCTGCTCTCAGACCCTTGGCCCTTTCCTGGTGAGAGGCGAGGGGGCAGGACAGCGAGCAAGGCAGGGGAGACCAAGCGTGGTTATGTAAAGTGGCCGGCCCAGCACCTGCGGCCGCTTGCCAGTGCAGGTGGTGGAGCGTGCCCAGCGGCCCCCACCCCGGGCAGCTGCAGCCGGCGAAAGGGAACGGCCATGCCAGATATAACCTGACCTGAACTCCACCCAAAGCCGGAGCTCCAAGGCCGGCCTGTGCCTGGAAAGCCAGTTTTGGCCCAATGAGCTTGGGCAGGTTCTGGGCTTCCATCTCGCCGCCTGAGAAAGGTCTCAGCATGGCCACAGGTCCCCTGCAGTCCTCCCCCTCCCCCTCCTCTCTACAGGGCCTGGTGTGAGGGAAGGCATTAGACTATCTCTGTCTTGGGCAGCCTGTAGTAATGAGCTCCTGCTCTCCTTGCTGCCCTGGGCATCAGGCTGCCATCGTTCTCCTGAAGGGATGCTCGCTACCATCAAAGTAGCCTGGAACCCGCGCCTCCTTCAGAGCGGACCTGCACCCTGCCTTGCTCTGCCATGGAACCACCCGGATGAGGTGACAGGGACTTGGGTCTGTCCTTCTCTAAGTTAAATGCCTTAAAGCCTCCAGTGCCTTCTCCCAGGGCACCGCTCTGAAGTGTATACACGCACACATACGTACCACGGTGGTTTTCACTGAACCCGCTGTCCGTCTGTCCTATTTCAGAGTGGCAGGGGAAGCTGCCTGCCTGCTCTGATCAACCCAGAATGGGGAGAGAAATCACCTCCCTTGTTCTAGAGTCTATACCTCTATTAATGCAGCCCAAGGACCCGGCAGCTTATTGGACAGCCACATCAGAGACAGAGGGCCCCTCATGTAATCATTAATCATCAATTCAAAACTGTTGAGCCCACCAGGAAGTTTGGCAGGAAGGGTTAGGGCTGGGAATGCTCTGTTTCTTGAGCTGGGTGCTGGTTACACAGGTGTGTCTACTTTGTGAAAAGTTATCGAGCCATAGACTTAGGATTTAGGCACTTTTCTGTCTATATGTTACACTTGAAGAAAACATTTAAAAAGCAGAAAAGGAAAGAAGGCAGTTTGACGTCAGGCTGAGACTGACAGGTAAGTAGGCAATAACTGGTTGAGGTTCAGAGGCATGGATGGAGGCAGGAAGAGCAAGTGCAAAGGCCTGGGGTCCTGGGGGAGCCTCATGTGTCTGAGGATCTGGCAGAGACGCGGGTCCGGGGTGGGGGGCAGGGACTGGCCACATACAGCCTCAAAAGCCACAGCGAAGAGCATGGACGTTATCCTGAAACCAAAGCTATGCCATCGAGGGGTTTAAGGGGAGGCTGACAACACGGGGTGGACGTATGCAAAGGCCACTGAAGCCACAAGCAGGAGCGTTTATGATGGAGCGAGGGGGGAACGCTCAGCCCATTTGCCAGAGGGGGAAACTGATGCCCAGCAAGGCCAGGCTACTTGGCTACATGTTAACGGTGGAGGTGCAACGTGAGCCTGCCTGACTCTCCCAGGGTCTCTGTCTTTCCGGTCTGATGCCCTGTGCGCCTCAGGGTAGGAAGGATCGTTGCGCCCAAGAGGCAGCCATCCCGGGTTCGAGTCCCAGTCTGAGCTCACTGGCCTCTGGGTCCTCATCGGTAAAATGGGGACCCAGGAAAGTTATGAGGGGTCCTTTCCGGTCCTGTTGCAGGGGGCACTCGGTAGGCAGTGAGTCCCACAGGGTCTTCCTGGTCAGCTCAGGGTGCATTTCATAACCCGGCACCGCGGAGGCGGTTTTTCTGAGAAACCCGAAGCCGAGGAAGAAATCCTTTGTTTATGGGGGTCCGTTGGGACAGGAGCGGTACCCTCCAGGCTGCACCAAGAGAGACTCTGCAGAGAAGGCAGAAGGTAGGAGTTTTAAAAAGAAGAAATGTCCCAATAATGCAAATTCAGGCTCGAGGGGGTGAAACCAAAGCAGGAAAGAGAGGGCAATGGAAGAGACGCCTGTCAGGGGACACCCACCTCGCGCAGAGCAGGCAAGCCATCACCACCAAGACCCCCCTGCCCACCTCCCTTGCTCAGGCCCTCCCTGTGGCTCTGGGACCCACCTCCGTCCCCCTACCATGCTCTCTGATATCACCTTACTCATTTGACTTTCTCTCATCTGTTCCCTGGCCATCGGCCATTGGGAGGGTAAGACCTTGCCGGCTTACTGCCCATCAAATTTCTGGCTCCCAGCCCAGACCCTGGCACCAGGAGGAGCTCGGTAAATATTTGTTGCCTGAGTAAACTGTGGCAGGTCATCCCCCCAGCTTATCGAAACGGGAGTTTTATCGGCCTGGGCTTGACCCCAGGCCAGCAGCTCGAACCCCAGCCTGGCTTCAGTCTGATCATCACACCTCTATGAACCCCCGTGTTCTCAACTGAACTATGGGTCTGGGGGAAACACATTTTATGGGGGTCCCAGGAGATGACCCACAGCACACAGACAGCCAGGGACACAGGCAGTGCTTGGTAAATGGCCCCTGTCATCACCACCCCCCAACCCCTGGCCTTGTGCCCCTGCCGACCCCCGGATAGAGCTCCTGTCTGCCCCCCACCCCAGGGAAAGAGAGGGCAAAGGTGATGCCAGGACTCACTGGGGGCTCGCAGGCTCCCCCCACCTCGGGCTCTTTCTAAGAAGCCAGCAGTGATAACATTCCCCCAAAACAGGAACCAGCAGGTCGGACTGGGTATTGCAGAAGCTTCCAGCAAGTTCGCCCCCGGTGCACAGCCCACCGACCCCATGGCCGGCTTCAGGGCCCGCTGGGCACAGCCTGGAAAGATTTTTATGTAAAAGTGGCCGATGCAAATCCAGGGGCCCTGGAACCACGAAAAGCCCCACTTCCCCCTTTACCACCCTAGCCTGAGTAGCTGCCACCTGGGCGTGGTGGGCAGGAGCGTCGGTGGGCACTGGGGCACCCTCACTGGGTGGGCTGCCAGCACCCACCCTGCTCTGAGGGTCCAAAGGGAGAGGGGAGGGGACAGTACATGTGCCCCCAACAACTCCCCCGCTTTAGGGGTGGTCACAGAGGCTAGCTCTGATATTTTTAATCAAGATAAAATTTACATAACATAAGATTCACCATGTTAACCCTTTTAAAGTGTACGATTTAGTGGTTTTTAGCACATTCACCATGTGGTGCAATCATCACCTCTATCTAATTCCAGAACATTTTCATCACCCCCAAAGGAACCCCTCTCCCTATCAGTAGTCTCTTCTCCTCCCCCCCGCAACCCCCAGCCCCTGACAACCACGAATCTGCTTGCTGTCTCCGTGGGTTTGCCTGTTTGGATATTACATATAAATGGGACGGCACGCTATGTGGCCTTTCGCGTTGGCCTCTTCCACTCAGCATGATGTTTTCGAGGTTCATCCACATTGTGACATGTATGAGAGCTTCATTCCTTTTTATGGCTGAATAATATTCTATTGTATGGATGGACCACTTTCTGTTTAGGGACTCAGCTGTCAATTGGCGTTTGGTTGTTTTCACATTTGGCGACCATGACTAGTGCTGGTGTGGATGTGTGTGTGCGCAAGCTCTTGTGTGGACACGTGTTTTCACTTCTCCTGGGTCTGTACCTAGAAGGGGAATTGCTGGGTCATATGGTAACTCGATGTTTAGCTTTGAGGAACCGCCAAATTCTTCTCCAGGCGACTAAACCGGTTTAGGTTTAGGAGGGTTCCAACTTCTCCACATTCTCACCAACCCTTGATTGTTTTTGTTTTTGTTTTTTTGCGGTACGCGGGCCTCTCTCTGTTGTGGCCTTTCCCGTTGCGGAGCACAGGGTCCGGACGCGCAGGCTCAGCAGCCATGGCTCACGGGTCCAGCCGCTCCGCGGCATGTGGGATCTTCCCGGACCGGGGCACGAACCCGCGTCCCCTGCATCGGCAGGCGGACTCTCAACCACTGCGCCACCAGGGAAGCCCGTTTTTGTCTTTTTGAAGATAGTCATCCTAGTGTGTGAGAAGTGGAAGCCCCTATTTTACAGACAGAGACACATGCTCAGAGAGGAGGACCTGCTTGCACAGCATGAAAACTCATCTCCTCAGACTTGAAGGCAAAGAGAAATGTGGGTGGATCACAAGAACAGGGCAGATGTGCTCCAGGGAATTTGCCTCAAGTAGGAATCAGAGACTTGCTCATCCCATCCAACTTTCCTGCACAGACCAGAGGTCTCCATAAAATCTCTAGGAACCCAAACAGAACCTCCTTACATGCCCCCATGACAGGGCGCTCACTACCCATGGGGCAACCTGGTGGGACCCTCGCCCCTGAATCAGCTCCCAGGGTTACCAGATTCTTTCCCAGATGGAGCCTCAACTTTCCCCTGGCTTCCCGTCAGCATGCCCTTGACCTTGGGGACCTCCTGCTCAGGGACAGCCTCACAGAGGTCCACAGACACCACCCAGCCCCCCATTCAAGCCTTCTCCAGTTTCACAGCTGGGTTTCCAATACATAGAATCCATATTTTTAGGGATTTCCCTGGTGGCGCAGTGGTTGAGAGTCCGCCTGCCGATGCAGGGGACACGGGTTCGTGCCCCGGTCCGGGAAGATCCCACATGCCGCAGAGCAGCTGCACCCGTGAGTCATGGCCGCTGAGCCTGCGCGTCCGGAGACTGTGCTCCACAACGGGAGAGGCCACAACAGTGAGATGCCCACGTACTGCAAAAAAAAAAAAAAAAAAAAAATCTATATTTTTAAAACAGCCCAGCAACTAAATGCAATGTGGGATCCTGGAACAGAAAAAAGGCACCAGTGGAAAAGTTGGTGATGTTCAAATAAAGTCTGGCATTTTGTTAATAGTAACGTAAACACACCAACATTCATTCCTTCAATTTGGCAAAGGTACCGTGAAAATGTCAAATGTTGACGGGGGAGGTTGGGAGGAGGGCTACAGGGTACGGCCTGTACGACTTGTCTGGAAGTCTAAGATTATTCCAAAATAGAAAGTTTATTTAAAGAGTTAGCTGGACATGAACACACATCAACCCCAGATCCTATGGGGGGAACAGAAAAAGAATAATCTCAGAACCTGGGACCCAAGCAAAGCCTGGGGACTCTGGCTACCCCTTCGCCTTGCAGCTCCCGATTGCTCTGTCCCTGTCCTGGGCCACTCCTTGGCCGACTTCCCCAGGAGCAAACTCTTCAAGCCTCATATCCAGTGTCAGCTCAGAGAGGTTCCAGCAACCTCCCCCAACCCAAATCAGCCCCCCCCCACACCTCCCCTTGACCGTATCCATACGTTCACAGCTATTTATTATGCAGATGCAGCATGCCTGGCTGGGGTACAGAAGTGAACAAGACAGACAAGATACCTGCCAATGGAGAAAGAAACAGTAAGTGTATAAACGTGCGACATAACATCAGGAAAAATCTTTGTGGTACAGAAAAGTGAATCAAGTGAAGGAGATGGGTGGGGCTAGGAGGGTTATTTCAGCTGGGAAAGTCAAGGAAGGCCTTCTTGTTTGAGCTCAGACCTGCAGGAGGTGAGGGAGTGAGCCAGAGGGAACAGCATTCTTGGCAGAAGGAACAGCCAGTGAAAAGGCCCAGAGACAGACAGTACCCAGTGATCATGGCACAGGAGGGAGACTGGTGTGTTGAGAATGGGAGAAGATGGGGTCAGAGGGTGTCAGGGGCCAGACCACAAGGCCTTGTGGGCCTCAACAAAAGGGTTTGGATTTTATCCTAAACATGCCTGTGGACATACCTAGGTCAGGTATGCTGCAGCATGATACAGCTGTTTGGAAAATATTTGCTGAAAGTGGATGGATGTACCACAGACCCAGCCCTGCCTTTGGAACTTCAGGGCCTTCAGACCTGCCCTTGGAAGCCCCAGGGTGCAGTGAATTTGAGCCTGCGTGTGCTTTCCTGAGGAAGATGGAACAGTGTGAAACGGCGTGGAACAGCATGGGTGCATTCTGGAGCCAAGGCTGTGTCTCCAGCAGAGCCCAGCTGAGTTGGCCTCTCTAGGACCCGAGTCCTTGGCCAACAACTGCGAGCCTGAAACCTGAACCCAGGAAGACTGAACTGCCCCCCACGTGCTGCCCCTTTGCAGAGACTTGATCGTGTGACAGAAAAGAGGCCACCATCCTAGGCAGAGGAACTGGAGCTGCTGGCACTTGCTGCCAACCCCTAAGACGCTCCACACATTTCCCCCGGGCAGCCCCAGGCCTGACGGCAGTTCATTCCAGTACTCCTGAACCCCGTCTATGAAGCAAAGGGTGTTTGAGACCCATCGGGACGCCTACTTGGCCAAGATAGACCCAGGGAATGCGGCATGAGGACCCATCGGACTTCAATTTCTCCAGTGTGAAATGGATGGAAAAAGCCCCACTGTGCATAATACCAACACACTGCTTTCATCGGGCACTGGGGGCCCCTGCCTGACCCTCGCATCCCCGAGCGCCCCACGCGCTGCCCTTCACTCCTGACCACGGCCGGGCCCAGATACTGTTTTGATCTCGCTCTGCTCGGTCGATCTGGCACCACAAGTCTGATGGCTGCGAAAACCACAGCTCAGGGGATGTTATCTGCTATCAGCAGTGGGGGGAGGGTGGTTTTGGGGCCTCTCCATGCGCACACTTCTCAGAAGAGTTGGCCCATGTCATCACAGGGCAGCTGGTACAAAACAGCCGGGTTATCAGGCCCCGCATCGTGATCCCGGCTGATTAGAGCCTTTAATGCATCCAATGACTAGTTTACAGGACTTATTTTTAAGATTTTCAGCCAGATGTCTCCTGGTCTCACAGCCAAGGGGCAGGGCTGGGGAGAGGGGGAGAACAGCTATGCCAGGGCCTCCGGGAGGCTTCCTGGTGGAAGGGATGCTGGAAGGGGGTCTTGGGGGAGTGAGTGAGGGTTAGTTGCAGAAGGTGGGGAGGGCACTCCAGGCAGAAGGACTCACATGGGCAAAGGCTTGGAGGAGAGGACCACCTGGCAAGTTGAAGTTAATGAGCTGGGCCTTATCTCGAGGGCAGTGGGGACTTCACACAACTTAAGCCAGGGACGGGGCGGGGGGAGGTGAGGGTTCAAATCCCCACACAGCTTGCACTCTCTGAGCCTCGGTTTTCTCATCTGTGAAATGGGCATAGTGGTAGCACTCACCCCGTGGGGGTGGTGTGAGGATAAAGTGAGACCACTTGGGACAGGCTGGAGGGAGCTGGACCGGTGACACCACCAAGAAATGGAAAATCCATATGGATGGAAAGTAGATTAGTGGTTGCTTAGGGCCGGGGGTGGGGACGCGGAGAAATAGTGAGGTGATAGCTAAAGGGTACGGGGTTGCTTCCTGAGGTGATGAAAATGTTCTAAAACGGACAGTGATGATGGTTGCACGACTCTGTGAATATACTAGAAACCATTGAATTGGATACTTTAAATGATTGAATTACACGGTATGTGCATTTATATCTCAACAAAACTTAAGCACAAAGGAGATCTTTTCTTCCTTGGAGGTGGAAAATGCAGGACACAGAGCTGAACCTCCTGGTAAGAAGTGTTTTGAGGGATGCTGAAGGAGGGAGGTAGTGAGCTCCCCGTCACCCAAGCCGGGACCAGGTGAACCTCCACTGGGAACCCCAACTGCCCCAGCTGTTCCTGCCCCTCCTCTGGCGGGTGCCAGGGGCTGCCCCTCAGATGTGGCATCAGTCACCAGGCCTCCCGCCTGCCCTTGACGCCAGGCCAGCCTGGGGTTTCCATGCATTTGCTACCTGTCTACCTGCTGAGCCAATTCTTCTGTGGGCTGCTGCCTGCCTGTCTGTCTGTCTGCTCGCAGGTGCCTGGCTTCCCCCCGGCCCCTGGCATGGCCTGGCCCTCCTTTTCCCCACCCCACCCCCACCTGCATCCCCCTGCCTGGCATCCTTGTGAGTGTTCTATGGAGGCAGGACCTCCCAGGATGAATCTGGGACAGGTCAGGAGGGAGGCCCAGTCCAGACCCTCCTCCTAGAAACAAGGGTCCAAAATCTGAGCCAGCTTTGCCGCTAACCCCCTGGAGGGTCCACCAGGATAGCTGAGCCTCAGTTTCTTCACCTGAGCAATGGGATTAAAATTGCCCACCACGTGGGATGGGGCAGGGTCTTTGCACTGGCTGCTCCCTCTGGCCTCTCTCGCCTCCTGGGAGAAGCCCTCCTGCCTCCTTCCAGTCACAGGCATGAATGCGCCCTCTCTCCCTCCGGCCTTCCTGCTTCTGAGCATCTCAGTACCTGGAATTGTATTTGGTGTCTATTTACTGATATCATTCGCATCCTGCTGGCCCGAGAGCCCCATATGGGAAGCGACTTCGACCATCCCCGGTGCCCATCATGGATTCAGTGACTATTCATTAAATAATGAGAGAACTGAGTCTGGGGGAAGTGTACACACAGATTCAATAGAAAACTGCATGTGGTTTTATAGCAAAGTTAACAAGAAAATGTCAAGGGGTTGAGTGAAAACTTCAGAGAAGTTTTCAAAATACACCCTGAAACCTCAAAGAAATTCTCTGTTTTGAGGGGAGAGCCAGGTTGTGTCCAACCCCATCCCACCCCCACCTCCCACCTCCAAGAGGCAAAGTTTGAGGAGCAGGACCCTCGGGACCTCCCCAAGGTCTGCCCTGGCCCTGCCCCTACCCTGCCCCTGCCTTCAGAGAGTCCCAAGACGGGGAAAAAAAAAAAAATGGAAAAGAACCCTTCCCTCCAGGCCTTTGTGTGCCGTCACCAGGAGCTCTCTTCCTGGTGGTTGAGGGACCTGCAAGGAGGGAGAGTGGGGATGTAAAAACGCTGGGCCTCTCAAGGCCAACCAGAGCTCCAGGCAGGGGCCCGGGATACAGAATTTAGCAAGACCCTACCCTATACGGCTGCTTGGGAACAGGCCTCCGTTTGGACGCTGCTTCCAAGAAGGCCTCCAGGATGCCCATGCCCATCTGGGCCAGGTTGGGGGTTCCTAGGGCTCTGCCATGGTTCCTACACCCTCCCTCCCAACACACATACATCTGAAACCTGGAGCGACCGGGCATAGTGCTCACTGCCTCCCTCACCCCACCCCTGAGCATTTATAGCCTGTTCCAAAGCCAGGGGAGATAATTCTGTTTCCCAATACACAGCTCCAAGATAAGAGGCATGCAGGGTCGGAGAGGGAGAGTGCTTCAGAGGCAGACACAGCCAAAGGGCCCCAGAAAGGCAGATGCTATGAGAAATTACATCTGAAAGCCTGATTCGCATGTTATCCCTGAACTGATCTCCTGGTTCCCTGAAGTTTCTGGCAAACCTCTGCCCACCTCCCCACCCCACCTCCTCCCTGCCTGGGCCACACACTCTGCAGCCCCATGGCTCCTCAAAAGCCCAGCTTGCTCCCTACCCCAGGACCTTTGCACATGCCATGCCCTCTGTCCAAAGCATCCTTCCCCCAGGTCCTCACGCAGCGTATTCCCTCACCTCCTTCAGGCTTCAACTCATATGTCACCTCCTCGAAGAGGGCCCCTTGGGCCTCCCTTAGTGACTAAAGTAGCCCCCAGATTTCCCCTCTCTCAGCACCCTGTTTAATGCAATTCCCCGTCTATCATGACCTGTAATCAAATCATCAGACTTGATCCCCCTGGAATGTCAGCTCCATCATGCAGGACTGGACCTGTCCTGTTCACTGCTGCGTCCCCAGGGTCGGGGACTGAGCTCAGCACATAGTAGGTGTTCAGGAAACTCAGAGAACCAGGGGATGTCAGTTTTTGGAAACCTGAAGTCTGTAGGCAGAGAGGGAGGCAGAAGAATGGGGCTGCCACCTCAAGCTACAGGTGCAGCAACAGAGCCAGGGAGGGCAGGAATGTGCCCAGCTCCTCTGTCCTCCACCCCCGCTGCCCAGTGACCAGCTGACCCACTTCTTTTTCAGCTTCCCTCCTTGAACCACTTTCCTTCCAGGGCCACCTCGTCCTGGGGTGAGGGGGCCAAAAACACTCTCTTGCCTGTGGGTTCCTTTCAGCCTCACTCCAACCCTGCGGGGGGAGGAGATATTATTATTATTCTCCCATGCAGACGAGGATCAAAGTCAGGGGACCCAGAGGAGGGAGGTGGGGGGCTCAGGGTGCTCCAAAAAACTCCATCTTCAAGATAAATAACGTGTAATGCGATCTTTTTGAAAATCAAAATGCATGCAAAGATATCCGTGATGAACAAAGTATCCCTGTTCTAAGTAAAGACGAGTCTGACCCAGCAGGGGTGGGATTCCACGTCGCTGTCCTAACCCCAGTCCCAGACGGATACCTGGCTTTAGAAGGACAGCTCTCCAGCCCCAAATGCAGCCCCCTCAGAGGTCGTGGCTCCAGGCAGAGGTCGTTGGAGGCTGCGAGGACAGGACGTGACGATGCGGGGTCCCTCTGATGGCATGGAGCTCAGTGACCCGTCCTGTGTCTCAAGGGGGTCAACGTGCCGGAAAATCAACCTTGAGTCACAGCAAAGTGAGCAACATGTAGGGACGCCAGCAGCAAAATCCAGATTTGGGGAAACTACAGGACACGCGTGAGACCCCAGCTCCTCAACAAATAAAAAGTAAAGAGGAAGAGAAAAGGAGGGCAGAAAAGCTATAAGTTAAAGAGACGAAAAAGACATTTCTTTCTTTTTAGTTGGGGCACAGTTGCTTTACAATGTTAGTTTCTGCTGTACAACGAAGTGAATCAGCTATATGTATACATCTATCCCCTCCCTCTTGGACCTCCCTCCCACCCCCCAGTTCCACCCATCTAGGTCACCACAGAACACCGAGCTGAGCTCCCTGGGCTATACAGCAGGTTCCCACTATCTGTTTTACACACGGTAGTGTATATATGTCAATCCCAATCTCCTAGTTCATTCCCCGCTTTCCTCCCCCTGTGCCCACACATCCGTTCTCTATGTCGAGTCTCTATTCCTGCCCTGCAAATAGGTTCACCTGTACCATTTTTCTAGATTCCACATATATGCCTTGATATACGGTCTTTGTTTTTCTCTTTCTGACTTACTTCACTCTGCATGAGAAACTCTAGGCCCTTGCACATTGGCTTGGACCAGGATTCAAACAAACCAACTGTAAAAATATATATATATATATTTTTTTAATGTCTGTATAAACATAAATATATATTTATATGTAATCGCTTTACATATATTACACATTTGCATATTATAGTATATTTACATATATTTATATATGTCTACATATTGTGTGTGTGTGTGTAGTCAATTCTCATTATCCAACAAAAACACTGAATTAGCCAATACTGGACCATTGACCCTAAATGAAATACAGGGTTAGTTTCCTGCGAGCCTCTGGTGACAACATTTTCATCAACCAGTCAATATATAACCTTGTTTTCTGTGTGTTTCTGTTTAAAGACAGTTTGTTTAATATATATTGTGCAGAACTCACGCCTGAATGAAGTAACATGTATTTCTCCCCAGCAGTGCATCCCAGCCTTTTTGCTCTTAGGAACACCAGATAGCACTTCAGCACTACACTTGGGGGCCTATTTAAACAGCAAGATCACCAAAGAAAAGCACAGAAGTGGGGAAACTGTGACACTAAAAAGATCATGAAAAGGATGCCTGTTTACAGTCTGAGAGCTGGAACAGGAAGTCAGAGTGTCGCCTTGTCCCACCTCAGATGGGACCCTGCACTTGGCAACTCAAATTTGTTGTCGCTCTGTGTGTGTCCGCGAATTGATTTGGGTGTTACAAATAAATTCTAGCAAGTTGGAGAATTCGCAAATATGGAATCTGCAGATAATGAGGATTGACTGCATATATCTGCATGTAACATAGTAAATTGTATTAAATATATAAATATATAATATATTGATACATAAATGTGTAAATATTTATATAAATATATAAGTATATACAGTAAATATATTTATATACAGTAAATATATTTATATTTATTATATAACTGTATATTTACATATAGTTCCCCTACATACAAACCTTCAAGTTGCGAACTTTCAAAGATGCGAACGTGCGTTCGCATGTCCAATCATGTAAATTAGTTCACGTGTCTGGGGTACATTGTCACGTGTGTGTGTCCTCTACAAGTAGTTGTGCTTTTGTGTACTTTACTGTACAGTAGCATACACAGTAGTACAGTATCTTTATTTCAAGCCCAGGATGTCCAGAAGCAAGCGTAAAAGCAACGGTGATGTAGCTGGTACTACTGTACTTTTCAAGGTATTGTAATGTAAGATTAAAAATGTTTTCTTTATTTTTTGTGTTTGTTTTTTACGTATTATTTGTGTGAAAAGTGTTATAAACCTATTACAGTACAGTACAGCCAGTTGTGTTAGTTGGGTACCTAGGCTAACTTTGTTGGACTTATGAACAAATTGGACTTACAAACGTGCTCTCAGAACAGAGCTTGTTCGTATGTAGGGGACTTACTGTAAATATTTATATATTCATAAATATTCGTTTAGGTAATTATATATTGATACTATATGTATAGGAGAACCAGGGATATTGGATATTTGCTAGTTAAAAAAATAGAGACAAATGAGCCCTGATGGTATCCCAGCTTGCCCCTCCTCCTTGGTCTCACCTCCTAGAATTTGACTTGGGACCGAGTGTCCTAGTTATGACCTCCATGTGCACAGCTATGACCTCCACGTGCACAAGACCCTCAATAAATCCTTCATGGAAGAGGAAAGGGGAGATCAGGGCAGTGGCTGCCCTGCCCGGGCTCACACAGCAGCAGCAGCAGAGCTGGGGTTCAAACCAAGTCCCCTGAAACCAGGCCAACCACTCTTATCTGGCCTCAGTGCAGACTGAGCCTTCTTGCCTTGTCCCTGGGGCCCTTGCAGAGTCCTTGCTAATGCCGCATCCTCCGGGTGCTCTCGGAGCCTCAGTTTCCCCCTCTGTAAAATGGGACTTGTGCTGCAGATGAGCTGAGGACTGTTTGGTGGCCAGCACATAGGAGCTGTACCATGACTCGGATGCCCCAGGGTCTCCGAACTTCAGGGGGTGTCTCCCTCCTCAACACTCAGCGGATTTAGTCCAGGTCCCATCCGTGCATTTCAGAAGCCACCCCAGGAGTCATCACGGTCGTTCATCTGTTCACATATTCAACAAATATTTTAGCACCTGCTTGAGCCTGGGCTGGCTCTGGGTGAAACAGGCAGATAAAAACGCTGACTCTCAGGGCGTGGATCAGCTGGAACGCTCAAACGCTGCAGAGGGAATGTGAAAGAGTACAACCACTTTGGAAAACAGCCTGGCAATTTTAGAAGGTTAAACATCTTGGGGTGATGGAAATGTTCTAGAATTAAATAGAGGTGATGTTGCACAACATTGTGGATATACTGAATGCACTGAACTGTTCACTTGAAAACTGTTAATTTCATGTCATGCAAATTTCACCTCCTTTTAAAAAAAAAAAAAGTGTTAGACACATACATACAATTTGACCTCATCATTCCACGCCTAGGTATTTACTTAAGAGAAATGAAAACACATGTTCTTAGGAATGTTCATAGCAGCTTTATTCATAATTGTCAAGAATGGCAACAACCCAGATTCCCCTCAAACAGTAAATGGAGAAACTGTGTCTGTCCACACCACAGAACCCTCTTCCACCATGAGAAGAAACGGACCGCAAATACATGTGATGGCCTGCAGGGAGCTCGGGATTGTGATACTGAGTGAAAAATGCCAGACAGGAAAGCACTTCTTGGATGATTTCATTTATGTGAAATTCTAGCAAGCACAAACGAATCTATAGTCACAGAGAGCAGATTGTGGATGCCTGGGATGAAGGTGGGTGTTGGGAGGGGAAGGAGGGATTACCAGGGGACCCAGGAAACTTGCAGGGATAAACCTGTTCACCGATTCCATTGTGGGCACGCAGTTTTACCGAAAGTCATCCAATGACATGATTTAACTAAGTGCAGCTCATCGTATAGCCACTGTACCACACAGCAAAGCTGTAACCAATGTCCTCTGTACTCCTGGAACTGAGGATCTGGCCGGGGAGACAGGTGATAAAGCAACGCAGCAAACAAGGAGAGGGGACTGTTGATTCAAGGTGACTAAGGGCGACTGCTCCCAGGTGACACCAGAGCACAGAACTGAAGGAAGTTAGAGGAAGAGCTATATGGCTTCCTGGGGGGAGGATGTTCTGGGCAGAGGGAACAGCCGGTGCAAAGGCCCTGAGGTGGAGCAGTCCTGGGCAGGGAGACCAGTGTGGCTGGAACAGAGTGATGGAGGGAGAGAAGGAGGGAGACAAGGGTGGGGAGGCCAGAGGGGTGGCTTGGAGCAGTGATGGAGGCTGGGTGGTGCAGGGCAGTGGAGGGAAGGAACAAAATGAGGATACATTTTGGGGGCAGGGCCAACAGGACTTTCCAATGACCTGGAGGAGGCGGGGAGAAAAAGAAAGTGTTGGGCACCTGTCCCTCATGTCCCCAAGGCTGCTTCTCCCTCCAATCCTCTTGGCCCCAGAGTGGCCACAGGCCCAAGTCTGGCGAACCAAGGCCATCTGACCCAAGGTCACCGATTCTCGATGGGGACAAAGGGCTCTGTGTCCTCTCCAGCCCAAAGCAGAAGGCTCCCCCGCAGACACATCCCCATCTGGGCCGAAATTACGTTGATTTAACAAAAAGGAAGTTTTTATTTTGGATAATTTTAGATCATCCAGATTATTGTTTCAGAAAAGGTGCAATGATGGTACAAAGAGTTCTGTCTCCCCTTCCCTCAGCCTCCACAAAGCCATTTTCTTCCACGTCTGCGGTGCAGAGAGATTAACCTTGGGACAATGCTGTTTGTCAAACTCCAGACCTTTTTCGGATTTTCTCCAGGTCTCCCTTTGCTCTTCCAGGATCTCATCGGGGATGACCCCCTCCCCACAATAGCATTTAGGCAGCACATTTTAAAAGAGCACTTTCACCCCCTTCTCCATCATATTGAAGAAAATCAATACATTTTGCATTTATGGAAGAGTTGCACAGCTAGAACAGAACTCTCTTCAACCAACTGTGGTCTGTTGTGTCAGAAGAAACCAGCGCTGCCCGTGTCTCTAAACCATCACGAGGAGCCCCTTCGCTGTTTTTCAGGGCCTCCACGGCTTGAGGTCAGGCAAATTAGGGCTTCTAATCCCACCCCGGCCACATCCTGCTATGTGACCTGAGCAAGTCACTTCACCCCTCTGAGCCTCAGTTTCCTCTTCTGTAAAATGGGCAGATGCAGTGCCAGCCAGGCACGTGGCAGGCACGGGACAAACACCAGCAAGTTTTAGTTTTACGGTTGCTCGAAGTGCTTGGCATCTTTCTGTGGAATAAAGTGCAGGCATGGTGCTCCCTCAGCCAAAACGGAACATGCAGGGTTTGGTTTCCCAAGCGGGACCCTGCGGATGGGTAGGACCCCTTCCCATCCCCATCTGGCTTCCCCACATGACATCTTGACCTTCCTAATGACGCCAGAGGGTGACCTCATATCCCCAGTTTGCACCGGAGGAAACAGGCACCCAAAGAGTGAGATGTTCACCCAGCATCACCCAGCGAGCCCCACCCCAGGTATAAATGAATTATCTATTCTGTTACAGACACATCTCAGAATGTGTGGTTTTTTTCAAATTGTAGTAAAATTTGTGGTAAAATACCCGTAACATAAAATTCACCATCTTAACCTTTTTTTTTTTTTTTTTGGTATGCGGGCCTCTCACTGTTGTGGCCTCTCCCGTTGCGGAGCACAGGCTCCGGACGCGCAGGCTCAGCGGCCATGGCTCACGGGCCCAGCCGCTCCGCGGCATGTGGGATCTTCCCGGACCGGGGCACGAACCCGTAGTCCCCTGCATCGGCAGGCGGACTCTCAACCACTGCGCCACCAGGGAAGTCCCATCTTAACCATTTTTAAATGCACAGCACAGTGGCCCTGAGTATATTCACTTCGTTGTGTAACCATCACCACCACCCATCTCCAAGAACTCTTCATCTTGCAAAACTGAAGCCCCGTCCCGATTAAACGCTAACTCCCCATTCCCCCTCCCCCAGCCCCTGGCAACTACCATTCTACTTTCTGTCTCTATGAATTTGCTCTAGGGACCTCATATAAGTGGAATCATGCATACTTGTCCCTTTGTTACTGGCTCATTTTACTCAGCGTGTCTTCAAGATTCATGCACGTAGCACGGGACAGTTTCCTTCCTTTTTAAGGCTGAATAGTATTCCATTGTATGGATAGACCACATTTTGCTTATTCATTCATCCATTGCTAGACACTTGGGCTGCTTCCACCTTTTAGCTATTGTGGAAAACGTTGCTGTGAACATGAGTGTACAAGGATCTCTTTGAGACCCCGATTTCAATTCTTTGGGGGATCTACCCAGAAGTGAGCTTGCTGAATCATAAGGTAATTCTATTTTTAATTTTTTGAGGAGCTCCTGTACTCTTTTCCACAGCAGCTGTACCATTTTACTTTCCCACTAACAGTGCACAAGGGTTCCAATTTCTCGACATCCTCGAAAACATTTGTTATTTTCTGTGTTTTCGTTAGGAGCCGCCCTCATGGGTGTGAGGTGGTAGCTCTTTGTGGTTTTGATTTGCATTTCCCTGATGATTAGTGATGTTGAGCATCCTTTTCATGTGCTTCTTGCCCATTTGTATAACTTCTTTAGGCTAGAACTGGGGGCCTTTAACTCCTGGGGGCCAGCCTGAAGCAAAGAGGAGGGAAATGGCTAGTTTCCTCCAGGCAAGGGCAGGCACCTGAAGCCATCTGATCACCTACTGTGTGCTGGGTGTCTCTGAGGCAGAAACCCAGCCTCTCTCCAGATCTGCTCACTGTTCACCACTCTCCCTCATGGCTTCACATCTCCACAGCTTTCCATGTGCAGTTCCCTCTGCCGGGAATAATGCTGTTACCCCAAGGCACTGAATTCTCACAACCTGCTATGAAACAGGTACTATTCTTAAACCCATTTCACATCTTAGGAAACTGAGGCTCAGAGAGGTTAAGTGGCTTGCCCAAGGTCACACAGCTGGTAAGTGGCAGAGCTGGGATTTTAATGTAATTAGCCCAGCTCTAGAGTTCATGCTGCACTATTTCTCCTCGAAGGGATGGGCTTTCAAATTTTCTCAGCCCTACTGAGCCCCTCCCCCAATCTGCACTTTGTCCTTGCCTCTCCTCCCCAGATTTGAGCCCAACTCCTTGGCTGTGGTCTGGTCAGGGAACCCACCTCCCTCTTTCTGGACCCTATACCTCTGTTGATGTGGCAGAGACTCTCCGCATCCCAGGCCCCACCCCCTCCCCCTACTGAGTCATATCAACCCAACAGAACCCCGAAGTTTTTCTCACAGGTGTTGCTGATATGCCGTTATCTCCCCCACCTGCTCCTGGACACTTCCTTTCCTTGAACCCAAGGGTAGAGCTGAGTTGCTTGTTTTTTTAATTGCAATGAAATTCACATAACATAAAATTAACCATTTTAAAGTAAACAATTCAGTAGCATTTTGTACATTTAAAAGGTTGTGTAGCAATCATCTCTAGTTCACCACCTAGTTCTAGAAAATTTTCATCACCCCCAAAAGAGACCCTGTACCCATTAGAAGTCACTCCCCATCTCCCCGTCCCCCAGTCCCTGGCAACCACTAATCTACTTTCTGTGTCTATAGATTTGCCTGTTCTGGACATTTCATATAGATGGGATCACACAACATGTGGCCTTTTGTGTCTGGCTTCGTTCAATCAGCATGATGTTTTCAAGGTTCATCCACATAGTAGCATGTCAGTGTTTCATTCCTTTTTATGACCGAGTAATATTCCATTGTATGGATGGACCCGCATTTTGTTTATCCACTCATCCTTTGATGGACATTCGTGTTGTTTCCACCTTTTGGCAATTGTGACTAGTGCTGCTATGAACACGAATGTACAAGTTTTTATTGGAACACTTGTTTTCAATTCTTTGGGGTAGGACTGGAATTGCTGGTAGGTCTATGTTTAACTTTTGGAGGACCCACCAGAATTCAGCCACTACACCATCGTACACTCCCACCAGCAAGGGCTCAACATTTTTTAACCCTGTGACTCTCACCTAACTAGGACCCAAGTTCAAATCTTGGCTCATCCACTGTGACCACATGAACGTTTTCCTTCCCATCATGCATCCTGCTTTTTCTGGTTCTCCTTCCAGGAATCACCCCTCTTATCCCAGCCAGTGAGTCTGTTGATCCCAGAGTCCCACCCTCCCCAGGCTTGGGATGAGGAGGGGAGGATCTGGGGAACCCAGGGACAGCTCCTCCAGGTAGGCAAATCCCCGTGGACAAGGCAGACCCGAGATCCACTTGCGGGGAGCAGAGAGAACAGGGCGGCCTTGGTAGCTGCCAGAGGCTCCTGAGCCAGTGAGATTTTCAATCTGTTTTTGCACAGAAATAGTCGGGTAGACCTTAAAATGGGAATAAAAAAGAACCTGTGTTTAGAGCCTTGAGCCGAGCGTCTAAGCAGCTGGCAGCATTTAGCCTGGCACAGACCATCGAAGGCAAGTGTGCGGTTATGGTCGTGTTCAAAAATACAGCTTCGAAGCAGCAAGTTTGGGGCTAGGCTGCAAGCCCTGTAATTCTCTTTCCAAATAAAAGGCAGAACTATTCCTGGCTCGGCCTGGGGACTTCTGCGGCTGCTGGGGCTCCAAGGAGGCTGGCCTGGAATGTCAGGCATGGCCCGGGCCTTCGCTGCCTGGGAGTTTACATTTCGAGTCTGTCATTGTAAGCCTTTTTAATTAAAACGTTATTCCCATGGGGGCCATCCAAGGATGCCTGAGCCCCGAACCCCTTCCACAGGAGACCCGTGGGCTTGTGGTTAAACATTGGGAGTGTGTGACGTTTGGTAGCTTGAGTCGATTTTGAGCTATTTGTGGAGGGGATAAAAAAAAAAACAAAACAGCGTCTGATGTTTGACAAATATAGCATTTTGCATTTCTATAAGCAAAGCCCTGATTTTAAAAAATAATGTGTTTGGTCAGCCATAAAAAGGAACGAAGCACTGATATATACTAAACACGTACGGACCTCGAAAAATGTTACGCTGAGTGATGAAAGCCAGACATGAAAGGCCACAGAGTATGTGATCCCATTTATATGAGATGTCCAGCACAGGCAAATCCACAGAGAAAGAAAGCAGACTGGTGGATGCCAGGGGCAGAGGAGGGGGACGTGGAGTGACTGCTAATGGGAACGGGGTTTTTTTGCCCTCAGGCATGAGAGGCACCTCAGCGTATGGCCACCAGGCCTGTAACTTCCAATTAAGCAAAATGGAGCCAACACTGCTCTTATGAGGGGCAACTCAGGAGACCACACAGAGAAATAAATGGACATGAGGTCGCCAAGGTGGGAGAGGGGAGTGGAGAAGGGGCAACTTGGACCTCTGCCCAGGCCTGCAGCCTATGCTCTCCCCTGGCCTCACCACCCCCATCGGCCCTCAGAGAAGGGCCCTTGCCCCGGTCCCCCTGTTGCAACCATGATGCTTCCACATCACCACAAACCCCAGTTCTGAAGCTGGGGTGCCACTTTCAAAACTCCTGGTGCCCAACCCATGCCCAAGGATCTGACTTCAGTGGGCTTGGTGAGGCCAGGAACCAAGGCTCTGTTTCGCGTTTTTGCAACATTTATTTTGAAAAATGTGAAACCTACAGGCAAGTTGCTAGAATAATACATGCCCTGCGCCCAGACCCACAAGCTGCTAACAATTTATCACATTCCCTCTCTCTCTTTATATATATAAATATAAAGTATATATATATATATATATATATATATGCTTATACATATGTGTATATATGTAATTGATACAAATGATATAAAATTTGTATATATAGTATATATTACATATACAGGTGAAAAATGTATATATTTATAAATATTGTATTAGTCTGCTCCAGCTATCATAACAGCCATTTTAAGACTGGGTGTCTTAAATAACAGAAATTAATTTCCTCACAGTTCTGGAGACTGGAAGTCCAAGATCAAGGTGTCAGCAGGTTGGTTTCTCCTGAGGCCTCTCTCCTTGGCTTGCAGATGGCCACCTTCTTATTGCTTCTTTGCAGGGTCTTTTCTCCATATATACACTTATCCCTTGTGTCTCTTTGTATCAGTTTCCTCTTCATATAAGGACACCGGTCAGATCCGGTTAGGGCCCATTGTATGGCCTCATTTTAACTTAATCATCTCTTTAAAGACCCTACCTCTGGGCTTCCCTGGTGGTGCAGTGGTTAAGAAACAATCTGCCTGCCAATGCAGGGGACACAGGTTCGAGCCCTGGTCCAGGAAGATCCCACATGCCGCGGAGCAACTAAGCCCGTGCGCCACAACTACTGAGCCTGCGCGCCTAGAGCCCATGCTCCGCAACAAGATAAGCCACTGCAATGAGAAGCCCGTGCACTGCAACAAAGAGAGGGCCCTGCTCACCACAACTAGAAGAAAGCAACGAAGCCCCAACGCAGCCAAAAATAAATAAATACAATAAAATAAATAAGACTCTACCTTCAAATACAGTCATATTCTGAGGTACAGGGAGTTAGGACTTTAGCACGTGAATTTGAGCGGGGTACAAGTATTCAGTTCATAGCAATATAATATCATTTTTGAACGATTTGGGAATACACTGTTGACATCACGCTCCATAATCCCTAAGTTCTTCTGCTTGCCTATCCTGAGAACCAGGAGATTCTCACATAACTCCAGGACAAATGTCACACTCTCCAAATTTTTCATTGAGAAATAGCATGATCTAATTTACATTTTGTAGTCAAATGAACCCCACTGCCCACAATGGTCTGAATGTTTGTCCTCCCAAAATTCATAGGTTAAGATTCTAACACCCAATGTGGTGGTATCAAGGAGGTGGGGCCTTTGGGAGGTGATTAGGTCATGAGGGTGGAGCTCCAGTAAATGGGATTAGTGCCCTTGTAAAAGAGACCACAGAGGGCTCCCTCGCCCCTTCCGCCATGTGAGGATGCAGTGAAAAGGCAGCATCTACGAACCAGCAAACCCTCACCAGTTGCCAAATCAGCCCATACCTTGAACTTGGACTTGCAGCCTCCAGAACTGTGAGAAATAAATGTGTTTATAAGCCACCCAGTCTCTGGTATTGTGTTATGGCTGCACAAAAAGACTAAGCTTTTTTTTTTTTAAATGTCTTAGTCTTTTAATGGCAACTTTTTCTCTCCTCATTTAGGATGCAGGACAGACTCACCTGCTGTCTTTTGTTCTCATGTCTTTCTTGCCTCCCTTATCAGGAGCAGTTTCTCAGCCTTCTCGTGTCTTTCACATTTGACATTTTTGCAGAGTCCAGGCAGTTGTTCTGCAGCACATCCCCTGGCGGGCTGGCCTGCTGGTTCCCGGTGACCAGCTCAGTTGTGTGTCTTGGGGCAGGATCTGCAAGAGTCATGCTGGTTCTCCCTGGTGCCTCATATTCCGAAGCACCTGACCTTGGCTTGTCCCATTGCTGGTGATGTTAACTGTGTTCTCTGGGTTCAGGTGGTGGGATCATAGATCTTAAAGTCTCCCTGGGGGCACTTGAATGTTCAGGCAGAATTGAAAATGACCGGCTTAACTCACCTTCTATTTTCTGAAAATGCAGAGAAACTGCAAAGCTCCACCAGCCTGAGCCTCCACACCCATCTTGGGGCTCCCTCACCTCGACATCTTGTCTGGCCAGTTGGTGAGGAGCCATCAGGGCCCAGGGATGGCTTCCCTGACCCTGAGGAGTTTTGTAAAGGGGACTATGTGAGGATGGAAGGAATGCATTCCTGGAGGCTTCCTGGAGGAGGAGACCTCTAAGCCATGCCTACAAATGGGCTGCACCCAGTGCCATCTCAGGGTCCCACATTCTCACCGAAAAGTCTGTAGGAACCTCCTTCTGAACTCACTGAGCAGAACAGCCCAGGGGGTTCACCAGCCCCTCATTCAGGGGCTCATTTTGACTCTCCCCATCAGACACTTTTTGTGGTTCCCCAAGGCAGCGGGCAAACACAATCAGGCCCCCATCATCAGGGACCAGACCCCTTTGCCTTCTTTGAAGTTTATGACCTCCAGCGGACAAGATTTGAATCTCTTATTTTATCCCTGCAGCTTTGGAGTCTGAACCACAAGCCAGTGTGTTCAGCGACTGCCTTGAAAGGAGAGAGAAAGGAGCTATTTGGGGCTCTGAGGGCTGTAATTTCTGCTGTCCGGAGAAAGTCTGAGGGGGCAGGGAGCAGAAGGACAGGTTACTGGCTTCCCTCACCGCACCTCAGTTTACCCATCTGCTAAAGGGGCGAGTAATTCACATCTCACAGGAGGGTGCTGAAGGGTGGGAGAGGTGTTAGGTGTGAAAAGTCTATCCCTTGGTCTGTCCATGGGAGGAGGGGTAGGTCTCCCACTCCCTTTCTGCCACCTACCAAACCAGGATAGGTGGGGTCAGACAGAAGGGGAAGGCGATTTTAACCTCCAGGGAACATTGGGCAATGTCGGGAGACATTTTTGGTTTTATTGCTGGGGGGTGGGTGCTACTGGCATCTGGTGGGTGGAGACCAGGGACGCTGTTCAACACCCTACAATGCACAGGACGGCCCCCAGCACAGAGAAGGATCCAGCCCCAGAAGTCAGTGGTGCTGAGGCTGAGAGCTCCTGAACTAAAGGGGCCATTGGAGGGGATATTTGAACTTAGATCTAAACACGCCATCCTCAGTGATGTTTACAGGCCACACCTTGAAGGAGTGATGCTCACACTCTACTGCAGTATGATCCACCAGGGGAGAAAACAAGAGGCTGGTGCTGGCATCCCCGGGCGAGATGGAGGGGGCTCAGCTGGACTGGAGCCCGGATGACGAGGTGAGGAGAAATTGCAGGGTCCGCAAACTTTTCCTGCCAAGGTACACATGGTACAGCTGCTCAGCTTTGTGAACTATTCAGTCTCTGCTGAAACCACTCAACTCTGCCATTGTAGCTTGAGAGCAGCCACAGACAACATGTACAGCAGGGACTTTCCTGGCAGTCCAGACTCTGTGCTTCCAATGCAGGGGACATGGCTTCTATTCCTGTTCGGGGAACTAAGATCCCACATGCCACAAGGCCGGAAAAAAAAAGAGAGAGAGAAGGTAGTACGATCATGTTGTGGTTGAAGGAATAAAACTTAAAAAAAAAAAAAAAAAAAAAGATGTACACCAATGGGCAGGGCCAGGTGCCAATAAAACTTTATTTATGGACACGATTTGAATTTCTGTAGAACTTTCCCATGTCACAAAATAGTATTCTTCTTTCCGTACTTTTTCAACTATTAAAAAATGTAAATGCCATTCTTATCAAGGGGTGACAGTTAAGGGGTGCGGGTTTCTTTCAGGGTTATGAAAATATTCTACTTGTGGTGACGGATGCACAGCTCTGTGAATATACCAAAAATCGTGGAATCGTACATCCTAAGTGGGTGAAATTGTATGAGATGTGAGCTATATCTTAGTAAAGCTGTTATAAAAAGAAAACACACGATAGCCAAAGGTGGAAACAACCCAAATGTCCATTGATGGATGAATGAATAAGCAAAGTATGGTCCATCCATACAATGCAATATTATTCAGCCACAAAAAGGAAGGAAATTCTGACACATGGATGAATTTTGAGGACATTATGCTAAATGAAAGAAGCCAGTCACAAAACGACAAATACTGTATGATCTCACTTATATGAGGTCCCTAGAGGAGTCAGATTCATAGAGGCAGGAAGTAGAATGGTGGGCGCCAGGGACTGGGGGAGGGGGAATGCGGAGTTAGGGTTTAACGTGGACAGAGTTTCAGTTTGGGAAGATGACAAAGTTCTGGGGATGGATGGTGGTGATGGTAGCTGCACAACGATGTGAATGTACTTAACGCTACTGAACTGTACATTTTAAAATGGTGACAACGGTAACTTTTATGTTATGCACATTTTACCCCAAGTTAAAAAAGAAAGGCAAGCAAACATTCTCATCTCACAGGCTTTACAACCGCAGGCGGCAGGCAGGATTTGGCCCCCGGGCTATAGTTTGCAGACCCCTGGGCCACCCCATACAGGTTGGTGCTGGGAATAACAATGTGTGAAGCCCAGACAGAATGGCCAGTAGAACTCAGACTCAAGGGGGACTTGCCCACGAGGCAGAACCAGGTGAGGATGCGTGTGCTCTGGAAGGTGAGCCCGGGGTCCCGGGGGACCAAAGCAGGCTGAGTGCCAGGCTCCCCAGGGACAGCCAAGGAATGACTGAGTAAATGAATAAAGGAATGAGTGAGTGGGTGCAGGAGGCGGGGGAGGGGTGGGGCTGCTGCGAGCGTCCACCGCGAGGTAAAATGCTCCACCTTTGGACAAGCCACTGCTTGGAGGGCCACGGAAGCGAGAAACCAGAAGATGCTCGCAGCTCTTCTAAGCGAAAGCAGCAAGAACCCTCCAGCTCAGCAGACACCCATCCCCACTCCCCGCCATGGACGGTCCCCAAATGGGATGGAACCCAGCCGTTCCCCAGATCACAAGGAACCCCCTTGCCTTTAGGTCAGGTCCAGGCTCCCAGTCCCCAGGCATAGCTTCCTGGCCCTGCCTGAGCTGGCCCTGGGCATCTTCACCCCCTAGCGGGCCCCAGGCTGCCTCAGCTCTCTGGGTCTTTGCACATGCTGTTCCCCTGCAAGAAGAACCCCACTCTGTCCCCCCATTTTAACTCCACATGTCAGATTCCATTTTGCTTCCCCCTCCCCATGTCCCGTCCCTCCCTCAGGTCCAGCCCTGACCACACAGGCTGGGGTGTCCGTGTCCTCTTTCTCCCCAGACTCAGGGCCCCTCAGGCATGGCCTGGATGGAGTTGAGACTTCCCAGGGGTCCCAGCCTCACGCAACCCAAAGTCTGAGCGTTTCCTGCGTGACTTCAGTAGCCTGTACTATGACACAGGGCTCAACAGGGGGTGGCGCGAAGCCGGATGGCTAAGTTCAGTGCTGGGAAGCGGGTTACCAGTCAGGCTGGTGGAGCCAGATACAAAGGGTTAGGTGTCCAGGGCAGCAGACCCAAACTAGGGCGACAAGAAATAGCTGCAGGCTTGGAAGCTGCCTAGGATATAAACTGAGATGCAACTTTTAAACTCGCCCTGAGCCAAGGGTCCCTTGGTCTTATTAAGATGAGGCTCCCGGGCTTCCCTGGTGGCGCAGTGGTTAAGAATCCGCCTGCCAGTGCAGGGGACATGGGTTCGATCCCTGGTCCGGGAAGATCCCACCTGCCACGGAGCAACTAAGCCTGTGTGCCACAACTACTGAGCCTGAGCTCTAGAGCCCTCAATCCACAACTACTGAGCCCACGTGCCACAACTACTGAAGCCTGCGCACCTAGAGCCCATGCTCCGCAACAAGAGAAGCCACCACAGTGAGAAGCCCATGCACCCCAACGAAGAGTAGCCCCCGCTCGCCGCAACTAGAAGAAGCCTGGGCGCAGCAATGAAGACCCAACACAGCCAAAAATAAATTTAAAAAAAAAAAAGAGGAGGCTCCCAACCAAAGCTGCTGCTACCTGTAGGGTGCTAGGATGGGATGGGGGTGGGTGGCAAGAGAGAGCATCTGATCCCCATAACTGCCCATCATACCGCCTCCAACTCGCTTTACCATCTTTTATAACCCAGCCTCACCTCCCTACATTTCCCTCCAACACACCACTCCTCCTGTTTCCCAAATCTGCCAAAGTCTCACCTCTGGACCTTTGCCTGTGCTGTGTCCTTTGCTGGGAACACCCTTCCCCCATTTGCCTGAACCTATATATCATTTCCCCTTTGCAGCCTGGCCTGCTCCCCAGTCCCAGGCAGAGGCCCTGCTCCCCCTCTGGGTGCCCCCAGCACTGGGTCCTTCCCTCTGCCCAGTCTTGACCCCATAGGACTGTGTCTGTGTCCAGCTGTCTTCCTCAGACTGGAGTTTCCCATGCCAGGTCCTCCCTGAAGTCTGTGTCCCCACTGAACCATATTCTGGCCTAGAAATAATGTTGATGAATGTTTATCCAGTGACAAGCTGGGGAGTCCATGGCTGGCCCCCCAGAAGATGGCCATCCTTCCCCCATCTTCACCTGGAGGAGCCCAATGAATCTGGCCCCCTCCCTTCTGCGGCCACAGCCTGCAGCTGGCTTTACAGAGACACCCTTGCCCTTTTCTCTCTCTCTCTCTCCCCCGTAGCTCTCCTGAACCCCACTTGGATCACCCCCTCCTTCTGGGAGTCCTTCAGCTCTCCCACAGGGGTCCCCTCTAAGCTTCCTGCCTCAGTCAAGACCACATCCTGGCCCCAGAGGCATCTCCCCAACATGCAGACTCAACCGGTTCCCTCCCTTGCTCTAACACCTCTCATGGCTCCCTACTGCCCTCAGAATGAAGCCTGAGCTCCGCTTCTCACATGAGACCCCTAACCTTCCTGGGTCCCAGTTTCCTCACCTGGGGATAAAGGATCCCACCTCACAGGGCTATAGGAGGATCAAAGGCGGTGGGAGGTGAGAAGGACCCAGCCCAGAAAGGACCTTGCCCGTTCTGTTACAGACATCTGAGCCTTCACTGGGTTGGGGTTTCTCGGCACTGCTGACATTTGGGACTGGATCATTCTCTGTGATAGCTAGGTAGATACATAGATAGATAATAGATAGATAGATAGATAGATAATTGATAGATGATGCAAGATGTGGTAGATAGATATAGACAGATAACTGAGAGACACCAGATTATTAGATGGATGGTCAATAGATAATCGATAGATGATTGATTGATGATCGATAGATGACAAATAGATAATTGATAGATAGATTGATGATAGATGATAGAATAACAGACAGCAAACAAGGTCTCTCATGTCAAGTCAGTGTTCTCGCCTTCAGCACTATCGACATTTGGAATCCATCATCCCCTGTGGGTGGGGGGGTGTCCCGTGCACTGTAAGGTGTTGAGCAGCTTCCCTGGTCTCTACCCACTCAAAACCAATAGCACCCTCTAACCCCAGTTGTGACAACCAAAAATGTCCCCAGACATGGCCAGATATCCCCTGGAGTGCAGAATTTCCCCCAGGTAAGAACCACTGACTCAGGCAAATGTCTTTGGATGTGGTGACAAGATCCCATCTGAGACAAAGCCACAAACAGGACGGGTGACCCCAGGAGGTGATGACAAGAGAGATCAGAGAAGGAGGCAGTGGCTTCTCTGAGGGCTGTGGCCAAAGAAAGGAGACCAGGAGGGACAGGGGAGGGGCTGCTTGCAGGGATTCCCAAGCCCAACCAGGAGAGGAGCCCACCCAGGTTTAGGCTGGGGCTGGGGCTGCATCCCCAGCGCTTCTTGTACCTGTGAGACCCTGGGCAAGTCACATACCCTCTCCAAGCCTCAGTTTCCACATTTGTAAAAGAGAGGGCCCCGCTGGAGCCAAGTTTCTCTGGATACTGGGGGCCGATGTCAGAGTACAAAGGTTTTAGGCTTTAAGAGAACCATAGGGCTTTGTCCAGCATCACATGGCTGGTAAGTGAAGGAGGCTGGATTGAATCAGGTCCTGGCCGCCCACCACACCCCACTGCCTCCCCGTGAGAAACCATCGCCGCACACAGAAGACCACAGGAAGAAAAGGTCAAACCAGAACAGAAGGGTTAAGATGCCTCTGTCCAGAACCACGTTTTCTCCACACCTTCCGCCAAAGCGCAGACATCACAGATGAATTGCTCTGCAGCAAACAGCAACGTTTCCAAGAGGAAAGTGACACGACATTGACAAAAATAATTTCTTCCAAACCCAAGCCTTCCACGTATGTTGGAAAGCAAAATCCATCCATCAACAATGGAGTGGAGAAAGAAAACATGGGGGCACCCATACAATGGAATACTACTCAGCCATGAAAAAGAGTAAAGTGCTGATTCATCCTGCAGTGTGGATGAACCTTGAAAACATGATGCTACATGAGAGAAGGCAGACACTAAAAGCCACACAGTGAATGATTCCATCTATATGAAATGTCCAGAGCTGGCAAATCCATAGAAACAGACAGCAGATTAGTGGTTGCCAGGGGCTGGGGCAGGGGGAATGGGGAGTGACTGCTCACGGGGACCGGGTTTTATTTTGGAGTGATGAAAATGTTTTGGAATCAGAGATGGTGGTTGCATAACATGGTGAATGTACCCAATGCCACCAAATTTTCCACTTTAACATGACTAATTTTCTGTTACGTGAATTTCGTCTCAATAAAAATACATGGAAGAAAATAAAAAACAGAAGCATAAAAAAATCCACCAATGCAGGTATTTGCCTATCCAGTTGGGGGTGGAGGGAGGGCACACACTTTTTTCCCACCTTGGGAAGGGATGATGTAGTCGGGGGCCCCTGCCTGCGAGCCCTGGGCATGGTCTCGACAAATTTGTCAGCGCCGTGGGGGCCATGCTCGGGCTGGCGGGAGCGCAGAGCTCTGAAAGAGTTTTGTCAGGGCTTTGAAAGGGAGCCAGGTTTTTTTTTCCCGGAGCCGAGCAGTCTTGGGCCTGTTGTTCTCAGCAATCTCAGGGCCGCGTGTTAGCAGGAAACACGGCCAAGTAGGGCTTCCTGCGAATCGGAGAGAGGAAGCTCCGTAATGTTCTGGAAGGCCGGGTTAAAAATAACCCCGGTATATAAAGACAGCGGAGGGTCCCCTCTCTCCCTCACTCGCACGCAGGCTGGCTGGATGCTGGGCTGAGCAGGTGGTTTGGGGCCTAAGACAGGCCAAACCCCCGTCCCTGGGCCCCGGGGCTGGGGGAAAACGCCAGCCAAGTTCAGAGTCCCGAGGCTGCCCTGCTTCCAGAACTTAGGCAGAGTCAGGGCCACCGTGGGTGTTCCTGTTTTAAATCACTTTTCTCCAGCCAAGGATGCAAACCCAGGCGCTATCGGGGGAGAGGAACTCGGGTGGAGCTGTGATTTCGGATGTGCACAGCGATGACGCACAAAGTGCACACAGGCTGGGGGCCTGACGGCCAGGGTTCGAATCCTGCCTCTGCCACCAGCTCTGGGTCTCAGTCTTCTCATCTGTAAAATGGAACAAACAATAGCTCCTGCATTGTTGTAAGCACTAAACACTTAGAAGAGAGGCCCTGGGAGGCTGAGTAATTATTATGAATTCTTATCATTATTTCCAGGGCTTTTACTTCCCTGGGCGTGGCGTCCATATATTATCTCATTTAACCCACGCATCAGCTCTAGTACCATCCCCTCCCCCTCTTCACAGATGCAGCAAGGGAGGAGTAGCATCTTGTGTTGTCACGGTAACCCAAGACCACGTGGCCAAGTTGTCTCGGGGAGTTTTTTCCAACCTTGCCTTCCACAAGCCTGCTGATGGACACCTCCTTAAATTTTGCACCTGGATGCCTCACTTGCCTTACCCTATCCCAGCCCTGACGAAAAGTAACGGATTTGAGCCAGGGTTTTCCGGACTTTGGGGCTCATGTTCTATCTGGTCTATGCTTAGAAGTTAAACTTTGGGAGTTCAGAGGGCAGAGTCAGAAGATGGACCGTCATCACCCTTACATAGCAAGGCTTCCTGTGCTTTGAGCTGGGCGGGGTTGCCTTTCCATAAGGGCCTCCGATGTCATTGCCATCAGAACAGCGAGGACAACAAAGCCCACTACTGCCCGAATTTTGGGACAAACTCAACACCAGGGTTTGGGGCTTCTCATCCTGGACTGAGCCACAGAGATCAGGAAAATAAGGCACAAATGACCAATGTCAGGAAGGAGAGAGGGGACCCCAGGACAGATCCTACACGTATTAAAAGGATCACAAGGGGACATTATAAACAACTTGATTCCAATCAATTCAATGGCTCAGATGACACAGACAAATTCTTTGAAAGACACAAATTCCCCAAACTCACTCAAGAGGAAATGGATCACCAGGATAGCCCCGTACCCACGGAAGAAGTTGATGGGGTGGTGGAGAACCTTCCCAGGTAGAAAGCCAGGTCAGGATGGCGTCACTGGTAAATTTCCCCAAAGGTTTAGGAAAGAAAGAATGCCAGTTCTACACAGACGCTTTCATAAAACTGGAGGAGAGGGAAGTCTTCCCAACTTACCCTAAATGGGGGGCTGCTGCGGGGTGTGCTGGGAGCTTCCCTAAGTGCCACCGTTCAGTAGTGCCCTGGGGCTCCCCCCGCACCCTCACACCCCAAATGAGATCCTGTTCCCTTCCAGGGGATGTTTTCTTCTGCCGTTAGGACAGATCCCTGCCGGGGCTCAGGGAAATGAAAGAAACGTTTGCTCTCCAGAAATCTGATCCAGACGCGCCAGTTCCCCTGAAGGCGCCTTTGTACCCTGTGTGGCTGCCGCAATTAGCGCCGTCGCTGGCTGCACATCGCCGCCGCCTGGGTTCTGAGGCCCCTTTCAGAAGTCACCGTCGTCCTCCACCAGCTATTTTTAACTGGCCAAAGGGGACTTGTGGGCTGGGGGATGCGGGAAAGTGATCGGGGGCACCAGCGAAGCTGAGGGCCACGGCAGGCCAACAGGCCTGGGTGATGGTGAACGGAGGGGACTTGTACCCCCTCCCGGCCTCAGTTTCCGCATCTGTCAAGTGAAGACTTGCATCCCATCAGGGCTTCAATTCAAAGAAGCCCAAAGGCTGAATTCTATCAACCAGTCTCAGGGTCCCTCTCTCTCTCTTTATCCCTCTCCTTCTCACTCTCTCTGTCTGTCTCTAACTCTCCTTCTCGTGGAATGCAGTGCTTTTCTGCTCAGTTCTGCCCATCAGAGAACCACTCTCTCTTCCAGGAACAAGATGACCAGTTCTGCTGCCTCGTTTTCTTTCATCAGAGAAAGGATTTTCAATCGTCAATCGATCGATTGTCCTAAATCACCTAGCCAGAGCACCCTGTGTGTGCTTGCCCCTGGTCCCCACTTCCCAGCAGGGTGGGCTGACTTTGGTCCTGTTCAAACATTTCCAGTCGAGCCTATGTCTTCTCTGTGACTCGAGTTTCTCAATTAAACAAATAAGTAGATGTCCAGGCCCCTGGGGGACGGGTTTCACATCCCTGGCGAGATGCCCTGGAGGATGGTGAACTCTCCAGGGGTTGAGCTCAACGCTGCACCAGCCTCCATAGAGCAGCACCTTCTGCGAATGCTCCGCTGACCCACGGGGGAGAGGGGTAGGTTCAGAGGGGAAACTGAGCCTCAGAGGGGTGAAGCCCCACCCCCAGCCCAACAGGGTCAGCTACCTGGCTCCAAGAACCAGGCTTTTAACCAAAGCACCTCCTGATTTTTGGGATTCGAGCTCTCTTCTGATCTTCTGTTGGCCCCGGCGTGCTGGGCCCGCCTGGGGTGGGCGGCACAGACCGTGAGGCTGCCTGCTTTGGGGCTGTCAGACGAGGAGCCGTTCGCCCCCTCCCTCCCTAACGTCCCATGATGGCTCTTGTGGTCCCACCCCCAGCGGTGACTCAGCACCCTCAGCCTGCAGATGGCTTTCCCTGGAACGAACTCCTGGGCTCGGGGCCACACAGGCCCACATTGCAATCCCAGCTGGCCATGCTGAGTCCCTGTGCAAGCTCCCTGACTTCATGGGCCTCAGTTGCCACTTCTGCAAAGGGGGCACACCAGAGGTCCCTGCTCCCCAGCATTCAATGGGACCTGACATCCGTATCCGGCACAGCTCCTGGCAGCAGTTATCCAACCAAAGAGGGTCCCTGTTCGCAACTCTTCTGGGACCCTGGCCACGGGCCTGATGGTAGCCCAAGTCTCCTCCTAGCCAGCCCCTGCCGGATATTTTTTTTAAATTGTGGTAAAATACGCATAACATTGACCATTTTAACAGTTTTCAAGTGTGTGATTCAGTGGCATTTAGTACATTTGCAGTGTTGGGCAACCAGCACCTTTATCTAGTTCCTGAACACTTCTATCACCCCCAAAAGGAGATCCCGTCCCCGTCTGCAGTCACTCCCCATCCCCTCCTCCATCAGGCCCTGGCAACCACCAATCTACTTCCTGTCTCTATGGATTTTTATGTTCTGGGTATTTCAAGTAAGTGGAATCCTATATAACCTTTTGTGTCTGGGCTTCCTTCCACTCAGGTTTATTTGAGGTTTATCCACATTGTAGCATGAATCATTCCTTTGTATGGCTGAGTAATATTCCATTGTATGGTTGGATCACACTTTGTTTATCCATTCATCTATCGATGGACATCCGGGTTATCTCTACCTTATTTATTTTTTGGCTGCACCTTGAGGTACGCAGGATCTTAGCTCCCCGACCAGGGATAGAACCCATGCCTCCTGCAGTGGGAGCATGGAGCCCTAACCACTGGACCACCAGGGAATCCCTCTGTTTCTTTTGGCGATGCTGACTAGTGCTACTGTGGACATGCGTGTACAAGTATTCGTGTAAACATCTGTTTTCAATTCCGGGGGGGTAGGTCCCCAGGAACGGAATAGCTATGTCAAGCGGTAATGCTACGTTTAACTTTTCGAGGAGTCCTGCCCCATTTTGACCCTGGCAGGATTAAGCCTGAATTCTTCATGCTCCTGGGGGCATACCTGCAGCTGCCCACCAGGAAATGCCCTCATTCTGCACCAACTTCCCTCCACTCTCAGCTTCCTCATCTGTGCACTGGCTGTGATGACGATGTAAGGAGATGACGTCGGTGACCTGGCACCCACTAGGACCTCAAGCTAGGATGGGTGCGCCCCCATCCCCGCCTCTCCCTGAGTTTTCTCTCTTGCCCTGCAGGGTCCCAGGATAAAACACAGGACACCCGTTAAATTTGAATTTCAGGTAAACAGTGGATAACTTTTTAGTATATCCCATTCCATGCAAAATTTGGGATATACTTATACTTTTAAAATCGCTGTTTATCTGAAATGCCAATTTAACTGGGTATCCTACCTTTCATGTGCTCAATCTGGCGATGGGCTTTTGTTAGTTTGTTTTTCACAACCAGGCAGAAATCTCACAAATCATAGCCAGGCAGAAATCAAAGGCAACTCCAGGCCTTTTGGACCCCAAATGTCTGATCCACCTGGCTTGCCTCAGTAAAATCCAGCTGGGGCCTGAGCCGCCGAGATGTCTCCCGTCCTCTACCGGTTCCTCGAGAAAGTTCTGGTGACAAAGAATTTGTTAAGACCCTGGGAAATCTTTGAAGGTCCATTTCGGTCAGATGGCAAATGATCTAAATTTGTCCCCAAACCCCAGGCCACCAGAAGGCCAGCGAGCAAAGGGGTGAACGCTCAGGTGGCCCCTTGAAAAGACACCTCACTGGGGCTTGCCTGCCAGGTCACCGAGGTCTGATTCATGCTTCCTCATATTCAAAGGGAGCCCGTCTGGACCGGCAGCGTCTCTACGAGGGGCAGATCAGCCTGAACAGGCAACACTTCTCCCCCTCGATTTTTCCCAGAACCTGGTTCTGGGCCCTGCACTGACCCGAGGCTTGGGAGGTGCCGGGCAGTATCACATAAGGGAAACCCCGTGGTCACTTTCCACCCAGGGGACGTGGGCTTAAGGGAAGGCCACTTTCTCCAGGACCAGCTGATACATCAGGAATAGGATGGTACTTTTAGGAGTCCACAGAAATGTCTTGATTTCTTTAACATCAAAAGAAAAAACATTATGTTAGGGCAGAAAAAAAAAAGTTTTATTTTTTCTTACTTCAGAGGGTGAAAATGAAATTTTTAAGTCCTATGGAAATCATTCAATTCTTTAACTTTTGTTTAAAATGGAGGAAGTATGTCCCATTCCAAGCGATACTTGGTATATATTTATGCTAAAACATGTGTTACCTGAATCTCAAATTTAACTGGGCACCTCGTGTTTTATTTGCTATATCTGACGACCTGGTCGTTTTGTGACAATTGGTCCTCTCAGCCAGGTAGAAACGTAAGGCAAAAGCAAACGTGCCTCAGGCCCCCAGAAGTCAGAAGTCAGCCCTGAGCTTCTCCTGCCAAGATCAAGGTGGTCTCGTTACACGTCTGCACTACGAAGGTGGGAAAAAGCCTCCTCGCCCGTGGACACATCAACATCTGGTGGGATGTGGGGAGGGGCTCAGAACCACATATCCGGCATGTACCAGGAGATACAATCCATTTCTCAAATATCAAAACTGAGGCCCGGAAAAGAGAAGCAACTTGACCCAAGCTCTAGGCCGTGGTTCTCTCAAAAACCTTTTTTGGAGGGGTAGTTTTGTATCTTTTTGATGTCCTGGGCTCCCGGGTGATGAAAGTTGGAGACCATTCATTTTACATAAATATGTCAGCAGCTTGCCTTCAGTGTCGGGGGGTTCCTGGACCCTCTGAGGCTCATACAGGGGAACAAGCCTGGGTCAGGATCAGAGGCTTCAACATCAAACAGTCGAACTCCTGGCTCAGCTGAGGATCCGTTGTGCCTCAGTTCCCCCTCCCCCCCCATAAAGTGGTGGAAATACGAATGGGTCTCTTAGTCCTGAGGACCCAGGGAGCTCCACACAGGGCCTGGCACATAGTAGGTCTTCAATATTAGTTTCCTTCTCCCCTCCATCAATCCTAAGCCTCAAACACACACACACACACACACACACACACACACACACACACACACGACAACGTGACACTGGACTGGCCATTTTAAACTCAAGTCTTCACAACTACTCCTGGGAGGAAAAAAAAAAAAGGAAAACTCTCTCTCACTACACATATTTTCAAAAAACTGCCCTTACGGTGGAAAAGTTTTTACATCAGAAGAAAACCCTGATTGTTAGACTCAGGTCTGCAAGAAACCATGGCTATTTTTAAGCGCCTGGGGACGCAGGCTTGCAACCCCTGGAAAAGAAGCAGCTGTTTGTCCTCCTCAGCACGTCCGTCCGTCCGGAGCGGCCCGAGTGATGTGGTGTGGAGGGTGAGGGGCACGAGCCGTCAGCCTGCCAGGAGCACAAGAGCCTCCTGGAGTATTCCAGAACATTCTTCCCCAGGTCGTTCGAAATCCTACAACTGGGGCCGTGCCTCAAAGTTCCAGTTCTGCGAGCAGTTGTTTTCCATTTCATTTTTCCTCTTCTTTTTTTTTTTTTTTTAATTTCTCAAATCACATTTGTTTTTCCCCAGTCGAAAGCACTCGCACACATCTTGCCCTGGCCTTCAGACACACTGTTCTCACCAAGACATGTAAACAACTGCTCCCCTCCAGCCCACCCCAACTCCCAGAGCTGGGTGTTTGGGTGACACTGGAAAACCTCGAGGGGAAAAAAAAGAAAAAAAAAAAGGTGGTGGTGGGAGAGGGTGGAGTTTTCCAAAACTCACCTCAGAACTTACATAACACAGAGTCTATGCCACTGGCCCCTGCAAGCACATCCAACGGCCCAGGCAGCGAGCTTTCGGGGCAGAGGGCTGTGCTGGCAGCAGGCAGACACGAGAAGGGAAAGTGATGCCCTGGCCGGGATCCCTGACTCCCCCCACCGGAGTGAGAAGGGGAATGTGGATGGGGCTGGGAGGCCCAGTGCCTATGTGAACTCTGCTGGCAAGGCCGAGCGCTTGTAAACGGTCACAAATCTTCCGAGGAAAGGAAAGGAATCTTTTTCCACCAGCCACCGGCAGCTGAGACCCAGGCACATCTGTTGGTCGCCCACAGTGAGCCGGGATTTTTAAGTCACTTTCTATCAGTGTCTCCTTAATCTTCCTAGCGCCCTTGGGAGTTCCACTATGCCCCGAACGCCTTTCCCATTTTACAGAAGAGGAAACCCAAGGCACAGAGAGGGCAGGCGACTTGCCCCCAACAAAGTCACGCATGGCTGAAGCCGGCAGCGGTGGAACACAAAGCTAAATCTGTCCGAAGCTACATTCGATATTTTCAGTATTTGCCTTAAAGACCATCCCCCGTGGACGCGAGGGTTGGTGACGGTCGGAATCGGGACCTGAGAAATGTGTAAAGTGGGCGTGACAAGCGTTCTCCAGATTGGAGGTGGCAGGGATGTCTCATTTCACAAAATCCAACCCAAGTATTATTCGCTTACCTGCTGGCCGCGCCCCGCCCCCACAACCCACTCTGGGAGATGCTCTCAAATCTGGTCCAAGTTTCATGTCCAGGATTTTCTTTTTGCTGACTCTGTGGGCCATGCTTTTTAGGGAGCTGCGCTCTCTCCTTGGGGTGGTTGTTTCGCTTTCAAGAGTAATAAATTGGTCCAGCCACTTTGGAAAACATTTGCCAGTATCTACCAAAGCTATGACCCTGTGATGCCACTGCTAGGTATATACCCCTAAAGAAATAAATCCATATGCCCACACTAAAAAAATATAGCCGCATTACTGACAGTGGCCAGAAAGGAAGAAAGAAAGAGAGAGAGGGAGGGAAGGAGGGAGGGAGGGAGGGAGAGAGGGAGGGAGGAAATGAGAAAAGAACCCAAATGTCATCAATGAATGAACTGTAGTATATTCATTTAATGGGATACTATACGCCGATGCGGGGGGGAAAAGGCCCGCTACATACAGAATGTGGAACCCCGTGGGCACAAAACTGAGGAAAGAAACCAAATGTGAAAGAGGCCATAATGGTGATTCCACAGTGAGTTCCACCAGTAAAATCAACAGCTGGTGAAACTCATCTCCGGGGACAGAGGTCAGAGGCAAAGTTTCCCTCACTGGCAGAGGGAGCCTTGGGGGCACTGGATGCTCCCACATTTTGATCTGGGTGATGGTCACTTCAGTGAAATCCACTGCGCGTACATTTCAGATTAGTGCACTCAGCCGCATGCAAGTTTTACCTTCATTGAAAAGACCAGACAGGCATTTATTGAGCACCTAGTGCATGCACTAAGGGGCAGCAATGGCTCAGACCTCACTCCTCCTACAAGTTCACTGGCCAGGCAGCCCCGCAGGACGCAGCACAAGCTGGAAGGTATAGCAGAAGGCTTCAGCAGAACCTTCTACCCAGGATCGGTGCTGGTGCTCAGAAGTCTGCCAGCCCCATGACCCAGGGAACCCTGCCCTGTCTGGGAAGAAAAAGCAAATGGTTCTAACTCTGGATGGGTGGAGAGATTTTGCAGAGGAAAGACGAGGCTTTGTCCTGGTCTTACAGGCTGTGAAAGGGTGGATGGTGGTGGAGAGAGGAGGTCTGAAAGGACCTGTGCTCACAGGGGCCGCCTCCCTGCCCAGGAGGAGCTGTCATCAATGACGGTGGCCCCCGTGGGTGAGAGCTCCCTATGCGCCAGGCGCCTTACAGCCTTCACCTGGCGATCCACCCATCCCGAAACCCCATTTGGCAGGTGTGGAAAAGAGACTCAGTGACTTCCCCAAGGACCCCAAAGTGGACCCAAAAGTGGGATACCGATCCCTGAAGGAGCTCACGAGTCGCACGGAACCCCTCCGGCCAGCCTCACTGCCCACTGGTTTCCCCGGTGACTCAGCCAGGTGTGTCTGGGAGGCACATGCACGCAAGCAGCCTTGCCTGATAGCTGCCACCTTCGGTACACAGCCTCCGGGTGCCCAGGACAACATGAGTCATGGGGACTCAACCCTCGGATTGTCTGCAAAAAGTCCTCTGTCGCCACAAATCAATAAGCTTGGTAAAAGCTTCTGGCAGTCAGCCAGCCAGCCCGTTGAAAACCTTTCCGAGGGATCCCCTTGGACCCCAGTGAGGACAAAAGCCAGGGGCCAGTCACCTCCAAAAGGTCTCAGAAGTGAACAGACGTCTCCACTGTGTATGGGGACAGAGGACTTGCACATGAATGTGGTCCCTCCATTCCTGCCTGGGGAGTCTCGTCATCCAGGCTGATCATCTAGGGCATTGAGGCCCACAGCCCAGGGGACAAAGGGCTTTCACCATCTCAATGCAGGTTGTCTTTATTTGGAAGGATGGGGCAGTGTGTTTCTGATGAGGGACAAGGGTCTCCCACCCCCAGTTCCACCCACGGGCCTCCTGAGCCATCCCCTCATAACCACCCATGGGCAATGGCAAGCGGTAGAGCTCATGGTAAGCGGGATTCAGATTCCCAAGACTCCTGCCTGGTATACTACCGTACTTATGTGTGGGACCAGTGAATAGTTGAGATGTCACTCCCTTAATTAGGTTACATTATAGGGCCAAAGTGAAGGGATTTTTGAAGATGCAATTAAGGTCCCAAGTCATTTGATTTCGAGTCCATCTAAAGGGAGGTTATCCTGGGTGGTCCTGACATAATCGAGGGTCTGACGGTAAATTTTAGGTTATGTCTTTTCTAAGTTAATTAATTAATTTTTGGCTGTGTTGGGTCTTTGTTGCTGCACGCGGGCTTTCTCTAGTTGCAGAGAGCGGGGGCTACCCTTTATTGCGGTGCGCGGGCTTCTCACTGCGGTGGCTTCTCTTGTTGCGGAGCACGGGCTCTAGGCACGCGGGCTTCAGTAGTTGTGGCACGTGGGCTTAGTTGCTCCGCAGCATGTGAGGTCTTCCCAGACCAGGGCTCGAACCCCTGTCCCCTGCACCCCTGGATTGGCAGGCAGATTCTTAAACACCGTGCCACCATGGAAGTCCCTAGGTTATGTCATTTTTTAACCACAATTTTTTTAATCAAAAAAAATTTTTTAAGTGTGTTGGATAGTGGAAGCAACCCAAGTTCCATCAACAGGTAAATGGGTAAAAAAATGTGGTATATCCGTACAATGGAATATTTGTCAGCCACAAAAGGAATGAAATTCTGACACATGTGACATGGATAAACCTTGAGGACATTATTAAGTGTAATAAGCCAGTTACAAAAGGACAAATACTTTCATGAGGTTCCTAGGGTAGTCAGATTCATAGACAGAAAGTAGAATGGTAGTTGCCAGGGGTTGGGGGAGGGGAGAATGGGGAGTTAGTGTTTAATGAGGATAGTGTTTCAGCTGGGGAAAATGAAAAGGTTCTGGAGATGAATGGTGGTGATGGTTGCACAAGAATGTGAATGTACTTAATGCCACTTAAGTGTACACTTAAAAAGGGCTATACTCAATATTTTGTAATAACCTATAAGGGGAAAGTATCTGAAAAAGAATATATATATATGTGTGTGTGTGTGTGTACATGTATGTGTGTGTATGCATATATGCATGTATATATATATATATATATATATACACACACACATATTAATTGAACCACATTGCTGTACAGCTGAAACTAACACAACACTGTAAATCAATTATACTTCAATTTAAAATAAGCAAAGGAAGCAAAAAAGGCAGGATTAAAATGGTAATTTCTCTTATGTGTATTTTATCACAATTTTTTAAAAAACAATGTTGGATAACCCAAAATTAAACTAAGTAGCTGGACTTGAAGAAACATTTTTTTTTTAAAAAAAGAGCATCTAGGGCTTCCCTGGTGGCGCAGTGGTTGGGAGTCCGCCTGCCGATGCAGGGGACACGGGTTCGTGCCCCGGTCCGGGAAGATCCCACATGCTGCGGAGCGGCTGGGCGCAACGGGAGAGGCCACAACAGTGAGAGGCCCGTGTACCGCAAAAAAAAAAAAAAAAAAAAAAAAAAAGCATCTAGAAGTCAGAAATTGGAAGCAGCAGAGAGCTGCAATGCTGTGGGCCTTAAGGAAGCTTGATGGAGAGGATAGGCAGCCTCAAGGAGCTGAGGGCCTCAGTCCTACAACCACAAGGAACTGGGTTCTGCCAACAACCAGGGAGCTTGGAGGAGGAGCCTCAGGTGAGACTCCCACCCTGGCCAACATCTTGATTACCGCTTTGTGGGACACCGAGCAGAGGACCAGCTACTCTGTGCTGGGCTCCTGACTTGTAGAAACAGGGAGATAATAGAGACTGTCTTAATCAGCATAGGCTGCTGTAACAGAACACCATAGACTGGGTGGCTTGTAAACAACAGATCTGGAGGCTGGAAGTCTGAGATCAAGGTGCCAGCATGGTTGGGTTCTGGCACAAGCCTGATTCCTAGATGCAGATGATAAATATTGATATATATATCAATACAGTATATACTGTATCCTCACTTAGCAGAAGGGGTGAGGGAGCTCTCTGGGGTCTCTTTTATAAGGGCACTAATCCCATTCATGACAGCTCCACCCTTATGACCTAATCACCTCCCAAAGGCCCCACCTCCTAATTCCATCACATTGTCGGTTAGGATTTCAACAGATGAATTTGGCGGTGTGAGGGGCACAAAGAGCCCATAAAAAATAAGTTTTGTTGTTTTCATCCACTATAAAAAGAAAGGGAGAGAATCCTTCTACGGGGAAGTAGGTCCCTGCATCCCCTAGGACACAGCTCAGCTGGATGTTCACCTGGGTGACTGGGGAGAATGGGCAAAAACTCAGGGTTTGGGAAGCCAGCAGGGCTGGTCCAGCACCCAGGATGGGCAACACTGGAGGGCTGTTACTACCCCAAGGCAGCAGGGGTGAGGGAAGGGCAGGCACTGTGTGCTGGGGAGGGGAGTGTGGCCTTCAGCAGGAGATGAAGCCACTGCAGAGCCTCCTGGCAGGAGGGACCCCAGAGGATCATTTCCCCAAACCACTTCCCTCCTGCCCTCAGTGCCCCTCAGGGACCTCCTACTGACCAAACCGAACAAGGAGCCATCAATGCGTCAGAGGCCAGCCTCCCGGCCCAGAGAAGGATGAGAAAACAGAGAGTAGAGCCAGCACGGGCCCCACCGTCAACCTCCTCAGCTCAGCATAGGAGACAATTACCCCTAGAGTCCCCCCACTCCCCGGCCTCATCTCTCACGCTCCCCTCAGGCACTGAACACCCCAGCCAGACAGAAAACCTAGAACACGGTTCCCCAACACACCATCTCCACATGAGTCTGGGCGATGCACACACTGCTCCTCCTTGGCCTGACCCAAAAGCCTGCAAACTTTTTCTATAAAGAGCCTGACGTAAACATTTTTACCTTTCCTAGTCATACATTTTCTTGAAATGACTCAATTCTGCCATTGTAGTGCAAAGCAGCCACAGGCAACGTGTAAATGAGTGAGAGTGGATGGGTTCCAATAAAAGTGTATTTGTAAAAACAGGCAGCCAGCCCGTGGGCCATAGTTAGAGATGCTTGGCCTAACCCATTGCTATCTACCACCCCCTCCAGGAAGTCTTCCTGGATGCCCCTCTGCCTGGTGAAGTGACATATGCTCCCACTTTTTCATGTGTCCCTGCAAATTCTTCCAGGCCAGGGGACTGCTCCCACCCCCACCCCCCGCAATGCTTGGGACAGAGTCTGCACAGAGCAGATAAATGGATGCAAATCAAACCCACTGGCTTGGCCAAAAAAAAAGGAAAATAACAAATGTTAGTGTGGAGAAATCAAAACCCTTGTGCACTGCTGGTGGGAATGTGAAATGCTGTAGCCACCGAGGAAAACGCTTTGGCGGTTCCTCAAAAGGTTAAACATAGAATTACCACATGACCCAGCAATTCCACTCCTAAGTATAGACCCCAAAGAATTGAAAACAGGTGTTCAAACAATACTTAAACAGCACTACTGGGACTTCGCTGCTGGTGCAGTGGTTAAGAATTCGCCTGCTGGTGCAGGGGACATGAGTTCAAGCCCTGGTCCGGGAAGATCCCACATGCCGTGGAGCAACTAAGCCCGTGCGCCACAACTACTGAGCCTGTGTTCCACAACTATTGAAGCCCGCACGCTTAGAGCCCGTGCCCGGCAACAAGAGAAGCCACGGCAATGAGAAGCCTGCGCACCACGAGGAAGAGTAGCCCCCACTCGCCACAACTAGAGAAAGCCCACGCGCAGCAACGAAGACCCAACGCAGCCACAAATAAATAAATAAAATAAATTTATACTACTGCTGTCCAAAAGTACTACTCACAATAGCCCAAAAATACAATGCCATCAACTGACGAATGGAAAAACAAAATGTGGTCCATCCACACAATGGAATATTATCCTGCTTCGAAAAGGAATGAAACCCTGATTCATGTGCCAATGTGGATGAACTCTGAAAACATCATGCCGAGTGAAACAAATCAGCCGGCATCTTGATCTCGAACTTGGCAACCTCCAGAACTTTGAGAAATAAATTTCTATCGTTTCTAAGTCACCCAGTCTATGGTAGTTTGTTAGAGCAGGACTAAGACAGGTTAGTTTTATGTGGTAGGAATTTCACCTCAGTTTGTTAAAAAAGTTAAAAACAAAAATGAATACACAGAACCAGAAGGTGCATATCTGAAATTCCGCTCGCTCCTTCACTCTTTCTCCAGGGGTCTCGGCCTGGCACCAACCTCCATGGCTGACTCAACCTTCCTCCTACAAACAGCCCGGGGCTACCAAGGGTGCAAGGCCACCATGGGTCCCACACCCCTTCACACCCTAGGTGTTGCAAGCAAGGATACAGCCAAGCCCAACTGCCGTGGGTTTAGCCAATATTTTCTCAGAGGGGTGCCGTCCCTGGGTTGAGGGCACAGGTATGACATTGCCGTGAGTCAGGCCTTGGCCGCGCTCCCAGCATGGCAGCACATGAGTCAGGCCAGGAGAGCTGACAGCCCCTCTGGTTTTTCTTGCTCTGCACATACCGGCATATCACCAGCTTTCTGCCGTGCGTAAGTCATTGTTTGGTGTAAACAGTACAGATCGCTGAGCACAAGGCTCCCCTGAGTCAGGGGAGCTTAGACTTTTCTTATTAAATCGCAAATGTCCGACGTCTTCCAAGCCAGCCAGTGACGGGGATGATGGAGGGAGGTTTCCTTCCCAGAGCTGAGAAGGGGTCTGACCACCCAGCAGGGCTCTGGAGTTTGCTAGAAATGCAAATCACAGCTCTGAGGAGCAACCTCGCCTCCTATGCTTACACAGAGCATCTCTCCTCTGACCCCCTGGGGAAAACTTGGAGACATTTTTGGTTGTCACAACTGGGGGATGCTATCACTGGCATCTGATGGGTGGAGACCAGGGATGCTACTCAACATCCTAAAATGCACAGGACAGCCCCACCACAGAGAATCATCCGGTCCCAAATGTCAGCAGTGCTCGTGTTGGAAAATCCTGCTTACAGGCCCCTGTAACTAACCCAGTTCTCACGCTGGCCTGCCCCACCCCCTCCTTTTAAGAACATATTCTAGGGGAGATGCAACTTAACTACTGAGGCTTCTTGCAATAGGGAGCAGAGTTGGTGGGTGTAAGCAGACCCGAGCTGCTGTGTGATCTTCAGGAGGTACCTTAGCCTCTCTGAGCCTCCGTTCTCCCCGGATAACTTGGATAACATCACGGAGCTGCTGTGCAGATTAAATCAACTCTGAGAGTTAAAATGGCTCAGTTGATGTTCTTTAGGCTGTAAGTTAGAGGAACATGCTTCAGGCAAACCTCTCAAAAGCGGCTGCCTCTCTTATCGCTTACTGGGGCTGTAAAGTGTGCATATCGGGAAACTGTTTGGGAAAAAGATAAGAGGACCATTTCAGGATTCCAGGCTCTGCAGTTGGAGAAGTTCTTCTACATCCATGTTCTCCCATTAAAATCCATCTTCCAGCAGCGTGAAGGGGATGCATCCCAGGGCCTGGCCTGGTGCCCAGTACGTGCTATCGCTGTCTTCTGCTTTCAAGGAACCAAAACTCAGTCTGGTTCCTGAAGATGTCTAGGGAATGTTCGTGGTGCCCCTGAGCATGAAGCGCAGCGTTCACATCACAGTGAAAAGTCATGCAGACATCAGGTACCCCTGGGATGGTATGATATGGAGGACCCGTCACCTTTGTGGTCCTCTCCCCAGATATCCCCCATCTAATCACAAGAAAACATCAGACAAACCCAGATGGAGGGGAGACATCCCTGGTGGTCCAGTGGGTAAACTCCACGCTCCCAATGCAGGGCGTCCTGGTCGGGGAACTAGATCCCGCATACATGCCGCAACTAAGAGTTCGCCTGCTACAGTTAAGAAGTACGCATGCTGCAACAAAAGATCCCATGTGCCGCAACTAAGACACAGTGCAGCCAAAAAAAATGAATAAATAAATATTAAAAAAAAAAAACAGATTGGGGTGGGGGACATTCAGTGGTCCTAGGAGATAGCCAGCCAGCACTCTACCAGACTATCAAGGTCATGAGGAAAACAAAGTCTGCAAAACTGTCACAGGCTAGAGGAGACTGGGGCAAGGTGATGACTAAATGTAGTATGGGATCTGGAACCGAAAGAGGACATCTGTGGGTGAAGTGGGGACATCCAATAAAGTCTGGAGTGCAGCATCAAACAGCACCGCCCAGTGTTAATTTCTCAGCTTTGACAAATGCCCGGTCCTCTCGTAAGACGTTAACTTTCAGGGAAACTGGGCCAAGGAGACACGGGGAGCTCTGAATATGCTCTTCGCAGCGTTTCTGCCATCAGATTTGTCAATTCCACAATTAAAAGGTTATTTGTAAATACAACAGCTTTAAGCTAAGAATGGAAGAGGAAGGCAGTTAAACAGGAACATACTTAACGCGAAAACATCTTTCCTCATCTATCTGAAATTCAAACTTCACTGGGCATCCAGTGTTTGATCTGGCCGCTCTAGCCTCAGCAAAAGAAGGGCGTTCCATTAACTGGGTCGCAGAATGGCGGGATGGGCTGGAGTCGAGGGGGTAATGAGCGCCCCATATCACGGAGATGAATAATGACTCAATACTAATAATGGTGAAGAGAACAATAATAACTGCACCTCTTTCATGGCATTTATCTTGCTACACCCTGGCTGTCTGTGGGCATGCCTTACTCCCTTCTGGGCCCAGGATCTCAGCCATGTTCAGCCCGGACCCAGCATGCAGAGACCCCAGCTCACTCCTCCTGTCCATGCATATGAGTTTCCTGTGGCTGCTTTAACAAATGACCGCAAACTGGGTGGCTTTACATAAAAAAAATGTTTTGTCTCACAGTCCTGGAGGCCAGAGGTCTGAGATAAAGGTGTGGGCAGGGTTGGTTCCTTCCGGAGGTTCTGAGGGAGGGAATCGGCCCCATCTCTCTCCCAGCTTCTGGAGGCTGCCAGCAACCCTCAGCGTTCCTTGGCTTGTGGCTGCGTCACTCCCATATCTTCCTCCATCTTCACACAGCCTTCCATTCTCTGTCTGTTTCCCCTTCTCTTTCCCTGTAAGGACAACTGTCCCTGGACTTAGAGCCCATCCTAAATCCAGGATGACCTCATCTCGGGAGCTTTCACTCGATCACATCTGGAAAGACCCTATTTCTAAGAAATCACAGTCACAGATGTGAGAGGTTAGGAGGTAGGCATATCTTTTAGTGGGGACACCACTGACCCCGTGATACCGTGGATATTTTCCCATCAGGACCTGTCTCTCTTTAAGTTTTTTTTTCTTAACGTCCTCCCCCCAAATTCAACCAGAAAAGCCTTTGTAGTACAGGGACCACGTGTCAGCATTTGCCCAGGATCAAGGAGCAAAACTGCAAAGACGTTGAAGAACCGGGAATGAGAGGGGGCTGGTGTGCTGGTATAGGGATCCCAAACCCTGAGGCAGTAAGCCTCAGTTTGCTCATCTGTAAAGGGGGTTTATTACACCATCCAGGTGAGGTCCACCCTGTTAAAGCTGCAACGTCACTCATCCAGCCTGTGGCTTGGCTCCCAGTGGGAAGTGGGAGAAGCCTTGTGTTACTGGAACAGGAGGAGAGAGAAAGTGTGCAACAGAGAAAGCCAAATCACGGGGTCTGGAAGGAGGAAATGAGATGGTGCTTATAGAGGCTTGAATAAATGTCATCAGAAGAATAAATATCCTGGAGGCAGGGGGTGGGGTCAAAGCTAGAAGACCCAGCACTGTCTCCAGCCCAGGAGAGCCTTTTCAAAGTGGATCTGATTAGGTGGCTCCCCCAAAAGTTAAACCTAAAGTTATCGTAAGACCGAGCCATTCCACTCCCAGGTATAGACCCCAAGGAGCTGAAAACAGGGACTCAAACAAATACTTGTACACAAATGTTCACAGCAGCACTAGTCACAACGGCCAAAAGGTGGAAACGGCCCAAGTGTCTATCGACAGATGAGTGGATAAACAAAACGTGGTCCCTCCACATCTTGGAATATTATTCAGCCATAAAAAGGGCTGCTACAACGTGGACAAATTTTGAAAACATGATGCTGAGTGAGAGAAGCCAGACACCGAAGGCCACTTAGTGAATGATTCCATTTATATGAAACGTCCAGAACAGGCAAATCTATAGAGACAGAGAGAAGACTGATGGCGGTCAGGGACTGGGGGAGGGAGGGAGCAATGGGGAGTGACCACTAAGGGGTACAAGGTCTCCTTTTGGGGTGACGGAAATGTTCTGGAACTAGCTAGAGTGGATGTTCGTACAACATTTTGAATGTACTTAATGCCACTGAGTTGGTACACTTTAAGTGATTATTTTTTTGTTTTCTGAATTTCACCTCAATTAAAAAAAATTGAAAGTGAAAAAATAAGTGGATCCGAACAATATATATGCTCCTTTGTTTTCCAGAGAAACGGTTCCAGGCATCCAGAAATACCTTGTCCCCAAACAGAAGACGTGGAGATTTACAAATAAACTTTTAACAATGTTAAACGGGGTCCTTAAGCAATTCATCCCTTGTAGATCACCGGCCAACCTGTCGAGTGCCTATCATAATTAACAATATATAATAATGACATAATAACATATAATAACTTAATCATGTTGTTATTATTTTCCACCCTGATTACAGCATTGCAGGTCAGCAGGGTGAAGCAATGTCCCTGAGGCCATTCACCACAGAAGGAGCAGAGAGAGATTCAAATGAGGTCAATGCCAAAGCCAGCTCCTCTGGCTGATGACAGGAAACCAAAGCAAGTTGTGTGACAACAGGCCACGATCCCTGGGGAGGGGAGGCTCTGTGCAGGCTTGTCATCCATATAAGCGAGAATCAAACCTTCCTTGAAGTCAGAAGGCAGGCAGGTCAGGGGGACTGTGTGAGGAAGCGGGTCCCCCAGGTGCCAACAATGTGGGGCTCAAACTTAGTCACTGTTGCCCCAGCCCCCAGGCCTTTCCTTCTCCCCCTACTGGGCCACACATATGGCTATGCCGGGCACATGAGTGCAGAACACAAAGGTGTCTTGGAGGGCAGAACGCCAGCCTCCTCCTCCTGGCAGGGTGTGGCAGGGAGGCCTACAGGTCTGACCAGCTTCCCAAAGGGGTGACCTTACAGGCAACAGTGCTGGAGTCCCAGGCCAATGAGGGGAGGGGAGGCCAGGGCACTCAAGGTGGGAAAGGACATGACTGCCTTTTCTAAGTTATGTGTGTGGGATTGTTACTGGGCTCCAAGAAGTGACATGGACAACACAGTATTACTCAGTCCATCAATAGGTGAAGGGGTGACCAAGTTGTGGTCCATACGTAAGATGGAATACGATTCAGCAATGAAAAGGAACCAGTGACTGGTACACGCTGCCTCAAATTATGCAGAGTGAAAGAAACCAGATGCAAAGGACCACACTGTGTGACTGCATTTATATGAAATATCCAGAAAAGGCAAATCTACAGACTCAGCACATCAGTGGTTGACTGGGGCTGGGGGTGGAAGTGGGGAGGGACTGAAAATGGGACAGGAGGGATTTCCTTGGGTTGATGGAAAAGTTCTAAATCTGGACTGTAGTGATGGTTGCACCACTTGGAAATTTCACAGTATGCAAATGATCCCACTATAAAGAGAAATAAAATTAAAATTTTAAAAACCTAAATAAAATTAAAATTTTAAAATAAAAAATTAAATCTAAATAAAACTTTAATTTTTTTCTTTTTTTGGCTGTGCCACATGGCTTGCGGGATCTCAGTTTCCCAACCAGGGATTGAACCCAGGCCACAGTAGTGAAAGCCAGGAATCCTAACCACTAGGCCACCAGGGAGCTCCCAAACTTTAAAATTTTTAAAACTACATAAAACTAAAAATTTTTTAAATAAAAAATAAATAAGATTTAAAAATTTTAAATCTAAATAAAGCAAAAATTTTAATAAAATAAAAATAAATAAATCAAAACTTAATAATTTTAAATCTAAATAAAACTAAAATTTTTCAAGTAAAAATAAAACAAAAAAGCAGCCCCTAGCCCAGATGCTATGGCCAACATGTAACAAAAAACCTAAGCAAAAAAAGAAAAAAAAAAAGCTCTCGTCAGTCATCACTAATAAACTGTACCTTTACAACCAGGTGTTGAGACATCCCTTGATGGTGAATGTCCAAACCACTGACCTAAAGGATGTCTTCAGATTCACCCCCATATCTATTTGGCTAGTTATTGATTTAACACCTGGAAGCTAAGTAGGGGCAAAGACCAGCTTACTCTGGATGACGGCTCACTCTCCAGCACCTGCTCAGTAATAAGAATTCCAGAAAGGTCTATTAAATGCATACTGAGAGGCAGTGATTGTTTGGGAGCCCAGCTCAGACTCTGGAGTCCAAAAGTAGCTCTGCTGGCTTCTCTATATGGAATCAACTTCTCTAAGCTTTGGGCCAGAGATTCAGTATTTCTGCGTATGACCATCCAGTCTCTTTCTGTGCATGGTCTCAATACATCCATGAATGGGCGTGGCTGCATGCCAATAAAACATATTTATGGACACCGAAATTTGATTTTCATAGAATGTTCATGTATGAAATAGTATTCTTTTGGGTTTTTTTCCCAAACATTCATAAAGGAAAAAGACATGCTTAGCTATTGGCCAAACAAAAGCTGTTTTGGTCACATAGTGTGCGGTTCCCTTTAGAAGAAATATCTAGAATAAGCAAATCTATAGAGACAGAGAGTGGATTCGCAGTTACCAGGGGCTGAGGGAGGAGGGGATGGGGAGCGAGTGCTGACGGGGATGGAGTTTCCTTTGTGGGGGATGGAAATATTCTGGAACTATATAGAGGTGATGGTTGCACAATACTGAGAATGTCCTAAATGCCTCTGAATTTTTCACTTTAAAATGGTTAATTTTTTACTATGTGAATTTCACCTCCATAAAAATTATGCACACATATATAATTAACGTTGGAGTATACGTGAAATATTAAGAACACTTTGCTGTACAGCAGAAATTAACACAACATTGTAAGTCAACTATACTTCAATAAAATAATTTTTTTTAAAAAAAGAGCAATACCGGGCTTCCCTGGTGGTGCAGTGGTTCAGAGTCCGCCTGCCGATGCAGGGGACACGGGTTCGTGCCCCGGTCCGGGAGGATCCCACATGCCGCAGAGTGGCTGGGCCCGTGAGCCATGGCCGCTGAGCCTGCGCGTCCGGAACCTGTGCTCCGCAACGGGAGAGACCACAGCAGTGAGAGGCCCGCGTACAGCAAAAAAAAAAAAAAAAAAAAAAAAAGAGCAATACTATTGACATTTTCATACATATATTTTGTAAAAAGCCACAAGTCAGGATGTGCCAGCCCTTGATTTAGGCAAATAAAAACAGTTTCCAGGATCGGAGGGCCTCTTCTAGGAAAAGTTCTTTACACGGGGTGTCTCTTATCTTCATCAACAGGTGACAAGGCATTCTCATGCTCCTTTGATGCGACAGGAACAAAGGTTCAAAAAGAGAAGGCCCTTCATTCAAAGTTACTGAGATATAAGTGCCAGGGCCAGGATCTGACCTGGGGTTCTGGCTGAGCACCCCCATTCTGTTCATTGCTCACCACACTAAACAGACCCACTGTGAGGATTAAATGAGAAAACACATACAACTCTTCAATGCAGGACCTGGCATACAGTAGGTGCTTTTAAAAAATGTATTTATTTATTTTTTGGCTGCCTTGTGTCTTCGTTGCTGCGCGGGCTTTCTCTAGTTGCGGCGAGCAGGGGCTACTCTTCGTACAGTAGGTGCTTCATAAATGTTCCTCCACCTCTCATGTCCCTGCATCAATGAGACTGAGATAGTCATGGTCTGGCTGGTGAGGAGATGATGAGGGGTCCCCATAGGAATCCATCGGTCATCAACCACATGCAATTCTGCACCTTCCCTACATGCTCACTACTTAATTGTTCATAAACAGTAAGAAAATCTCAGAGACAGGGAGGCAAATTGGGAAGTGCCCTTTCTCATTGGACCTTGGCCACAAGCACGGCAGTGGCAAGGTGGTGACCTTCAGAAAAAAGCCCACTTGCAGGAGCACCCCTGCCTGCATCACTTCCCATCCTGGAGAAACACCGAGCTGCCAAACATCTTTGCAACATGGGGAGCTAAGTTTGGCAACACGCTGCAAAGAACTTATGCAAACTTAAGCAGAAATACCCCGACTGCCCCAGCTGGGAGTCATCGTGCAGTTGCTGCTGTCATGCGACTGTAATTCCTCTAGAGCATTCACAATTAGTCTTGGAAGCTCAGCTGTATTTTAAGTGACGTGTTTTCTGTAGAATTCCTGAGTGCTTGCTCTTGGGAGCTGGGCCAAGTGCACACAATAGCTATTTGGGGCGGAACAGCTAGTAAAGGGAGAGATGGTCTAGACTCTAGAAGAAAAGTGGAAAGAAGTAAAGGATACTAGAAATGGCCAGGACCCGGTTAAAGGAGATTGTAAGCTCTCTGTGGGCAGAAACGGAGCTGTGTACTTTTTTACCTTCCTCTCCATGTCCAGCAGAACATGGAGAGGGAGCTCAACATTTATTTTTTGTTCAGGCTCAAGACCTCTGATTTGCAAGTTTCCTGGGTCCTTAAAGACAGCCTGACAAGAGATGGTAAATGTAAAGCTGCATGCATACTACTCCAACAAGGCTCCACCAGTGACAGACATCACCAATCAGTCATGGAGAGACATCACTAATCAATCACAGCACTCTTTTCCAGCATTGAGCCAGGATGTAATCTCAGAATCTGTGCGAACACAGCGCTCAAAACATTACCAACGGATTGGAGGGAAACTATCTGCCCCCTCAGGTTAGATTATTCATGTTGGGCTGTTAGGAGAGGATGGGAGACCTTGGGAAAGAGATGAGAACGAGGGCATCACCATCAAGAGGCATAAAGTTCCCAACTGGGAGAGGGGGGCTGGCAGGGCATGAACACAGAGTCAGTCCCTACCCTTTAGGAACTTAGCCATGACAGGGAGAAGGGTGCCCACGGCGTTCTTCAGCATCACCAGTTTGCTTACTGACCATGTAATCCTTGGACATGTGCCTTATTCTCCCCCGCTTAGTAGTGGGACAGGCTGCTTGGAAGCTTGGCCAAGAGTAAGTTGCCCAGCTTGAAAGAAGTAGCGCTGGGACTTGACTTCGAGTCCAGAGCTCTTTCTCCAATAGCATCATCACCTGAGACGTCACAAAGACACATACCCACACAGGTGGGTGCAGCCTGGACAGCAGGGAGACAGGACCACAGCCTGAGAGGTGCCATGCTCCGAACCCCTCTGTGCCAAGCCTCTCCCTCTGCCTGAGACCCTCTATCTGGCTCATTTATCCATGCCTATAATCAGGCAGTAAATACTCATATCTCACAATGAAACTGACGCTCAGAGAGGTTGTGTGATGTGCCCAAGGACACACAGCTAAAGTGGCAACTGAAGCCCACGTTCTTTACACTCATTCGTGGCTCTGTGTAACTGGTTACATTCCCCGGGTGCTCTGCTGGAGTGTCTCACGCTGCCCCGGGAGGTCCTTGGTGGGTGGCCAGCATCCTCACATCACGTTTGTTTCAATACCAGGTCCACAGCTGGGCCTGGGGGACACAGAGATGAATCAAGGGAGGCCCCTGCCTTTGAGGGGCTCCCTTTCTGAAGAGGAAACCAGGCAGGCAGGCAGGCAGGCAGGCAGAACGGCTGGTTACCATGATGGTATGAGCTTCCTGGGGCTGCCGCCACAAAGTGACACAAACTCGGTGGCTTAAGATAACAGAAATGTATCCTCTTTAAGTTCTGGGGGCCAGAAGCCTGAAATTAAGGTGTCAATAGGGTTGGTTCCTTCTGATGAGGCTCCGAGGGAAAATCCGTCCCAGGCCTCCTTCCTGGCCTCTGGCAACCCCAGGCAATCTTTGGTGTTCCTTGGCTTATGGCAACAAAAGCTCCAATCTCTGTCCCCATCTTCACATGGCCTTCTCTACATTTGTATCTCTGTGTCCTTTCTCTTATAAGGACACTTATCATTGGATATAGGACCCATCCTAACCCAGGATGATCTCATTTTGATACCCCTAATTACATCTGCAAAGACCCTCTTTGCAATTAAAGTCACATTCACAGGTACCAGGAGTGAGGACATGGACATATCTTTTGGGGACACATTCAACTTACTACCACCCGTGGTGACAAAGAAGGTGCACAGGAGGCTGGTTGAGGAGGAGAGAGTGTAGACAATCCCACGGGAGCAGAGAGCCACCTGCAGAAGTTCCTCTGAAGAACCGCAAGAGATGTAGCTATTCATTTGCTTGTTCATCCCTCTGGTGAACGTTTATTGAGCGCCTACTGTGTGCTGAACTGGGCTTGAAGAACATAATGGATCCAATATAGACCTGGCTCCCATCCTCCCTGTGATTCATACACTATTTGTGGTGGAGACAGAAGAAAAGCAAACGGGTAGATAAAAATAATGACCAATGGTGAAAAGTGCCGCAGAACAACAACAACAGAAAAGAGGGGGTGGAGGAAGGAACTATATGGCCTGGGGAAGGGTACTATTTGCGGGCCCGGTGGGTGGGGGTGGAGCCTGGAGAGCCCACATTCACACTGAAACGAACAGTCAGATGAGCTGAGGACACAGCCTTTTCAACAAAGTGTGCTGGAACCACTGGGTATCCACGTGCAACAAAACAAAACAAAACAAAACAAAAAACCAGCCAAACAACAACAACAAAATTAACTCAAAATGGATCATTCACTTCAATGTAAAATGCAAAACTGTAAATCTTCTAGATGACAACATAGGGGAAAATCGAGATGACCTTGGGTTTGGCACTGACTTTTTAGATACGAGACCAAGAGCACAGTCTGTGAAAGGAAAAACTGATAAGCTGGGCTTCATTAAAATGAAAAACTTCTGTTCTGCAAAAGGCACCGTTAAGAGAATCAAAAGACAAGCCACAGACTGGGAGAAAATCTTTGCAAAACACCTACCAGGTAAAGGACTCGTGTCCAAGATATACAAAGGATTCTTAAAGTCCAATAAGAAAATAAAAAACCCAGTTAAAAACTGGGCCAAAGATCTGAACAGACCCCTCACCAAAGAAAATATACAGACGGCAAACAAGCATATGAAAAGGGGCTCCACATCAGATATCATCAGGGGATTGCAAATTAAAACAACGAGATACCACCAAACACCTATTAGCATGGCTGAAATATAAAAAACCAACACCACTAAATGCTGACGAGGATGTGGAGCAACAGGAACTCTCATTCGTTCATCGCTGGTGGTCCAGCTACTTTGGAAGACAGTTTGGTGGTCTCTTACTAAGCTAAACAGAGTCTTATCCTACATTCCATCAATTGTGTTCCTAGGTATTTATCCAATTAATTTGAAAACTTATGTCCAGGCAAAAACCTGCACATGAATGTTTATAGCAGCCATATTCAATGCCTATTCAATAGCAACTCGATGGCCTCAAACCGGAAGCAACCAAGCTGTCCTTCAATAGTTGAATGGACAAACTGTGGGACATCCATACCATGGAATATTATTCATTGATAAAAAGAAATGAGCTATCAAGCCACCAAAAGACATGGAGGAATCTTAAATGCATACTGCTAAAGTGAAAGAAGACTCTGAAAAAGCTACATATGGTGTGGTTCCAGCTCTGTGACATTCTGCAAAAGGTAAAACTACGGAACCTAACCAGGACTTAGAAGGGAGGGAGGGATGGATTTTTAGGGCAGTGAAAACAGTTCTATATAGTTCTATATGATGTAACAGCAGATACATGTCACTATGCATTTGTTGAAACCCACAGAATGTCCAACACAAAGAGTGAATCCTAAAGTAAACTGTGGGCTTGAGTTAATAAAAATGTATCGACATTGGCTGGATAATAATGTATCAATATGTAACAAAGGTTATCACGCTAAAGCAAGACGTTAATAATAGGGGAAACTGTGCCTTGGGAGGGGATATATGGGAACTCTTTGTACTTTCTGATCATTTTTTTCTGTAAACCTGTTGCTGCTCTATAAAAATAAAGTTCATTAGTTTAGGGGGGAGGGGGCGGGAGATAAGCCTGAGCCAGGCTAGTGGAAAGTGAGAGGACTGAACGCTTGGTGGAAGGCACAGCAAGTACAAAGCCTGGAGGGAGGAATGTGCTTGGTGTGTTCCAGAACTGGCAAGGAAACAGAATAGGAAGGGACGGGGATGGGCTGGAGAGAGCGGCAGGAGCTAGCTGAGGCTGAGGGGAGGCCCCAGGCGCCATTGAAGCAGAGGTCCGCAACTGACTGAGAATTATACATCCTGGGAAACAAATTTGATTCCCTTCAACTTCCCCTCGTTCTCATTCAGGGACACTGAGGCCCAGAGAACGGAATGACAGTGAGCAAAGCTCATCTAACCAGCACTTGAGTGAGCTCACAGGATATCGTCAACATTTCCACCAAAGAGAAAGCACCCGCGTGACCCTCATGATATCCCTTTGGGGTAAGGTACTATTATATTCTGCATTTCTCAAGATTAGGAAGTGAGCCCAGAGAGGCAGAGCCACTTGCTCACGGTCACACAGAGAGTGGTCAGTGGCCGAGGCTGACTCTCAACCATCACAGTGGCAGCCGCAGGAAGCATCTTGGAGCTCAAGTTGAAATCTCCAGCAGCCCGGGAAAGCTGCAGAGGGGATCCCTGCACTACCACCACCCCAGCAACTGTGCTTGGGACTGAAGCACCTCTGGGTGCCCCACACCTGGCAAATAGGGCTTATCAACAAGTGTTTGCCTAAACCACAATCTGATGAATCACGATGAGATGGCACACCTCTGAGGCTCCTTCCAGCTGGGAGGGTCCAGGACTGTGGACCCCAGAGTGGTCTCTTGGTGCCTCTGTGATGGCAAGGCGACCCCCTGCAGTGTCCCTGGGCTGCGGGGGTCCAGATGCTGTCAGTGACAAAACCCTCCTGGCCCCCAGGGAAGGCTTCCAGGTCAGGAGCTGCCTGCACCCCTTACCACCTGGCCGTGGGACTGTGGCTGACCATGGACACCTCCAGGCCTGAACATGGGTTCTGGGATCAAGAGACCAGGGCTGGATACTGGCTCCAGGTTACACCATGAGATGCTCTCCCTCTGATACCCACTTGGCTCCCCTTTTCCCCAGGTCTTGATTCACACATCTCCTCCTGGGAGATGGGTTCAAAATTCCACCATCCTCTTTCTCCCCTCCCACACACACTCACTACCCATCTCCCTCCCCTGCCTTCCCCAATATAGTTGTTTATTTCACTTCTCCGCCCCCATCCCCCACTACAGTGAAAGCCCCAAGGGTAAGGGGATTTGTCTGCCTGTTGGCAAACGTGTTCCCAGTGCCCACACAAGGCCAGCACACAGTAACAGCAGGAGTAACAGTCCGTTCCTGGCAGGCCCCATGCCTGGTGTGGGGCATCTGGTGGGGGGGGGTGGTGGCGGGTGTTTACATGCTCACAGGGATGGCTTGTTCCCTGTGGCCCCTCTGGTGCTGGGTCTGTGTTGTTAGATTCGTTGTCATGAGTCTCCTCGCTTATGTGAGTCAGTAAAGGCACCAGGCCTGCTGGCAGCTGTAGGACCTCAAGCCTCTCCCAGCACCTCCTAAGCCTCAGTTTCCCCGCCCTGAAGGGCTTCCTTGAGGGAGAGCGTCTCAAAGACTTAACATTTCTTGCTGTCATCATGCAAGGTTTTTGACAGAGTGGTGGGCATAACAGTGGATCAGGCTTGGTGGGTTCGCAGAAAATGAGGAGCTGAGTCCGCGGAAAGCCACTCTGAGCTCGCGGGACCCAGTTAACCGCATCCACCTAGGATTCTGTGGACCCCTCTGTGGCTGCGGGGGCCCATCTCCCCATCCATCAGGGATCCCTGCAGGCCCCGGATGCCGCCCCCGCTCCAGGTCCTCCCTGTGCTCCCGCAGGCGGGAGCCCACGGGGTGCCCCGGGGATTCCTGAGCGTCACGCTGCTGTTGTGGAGCGTGTGTTGACGCCGTCGCCGGGGAGACAGGCGGGGGCGGGCCCGGGCCGGGGGCGCCGCCTAGCTGCGCACGATGGGCCGAGCCGGCCGCTCAGGGCCCTGGCGGCCTCAGTGGCCACTGCCGCCGCCGCCCGCCGGCTTATATACCGCGGCTAAATTTAGGCTGCGCCCGGAGCTCGTCCCCATCCGGGACGCGTTTCCGCCGCCGCCGCCTTGGCCCGGCCCCCGCGCGCGCCGCGCCTATAAGGCTTGGGCGGGCCCGGCCGCTGCCCGCAGAGTCGTCCCCACCCGCCCGCGTCCCGACCAGCCCGGCTCCGGGCAGCCACTCACCGGTGTCCCGAATCCGCGTCAGCCCCGGGTCCCAGCCATGGCGCTGAGCGAGCCCATCCTACCGTCCTTCTCCACTTTCGCCAGCCCGTGCCGGGAGCGCGGCCTGCAGGAGGTGAGGGCGGCAGGGACCGCGGGCGGCGGGGGCGGCTGGCTCAGGGTAGTAGAACGTGGGCTGCGGGGTAGTAGAACGCAGGCGGCAGGGACAGCGGGCTTAGGGTAGTAGAACGCAGGCAGCGGGCAGCGATCCCCGGCCCCACCGCGCGCTCACGCCCGCGCCTATCGCTCTGTCACCCGCAGCGCTGGCCGCGCGCAGAGCCCGAGGCAGGCGGCACGGACGACGACCTCAACAGCGTGCTGGACTTCATCCTGTCCATGGGGCTGGACGGCCTGGGCGCTGAGTCCGCCCCGGAGCCGCCGCCGCCGCCGCCCCCGCCGCCTGCGTTCTACTACACTGAGCCCGGCGCCCCTCCTCCCTACGGCGCCCCCGCGGGCGGTTTGGTGTCCGAGCTACTGCGGCCCGAGCTGGACGTGCCGCCGGGGCCAGCGCTGCACGGTCGCTTCCTGCTGGCGCCGCCGGGCCGCCTGGTGAAAGCCGAACCCCCCGAGGCAGACGGCGGCGGCGGCTACGGCTGCGCGCCGGGCCTGGCCCGCGGACCTCGGGGCCTCAAGCGCGAGGGTGCCCCGGGCCCGGCAGCTGCGTGCATGCGAGGCCCCGGGGGCCGCCCCCCACCACCGCCCGACACGCCACCGCTCAGCCCAGACGGCCCCGCGCGCCTCCCCGCGCCCAGCGCGCGCGCCCCCTTCCCGCCTCCCTTCGGTGGCCCCGGCTTCGGCGCGCCCGGGCCCGGCCTGCATTACGCGCCGCCGGCGCCCGCGGCCTTCGGCCTCTTCGACGACGCGGCCGCCGCCGCCGCAGCTCTGGGCTTGGCGCCGCCAGCCGCCCGAGGTCTCCTCACGCCGCCCGCGTCTCCGCTGGAGCTGCTGGAGGCCAAGCCCAAGCGCGGCCGGCGGTCCTGGCCGCGCAAACGCACCGCCACGCACACCTGCAGTTACGCGGGCTGCGGCAAGACCTATACCAAGAGCTCCCACCTCAAGGCGCACCTGCGCACGCATACAGGTGGGCAGCGAGCACGGGCTGGGGACCAATGCGGGGGGAGCTGGAGGAAGGGCGTGCTTAGGAGCCCCCCCCAGAAGGCGTGGCCCAGAGGTTGGGGAGGGGGCAAGGTCTTAGCCCCCTGGGGCTTGGCTGGGGGCGTGGCTCCGGACCCTGGGGACGGGGCGCGCGCTTAGGACCCTCCTGGGAATGTGGCTCGGTACTTTGGGCAGGCATGCACACTTACGAAACCTAGGGGGATGCTATGTCTCAGACTGTCGTGGGGGGGGCAGGTGCAAGCTTAGGAGGCCCCCGGGGGCGTGGCTGAAGGACACTGCAGAGCGGACTGTGCGCGCTTAGGACCCCTGGGGAGTGAGGATCAGGAGACCCGGGAATGGGAGATAACGTGCCTAGGATCCCTAGAGGTTCAAAACATAGCGGGCGCCCTTCAGAGAGCTGGTTAGGGGTAGGTTGTGCGCGCCCGAGTAGCCACTAATCAGGGTGAGTGTCTGTGAGTATCAGAGCCACAGGCGGGAGGGAAACTAAGGCCGGCTCTCGCCCCCTCCCTGCAGGCGAAAAGCCCTATCACTGCAACTGGGACGGCTGCGGCTGGAAGTTTGCGCGATCCGACGAACTCACGCGCCACTACCGCAAGCACACGGGCCACCGGCCCTTCCAGTGCCACCTGTGCGACCGTGCCTTCTCACGCTCGGACCACCTGGCTCTGCACATGAAGCGGCACATGTAGCCTGGACGCCCCCCGCCCACCCGCGCGCGGCCGTGGCGGGTCCCACGCGCCGGGCACGGCCCCCTTCCAAACTGTGACTGGTATTTATTGGGCCCAGAGGACCGGGCCGGGCACAGCGTGGCCACCGAGGGGGCTCCCCCCACGACGACGACGGCGACGCCCGGCCCCCATCAGAGACTGAAGGCCCGGTGGGAGAAGACCACAATCCTCCTTGACGAGTTTTGTTTTCAAAATGGTGCAATAATTAAGTGTCGTCTTCCCCCCTGCCGGGTCTACACTAGAGGATCGAGGCTTGATGCCTCGTGAAAAATACAGCCTTAATTTGTACTGTGCAACGTTTTTTATAATATTGTACATAATGACTGTGACAGATATTGTATTACTGTAAATAGGAAGACAGGTGGGCATTTTGACTGCCTGGTTCATTTTTATAAGATTTTGCTGTTTTTTAATTAAAAAAAAAAGTTTTGCATCTTTTGAAAAAAATCACAGCACTGGTCTGGCTGCTTGGAAGCTGGGGGCTTGGGACACTTGGGAGGGGCTGGGGGGAACGGGCAGCTTCGATGGAGGGCAGCCTGGCAGAGGCAGGGTGAAGTGGGTCCTGCCCTGGCCAGCATCTGGGGTTGCCAGCTGCAGCCCCCAGCTGCCAGGAACCTGTGGGTTTTTCTATAAATTTAAACACTGCCTTTTAGGACTGAGGGAGAGTTATTTTAAGGTTGTTCCCTGAGCCATAAATTGCCTCTTTTTCCCCAGAGCTGGAGAAACTGCTGGTCCCACTGACGTGGCCTCCCCTGGGCTGAAAAAAGCCTTCCCTCCTTTTGGAAGCTTCTGAGGTTATAGCCAAACTTCTGTAGTGTGCAGACTTTTTTTTTTTTTTCCTTCAGAAGGGGCAAAATGCTGAGTTTCTGACCTGTTTTGCCTTTCACTAGTCTTGCCTTTTAGCAGAATTTTTTATTTTTATTTTTAAGATGAGTTCCCCATCCTGTTAGAAAAAAATGAAATCCACGTTTGAGGGTCATGGATGGTGAGTACGCTTTTCCAGTTGAGCAGAGGCCCAGAGAGGTAGCTATGGAACAGTGGTGTCAGGGTGCCAGCCTGGTCTGGCTGCCTCCCAGGGGTCCCTGAATCCCACTAGAGGGATTTCTGCAACAACCCACCTGTTGCTGGTGGTGGAGGGTTATAAGACCCTCCCCTGCAGCTGCCCTTGTGTGGAGTCACATCAGAGCCCCAGCCTTGCTGGCTGGAGGCGGCCACTCCAGAAATGTACCTCGTGAGCAAGGGAGGACCCCTGTACAGCACCCTGAATACCTCAATCAGGCGAGGAGGTGCCTCTCCCTGGCAGGTTCCCCCTCCTCTTCCCCCTTCTGGGGGCCCTGGGTGGGTAACCATGGCCACTAACAATTGCATAAGTTCTTTCCAGAAAGTGAAAATAGCTTGTAAGCAGCGCCTGTTTTAAAACACTCTTGCCCTATTGCGACAGAGGCTGGGATTTCCTCCCTTCCTCCCTCTCTTCATCCTTCCTCCCCACCCCCTACCCCTGACGGCAGCCCTGGAAACAGCTGAGAGCGTTTGGTAATCCACAAAAAGCAGAAATGGGAGATGACAATCTGATGCATCTTTCTCGAGTAAAGAGCCTGGGCCCACTTCCGCTGGCGATGGGGTGTGTGAGTGTGCGTGTGTGTGAGCCTCTGTACCCTCTCTCTGCAGCTTTTGCAAAAAACGATTCCAGAGCAGAGCACTGGCCCCCTCAATCCGTGGAAACGCCCCTCTTTGCTCAGAGCTGGTTTCAGAGGCAGTAGGAGTAGAAGACTCGCAAGAGATTTTAAATAACTTTTTGGTACGGTCCTCCAGTCTTTCTCGTTGAGTTTTTAAACGCACGGGTAAAGCCATGTTTCTGGCTTGCTCGAAAACACCTCCCAGAGGCCTCTGAATCCAATGAGAGGCCACTTGTAAGGGGACTGAAGCTGCTGAGTTTATGTTTCCTGAGTGCCTCCAACTGATACAATAGAAAGTGTCAGGCTCCTACGCAGCAGTGCGTTTCAGCAAGACACGTTTCAGCAAGACACGGGGCCGGCAAAGAGCTGGCTTGCACTGATTAATGCAGAAACACTCCCTCATCGTTTTCTCTGCCCCTTTCTGAAACCCAAATGTTGACTTCCGTCAAACAGCTTCTGGATGGGTGGTTCTCGGCCAGTTGCAATCCAGTCTTGAGATATTTGGGGTTTTCACAACTGGGGGATGCTGCTAGCATCTAGTGGGCGGGAGCCAGGGATGCTGCAGAAACATCGTAGAAGGCACAAGGTAGCCCCCTCCACAGAGAACCATTCGGTCCCAGTGCCGTTAGTGCCGCGGCTGAAACACCTGCTCGAGTTCCTAAAAGATCATCATCATTCATCCCTTTCACTAGCAAGGAGGGGGCGCCATCCCAGGAAGCAAGTTTCCATGACAGATGCCACCCAGAGAAAAGTATGAATAAAACCTCACTGCTGGGCCCTGTCCCCATCCCTGTGACAAGACACAGAACACTATTCCTTCCTGGTGTCCACTTGAGAAAATATAAAATATCAAAGAAAAAAAAATTTTTTTGCCCTGCATTCTACAACCCAATTTTCGTCAAAGTTTTTTGGAGGAAGGGGTTTCTGGTCAGTGGTTGAATTGTTTTTGCATGGCTGTGACTCTCACTGTATCCTCTTTTTTTTTCCAGGAAAAGTTATAACCATTTTTCCATATATTTTCCTCCACAATATGTTTTTATTATTTTAAATGGCTGCATAATATAACATTTGGACGTGCCAGAAGTTGCTTATGCAAACAAGCGCTGGGCATCTGTATGTACACGCTGGGCCACATTTCAGATTGTCCCCCAGGGTTGGAAAGGATGACAGTTTTGGAGGACTTTGGGCATTGCCAAAATGCTCTCCCAAGAGTGACTCCAGTGATGGGGGAAAGATACAGGAGCTGTTTTTCTACTAGGAGTTTCTTGTATGTCAGGGAGCCCCAGACATCCTAGAATGATGTGGTGTGAAGTGGGGGGAGGGAGAGCCTTCAGAGGGTCAGGTGAGTCCCAGCACATGCCTGACTCAGCACCTACCCCTTCAGCAAAGCTGAGCTAGCACCCAGGCTTAGCCACACCCTGGGGAGTTTCAAGGCAGCAAGCCAGAGATGAATGGCTCTCAAAGGCACCAGCACCAGGTGTCTCTGATAGCCTGGACCCACGCTGAGCTGGTGTGTGACAAGCACAGGGGTTTCTCAACCCCATGATCATCAACATCGGGGCTGGATCATCCCCGGTGGTAGACGCTGCCCTGTGCACTGTAGGACGTTAGCAGCATCCCTGGCCTCCACCCACTCGATACCAGCAGCACCTACGCCCCCGAGTTGTGACAACCAAAAATATCTCCAGACACTGCCAGTGTCCCCTGAAAGCAGGTTCACTCCAGTTTGAGAACCACTGGGTTAGGGAGTTCTGTGGACACGTGAGACACTTTGCATCTGTTAACTATCTGACCTGAGGTGCTAGGATGCTGCACGTATTTAAATACAGAAACTGAGTGGGAGGGAGAGAAGAGGTAACACAAACACTGAGGGATCAGCCTGGTTTATACCATCTAACCCATCGGGAATTTTTTCTGGTGTGCAGTGTGAGCTACGAAGCTACATAAGTTTTTTTCCAAATAATTCATAAAGGGTTTCTCAATCTTGACACTGCTGACATCTGAGGCTGCATCCTTCTTTACTCTGGGGGACTGTCCTGCACATTGTAGGGTGTTCAGCAGCATTTCTGGTCTCGACCCAGGAGATGCCAGTAGCACCCCCAGCCCTGCAGTCCTGCAGTTGTGACAACAAAAATGTCTCCAAGTGTCCCCTGGAGGGGGAGGGTGCAGAATCGCCCACAGTGAGTACCACTGCTTAGGCAAAACCATTCTTTCCCATGGAAGCCCTCAGCTCTGCCTTGCGGGCCTGTTTCCTCGGCTGGGAGGTGAGGGTGGTGCTGCGGGGATGGAATGACAGACGGGAGATGAGTGCCCAGCACTGGGGTGTGGACTGCAGGGTGAGTCTCCCCTGTGAGGTTGGTGTGTGTGAATTTCAAGTCTTGCTACCCACCATCTGTCTGTGTCTCTAGATAGACGGACGGACCGACAGACGGATGGATAGATAGATAGATGATAGATAGATAGATAGATAGAAAGGTGGATGGATGGATGGATAGATAGGATGGATAGATGATAGATAATCTTTCTCTCAATCTCTCTCCCTTCCCTTCTCTCCACCTCTGTCTCATTCTCTCTCTCTCTCTCTCTCTCTCTCTCTCTCTCTCTCTCCTCCACTCATTCATTCAGCAAATGCTCCCAATTCCTCAGCACTGATCTGAGTCCTGGGGAAGCAGGAGTGACTCAGAAGTGACTCAGCCTTGCCTCTTCAACCACAGCCACTGTCAACAAAAGTTTGTTGAATGACTAACCCAGCGTGAACTTGAGCTGAGCTTCCGGCTGGGGCAGGTGCTTTCATCCCGGGCACTTAATACAAATTCTCTCTTTCAACCTTCCCACCAAGCTGGGGGGTTTGGGGGAGTGGAATAGCCACCCTCATTTTCCAAATGCAGAAATCTGGTGCGGAGAGAGGAAGGCTAGCCCCTTGCCCGGTGTGGGTGTAGGTGGTGGAGTGAGGGCTCCAACTCAGGTTGGTCCAATCTTGACGTCACAGCTCCTACCCATGCCTGGAAACATCTACATGCTAAACTGCATCAAGCTCGCCTTGTTTTCTTCCACGCACACAGTCGGGGGGTTCCTGGAAGCCCCAGTGAGTTCCTTCGAGGCTTCCGTCTGAATATCCCGGAAAACTCACTTTCCGGGAAAATCTTGGGCAGGGAGAAATGGGGTCAGGAAACACAGGTGTCAGGGGGCAGCCTGGCTAGGTGAATGGAGTTCCCTGAGATGTTGTAATAAGAAACAAAAGGAGGCCGGAAGGAAGAAGTTCCCCCCAAAAGCTCCCACTCCTAGGTGTAGACCCCAAAGAATTAAAAACAAGGACTCAGACAGATGCTTGTACATCAGTGTTCACAGCAGCGGGATTCCCAGCCACCAAAAGGGGGAAACAACACACATGGCCATCAACTGATGAATGGATAGACAAAAGGTGACACATCCATGGAACAGAATATTAACTAAACCATAAACGGGAAAGAAGCACGAACACAGCTACCAGGTAGATGAACCTCAAAAACATTATCCTGAATAATATGTGAGGTCCTAGAGCAGCTAAATCCACAGAGACAGAAAGTAGAAGGGTGGGTGCCAGGGGTTGGGGGAGAGGACCAGGGAGTTAATGTTTAATGGGGACAGGGTTTCTGTTTGAGGTGCTGAAAAAGTTTTGGACATAGTTAGTGAGCATGGTTGCATAACAGTGTGAATAAAATTAATAGCACTGAATCGAATACTTAAAAATGGTTAAAATGGTAAATTTTATGTTATGTACATCTTATGATGATTTTTTTTTTTTTAAAGGCTTGGGAGTCTCCGTAGGCATGAGGTAGGGAGAGAGATTTCTATGAGTCAGACCCTGTGATGAGTGTTTTCCAGGCATTTGTGCCCATTTTACAGGTAGGAAAATGGAGGCCTGGGGAGACAAGGCCACTGTCCACATAATGGAGCTGAGCTTTGAACCTGAGTCTTCCTAAAATGAAAGTTTTTCTCCATCTGGATGTCTCTGCAGTAGACAGTCCCTGGGTCTCTCTGACCCTCTGTCTCTCCACCTGAAAACACCCAGGGCAATGGCTCCTCTACATGGACCACATAGTGGGGACAATTTTGTCTTCCCAACAAAATCAGACGGTATCCTATAGTAGGTCACTATCATTCTAGAATAAATCCAAAGATTTCATTGTGGTCTGGGGAGCCCCACCTCTCCTTCATGCCTCTGTGTGCACTCAGCCACACTGTTCTCCTTACTGTCCAGCAGACATGCTCCCCTTCAGTGCTGCCTCAGGGCCTTTGGACCTGCTGTTCCCTAGACCTCAGATGCTGTTCCCTGTATTCTTCCCATAGCTACTAGTAGCAGCCACGCCAAGCTGCACTGGGAGAATCTCTGCAGCCTCAAAGCCAGAAACCAGATCCTCAGGTGAAAGGCAGGAGGCCACCAGACAAGGGGCCGGGGCCCTGCTGGCCCTCACCCCACAGGGGATGAAAGAAGCTGTCCCTGGAATCTCAATTCCCATCACCTTTGCTTCTTAAGCCGTGCCTGGGAAAACCCCTCAGAGGCGTCATCTCTCCTCTTGTAGAAGAGGAAACTGAGGCCCAGAGGTGTTTCCCAGAGTCATACACCGATGCTAGGACTCCCACTCTGAAGGTAGGGGTTTTCCCTTAGCTGTGCACTCGCAGAAGGCCAGGTTCACTCTGGTTCATGAGGGAGGCTGAGAGAGGAGGCAAATCTCAACACCCCATCCTCCACCGGTTTTAATTCTTTTTTTTTTGGAGGAGCGTAAGGGTGGAGCAGGGTTACATTTATGGCCATTTGTGGCTCTGGGAATAAAAAGACATGCCCTCCAGACCTGCCTCAGGGCCTTTGCACTTGCTGTTCACTCAGCCAGAAATGCTGGCCAGCTGCTCCTTGTCCTTCAAGGCCCTGACCATCCACCCAGCTGACCTTACCCCCTCCCTGGGATGGAGGACTCAATGTCCTCCTCCCGCTGGACCACACTCAGCCACTTCTTTCAGATGAATGGGCTCCTCCAGGCCTGACTGCACGTTGGCAAATGTTACCCAAGCAGGTGGAACTCGGCGGTGGGCGGGGCGTGCGGGGGTGCAGATGAACTCTTCAATGTGCCAGGGAGGTGAGCAGTGCATGGGGAGGCTCAGAAAAGGGGAGGAAACTGCCCGAGGTCACACAGCAGGAAAAGCCAGAGCTCCCTGGAGTTCTGTCTCCCAAATCCTTACCCAGACTCCCCACGGCTGAGACCCTGTGGCCGTCCTGTCTCAGAAGGCTCTGTGCCCCACACCCGCCTCACCCCTCTCCTCCACAAATCCCAGGGCCTTGGCTGGGTCTCCTGGGAGAGCACAGCTGATTCAGCCTCATGGGACCCCTATCTATCCTGCCTCCAATGTTGGGGCTCATGGATTGGCCCACCTGGGAGGGAGTGGAGTGGAGGGAGACCCCACATATGGGGCTTGCAGGAGAGCACAGGAGGGCACAGGGGTGACCATCAGCTTTGCGCTCTCTCAAGCCCTATAACACGGTTCTTCCACCACGACCCATGCCTGTGAAGGCATCCCTTTCTCCTCTGAGGTCCCACACCCTTCTCTACCCTTCTCTGGGTTCCTTAAGCATTTTTCACCCCAGAACCTGGAGGCTGGTTCTGACTTGGGGTTCCCTGGGGGCGGAGGCCAGGCCCTGGCTGGGACCAACCAAGGGAGACAACCTCACTGTTCTGGGGGGGACACAGCCCTGGGAGGATGGGGACAGGTACCCCGCCAAGACCCTGCTCCAGGCCTGAGTACTTTCTCTAGGCTGTGTCTCCTCCATTTCCCTATTCTCTTCCCTTCCATCTCTTGTTTTCTTTCTTTTGTCATGGCCGTAAAATACACATAACCTAAAATTTAACCATTTTACCCAGTATCAAGTGTACCTACAGTTCCGTGGCCTCAAGTACACTCACACTGTTGGGCAGCAATCACCACCATCCGTCTCCAGAACTTGTTCATCTTCTCAAACTGAAACTCCGGCCCCATTGAACACTCACTGCCCAGCCCCTTCCCCCAGGCCCTGGCACCCACCACTCTACCTTCTGTCTCTACGAATCTGACTCCGTTAGGGACCTCATGTAAGCGGAGACCTACAGTATTTGTCCTTTTGTGACTGGTTTATTGCACTCAGCATAATGTCCTCAAGGTTTATCTACACTGTTAAATGTCAGAACTTCCTTCCTTTTTAAGGCTGAATAATATTCCATTGCGTGGATAACCCACATTTGTTTGTTTATTCATCCCTTGATAGATACTTGGGCTGCTTCCACCTTTTGGCTGTTGTGGGTAAAGCTGCCATGAACACGGGTATGCAGACATGTTTCTGAGACCCTGCTTTCGGGGATCGACCCAGAAGTAGAATTGCTGGATCCCTTGTTTTCTTTTGAAAGCTTTATGCGCTGCCTCTCAGAAAGTCGGAAGTGTTTTTCTTTCCTGAACAGCTCACCCAGGAGCTGCAGGCTCAGGCCGAGCATCTGCAAATCTCTCAGTGTTTGGATGTCCCTTCTTTACCAGCTCACCACTGCTAGCTCCAACCAGCCACTCTCTGGGTCTTGGTTTCCTCCTCTGTGAAATGGGGGCAACAGAAAAGGGGAGGGAGCGCTGCCAGCAGCAGAGCTTCGGGGTCGCCCGGAAATCGGGGTTTTGCAGCAGCATGGGCTGTGCAGAGAGGCAGAGGCTCCCCAGGAGCTGGACAGGCCTGCGGTCGAGGTGCCGCTCACACCCGGCACGCCCGTCCGCCCGCTCAGCCTACAGGCTGCTCTGCTTGCAGCCAGCACCCGGCCCCACCAGGCCTGGACTACCCGGGACAGCCTTCTCGGGAGGGAACACAGACCCCTGGAGGCCAGATCAAGAGACCCTCCACTGGGCCAGGGCCTGAGCTGAGCTGACGTCATCCACCCTCACTCCAAAGCAGCAGAGGCCGTACAGTGGGGACAGGCCAGCCAGGCCTCCTGGTCCCTTGTCCACCTTGAGCCACAAGAGTGGACACGCTGGCTGAGTGCCTGCCAATGGCACCTGCTTGCCAGGACCTGCTCCATTTTAACCTAGAACAACATGAACAGAACATTCTTTTGACAAGCCTTTCTATTTTTCCCTCCCCTCCACCACTTTTTTTTTTTTTTTTTAACAGAGGGAGTCTGGAAACCAACTAGACTGAACAGACACATCTAGAACACTCCACCCAACAGCGGCAAAATACACATGAACATTCCCCAGGATGGGCCACCAACCAACCTCAACAAATTGAAGCGGCTTGAGATAATACCAAGTATGTTCTTCGACAACAACAGAATGAAATTAGAAACCCCAAACAGAGAGAAAGCTGGCAAACCCGGAAATACGTGGACATTAAGTAATGATAGTACAGAATTACCTGCTCCAAGATCGAACCAGCAAATCCCGGAGGCAGGAGATTCGTTCTGGGGCCGAGGCTGGGGGGAGCTCTGAGGCTGGGGGGAGGTGGGGCACAGATCTGGCTTTGCTTGGGGGCCTGCGTGCACCCAGGATTCATCTGCAGATCTTGGGGGGGAGGGCGGGTCCGTGAGGTCTCCGGGTGTCCCTTGGGGATTTCTTGTGGTTCCCATGGGGTCGTGGCCTCCAGAATGGGAGCCTGCCCTGATGCGCACGGGTGACCCCCGAACCCCCAAGGGCAGCTCACCTCGTGGCTCCAGTGGGGTGCGCTGGGGGGCTGCTTCTGAGAGCCTGCCCCAGCCGTCCAGACAGCCTCCTCCCTTGCTTGTTTAGAACACGCTGGAGACTCCTTCACTCTGCATTCTGGTCCTTAATGGTCAGCAGTCTCTCTCCTCTGAGCCTCTGCTTCTCCCACGTCACTCTCCACCTTTCACCCTAATCTCCGAGCCCCCCCCCGCCCCGATCCGACTCACTCTTGCTCCTCCCCAACCCCACATCTTTGCAGAGGCTGTTCCTTATGCCAAAAAGCCCTTCCTACGTATCCATGGAGGGACAGTCCATCCTTCAAGGCTTAGCTCAAGCGTCACCTCCTCTGGGAAGACTGCCCTGACTCCCCCAGCAAAACCTCTTCTCCCCACCATGTGGGCCCGACCTCTGGGGCGGGGGCACCTGCATGGGTATCTGGCACCCCCATCCAATGGGGCCTGAGCAGCCAGGAGTGAGGGGTGCCGCATGACCGGGGGGTCCTGGCTGAGGAGGAGTCAGCACCACGAGCAGATGTAGTGGCTCTGTTCCCGGGGTCCTCATACGCAACCAAACCCCAAATTCAGGCTCTCCTGGGGTAGCAGGATTTCTGACCAACTCCAGGAGTCGGTGCTGATGCTAATGCGGGGGAGTGTGCAGCATGCAGTGTAGACAGGACTTGGAGTCTGACAGCCCGGGTCACCCAGCTCTGGGGTTTGCCTCTGCCCAATCTCTGGGAGCCAGAGCTTCCCCCTGGGCTGCTCAGAAAAGTAAATCAGAGTCAAGTTCCCTCCGACACACGTACTGTGGGAGCTCAGCCTCTGCCGTTTCCTCCCCTCCATCCTCCATGGGGGATTGAATCTTATCTGGTGGGTCTTGGGCAGTGCCCAGAAGTTGCCATGTGTGCAGCGCCCCGGGGGCTGGCTCAGCCACACTTTGAGACACGCGGCTCTAAACTGTCAGGGTCATTCAGGAAATAGTTCTGCACCCGCCGAATGCCAGATGCTGTTCGCTGTTCGAGAGGCTGCCATCCTGCCTTCTCCAGGACATCCTGATTGCCCTCCTCCTCCATCACCCCTGATTTCAACCTTGACCCCGAGTTGGCCTTTTGGGGACTGTCCCAAGACCGAAAGACACACTCCTTGGCCAAACCCCCTGTCTGTGGCCTCTGGGTTCTATGATATTTCAAAGCAAGGAGAAAAACCAGGAATCAGGAGTCCAGCCAGCCCCATTTTTCACTTGGCTTCAAAATATGCCCAGAGGTGCCAATCCCAGCTCTCAGAAGCAGAATTCTCCACATTCCTGGTGTGTTTCCGTTGAACCCCAAACCTCAAACACATCCTGATGTCTCATTTCCTCAACAAGGCCTGGGGTGACTTAGGCCAGCTTGCCGGGGGCTCATCGGTTCATTTTGAGTCACACGGAGGTTTGTCGAAGGAAGGGTTTCTCATCTCAGAAGTTGGCGACTGTTCCATTAAGCACGGCTGGTTCCCACCAACTCCCTGCCTGCCTCAGTGCGGTTCACTGCAGGAGCCCATGGCCGGCTTTGCCCTGCCTGCCAGGATCTGCGCTCCCGATGACTTGGAGGGGCAGCCCCGGTCACAAGGCAGGGGCTGGGGACACTGGACAGGTCTGAGCTGTGCTCCTGAGTTCATCACTGTCAACCTGTGACTCCCAGGCCCCCATTTCCTCCCCTGTCAAAAGGGGTCCTTAGCAGCTGTCTTGGTAGCTGCTGTCTGATGGATGGGGCCTGCCCTATGCCTGGCACACAGTAGGTGCTCAATGAAGGAATGGTGGCCGTTATTAAGAGAGAGACAGGGAGTTCCCTGGTGGTCCAGTGGTTAGGACTCCGTGCTTTCACTGCCGAGGTCCTGAGTTCGATCCCTGGTCGGGGAACTAAGATCCTGCATGCCTCGTGGTGTGACCAAAAAAAGAAAGAGAGACAGTAGAACTCCAAAGGAACACGCCCACTCATTCCGCTTACTCCTGCTGGCCTCTGGGAGGTGGGACTGGAGGTGGGGGGACTGCCATGTCTTGGGACAGTCCTGATGTCACTGGCAACTGAGCCGACTTCTGCACAGGGAGACTCAGACACCCTATGGGAAGGCACAGGGAGAGCGTCAGTGCAGGTGACCTCGTCCTGGACCTTTCTGCAGTGTAAGCGGGCGTCTCAGGGGTGCCTCTTTGAGTGGGAGGGGCCCCTGCAAGATTTTTGCCTGGAAGAAACGTTGTGGCAATTATTTTTATTATCGTTGTTGCCGTTGTTGGCATGTTGGTTTAAGAAATAATTGGGATGTTCATTGCCAGCACTATTCACGACAGCCAAAAAGTAGGAAGAACCCGAGTATCCATCAAAGAATGAATAAACTAACGAAATGTGGCCCATCCACACAATGGAATATTACTCAGCCGTAAAACGGAAGGAAGCGCTGACAACACACGCTCCAAACGTTGATGAACCCTGAAAACATCAGACTGAGGGAGAGAAGCCAAACATGAAAGGCCATGTGGTGTATGATTTCATTTACATGAAATGTCTAGAACAGGCAAATCCATAGAGACAGAAAGCAAGATCAGTGGTTGTCAGGGGCTGGGGGAGGGAAGTGGGGAGTGATTGCTCCTGGGGATGGGTCTCTTTTTGGGGTGATGGAAATGTTCTGGAACTAGAGGTGGTGGTTACACAACATCGTGAATGTATTAAATGCCACTGAATTATATACTTTAAATGGTTAATTTTATGTTACGTGAATTTCACCTCAATAAAAGCAAAACGATTTCTAAAGAAGCAATTGGGAATAGAGGTTTCAATGGCAAAACTTTGCTATTTTTAACGAAATTCTTTTCGTGAATGTCAAAGTAAAATAAAATTGATCAAGGGATGCACAGATAACAAAACATCGTATATACATACACACAAGGTGCATACGACGTGCACAATGTACATACCTCTATACGATGGAATATTATTCAGCCTTAAAAAGGAAGGACATTCTGACATATACTACGACATGGATGAAACCTGAGGACATTATGCTAAGTGAAATAAGCCCGTCACAAAAGGACAAATACCGCATGATTCCATTTATGTGAGGTCCAGAGCAGTCACCTCCAGAAAGTAGAAGGGTGGGGTGCCAGGGGTTGGGGGAGGGCGATGGGAAGTTAGTGTTTCATGGGGACAGTTTCAGTTGGGGAAGATGAAAACGTTCTGGAGGTGAATGGTGGTGACGGTTGTACAATAACGTGAATGTACTTAATGCCACTGAACTGTATTCTTAAAAATGGCTGGGATGGTGAATTTTAAGTTATGTGTATTCTACAACAGTTTAATAAATAAGCAAATAAGTAGGAAAATCAGAGTAACAACAAAAAATGAACCTGCAGCCTCTTGGACTCCCAAACAGTAATTTCACATCTGCTTGGATGATGGTAACATTCACTCATTATACTAACAACGGACACACAGGAAGGGTGAACGTTCAAACCTTCTTTTGCATTTTCATTACGTTATACTATATAGAGTGCTAGCACTGTGTATAACTGCATACATGAGTGATTTTCAGGAAAACGATGGATTTCCCATTTTATGGTTAAAAAAAAAAAAATTCATTACAGCCTGAGCATTTGCCAGCCTTGAGCCAAGATAGGAAAGAGGGCCCCGAATATAGAGCATGAGGGATGGAAGAAATGGAATGACCTTGACACTATCATTAGATTCACAGAAGGAGCCATTCCTCCTGTGAATTTCACATAATTTCCTTTAAATATATTGGTTCTATGGGAAAACTGGGAGGGGACTTCTGGTTTAACAATGTTGCAAACAATGTAGCATTTAATTTTTATTCTTCCAAGTAATGCCACCTGCACCCCAGAGAGAGCTAAAAATCAAATTACACAGGAATCAGAAACTGTTCAGCCCTAATGAAAAAATTAATTCAGCTGGAGCTCAGTGGGGGCAGAGAAACTGTCTGGCTCACCACTGCCTTTCCAGTACCCAGCTCAGGCCCTATATCCGGCCGTGGCAAACTATGGCTTGAGGGCTGAATATGGCCTTCCAGCTGCTTTTGTAAATCTGCTTTTGTAATAAAGCTTTATTGGTACACAGCCACACGCATTCATTGACAACTACTCAATGGCTGCTTCTGTACTATAATGGCAGGCTTGAGTCATTGCAACAGACACTGTATGGCCTTAAAAGCCAAAATATTTACTACCCGGCCCCTTACAGAAAGTTTGCTGTCCCCTGGTCTAGAACAATATAAGTGACAGTAAAAAGTGTGCTGAATTAAATCAGATGCAAAGTAGAATTGGCTGCTGGCAGCATCTCCTGTTTCTGGAAACACAAATGCATTTGCGTGCATCAGGTTCTTGAAGAAATACAGCAAATCGACTTTGTATGGTTCTCCAAGGCTCCTAGGAGAAAGTTACAAACGACAAACAGTAGGAAAGAGTGCCCAGGCCTCGGGACTTGAACAGAGTAACTGGAGCCTCTCAGGTAATTGGAGGGAGGTGATTTGGTGAGAATGGGCGCTGCTGTCATTTAACCAACTGCAAGTGGGAGGAATTTTCTAGATCCAGTTTCACAGCCACCACAGGCCCTCGGTGAAAGTCAGATGAGGGTAGCTTCCTGAGTCTCACTGCCTGACTTCAACCCTTATAGGTGCCTTGCAAAATCTCCCGTCTGTCCCGGGTCCCTGAAGCCCACAAGAAAGTGCACAAGCCCATGGAGACTCTTAGTCTGTTTTGTGGGGAGGTGACCCAGTCCATGACTGATGGAAAATGCCTGCTTGTTTGCTCAGCCATGCTTCCAAAGAAGAATTTTAGTTCAAGGAATACATGTGGCACTGCCCTAGGGATTGGGGTGCAGTGTCAGCAAGACAGCGTGTGCGAAAACAGGGTTCGAAAGGGTTGGTGTGGATGTGAGAGATGCTGTCAAAAATAGAGGAAAAGAATTTCTGGAAATGTGTCAAAGGCCCTAAAGACAAGATATCCAAAAATGCCACCCGCAGGGTCTTCTCCAGAGCTGGCACATAGGCCTGGGGGACAGAGAGAGCACTGCTATGGGTGACGCATCCTATGTCTGAAAGGAGTCCCACACCCCCAGCTGAAAATCAGGTTCCCATCACTTCCTCCATCAAATGAACCATCTTCCTTGGCCCAGTCAATGCTTGGGGGCAGGGGGGGTGCACCTGGGAAGAGCGTACAACTCAAGAAAGTGGAATGGGGAATGGAAAACGGTGGAATTCTCTTCCTCTGTTGGGCAGATGCATTTCTTTCCCGGGAGGGCCAGGTACGAGAGGTGAGGTAAGCCTGGAGTAAGCCTTGAGGGTCAGAGGACCATGATACCGGAGAGAGGATGATGGCTCTGTGGCGTCAAACAGGTGTCCTAAGAGAACGGGTCCTCAGGAAGGCTGAGCATCCCTGGAATTTCTCCTGGGCTGGAAGTGATCTGCTCTGTGGGAATGTCTTGGTCCAGGGCTCATACCAGGACTCATGCATTCCAACTCCTCAGATGTAAGTGCGGGAGCTTTCTACGCAAGAATGCCAAGCCATTTCCAGTAAGTCTCATCATCAGCTATAAAAATAACCACTGTTGAAGTGGCGACAAGCTCATGATACAGTCCTGTAGTGCCACAGAAGGGCCATGGCATCTGGTCCCCCTTGCGTGGAAAGTCCCCTGGCTAAGCCTCTGGATTAAAAGTAACATCTTGGTTTCAGACAAGACCGCCATTTTCCTGAATGGTGGCTGATAATGGACTTGGTCTGTACAAGGCACTCAGTACACTCGAGCCCCCTTCTCTCGTAAGACCACAGAATCATACGGAAAGTTAATGGCAGGGCTGGGCCTCATGTCTTCCTCAACCCAACACTATTTCCTTTAGAACGAGACTCCCATAATAAGAAGGAATAATGTAGTAGCTAATTTAGTACAGACAGAGTTACCTCTCCGCATGCTCCTGGGTAGTAGAACTAGGATATGTATGCCCTGCTCTCAAAGTGCAAAGCAATCACTATCACAGCAGCCATAGATTTAATAATAACCATCTGACTCAGTAATAACAAAACCCGCTACTACTGGCTGGGGGGAGGGAGAATCGGGGAGGTGTCGTTCCATAGGTACAGAGTTTCAGTTCTGCAAGATGAAAAAGTTCTAGAGAGCTGTTGCACAACAATGGGAGTGTACTTAACACTACTGAACTGTACACTTAAAAGTGGCTGAGATGGTAAATTGTATGTTATATGGTTTTTTAAAAACCACAGTAATAAAAAAAAATCAAAAACAAAACAACAACTACTACTGTTCTGATTATAGAATGTTCTGGGAACTCTGCTGTGGGTTCTCACAAAAGCCCTGAGAGATAGATATTATCATCTCCACTTTACAGATGAGGAAAAATGACACCAGAGGTGAAATCAGCACCCCAAGCTCACCCCACTACTAAGAGAGGAGCTGGGTTTACACCGAGTCTGCCTGACTCCAAGTCTGTGCCCCTTCCAACACATCCATGGCCTCTTCGTAACTTTGTGCCTTCTGTGGTCTCCCTCAGGGGAAGAGAAGCCATACGGTTCTTATCCCAGGATCTAGAACCGGAAAGGAATCGGAGTTCTGGCCTAACCACTTTGTTCTCTTAGAACCGGGATCCCTACTTCCTTTAAAAAGTATGTTTGCGGTAAAACAATGGCTGCATCTTGTCTTGGGTCTTTTTTTGGCTCTTGGAGTGGAAACTCTGCCCTTTGTCTTTAGTACGAAGAAACAATATTCGTAGCAGACCACTATCTCAAAAGTCCTTAGGCTTCTAGTCCTTGGAAAGGGCTCTCTCTCCCCTTGGTTGAAGGTTAGCATAGAAAAGCCACTGGAAGTTCACAGAATTGTTCACGTATTAAACTAGTGTTTCTTATACTAGTTTTTTTAAAGTTTATAAGATAGATACAATTATATAATTGATATTGATATAATTATACTATTGATTTATATTTATATATTACATTACATGAGATTATACTATATCATATTCAACTAGTACTACTTAAATTAATATTTCTCCCTTACCTATCAAATGGTTATCAAGAGTGGGCAAAACATTAAAACAAAATTTTTTTTACACTCCCACCAGCAGTGTATGAAATTCCTGGTTGTTTTACATTCTCATCAATATTTAATGCTGTCAATCTTTTAAATTGTAACCACCTATATAGTATATCATGTGGCTTTAGTCTGCATTTCCTAAGTCACTATTATCGGTGAGCACTTAAGCTTATTTGCCCTACGCACATCTTCCTTTGTGAAATGTCTTTTTAAGTCTTTGGCCCTTTTTTATATGAGTTGTTTGTAGGAGTGATTTATATATTCTGAATACAAATCCTTTGTCAGATATAGGCATTGCAAATATTTTATTTCAGTCAGTTACTTACCTATTTATTTTTAATGACACCTTTGTTGGGATATGTTTACAAATTTTATGCATGGAAAATATTTATTTTTATTTAGAAAAAATTTTGAAATATATTTGACATTTAACATTGGGTAAATTTAAGGTGTATAACACGTTGATTTGATACATTTCTATATTTTAATATGATCGCCATAGTAGCAATTAGCACCTCTATCACATTAGATAGTTATTTCTTTTGAGTGGTGGGAATACCTTATTAGAACTTACTAGTCTCTTAGCAAGTCTGATGATTATAATACACTATGGTTGTCTACATGTGGACAAAATATTTTCAATAAAGATGAAACTGACAGGATGACATCTATTCCATTTCCTTCTTTTATGTTACTTGAGATCCTAAAATATGTGTTTCTAGAGATTTGAACAATCATATTAAGTATTCTAGAGCTAGAAAGGTCTTCATCAGTCATCTAGTCTAACGTCCTCAGCCAAATGAGGAAACTGAGGTAAGGGGCCCAAGGTCACGAAGCAGAGACCACACAGCACGGCCACCAGAAAGCAAATCAAAGCGAGATATTTAAAGACCCACTACACATAAACACAACTCCAACCATGCAAGCCCACATCACGTAATTTCTTTGGAATATGCTCGTGATAAGGATCACATTTCCATTTCCCTCTATGTTTTTCCAACAAAAGCTCATGATACAATTTGTACAGCCCCTGGTAACCTTTACTGGGGAAAATTTTGGGAAAAAAAAAAAAAAGGACCATGTTTCAAAGGCACCAGATCTGATAAGGGGGCAGAAATATTTACTCCATTATTTCAAGAGGCAGGTTCTTTGTTGCTCAGACGCTTCCTGTTTTAAAAATAGCTCTCCACCACTGTTCCAGAACTAGAATGTCCTTTTAAATGAAATTGGCTTTGAAGATGTGATTTCATTTACTTGGAGCAAGTTTGCAGAAAATCAATCATCCTTTTGCAAAATGCTGCTCAGACCAGGTATCCGGGACCTTTGGGTTCTGGTCCAACTGCAGCCAGAGCTGGGTCGCTGGACCGTGAAGGGGGTTGGGAACCAGCTGCCACAGGTGGGAGCCGTCCTAAGGGGACAGAGACTTTCAAGCACCCGGGCAGTAAATCAATGACGCTGCAAAATCACAGGTTGCCACTCATCTGAAAGATGAGATTGGTGGAGGGAGGGTGTTACTCTTAATTTTGTTAGGTGTGATAATAGCCTGGCAGTATGTGAAAAGGTCTCACATGTCTTGGCCATGTGCACTTGACCGTGGAAGGGTGAAGTGACGTCATCACTGAATTGCTTTAAAGCACGTTCGCGGAGAGAAGGAAAGGAAGAAGGGGATGGATGGGTGAAGCGAAGGTGGCAAAATTCGGAGGACAGTGACGCCGGGCGATGGGTATTTGGGGGTTTATTGTACTCTTCTTGCTGCTATTATGCTTGGAGATTTTTCACGATACATTTTTTCAAACTCGATACTCTGTTTTTCAGGAAAGGGTGTGAATGTTCTCTGCCAAGGAAGAGGCTGAGAGAACCCATGGGAGTGTAAATGGATTGGTGGATTTGAGGCTGGTTATTTACACAGCAGGTGTGTGTGTGTGTGTGTGTGTGTGTGTGTGTGTGTGTCTGGGGAAAAGGAAACAGGATTTAAAACTGTCTGCGGGGGGGACTTTAACACCCCACTTACACCGATAGACAGATCATACAAACAGAAAATTAATAAGGAAACACAGCCTTAAATGACACATTAGACTGGATGGATTTAATTGATATCTATAGGACATTCCATCCGAAAGCAGCTGAATACACTTTCTTCTCAAGTGCACAAGGAACATTCGCCAGGATAGATTACATCTTGGGTCACAAATCAAGCCTTGGTAAATTTAAGAAAATTGAAATCATATCAAGCATCTTTTCCAACCACAACACTATGAGATTAGAAATCAATTACAGGAAAAAAAAAAACTGTAAAAGACACAAGCACATGGCGGTTAAACAATATGCTACTAAACAACCAATGGAATGCTGAAGAAATCAAAGAGGAAATAAAAAAATACCCAGAGACAAATGAAAACGAAAACACGGCGATACAAAACTTACAGGACACAGCAAAAGCAGTTCTAAGAGGGAATTTTATAGCAATACAATCTCACCTCCAGCAACAAGAAAACTCTCAAATAAACAACCTAACCTTACACCTAAAGCAACTAGAGAAGGAAGAACAAACAAAACCTAAAGTTAGTAGAAGGAAATCATAAAGATCAGAGCAGAAATGCACAGATGAAGAAAACAATAGCAAAGATCAATGAAACTAAAAGCTGGTTCTTTGAGAAGATAAACAAAATTGATAAAACTGGCTGGTAACTTTTTTTGAGGGAGGGTTCTGGGATGCTCTAAAAATCAGATAAAAAAGTCATGGATACCCTCTGCCCCCCCAAAAAAAGATTCACAAATGTGCATTCAGGGGTTCACAGATGCCCGAAAGCCCATCTCATCCCCTTGGATGAGAGCTCTTAATTCAATGCATGGTCTTCCATTTCTAAGACACAAAGAGACAATTTCTGTACCTTTTCTAGGTACAATGGCTATGTAAGGAAGTAGCAGGCAACAAGAAATACATCTTTTAAAGATCAGCAAAACGCTGAGCTACAGCCACTGGCTGGCTTTGGGGCTCTGGGCAAATGACTGCAGACAGTGAGCCTCAGTTTTCCCATCAGGAAAATGGGCTAACACCACACCCTCCTCACCTACAAGGTTGTTCTGAGGTAGAACAAAATAACAGACGTTGAATGCTCTGAAAACCGGGAGGTTTTCACCAAATATAGAGTGTGGGTCACATGCTCAAATGGGGACCTGTGACCACCTCGGAGAGAGGTGACGTGGTCAGTGCCTTCCCCAAAGGGATATAATTGTAGGGGTACACAGCATGGGGCTTTCGGATTTATTCTGATGGTTCCACTGCAGGAAGAAAAAGCCTTAGGGATCACCTCCAGCCACGTTCCCGGAGCCGCTAGCTCTTCCAGAGAGGATTAGGGGCACGTCAGAGGCTAGGAAGCCCACAGGCCTCGGCACCAGGCACCAGGTCCCAGACCCACGTCACGGCAGAGAGGCAAGGCCCTTCCACGGGCACCGAGGAAGCCCACCCACTCCAGGACCTCAGAAAGACTACCAAGGGCTTGGGTTGTCCTGGTTGATCTCTACATTCCCCTAAATCTGTCGTAAACACCAGTTTATGGTTTACTTTCAATCTCACAGAGTATCGGTCTGATGCAAGACTGTGAAACTACATACCTGGGTCTGAAAAACTGTCTTTCGAAAGCAATCTATCCTCAGGTAATGCAGGTCAACATCAATGGTGATGAATCCGATTGATGACATGGACTCCATACGATGTGATGAGAAGGGCGTTTCACCCCTGAGGTCCTCCCCAAACCCGTCACCCCAGGCTAACCATGAGAAAAACATGGACAGATCTCAATGGGGGACAACATACAAGACAGCTGACCACTCCTCAAAACTGTCAAGGTCATCGAAACCAAGGAAAGTCTGAGAAACTCAATCCAGAGGCACCTAAGGAGACACGACAACCAAATGCCATGTGAGATCCTGGGACAGAAAAAGGGTATTAGGGAAAAAACTGAGGAGATATGAATCAGGTGTGGACTTTAGTTAATAATCATATCTCAATATGGGGTTCCTTCAATAACAAATGTACCAGCCTGAGGTAAGATGTTAAAAAGAGAGGAAATCGTGAGGGGTTTATGGGAACTCTTTGTATTATCTTTGTGATTTCTCTGCACATCTAAAACTGGTCTAAAAAAATTAAGTTTATTAAAATGCAAAAACAAGCAAGTAAGTGCCTCTGTCAGAATGATTCCCTGGCCGGGATAAAGCATTTGGGGTAGGTAGGGGGCTGTCAACAGCCCTGCCCTAGCCGGGGAAGGAAGGGGAGAAGGTAAGACTGGGACCCAGAGACCCAGAACACACACTGAAAAGGAATTTTTCAAGAGAAGGGTTTCTAGGTACCAGAGCCACAGATACCTAGAAACAGGGCCTGTGCGTGCCCTGCCATTTCCAGTAAAGGCTCCTTCTGATGTGCAACATTATGGGCCTCTTTAAGTCCTGGCAACTGGGGACTTCCCTGGTGGCACAGTGCTTCAGAATATGCCTGCCAGCGCAGGGGACATGGGTTCAAGCCCTGGTCCGGGAAGATCCCACATGCCATGGAGCAACTAAGCCCGTGCACCACAACTACTGAGCCTGCGCTCTAGAGCCCCCGAGCCACAACTACTGAGCCCATGCGCCACAACTACTGAAGCCCGTGTGCCTAGAGCCCGTGCTCTGCAACAAGAGAAGCCCCTGCAATGAAAGGCCCGGGCACCGCAATGCAGAGTAGCCCCCGCTGGCCGCAACTATAGAAAGCCCACATGCAGCAAAGAAGACCCAACGCAACCAAAAGTAAATAAATAAAATATAAATAATTAAGTCCCGGCAATGGTGTCTCACCCCCTTCCTGCATGGTTTTAAGGTCAGAGGTTCAGGCCACTCAGACTCACAAGTTTTGATCATCTTTACCCAAGGGAAGTTGGCCGGGGCTGTCTCGTCTCCCTGGGGACGTGAGAAGCAAAGCAGGGGGCAAATCTGCGATATCCTCATCAACTCCTGAGGTCGTCCCAACAGTTAAGTCCAAGCTTCTGGAAGGTTCTAGGGGAATTCAGCTGCATCCCGGTGGAAAGCTCTCCCCGCGTGCTGACTCTGTGGAGACCACCCTGCCGGCCTCACCCCTCGTGCAGACCAGACGAGGCCCCAGTGAACTGTATGCAGGAATCTCGTTTCAAACTGCACTGCTGGGACAAAGGGCCACCTGCCCCAGTCGCAGTGAGGTCACAGCCCACCATTTCAGAAGCACGCTGCATCCCGAGGGACAGGGTGACCCTTGAAAACTTCCAAAACTGGCTTTCTCTGCTCAAACACTTAGGATTTAACCGGGAACGTTCGACCTGGTCTTCCACCTCTGCCTGGTCTGCCTCATGTGACATCACGTGTGAACGTTAATGCAAGGAAAACAACGTTTAAGTGGAAAAGAGAGAGGGAAAAAAAGAATTCTAGTGTTTTGTATTAAAATATTTTATATTAATCATTCAAACTTAAATTTTATACAATGAATGCATACATCACTGGGGTGTCTGTCTCAGAAGGAGGTCGGGGAGGCGACGGGGTGGGGTGCGCCCCGCACGCTGGTACTTGCCCAGCTGTGAGCAGGGGATGAAAGGCAGGAGACAGGCGCTTTCCTCTGCTCGTCCTGCTGGTTCCGGGAGGGAGACGGGGATGTCACAGCGAAGAGATGGATCCTTGGGCGTCTCCTCGGGCCTCCTGCACTGGGATGAGCTGTGTTTCCGTGCCCTGGGTGAGCCACCCAGAGCCCGAGGCCCTCCGACCAGCGAGCCCTTGACATAACAGTGGCTGCGACATGTCACAACGTGAAGCGGGGACTGCCGAGACCGAGTGTGCGTCTATCTATAGGGACTTCCGAGGCCTCGCCTGTGGCAAGCCTGGCCCGCGGCCGTGCTGCCGGCGGGCGCGAGCACGGGGCCCGCGCCTAGGCGGTGGGCATGTCAGCCTTGCTAAGCGCGATGGCCAGCTCGAGGTCCTCCTGCTCCTGCCGCCGCAGCCGCGCCAGCCTCTCCTGCTCCGCCTTCTCGCTCTCCCGCTTGGCCCACGCCAGCTGCTGCTCCTCATTGCCAAACTGCGAAGGAAAAACGGAGGGTGGGTTACACGGCCCCGGCGCTGGCTGCCTGCTTGCTGGGGCGGGGAGGGGTGGGGGCGTGCTGCTGGGCGAGGAGGCGGAGGCCTGTCGTGGGTGGACGGGTGGGTGCGGGGAAACGCAGTGCTGGGGTGTGTGCGGGAAGGTGCCCGGTGTGCAGGTGAAGACCAGGAAACGCCGGCAGCCCATGTCTTGGTTGGCGAGGGGGAGGGGACGCGCACGCCCCAGTCCTGCCCCCCAGTCTGGAAGGGGTCAATGCACTGAGACACAGGGCTGAGTCTGACCTTAACTGCCACCAGAGAAACCAGCCGTCCCGTCCCTGCAGGGACCTGAAGCAGGCGGAAGCCAGGCATGATATCGGGGACACTGAGAGACTTCCAGGGACTCCCCCCCACAGCACGCCCGCGGGGCCTCTTCTCGGGGGACGGCAGGGGCGTCTCTGGAAGCAGCTGGGGAGCAGAGTCAGCGGAACCCCAAGGAGCTGGGACAGCAAACCCCACGGAGCCTGGGCCTCGACGGGCCTTGATGCCCAGGTGAGAGGCGCTGGGGCTGGAGAGTTCCGGTTCAAACAGATCTCTGAGTCTCAAACGCGTAAAGGGGCCTTGAGGCCAAGCAAGATGATGAGGTCCTGAAACACAGCATCTCCGTCTCAGCCACAGTCCCAGGAGCTCTGGGAGACGCTCAGAGCCGCCTTGTACTTGGACGTTTACAGGAGCCCTGGCATTTACACCGCCATCTGGTCCAGGAGTTTTTTATTCTTGGGGTCCTTTTCCGAAAGGTTCAACTTTTTAAAGAATCATTTTTTAAAACAAGGGAAGAAATCGTTTTGATCCTGAGATGGGTGAATTCAAACCATTCGGGGTACCTTAGCTCTATGGAAAGAAAAGCAAAGCCAGACCTCACACGCTCTTCCCCTGGTGGGGGTCCCCAACCCCCCGAGGCCCCCAGTTGCTGTACTCTGCCTCCAGTTGAGGGGCCTCCAGCACCCCTGGCCCCGAGCAGAGCTGCAGCCCATTCGGACCCCTGGCCTGCCTGGATCAGCGTCTCTCTTCCGTGCACTGACTCTGGCTGGCTCTCTGCTAAGCACTGGATGACACACCAAAGGTAAAGAGGGGCCTGGCGCCACTCGGGAACAAACAGACCTACAGACAATCCCAACCTGAGAGAGGCTCTTGTGGAGGCCCCGGCAGACCCACCAGGAGCCCCGCGGAAGGAACAGAGACAGGAATTCATGGCTACTTCTTCACACACACACAGTCTGAGTGGCAACCCAGGAGGTGGGCTGACAGCTGAGAACACTGAGGCCTGGGGGTGGAGGTGCAGGTGGCTGCAGAGCCTGGGCCCTCGGGACTCTGGACCTCCTCCCTGGTTCGGGGGGCAGTGGGGATGGCAGTGGTCAGCTGTAACTGCAGAGTTGAGGGCACAGGACAGGCCCTGGAGGTCTGGGCACCATCCCCAGTGAGGTGCCAGCTCTTGGGCGCCAAGTGCTCAAACTTGGTGCTGCCAGAAGAGCACAGGGTGGAAGGGGCCGGACCTCGAGGGGCTTACAGGCCCCAGAAGGGAGCTAAGAGTCTCCTGAGGAGGCTCCCTGGGCAAGCGAACGGGGCGATGGGGTTGGCAGCTTCTCAATGTTTCATGACCTGACAGCCAGTGTGCCGGTGAGGCAGGGCCCGACAGCGGGGACTGGGGCAGGGAAGGGCTGGGTGGGGGGAGGCTGCGCTGGAGCTGGATGTGGCCCCGAGGAGGAGAAGGAGGAAGCAGGACAGCCCGGGAGGCCTCTCTCCACCTGCCTGGGGAGTCAGACAGGGGCAGGTGAGGGTCAGCACGAAGAGGAGCTGTCCCCGGGAACAAAGGCTGGTCCTTGTTTTCTAGAGAAACTGCCCAGAAAAATGCTCAGAGGGCTGATGGGTCTCCAAGTTGGACTCCTGAAAGCCAGTCCCCGCCCCTCGTGTTTCCACCACTGGTCACAGATAATCGCCCTCCCCCCTCCACCGCCCCACCGTATTCTTTGGGGAATTTTTCAACACCTCTTCAGGAGAAAAACAAGGAAAAAACAACAAATGCTGATGGGAATGACTGCGGTGCTGCTGACAGCAGCGGGAGGGGACAGCTGGGCTGACAGGGGCCTCGCCCTTGCCAGCTCAGAGGAGGGGGCGGGTAGGGGCCAACAAGTAATGACCGGGGTGGTCCACACCAAAGCTGAAAACCAAGGCCCGGAGGGGTCAAGGGATTGGCTGAGGTCACGTGGCCAGGGACGGGCAGGCTGGGCCCACGCCACGGTGCCTGCTCAGCCCGGGTGCCTCCTGCTCAAGGAGTCTGTGTGTTCACAGTAAACGTGCTGACAGGAACGTTCTAGATGCCTTCAGAGTGGACTGGTTTGAGGCCAGCTTAGGATCCAGGATGGAGACTCGCAGCAGGCACGTGGTCTGCTTGCACTTGAGGAGCACAACGGGCTGTGATGTCTGAGGGATACTGGAGGAAGGGGCTTCTCTGTGGCTCCCTCTGTGTCTCGGAGCAGCAGAAAATCCTTCCCCCGGCCCCGGTGGAGATACCTTGACCGGGCCGCGCTCTTGTCCTCTGACCTGGATGCGTTACACGCCGGCGCGAATCTGGACCACCTGAGGGTGCAGGAGCTGCTCGGTAAACGGCAAGCTCCGATTTCTGCTTCACTCTTGTGCCGTCGAGGAACCGAGACCCGGCTGGGCACGAGCATTCTGCTCTTCCGAGATACCTCCCGCGCTGGGGCCTGACGGACTCTAAGCGGTTTGTTTTCGGCGGCCTCTCCACAGAAATCCGAGGTTCAGAGGCCTCTGAAGAGGCACGTGAAGCACCGGCACCCTTCCTCCCCAGGGATCGACATGTGCACCCATCTGCCATCACCACGCGTGGGGACACTTCTAGCCACTTCCCATTAACTCGCTTATCCTGCTATCGCAAGGATAGCAGGATAATGCATGTGGGATCCGCGGCATGTGGGATCTTCCCGGACCGGGGCACAAACCCGTGTCCCCTGCATCGGCAGGCAGACCCTCAACCACTGCGCCACCAGGGAAGCATCTGACTCGTTTGACGACGCAAAGCGTGACTGATCCCGTCTGATATTTGCTCTGCTCTTAATGCAGACTTCCCAAAAGAAAGCGCTGTTTTGCTCACCTCTAAATACTACTTCCTAGTAAACACGTTCACCTAAGACAGAAAGGCTGGTTTTAAAACAAACACCAGAGAGAGTTCCTGTGAGCCGCTACAAGCACAAGTAACCCACTGATGGAAACTGGGGGCTTATGAATGAGAGGGTTCCAGAGTGGCAGAGCTGGGGTGCCAAGGGGGGCGGGATTGAGTACACCTGTGACACTGAACTCCAACACGGACCAAGCTGCTTTTGCACGGGTAACAACATGTCCTGATGGCACGCTTAGAACATCCAATCTGAAAGAGTCACGCTGCCAGGCTGCTGGGCAGTTAGAGACCTCTCTGCATTTACTCAGGGAAGCTGAAGTGCACAAACCAGAGGAACCGACTTTGGCCTCGAGTTGGCATGTATCTTTGAGGTCCAGTGAACACAGAAACCACCAGCCAATGGACTGAGCCCCCGGACGCCATGAAAACGCAAGGACATCCTGAGTCCCTGGAGGTGGGACACTTTTGACCATGTTTTGGACCATGGTATGACTGAGGGGACAAACCAAACCAATTAGGTGTCCTGCCTCCCATGCATCCCATCCCATTAGAGTGGGCTGGATCTCCCAGTCAGGTGATTTCCCCTGGAAAGACTGGGGCGTCTGAAGCGGGAAAGGTGATTTTAAACGTAAAACAGCAGGGCTGCAAACTGGGCAGAATCCAATTCCTCACCTGCAGTTGAGGGTGATTAAATCCCAGGGGTGTTTTAAAATCGATGTTAACAACTGTGCTGGAATGACCAGAAATGATGTGTCAAATGATAACTTGAAATCTTGGGGTTTTAAAAAAAAAATTTTCCAAAAACCAGCTGGGGGTGGGGGGGGGTGGGCACAGGAAATAGAACTGTGCATTTCAGAGAGCGAACAGTCATTTCTTCCAATTGCCATTCAAATCCACTTACCCTTCCGCCCTACCCTAGAGTACCTGAGTCATGTGTGAATAGCTCTATTTTTTTTCATCAGTGTTTCACAGTTTTTCCATTGAAAAATAAAGGCAGTGCTATCTAAGAAACTGTAGATAAAGCGGGTTTTGTTTCTGGCTTTTATTAACAATGTTGCCACTTGTATATATATCCACACTGTGCCCTGGCTGTCAGCACAACCCCGCTAACTGCAGTCATAAAATATTTACAGGTCGCCAAGAGCCAGGAATGTGTCGGCGTCTTGGGCGATTTCAATAAGCCACGACAGCTGTGCGCGAGGTGGATCTGAAAGGAACTGGGTGTTCACTGGGCACTGATATGGCAGAGCGTGCTTTAAGACGGATATTCTAGGAGTGGAAGCATCTATAAACAACACATCTCACAACGAACGAGGAAACTGCAAAATCGAGGGAAGAAAACCTTTTAAAAAACACAGGTGCGCAACAGACAGTGAAACTGGTTCTGGGAAGACAACGTCTGAAGCTCTCTGAGAACAAGATCTCTGGGTACTGATGAGGGTACTGAAAACACTCTAATGTGACAGCGTTTTACAATCTGGAATCTTTTTTCACACCAAGACACAAAACCAGACCTTCAAAATCCCTGGATTAGCTTCGAAAAAGGCACTTAACTCTGCTAATGGCTTTCTGAGTTTTGGGGGGTTTTCCCTGCAAAAGGAAGGGGATTCAGAGTGGCTGTTCTAGGTTGCATTTCAGTTTTCATTGTAGCTGGTAACTGAAATAAAAGTTCTAAAAAATCAAATTTGCTTTCCCTTCATGTGATCCGGCTGGGTCCTTCAATTCGCACTTGCTGCCCAAAATGCACTGGGTGGGACCATCAGAACTCCCCCACAAAGACTTTTTTGAGGACAGCAAGACCCGAATGTAACTTTAGCAGTCTTGTTTTCGTACTTCAGAAGCGTCTGATGTCGTGGCTTCCAAAAAAATCAATGAACACAACAGGCTCTGGGCAACAGAACTAATACAAAGAGTCTACCGTGAAGGACAGAAAAACAGGCATACTGGGCCACCCTGCTGGAAGAAAACGTGCCCTTATCACAGAGTATCCAAACCAGAGCTCTTTTTTTTTTATTGAGAAACCGTTTTTCTTACAGAAAGCAGCAGTACAGAATAAATAACACGGGTGATGGTGTGAGGTACCGGGAGACTTGAGCCAGGAGGAGGTTTGCCATTCGAAAGAGACAAAAAAGAAATACCCCCAAAGAAGCTGCAAGCGTAGGGAGGGGAGGGAATGGCGCGGAGGCGGAGAACTTAACTTACAGAGGTGAAGTCTGCAAAGCCCAAGGAGGAGGCTTTAGAAGGTTTAGCTGAAGAGGAGGGAGCAAATGGATCTTTTCCACTAAACGGGTCCCCAAACCCCTTTTTATTTTGGAACGGGTCACTGCTGTCAGCCCCGAGTGGCTGGAATGGATCGGGGGGCTCGGGAAAGTCTGCAGAACCAAGCTGGCTTACGGGTGTACTTTTACCTGGAAAGTTTAGGAGAAGAAAAAAAAAAAAAAAAGGAGAAAAAAAAGAAATACAAGTTACTGACCACAGACAGAACAGAGTCCTGACTGAAGAGCCGGGCACCAGCTCCCTGGGAAACCCTATCCCTCTTTGGAAAGAGCTGGAATGCCGCTCATGGGACGGACCCCGGGGAATCTGCGTGGATCTTGGCTTTCCTCTCCATTTATCCCGGAGGCTTAATGGTTTGTGGGCGTTACAAGAAAACCACTTCAGATGACCCCCTCCCCTCCCCTCCCACCGCAGCTAAAATTTACATCATCTTTAAAAAGCTCACATGCAGGCGTGTTTCAAAGTGATTCATTTTAGCATGGCAACACATTTACTATCACACTGAGTTTTTAAAAAGTCATGGCTGAGCAGAAAAATACACTGCAAGCTTCCAACAATTAAAAAAAAGGGGGTGGAGATTACTTGCAACTAAACAGGGCGATTAGTTTCATAATGTGGTGTGTGTAGAGTTAGCCGTGTTAGTCGTGAGGGTCCGGAGGCAGCTCACCAGACAAACCCACTCTGCCGTCCTGGGTTTAAATTCGTTTCCAGCTCCCGCTTCTGTCCCTTTGGCTCCAAGGGGCAGGCTTTGGGCCTTTCTGGGCTCTTGCCAAGAGGGTGGCTCTGGGATGCCCCGGTCCCGGCAAGGCAGATCTCCACGGGGACGCGGGAGAGAGGTGTTTAGAATTGGAGGGAAATGAGGTTGTGAGGCCATGCTTCGGGGGTATGGCCTGAGGACAGGTGGCTTCTCCCAACAAATCCTGCCAATATGTCAGAACAATCCGCTAGGAACCTGAACCTTCTCCAGGCCTGCTTGGCAAGAGGGGGCGGGGGGCCCACGTGATGAGCCTCAGGGATCTGCCTGTTTTGCAGGCCAGGTTCCTACCTGATGCCACTCATTTGCCCAACAGCTGCCCAGGGTACTGGGGTAACCCAGGGGGTGAAACGTTCAATGTGGCAGCTCTGTGTCCAAGCCCGGGCTAGAGGCTCGAGGATACTTAACACGATTCTGATTTGTTAACTGAGCTGCCTATGTTTACTCTTGCAATTTCAAAGTAATGCGCAAAAAGAACCCAAAAGCCGAGGGTCACATTCCACAGAAGACCCTGGACATCCAGCTGCACGTCCAGAGAATGCCCCTGGCCCTGAGCTACAGCTGACCCCTGTAGCACCTGAGCCCAGGACACCTGCCTTCTTCACCCTGCTCGCCTCCGCCACCCCACCTGCCCGCACGTCCATCTCCGTGCCCAGCTCCAAAACCACCCTCTCTGACGCTGCTTCCCAGGCCACATTTCTGACAGCCTCAAGGTGTCCCTAACGACTCCTGCCTCTGTCACCCTTAGTTCTGAGACCCAGATGAGGACAAACCCCTCAGCCCCAGCTGGCCTCAGTTTCCTGTCTGGGAAGTGGGAACGAAGAGGTAGGGGTCAGACTGGGTGACTGGTGCACGGCGTGCTCCTCGGGGCTGCACGGGGCTGCGCCCCACTCCAGGCCACTCAGCATCCGGCACCGCAGTGCCTGCGCAAGCAGGGCTCAGTGTGTGTGGGGCCTGTGAGAGCCTGGCCTGAGGCCCCCCCGGACACGCAAGTTTATTTACTTGTCACTCGACGCAGCAGCTGGGTGGCCGTAAGGTACAAATGCCACCCTGTCTCTGTCAGCTTCACCCATGCATGAGAAATTCGAGTTACCAGTGACGCGGTCCCACCTGGGAGAGCCCACGGAGAAGAGATGGGCGCCGAGCCCACCAGAAGCACTGGTTAAAATCCCCACACCCCATCCCACCTGAATCGGGACTTCTGGGTGGGCGGGGGATGCCAGTGCATGGATGCCCCCACCGACAGCTGGAACACAGAGGTCCCAAGCCGCCCCCTCCCGTCAGAGCTGCTGCTGGTTTCTTTTTGCTTGTTCAAGGAAACCGAGAGTCTTAACTTCCCGAGGCTTGCCCAGGACTCTGAGACACATGCAGCCCTGCACCCAGCCCTCTGTTGCTTCCTGCGGTCAGAGCGGAGCACCTCTATGCCCTTGCCTGTGGCCTAATGGGGCCCCTTTGCTGACCCCTGGCCTTTGCAGGCTCTCACTGTCACGAGCAGCACCCCCACGCACGTGTGTTTATTTATAGGAGACGTTTCTGGAGGTGGGGCTGTGGGTCAGAAGGTGTGCCCATGCAGCCTGACCTTCCCTGTCACACTGCCTGTCCCAGGCTCCGACAGGATGCACCCCGACCAAGAAGGGAGGGTGGAGAGGAGGCTGTAGGCTGGGACATCGGTCAACCTCTCCCTGTGGCCACAAATCAGTTCAGTCAGCCCTGAGGCCCAATAAGCCAGGTGAGCCCCCGACAAAGCCCCTGGGTGGGGGGCCCTTCCCCAGAAGGGCGGTGCCAAGGCCCGCGGCACAGCAGGAATTAGGGCCTCTCTCCCCCAGGGTAACTGCTTCTCAGGGTGAAGTCCTGGGGCTGATCCCCACGACCCATCTTCTGTGCAGGCTGAGTTCTCTACCTCTGGTCCCTTCTCTCCTATTTGTGACAGAGCCACAGACTTCAGGCTGCCCACCCCACCCAGCACCAAATGCCCCTCCCTGAGACGTTCTCCCTGCTGTCGGCTATCCTGCCTCCTCCTCTCCCTCCTGGACCCCAGCCCCTAGGCTTCAGAGAGCAGGGCGACCTGGGTGCTGGCTTTGAAGAAATGCCTCCCCCAAGGCCACCTTACACAACCAGGCTACTCCCTGGTCCAAGGGTCGAGCCGATGGGTGAGCCAAGGCCTCCCAGGCCCAGCACCACAGTGACCGGAGAGCGCTACCGTGTTGCCGCGGACCCCTTCCCCTCTCTTCAGAGGCGAGCGTGCAGCTCTGGCGGGAGGGGTTGGGCAAGACCTGCCCGGCAGTGTGTCAACTCCAGGCTGTGCAGCTGGGAGCAGTGGGCAGCCAGGCGGAGCCCAGGGGCACCCTGGGCAGGAGGGAGGGTGGGCGTGAGGCAGGGTGCTCTGGTCCACATGGCCGCACCACCACCTCAGGCAAGTGGTCCTCACCTCTCCCGGGTCCCTGGGAATCACCCCTGCGACAGCCACTGGCTGCTCACCCTCTCAGCTTCTCACCCCATGGGCCGTCCGCACCCAGCAAGGTGGCCTTTTAACGCAGAGCTGACCCGACACTGCCGAGCTCTCCCCGCTGCTCTGGGAATACACACCCCAGCCTCGGCCATCCTGCCCCTGCCCAGCGCAGCCCTCTGCGCTTGCTGCTGCCCAGGCTGGAACGCTCTTCCTCTTGTGGGTGCCGCACACACAGAGGCCGCCCTCCCCACTTGTGGCTCAGACACCTCTGCAGCCCTCGTCACGCTCCGTCATTATTATGTCACTTGCTGTGTGTTTTCTCTCTTTCCCAACAGAACGTGAGCTCCACGAGGGTGAGGGCCCTGCTGTCCTCAGCTGTGTCCCCGCTGCCTAGGGCAGGGCCCGCTGCTTAGACCCCTCTGCTGAACGGAGCTTTCTAACATGCAAGCTCCACCGTGCCTGGCCCTGCCCTGGGGCCCCGCATCCGCTGTGGCGAATCCAGAAGGCCCTACAGCCCACACGGAACCCTTCCCAACTTCACCCCCCAACCGCCCTCCAGGGTCTGAGCGGCACCTCCCTCCCCCCCCCAGGACCCCCCAACCCAGGGCTTCTTTTCAGACAGTCCCTCTGCCCAGATGGCACCTCCACCTCAAACGCCTGTGACCCGCTGTCTCCCCATGCCTGTGTTCAGCCCTCCCAGCTCGGCCCTGGGCAGGGAGTGGGGTGTGGGCCCCTGGAAGACGGTGCAAAGCACGGCCACCACCCCACTCAGCCTTGCTCTCTCAGCCTCAGTTTCCTTATCCATGAAGTGGGGTTGTGATGGGCTGAATTGGTTCCCCTCGCAACACCCCCCAATTCACTACGTTCAGGTCCTCTCGCCCAGTACCTCGGAATGTGACTGTCTTTGGACACGGGATCTTTGCAGAAGTAATTAAATTAGAATGAGGTCCTATGAGTGGGCCCTAATCCAATAGGACTGGTGATCTTGGAAGCAGAGGAGAGTCGGACACAGACATGCACAGAGCGGAGACCCCGGGAAGACACGGGGGGGGAGGACGCTGTCTACAAGCCAAGCAGAGAGGCCTCAGGAGAAACCAACCCGACCTACACCTTGATCTCGGACTTGCAGCCTCCAAATCTGTGAGACGATCAGTTTCGGCTGTCTAAGCCACCCAGTTTGTGGTATTTGTTACGGCGGCCCTAGCACACTCTCACAGGGTAATAGAGCACCGGCTGTGCACGGCTGCCGGAGCCGGGCTCGGCCTGGGATGGGCTGCCTGCTTTCGTAAATCAAGCGTTACTGGTCTGCCGATGCCAGGCCAGGCTGGCGCAGCTCCAATTCCTAGAGGTCAGGACAGCTTGCCCCTATGGGCCCCACTAGGAAACCGAGGACCCCCCGACTGCAGCTCTCTGCTCTAACAGAGCCACTCGTATGTCCCGTGCGCAGCGTGGTGGGCACGTGCAGCCCCTGGGCAAGTGTCCTCCCCTTGAACTGCTGAGCTGTGTGCACTGGCCACCACCATCCTGCTTCCTCGGTCCCCCCAGGCAGCCTCCTTCTGCAGGGTGGAGTAGCACCACGCCCCAGGTGTGCTCCACACCCACCACAGAGTCCCCCTGCAGGGCGCACTAAGATGCAGACCCCGCCTCGCTCTCCAAACCCCAAGCCATGGCATCCCTGGGGCGTGATCGTGGACGGACAGACATGTTCCCGAGTGAACTATGCTGGGAGGGGCGGGCCTGAAACACCTGCAGCCTTCTCTGGGCCCACGGTGACGGGTCCTCATCTGCGAACTGAGCTGGTACAATGTGTGCCTCTGGCAGGGACACCCTGGGAGACGCGGTCCTGAGGGGTGGCGACACTGAGGGAAGGGACACTGACCTCAGCGGGCACAGTCCCTGCAGCCTGGCCACCGTGGCCTCCTTCCCATAGCAACTAGCGACTTCCACCATGCTGACCGCCCTGCACTGTCCAGCCCGGCCAGTCTTCCCCGGCCCTGACACAGCCTTTCCCTTCCCCTGGAAGACCCTTCTCCAGGGCTCACTCCACCCCCGCAGGCTTCCCCACTGCCCTGTCTACCTCCCGTGCACCAACCTGTCTTGGTCTAGCCTCCAGCACACCTGAGGGTCAGCTCCACGTAGGCGGGGCTCAGCACACTGCAGGTGCCAGTAATACCAGCCCCCTCTTCTTGGTGGGGGTCCTCATGGGCGGGGTGCCACCACCCAGGCTCCACGGGGCCATCCTGAGGGGCCTGAGGCTTTTGGGGGAAGCTCACTGATGAGCCAGGAAGGGATACAGGCATCTGGCTTCCCTCCTTTGCAAGAAAGGGCAACAAGTATTCATCGGTGCACTCTTGGGCTAATTTTTTTAAAATCAGAAACTAAAAGAATGGACCAAATAGCAAAATCCAAATCCAAGAAAAAGTAAGAGTTGCCAGGGACAGGCTGAAAAGCCCAGGGCCCAGAGCAGCCTCTGGTTCCAGCAGCAAGTCCAGGGTGGACGGCTGCTTGACTTCCTGGAGCACTTCTTGCAGGAGTTGCTCACAAAGGGCAGACATCTGAGCCGGGATAAGTGGGTCAGTCGACCCCAGCCAGGCCCTGAGAGCGACCACAACAGTCCAAATGTTCAAATAAATACATCATTGCCCACTTGTGCGCTCTTCTTTTTTTTCCTTTTTCAATTAAGAAGACCTTCCTCCCCTGCTTTGGGGGATTTTTTTTTTTTTTAATCAGTTTTTGGTGGGGGGTGGGGGGCAGTTAAGAATCCAGCCAGCTAGAATGTCAAGTTGAGGTTTCTGACAAGCAAAGAGATGATCGGGGAGATGAGAACTGGCAATCATGTCAAGCACAGCCCGGGACTGGTTTTGCTCTGCTGCCGAAACCGTTGTTATTTAGAAATCATGACTGTGTTAATATGAAACCAGGGCACATCAACTGCTCCTGTTTTCGGGGGCGTGAGGGGGAGAAAAACAAACGGTTTTTTCTCGGTTATCTGTTTTTGTGCTCAGGCACAGAGGCTGAATTATCGGACCTGGCACGTGCGAAATCGGTGGCATCCCCGGATCGGCCTGACACGATGCTCACGAGCATAGGCTTTTTACAAAGAAACCCTCGCCCTGATTGCCCTTGGTCCAAACTTCCCACTCTGCGCCCCCGTTTATTTTTAGCAGCTGCTCTTTTAAAACATTCTGGGGCTAGTTCCTGCTTTTATGTAACTACTTCTGCTAACTCCTTAATTGTTTTGGTTTTTTTTCCGATTTTCTGAGGTGTTGCTCATCTCAAACAGGACAAAGTAACTCGATCTGCCTCCGTGCCCCCTGAGCAAAGTCGCTGCCCGGCTTTATGCCTTTCCATGGCTCCGGGTACTGAGAGTGAGGAAAAAGCTTGACTGGGGCGTGATTCAGTGAAGAGAGCACAGATCACCCTTTTTTTTTTTTAATTTTGGTATAAAGCTAACCAGGATGATACCTGGCCTGTCATTCCTAGACACCTGCCCAGGGAAGGGAGCCCCGAGCGTAGGGGAGGCTGTGACTGCAGAGGCTGGAGCCTGTGACTTCCAGTCCTGGGGGCTGGCTGGAAGCTGCTGCCGCGCCCCCCAGAGAGATTCTCCATCACTCAGAGGAGTCTTCATGACCAGAGGGAGGAACGCAAGGTTGAGGATAGGACAGAATAGGACTTATTTCAAACCGCAGCAGTTTCAGCAGCTACCCCAGCGGTGCACCGAAACCACACACAGGACAGCCTTGAGCAAAAACAATATGAACCCGATCGTTTACCACGGTGTGTGCTGTTAAAAAAAACTTCGGTGGCCGGCCCCACCCTGGTAGCAATGTCTTTTATTCCCCTACTTCTGAACTTTCTGAGGCCACACAGGCCCCCGGCAACCCAGCAGTGGTGAAGCCCGTGCCGACCCTCCCTCCTCGCCTCTCGGGAAGCTCTCTGCCGGGAGGGTCCCTGCAGCGGCGGTGAGTGGAGAGAATGATAGAACACAAACCCCCCTCAACATACAAATGTGAACACTGAAAGAAGCCAGGTTCTCTTGCTTGAAATTCTTTACTTAGAAGAAAAGTAAGAGGGTTGGGTGATTTGGGGGGGGGGGTCTCAATAAATCGGATGAATGAAAATATCAGAAATAGACATGAGTCTGAGTGTATGTTTTCATCCCAACCAGATACTTGCTGCGTTCTATTTATAAGATTGAGGGCTGCAGTTGGGAAATGCAGTTCTGTAGATGAGACTTAAATACAAAAACAACAAAACACAAAAATAAAAAACAAAGGTTTGTGGTCAGGACAGCTGCCCCACCTGAGCTACTATCCTACACAACACAGGACGTTCCCAAACTGCCATTCGTTGCAACACGGGACGTCCACACAACTGTCACTCGTCCTACACTACGGGGGACGCCTACACAACAGTCACTCGTCCTACACTACAGGGGACGCCTACACAACTGTCACTCGTCCTACACTATAGGGGACGCCTACACAACCGCCAGGCTTCCGAGAGTCATACTACACAGGAGAGCTGTGGCTGGGAGGAGGCACTCCTTGTCACCTTGGTGCCTCCCTTCCTGCCCCCTTAAACCCACCAACAAAGCTTAACTGGGGGGAGAGAGAAAGCAGGCTGTTCGGAGCACAACCTTTCACATCCATAATCACTTGGGAACTTTTTACTGAAGAAGATCGCTTTTCACCAACACACGTGAAAAACACACGTCCCCCTGTGGCGGGATGGGGCGGGAGAGCGAGGAGAGCTAATTTCTCAGGACGTGACCCACAGGGCCACCCAAGCGGCTTGCCGGCGAGGAGTCCTGCAGACACCAGCCCCGCTCGCTGTGGCTGATGCACACGCGAGGAGAAGGCAAGCCCGGCAGATCAAAGCCGTGCCAAGCAGCACAGTGCCGGCAGATAAAATCTGAGGTCCCCACCATCACAATCTTGAGATTTTCCACTAAAAATATTTACCGAATTTTAAGAAAAATCTGCTTAATGCATTGAAGGGAACAGGATGAGGTTTGGTTCTGAATTGTTGAGAAAAGCTGAACAAATATTTACTATTATCCACCAGGCGCCCCCTGAACTGATGCGTTTTTCATTCTCTGTGAGGTGCCCAGGGTAGTCAAGGCTGAGGAGCCCACTGGATGTGGGGTCTTCGCACTGTCAGAAGGAAAAGCAGAGAAGGGGGAAAAGTAGCCACACTTTCAGGGTCCTCAAAAGACAAATATCCTTTGGACTGAAAAATACAATTTTCAAGGTTTCCACGAAAAGCTCCTAAGACATTCATAAGAAACCTGACAGGGGCTACTTTAGTTCTGCAGCAAAAACGGGGAGTGGGTACATGACATATAAACGAATTTACAAATCACAGATGAGTCTTTGCAACTAAAATAATGCAGACTGGCAGGTCTCACAGTTCTGCTTTTTGAAAAATCATATTTGTTCTTTGATTTGCGCCTGCAACACACTCTGCTGAATCAGCCCTGTGTGCTGGCCTGCCTCGTCCCTCTGAGGGGCCTAGGGTGCCTTGGGGGGGGACAAGGGATATGTTAGCTACAGCCTGGTGGGGAGAGCCCTGGGGCCGTGGTGGCCCAGGCTTTGTTCCTCCCTATAGAGCAGTGCCAATGCTGCCAGAACGCCACCACTGCACGGGCAGAGAGGCGCCGTGCCCACATTTAACAAAATCCCCAGGGTGCCACATGGTGGGTCTGGAAGCCAGTTTGAAGCCACTTGTGCACTGCAGAGGGGGTGCAGAGCCCACCCGGAGCCCCCTCCCGTTGTCGGGGCCGCATGAAAGGAGCCAGAGAGCCTGCAGTAGATGGGGGACCCGCCCACTCTCACTCCCTTTACAGCCAGTTCCCACCACCCACTCAGATTACACACATGTGCTGTTTTTCAACTGACAATGGTGGCGGCCGGGGGTTGACTCAGTGCTCTGAATGTGAGAGATGAGGGACCACATTCACCCCATCAGAACAGCAAGGGCTGCACAAGGAACATCATCCTGGGCCCCCTCACCTTGCTGTAGGTGGAACCAAGGGGCTGCAGGAGGCCTGGGGGCAGGTACATGAGGCAGCCCCTGGCGGCCGGGGAGGGGGCCGGGGTCAAGGTGGCAGCTGCTGTCCGTTCACACGGATGCGCAGACACCAGAGAGGGGAGTCCACACTCTCTGGGCCTGTACCCTAACACGAGGCCCTGCTACACCCCGCCACCAGAGCCCAGCTGGCTGAGCCCTGACTCCTCTGCTCCAGAACCCCAAGCCTGGGCACTTGCACCCCGCTGAACGATAGGCAACAAGAGCGTCACTCAACTCCCACTCAATCCACCGCTCGATTCCGGGCGCAGGAGGGTGGGCGTGTGCTAAGGTAGGCAAATGCTTCTATTTTTGAACTCTGCCAACTTTGAGAACAGAAATTCACCCCAAAGAGCAATTCATCTCCAGGCATTTTACAGGTTAAGAGGCTGAGAGGACAATGGCTTTTCTCCCTCTGCTGGGAGCCGGCTCTCGAGCACACGCTGGCAGGGGTCCCGCCCAGCCCTGGCACAGAAGCTCCCGGCGGGCAGGGGGTGGCCCGCGGGAAAGGAGGACTCCGCCAGGCTGGGCGCCTGAGGCTCCCCTAGAGTACCCCAACCCTGGCTGGCTGGCAACGGCCATAATTCCAGGCTCCTCGAGCTGGCAGGGAACTGCTTTTGTCCCGTTCTAGAACTTCACAGGTACCCACCAAATTATCTCTCTGAAATCATCGTGGGAACGGAATTAAAGTAGTTAAGCTCAAGGTTGAGGTGCTAACCGCACGGCTCAACTGGTGAAGCCATTTTAAGAGTGGATCTTGTGCAACAAACAGGGGGACGGAGCCCACACGGGCCAGGGATGACCACCCTGGCTTCACCCCCAGCCTGGCATCTCAGAGCCAAGCACACACCTCGGCTGGCGCCACGGATGAACCGGGGGCGTCCTCCCTGACCGAGTCCTGTGTGGCAGCTCCCGGGACGGTCAAGCGGACCACCGAGCCAGCGGGCTTGGCCCAAGTGTGGGCGGCAACCAGAAAACCGCCCAAGAGAAAGATCCCACAGCCAGTCACCCTGTGTGGAGTCAGTCACAGCTGTGGGAGGGGACGCATGTTCTAGGGGGGAAATGATTATTTATCTATTTACTTTTTGAGAATCACTTGAACCAAACAGGACCCCGGTTAAACGGTCTCCCATTGTCCTGTGTGTGTTGGAAGGATTATGGGAAGGGGAAGAGGGGCAGAAAGACATCACCAGTGTGTGCGTGGTTTTATCCTGAAGGTGCAAAGGTTATTAGCAGTAATAATAATTAAATTGGGGAAAGGTTAAAGGTGACTGGCTGGTTAGCGGTGAAGGCGCGCTAGCTGGTGTCACCCGGGCGCTGCAGGAACCGCAACGCGGGGCTGCACTTGCAGGAAGTGGCAAGGGTGGGGCCCGGGGCACAGGATCCCGCTATCTGTCGCCGCAGGCGCGAGGCCCAATCACTGACACCCACACAGCCATTTCCTGCACTTAAAAAAAAATCTGTTTCTCCCTTTGCAAATCAACAACTTTTACCTAGAAACTCTTTAGCGGTGAGTTCTGACTGATCTCGATCTCCGGTCCGTTGCAGAAAGCACACCGCTGTTTACCTGGGGGAGGTGTGCCAGCGCTAACTCTAACTGACAGGTTTCGGCGGCTGCCAGAACAGTCTGTTTTGCATCTGCCTAGAAGAAACCAATTCTCTCTACCCCAAACAGACACCTGCTGGTCATTTCATACCTTGATAGACTTTTCTAGAAAAGACCTCCAGGCACAGAGAACTCAGCGCTGATGCCAAAGCTCCGTGCACATGCCACAGAGGGCGATTCTTGACAGCCCCCAAAGGTCCACTTTCTGGCTTGGGTCAGAGCAGACGGCCAGCCGCGGGCTGCGCCGGTCACACACCTATGGCACCAGAACTCTTTCCCAGAGAACCCTGGTGAGGGTCCCAGTTGGTAGGATCCCCACCGTGACTGCACAGGCTGATGCTTATATACGTTTGTTGCATGTCAATTAATCTTTAATCAAGCTCAAAAACACAAACAAAAAACCAGCTCCCACAGAATGTAAAAACTGAAACCGCTGGTGCACAAGAGATGGCACCCCAAAAACCAAGAGTAACTCAGACCCAAACGTGCATTTGGTCCCACGAGTGACGACAGCTGAGCTTCGCCAGAGGGGACCCTGGAGACCTCTTTGAAGTTCAACTACCCACGCTCTGACTTTTTTTCAACTGCAAAGGTTTCTGCTAAACTGCAATCTCATGGGGGAAAAGGATCCCTTGATAAATCCCTGTACGCATATGTCCACCTCAGGCCCAGCCTCTGTCTTTCCCGGGAAAGGAGCTAGGGAAGGAGGACCCCGAGTCCTGGTCTCTGTACCCTGGGGATGGGTTGGGGGATGCACACCATGCCCATCATGGTAATCACTGTGCAAGGCACTTACCAGAGAGGCCACATGCTAGGCCAGAGTTGGTCCCATGTCCAGGCAGGGAAACTGAGGTTCGGCGAGGTTAAGACACTTGCCCAGATCCCCTCAGGGAAACGGAAGCGGCTGGAACGTGAAACCATCCTGATCACACAGCCTCTCGGGATTCTAGTGGGACAGGTGGCCCAGATGCTGGAGGGATATGGCATCAGATTCGCCTGTCCTGGCCTCACACATCGGAGTCGACTCCAGGCGCAAAGACCTGGCAGGGTTCTAGAAACCTCTGGGTCCCCTGCAGACCAGCCTCAAGTGGGAATGTGGCCAATCGGACCCATTTCACATGTGGGGCGGCGAGGGTTACAGAAGAGCCCATTCCTTCCTCTTGGTATTTGGAGTGCAGGTATGAAGCTGTGTGTGTGGGTTGTGAGAAAAATCATTATCACGCAGCAGGCTGGATTGTCCACTCGCCTACCTTCGCGGGATCACAGCTCGACCGCCAGGGCCACACGTCCCCGGGAGCAGGGTACCTGCCTCATCTCCTCCCGGCTCAGCCGCCTGGGACCAACGCTCCCCCACGTGTCAGGATGGCCCCTGAGCGTGACCGCCCGGCATTGCCACATGCTGGCCACGCGGCCCCTCGAAGCGGGAAAAGGCTGGGTCAGCAAGACGAGCAGAAGAGCACATTCCATCCCCTCCCTTGCAAACTGCTGGACTTTTGTTTTCTTACAAAAACAACGACAACAACAGCTGGACATCTTGGTTGCTTCTCATCTTTAGCAGCCAAGAAAACAAGAGCCAGGCCTGATGCTTTCATAACAACCGTTCTGAGTGGGACTTCCTCCAACTCTCCTCTGCCGACCTGTCTTGCTAAGAACCAGATAACTGCCAGGAGGCTTCGGTTTAAGTGGCCTTGCTCCTTGCGGCCTGGATGGGGGAGGGGAGAGCAGTGTGCACAGCTGGGCTCCAATTCCCTCAATCAGGGAAGCAGCGTGGGGTGGACACCTTCCTGCGCATCCCTCAAAGAGCCAAATGCCCCCCACCCACCTACATCCACCTGCTGGGTCAGGTGTCCCTCGCGGGTACATCGGCATCGGCACAGCCAGCAATTTCCAGGTTGTTAGAGGTTAGTATGAAATCACAGCAGAAACACCACTGGAAGTGCTCCAGGGGCACCCGCCACACAGTGTGTACCTACCACCCAGCAGTGTGTACAACGCAGGGATTTCCTGTTCAGCCACTGCTTCTAGGTAAGAGAATCAGATGAGAGACATTTAGGCCTCTACGCAGACACGTCGTGGCCGCTCACAGATTACGCACTGCACACAAGCTGACTACTGTCCAGAGCACCCGCACCTCACAGCCTGATTGTCATTACAGCTGTCTCTGAGGGTGGGAGGCCGGCAGGGGGGCGGTGGTGGCCCCTGGGTCCAGGGCTGGTCCTGCTACCACCTTGCTGCGTGACCTTGGGTCACACGTGACCCCTCTCACTTCCCTTTCCAGTTCCGGTAAGAGGGCATCACGGTGCCTGCCCCGTCTTTGCGGGTCTTGCTAGAATCTGGCAAGCTAACAGTCATGCACATGCACCTTGAGGGCTGTGACGTGAAGACGATATTCGGGGCACCCAGCACCCTAGCAGGCTGTGGCACAGCAAGGTTGCGGCAGCCCCAAGCCACGAGCAAAGGCAGCCTGAGACCCCCAGCATACAGGGCCAAACCTCCCCAAACGTGGACAGCGCTCTAAAAAGCCCGAGCCCTGAAGTCAGCTCCAAGGAGGTGAGCCGTGCCTCTGGCGGGCTCTGCTTTCTAAGTCCACGGCACACTGAAAGCAGAAGCCAAGGCGGGGTGGAGAGGCTCGCAGAGGGAGACACAAGGGGAGGTGACAGCGGAGGGCAAGTTCAAAAGCACCCAGCATTGGTTCAGGGAAGGGGAGGAGGCTGAGATGAGTGTTTCCAAGAAACCCCGAGAATGAAGCTCTGCGCCTGCCACAGCCAGTGAGGGGAGCAGCTCCTCCACGAGGCCCGACAGATGCCGAGCTGCTGGGCATGTGTGCACTCGTGTGTGTGTACTTTCACGTGTGCAGTGTGCATGCAGGTGTATGCAAGCACTGTGCGAGCGTGTGCACGAGTGCAGCGTGTGACTGCATGTGCACGTGTGTGTAGGTGTGCTGTGGCTCCCATCTTTCAGGCAGAGAAGGCCCGATGTCATTCCATCAGGAGACCGTCAGGGGTTCCCTAAGGGCCACTGCCTCTAAGGTATATATAAGCGGCCTCTCACAGACACAAGGGAATTCCTTTGTTGTTTTTGCTTTTCTCCCCCGTTTTATGATAAATGCCTTTGATGCGTGGCTTACAGAAGTGATCTCTTTATGTGTGTGTTTCTGCTCACAGTTCACAGAAAACCTGTTATAAATTCATCCCGCCTGTTGGTCGTGCTTTCTCTCATGACCCATCCACAAGGAGGCCAAACTGGGCACTGCGGGCGGAGTTCCTGTCCTCCTGAGAGAAAGTTCTGGCCAGCCCAGGTGACAGAAAGGGAGAGGGAGCATTTTTAAATAGCTTTTCCCCTCTGTTTGGCTCCAGTGGCAGGTGTAGGAAGACTGGCCAGCCTTGGACTGATGACCCCTTGAAACTAGAGAGCTTGGGGGCCTGCACCGATGACCACAAGGTGCCAAGGCGAGTCCCCGGGGCAGACTGACGGGGAAGGGCGAGCTCGGGTGGGAAGGAGAGCACCGCCCCCCCGACAGAAAGGACCGGGGAGAGGAAGGCTGTGGAACAGAAGGCGCGACCGAGGGAGCGTGTGGTTCTCCTGTGGCCACCCAGAAGTCTAAGGACAACATAGGTGACTCTGCTGGGAGATGAGCGCGAACGATGAAGAGGAGACAGATAAATGGACTGGGAAATTGCAGTGAATCTCTCTGCCGCTTGGAGCAACAGCTTTCTGCTTTTGAGTCTGGTAACCTGGCCTGTTGGCCTATCGCCATCACGTAAGACAGGTCCCCTGCATGAGCTAACAGTCCTCAGCATCCTCAGGGGAACATGCCAGGCTCACCCCTGAGAGAAAGCAGCCACCCCACCGCAGCCAGGAGAGGTAGAGTCTACAGGAAACCCCTTGCTCGGAGCCGTCCACCTAGATGCTGGGGCCGGAGCGGAGGAGAAGGGAGCCCCGAGCCATCCTGCCTCCTCTCACATCAAACATGGCCAAGGAAGACCCCCCCCACCCCTCCCCAAGTCCTTAACCAGTCTGGAGGCACTGGATTGAGTGGAGGCCTCAGCCACTGCTGCTGCCGTCCCCACCCCTGGGCCCTCCCTGAGCCAACCTGGGAAAGAGCTTGGGTCGGGTGGGGAGGCCGGAGGGGCCACGACTGCATGCTGAACCGGGGGCCATGCGGCAGCTCTCCCGACCGCAAGGAGGGCTCTGAGCTCTTGGCCTTCCGGAGACCGCCCTGGAGCCCCACACAGCCCGGAGCCAAGAGGCCCAGAGGACGAGGCGAGGACAGGTGGGGCAGGAAGCACGTCCCAGGCACACAGTGTGTGCGGACCCAGGCGACGGGGCGGAGGGGAGACCCTCCTGCTCTGAGTGCAGGCCCTGCAGCGTCTGCTCTACTCTGGGCTGGTGAAAGGAGGGGCCCGCAGTGCCCCCGCTGCCTGGCGACGGTGGGCGGGTGGCTGTGAGAGAAGAAAGCGTACTGACCGCTGGGCGGTTTAGGCCGCGGAGGAGCAGGTTTCTTCGGAGGCAGAGCGGGAGTGTCCTGTTTACTTTTAAAGGGGTCATCTGAGCATCCTGCCCCTCCAAAGGAGGAGGTGAAAGGGCCAGAAGTTGGGGGCTGTAAGAGAGGACACGAAAGAGAGGCAGAGATAATCGTTAACACGGAGGCAGCGGACATCCACCGAGCCCTCCGGGCTTGCACAGCATGGCCACCACTCGGGCCCAGGGTCTCTCACAAGCCCCCCCGACTTTCCTCCACCCTCAACAGACGGGGTCCTCTGGCCAGTGAGGAGCAGCCAGCAAACACACAGAGCAAGTGAGAGTAACCCGGTGCCTCGACGGCCTTCTGACATGGGGTGGGGTGCTTCCTGCCACCCACAGGGGGATATCAGGTCTCTCCTGACCCCAGGGTCCCCTGGGCTTCCTGCTCATACTTCAGAGATGCGCCCAGCCTCTCCCCCTTCAGTCAGTGTCAGGCGCTGGGTCAGAGCGGCACCAGACCCTCTCTGTGCCCGTGGGCTGCCTGACCCAGTGGCTCAGGTCAGAGCCCACCGCAGCCCCGTGGGCACAGCCATCGCTGCCTCCAGTGGGCTCTTGTCAGCTCTGGCCCGGACCCTCCCCCAGCCTCCTCCTGCTTCCACCCACCTCCACATCTACCACCTCAGACCCAGGAGGGACCATGTCAACCAGCAACAGAGAGATGCCTGGATAGATGGGTGGGCAGGTGGGTAGATGGGTAGGTACAGCTGCCAGGCAGGTAGGGAGCTAGGTAGATGGGAGGTGGGTAGTAGCACTGAACAGCCCTGAAGCTTGAAGGTAACCTCCAAGCACTCCTCAAGTCACGCAGGGCCTCCCTCACAGCCCCTCACCACCCTACCCCCCTGCCACTGCCCAGGGCTTTAGCTTCATCCCTGCAGTTGCCCCAACCCTCTCCTGGCCAGTTCCCTGGTACCTGGAACCCCCTTGTGCCCCATCTCGAGGCCTCCATATATACAGAGTCCCCAAGTGGGGGCTCAGCCCACTCCGTCCACCTCAAGCCCCTCTTCTTCCTCAGAGACTGGCTAGACCTCACTGCCACCCCCAGAGCTCTCCCTGACACCCCTTCCCACTAACTGACTGCTCGGACATTCTGGTGGGAGCTGACGGGACACACATCATCACGCCGCAGTGACGGGTACTCAGGTCCCTCCCACCTAACTGGGGCAAGTTGCCTGAAGGTCAAGTGCCAGTGACAGGGCGCACACCTGCCAACTGCCTGCGGCGGGCAGGGACTTGTCTACCTGTGCACCCTCACCTGGAGCACCAGCACAGTACTAGGCATAACAAACCTCCACCGACAGACGGATGCGTACAGACAGCCAGAGCTGCACCCCAAAGGGAGGAGACTGCTTTCTACAGAGGTGGGAGACCACGTTTACGAAAAAGTAGAGCAAGGAGATTCATAGCTGCTAGACACTAAAGGAATTGGTGGACACGGGAGTGAAAATGCTGATACGGTCCTCAAAAAGCAAAGGAAAGGAGACGCGCAGTGGGACAGGGTGGGCCACACGCAGCAGGGGTGGAGGGGGGGGGTTGCGTGAGGAGGGGCACTTGCGATGCCCTCCCCAGTGGGGCAGGTCAAGGGACAGAAGACAAAGCAGGAACACAAGAGTGCACTTGTGGGACCTTCTTAGGTAATCTGGTTCCGACACATCACTGGAGAAGTGGGGAGAAGGGCTGATGCCAGTCACGGGGACGCGGCTCCCCCTCTTCCGGATCCGGTCACGGGGACGGGGATGCGGCCGCCTCTGCCCCTGGTACCTAGATACTAGCCTCAGGTGGGAGAGAGGCAGCCAGCCCCCAGGGAGGAGGAGGGGGCCCGGGGTGGCTGCTGCACACTCAGCCAAGCCCACTGGGCGCCCTGGTTCCTCCCCACAAGCCTCTGGGGCCGCCAGGGTAGGAGACGCTCACTCGCCAGGGTAGGAGACGCTCGCTGATCTTCTCACCACATCTTCCCAACGGCCTTGGGACAAGTCCTACTGTCACCACTTCTACCTTATACACAGGGAAACTGAGGCACGGGGAGGAGATGCAGCCTGCTAGTCACACAGCACCTCAGTGGGGGAGTCAGGGCGGGAACCCACGCCGTCCACCTCCTGGGCCAGGGCTCTCGGGCCCTGCCCTTGGCTGCTGGCAGCCCGCCGCCCGCCCCCCACGGGAGGTCTGGGGACTCTCCTCATGCCCATGAGGGAGACATGCACAGATGCAGGCAAGGGGCAGAGCAGGGCAGAAGGCCCTGGGGAGGATGGGGTCTAATGGGAAAGACTCATTTCCCTGCCAAGACCACCTGGGCCCGCCGGGAAGCTCTGAGCCAGAAGGGCTGCAATGGAGCAAGGAGGTCCCTCCCTCCACTGCTGCCGCCCCCCTTTCCCAGGCTCTGTGACGCTTGTCCTTTTCGGTACAAAAGTCTGGGAGTCTCTGCAAAGCCTGCTGCTCGAGTTTCCAGAACGTCTGCTGCAGAGCACAGTGGTTGGGATGGGATCTGGAGGCCCTGCTACCGGCTCCGTGCCTCTGTTTCCTCATCTATGAAACAACGATAATGACAGGCCCCAGCTCGCAGGGCTGTGGCAAGAAAACGAAAGGTAATGCATAAATTGCTCCAGCTGGCACCTGGACTGCATCAGCACAAAGATAGCACGATTATAATCACGCCAAGGATGTGGATGTGACTAGAACTCTCTTGGATACCCACAAAAATCTGCAAACGCTCCATCGGCCACCGATGCTTCATTTCTGCTGCTTCCCATCATTCACAGAGCCTTTCCCAGACGAAGAGAGCAGTAGAGCTAAGGTGCCGTGTCGACCAGCAGCTTAGCTCTAAAGTGAGTGGGTCAGGGTCTGCTGGTTGGGAAAGAAGACGCAGTGGGGGCTAAGGAGATGGAGAGCGAGGGAATGCTGATGCCTCTGCTTCTGCCGTTCCCAGGACACAGCCTGGGTCTAGGACTCTTGCTGCCCTCGCCACAACCTGAGACGGGCAGGAGGGAATCAAAACTAATCTTGACAGAGTGGAGGCGTGACCAGCCCCCGAGGCACCTGCGTGGGCCCCAGTTCTTGTCTTGGGTGCTGCAAAGGCACCAGCTCTGGGGAAGGGGTATAGAGGGACACCCAGGGCTCTCTGGACGTGACCCCCCCCCAGAGTTGTGGGGTGCACGGGGCCCTTGTCCACCCAGCCCGTGCAACCCCCAGCCTGGAGCGCGAGCTGCAGTGAGCCTCCCGGCTGGCTGGGGACTCCACGGGCCAAGCCGACTCTCCGCCCCCTCGTCTGTCTAAACCCACGGAGCCAGTGGGCCCGCTCCAAGGCGAAAGGGTTCCAACTGTAAGCGCCTGGTTCGGCCACAGCAGGGAATTATATCACTTCTGACACCAAAAAGCCTGCGTCATTTCCGAATCCTAATTTTCATGACTTGAAGTTTCCCAAGAAGCTTCCTTTGGGACCTGACTGGTTCCTACTCAGGCTGTGGCTTCAGGGAAAGTTGCTATTTTTAGAAGGGTTTCAGTAAAGCCGGTAGGGGCTCTCTGGCTGGGCTAGAGTGAAGTGTGCTCCAAAAAAAAAAAGAAAGAAAAAGAAAAAAGGACAGACAGAAAAGCTACTATATGAGAAGCAGCTCTAAGAGATTCACAATTTAAAGAATGGATTTAAAGCAAACGACTCTAAACTTAAAAAAAAAAAAAAAAAAGCCCTAAATAGGAACGCACGCTTGAAAAACAACTGAAAATGGGCTGACAATGGGCAGTCAAGTATTTCATAGGTGGTTTTTTTTTTAAGGCGGGAGTAAAATAATTAAGTTAGAGTCTTGTTTTTATTCTCAGATGCTCTCTGAAATCTATTTTGGGGAGTGTGTTTTTAAAGCAAGGTAATACTGTCTAGAAAAATCTTCTCGGGTGTTGAGGGACCTCAATGAAGGGTGCAAGCCCAGAGAACCTCCCAAAGGAATCTACTGGAGTCAGACTGCTGGCTGGCACTCTCCTCTAGCACTGCCAGGCAGAGGGAGGACACTCTAATTTAGGGTGAAGTTAAGAAAAGGAAAAAAAAAAAAAAAGAAAGAAAAGGAGCCAGCACGCATCGCCAGCGTGCACTGCCTCCCCACCCCACTCAGGTGGAGAAAAAATAGCGATGTTAACACACACACACACACACACACACACACACACACACACACAAACCAAGAAGTAAAAAAAAAAAAAACACCTTCTTGCCACTTACTTTCATTTCCTTCAGCATTTTATTTATATACACAATGTTGTTCTTGAAAAACAGAAAGGGAACCAAAAGGGAAAAACAGAGACCTGTGAGGTTAGGGCCCTGTATTCAATTGGGCAAGTGGCATGAGATCAGGAGCTGATGGAATCGTGGAAACAAAACAATGGAGTACTGGAGACAAACTTTCCACGGCCCCATCCAGCTCCATCCCGCCCAGCGCCACGAACAGGAAGGGACACTGGCCCTGAAGTCGCAAGTGCACGTGTGCGCAGCCTGATCTGGGACACGCGAACAAGGAGAGGGAAAGCGGAATTAGAAAAGGGAAAATGCAACCTTAGGTTAGAACGGGCAGAAGGAGGGAAGGGCCAGGTTCTGAACTGCCCGGCTCTGGGGTGTCTCTGCAGCTACGGGAAACACAGGCACTGCCTGGAGGAGGGAGACGCGGCCGTTTCTGCCATCCGGGGCCCCGCCAGGCTGGCCACCCCACACACAGCCTCAACTCAGGTGCTTCTTGAAACAGAGGACCCCGTTCATGCCCTCGTCCTTGTCCCAGCTCGGGGGCACTGCTAGCTCTCACTCCCTCCTCGGCCTTGCGCAGGGAGAGGTCCCACTTGTGCCAGCTTGAGAATACAGTGCGAAGCCCTTCCCTGGAGACTGCCGCCCCCGTGTGGCAGAAGTTTTCTCATTTCAGGCGATGGTTTCCCACCCACTAAGCACGGACAGAAGACAAGGACACATAGCTCCACTCAAGGAGTGTATGTAACAGCCACGCAGTGACGGGCAAACATGAGGGCAAATCTCAGGCCCTGGTCCCTTCTGGCTGATCCCAGATGGCGCCCCGACCGTCAGCGTCACAGTTCCCATACGAGTGATGGAGGCTCATTCCCTCCAGGCACTGGAAGGAGAGAGGCCGAAACCCCAGCACTTCTGGGCTCCCTTCTGCGGCGGCCAATGGGCAAACAGATGCTCTGCCTCTGGCCAGAAGCTACATTTGCTACCTCAACAGTTTATACTCACGCATTTCTTTGAAAACATAAACAAAATCCCAAATGTTTCTTGGAAGCCACGCACCACAATCACACATTGCTAACCACGAGTGCTCAGCGCCCAGACAGTCGTGCGCCCCTCGGGCTGAGTGAACGTGGAGGAAACACGCAGGATGCTCTGAGGAGCTGGCACGCGGGGCGAGCGGTGCCGGGGGCCCGGGACTCCCCACCGTGGGTACCCATCCCACACACTCCGGGGGGGCTCCCTCCCCACCCCACCCCCACCAGCGAGGAGACAGGAACCGTATCTGCATGTGGCCGCCCCCCAGTGCTCACGGCACCTGGGCTGGAGCAGGCGGCTGGGACAGACCGGTGGACTCAACAAAGAATGCAGGGCTTTATGGCTCCGCGGCCACAGGCCGTGCCACACGCAGCGCTTTATCTGTGACGGATCCCACCCTCACCCACCGAGGCCAAGATGCGCACACCTAACGCTGCTTCCCTTAATTCTTGGCAAAGAAACACGGGTCACGGTCAAAACCAAGGGACGCTAAAGGTTAGAACAAAGAACAGCAGACCTACTCGCCTAGGCCAACATTTTCGACTTCTTAGCAGTTTCTTCTGGAATCTACCTCTCAGTCGTGGGCCTCTACCCTTATTTCCTGATCTGTCCATTTTGGACATATCTACTGACCGACTTCCTGCTACGTTAAGCACCATCCTCCAAGCCCCTCTCGAAAGAGCTCTAACACTATCTGTGGGACTATATCCAGTCAGTTTACGTAACTATGGCCGTGTAGGCACCATCCAGTCCAACCAGGAGTGCCTATCGTCCTTCCTGAAAGGCTCACTTTTCACCTGCATATTTATTCACCGAGCCTAGCCCTCGGTTTCCACATCCTTCTCGGGTTCTGTCCATGGGCAGCTCCAGACACACCTCCCGCCTTCTGGCCCAAGGCCCACGGTTCCAGCCTCAGCGGGCTGCACGCCAGGCCTGGCCCTCAGGGCCCAAGACCTTCGCAACTTTGTTCAGTCACAGAGACGACTTTATCACCTGAGGTCTGACTGCCATCTGACACCAGTGGCAGTAGCGGGGAGCCCGCGGCGCTTACGCCTCAGGGAGGGACTCAGGGCTCTGGCAGTTTCGCTTGGAGGAAGGGAAGTGGGTCCAGCCACAGCCATGGGCACTTTCTAGACCCCGTCTGCTGACTCACGACCTCACATGAGAATACATTTCAGAGTTTGACAGGTGCCAAAGAAATACATACGTGGCATTAAACAGTTACACCTGGCAGCCCACGACAAGACCACGACAAGAGGCACAAGGACACTGGCAGAGGCACAGGGGCTCCGTGGGAAGGGCTTTACCTTGGACATCTGGCTGAAGTCGGCAAAGCCCTCAGCACTATTGAAGGACCCACTTCCGAAGGGGTCTAAGGTTCCAAAGGGACCTGCAAGCAGCACCAGCAGAGGAAGAGTTACAGGGCATTCACAGAACACGCCTCCTGGGAGCAGGGGGAAGTGTCACCTCTTGGTTCTCAATGGCCCCCAAAGCAGGAGATCCATGGAGGTCCGTTTGTTTGATGGGGTGGTGAATCGGGTGCAAGTCCTCAACAAGGCCCCCTGCCCCTGCCCACTCTGGCTCATGGTTGGTGCAGCTCAGCCAGACGGTTGGCAGCCATGAGAGCCGGCGCAGGGAGAGCCAGAGGGACTCTGCCCTGCGGCTGTGCTGCAAGCCAGCATTGTTCACCGTCACCAAAGGAGTGACAAGCACCCTGTGGAAGGAGAGCCTGCTGCCTGTCCTGCTGGATCAGGAGGGGAGAGGGAGAGGGAGGCGACCAGCCACCCACATGATTTATGTGGGGAGGTCATCTGCAGGTAGAGATTTTTGCTGAGCTTTCTCCTTTGGTGGGTGGTGCGATTTGTCCAGAATAACCCACGAGTTCACCTACGAAATCAAACTCTGCAACTAACAAGCACAAGATGTTAGGCAAGGCGGCAGTACCAAGTGGAACCTGTTTCCAAAAGCAAGGGGGAGTCCGCAAACGCTCCCCTCCCTTAAAGGCACACCTAAGAGCTTTATGCTGTGAGGGGAGGTTCCCTCAAATCCAGTGCCCATAGCACAAGCCTCAGTAGAACTTTGGATTCCTTTAGGAAAAAAAATCCAGAGGTTAGAACCAAAGATTCATAAGGAGGATTGAGCAAAGAGTAACTAGTACATTGGAGTTATTACTAAATTAATCCCTACCGCCAAGCTTCCTTTCCATCCAGTAAGATGCCAGCTATTGCTCAGAAAGATGAGCAGCCAGAGGGGAATGGCTTTGGCTGCACTGCCTCAGGCGAGGATCTGGGTGCCACTTACTAATGACATAAACACTGAGGACACACCAGATTTGGAAATGGGTGGGCCGTTCCACTGCCCGAGGAAGAGTGAGAAGGAAAATAAGCCATCAGTCTCACCTGATCCTTTTGAGGAGACACTGGAGGATGAAAAAGGATCACTGGATTCAAAGGGGTCGAGCTGAGTGAAAGGAGAGAGGAGAGAGTGAAAAGCAGTTCCTTTGTTCATCATCCATTCATTCAACCACAAACTTTCTTGACATCTATATGCACCATATCTGCTGCCCAGCCTTGGGGAGGATAAAATGATTTAAACTAAATCCCGGCAGAGTTAAATCCCAACAGACCAACCCCTCCCGCAGATAACACCTATAAACACTCTGAACTGGAAAAAAAAAAAAAGCCATCACCTGAAGACCCAGGAAGTGAACCAAAGCAGGAAGACTTTGGAAAAGAATTGAAACTTGGCACAAAAAGCAGTACAAGATTGAGTTTTCCGTTTTTTTGGTTTTTTTCCTGTGGTTCTTTTTATCTTGGCCGCGCTGCTCGGCTTGAGGGATCTCAGTTCTCTGACTGGGGATTGAACCCGGGCCACGGCAGTGAAAGCACCAAGTCCTAACCACTAGACCACTAGACCAGGAAACTTCCAAGCTTTTCCCTTTTGACAGCTACAGTCTGAGAGTACTGGAGGGCTATGACTCCAACAGAAAACTCACTGTCTTTCTGGACTGAAGCTCAGAGAAGGGAGCCCCAGGACAACCACAGCCATGAGAAAGGGATGAGGGATCTAGAAAGGAGAGGCAGAGAATGGGAGCCCCAAATGCCATGACAAGCTCTGTCCACGTCTCAGGCTCACCCCTACACTGTGTGTGGGTTGGTAGACTCAGAGCAGCCTACAGCTAAGGCCACAGGAATGAAGCCACAGGTGAGAGAGGGAGAGTTTGCAATATGAGTCTCACCAAGTTAGTTGCCTGCTGAAATAAAACCATCCACACTCTTTGGAGGAATGAAACAGAATCCAGTCTCCACAACAGAGCACTCACAATGCATAGAATATATTTTAAAGTTATTCAACATACAGAGAGAACCTGAAAAATGCGGTTCTCAAGGGAAAAGACAATCAATGGAGTCAATCTCAAGATGACCCAGATTTTGGAATTCTCAGATGAGGATGACTTTAAAGCAGCAATAACTGTGCTTAATGAGATAAAGGAAAAAACACTTAAGATGAATAAAAAGACAGGATATCTTAGTAGAGAAATGGAAACTATACAGAAGAAACATGGACATTCTCAAACAATGTAAAGTACAATATCTAGAATAAAAATTTCACTAGGTTAGCTAACCAGCAAATGACAGAAAAATGTAAGTGAAGCTGAAGATAAATCAGTAGAAATTACCCAATCTGAAGAAAAAGGAGAAAAAAAGAATGAAAAGAAACAGAGCCTCAGGGACCTGTAAAGACAATAGCAAAAGGTCTAACATCTATGTAACTCGAATCCCACAAAGAGAAGAGAGAAAATAGAATAGAAAAAAATCTTTTTTCAAAGGAATAATGGCAGAAAACTTACCAAATTTGGTGAAGACATAATTTACAGATGTAAGAACTTCAGCAAATGCCCAGCAGCATAAATACAAAGAAAAACATATCCAGAGCCTACACAAACTACTGAAAAGCAAACGTAAAGAGAGGCTCTTTAAGGCAGCCAGAGAAAAGAACATAACTATTTTTTCCTCTTTAGAATTCATACAGTGGATTAAAGCAAAAATTAAAACACTGTCTTATGGAGTTTAACATATTTAGATGTATTACGTTCATAGGACAACTATAACAGAGACGCTGCTGTTTGGGGGAGGGTGGATAAATGGACCTATATGACTACAAGTTTTATACATTTTACATTAAGTGACATAATATTAATTCCAAGTAGCCCATGATAAGTTAAGAGTGTATATAGTAATCCTTAAAGCAACCTCTAAGAAATAATGAAAAAAGGTATGGTTAAAAAAGGCCAACAGATACCAGAAAATGGAATTCTAGAAAACTTTCAAATAATCCAAAAGAAGACAGGAGAAGGGGAACAGAGGAATAAAATACAGAGGATAAAAGAAAGTAAATAATAAAATAGTAGACTTAAATCCAACCATATCAACAATTGCATTAAATGTTAACAGACTAGACACTCCATTTAGAAGGCAGAGATTTCCAGACTGGATAGAAAAGCAAGGCCCAACTACATGCTCGACACAAAAGACATCCTTCAACTCCCAGACAGGTTGAAAGTAAATGGATGAAAAAAGATATATCATGCAAAGACTACGCATAAGGAGAATGAGGTGGCTATTTTAATATGTGATAAAAATAGATTAAGACAAAGCACCAGAGGAAAAAAGGAACCCTTTACAAAGAAAAAAAGGTCACTGCATCAGGATGACACAACAATCATGAATGGGTAGGCACCTGACACAGCTTCAAAACACATGAAGTTAAACTTGACAGAATTAAGGAGGATATGGACAATTCTGCAATCATAGGAGATTTTAACACTCCTCTCTCAGCAACTGGTAGAGCTTACAAACAAACAAAAACCATAAAAATAGATGACCAGGGCTTCCCTGGTGGCACAGTGGTTGAGAATCTGCCTGCCAATATAGGGGACACGGGTTCGAGCCCTGGTCTGGGAAGATCCCACATGCCACGGAGTGACTGGGCCCGTGAGCCACAACTACTGAGCCTGTGTGTCTGGAGCCTGTGCTCCGCAACAAGAGAGGCCACGACAGTGAGAGGCCCGTGCACGGCGATGAAGAGTGGCCCCCACTCGCCACAACTAGAGAAAGCCCTCGCACAGAAACGAAGACCCAACACAGCCAAAAATATAAATAAATAAATGAGTTAATTAAAAAAAAAAAATAGATGACCAGTCCTGTAACAAACCATAATGGAAAAAGTGTATATATATATATATATATATATATGTATATATGTATATATGTATATATGTATACTGAATCACTCTGCTGTACATTAGAAACTAACACAATATTGTAAGTCAACTATACCTTACATTTTAAAAAAAGGAAAAAAGGGGAACTCCCTGGCAGTCTAGTGGTTAGGACTGGGCACTTTCACTGCTGCAGCCTGGGTTCAATCCCTGATCGGGGCACTAAGATCCCGCAAGCCGCATGGTGTGGCGAAAGGGAAGAAAATATAGACAATCAGAACAACCACCTTGACCTAACTGGCCTTTACAGAACGTTACACCCAACAACGGCAAATAGACATTCTTCTCAAGTGTACAAAGTATGTTCACCAACACAGACCATAAAACGAGTCTCAATAAATCTAAAAGGACTCAAAACATACAAAATATGTCCTCTAATAACAGTAGATTTAATTAGAAATCAGTATTATAAAATACCTAGGGGGAAAAAAAAGTATCTCGAAATGAAACAATATACTTTAAATAATCCAGGTTCAACAGAGCATTCACAAGGAAAACTGGAAAATATCTCAAAATGAATGACAATGAAGATACAACATACCAAAATGGATGGAATGCAGCTAAAGCAGCACCTCAAAAGAAATGCATAGCTTTAAACACTCATATTAGAAAAGAAGATCCAAGACCAATGACCTAAGGTTGTATCTTAAGAAGTTAGAAACAAAAGAGCAAAGTGGGAGGAAGGAAATAAAGAGCAGAAATCAGTGAAACAGGAAACAAACAGGAGAGAAAATTAACACAGCCAAAAGTTGGCTCGTGGAAAAGATCAACAAAATTGATAAACGTAGATAACACAGACCACCAACACCAGCGATGAAAGGGGGGGATCCCATGACAGGTCTCGCAGATAGAAACGTTACAGGTTAATCCCTGCCTTCAAGGAGCTCTGGGGCCCGTGATACATACCAGTAGGTCCATGGAGAAGTGAAAAACTAGGGAATGGGTAAGGTGGGGACAGAGATGCAGCCTAGAACGTGAAGGAAGGCTATACATTGCCCTCACTTAGACACAAAAATTCTCTATTCAATCACAAAGTTACTGTTTGCTTTTTAAATCCTCATTTACACCAATTTAAACCAGTCTGTTGAGTCTAACGTGCAAAACGCATGGTTTACTACTTGCTGGGGGGCGGGGGAGCACACTAAGTGCAGCCAGGCTGTGGGTCTGGACTTCCTCCTGCCATGGCGGGGACCCACTGAGGCTGGCTGATGCCAATGTCACCATTAGTGCTTTGCACTAGGAAGATGGCAGGAGCAGTCACATGGAAACCTGTGGGAGTGTGTGGTGCTCTATTTTGTCTTTGTTGGGAGGTGGAGTGGCACTGGGGGCAGACGACAGAGCAGAGAACCCAGCAGGTGGGCCTGAGCTGAAGTAAAGGGGCACAGAAAGGGACAGAGGAATGACAGCTGTTCAGGACACAGCCCGCCCTGACTTGGGCTCACTGGACTGCTGGATGTGACACCTTGCTTCGTGGGACAAGCCTCTGTAGGGATCGGCAGAAACGGTCACCTTGCTATGCAGTAACGAGGCTTGGCCTTCGAGCCAGCCCCTGGGGAATCCCCTGGCCTTGCACAGCCCTCATTCGTCAGGCTTAGCACTCACAGTCTGAGTGATGGAGGCCCTGACTCGGTCCACGGAGGGTGGGGAATGGAAAGGGCTGCCTTCACACACGCAGAGTATGCAGACGGGCAGCACCAGAAGGCAGCCTCTCCGGGGTCACTCACCTTTGAAGGTAAGGAAGGGTTTTTCGTGAATGGGTCTGAGGTAAATGGGTCGTTCTTTGTCTGTTTCTTAAAGAAGTCGTCGGGGGCAGAGCCATGGAATGGGTCATTTTCTTTGAAAGGATCCCCTCCGAATGGATCTAGGTGTTTTGGAAAGAAGAAAAAAATGCCCCATGAATAAACATTATGCCTAAGTGAAAGAACCCAAATATAAAAGAACACACAACTGACTGGCACTATTTACATGAGAGTCTAGAAAAGGTAAAAACCGTAGTGGCAGAAAGCAGGTCAGTGGTTGCCAGAGACCTGGGGGGGAAGGGGGTGGGGGAGACCAGGGAACCTTCTGGATAATGGAAATGTTCTCTTTCTCACACAACTATACACATTTGTCAAAACTTATCCAGTTCTGCACTTAAAATGGGTGAGTTCTGTTGTGTGTTAATTATACCTCTCAATAACACTTGATTTCAAAATAAAATGAGTAAATCCATAAGGACAGAAAGCAGGGGCTGGAGAGTGGGACTAGGGAGACTGCTCACGGGGACAGGGTCTCCTTTTGGGGTGATGGAAATGTTCTGGAGCTACACAGAGGTGGTGGCTGTGTAACACAGTGAATGAACTAAACGTCACTGAAATGTGGTTAATCTGTGTTATGTGAATTTGTTAGTTTTGTGTTATGTGAATTTCACCTCAATAGAAAAAACGAATACAAGGGGAAAAATTAGATAAATGGGCAGCATGATCCCAACACCATGCCCAGGGTGCGTTCATTCTCCTCGAACGTGAGGTGTGGGCCTGGTGACTATAGGAGGGGCAAGCCACCATCACCAGCAGGGAACAAGATGCTAGGCTTTTATGCAGTGCGATGCTGTCCTTCCCAGTCCACTCCCTGGTATGTGTGGGCAGAAGTGCCACCGCATGTGGGTACCAACGGGACACCCTGATGCCACCACAGGTGACACAAGTGGGCACAAGTGTCCAAACAGTGGCCTAGCTATCAGGGGCTTCTTTCCTAGTTCTAATTCTCATCATGCTGTGCGACTGGCAAGAAGGGGCACCAGACTGTGAAAGGGAGGGACAATGGAGGTTCCTTCAGAAACTGACCTGGCAAAGGAGGCTGCAAGGTGTTTCCCCATTTCCCTCAACCTGAACTAGGAATGGGAATATTCTGAGAGCCAGTCCACAAAATGTTTCTTTTAACAAAGGCTTAGGCTTTTTTTTTTTTTTTTTTTTTACCTGTTGAAGCCGTCTGTTGTTCGGCAAAGGGGTCGCTCTGGAACGGGTCACCTGGATTTAGAGGAGAGAGGACCGTTCAGGTCTATGGTAGACATGACCTTGGCAGAGCAAAGTGGGGAAGCAGGGGCAGCCACTGACTAAGGCAGTTTGTCATGGCGAGGACAGCTAAGATAAAATGAAAAGTATTGTTGGCTGCTCAACACGGGCCTAAATCAAGGAAAGTGTAGGGCACGGCTGAATTCACTCTCTCTTTCTACACAGTGCTTTACTCTCCTGTCTCACCCCCGTGCCTCCCCGTCACTTCCCAGGGCTCCAAGAACCTGGGACCCCGGAGCTGCCCCATCCTCAGCCGCATGGTACATCTGAGTTTCGGGACTGCCTGACTCATCTCTCAGAACTAAGGTGCTTCCACTCCAAATCTGAAACTGGAAAGGCACTCCCTCTGCCCTCTCCCTGCCCTGGTATTTTTCTCAGAAAAGTACAGATAGCCTTCTTGGAAATACTGTTTTGCTCTGCAAAAACTGAAGAAACTTAGGAAATCTTGTTTCTAGAATTCTTCTTATTCTTGACTCGTGTGTGGATCCAGATGAACTCACCACGTTAAGACCTTAGATGTTTACGTGGGGATCTGCTGTTTACTAGGTGGTTCCATAATCACCACTACGTCTGATTATCTTATCAATCCCGAGAGGTGGATGGGAACTGAAGCATGCAGAGTCTCAGGGTCAAGCAGGCCACCCTTGAACGTGGATGTCTCTTGGTGAGCCTGGAGCTCTTCCCACCCCCTCCCCTCAACACCACAGCTCTTTAGATAACCAGGTGGGGTGAAAAACTCAAGAGGCCCATTAGGCTCAAAGAATTTCTTTCCTCCTAACTGTTCTAGTCACTGGACAACCCTAGGGGGCACAAAACAGCCTTTCAATGATAAAGTGGGTGCCAAATGAGATACCTTTGAAGGGATCGGCTCCTTTAAATGGGTCAGATTTGAAGGGGTCTTCTGCCTGAAAAGGATCCGGATGCAATTCTTGGGTGTTGTTGCTAAATAACAAGGCTTTATTTTTGAAAGGATCGTCCTATAATTTTGTGAAGAGACAGGACAGGAATTTAATTATTTCAGATTTGAAGCAAAGTACAGAATTCTATACCTAACTGGTATATTTTCCCTGTAAATGATGTGATCCTAAAGAGAGTAATTTTTTTAAAAAACCATAGAAGATGGACTTTAGTTAATGACAACATGTCGACAATGGCTCATTAGTTATGATAAATGTACCATACAAGATGTTAATAATAGGAGAAGCTGGGTGTGGGGTACATGGGAACTCTCTGTACCATCTCTGCAACTTTTCTATAAGTCTTCTAAAATTAAAAAGTTTATTTAAAAATCATTGAGTGGAAGCAACCCAAGCGTCTACTGATGGATGAATGAATAAGCAAAATGTGGTATGTACATACAATGGAATACTATTCAGCCTTAAAAAGGAAATTCTGACACATGCAACACAGATGAACCCTGAACACATTATGCTAAGTGAAAGAAGCCAGTCACAAGAAGACAAATATTGTGTGATTCTACTTACATGAAGTCCCTAGAGACATCAAATTCATAGAGACAGAAAGCAGAATAGTGGGTGCCAGGGACTGGGGGAGTGGGGAGGGGGAGTTACTGTTTAATGGGTATGAAAAAGTTCTGGCGCTTAGTGGTACCATGTGAATAAACTTAACACTACTGAACTGTACAATGAAAAATGGTTAAGATGGTAAATTCTACATTACGTGCCTTTTGCCACAATTAAAACAAAAAAATCGAGTCAGAAAAAAAGTCATGTTTTTGGAAATGTCAGAAAGAAAATGTAACGAGCCACCGACGACTGCAGCCGGAGGCCTTGTCCAAAGGTGTGCCTCCCTCAAACACCTCCTCAGAGTGTGTTACCTACGTGGGCATTTTCAAAAATGCTGTTTCCACACCAAGAAACATGCTGGCTATTTGCATCCTGAGAGGAAATGAGTGCTTACGCAGTTAGAACTACTAGAGCATGTGCAACACTTTGCATTTTTTTTTTAAAGTGCTTATTTCTAGAAACAAACAAGAATATTTAAATCAGAAGGGAAAAAAACTGGCGTTTGAAGAGCACGTCTTTATAGTGGAAAATGACCTGAAAGGGCTGGGGAGAGGCTTCACAGTACACATAGGGCCGGTGTACTTGGTTCAGAAATACTGAGATATTTTGGTTAATGAAGACACACCCTCAGTGAAAACATGAAGGTTTCACTATGATGTTAAAAAGCACAACATCCTCACTGAATCTGGCAAATGTGTCAGCATCCTCGGGGCTGGCAAACTCAGCCATTATTCCAACTGACCAAAACCAAATGATTAAAGAGCTGGGCTTCCGTGAAAATACAGGGCAATGACGTCAAAGGGGCCAAAGGAAGATTCCTGACGAGGCTCCTACCACCCTGGGCCAGTTGACTTCAGGGAGCAGGACGGATCTCAGAGGCACCAGGCTAACAGGAAGCCCAAGGCTTCGGAAGGACTGACCAACACCCCTGCCCTCTGATGAATACGGAACGATTTTCCTTACCTGAGAAAGATTATCTGGAGCCTCCAACCACAGGGTTTCCCAAGGTGGGGAAAATAAGCCAGTTCTTAGGCAAGTAAGTACCGATGTCTGCAAGAACTGTGTCTGATAGCAGGGCAAGGACTCAGTAAGGACGTCGTACTGCTAACTACTGTGACATGCCCGCGCCAGCAAGCACCCAATGGGGTTCTGAGACACAGATCAACATGATGGAGAAGTCATAATCTAAGGAAGCCAGGAGGCCGGTGTGGAAGATAAACCTCTCGCACTGCAGCCCGGGGGAAGGAACGTATCTGTTCCAGAAGAACAGAGAGAGATGATGTATGAGGTGGATAAAGTAGTGAGTTAAGAATGACAACTTGGCCTCAGTGTGGAAGCTTCTGTTTAGTTTTTAATTAGCACTGAAGTACAAATGGGTTGTGTTGTTTTGTTTTTGTTTTTATAATGTTTTCAATTGCCACTTGGAAGACTGACAAATAACAGTGGACAATGGCAGAGAAGAGACTGATCCTGGGGGGTCTGGCCCGAAATCCCCTGAGCGGAAAGTCAAGTCTGCAATCTCTCTCTCAGGAGCAACTGTTTGCCTAAGGCAGCAACCACTCCCTCCCCTTCAAAGGAGAAGCCTAAGAAGACCCCGGCAGGATTCATGTGGTTAGGGTAACCACAGGTGGTTTGGATTCCATTTCACAGATCCAGAGCAGAAAACTAGATTTCCCCTGGTGCAGAGAGGCCGTAAACTCCACCATCCACTGACCTCCTGCCAATGAGCACGGAGCCGTCTGCCCGCTTGGGAGACGCAAGTGCAGCTGCCAAGCACGGGGTGAACGATCCCACCCGTGGCAGAGGGAGAACACCTCGAACAATGAGTTCTGGTCTTAATCACTGCACTTCTTGGGAAACAGACATGACAACTCTGAAAGGGCATCTAGGTGACATTCTGTGACGTTCCTTCCCTTTAGATGGGGGCTAGGCAGTGGTGTGCTGGTGAACCAGCGCTCTGGGGGAAAAAAAAAAAGCCCTGATTGTTAGCCTCTGCCAGTTCCCATGGTGTAGCTACTCCCACCATGGTTGACGTCCAGTTACCAAAGGTTGAATAACAGCTTACAAAATTCCTATTTAATAATCGGCTCTGGAGAGTCAATAAAACTGGCTCCAGCACTCCAGGGGCTGGATGTGACAGACAAGCCCTTCTTTCATGATGAGTTCTCGGCGAGACTGAAGGCTGGGATGATTTATTACCTTCTCTCTAGTAGACCGGTTGGCCGAGTGCTGACTCCAAGGACAAGAGGCCAGTATTCTCATCAGTGGATGACAGATAAGAAATAAATATGGCTTTAAGAATCCTGCTGTCTTGGACAAAGTAAAATCATGTGAGCCTAACACTAAACTTAGTAACTTTAGTAAAACCGTCCAGACTTAGAAAGTTCTAGACGCACCTCTTTGGTTACACTTGTTCTCAAGAAACTAAACTCCTCACTTTCATCCCCTCAAAGAGAACTAAGAGAGGTCCCTCTCCTCCGGAGCAGTCCTGAAATGTCCAGGAGTAAACAAAAAGCCCTCTTCAAAGTGTTTATTAAGAAATGGAAACAAACCAAAAAGTGCTTTAAAAACTGTATTTGTACAACAAGATAAAAATAGTTTTTCTCTCAAACACTGGTTTTGAGTTTCTACGTAACATATGCGACGTCGACATTTCAAGATGAACTGACTATCATGTAAACTGTGCCCGCTAATGAGATGAATAAAAATAAAGGTAAAAAAATCTGTGGGGGGCAGGAGAGGGGAGGGAAGTCCCATGCTGCTTTCAAACTGCCACTTCACTGTCAACTTTTTATCCAAGGAAACCAAACTTATCAAAGCCTGCGAGAGGGTTTAAAAGTGAGCTGTTCCATGAACTAAGACGGAACAGGGCAAGCCAAGAGCCGTGTGAGGGCACCAGTGACAGAGGGAAGAATCAGAGCAGGGCTAAGAAGCTGAAACGCACACTCTGAGACAGACAGCCAAGCAGGAAATTCTGCCTCACTCGGTTCAGGAAGAAGGAACGTTCACAGTCTCTATGTAGACGGTAAAGCTGACGAAGCTGACAGCGGGCCCAGGAGCAGATATGGAATTCACTCGTTTACAATTCCCTGAGGAAAGGAATGTGTGAATGGCGGAGGGAGGCAGTGACGGCCAGAGACAGGAGACAGATGAGAACACCAACAGGTCTTCTGCAATCCGGGGGGAGGAGGCGTAAGCTTCCCCATAAATCCTTGGGACTGAGCACTTGGCTACTGAGAAAAGAAACATGTCAAGAAATGCACAGAAAGAGCCGAGTCTCACATGAAGAGAGACAGAGAGGCTGAATTATTACAAGGAGGGGAAGGAATCCATGAGGCAAACAGGGCCAGGAGCAAGAGCCTGGGAGAGAGAGATGGCAGTGCGGGGCGTGCGGTGAAAGGCTTTGGGAGCAGAGCACGACGAAACCACGGAGACCAACAGCATCCCACTGGCTCCCGCAACAGCACAGAGATGCACAAAGACACTCTCGTCAGCCAGAGTAAACTGCAAAACGGCACACGCCAGGGCTCAGGGCTGCTACGGCCAACTCTGGCAGGAACAAAGGACAAAGTAACACTGCTGGATGTCAGCAGCCTGAAGGCCTGCAGAAACCTAAGAGGCCAACGGCCTCTCTCGGGCCTTCACCAGCACCCCCAGGGTCATGAGGTTTGAACCCAAGTGCCAAAGTCTCAAACGTAACCAAGATTTCAGGAGAGAGGCCAATTCATAGGTGATACAGCAACACCCCAGGAGGGCTGTCATTGTTCTTGATCTTTACCTATACGTGTGATTTTCAAGGTGCTCCTTGTAGAAACACAGAAACACACACACACACACACACACACATTCCTCCAAACTCCCAATTAGTAGGATGCGGGGTTTCACAATGTATGAGAGTTGATCCAATTTTGGTTAAGTTTGGGAAGTCCTCCAAATTTGGGTGATCAGCTCACGGAGATGGAGGTCTTTACAAACTGGTCTTAGAAAGGATTCAGGCCTATCCTTGGCTTTGTCCCAGACACCAGGATGGAGTGTGGCCCCGGACGCCAGGCTGCAGGGCTGGTGGGGACACGCAAAGCAGCAGCGAAAACAAGAAACACCCTGCACTTGAACAGAATCGAGGCTGGCAAGTGCTGGATCAAGCGGGCAGGGCCTTCTCTGATCCCAGTGTGGGGCCGGGACCTTTACATTTACATTTATTCAACCTTTACCATGGCTCCAAAACCGCCCCTCTCTGTCAGGGAGACGCCCTCGCTCAGCTCTGCTAAGTTGGTCAAACTGGCGCCGTGGGCCCCGTCGAGCACCTCATCATACTGCTCCAGACTCCTCTGGGCTTCCTGGTGGCTTTCGTGCAGCTGGGAAAGCTTGCTTCTTGCCTGTACAATAAAGACATTGTTGGCATCAAGTAGGGTTTAGGAAAAAAGTATTAGGCAACACATTTTTTTCTCCTAACATCCAACCCCGGACGATTCACGATGGTAACTGAATTACCCATCTACGGACTAGACAATCCCTGTTGCCATGTTTATGAGACGCGAGACCACTTGTAAACCAAGACGAGACCCTTCTGCTGCCCCAGGCGGTCCCTGAGAAAGGCAAGTGTTCAGACATTTGGCGACTCGGAAGGAAGTGGAATGGGACAAAATCCAGATGCACAATCTATTCAAAGTGATGTTCAGCGGTCACCTTCCTTCGTGGGATTTTATTACCCCATTTGCTCCTCCTTGTTCCTGGAGGAGGCACGTGAGGCCAGGGGAAGGAAGGCAATCTGTGACGTCAGACAGACCCCAGCTTTATCTTAACTGTCTCATATGCACTGGTGATCTAACCTCTCTGTTTCCTCTTCTCCAAGATGGAGCCCTGGAAATGACGGGTAAAACCCCTCTTGCGGTGTCCGGCAGGGTGGGCCTTAATAAGCAGCAGCTATCATTTTTAATATCGTTATCATTATCACTAACATACATTTATGTCTTGGCTCCTACCTATGTTTTATAAACTCCAAAGGCTGGGAGGGAAAAGACATAAGATAACCCTACAGGTATTAATTAACAAAAAAGCACAATATATGGCATTAAATCCCTGAGATTTGAGTTTGTGATCAACTTTTGCCAGTAAACTGGCAAAAAGAGCAAAGAGATCAAGTCAGTCAAAAGAAAGGAAGCACGAACACGCATTTAGATACTGCCAAGGTCTAACAAACATCACCCTCACTCTGTAGGTGGGACACTCGAGGGCGAGCAAGGAGGCCTTTAGCCGTTACATACAGGGGAGCAGGAAAAGAGCTCTTCCTCTGCTGGTGGGCAGCGGCCACAGGCCTCAAGGCCTTCACCCCAGAGCGGGACAGGGAGGGGTACTTGGACAGGGGCCCATGTGGGGCGATGCTCCTGAGAGGATGGGGCCTCCTCGGTGTGCTGGTCTTCGAACTATCAATACATGGGGACAGACGGGTGCTGGAAGGTGTCTTGGACTCTGTCCCTCTTGCTTGTACAAGGACCAAGGTTGGGGAGAGCATGTCCTGAACCCAAGGCTCTCTCCAAATGAGTTAACTTAATGTCCTCACCCAGACCCCACCCGCTCCACAAAAATGATGTGCACTCAGGCAGGGAAGTGGAAGGCCGGTGAGGCAAAGCAGACACCACCAGGCCAAAGTCAACACGATGGTGGAACGCACGCTGGGGGGGTTCTCAGCACTTCACCTTCAGGCTGAATGAAGGCTTCCAAGAAGAAAGGGAGGTGGGTGAGAGCAAAGAAAACAACTACTGCGGCGCAGACACCTGGGACCGCTGGTCGCACACCCCTCTGTGACTGCTTTGCTCGTGGCAGCCACCCCGCTTGGCAGGAGACCCCAGAAACCCCCGGCCACAGCCAGTGGTGGCAGGCCCCGCCCCACTCCCTCGGAGATACCTGGTTGATTTCGTCTTGCGTGGATTTCAGGGACTTGATGATGGTTTCCAGTTGAACTTTCCCAGCCTGAATGCTCTGCTCCAGCTGCGTCTCCTCCTGCTGCAGTCGGTTCAGCTCAGATTTGGCCCGGTTCAGGTCGTCTTCCTGGGACTTGAGGTCGGATTCCTGGGACTGGATCTGAGTCTTCAGTGAGGAAATCTGAAAAGAGATGAAACACGACTTCGAGGAAGAATTCTGGCTCATGTTCTTGAAACAAGCTGACCCAGGGAAGAGGACACCAGCCTGAAAGCCCGACGCCTGGCTTCCTTTACATGGACCCCTCTCCACACCCGGGACAAGCATAGGCAATCTGTCTGTCCCCTGGGGCTGAATGTCCCCACAAGAGGCCTCAGACCAGGATGTAAGGGTTTTACAGTCTGCTGAAGCTGCAGCCTCCCTGGTTTGTAACAAGCAGCTAAGACACCAGGGGAGGGGAGACACGTGCCCACACCGTGCTGTGGGGCATGGGTCAGGGTGGTGTGCACACACGGGTTCATGCTTATACATGTAACATGGTGGATGAGACTGAGGTCAGGCCACAAATGCTTGGACACTTTTCCACATGATACGTTCAACTACTCTATTAAACCAGTAGACATCTCAGCCTTGAGCTGAGACGGTCATGGTGAGCTCAGGGAAGCCTGTAAGAAGCCTCCTTCCCCTGCTGGGCTCAGCGGGGAGAGGGGGGGATGATGACTTACCATCTGGGTCTCATCCTGGCACTTCTGCCTGACGTCACTCAGCATGTCTCGGAGCTTGGCCTTTTGCTGATCCATTTCGTCCAGGCGGTCTTGGGCGTCCTGTTTCTGAGCTTCCAGCTCTTGCAAACTGCTTGTTTCCCGGTCTAAATCATTTTGCAATTCCTAGGGGAGGGTGGCATGAATTTACTCGAGACTTGTTCACATGGGGCACGTCCAAGCTAACACTGTCTCAGCCTGGGCTGGAGCCCCCAAGATGTCCTACAAAACCGCACACTCCACAGGGAATACCACACACATCTCAGTGTGGTGGCCCCAGCTGAATCTCTCACTAAGTCCCTCAGCAAATACTTACTGATGGCCTAAGAGAGGCCAGGCACCAGGAGTGGGGCTGGGCTCCTGGCAAGAAGAGCTCTCCAGTGACATGTGGTCATCATTGGGGCGGGAAGGGCATCACCCAGACACGAACTGAGACGAACATGGGATAGCATGGGTCAGACTGTCAGTCAGAGTCACGGGGGCATGGGGAGACCATACTGATGCTGCACAGGTGGACAAGAGCTCAAGGAAGCACCACTTCGACGAACCCAAAGGACGAGCAGGTGGTAGCCAGGAAAAGAGCCAGGAATGTGAAGAGTGGACGGGGCCGCAGAGGACCCCAAAGAGAAAGGGGTGCCGTGCTCCAGCTGGATCAAAGGAAAGCGGGCCGAGGGCACCAGAGGCCCCACAGGCCATGCCAAAGACGGCACTGGCTTCTGCAGCAGGAAGCCCCTGCAGACATCTAAAATGGGAGCAGGACATGATGATTCTCAGCTGCTAAAGCTCCTCCACGTGGGCTGTATCTAACGAGATGACCAGTGCGGGTGTCTTCAGACTCGACTGTTAGACTTCTAGGGAAAGGATCCTAGAGGGGGATGGCGCAAGTGAAAACGTGCAATGTTTGTGATGGCAAGATCTGTCAACAATGCAAACTTCCACAGGCGGAGTTGGCTGGTCTTGTAGCACAGCCCACCCTGAGGGACACTCCACCTTGTAACCGAGTTATAATGTGAAATGAACGAGGCATGCAGCAGAGCACACATGTGAGGCACAGTGGCATTTGTGCAATCAGGAAGGGGGGAATATGCACAGACGTCTCTCCTGACACACACACACATGACCTTCCTGGAAGGCCTCATGGGAGCTGATGGACTACACCTCTGCAGGTACAGGGGAGGGCAGGAGGCGTCCATTTTCAACCAGGCGAATGTCTTATGGGATGTCTTACCTACCTGTAAGATAGATAACTAAAGCAGGGATGGGATGGGAGGGGAGAGCATGGCCTATGGGGCTGACAGTGGGGAGGGGACTCAAGCTGGGGCCGAGGGAGAGGTGATGGCAGCCTGGGTGAGGTTGTGGCCGTGGGTATCAAAGGAAGGGGCGGACTTGAGGGGACTGTTGGGCGGTCAGGGAGGACAGGAGTGGTGAGGCCAATCCCCAGGGCTGGCCGGGGCTGCTGGTGGCTGACGTCATTTCAGAAGAAAACTCGAAGGAGGTGCAGGGTCTCCCTCTCCCTGCTTTGAGGACAAAAAAATCACGGCTCTCTCTCTCCTCTCTCAACAGCCAAAACACACCTCTGAGCTATTTTGGGGGGCTAGGTTCTCTGCTCCCCAGTCTCCTTGTCCCCGACCTTTAAGAACAGACCTCAAGTCCGACAAGTTTGGGAGAGCTAACAATGAATGTCTGATAGGAAGCTAATGGCAGAGTAGGGAATGTGGGTTTGCCACATCTGAGGGAAGGACAAGTGATGGGGAAGGGGGAGACGAAGGAGGAAGGAGGGTCAGGCCTACCGTAGCCATGGAAAAGCCCATGGGAAGATGACCTGCCAGCTTCTGGTTAGGAAGAGCACTGGGGTCAAAGTGGGGGAGGTGTCTGAGCAAAGAGAAGACAGAAAAAACCCAGACAACCTACAGACTCAGAGCAATCCCCACTGGAACGCCAGCCAGCTTCTGACAAGCAGATTCCAAAATTTATAAGGAAACGAAAGGGACCCAGAATAGCCAAAACAGTCTACGGCCACACCACGCGGAATGGGCCCGATCTCATCAGGAGAGCCAAAACAAGCTTGAAAAATACGAGGCTGGAGGACTCACACTTGCCGATTTCAAAACTTACTGCAAAGCAACAGTAATCAAGACAGTGTGATACTGGCATAAGGAAAGGCAGAAATCAGTGGGATAGGACTGAGAGTTCAGAAATAAATCCACATGTCTACGACCAACGGATTTTTGAAAACGGTGCCAAGACCATTCAGTGGGGGCAAGATTAGTCTCTTTAAGAAATGGTTCTGGGACAACGGGCCCTCCACATGCAAAACAATGAAGTTGGACCCCTACTTCATACATTACGTACAAATTCACTCAAAATGGATCAAAGACCTAAATGTAACAGCTAAAACTATAAAACTCTTAGAAGAAAATGTGTGGTAAATCTTTGTGACCTTGGATTTGGCAATGGGTTCTTGGATATGATACCAAAAGCAAAAGCAAAAGCAAAAAAATGGAATAAATAACTGGAAAATTTTAAACCTTTGTGCTTCAGGGAATTCCCTGGCAGTCCAGTGGTTAGGACTCCTCACTTTCATTGCCGAGGGCCCGGGTACAACCATCAAAAAAGTGAAAAGACAACCCAAAGATGGGGACATAATATTTGCAAATCATTTATCTGATAAGGGAATTTATCTAGAAAATATAAAGAACTCTTACAACTCAACTATAAAAAGGTAAATAACCCAATTTAAAAATGGGCAAAGGATCTGAATTAGCTTTTCTCCAGAGAAAATACACAAATGGCCAATAAGTACGTGAAAAGATGCTCATCAACATCAGGGACAGCATCAATGAGACACCACTCCACACCCACTAGGAAGGCTATAATAAAAAATGGAAAATACCAAGTGTTGGCGAGGATGTGGAGAAAGTGAGAATGAAAAATGGTACAGCCACTTTGGAAAACAGTCTGGCAATTCCTCAAAGGGTTAAACATACAGTTACCATGTGACCCGCAACTTCACTCTTAAATGTATATATATACACACACACCTAAGAGAAGTGAAATCATATATCCACACAAAAACTTGCACATTAATATTCACAGTGGCATTACTTGCTATAGCTAAAAAGTAGAAAAACACAAACAACCATCAACTAATGAAGCAATGAATAAAACAACCATACACTGAAGCATTATTCAGTCATAAAAAGGAATGAAGCACTGACACATGCAACAACATGAATGAACCTTGAAAACTACACTGAGTGAAAAGAGGCCAGACTCAAAAGGCCATATAGTATGTGATCCCATTGATATGAAATGTCCCAAACAGAAAAATCCAGAGAAAAGAATGTAGATCAGTGGTTGCCAAGGGCTGGGGAAGGACTGGGGATCGCTAATGGGTAGGGGGTTTCGTTTTGGAGTGATGAAAATGTTCTGCAATTGACTGTGGCGATGGCTGTACAACTCTGTGCATATGCTAAAAACCACTGAATTATACGCTTTAAATGGATGAATTGTATAGTATGTGAATTACATCTCAGTGAAGCTGTTGTTACAAAAACAAAATGCAACAGTAAACCAGGCAAAGATGCTGCAGGTTCTCACTAAGACAGTAGCCATGGAAATGGAGAGATCCCCAGGGCAGGAGGGGGAAGGGGAAGCCTGAGGGGGCTGAAACTGAAGCTCCCACTGCTTAAAACCAAACATAAACTAACCTGAGGACCAAGGCCTGCTACTCGAGGCTGGGCCCTGACCTGCAGCCTGTGCTGGCAGGCATGGCACATGATGTCCTGGCCAAACCCATCTGGGAAAAGGCAGCAGGAACCAAAATCAAACCTGGTTTTCACAGAGGAACTTTAAAATATATATAGTGTTCTGTCCCTGACCAAGGAGCTGCCATCACACAACAGCAGGAGCCTGTCCTCGTTGGAGTACACGTGATGCTCCTGTGGGACAGGGGCTGGCCTGGCTGGAGCTGGGCCCCCTCCAGCTCTGAGGGGCCATCGGGGCCCACATGGACCCCAGCATCTCAAAGGCTGCAGGAGTGCGCTGTCAGAGCCCAGTAGCGAGGGTTTCGGGTGGCCTTGCTGAGCCTGCCACAGACCAGAGGGGAAAGCACCTCCAGGCATCACAGCGACCCAACGGCTTTCTTAGAATCGCCCAGGAGCAGGTGCCAGAGACCCGGTGACTGGTTTCCCTGGAGCCAAAGGACATCACGGCACCCAGATCCCCAGCTTTGGGAATGCAAACCAGAGCTCGTGCAGAGTGACCCAGACACAACGGGAGGGAGAACTGCCCAGGGACCCACGTGGCCAGCCGGGCCAGGGCCAAGGTGAAAGGGAAGATGAGGCCAGCACCACCACACCAAACAGCTGAAAGGATGGGGGTGAGGTGATACGGGTGACAGGGAACTGTGTCTGAGGGGTCAGTTCTAGGGTGGAAATCAGAGGGCTGAGGTGAGAATAAAATGACAGGATGAACATACAAACACCCAGAAAAATAGAGTCACTTCACCTGTGGTCATATAAATGATGCAACTCATTTGAGAAAAAAAAAACCAAACAAAACCAAAACACGATGATAGAGGCAGGCTGTTCCCTGCCTTCTGATCCAAAACATTCCAGGGGACCATGTAAGGCCCAACCCCCGATGCCAACGTGTACAGAGTGAGAAGCCAGGAAAGAAGAGCCTGGACACTGCACAGCGTGAACCAATGAGAGTCCCAAAGCATCCACCCTACCCCACCTGCAGACGGCAGCTACGACAGAGGACATTTCCCGCAGCCGGCGGGCAGGCACTGCATGCCATCTGTCCACTGGGTATCTCATGGAATCCTAGAGCCCCTTTGCGGACAGGCTCAGGGGAGGGGGAAAGAGGGCCGCCCAGCACCCCATGAGCCTGACTGAGTCAGGTGCTGCTTCCCCTGGCCTGGCTCAGGTTGCTGCCCTAGGAGGTGGCCCAGAAAGAACCAGCCACTCAGGCGGTGCACACGGCGGCCAGATGCTGCTCTTGGCGCTGATCCTCACTGCCAGGTGGGAAGACGGAGGCCGGGAGGCTGCGCCACCCACCCACAGTCCCCTGGCCGAGCCGTGGGGGCTGCAGCGCTGACTGCTCAGCCTCGCTCCTCCTCCCCTGGCTCTGAGCTTGGAGCACTCGAAGCCCCACGCAGAGACTGTCAGGCCCAGCGGCACAGCTCAGCCACGCTCTCAGAGCCCCACAGACAACTCGAGTCTCCTCACGACGGCAGAGCCGTCTCTATTCATTCAGACCTGAGACATCTCGGAACCGATGTCTCTTCAAGGGTGCAGCTCCCACGCACTGACCATTTCGCTTCTGGCACAGCCTCCCTCTGCCCAGACGACGAGTGAGTGCTGAGCACATGCCAGACCCCATGCTCCAGCCCACCGCCCAGGAGAGCAGACCACTCACTACCAACGTCACACGAGGCCTAGAGATGTTAAGTAACTTGCCCAAGGTCACACAGCTGCTAAGGAGAGCCAGGTTTGAGCCCCAGCAGTCAGACCCCACAGTGTTGCTGTCACCACCACCCACAAGGAGACTCTCCAAGCAGGACTGTCCTTCAGGCTGAGTGAAAGAAACCAGACACAAAAAGCCGAATGTTGTATGATTCCCTTTATATGAAATGTCCGGAACGGACAAACCCATAGAGACAGAAAGTGGATTCGTGGCTGTCAGGGGCTGGGAGCGGGAATGGGGAGAGACGGCTAATGAGGACAGGGTCCCCTTTTGGGGTGATGGAGATGTTCTGGAACTAGACAGAGGTGGTCGTTAAGCAACACACTGAACATGCTAAACACCACTGAACTGTATACTTTAGAACAGTAGATTTTACGTTATATGAATTGTACATCTCAATTTTTAAAAAATCCACTACTTATGGTATAAGAAACTAAAAAAAAATCACTTGGAAGCCCCCAAAAGCTCAAGTTTCCAATGAGTGCATCGGTGCCCCCCCTTTGCCCTGCTCCACCATCACTGCTGGGAACTCCCTGCACTGCGTGTGACACAAGGTTGATTCCTCCAAAACCAGCCATGTGCTTACCTGTACTTCATTGGTTTTCTGTCTGATTGCCTCTTCCTTTTCTCTAATGTCTTGTTCCAGTGAGTATTTCTCTCTGTGCGTTTAAAAATAGTTCAGGAAAGCACAGATAGAGTGAATGAGTTGACCGTTGCCCCAGTATCCCAACTTCTCAAGACCCAATCCCATCCATCCCACAGAAACCCACCCGGGCTGGCCCCACTCAGTGGGGGGCAGAAGTATAGGAACGCCCCCAGTGACCATCTGCCCTACCTGACCTCCTCCCCTACAAGTGTGGGTCGAACCTGTGGATGCCATGAGGCTTTGCCCCCAACATGGCCGCACAAGCCTTTTAAAGCAGAGAATGTCAAAGCAATGTCCAGGGTGAGAAGGGCTGGATGTGCCCCTGCTGACTTTGAAGATGGAGGGGTCACGAGAGAGCAGGCACCGGGCAGCCTCTCAGAGCAGAATGAGCCCCTGGCCACACAGCACGGAAAGCAGACCCCAGACTCCCAACTTTGAGCAACTCGATTCAGATCCCCACCTACTTGGACAACACCTTGAATTCGACCTTGTGAGGCCCTGAGCAAGAAGCCCAGTTAAGCCCATCTAGACTCCTGGTCTACAGAGCTGTGCACTAATAAATTTGTGCTGTTTTAAGCCATTCCATACACAGCAAGAGAAAATGAATACATTCTCTAAATCCTACGTACACTCGCTCATGAATGGTGAGCAATAACTGCTCAGAAGACTGAGCACTGAAGACACGAGGACACACGGAGTGAGGCCCTGCCTTCACGGAGCTCACAGGCCAGTGAGAGAGACAGGCAACAAATCAACACACAAAGGCACACAACCTAAGTACCACGAAGGGAAATCCAATGGGATAAGGAAAGGGGGTGTGCAATGTCCTGCATACGATGACCAGGGAAGGACTCTGAGGACATGGCCTATGAAGAGAATATATGATGGAAAAACATTCTAGGCGATGGGAACAGGAAGGCATAGCTCGGCTGGGGGAGCCATGGTGAGGTGTTTGGAGTGATGCAAAGTTGGGTGAGGAGTCCAGAGGGCTGGCAGCAAGACGCAGCAGTGAGGGTCTCTGGGCCCGGCAGCTGCCCCCAGCTACTCCCCCACAGGAGGCTGTGGCTGGCCGCTGTGCGCACCAGGGCTTGGTGGGGCCCTGCCTGCCTCCTCAGCTGCAAACAGCTCCCCCGGGGCAGCAACCAGCCTTGCTCTCCTCCTTAGAGACTGACTGTTTGTGCCCCCCACAAATTCATATGTTGAAACCCTAACCCCCCAATGTGATGGTTTCTGGAGGTGGGGCCTTTGGGAGATGCTTAGGTCATGAGGGTGGAGCCTGCAGGAATGGGATTAATGCCCTTACGAGAGACCCCAAAGACCTCCTTGCCCCTCCACCCTCTGAGAACATGGCGAGAAGACGCTGTCTATGAACCAGGAGATGGGCCCCATCAGACACTGCATCTGTCTGCACCTCTATCTCGACTTCCAGCCTCCACAATGGGGGTAAGTATGGGCCTGTTGTTCAAGCCCCCCAGTCTGTGAGAGTTTGTTACAGCAGTCTGAGGGGGCTGCCTCGGCATCAGAAACCTCATGTGGCCAACATACCCTGCCTCCCCTGCTGGGAACCCAGCCCTTGCTCGACAATAAGGCCCCCTCTGGGACACTGGGCCAGACATGGAATCGCGAGTATCTGCATGTTCGTTTCCACAAGTCTAAGAACTACCTAACGATACAACGTGCTCTTTACATCCAACCCATTACGACTGAGTCACGTCAAGGGGACGGGCGTGTTTCGCCACACCGCCAAGCAACAGGCCTGATGGTCACTCTCAAAGCCACCCAGGCCTGGCTTCCTGCACACTCTTGCTCTGCACACGCTTGCCTCTTGCCTTCACAGGGAAACGCTCCAGGCTGCCAGAGGCTGCACAGCTGTGAAGAGGCAGCCCTGGCCTGACTGGGACACCACTGTCCCTTCCAAGACCCCAACCCTTGCATTACAGGGTCCCCTCCCTCCTCTACCTGCAGTCCTGATTAACAGGCCCGCCCAGGCTCTAAGACACTTGCCCTCCATCCTCACAGACTCTCTCAGCCTTGCCAGGCTGCACGTGCTGATTTCTGGTTTGGAAATACAGCCCCAGGGAGCAGATGACAGATGGGAGCCATCCTCTGGGCTGAGCATGAAGCAGAGGGTCTGGCTTCAGCAGGTGGCCAAGGCTGAGGCTTTGTGGCCAGCCAGCCAGCCACCTAACCAGTCTCACATGACATCTGACCTGCCTTTGCTTCTCAGGGCTCTGCTCCACTAAGGACACAAACTACACCACCCAAGGGGCATCCAGCTGTGAGTGGGATCCAGCTCGCTCTGGCAAAGTAATGTTTTCATTTTCGGTCAAGAAACAGTCTGTCTCCCTTGGAGGGCTGGGTGCCTTTGGCCCTTCTGCTCGTTGCACCCCCCCCAGCCCTCCCCCAGAATTAATTGGTAAGAGGATGGTGTTCTGCAGAAGATCACAGGGGCATACAGGAAGTAGATGTATTCTTTTATGCCAGACTCTGAGAGTACAGACACCCCATCCAAAGCCCTTGTTTACAGGTGGGGAAACCAGGGCAGTGGGTGCTGGGAGTGAAGACAGAAACCTGGACACAAGGCCTGAGACTCAGAGTTGACCTGTTGCTCCTAAGCAGCAGTGTCACTACCTGAGACTCAGTCACTTTATGTGTTCAGAAATTACAAGGCCTTCCTGAGGCGGGGGTGGGTGGGGGGTGGGGGTGGGTGCCCTGCAGGCCGCCTAGCAACAATGTGTCTGAGACCCCACAGCCCACACCGGCTCCCACTGAGGATGTCAGTACTTGAGCTCATTAAGTCAATTCAGGAACTCAGGAGAATCTGTGTCCCTTCATTTTTGCTGAACAAACTCATGATGGTCAACTCGCCACATGGTTCACAAGCCTCTGCTACTTCCGATAACAACCTGGGACGTAGATTTGGTTGGAATCTGAAGGGAAGGAGACGCTTTAACATACCTTTGTAACTGGGCGATCTCTTGACTGATATCATCAAGTTCCTTCACACCAGTAAACTCCCCCGATCCAAGAGAACTTGAACTGTCCTGCAACCAAATTCAGACAAAGAATTACAAATTGGCTAGCTGACCTCACCGCACAGCATGGGCTAGTAGGTCTTAGAATAAGGGATAAAATCATCTGTCTCCAGCCCCCAGCCTGGGAACCATCTGGGCAGCCCAGACACACCCCGAGTGGCCCTAGTGAAGGCTGGACAGGCTGCCAGCGCCACCTGGTGGCGGGCTGAGGGAAGTGGCGCAAACACGATAGGGATGGGCCAGCGGCTACTCACCGGGATGGGAGTGCCTCTCTCTGAAGGTGGGACCATGTCCGGCGAGAGGACTTGAGGGGGGTCGATGCCTTTACTGACCTTCTGCTGAATGAAATACATAGCTAACGCGAATTGGTCTTTGCTTAACTTCCCCGTTTGCCTCGTATCGGCCAGGGCCCTGGGAGAAATGTGGGGATGCTAATTACACATCACAAATACCAGAATTGGTTCCAAGTACACGGAACCCACACTTCTAAAAAATGGACAACAAAAACGATAAAAACAATGGGCCACAGCTGCAGCTCCTTTTCTACTGAACATCCCCTTCCTGGGGAGCAGTCCCAGCCCCCCCACCAGAGCGTCAGGGCAGGAGGGGGCTCTTCTCCCAACTGGAGAACCGCCAAGCCCACCCCCACCACGGGCCAAGGAGCCGGTCCCTTGGGAAGCCCTGTTAGCAGCCAGGAGACATGCAGCTGGCTTCTGATGGTGTGCAGGCAGTGGATGCGATTCACATTCCTGTGCAAATGGAAGCTGGAGCCGAGTGCACACACTCAGACCCTCAGCTGGTTCCTGCAGCCTTGGGTTATCAGAATGGCCTGAGCCGCTGGTCTTCAATGGGGATGACAAGCAGCATTTGGGGTTGTCATCATGAGGGGGCGGGGCCTGGAAAGCCAGGCATGGCTACACAGGGGTCAGTCCCTCGCTGCTAAGGTGACCCCGCCCTTGTGGCCTTCTGGTGTCCTGGCACATGGGCAAGGCAGTGTGGAAGCTCCGCCACACCCGTGGTCACCGAGAGCTGGCCGTACGGGAAGGGAAGCCTCACGCAGCCAGGACAAGGCCTCCACATCTGTGAAAAATGTCATCCCTTCACTCTGTCCACTCAACACGCAGTCTCCTTCCCACTGCACGTAGTTACTGAGAGAGTAGTGAAACCATGCCCTGATGCAGAGCAAAGAAGAGCCGGGAACGTGTAACAGACTCAGGCCCAAACGCTGTGAGCGAACAGGGCTGGTGGAGACCCCTGTAAATGTCTCTGTTCAAGCCTGATTTTAAAATGTCTTTGTTCTTGTCACAGTTCAAGGGCGGGGTGTGATAATTTCGAACTGCAACTATTTCTCCTGATTCTGCTGGCAAGGACCAGTCCTGCTTCACACCCAGCCCACGGCAGCTCTCGGGCTGCGGTCCCATCTCTCTGGCCCGTCCCTGCTCCCCGGTCTCTGAAGGAGCGGGGGCCCCCAGGCCCACGTGCAGGGGTACTCTGTCCGCGTCCACCCAGGGCAGCATGACTGTGCTTATTCTGACACCACGCTGAGTGGCACGGTGCCGGGCACTGCAGGGGACACGCCTACGTCCTCATTTCGTCCCTTCAATCCTTCCTGGTTTGTTATCTCCACTTTGGATGTGCTCCCACACCCGGCCACCTGCAAACAAACCCAGCCTGTCCTTTCACTGTCCCAGTGGTTACTCTAGAGCTCACTCTTTCGTCCTTGCCTTTTTTTCCCTGTATGCAACGCCTTCTGCGTGTTTTCTTTTTAATCCAAGCGTATCTGTGATTTCGTTGTGTCATTTACGTATTGTCATGTCACTTACAGGTTAAGATACATGTTATAAATTACTCTATGTTATGATCGGGGTATAATTTGAATTCCATGCACGTGCATTTCAGCGTGATAAAGGGGGCACTGGATCTGAAGGGCCTGATAGAGACTGCCCCTGACTCGTCACACGGGCCAGGCTTCCCACAGTCTTTTGCTAACTGACTAGGTGTCGTGTGCTTCTTCAGAAGGGACAGCCCGTTTTCTCCAGCAGGGCCTCACCTTGTAACGTGCCTATCTCTGAATTACTGTTAAGGATGGTTATTTCCCCAAGTCACAGTGAATTTCACAGCTCTATTTGGAGGGGTTCACCCCTTCAGAATTACATGGAAATTCTCTTCTTACAACTCCCAAGTGAAGCCCTCTAAAGTGGGAGGGCTTTCTCCCCTGAGAAAGCTAGGAAGCGACTTTCACCACTGGCTAGTTACCAAAGGAGCCATCCCGGTGCCATGAAGATCGCTCCGCTGGCCCTGGAGGGAAGTGGGGGTGAAGACGGCTCCTCGACCAGCCCTGAGGTACAGACCAGTCTCACCCTCTCCCACCAGCCGTGTCACTGACCTTCACGGGGCAGGGCCTCTAGGAGAGATGGCCACAGCCCTGATGCCCAGGGTGGCCCTGCCGGAGCCTCTGGGGCCCTTACTGCACCCTCCCACCAGAGGGGGGTGGGGCCGAGCATCTGCACCCTCACTGGCTGGGCTGAAGGCTGCAAAACCACTAGCAAGAACTTGCCCCAGAGCTCTCTGGAGGGACAAAACAGGAGACCTTCCTGCTGGAGGAGGGTAAACTGACATGCACGGAATACAGGGTACAGGTCTTTACACTCAGCCCTGACTACCGCTCCCTCCTGTCCTGCTCACCCGCTCCGGCCCTTCACACAGCACAAGTCTCACTCAACGTGTGAGCCACCCACAGCCGTTACTTTCACACAGCGAGACCCCCTGTACTTAGGAAGAGACGTCCACCTATCTGCTCTTACCATATGTGTGCTAGAAGGTTCTGGGTGAGGCCCGAGTGCATGAAGATCTCCTTCACCTCCTGGCCGCTCACATAGCCGTCCAGGTCTAGGTCAGTCTTCAGAAATATCTCGTCAAATCGCATCTTGTCCGCCACTGGCACCACCCAGTTTACTGTTGGCTGAAAAGGTTTTTCAGAAGTTAATCCTCAAGCTTTTTATCACCTGCAAATACACACTATTGAAGTGCTTTCATGCTCATTTTAGCGGAAAACCCTCCACGAGCGAAGAGGGCAGATAGGATCCCTGTTCTTAAGAGCAGAAACTGAGGCTCAGAGAGGTTAATGCTGACTCGGTCAGTCTTACCCAGTGGCCAGTCTGTACCTCTTTCCACCACATCACAGTGCCCTGAAATCTTTGTACTGAGAGGGATGTAAAGACGCAGCAGGTCCTTCTACCAATAGCCCTTCCATCCCCGCTGCCTGGGACACGAAGGAAAGCCTTCCACGATGGAAAGTGATCCCCTTCCAGGAGGGGGCTTCAAGTGTACCAGAGAGGACCCTCCTGACCACTCATTTTGGAAGGACTGTCTCCCGAGAACCGGCCCAGCACCGATGCCAGCGTTCCTGGCCTTCTGTCCTCCACCTGCAGACCTTCTTTGCAGCGGCAGGGGCATTCTCAACGCCCACAGTTCCAGGATTCTGTACTCCATCCTTCTTTGACCCTGACCCCACTCCCTGCGACACAGCAGACCCGCTGTGAGGTGTCAGTACACAAAAGGCACTGACAGGCACTGAGTGAGGCTGATGTGAAAACTGCACCTGCATGACAGGCGGGCACTCAGGGCCCTGTGGTGCTGGTGGGGGAGCCCGGGCCTCTGAGGAGCACGCCCACCACCTGTGAGCGCCCCACATTCACGAGGACCCTGCTGTGGCAGACGAAGCTGAGAGCCCAGCGAGCTGCTTTGATTTCAGTGCATTGGGGCTCGGCCACCTCGTGCACCCGCGACCTCTTACACCACCTGCTCCAGTTCTACTTAAGAAAAGCAAATGCCAGGGTCCGCCAGGGCCAGAGCACCTCCAACTCAGAGGCATCCAGGTCCCTCGGGCACTTGGTGGCAGGCCTCTTCAATTGCTTATTCTGGGTGTGTCACCTCTGACCTTTGGGGCTCCCATCACAGCACGTTTCACAGCGTCTCTGCCCCTTTTTGTAGAGATGTTTCCTTTCATCTGCTTTTCTGACCAGGTCTCTCTTATCATCTAAATCAGTGGGATCCTGATGTGAGCACCAGGAATCCAGAAAGTAATTTTGGGAAGAAAGGGACAACACATTACCCAGGGTTTGGGGTAGGGAGTAGAATGATTTAGGACAGCAAGGATTTATCAAAAAAAAAAAAAAAATCATCAGAATTTACGGACTAGATTCAAATTGCAAAGGCTCAGGCAGCGAGAACTGAGATAGCGTTTTACCTGCTGCATTACAGGAATTTTCTAAGCCACCTCAGGTCTGTCATTGAACAGTTCAGAGGAGACGTAAAGATGCACATAAAGGAGCTTTAATGAAGAGGCTTGCTGTCTTTAAGTCAAGAGCCTGGAACGAGCTCATACGCTGACACTGAGATGCCCACAGAAGAAGGAGCAATGGTCAGACGAGCTGAGCTGAGGCGGGATTGGTTTCTGGGTCCCATGGGCCCCAACAGATCATGCCTCTGGGATGATGAGAGTCCAGACATTCGTTGCGCAAACACAATGAACTTGCTGCCTCATTTCTGGGGGTCTCAGGATATGTCAGCAGCAAGAATCCGATGCCTACTTAGCTAAAAATCCAACACTGAACAACCTCCCCCTTGGAGCTGGGTCTCCTGGCAAGGGCTGGGTTTAAGGTCAGCTTAGCAGCTGTAGGCCTCCAGTCAATGGGAACAGACCCTGGTGGCTGGAAGGGGTTTCCCCTCACATATGGCCACGAGAGCTGGACTGGGCGGCCCTCTGGGGGCCCCAGGTAGGGTGTTGTTGCCCTGGGGATGAGGAAAGTGGGGGAGGGGAAAGCATGGAACTTGTGGATCCACAGAAATGCCCGTTCTCATGTCTGCAATTCCACCAGCTGCCCCTCTTCCAAGGGGACAAAGACACCCCCACCTGGGACCCCCAAGAGCGGCCACTAGTACAACTGGTCTAGTCAGGGGGGTCAGCAGCATGCTCCTGGGATCTGGGGAGAGCTGCCAGATCACCAGGGGGTGGTATTATGAGGCTGGCTGGCCTGCACCCAACAACAACTTCAGCCCTGCCTGCTTCCTTGTCAGTAAAACATACTCCATCTAGCCTAACCTACGGTACGTAAGAGCTTTCGGCAAGAATTCTGCAGACTCAAGGTGTTGGGTCTTGAAACACAGCAGCTCATGTAGGTCTAAGTAGTTGGCCTCAGCCCCGCTTCTCCGACTCCATCTCACCATCCCCTGGCTAACCCTGCCTCAGCCTTTTTCCGGTTTCAAGGACACACGGAGCGTTTCCACTTGAGAGCCTTGCCATGCACTAGTCCTCAGATGGCTTATCATTCAGGTGTTAGCTCAGATGTCACCGCAGCAGCGGTAGCCTGCCAGCTGGCCCCACCCGCGGGAGCACGCCCCCCTCCTCACCCCGACACTTCCAGGCCAGGCCCTGCTCTGCTTTCTCATGACTGGTGGACCTTCCTTAGTTTACCAATTTGCTTATCGTCTGTCTCCCCACAGAGGGCAGGGGCCCATCGCACAGTCACTGCAGCACCCCCAGGAAGTGCCGGGCACGGCTGGTGAGCTGGCAAAGGTGCCCAGGCTGGGCCATCTGAGGCTGGGCTCCTTCACAGAGAGCCACATACAACTCACCAACCAGAGGCCACGCCTCTCCAACTGGCCAGAGTGGTGAGGGGAGTTGTGTTAGCCCCTATGACCAAGCCTCATCGACCCTCTCTGATCTCTTTTTTTTACTCTAGGATGTGATAAGCTCCTTGAAAATGAGTCTTGCAAGTCGAATATTTAACTTTAAAATTATGTCACTATCAAGAGAAATCACTGTCTCATTATGCCTTTCTCGTTTTGGTTTTTATCATATTCCAAACTTGCATGGGGTGCTGGCTGGCCTTCTTGTCACAACTCATTGCTTTGCCTTTGAAACCACAAATGAGGTAGAAAGTAAAGCATGATTCCACATGTAACTCACATCCTTGCACGTTTTAGACAATCTCCAAGGTGCCCTTTTATAAAGAGCCCATTATGATGCTGCCTTTGCCAGAACAAGAAACGTCTTTTTTGACATATAAGATACTGCCACATGGAGAGCTGGAGCCCCCTCCTGTCTTCCTAACACGAGATGGATACCTCCCTTAATTACCTGATTACTCAACATATTTTTTTTTTTCTTTGCGGTACGCGGGCCTCTCACTGTTGTGGCCTCTCCCATTGCGGAGCACAGGCTCCGGACGCGCAGGCTCAGCGGCCATGGGTCACGGGCCCAGCCGCTCCGCGGCATGTGGGATCTTCCCGGACTGGAGCGTGAACCCGTGTCCCCTGCATCGGCAGGCGGACTCTCAACCACTGCGCCACCAGGGAAGCCCTCAACATATTTTTAATGAGCATCAGAGTACCAGAGATTCTTCTAGATGCTGAGATTATAACCAAGAACCAACTCTGCTCTCATGAAGCTAATGGCGGGGGGTTGGGGGGGAACCGGACAGATGATACATAACTAACCGCATAACAGGCCAGCTGTGGGAAATCTAGAAGAGAGCAGGTAGAGGGTGGCTGGTCCAGGGTGTGGTCACACCAGGCTCCCCAGATGAGGTGCCCCGTGAGCAGATGCTCATGACGCCAGGTGCCTCAGTATGCAATTTGGGGACACGCCCTCCCAGCAGAGGGTCTGCCCGAGGCAGGAGGGGCAGAGGGGTGAGTAGTGCTGGGGAAAGGTGGTATTTATGTGTAAGTGAATGAGAAACTTAATTCTGAATCCCTGTTGCTATGTTCTGAATGTTTGTGTCCCCCCCCTCCCCTCAATTCATACGCTGGAAGTCCTAAGCCCCATTGTGATGGTATTAGGAAGTGGGGCCTTTGGGAGGTGATTAGGTCGTGAGGACAGAGCCCTCACGAATGGGATTAGTGCCCTTAAAAAAGGGACCCCAGAGAGCTTCCATGGCCCTTCCGCCATGTGACGACCCAGCAAGAGGACGGCCACCTGTGAACCAGGAATTGCCCCACCAAACACCGAATCTGTCGGCACCTCGATCTTGGACTTCCAGCTTCCAGAACTGTGAGAAATAAATATCAGCTGTTTAGAAGCCACCCAGTCGACAGCATTGTTACAGCAGCCAGAGAGGACTACGACACCTATTGTAAAGATTTAATTTAATCACAGACTTTACCCTTCTTGGGTCACGAACTATGTGCTGCTGAGAAACATCTTGCTGGCACTCTACACAGCAGTGCAAACAGCTGCTCGGAGACGTGGCCACGCATGCAGAGGGCACCGTACCTGTGTTTGCTTGATACTGTGCTTGGGAGACAGGCTTCCAGTGCTGTTCAGGCTGCTGACGCTGCCGTGGGAAGGCGTGGAGCGGAGGCTGTCTTTCGGCGGGGGGCTGGCAGGCAGGACAGGCACAGCTCCCGGGAACACCGTCTTCTTCCTCTTGGACGGTGGGATGAGGGATGGGGGCAGGGCGGAGGGCACAGGCTCCTTCTCGAGGGCTCGGTACACCAAGTGCATGGCCTGTGAGCACAAAAGAGAACGGCGTTCAGGTGGCGAGGCCCAGGGCCAGGGTGGGCAGAGGGCAGCTCTTTCAGGGGCTGCAGTGATGTGATGAAGACTGCTCTTTTTGAGGTTGCTTCCAAATGGAACACAGTAAAAATAAACCTTTCTGATGAGCTACACTGCCAATGCATAATTTTCTAAGACATATGTTTAATCACGAGAGACTGAAATGACTACAAAAGGAATACCAGACTCCACACATGCCAGACTCCACACATGTCCCTTCACCACACAGCAAGGCCACTGTCTCCAGGTCTGACGACTTTCAAAGTAATGGAACGTGGAAGTCTACAGACTCACCATGATAGTACACCTTAAACCTATATAGTGCTGTCTGTCAATTACATCTCAAGAAAACTGGAAGGGGAAAAAAAGGCACACCGTGAGAGCTGCATGTACCTCAAGATATTCAGGAGACACAAAACTACCCAAAAGGGCGTGTGTGCTGAGGATGGACAGGTGGCTCTCCTGCTCGAGGGAGGCAGGGGAAAATAAACTTTGTCTAAAACAAGGATTGAAAAGTCTATTTTAAAAACTAACAAACAAAACCAAAATGACAACCTCCCCCCTCACACACTTCAAACTAGTCTTTAAGTTGCTACCAACAGATCATTAACACAGGTAAAAATTTACAGTCACTTAAAAACTGTACTAAATGCCAAACTCAGCTAGTGATGAAAAGAAACACAAAATGACACAACTCTAAGACCCACTTATAAAAGAATATAAATCTTGGCTGAAATGATGAGAAATGATGAAAACAAAAGTAGAAATTCAGGGCTCATGAGGCTATGAGGAGAGAGCCGTGTTCCTGGGTTCACTCCAGGCCAATCACCCCTTCCTGGAGACCACCCCAAAGGCAGTTCAATGATACTAACACCTGAAGTCAAATGCCATCACAAGAAGTATAAAAACAAATAATGAGGGCCTTGGGGGAGGGATGGAATGACAGAATCAGAAAATCATCATCTGGCAACTACCAGAAACCTGACTGATTCAGGTGAGACTCCTGGGAGGATGCAAGAACTAGCCGGTGAGAGTTGTAGGGGTAACAGGGTATTCAGTCTCCACGCGTCTCTCATGAAAGATTGAGCACAAAGGAAAAGAGAAAATCCTGAAGCCTCCACCCCAAACTTGATCAAGGTCGGGTCAAGGTTGACATCAAGGTAGTAAGACATGGAATAAGACATCACATGTCCTATCGATGTCATGTGCCCTGGGGAGAACAAGCATCACCTCGGTGGGGACCTGCCACACAAAAGTGCATGGCCTGGATCATCATCCGGAAACAGCAGACAACCCCACACCGAAGGACACACTACACACCACTGGCCTTAAAAATGCCCACATGGCCATGAGACACAAAGACAGATGCAGGAGCTGATCTAGATTATAAGAACACGAGGCTGGGGCTTCCCTGGTGGCGCAGTGGTTGAGAGTCCGCCTGCCGATGCAGGGGACACAGGTTCGTGCCCCGGTCTGGGAAGATCCCACATGCCGCGGAGCGGCTGGGCCCGTGAGCCATGGCCGCTGAGCCTGTGCTCCGCAATGGGAGAGGCCACAACAGTGAGAGGCCCATGTACCGCAAAAAAAAAAAAAAAAAAAAAAAATAGAACACGAGGCTGTAGTCTCTTTCACTATAAAGGACATTTTGGGAACAACTGGCAAAATATGAATAATATCCTTAGATTAGATAATAGATTAATACAATAATAGATATACTAATATATAACATATATGATATAACCTATCATAATAGATACCGTAATAAATTAGACAATGTCAATTTCCTGATTTTGAACTGGACAGCAGTTATGTAAGAGAATTCTCTGGTTTGGGGATACAGACACTGAAGTATTTCAGGATGAAAAGGCCCATGTCTGAAACTTACTTCAAAATGGTTCAAAGGGAAAATTAATTGTGTATACATATCCATGTATACATTCATATGCAAATGAGAGAAGGAGAGAGGGAAGGGGAGAGAAGGAGAGGGAGAGAGGGAGAAGGATAAAACAGTGTAGTAAAACAGCAACACTGGGGAATCTGAGTGAAGATTCGAAAGAATTCTCTGTCAAATTACACCCAAATTATGTCAAAATAAACATTTAAAAAATTAAACAAGAAACCCCCACATGAGCTGCACATTTGCTTCCTCAGCAGAGTGGGAAAAGAGAGTCATAGCAGGGGCCTACCACAGCAAACTCATCTCTGTCCAGGTGCCCGTCCTTGTCGATGTCACTGAGGTCCCAGACCTGCAAGGGAAGAGAGCAGCAAGGCTTAGCGGGGGGCGGTACCAAGGGACTGCTGGGAGGAAGGGCCTGTGTGGCAGCACGCATGCCCACCAGAACTCAGATTCTGACTGCACACCAGGGTTAAGACAAGGCAATCAAAATGCATTTAAGAACCAGTCTGTAGGTTCTCTGAAAAACCATCATCCAATGAAATACTGTCAATTCCAAGATCCTTTCCACCATATTAACATTCATTTTCTCTAACAAATGATCATGATTGTAATCACGTCCACCCTGATTTTTAGATTCTTTGGTTTTGGTGCAGGTGTTGCTCTGAACACAAGCCCGCCTTCCCGCCCCCACTGACTGACACACACACACACAGACACACACACATCTAGCCCCTGCCCCCATTCACGGCAGGGCCACGGGAATGCATCTGAGTAGGCCTGTGGGATCTTGTCTCCTCTCCCCTATCAGTGGATGGTGAGAAAGATCCCACAAAATATGCCAGGCCGACCTAGCATCCTGAAAGACAAGGCAGGCATGGATCAAAGGCTGTGTGCTGGGTTTTCTAAAGTACAACCAAGGCACTAGCTTCCTGACCCAAGTCAGCCCGCCAGGACCAGAAGCCTGTCTGACTTGGACAGTGCTGCACATGGCACCAGTGCCCAGAGCCAGGCAGAAGCCCAGGGTCCATCTGTGATGCTACATATGCTGGTACCCGCGCCCCCAATCAATCACTAGGATCTTCAGCCCAGGGATGTTTCTCACATGTGGACCCTCCTCTTCACCCCCTGCTGCTGTGTCCTTGGCTTGGGCCTCTCCAACACTCCACAGAGGCCAGAGCTTCCAGCTGGCCTCCCTGCCTCTAGTCCTGTACCCAGGGTAACCACAGGACCTGCTCTAGAATGCACTCTCACCCCACCTCACCCTGCTGACGGCATCCAGTCCCTGTGCACATGGAGACCACTGTGCCCTTAGCTGGTCCCTCAACCCCAGCCCAGTCTCCTGGGACTCCACCTTGATCTCTAGGGACTTCAAATTGTTCGCAGTCCCCTCAAGCATATGGATGCCCTTTTAAAGGTGTCTGGCACTCGGCTGAGTGTTTTACGTCTTTGGTCTCAATTTAAGAAGCAGAATCTCAGAAAAGTAATGTTCCCCAAAATACGGCACATACAGGCCTTCCTGACTCCACAGTCCTCCCCTGCCACAGCACCACTGATATTCGGGGCCAGATCATCTCTGTGGTGGGACATCCTGTGCATTATAGGATACTGAGAAGCAACCATGACCTCAACCTTCCTGATATCAGTAACACCCAACCCAGGTGGGACAACCAAAAATGTCTCCAGGTACTGCTCTACATCCCCCGGGGGTAGAACCGCCTGGTGAGAATATCAGCCGTACTCAGCGTGCCAGGCTGCCTCTGCTCATGCTGTCTTGTGCCTGGCCTTCTCAACCCGTCATCTGCAACCTGTTCCTTCCCTCTAAAGGCTACAACCCAGGGGCACCTACTCTAGGCAGCCTTCCCTGCCTGCCCTGTACCCCTCTGCTCTGGCGGGTCAGGAACCTCCCCCTCTACCACTGTCCCCAGCAAGCAGAACCGTGATTATCAGGGAGGCAATGGTTGGGCGGGCGGGGGTAAGCACCAGGGAAGAGTGCAGGCTCTGGGGACCACCAGGACCTCATTCCCTTCTCCATGCAACCCTGAGCGACTAACCAGCCACTCTGAAGGACCCCCATTTCCTCACATGGAAAATGGAAGTGACACCATTCATAACAAAGTAGTTGCAAGTACCTGGTGACTTCATTCCTGCAAAGCGCTAGAATAGGATCTAGCACATACTAAGCCCTCAATAAATACCAAGATCTTAACTATTACTTACTTATTTGATCTCCTGGACTGTATTTAATTTCATCCCCATTTTCCCAGTGCTCAGTACAAAGCTGGACCAGAGCAGACTCCGAAAAATGCTTCTGAATGACGAAATGGATGCATAATGCGTGGGTACAGGGATGCACAGGTGAATGAGTGTGTGCACAGATGCAAGGATGGATGCCTGAGTGCATTGATACATACCACAGATGGATGGGTGCATGGACACGGATGCATGCATGGGTGTGAATGCACGCATGCATGGATGGGTGCGTGAATGTGGATGCATGCATGGATGGATGGGTGCATGGACATGGATGCATGCATACGGAAGCATGCATGCATGAACGGGTGCACGTGTGGGTTGATGCTTGGAGGGAGGGAGAGACCGAGAGAGGAGTAGATGAGAAGTGACCCCTGTGGACAAGACCTGGAGCCAAGGTGGAAGATCTGCAGAACTCACCCTTCCTAGCCGTAGCTCCCTTTCTAATAAAGCACACTCCACCTCTGTTGATCTCTTTGTCTTGTTCAGGATTTGGCTCTACAACATTATTACACCCAACTTTCAGGTATTTTGAAGAACTGTCACACTGTGCAGGAACAGATCACCCCATCCTGCCTCATAAAGACCACTGGTGATCAGCGTGGGTCCCCATCATAGGCCTCCGTCTACACCACACCACAGCCAAAAAGAAGACAAAGGGATCTGTGAGATCCCCTTTCTTAGTGGCCTCATTTCAAAACAAAGTCCTATCTGGATCCTATCAAATGGGCCAGTAACTGCAAAAGTGATATTCAAACAGGAAAATTATTAGGTGAATCCAAGTGGGTAGGAATTTGCACCCTTCCCCATGGTTCTACCAAATGTCATGAGCCAGACCCACAGGCGTGGCCTGGGGCAGCAGGGACCATGCTCCACCCTCCTGCTCTACGTCTGCACCTGCCACACCAGCAATTCCATCCAGAGAGATGACAACATCCATCCCCTCTCGACCCAGAGCGGGAAACTCAGCACAGAGATAGCCATGCAGAACTGGGCTTTGTGCACAGAGCAAACATGAGGGGCCATAACGCAAACATTAGAAGGAAAACAGTCTGGTTTAGAAACCTGTATCTAAAAAACTTGTATTTAATAGGAACAAAACTGAGGCTTTTTTTTTTAATAAAAATGGGGGGAATGCATAAAATTTTATCTAAACTTGCAGCAGAATTGAAAGTACCTTTACCTTAGGTTCCTAGGCAGGAAAAAACAAAAATTAAAAATAGAAAAGAAATACAGACATATATGCCCATACTCTTCCCCTAGAAGCACAATGCAGAGGGGGAAATCACAGTCTGGGTTTGAGTCCCAGCTCTGCCTGCCCCGAGCCCTGGGTAGTGAGTGCACTTCTCAGGCTGCTCCCCATGTGTGCTGGGGAGCCTCTGTGAGCTGCACCCTGTGAGGCCCCAAGCCAGCCCAACTGCAGCAATTGCTCCACCCATGTTGGCTCTTATGAAACCCAACACTGCATGGCTGTGCAGCAAGGCCTCGAAGTGTCTGTGGGGGGTGAGCATGGGGCTGACTGGATTCAGCAGCAGTGCCCGGTGTGAGAGAACCACTTACCCTACCCAGGACATCAAGAGGCAGCTTTGAGTTCATGAGGACTGGCTTGACTTTGTCTCCAGAAAGCAAACCACTGATGGGTAAGAGGCTTTCAAAAATTCCATCAAATTTTGCCTTTTCTTCTACCTAGTTGGAAAGAAACAGCCTGAGTGAAAAAGTGTGAGAGTCCAAAATGAGCCCTGGCCTGAAGCTGATTGAAAATGGGCAAGGACACAGCACTGGGCTCACCTAAGAGTACAGGACTGTCCTACTGCACTTCCAGAGTGAACTCTAGCCAGAAGGATACAGCCCTCTGGTGACTATGGATCTGGTGGCCAAGATCAACAGGGGAGAGAGGAGCTGGGCTTCACTCTCTGCCACAGGGGATGCCTGGGAGACCAAGGTCATTCCTACCTACCTCCTAGCTCACTAGGATGAGAAAGATGAAAGAACGAAGAACGAAATCTGGATATCAATCCATAGAACTTAAACAACTAAAGAACCAAATATAAAAATAAACCAAAGATGTAAGCAACTAATTATCAAAACCAACTTTAAGCATAAGAAGTCCTCTGTGTCTGACAATAAAAAATAAATAAATAATAAAGCTCCTCAGGAACAGAGTGAAGGGCTGGGCAGGGTTTGCAATGCAGAATAGCAGCCTCTACCATTCTGAAATGCAAAATGCGGGCAGCATGTAAAGGGAGCTGTCAGTGAGGAGGGTCTGGGCAGGGGCCTCCAGTCTGCCCTCCTGTGGAAATAAAGCCTGTGGCAAGGGGAAGTGAGGATATGGCAAACCTCTCACCACTCTGACCACAAGCTGGAGCCACTGGGAGCCCTAGGAAAATACTCTCGACAAGTGTCCATCAATGGAACAATGGATAAACAAAATGGTCCATCCATACAATGGAACATTATTCAGCCATTAAAAGGAATAAAACACTGATGCACACTACAATATGGATGATCCACAAAAACATTACGCAGAATGAAATAAGTCAGTTACAAAAAGATAAATGTTCTATGACTCCACTTACATGAGGTCCCTAAAGTACTCAGATTAATAGACAGAAAGTAGCATGGTGGGTGCCATGGCTTGGGGGAGGGGGAATGGAAAGTTAGTGTTTAATGGGGACAGAGTTTTATTCTGCAAGATGAAAACGTTCTAGAGATGGACAGTGGTGATGGTTACACAACAACGTGAATGTGTCTAACACTACTGAACTATACACTTAAAAATGGTTAAGATGGACCTCTAGGACAACTTCAAGCATACTAACATTCACATCATAAGGGTCCCAGAAGGAGAAGAGAGAGAGAAAGGGACAGTGAGCTTATTTCAAGAAATAGCTGAAAATTTCCAGAACCTGGGGAAGAAAACAGATATCCAGGTCCAGGAAGCACAGAAAGTTCCAAATAAGATGAATCCAAAGAGGTCCACACCAAGGCATCATGCATGATTAAAATGGCAAAAATTAAAGATAAAGAGAGAATCTTAAAAGCAACAACATAAAAGCAAGTAGTTACATACAAGCAAAGTCCCATAAAACTCTGCTGACTTTTCAGCAGAAATTTTACAGGCCAGAAGGAACCAGCACAATATATTCAAAGTGCTGAAAGAAAACACTTACAACCGAGAATACTCTCTACCGAGCAAGATTATCATTCAGATTTGAAGGATAAATAAAGAGTTTTACAGACAAGCAAAAGTAAGAGTTCAGCACCACTAAACAAGCCTTATGAGAAATGCTAGAGATTTCTCTAAGTGGAAAAGAAAAGGCCACAACTAGAAACAAGAAAATTATGAAAGGAAAAAAATCTCATTGGTAAAGGCAAACATACAGTAAAGGTAGGGATCAACCACTTATAAAGCTAGTAGGAAGGTTAAAAGACCAGCAGTAAAATCATCTATTTCTATAATAAGTAGTTAAGAAAAACACAAAATAAGAAGACGCAAAATACGATGTCAAAAACAAAATGTGGTGAGGGGAAGTAAAAATGTACGATTGTTAGAATGCGTTCTAAATCTAAGAGAGCATCAACTTAAAATACTCACCTATGCATACGTTGTTATACATGAACCTCACAGTAACCACAAACCAAAAACCTATAATGGATCTACATAGACACAAAAGAGAAAAGCATCCAAACATAACACTAAAGAAAGTCACCATATCACAAGGGAAAAGAGCAGAAGAAAAAAGGAACTCAGACTTCCCTGGTGGCGCAGTGGTTAAGAATCCGACTACCAATGCAGGGGACATGGGTTTGAGCCCTGGTCCGGGAAAGATCCCACCCCACGGAGCAACTAAGCCCGTGCGCCACAACTACTGAGTCTGCGCTCTAGAGCCCATGAGCCACAACTACTGAGCCCGTGTGCCACAACCACTGAAGCCCACGTGCCCAAAGCCTGTGCTCCATAACAAGAGAAGCCACCACAATGAGAAGCCCGCGCACCACAACGAAGAGTAGCCCCCGCTCGCCGCAACTAGAGAAAGCCCACGTGCAGCAAGGAAGACCCAACGCAGCCAAAAATGAATAAATAAATTTAATTTTAAAAAAATGGGAATAACACCACCAAGAATTAGAAAAGCATGCATTTAAAAAAAAGAAAAAAAGGAACAACAATAATAAAACTACCAAAACAAACTGAAAATAATGAACAAAATGGCAATAAGTACATACCTATCAATGACTACTTTAAATGTAAATGGACTAAATGCTCCAATCAAAAAACATGGAGTGGCTGGATGGATAAAAAACAAGACCCATCTATATGCTGCCTTTAAGAGACTTCAGCTCTAAAGACACACACAGACTGAAAATGAGGGGTTGGAAAATGATATTCCACACAAATGGAAATGAAAAGAAAGCTGGGGTAGCAATATTTACATCAGACAAAAGAACTGTAAAACAAAGACTGTAACAAAAGACAAAGAAGGGCATTACATAATGATAAAGGGGTCAATCCAACAAGAAGATACAACAATTGTAAACACAGATATGCACCCAACATAGAAGCACCAAAATACCTAAAGCAAATATTAACATAAAGGGAAAAATTGACAGTAATACAATAATAATTGGGAATTTTAATACCCCACTTACATCAATAGATCATCTAAACAGAAAATCAGTAAGGAAAGAATGGCCTTAAGTGATACATTAGATCAGATGAAATTAATAGATATATATAGAACATTCCATCCCAAAACAACAAAATACACATTCAAGTGCACATCGGACATTCTCCAGGACAGATCACACACTACAGCACAAAGCAAGTCTCAATAAATTTAAGACTGGAATCATATCAGTCTTTCTGACCACAACAGTATGAGACTAGAAATCACCTACAGGAAAAAAACTGCAAAAAACACAAACACATGCATTCTAAACAATATGTTACTAAACAACCAATGGGTCACTGAAGACATCGAAGAGAAAATCAAAAAATACCTGGAGACAAATGAAAATGGAAACAAAGTGATCCAAATTCTGTGGTATACTATTGTAAATCAACTATATTCCAGTAAAATTTAAATATTTTTTAAAAAATCTATGGTATACAGCAAAAGCAGTTCTAAGAGGGAGTTTATAGTGCTACAAGCCTACCTAAGGAAACAAGAAAAATCTCAAACAATCTAACCTTACACCAAAAGATACTAGAAAAAGAAAAACAAACAAAACCCAAAGTTAGTAGAAGGAAGGAAATAATAAAGATCAAAGCAGTAATAAATGAAAAAGAGACCAAAAAGACAATATAAAAGATCAATGAAAGTAAGAGCTGGTTCTTTGAAAAGATAAACAAAATTGATAAGCCTTTAGCCAGACTCATCAAGGAAAAAAAAAAAGGGGCCTAAATAAATAAAATCAGAAATAAAACAGGAGAAATTACAATTGACATCACAGAAGTACAAAGGATAATAGGGGATTACTATGAACAATTATATGCCAACAAATTGGAAAACTTAGCAGACATGGATAAATTGCTAGAAATGTATACTCTCCCAAGACTGAATTAGGAAGAAATAGAAAATGTGAACAGGCCGATAACCAGTAATGAAACTGAATTAGTAATTTTAAAAACTCCCAACAAAGTCCAGGAACCAGACAAATTCTACGAAACATTTAAAGAAGAGTTAACACCTATCCTTCTCAAACTACCGCAAAAAATTTAAGAGGCAGGAAAGCTTCCAAACTCATTCTACAAGGCCAGCATCACCCTGATACCAAAACCAGACAAAGAAAATGACAGGCCAATATCACTGATGAATATAGATGCAAAAATCCTCAATAAAATATTAGCAAACCAAATTCAACAATACATTAAAAGGATCATACACCATGATCAAGTGGAATTTATTCCAGGGATGCAAGGATGGGTTCAATATCAATAGCATAACATTAACAAATTGAAGAATAAAGATCATATGATCATCTCAATAGATGCAGTAAAAGCTTTTGACAAAATTCAGCATCCATTTGAGATAAAAACTCTCCAGAAAGTGGGTAGAGAAGGAACATAATTCAACATAATAATGGCCATATATGATAAGCCCACAGCAAACATTATACTCAATGGTGAAAGGCTGAAAGCATTTCCTCTAAGATCAGGAACAAGACAAGGATGCCCCCACTCTTGCTACTTTTCTTCAATATAGTATTGGAAGTCCTAGATGCAGCAATCAGACAAGAAATAAAAGGAATCCAAATTGGAAAGGAAGAAGTAAAACTGTCCCTGTTTGCAGATGACATGATACTATACATAGAAAATCCTCAAGACACCACCAAAAAAATACTAGAGCTCATCAATGAATTTGTTGCAGGATGCAACATATACAGAATTCTGTTGCATTTCTGTACACTAACAACGAACTATCAGAAAGAGAAATTAAAGAAACAATCCCATTTACAGTTGCATCAAAAACTATAAAATATCTAAGAATAAATCTAAGGAGGTAAAAGATCTATACTCAGAAAACTGCAAGACACTGATGAAAGAAACTGAAGACAACACAAACTGATGGAAAGATATATCGTGCTCATGGATTGGAAGAATTAATATTGTTAAAATGACCATACTACCCAAGGCAATCTACAGATTCAATGCAATCCCTATCAAAATACCAATGACATTTTTCAAAGAATGAGAACAAATAATTTTAAAATTTGTATTAAATACAAAGGACTCCAAATAGACAAAACAATCTTGAGAAAGAACAGAGCTGGAGATATCAAGCTCCCTAACTGATGTTACAGAACTACCGTAATCAAAACAGTACAGTACTGGCACAAAAAACAGACACAAAGATCAATGGAACAGAACAGAGAGCCCAGAAATAAACCTATGCACTTATGGTCAGTTAATCTAAGACAAAGGAGACAAAAATAGACAATGGAGAAACAACAATGTCTTCAATAAGTGGTACTGGGAAAACTGGACAGCTACATGTGAAAGAATGAAATTAGAACATTTTCTTACAGCACATAAAAAAATAAGCTCAAAATGGATTAAAGACCTAAATGTAAGACCAGAAACCAGAAAACTCCTAGAAGAAAACATAGGCAGAACACTCTTTGACATAAATCATAGCAATATTTTTTTTGGATCTGTCTCCTAAAGCAAAGGAAACAAAAGCAAAAATAAAGAAATGGGACCTAATTAAACTTAAAAGCTTTTGCACGGCAAAGAAAACCACCAACAAAATGAAAAGACAGCCTACTGAATGGGAGAAAAGATTTACAAATGATTTATCTGATAAGGGGTTAATATCTAAAAATATACAAAGAACTCATTCAACTCAATATCAAAAAACAAGCTGATTAAAAAATGGGCAGAGGATCTGAACAGACATGTTTCCAAGGAAGACATACAGGGCTTCCCTGGTGGCACAGTGGTTAAGAATCCGCCTGCCAATGCAGGAGACACAGGTTCGATCCCTGCCCGGGAAGATCCCACATGCCGTGGAGCAACTAAGCCCGTGCGCCACAACTACTGAGGCTGCACTCTAGAGCCCATGCTCTGCAACAAGTGAAGCCACGACAATGAGAAGCCCGCACACCGTAACGAAGAGTAGCCCCTGCTTGCCTCACCTAGAGAAAGCCCATGTGCAGCAACAAAGACCCAACACAGCCAAAAATAAAAATTTTTTTTAAAAAGATAGTGAACTTTATATTATGTGTATTTTACCACAATTTTTTAAAAAAAAGAGAAGAAACAAATCAGAGCACAAGCAGACACTGTGTACTCGAGTCACCATAAGCAATGAGAATCCCAACTCCCTGCATCCGCCTGGAGTGTGGAACTCTCCCTGGATCTGTCAGACTCGCTGGCTCAGGCTTCAGGAAGCCCAGGAACTTCCACCACAGAAAAGAACATTAACACTTGTCACCGTTTCTCTGAATGGACTGCAAAGCTCTCTGCCCCACCACAGTGCCATTCCTGCCCCAACTCCCCTCTCCAAGGCCTCACAGGCTCCTCAGCCGCCAGCTCTTCTCTTGAGGCCTCAACACAGTTCCTGCCAGAAAGGGGCCGAAATGGTTCAAGGAATAATAAGATCCCTTTGGCACCATTTTCACAACAAAGCAGCTGCTTTTCAAAATAGGTGCCGTGCAATTGGACTACAGAGAAAGAAATCCTTCGGCACTGCAGCAACATGCTTGATTGCTCACAAAGGCAACTTCCTGACCCCTCAGTCACCTGAGGCCTCTTCCTGCCCTGTCCCTGCACCCGACCTCTCCCATATAAACCCTTTCAAGGAGGGAACACACCAACCCCATAAAAAGGGACAAAAAAGCACTTGGGGCTGGGGGGGTGGGTGAGGGGTGTCTATTTCATAGCAGGACTGCTATTAATGTCAGTATTTAAACCAGATAAAAGTGAGGAAATGTGACAACCCGCTCACAGTGAGTTGGGAGGAGGTCTTATTACTGGGAGACTGTCTCCAAGCCATACACAAGTTGCCTTCTGGAGTAAATTCCGCACTTATTAGGAGACACCACTCGTTTTTCTTTCTAGAAGCAGTAACACAGCTCTACAGCCACAACATCCTGTCCTAAAAAGAACACATTAAGTGTTGAGAGAAGCTTTTCAAAAAGCAATAGGAGCAAAACAGAAAGGAAAGAATTATAAAGCATAAACTGGCTGGAAATAACGAAGAAAGCTACGAAGACATCCTGGAAGTCTTCATGCTTGAGAGTTCTCACAATTTCTCCTTCTATCCTGATTAACCAACCCAAGCAGCAAAACCACAGAACATGACCTAGAAATACGAGATTTCAACTGTAAACATTTCAGAGTCCAACATCTGAAACTTACCTAACTGCCTTAGTAGGCAACACCCAATTATAGGAAAAGGGGATAGATAGCCTTTGCAAAGACTCTAATTTGGAAAAGTATTTTGTCCAACTTCTGTGGCATACTCACTCTGAAACAGAGTGGATGATACAATCGTCCTATGAAATGTTCTGAACGTCATAAATGGCTAAACAACTGCATGTGAAAGACAGCCGAGGGGCGCCTTCCCCGGTCACTTACCCTCACAGCCCAATGGGCCTCTGCAGAAGGCGGCGTGACCATCAAAGGGCTGCTGGTGTCGTGCTGAGGAGAAAGAGGTACATTGCACTGTAGCTGGCACAGAATTCTACTACTGGAGGATGTGTTCACTGTAAGGGTACACATTTCAAAGTGCTTTCAAAATGGAGAAAAACCTCAAAAAGTTAAACACAGGATTACCATATAACTCAGCAATTCTACTCCTAGGTATAGACCCAAAAGAACTGAAAACAGGTGTGCAAACAATTCCTTGTGCATGAATTATTATGTCCACCAACAGACGAATGGATAAACAAAATGGGGTAGACCGCACAATGCAATCTTATTCAGCAACGAAAGGGAATGAAGTACTGACACATGCTACAATGTGGATGAACCTTGAAAACATTATGCTGAGTGAAAGAAGCCAGCTGTATGACTCTATAAAATGTCCAGAACAGGCAAATGCATAGACAGAAAGCAGATTAGTGGCTGCCAAGGGTTGGGGGAGGGGGAAATAGGGAATGATTATTTAATGGGTGTAGAGTTTTCTTTTGGGGTGACGAAAATATTCTGACCAGTTAGAAGTGATGGTTACCATAATATTGTGAATGCACTAAATGTCACCCAATTGTTCATTTTTAAACAGTTAATTTTAGATTATGTAAATTTCCCTGCAATTAAAAAAAAATTAAAAAGAGGGAGAGAGAAAACATGGAGAGATAGATAAATAGATGATATTAGAAGAACGTGAACTTGAAGGATTTTGACACTTACAAACTTAGGCGGCGGCATGTTCAAATTCAGATTGCTCAAGGTAACTTCGTGGCCGCTCTGTGCACAGGCCACTAGTCTCAGTGCAACATAGAAACCCTGCAAATCCAAAAAAGGGGGAGGCGTAAACCCCACCCAGCTGGCAGCGGCAGTGGCAGAGCTGTCTGCAGCAGTGGGCTTTGGGGAAAGAGGGATTTCAGTTTACTTCAACAAGGAAGACCACATGTGAGCAAGTCACTTACAGTGTTGAGCAGAACTGGTCTCACCCTGGGAGCACTGTTTAAATGAATATGCTAAAATGGACTTAGCCCATTGCTTTCTGAACACCGTAAAATTTCAAATAAATGTATTTTCAAATAAATGTATTTTCAAAAATAATCTCAACATTTAGGAAATGCTAGATTGTAAAAGTAGCAGACTGCAGTTTAAGAGTCTAAAGGATGGTTCAAATATGCGTTGACTTTTTAAAAATGGTTTGAAATAGACACAGTTGTTTGGGAATTGACACTCGCGATTCCCTGGGATGCCCCTGGCCTCACTGAACAGAGCATCTCCTACTCACCCTCCCTACTCCCCAATGGCCTGACGTGGACTTCACTTCCCACATAAGGACAAAGGACCTGAACCAGGCCAGCAGGGGCCTTGACTCCTCCTCGCCCTCCTCCTAACCCAGAACTGGCCATGCCACAGTCTTAGTGGACTCGTGTAGCATCACCTAGTTTTTTTTAAATTGATCAACGGGCCTAAGAACATGGACTCTTTTTAAAACTGTAAACAGAATTATGGTTTTAAAAACTTCTTCAAAGAGATGAGCACTAGAGCAGCTTTTCTCAAGCTGATGTCTACAGAATGCCCGTGTAGAGTGTAGAGAAATGGGGACATTAGTAAGGTTAGAAGAACTGCATTAAGCAAAGTTAACAGGGCTCTCTTACACAAAGATCCTCAGAACCCTTAACACCCAGATGTGTACTGTGAATCTCAAGCGAGGGAGGAAAAGCTAACGGTGCTTTCCCGACGGGTCAGATCACGGACAGTGAGACACCAGGAACAACATCCCTTGGAATATAGTTTGGGGAAAGACTGAACTAAATTAAAATATGACCACTTAAAAATCATAAGTACTATAATATTCCATTTATAGAACATTCTCAAAATGACAAAATTATGTCAGAGAAGGAACCAGTGGTTGCCAGGGGTCAGGGTGTGACTACCAATGGGCTGCATGAGGGAGACTCTGGGGTCTGAGAATGTTCTGATCCTGACTGTTGTGATGGTTACGTGAATCTATGCAAGTGATGAAATTACATAGAACTATATACGACAGAAACAAAAACCACAATAAAGTGCAGGTATCAATAAAACTGGTCAGCTCTGAGTCAGGCTTCTGAGCAGTGTGCTTTGGTGAGAGCTGGGAAATGATACACGGGAACTCACTGAACTATTTTTTGCAACTTCCATGAGAGTCTGAAGTTATTTCAAAATAAAACGTTTTGAAAACATTTCAACTGCTTGTAAGCACACAAAATATTACCAGATACGCTAACCATGAAAGATGGCTCCAAGAGTTCAAAAGACCTTTATTTCAAAATGAAACCTTCCCGTTTTAACAGTCTGATGTCCGCACTTATGACCAGTAATACTTGTCAGTGGAGACAACGAGGAAGGAAGTGGAGAGGTGACCCGGCCTGGGGGCTCTGGCCCAGCCCCTCCACTTGCTCTGTGTATACGGGTATATACCTGTTTGTCCAAGAACCCTTTACCTTCTGGGTCGGCCAAGTCCCATATCTGTGGAAACACAAAAATGCTCGTGAGTGCGACCGCTGATCATTGACTGTTTAATCACAAAACAGGAGCCACCATCGCTACATGTGGGCCTTATGTATACGCCACAGCAGCCACAGACTCAGAACAGGTGAATAGCTTTCACCCCTCCCTCCCCCCAGGGGCACACAGCGGTCCGTGGCAGAGCCCAGAGAACACCCAGGTACACCTGGCTCCAAGGCCAACATAAATCCATAGCTATCAAGATCCCAAGAGCACTCAGGCCTCTTGTCTGCTATGCAAGCAAAGGGTGGCAGTAGCCATCAGAGCACTTGGATCTACCAATTACAGACCCGAGACGCTCACAATGGCCAGCTCACTTCCAAGGGAAGTACAGACCACATGAAGAGGGGTCTGCACAGGCCGGCCTTCACCTGCCGGGGGAGCCCTGAGGGCGGCCACAGAAATCGCTATCATTCATCACATACCTTCCCAAGGATAATGTCTGAGAGCCCAGACTTCTTTAGAAAAAGTGCAGCTTCACTCGCCCCAACTCGCCCTGTGTATGCTGGGTCTACCTGGAATTGGGGAGCAACACTTGAGACAAGGCTTCAGCAACAGAGCAGCAGGTAAAAGCATTACCCATGACACTGGCTGCTAGCTGATAATTTGGAAACAGAAAGGGACGAAAGGCCTTACTGGGCTGCAATTCACAGCTGTGGTTTCTGAGTCACTCACTCTAATTTCAATCCAAAAAGACACTAGTGAAAACTTACCTGCTTGTAATAAGATTCATATAAGGGATTTCCAGTGGGAATCTGTAAACAAAACCACAGATATTGGTCAAAGGTGGACACAAAACCCTTCTAAAAAAAAGTGTCCCTCAATTCTGTTATCACCAAAATACACAATAATGAAAATCAAAATTTATGCACTTTAAACATCCTCTATACGTGGACTGTAGTTTATTTTCAGAGATAACACACTTACTCGATTTAGAAAAAGGAAATGTTAATGCTCTTAAATAATCCCGATTCCAACACAAACAACACAGTCATTCAGGAAGGAGCAGCAGACCAGAGCCGTTTTCTATTCACTGACCGATGGGATTTCGGTGTGTCCAGGAGCTCAGAGGGAAAAGACACCCTTATCCTTTGAGATCGTTCTCTGGCTCCAGAACCAGAACAGGAGTTTCTGCACATCATCATGAATCACCAGTCACAGAAGCTTCAGATTGGTTTCCCTGCTCCAGGTCTCATCCCCACCCATCTCGTCCTCCACCAGCCACCCACCCAAGGGCTGCGCAAACACCACTGACCAGCCCCGGCCGCCAGGAGCGAGCTGGCCAGTGACTGCTCCCACAATGACAGGCAGGAAGTTCAAAATCCTCAGCTTGGCACCGAAGACACTCCATGTTCCAGACATTCCAGATTCCCCAAGATGTCACTGTTCAGAGAAGGTAACCACCCAGTCTAGGATCAAGCGGCAAATTGAGGCCACGCCTGGATTCAGCCTGGTTGGCGGCCAAACCCTCACACATCCCACCATGTCACGGTCTCTCTTCCCAACCTCAGCAAGCCACCCGCCAGTGGGGAGGAGGGGATCTGCAGGAGTATGCCAGCAGGGGTAGGAATTCAGCAGCCACTAAGATGTTAGCTGTAAAGGCTTACACGTGTTGGTCTTTTACCTCATGACGGGAAAAAAGCAGGACATGGCTAACTTGCCGTTGATTTAGTGAGCAAGAAAAGTGAAGAAGACACCATTATGCTTAATCTTATGGAAGAACTGGTGTGTAAACAGGTAAAGAGAAGAATGTCAGGAAAAATGAGTACCAGATGAGAGGTGGGATGACAGTGTTTATTTTAAAAGTCTTTGAATGCTGTTGTGCAACTTTTCATAATGAATAAAACTGGGGGGAGGCGGGTTCCCTTCAGTTACAATCACTGATTTGAACCAGCCCAACACTTGCATTCCGCTGTGCTGTAAAAAGTCATTTCAGGTTAAAAATAATGCCCAGATTACAGTCAGCTCCTCTGGAGGATGCCAACACCTGCAAATGCAGAAAGAAGCGAAAGTACAAGAACACCAGCAAGAGAGAAGGAAAACAGAAGGAAAAGAGCAAAAAGATCTGAAAGGCAGCAGAGGAAAGTCAAAAAAAAAAGAAAAATGGGAAAAGAAAGAGGGAAATCCTGAAAAGGCAGAAAAAGCTAAAAAGCTAGGCAGAACAATGTGAAAAAGCAAGAAAGGAGGGTAAAGGCCAATGGCTTGAGAAACAGAAGGCGACAACACCAATAAGAAGAAATGAGAGCGAAGTGGGGAATTCCCTGGTGGTCCAGTTAGGACTCTGCGCTTTCACTGCCGTACTAAGATCCTGCAGGCCGCATGGCGCAGCCAAAAAAAAAAAAAAAAAAAAAGAGCTAAATGTACAGTTACAGCAGCTCCCTGGAGGGAGGGTTCCTCCTGCCCTGGGCCCTTGTGTATACCGTCCTGGGGGAGGCTGTCGCCTTTAGCTTCTTATGACTTAGATGGCAATGTCCACCATCACACCCTGTTTGATCTCCAGGGTTTAAAACCCCACATGGACCCATACAACTCAATAGTAAAAAAACAAACAACCCAATTAAAAAATAGGCAGAGCATCTGAATAGACATTTTTCCAAAGAAGACATACAAATGGCCAACAGGTATGTGAAAAGATGCTCAACATCACTAATCATCAGGGAAATGCAAATCAAAACTACACTATCTCACCTCACACCTGTTAGAATGGCTAGCATCAAAAAGATAAGAAATAACAAAGTGTTGGAGAGGGCGTGGAGAAAAGGGAACCCTTGCACACTGTTGGTGGAAATGCAAATGGGTACAGCTGCTATGAAAACAGTATGGAGGTTCTTCAAAAAGTTAAAAACAGAACTACCATATGATCCAGCAATTTCACTTTTGGGTATTTATCCAAAGGAAACGAAAACACTAAGAAAAACAAACAAACAAACAAACAACAACTCCATGTTCACTGCAGCATTATTTACAATAGCCAAGCATGAAAGCAACCTAAATATTTACTCATCAATGGATGAACAGATAAAGAAAATGTGGTGTGTACACACACACACACTCATGCACACAGAGGAATATTAGTCAGTCATTAAAAAGAAGGAAATCTTGTCATTTGTGACAATGTGAATGAACCCTGAAGACATTATGCTAAGTGAAATAAGTTAAACAGGGCAAGACAAATACTGGATGATCTCACTTATATGTGGAATCTAAAAAACAAAAACAAGAAACCAAACTCACAGATACAGAGAACAGATGGGTAGTTGCCAGAGGTGGGAACAGGGGGTAGGTGAAATGGGTAAAGGTGGTCAAAAGGTGCAAACTTCCAGTTATAAAATGTCATGAGATATAATGTACAGCATGGTTAATATAGTCAATAATACTGTACTGTATACTGAAAGTTGCTAAGAGTAGATCTTAAAAGTTCTCATCACAAGAAAAGAGATTTTATAACTATATGGTGATGCATGTTAAGTACTGTGATCATTTCACAACGTGTATAAATAGCAAATCATTACATCGTACACCTGAAACTAATATAATGTTATATGTCAACCATAACCTCAATTTAAAATAATTAACTAATTAAAATTTAAAAAGCTCTGCATGCTTTCAAAACACATCTCCCCGGAGAAGTAAGGCTGACAGAGGAAGCAAAGTCAGGCAGGCTGTTTGTCATCTATCAGTAAAGGTAACCGTGCTGGGTCTAGATAGTACATCCTGTGCCCCGGCTCATGGAAATGGAATGCAGAGATCCTAGGGACCCCCACCTTGACAAAGGTCCCCTTCCTGCCAGCAATCAGAGAGGCACAGGCCTGAAATGCATTTCCAGTGGGATTTTTTTAAGATCTCATGGTAAGCAAGAGAGAGGTTTCCAAGCTACTACGATTTCAATGAAAAAAAGTTACGATATTTGGAGCATAGATGGTTAATAACTGTCTCAAACTTCCCAAACGCTTCTAAACTAGATCCATAATTAGGAGGAACAAGACCCCAAATAGTCCAGAAAAGGCTCTGAAGCCCCAGGCCCAAAGCTTGGACCATCGATGCTAAGGGCTCATCCTACAGACAGTCTATGGCCAAGTGTTGATCCCAAATGGCCTACAACTAACGGAAAACCACAGAATATGCCTCACCCATTCCTCTCTAAGTACAGGAATCAATTTGGGTAACCTGGGACAATGACAGCAGTGAAAGGTTCTGATTTAATTACCCATACCTCAGGCACTACATAAGCAGAAGGGGGAGTAAAGGGAGAACACCAACAGATCTAATGGCACTTCCTCTTACCACACTACTTCCTCCTGGCGACAGCGGAGTCACACCTGCAAGCTGCCCAATACACCGTTGCAACAGAGCTGAGGATGAATGCTGCTAAGGCCTCGAGTCCCCAAGTGATGGGCAGAGACCTTGGACACAAACAGCTTGTTGGTGCAGGCAGCCGCTCTGCTGGGACAGAGCCCCCTGAGAGCTGAGAGGGGGCACCAGAGCTGCCCACCTCTGCCTAACCCCAAAGCGAGCCCAGAGGACAGGCCAGGGGACAAGGCCTTCAGTGTAAGAGGCTGCAGACAGCTCTGAGATGGCTTCAAGAACGGACGGAGCCGGCCCAGGAGGGTGTTCTCCTCCACCAGCCCACTGTGCTAAGATGCCATCTTTGACTCTGAATTATTCATTGAAGTTCAATATAACTTTCAATTTGATCTTTCAGTTGATCTCCTAAAATACTAAGAAAAGTTCCTGTGGCCTCTTCGCTCTAACCTCCACCCCAGAGGCAACCTACAAACGGGGAGACTGGGAGGGCAGCACATCAGGGAACAAGTTCACATCCTTCTGCTGGGAGGCCTTTAAACTCCACAGTTCATGCAAGTGTGCGCAATTTTAATGCTGGAGAAAACCAGCTTGAGATGAGGAACACAGCAGTACTACTTTGGAGGGGAAACCCTGAGGACTGGGGTTCTGGCCACACCTAACCCTCTCAGGATTGAGTCCATCCAGCTCTCTGATTCCTGCTTTCATCCATGGGCGGGAGCTCTTATGCAAAACAAAGCAATGATCGCTGGCCTTGCTTGTTTCAAAATGACATTTGTAAAGCAAATTAATTTTCATTTTAAAACTTTTAGAAAAGTATAATTCCTTGTTCTGATAAATAGTGGATCACATTTACTAAGCCTCACTATTTTCTATCCTGTACCTCATTTAATTGTCCCAAACAATGCTATGGGCAGGTACTACTGTTCGTCCCAATTTATGGGTGAGGAGACTGAGGTTACCTTGCTCAGGGTCACACAGCCAAGGAGTGACGGAGCCAGAGGAGACCCAGGCCATGTGGCACTAACCTACTCTGCACCCTGCAAAAACAGCCCAGGCATGACAGAGCCAGACACAGGGCCACTGCACAGCCTCCCGTGCATGCTCACCTAAGAAAAGGCAAAACACGTGATTATGTCATGGTACATTTTATTCAACAGACATGGTCAAAGTGCAAGACTTGACTTAAGCATATGAACTAACTTGAAAACCAGCGCAGCCTGCCATTTCCTCAGGAAAACTGAGACCCCATAACTGCTGTGTTTTTCAAAGCTGTTGCCAAGTTTTGCAGGAAGTTAGGCACTTTACACCAAAAGACATCCCTGTCTGAGTTCCTCCTTGGAAAGCAAGATGCTGACTCAAAAACAAGGCTAGAGAAGTGTTCACTTGATAATCCTTGCACTTCGCCTTCCACTTAGAGATAGTTCCCCTCACTATTTGCACAACCATTACCTTGGCGGTGCGCACGGCCCTCCAGGCAGGCCGGACCACATTCTGCAGGTAAGGAAACCGGGACATAACTCAGTAGCACTCAAAGAGCATCAGCAAAAACTGGGGCATCCTGAACCTCCCTGAAACTGACAGCTCACTCCAACTGCCAGATGAGAAGTTTCTAAGCCAGAGCTAAGGTGAACACTGCCGAGAGAACTGAGACATGAGAATGAGCTTTCATAAATCCTGAAGAAAAAGACATCCCAATTTAAAAATGAGCAAAGGATAAGAAAAAGGTGATTCTGAAAGAAGAGATGCAGCAAAGTTAGGGGAGATGTTCAATTTAGGTACAGCAAAATAGAATGAAATGCCAGTTGTTTGCTATCAGGTTGGCAAAGTCAAAGAGAGGTGCCATGCAGGGTTGGCAAAGGTGGAAACACATCTTGGGCCCTGCCAGTGGGAAAATAAACTGAGTGGAATGGCCTTCTGGAGGCCAAAGCAACAACATGTGATAAGCAGGCTTATCACATGTTAAGCCTGATACGCAGGCTTAACATGATTCTTTGTTGATACAGATAAGATTACTCTAAAATTTATACAGAAAGGCAAAGGAGTTAAAACAAAGTTGAAAAAGAATAAAGTGGGAGGAATCAGTCTACTCAATTCCAAGGCTTGCTATAAAACTACAGTAATTACGACAGTGTGGCAGTGATGGAGGAAAGACACGTAGAACCATGGAACAGAACAGTGAGCCCAGGAACAAACCCACACAGATGCTCCCAGTTGACTTCTGACAAAGGTGCAAAAGCCACTCAGGAGGAAAGAGGCCTGTTCCACAAATGGTGCTGGAGCAACTAGCCATCCATTGGAAGAGAACGAGCCTGGAGACCTAAGTCTCACACTTTTACAAAATTAATTCCAAGTGGATCATGGACGTAAATGTAAAACTATAAAACTTTTAGGAAAAAACAGGAGAAAGGGGCTTCCCTGGTGGCGCAGTGGTTGAGAATCTGCCTGCTAATGCAGGGGACACGGGTTCGAGCCCTGGTCTGGGAGGATCCCACATGCCACGGAGCAACTGGGTCCGTGAGCCACAACTACTGAGCCCGCGCGTCTAGAGCCTGTGCTCCGCAACAAGAGAGGCCGCGATAGTGAGAGGCCCAAGAACCGCGATGAAGAGTGGCCCCAGGGCTTCCCTGGTGGCGCAGTGGTTGAGTCCGCCTGCCGATGCAGGGAACGCGGGTTTGTGCCCCGGTCCAGGAAGATCCCACATGCCACGGAGCGGCTGGGCCCGTGAGCCATGGCCACTGAGCCTGAGCGTCTGGAGCCTGTGCTCCACAACAGGAGAGGCCACAACAGTGAGAGGCCCACGTACCACAAAAAAAAAAAAAAAAAAAAAGAGCGGCCCCTGCTTGCCACAACTAGAGAAAGCCCTCGCACAGAAACGAAGACCCAACACAGCAAAAATAAATTAATTAATTAATATTAAAAAAACAGAGGAGAAAATATTCAGGATCAGGGGCTGGGCAAAGAGTTCAGACTTGCCACCAAAAACCTGATTCATAAGGAAAAAAAATTGATAAACTGGACCTCATCAAAATTTAAAATGTTTGATCTACAAAAGACCCTGATAAGAGGATGCAGAGACAAGCTACAGATTAGAAGGAAATACAGCTGACCCTTGAACAATGTGGGGGTTAGGGGTGCCCACCCTCCACACAGTCAAAAATCCGAGTGTAACTTATAGTCAGCCCTCCATATACAGTTCCTCTGTACCTGCAGTTCCACATCTATGGAGTCAACCAACCTCAGATCAAGTAGTACTGTAGTACACATTTACTGAAAAATAAAAAAATAAATTTTTTTTAAATAAAGAAAAAAGAAAAGAAAAAATTCACATATAAGTGGACCTGCACAGTTCAAACCTGTGTTGTTCAAATGTCAACTATATTTGCCAATCACATATCCAACAAAGGACTAGTATCTGCAATACATAAAGAACTCTCAAAATTTAACAACAAAAAAGGAAACAATCCAATGAGAATAGGAGCATAAGACATGAACAATTCACCAAAGAGGATATACAGATGGCAAATAACCACATGAAAAGATGGCCAGCATATCGTTAGCTAGGAAATGTAAATTAAAAACCACTGTGACAGGGAACTATATTCAATATACTGTAATAACTGATAATGGAAAAGAACCTGAAAAGTTACACATATAACTGAATCATTTTGCTGTACACCTGAAACTAACATATTATAAATCAACTATATTTCAATTAAAAAAAAATTGTCTTGAAAAACCACAGTAAGAGGCCACCACACACCTACTGGAATGGCTAAAACAAGAAATAATGACACCGGGACTTCCCTGGTGGCACAGTGGTTAAGAGTCCGCTTGCCAATGCAGGAGACATGGGTTCAAGCCCTGGTCCAGGAAGATTCCACATGCCACGGAGCAACTAAGCCCATGCACCACAACTACTGAGGCTGCACTCTAGAGCCCGTGACCCACAACTACTGAGCCCACGTGCCACAACTACTGAAGCCCGTGCACCTAGAGCCCATGCTCCACAACAAGAGAAGCCATTGCAACGAGAAGCCCACGCACTGCAACAAAGAATAGCCCCTGCTCGCTGCAACTAGAGAAAGCCCGCGTGCAGCAACAAAGACCCAACGCCCAAAGCAGCCAAAAAAAAAAAAAAGAATCCACCTGCCAAGGCAGGGGACACAGGTTCGAGCCCTGGTCCAGGAAGATCCCACATGCCATGGAGCAACTAAGCCCGTGTGCCACAACTACTGAGCCTGCGCTCTAGAGCCCGCGAGCCACAACTACTGAGCCCACGTGCCACAACTACTGAAGCCTGCATGCCTAGAGCCCATGCTCCACAGCAAGAGAAGCCACCGCAATGAGAAGCCCATGCACCACAACGAAGAGTAGCTCCCGCTCGCAGCAACTGGAGAAAGCCTGTGCACAGCAATGAAGACCCAACGCGGCCAAAAATAAGAATAAATAAATAAATAAATTTATTTTAAAAAAAAGAATTGGTGACACTGGTAAGCATGCAGAGAAACTGGATCACTCATACGGAGCTTGTGGGAATGTAAAAAGGTACACCTACTCTGGAAAACAGCTTGGCAGATTAAAGGAAAAGAAAACTAAACTAAACATGCAACTATCACAGGACCCAGCAACTGTCCTGGGCATTCATCCAGAGAAATGAAGACTTAAGTTCACAGAACATCCTGTACTCAAATGTTTAGTGCAGCTTTATTCATAATCGCCCAAAACTGAAGCACGCCAGATCTCCTTCAATGGGTAACTGCTTCAATGAACCGTGGTCCCACAGCACCATGGAATACTACTTGGCTATGAAAAGGAATCAACTACGGATATACACAACAACCCAGGAGAATCTCCAGAGGATTATACTGAGTGAAAAAGGCCAATCTCCAAAGGTTACATACTGTATGATTCCACTGTACATTATTAAAATGCTGAAATTATACAAATGAACAGATTAGTGGTTGCCAAGGATCAGAAAGGAATGAGATGGGAGGGAAGTGGGTGTGGCTGTAAAAGGGCAACTAGAGAGATCCCTGTGGGGATGGAACTGTTCTGCATCTGACTGTAGCAATGTCAATGTTTTGGTTAGGATGGTGTCCTACAGATTTGCAAAATATTACCACTGGAGAAAACCAGATAAAGAATACACAGGATCTCTCTGCATCATTGTTTTTTAACAATTGCATGTGAATCTACAATTACCTCAAAATTTTAAAAATTAAAAAAAAAAAGACTCAGGAGATCTCACAACCAAACACAAGGTGATATTTTTAGATAATCACGGAAATTTGAATATGGACTGGGTATCAGATTATTATTAATTAAGCTGTGGTATGGCACTGTGGTAATGTAAAAGAAAACAGTCTCAGCTACTAGAAGTGCATATTGAAATATGATTTCTAAGATGAAAAACACTTGGGTAAAGACATTTGCAAAACGTTGGCATCTGTTGTGAACGGGTGGTGAGTACATAGGAGTTATTAAACTCTTCCCTCTACTTTTAGTGTGCTTAAAATTTTACATAATTAAAGACAAACATTTGATGTGTTTCTGCTCTGGCAAGGATTTTAATGGTACAAGCTGCTTCAGGTTTAAGTGTGATAAATGAAAAGTAGCTTTATCACTGGCAGGATCGTGCTTTTGTCAAATGATAAAAACCAGAATTCCTTTATTTGTTAATTTCTTTAAAAATAATTTCTTTTTTTTTATTATTTGACAAAACCAGAATTTGCTTTTGTCAAATAATAAAAACCAGAATTTCTTTAGGCCTTCCCGATACTCTAGGGTCTCCTCCTGGGATTCTGTAATGATCAGATATGCAGGAAGGCAGAAGGGCAAGAGGGTTGGATCAGTTTGCCCTTCTTCAGGGCGGGACTGCAGGTGACAGTAAAGGACTGGAAATAGTCAAGAACTAGTTAAGCCAATAATGAACTGCTGTCTCCTTGGGACAGAATACCACAAAGCGGTAAAAATGGCACAGGCAGAACGTTTACGATGTTTGCTCAAGTGAAAAGGGAGGGCCCAAATCAGCACGCAGTTATGACCTGGCTGGTAAGCACACAGTGATCACATCCACTTGGATCTAAACCTGGCAGGACAGACACCACATGTGTATAGTGATTCCTACCTGTGAACTGGTTACCTCTCCCGGCTTTCTGAGTGCTCCAGTGATCCACGTTAGCACACACTGCTTTTTGTAAATAGGACAGAAAAAGGAAAAGAAGACGCAAAAGGAGAAGAGGGATCTGAAGGATGATACACGATTCTCCCCAGGGACCCAAATGACCGCCATGACGAAGGCCAGCTGAAGACGTGTGCCTGCCATTTGGCACAGAATGCAGGGCCTCCCTCCGAGCCACGCAGAACTCAGGGCCTGCAGTGGGGACGTGACACGGGGGAGTTCTCCTAAAAGGAGAACCAAGGAGCAAGAGAACCACAACTGAAAGTCTAGACACACAATGAGGCATCGATGTGAACAAGCCAGGCAGGGGTAGTTTAGGGTGAGACGCCATCTGGAAGAACACAGAATCAAGGTGTGAAAGCTTCCATGCTCCAGGAGTCCAGCACTCTCAATCCCATCTACCGGAAACAGAAGTGAGGAAGGAACAAAAGTCACTGGAGGCAGCCTTCCTGCTCCAACACACTGCCCTGCACAGGATGCAGGACCAGGCAGGAATGGCAGACGCAATGACATGACAGGTCTGCACACCCCTTGCTGAGAGGTCAGAACATCATCCTGTCCTTCTGAAGGCGACCTGAGCAGACGCGCTTGTGAAGGTGAACTGAGTATGCACTCAGCTACTCGGATCGGGTGACAGGAGGGAGGGGAGGAAGCTAGGGAGAGACTGCCATCGTCCTCCAGGAGAATGAGGCCCAAAGCCATCCACGATGCGGAAACACGCAGATAAGAGGGGGCTGTTCCCCCTTGAACATTTTTCTCTGGGATGTCCCTATGGGACGTCGAGGTGGAAATCTCTTTTCCATTCCAGCAGTATCTATGGAGTGCCTGCCTGGTCCCAGGCACTGGCCTCCATGGGGTGCAACAGTGAATAAGGGGACCACGCCCCCACCCCAGCCTCTCGGAACTCCTGGTCTGGAGGAGAATGTCATTAGACATGACAACACACACAGCGGGCTGTAAGTGCTATGAGGAAAAGACAGGATGGAGGGCGACTCTGTAGCCCACAGACACCCACCTGTGAGGGCAGGGAGACGGCGGCTACACTGCTGAGCCTGCCCGAGGGGACACGAGACAACCAACAGGCTGAGGAGCACCCCCACACGGATGCGCTGGGGGAAGACAGGCCCACAACGGAGAAAGGAGGTGCCGTTGGCAAGAAAACACCAAGGGAGTGGGGTCCTGTGGGGACCAGAGGATGGGCACAGAGAGAGGGGTACAGGGTTGAGTACGGCCATGCAGAGGAGCAGGTGGATGGCACTGGAAAGGGACCTTGCCCAGGCAGCGTGGGTGGGGCAGGGAGCAGATTCCAGCCAAACACTGCAGCTTAAGATCAACGTGGCCCTGGGGACTTCCCTGATGGTCCAGTGGTTAAGACTCTGTGCTTCCACTGCATGGGGCATGGGTTCGATCCCTGGTAGGGGAACTAAGATCTTGCATGCCTCGTGGAGTGCCCCCGCACCAAAAAAAATTTTTTTAATTAAAAAATAAATAAATAAAAAGATCAACGTAGCCCTGGCCTCCCTGCAGGCCTCCCTGGACACCACTCTTCCAGGCATCACAGAGAACACCCCCCACCCCATCATTTCCATTCTCTCTTTCCTTCATCCATTCGATGGACCAGGCCCTGAAGAGGCCCTGGGGAGACTCATAGGGGCGACATCTTAGCATTAAGTGCCCCCTACACAGCAGGGCACCTACAGCCCTCCTTGAAAGCACCCGTTTCTCATGGTGCTCCCAACTTTCCCCAAGTGTGCCCCGAACCTTCCCAAAATTCCTTTTCTACATCGGCCACCCCAGGGTTCCAACATCCCTGCCATCTTCTGAGCCCTGGCCCAACATTACACGAGGACCCAGGGATCCCCAGGGCAGATCGAGTCAGCAGCTCTCTGTGCCTCCTCCCTGCTCCCCTCTGTAGGTGGCACGATCAGCCGCCCACTGCCCACTGCTCTTCCTCAGAGCCTAGGAGCCCTCTAGGCAGCAGGCACCAAGCCAAGCTCCCGGATTCCACTGTGAGCAGAAGGGCCGTCCCCGCCACCGCAGAGCAGAGCATCACATCACGGTCTGGTCAGGGAACAAACACACAAAGGCACTGGCAAGGGCAGCACAGGAATGGAGCTTTGTCCTGCCGGGCAGGCAGGGAGGGATTAGGTAGACAGAGCAGCGAGAATGGCCTTTCAACCCCCTCCTCGCTCTGCACACACCTGTGACCAGGTCCCAGCCTCTCAGGTGGAACCTCACCTTCACCAGCTTCCCCCTCCATCCCATGTGGCACGAGGTCACGCCAAAACGAAAAGATGCTCTGTGGTTGCTGAGGGAGTGTGAAGCTCCACCCGGCCATGCTTTCGATGCACCCCAAAGCCACCTCCTGGCCCTTCCAGGTTAACTTCCCCCAAACTCACCCCTACACACACACACACACACACACACACACACACACACACACACACACACACACACACACACGCTCACTTGCTCACAGACACACAAACAGCCGTCAAGCCCCGCCTTCCTTCCTGGTCTGGCAGATGCTCTACTGAACACACTGTGCACCTTTCACCCTTGTCTGGGCACAAACTATCCTGGGGGGAGAGGGGATCTGCCTGATGAAAGCCAGTTACCTTCCAGCCCCAGCACCAAACCCCCTGCTGTAAGACGTCGCCCAAATTCCGAGCTGAAATGAGTCCCTCTCTCCCACACTCCTAATTTATGTTAAGGCTACTGTTATGACCGGGCCCCCTCCCTACATTTCACTACTTGGGGGGTGGAGGTTTCACATTTATTCAACCCCACCCACAGCGTTGGGCCCATACCTTCAGGAAAAGTTTGTTCATGGCACAGGTGAGATTTAGATGAAACCTCGAGAGGGAGTGGGTAAGATGGGTGGAGAATGGTCAGTTCTCAGGCAGACAAAGCTCCACCCCTCGGACTTCCCTGGTGGCACAGTGGTTAAGAATCCGCCTGCCAATGCAGGGGACACGAGTCCCAGCACTGGTCCGGGAAGATCTCACATGCCGCGGAGCAACTAAGCCTGTGCACCACAACTACTGAGCCTGTGCTCTAGAGCCCACTAGCCACAGCTACTGAGCCTGTGCTCTAGAGCCCACAAGCCACAACTACTGAAGCCTGCGCTCCTAGAGCCCGTGCTCTGCAACAAGAGAAGCCACCACAATGAGAAGCCCGCACACTGCAATGAAGAGTAGCCCCCCGCTCGCTGCAACTAGAGAAAGCCCACACGCAGCAATAAAGACCCAACGCAGCCAAAAATTATAAATAAATAAATTTATTTATTTATTTAAAAAAAAAGCTCCACCCCTCAGAGGCAGAGTGAAAAGCTACAAAGCCTTTCAGGGCCTCAGTTTCCCCATCTGTAAAATGGAGATAATACAGTGACTGCCCTGACCATTCCTATAAAAGTATCAAATGAGAATAAGTAGGTAACTAAATGCCCATTGACAGATGAATGAATAAAGAAGATGTGGCACATATATACAATGGAATATTACTCAGTCATAAAAAGGAACGAAATTTGAGTTATTTGTAGTGAGGTGGATGGACATAGAGTCTGTCATACAGAGTGAAGTAAGTCAGAAAGAGAAAAACAAATACTGTATGCTAACACATATATATGGAATCTAGAAAAATGGTACCAATGAACCTAGTGGCAGGGCAGGAATAAAGATGCAGACGTTGAGAACGGACTTGAGGACACAGGGAGGAAGGGGAGGCTAGGACGCAGTGAGAGAGTAGCGCTGACATACATACACTACCAAATGTAAAATGGATGGCCGGTGGGAAGCTGCTGCATAGCACGGGGAGATCAGCTCGGTGCTTTGTGACCACCTAGAGGGGTGGGAAAGGGAGGGTGGGAGGGAGGCTCAAGAAGGAGGGGATATGGGGATACGTGTGTGCATATGGCTTATTCACTTTGTTGTACTGGCAGAAACTAATACAACATTGTGAAGCAATTATACTCCACTGTGAAGCAATTATACTCCAGTATAAAAAAAAATCATACACTCAAAAAAAAAGAAGAATATGTAGGTAAAGCACACGCTACAAAGGGAAGCAGTTGTTATAACTATTTTTATGGTGGTTGTTATTATTGTTACTGAGACAGAAGGACAGGTTTTATCTACAAAGAATTGTCATCCTTACAGCTGGCCGTGACAAATGATCTTTTTACCAAACAATAAAATATTTCACCAAATGTTGAACACTCTATAGTACATATCGTACTCGTTTTCTCACTCAACTAGTTGGCTGAGCTGCTCCCAACACCAGGACAGAACAGTCTTTATCAGTTCTCTTAGTCTCAGTGGTTGTTTTTTTTAAACATACAATTTCACACATAGTAGGCTAAGTACATACCTATAAAAACCCACTTACAGGGTTGTGAATTAAAGAATATTTTCCGGTGGCAAAAAGGCAACAAAAAAATCAAAAAGTCAAATGCCAATAACTAAAAACTTGGCCTGAAATAAAATGCTGATTCCATGGCCTGATGTGTGAGCACCACAGTGACCCACAGGATTGCCCGATCCACTAGGCATCGTGGGTATCAGCTCATCCCTTTGGGAACCCTCTTCTCCACAGAGGTAGTGTTCAAAATGTTCAAAATGGATGTAGAGGTGCACTGAGGGCACAGAAGCCGCCCTAATCTTTATCAAAGAAGACACCCAAAGGAAGAAACATCTGTGATCACACATACCAAAGTCTATAGGGTTCTGGGACCTCCAATAGTGCCGTTTCTCGGGTGTGGGGGAATTTAGAGGGCTAATCCATCCCCAAAACTTCAGAGTCCTTGTTAAACAGTCTCCTAAAGAGGGGCTCACTGTCAAGTTTTTTTCTTGTTTAATCTTTCCTCTTTAAAAACAGCCTGAAAGAAGATAGTTTTGTTTCTCCACTGGAAATGTAAAGTTGAAAAGCCCATCCTATGTGGGTTAAGAAAAGCCAATCTTCTATGGATCAACAGGGATGCTTGTTACTGTCACGAGTAAATCAGAGAACCCCTTCTCACACCCTCTCACAGCAGAAGTGAAGAGGCATCGGGAACCCTGGGGAGGGGTGGGGGCCTGGCCATCAGGATGCTGGCCCAGGGGTGAGGGGGGTGCCCTGACTTTCGTCACCAGTAGAGTACGTACATGCCTGTTTCTTCACCCAAGACATAAAATACAAAATGTTCCCACCAATCAACTACCAACAAGAGCAGCTAGAGAGAGACTGCGCTCCTGGCTGCTATTCAGAGCACGCAGCAATCAATCAACAGGTGACCATCACCTGCCTGCTTCAGATGCTGGGACACAGCAGGGATAGAGCTGCTCCTGCCCTCCCAGGAGCCCACAGCGTGGCATCCACGGGAGTTTTAGATCTGTGGGCCAACCCAGACACCTCACCTCCCCAGGAGGTCTGACACCAGGCATTTTACCTCTCTCCCTTTTCAGTTTCCTTGTTCAGAAATAAGCACAAGAATGATGACAATGACACCTCCCTAACAGGGAGTCAGTGGTGAATGGGCACAAAGTGGGTATCCAACCACACTCCCTTACTTGCATGCAAGACCTGTGCCCCAAATCTCTCCGCAACACCACTCTGGGACACCCCGGGTGACCAGCGTCTGGGAACGGGGGCTTTGACTGGGCAGAGCGGATAGGAGGGGCAAACTGTAAAGATGGGGGTGGAGGGGCAAGCAGCCAGACTGAAAGGCTGCACACCTCTGCTTCCTCCGGTCCTACTGGAACAGAGGAGGGAAAAGAAGAAGGGAGATGCAGGTCTCCTCTTCCTCCTCTCCTATGTCCAGCCCAGTGGAGGCAATTCATTCCACTTCTGCGGGCTACCACTGGACCTCCACGAGGATGTCCGCCACAGGGTGTCCGGATTATCCGTGCCTGGGAGTCCGGCTCCAGTTCAGCCATCTGAAGGGCAGGTGTTCAGTTTTATTTATCTTGGGTCTGAGCCAGCACAAAGTAGGTGCTCAGTAAATGTAACATTGTGTGGGGGGGGTCCCCAGGAGATGGGCTGTGCCTCAATGTTGGGTCTGGCCCAGCTTGGAGGGCCTGTTGCAAAGGTGATGAAGGTCTGGTCTCAACTGACACAGCCACCACCTGGTGCCACCCACCTGGCTCCCACAAAGGCTTGTCTTGTCCTGCTGGCTGCCCACACCACACCTGCTTCTTCCTCCTGCTTCCTGCCCCCACTCAGAGGATCCCTGTACTGGTAGCCAATCCACATATTCCTTTGATCATCAGCCGTTCTGCTCTTCCAGAAACCTCAGGCCAGGTTGCTCTGTACCACTTCAGGACTGTAGCACAGCAAATGTCTCTGAGCTAGTACCCAGCTCTGGGCATTCCCTGTATAAGCAGTCAGACAATCTAAACGTGTCACTTCATTCCTCAAGAACTGCCAGAGCTCCTAACTGCCTCTCATAAAGTGGACCTGCCCTACCCGTCAGCCTTTAGTTCAACAGATGACTCCTAGCACCTAGGGTACGAGGTCAAATTAAAACCTGCACAGCCCCTGCCTTTGTTGACATGGTCTAGGCAGTGCGGGAGAAAGACCATCAATCAAATACTCCCACCAATAGAAAATTACAAACTGGTATGTGGAAAAGTACAGAGTATCCCCAAAGGCAGTAACAGAAAAGCTGGGCCAGGCTGTCACGCAAGTGATGTGGCAGCTGAGATATGAAGAGGAGTAGGGATTAACCGGAGATGAAGTGGGGGAAAGAACAATCCAGAGAGGCCATGAATACCATGTGCAAAGGCCCTGAGGCAAGAGAGAATATGCAAGCAACTGAAAGAAGGGCCTAGGGGCTGCAGGGCAGAGCAACAGGTCTGGGAGGTGCAGGATACAGGGGTGCCGTGTGCTGGGTGGGGCAGAGGCCTGATCCAGTCCATAGACAGTGACGGCTAGGCACCACCTTTCCCTGCTTTCAGCCAGTATGTACAAAAGGAGGAGAACCAACTCTCTATCAGGCAGTCCAGAACACAGTCAGCAAATCGATTCTGCTATCAAGAACCACAACAATCCCACTCAGCAGGCAGAACCGAGCGGCAATCTGAGGAGACGGCTGTTTGCGGTCATCTGTAACCTCTACTTCCCCCTCCATCAGCCTGTAGCAGTAAGACTGCTGTGGCGGGCAAAGCACTCCACGCAGGAGCAGCCTTTGGGCCACAGAGCCGGCAGATCTCCTTTCCTCCCCCACGTCTGCGTCAGCTACTCTCTAGACAAGCAGACACCCTGTCAGGCCCTTTTGTCTCAGGCCAATTTGTAGGCCAGGCACAGACTCCTGTGTCCCATTTTACCATGCCACCTTCTTCCCTTCAACCCTAAGTCACCCTAGTTAAAAGAGGGACATGTACCCCAAAGTCCCATCCCCGGCCTCACATTCGGCCCTTTGAGCTGGAGTTCCAGTTTCTTGGCTTTCGCTCATTCTGCTCTGTCTCTGTCAGAAATGCCATGCCTCCCTCCCTTCCCAGGATCTCCACGGCCCAGTCCAAATGCCCCTTCTCCTCCAGGCAAGCGTCTCCAACACACCCAAGTGCAAGCAAGTCACCCAGCCCTCCTCCAGCTCGGACCTGAGCCTCCCCAGCCTGAGCAGAGTGCACTCTCCCTGGGGGCTGGGCATGGCCCACTCTCTCCTCCATCAGCCTCTGGAAGCAGTGAGTACCCACTGCAGCAGGGAAGCCTGCTGATCCCTCATAAAGACGACGAGCAGGTCTTTCCATCTCCCCCTCCCCATTCAAAAACAATAAAATAAAAATGTAAACAAGTGATCTTCTCTCCACCAGACTCCATAGAACCTAATGATGAAGTAGCAGGACCACTGTTTAAAAACAAATGAGACCTCACACTACCATAACGTTTGGCAGCTTAAAAAAAAAAAAATTCCAAGACAGGAAACTGCAGTGCAACGCAGAGCCCAGGACGGGGGTCAGAAGAGCCGTGCCAGTGTGAGCTTGCTGGGTGCCACCTTTGGCAAGTGACATAAGGTCTCTGGGCCTCAGTTTACCCCTTTATATAAAGCAAGGATGACTGACCAGGGTGACTGGGAGGATAATCTGAGCCATCCAAATGCCTTTCCTACTCAGTCCTTGGAGCCTGTGTGGACTCCAGGCCTTCCCAGACCTCCGCGTCTGACTGTGCCCTCCTCGGCTTTACACTTCTCACAGCGCAGATGGCATCACTATACTGTGTACGTGTTTGTTCATTTCTGTACGTCTGCGCCCTCTCCTTAGAACCTCAGCTTCCTGGGGCAGGATGGTCTTCAGGTTTGCTGGTACATCCTGCTGCCCAGAAAGCACCAGCCAAGAGAAGATGCCCAGTAAATGCCTGAACAAACAGTGTGCTACACAAATGAAGGCACTTTGCGCACACGTCTATCACCCTGAGGGATTCTGACACTCCACTGTTGTGAGACAGATAAAACAGGTATAGAGTATTATTCCCAATTTGCAGATGGGGAAACTGAGGTGCAGAAAGTACTGCATAACTGAGGTCACTGAAAGAATATCTGGGAACCCTAACATTGAAAAACAGGCACCCTGAAGGGGCCTCAAATGATAATGGGGCTCCAAGAGCACCGTCCCGAGGAAGAATATCGAGTAGCTTTCCGAGTGAGTGCTGGCTGCTCAGTTCAGGTCAAAGTGGACAGCAGCCCTGGAGTGGGGCTGATGAGGTGCCTCTCACCACCGGTGGCCGGGGCTGTCGGCACAGCCTGAGGCATCAGAGAGTGGACACTCTATCCAATACATCTGATCAAAGACAGTCACTTGCTTCCCCGATCAACCGATCAGGATTAAGAACCAGGCAGGGGAAAGTTGTTTTAAAGCTCAAAGTTGGGGCAGAAGAGGCAAAACTTACATGTTCGTGCTTTACCGGGAGCCACGTAGTCAACAAAAACCAGGTTGAGGCAGGTCAGTAAGACAGAGACAGCCAGGGAACTCTGGATCTTACAGGGTGAGCCAAATTTACTCTAAAACCTGGCTCTCACAACATTGTAAAGCAACTGTACTCCAATAAGAATTAATTTAAAAATAAAAATAAATAAATAAAACCTGACTACCACCACCACCCCAATTTATACTGCATTAACATTCTAGTAAGACACAGAAACTAGCAATTATTTTGGAGGAAAAAACAAGGGACAAAAGGACAAACAAGTGTCCCAAGCACTGAGTCTTCATTCCAGACACATTTGCCTGGTGCTGCTGTGGGCCAGCAGGCTGCCTAGAAGAGCGGAAAGAGCAGGGCTCTGCAGGCAGACAGATGTGGGTCAACCCCAGCTCTGCACCCACCAGCTATGGGACTTCAGCAAGTTACTTAATTTCTCTGGGTCTCAGTTTCCCGTTTGAAAAATGGGAATAAAACACTCTTAAAACAGTGGTACCCATTAAAAAGAAGCATACGACTAAGTGGGGAGGAAGGAAGAAGGAACTCCTTGGGCACCGGGCAGACTCTCATTGTCACTGAGCCTGATGCTCTCCTCCCATTACCATTGTTCCCTGGGTCTGGTGGCCATGCAAGGGACCCACAGAAGGTACAGGAGGGAGAACTTCCGTTCAGATGGGGCTGAAGGAAGACACCACCAAAGAGGCCTCTGGGGCAGGCAGGATGCAGCAGGAGGTCACAGCATGAGGTTCTAGCCATTGCGGGGTGGGGAGGGTTGGGAGGCAGTGTTAAGAGTGCTCTGCACCAGAGGCAGGAACAAACAGAAAGAAAGGATGCAAACAGGAGAGGCTGAAATTTGGGAGAAGAGAGACAGTAAAGGCTGAGGGCAGGCTACAGTGACGGACAAGTGTTGCAGGGCTCAAGGAGGACCAGTCCCAAGGACAGGCCACTGGGGTTAAGGACCACCGTGTGCTCTTGTAGGTTACTGGTGACCTTGCCTACAAGAGCACAAGGGGGTACAAAGGGGGTAAGGGACACAGGTGCATTTCCAGGGTGGGCCGCAATTAAAGAGGAGAGGTGAAGGGGGGCGCTGGGAGAAACATAAATCAATGAGACATTGATGGAGGAAAAAATCACCTCTAGAGGGAGAACTACCTACTCTTCAAATTGACAAGATTTATATTCAGGGTCAGAGGAGACTACATGGGGAGGGGACATCACAGATATGGCAGAGTAGGGAGCAGACCAGGAAAGATGCTGATGGGAAAAACGCAGACAGGGCTGGAGGCAGAGGAAAAACACCCCACCATCCACAATCCCACTGGCTACCCGCTTCACTCACCCTCAGCTGGCCATCCACATTCCAAGTGTGCCCTACACCTCAATCCAACCAGACCACGGCCTCCTGCTCCAGGGGGCTCCCCTAGTGACCCCAACCAGAAATTATCCTGGAATTATATGCATGCTTCCCCTGTAATAACTGTGAACTCGTGTTAGACTGAACTGAACTCGTGTTAGCCTCAGCTAGACTGGAAGCGCCTGATAGGTCTGTGCCTCACACCTGGGTCGACAGGAACATGCGGCGCAGTGCTTCACTTAACAGGTGTAAATGTTGACATAATTACCCAAGGAAGGAAGACTGGCCATGCCATCATTCAACAAAGGAAAAGGAAAAAGCACACCAGTCAATGACCTGAACTTGTCAGAGACCAGGGGATTCAGGCTGTCGAGCTCCTCGTTCAAATATGCTCCCACCCCCAAGGGCCCAGACCCCAGGCCACATGGAGGGAAGAAAAGCCACCTGTGAAGGGTGCTGGGTGATGCAACTCGCTGGTCCCTGCTTCATGGGTTTACCTGACACCCCCTGGGTGCTGAGCACAGAGTCAGGAGCACTGAGCAAGAGATCTATGTCTGGTCTAATGGGGACACAGACAGCAAAGAGACCCACAGACATCTGTGGACCATGACTGGTGCTGACGGGTGGTGTGGCGGAGGCACAGTGCTAGGGGAGGGGGACTTACAACAGGTAACCAGCAAAGGCCTCTGGGGAGAATGACATTTGAGCTACCACCTGAAAGGAGCCAGGCACTGGCACCACGAAGGTAAGAAATAGGGATGAGCGCTTCAGGAAGGAGGAACAGCCCATGGGACATCATAAGGACAGACAGAGCTTAAACTACGAGCAGAACAGAAAAGCCGCAAGTATGGCTGCAGTGTGGGTGCCAGGGTGAGAAAGAAGCAGGGGAGGCTGGCAGGCACCTGACCAGCAGGGATTCCTGGGGAGGGATTGGGATTTTATTCTAAAAGGTGCTAAGCAGATGAATCACATGACCTGATTCAGGTTTTCACACCTTACTTCACAGCAGCAAACCACTGCCTTCCTCTAAAGCTAATCCTTCATCAGTAACGTAAGAAGTAAGAATACCCTCTCTTCGTTGTGTGGATAAGCACTTAATAAACTCTAAAGCACTCAATTAACCTTAGCTATTGTCATCAAAGTTCAAATTAAGGGCTTCTCTGGTGGCGCAGGGGTTAAGAATCCGCCTGCCAATGCAGGAGACACGGGTTCGAGCCCTGGTCCGGGAATATCCCACATGCCGCGGAGCAACTAAGCCCGTGCGCCACAACTACTGAGCCTGAGCTCGAGAGCTCGTGTGTCACAGCTACTGAAGCCCACGCGCCTAGAGCCCGTGCTCCACAACGAGAAGCCACCACAATGAAAAGGCCGTGCACTGCAACAAAGAGTAGCCCCCACTCGCGACAACTAGAGAAAGCCCACGCGCAGCAATGAAGACCAAACGCAGCCAAAAAAATTAATTAATTAATTAAAAAAAAAAGTTCAAATTAAGGCAGGTGCCGAAAAGTGGATAGGAAGTTTTAAAAACCAGGGGCGCTTCCTCATTAAATGAGCCTAAGCCTGTTTCTCACACACACACACACACACACACACACACACACACACACACACACACACACACACACACACACACACACACACACACACACCACCATACCCTAAAAGGTAGCAACTGGCTATCAATAATAATACCCAACATCTGTAGGGCACTTAATAGTTTACAGAGCACTTTCATATCTGTTAATTCATAACCACTGGTCTCTAATGCTTTTAATTTAGTGACAGTGTTACAAATTGGCTAGTTCTGGCAATATTTAGCAAGTACGCACTGTCTCTCTCCTTGGATCAGCTGACCAGTCATGTCAACCTGCCTAACAGCTCTCCTGGGGTTTGGCATTCTCACAGCTGTAATCTCTATTTCTAAATGTCCAAATCTGCCAGAGAATTAAATAATGGTTATAATTACAGAATCAATGAGTGAGTCCGATGTGCCAAGCACTGTTCTAAGTGCTTTACATGCTTAATCTTCACCTAACCCCAATACTTTTTTTATATTCCCATTTTCCAAATGAGGTGGCTGGGGCATAGAGAGGCTAAGAGCTTCGTCCAAGGACAGTCAGAGAAGTAAGCCTTGGAGTCAAGATCTGAACACAAGATGATGTGACCCTGTGTCCTCACTCTCAATCCCAATGCTGTGCTAGATAATTCTGGCAAAGTGCGTATAATACGGTGCTTGGTACAACACAGATATTCAGCAAATAAAAGCAGCTGTTACTAGCAGGACACAGGTAGTTTCCAGTTCCCACGAGAGTGTCGCCTCCAGGACAACAGCAACCTTGTTGGTCTGGGTGACTGCTGCGCTCCCAGCACCTGGCCCGACGCACATTTGACGGATGGATAAATGAATGAACGTCGCTCCCAGAAGGCAGGGTTGCCTGCGCATGGCTCTTTTTGCACGTCTGTGTCGCGCCACTGATACTGCCCCTTAGTAAGAGCATCTAGCTGATCTGAGGGCACCGCAAGGCGCCCGGAGACTTGCGACCCCCTTCACGGCGTAGGGATGGCGGAAGCAGCTCCCAGTGGAAGAAGAGAAGAGTCCGGGATCGCACTGCCGGCAGGTCCTGGCTCCGGCGGGGCTCTGCCCTCCGCCGCGGCGGGGACACTGCCGCCCCGGCGTTGGGACCCGGCAGGAGACAAAGACCCGCGAGGCTGCCGCACCCACAGAAATGCTTGCTCCCCTGGCCCACCTCCCCGGAAGGCAGCCCAATGCTACCGTGCATCACCCGGCCTGGAAGCTGCGGAGAACGCCGGGCCCCGGGTGGAACAGACACGCACTGCGGCCCCGCCTGCGGGGTCGCCGCTCGCATTGGGTCGCTCTGGTGCGGGAGGCCGAAGGCCGGACCGGCCTGTCACCTTCAGGACCACACGCCCGCCCTCCGCCGGGGCCCCTCAGCGCGAGCCGCCGCCGCCCAGCTAGGCCTCCTCGCGCTTAGGCCTCCCCGCAGCGTCCGCCTAGCGCCCCGCACGGGCGGCGGCGCTGCCCCCGCCGCCCCCCCGCCGCCCGCCCTCCTAGCCAGCCCGTACCTGCTGGGAGAGGGGGATGAGCGGGGCCGCCATCTTCCCGCGGACTCGGGCTCAGAGCGCCGGGGGAAACAGGGCGGGGCCGCGCGTGCGCACTGGTGCGAGGGGCGGTGCGCGCGCAGCCCGGCTTGGGAGAGGGCGGGGCCGAAGCAGGGCCGCGCAAGCTCAGCGGAGCCAGAAGGGGAGGGGGTTGAGGGCGGGGCCGCGCGCGCCTAGCCCCAGCTGGAGGGGGCGGGGCCCGGGACCTTTGCAGAGTGCCTCACGCGCTCCTTCACCACCTCCTTCCCAATTCCTTGGCTCGTCTGCCAAGGTTCCTTACCCCTCCGGGTCCTAGCCGATGATGGGCCCTCTTCTAGGGATGCTGTTCCCATTGCCGTGCGCCTGGCAAAAGCACTATGCAGAGGCTGTCGCCCACCTGGCGACGGGACCCTCACCCTGCCCAGCAAGGCGCCCTGTTCCTAGGATAGCTGTGTGTGTGTGTGTGTGTGGCCACTTTCTTGCTGTGTGATCTTGGCAAGTCATTTAAGTAGCCTCTCTGCGCCCCCAATCCCCTCTTCTGAAAAGAGGGAATGGTAATATGTGTTTGCTATCGTTTCATCTCTATGCCTCACGCTGAGCCCTGCACAGAGCAGGCACCTGGTGTTTGCTGGAGGACCATTATGGAGGCACATTTATTTGTTTAGACATGTTTTGCCTTCTTTTTACTATAGACACCCACTCATCTGTGGCCGGTTTCCACTAAGAGGATGAGGAAGGAAGGTCCTGCTGAGTAGCTGGCCACAGTGGCACAAGGTTTCTTCAGCACGGGTCAGCTTCCCCTTACGTGGTGTCCTGTGATAGTGGCACTTCTCAGGCAGACAAGCTGGAAGGCTGTGCGATCTTGGGGTAGTGAGGGCACAGCTTCCTGTCCACCTCCTCCCCTCTGGAGTCTCACAGCTGCTTGCTCCAGTGTCTTCAGTGACTTGACATACCTCGTGCCCTTCAAATGAGCACAGTGTGCTTTGTGATTCATTCAACAACCATTCACCATCAAATGCTCATTGAGTACAGGTGCTCCATTTGTGGGCCAGGCAGACACACACTCTACACAAACAGGTCTCACCCTGGAGCTACCCAGACTTGTTAAGTAGACTAGGTTTCCAGATTCTGGTTTACAGATCTGGGTGGGGCCTGAGATTTTTGCATTTCTAACAAATCCCCAGGAGGTACTGAGGCTGCTGGTCCCCAGGCCCCCCACTGTGAGAACCACAGGTCTAGAGGAAGGAAACAGACATGAAAAAATCCCATGAGGAGGAACTTCCCTGGTGGCACAGTGGTTAAGGATCCTCCTGCCAATGCAGGGGACATGGGTTCAAGCCCTGGTCCGGGAAAGATCCCACATGCTGTGGAGCAACTAAGCCGTGTGCCACAACTACTGAGCCTGTGTGCCACAACTACTGAAGCCCATGTGCCTAAAGCCCATGCTCCGCAACAAGAGAAGCCACTGCAGTGAGAAGGTGGTGCACCGCAACGAAGAGTAGCCCCCGCTCGCTGCAACTAGAGAAAGCCTACGCGCAGCAACGAAAACCCAACGCAGCCAAAAAAATAATTGATTTTTAAAAATCACATGAGGAAATAGATAACCAGTGATAAGTGCTACAGAGTAGTCCAATGGTGTGACACTTGAAGGTTGAGCCTGACTGCAGCGACGGTGGGGCCTCAGAACCATCACAAGCAGAAGCTGAGTAGCGAAGAGGCACTTTGAGACTGAGGCTCTGGAACTCAGACAGCAAGACAGAGGGTCTTGAAATGAGGCTGGATTACATATGGTCTGATTGGAGAGCCCTGTGTGAAGAGCAATAAAATAAGACCACATGTGATCCAGCCTCATCTTGAGACCACCTTGCTCTCCGAGCTCCAAGTTTTCAGCCTCATGGTGCTCCTTTGCTCCTCAGTTCCCTGTGCAAAGAGAAATGAGAGGCCACCAGAGGGTGTGTTTTTTTTAAGATTTTTTTTTTTTGCCACACCGTGCGGCATGCAGGATCTTAGGCCCCCAACCAGGGATTGAACCCAGGGCCCCTGCATTGGGAGAGCAGAGTCTTAACCATGGGTCCACCAGGGAGCCCCTCACCAGAGGGTTTTGAACATGAACAGCTGCTCTAGAACAGCAGCTCAGGATAAGGTAGGCAAAGTGGATGGAAAGGGGATGGATGGAAGCAAGTGGAACAGCTGGAAAGATGCAGTGGTGGTCCTGGTGGGGGTGATGGAGGCTTTTAGCTGCCTTGGGTGCTTTATTGGTCCATGTTCCATAAGGAAAAGAGAAGTCATCCTAGATATTTCAAACAGAGGACAATTTGTAACAGGAGACTGAGTGCAAAAGCATTGGAAAAACAGAGGAGAAATGCAAGGTTACCTAAGATTAGTAACAGTTGGAAGCTGCTAGCCTCTTTAGGACTAAAAGTCAAAAGGGAAAGGGTGTTACCCCAAACCCACAACCACTGGGCCCTGAGCAGGAACCCAGATACAGGTCCTCACCGGCCACCACTGCTTCTGCCATTGTTGCTAAAGTCACCACTATCATCCCCACTGCCTAAGGTGCCGGCAGGAGCCTGGAAAAAATGGCTTCTCCTCTTCGCCCGTCTTCTGATGTCCTTCTCACAGAATGTGATGGGGCACTAACGGGCAAGGTTGTCTAGGAAAATTGTGCAGGCTTCCAGCCTCGCTGTCGAGAGTCTACAGGGGCAACAAAAACCACAGAGACTATCGTGTCTTGACTGGAACCAGAGGCTCAATGGTGAGAGTCTCACCTGGCCAGCAGCAGAGTGGCCTGGAACTCCCTCTACTACTGTGCCTGCCACCCTGGGCAGTAATCAGCCATCCTGGGGCCTCTCTCACCAGAGTCTAAAGCTGCACCGTCCAACACAGTGGCCTCTCGCCACATATGGCAATGTAAGTTTAAATTTAAATCAATTACAATTCTGTAAGGGAGGATCTGTTCCATGCCCCTTTCCAAGCTTCTGGTAGCCTCCAGTGTTTCTTGGCTTGAAGATGGTGTCACCCTGGATCTTTACATGGTCTTCCCTCTGTACATGTCTGTCTCTGTGTCCAAATTTCCCACTTATAAGGATACTAGTCATATCAGATTAGGACCCACCTTAATGATGTCATTATCACTTGATTACGTCTGTAAAGACTTTCTCATTTTGAAATGTATAGAAATATCAAATCACTATGTTGTGGAACAGGAACTAACATAGTGTTGCAGATCAATTATACTTCAAAAAGAAACAAACTCATAGAAAAAGAGATCAGATTTGTCGTTATCAGAGGCAGGAGGTGGGAGTCGGGGGGAATTGGATGAAGGCAGTCAAAAGGTACAAACTTCCAGTTATAAGATAAATAAGTACTAGGGATATAATGTACAACATGATAAATATAATTAAGACTGCTGTATGTTATAATGAAAATTGTTGGGAGTAAATACTAAGAGTTCTTATTAAAAGGAAAACATATTCTTTCTATGTCTTTAATTTTTTATCTATATGAGATGATGGACGTTCACTAAACTCATTGTGGTCATCAGTTCATGATGTATATAAGTCAAATCATTATGCTGTACACCTTAAACTTATATAGTGCTGTATGTCAATTATATATCAATAAAACTGGAAGAAAAAATAATAAATGTTACAATAAAACAAGATTAAAAATTCGTTCCTCCATAGAAGGCACAACACCAAGAGTGAACCCTAATGCACAGTACAGACTCTGGGCGATAATGATGTGTCCGTGTGACACATCAATCAGTTGTGACAAACATACCACCGTGGTGTGGGATGTCATTGGTAAGGGAGGGTGTGAGGGTGTGAGGACAGACAGTATATGGGAACTCTCTCTACTTTCTGCTCAGTTTTGCTAGGAATCTAAAACTGCTCTAGACAATGAAGTTTATTAATTAAAAATAAAATTCATTCTTCAGTCCCACCAGCCAGCCACATTTCAAGGCCTCACATGTGGCCAGTGGCTACTGTATTGCCAGCACAGATGAGGAAAGTTCTCCAGGACAGCACTGCTGCGGAAGATGAGTTCTGCAGGGTCTGAGCTGGTCTGACCCATTTTGTACAATTGTTTCCAGCATTTTCTCTTGAGGTCTAGCACTGCTTCTTCCCTCATTAACTTCTCCCCTTGTTCAGAGATTTAAAAGGTGGGCAGTGTTTGAATCCCACCCCTGCACTTCCAGGGAGTGAGTCTTTAGCTTCTGAGACTGATAACCCCCGATAAACTGGGAAGACCAATGTGACTGTCAGCTGAAAAAGTTGAAGGACCTTGAAAAAGTTCAAGGTCAAAGGTCTGCCAACTTCAACAAAAGCCAGAACAAAATTTGCCAGACGTTCACTTCCTGGCCAGACTTTTCACACTGATCACCTATCAATACGTTCTATATAATTTCCGATTTTATTTGGCTTATTTGTAACATGATGTCCTAAATTTGATTATTTCCAACACAAATTTCTGCGTGAAAACAGAGCTCTTCAAAACAGAAGGCTGCTATGTGTGGCTTTTTTTTTTTTTTTTAAGCAAGTCGTTTGATTTAAGGAAAAAAATTTAGCTGCGAAGTAATCACTATTTTCACTTGAGAGAATGAATTTCATTCCTCTGTCTTACAGAGAACTAACGGCCATGGAAGTGGGTCACAGAGTGGGGGAAAAAGCTCCTTTATGGAATGTTAAACATCTGTGCACAAGGCCTGGGTTCTCCAGAATAAGCAGCGTGCAAATGAGGCACGCAAAACCTTTCCACGCCAACGATGCTGCATAAAGATTCCATACTGGAAAAGTTTCACATAAGCTATTAGTAACTTACAAGCCAAAGAAATAAAGCATCAGTTCTCCTTTTTCAAGGTAAGTTTTACCACCTTTTATTTATAAAACATTTTGGGGATTAAGAAAAGAGCATTGTGTTTTTGGCCAGACTCTCACTGGCCTCGGGCTTCCTCCAGCACTTCGGTTTGTCCAAAGGAAATGTCTCTGGGTACCTGGGGTAGGGGAGGAGGGGCTGGAAGGTGCTCGGGGAAAACCAGACCGATCCCACCGAGAAGCATGGGAACATTTTTCAAAGAAAATTAGACAAATGACCACGTCTGTAGACATTTGAGCTTTTAAATGTTGATTTAAGTAGAAACAAGGTTTTACCAGTCATCTTTAGCTGGGGTGGGGATGATTAAAGTTCATTCCTCTTGTGGAATCCTTTGAAGATATTTTCTCTCCCACCAAACCTGCCCATCATCTGCTCATCCTCATCTTCCTCTCGGGCCTTCTTCTCTTCTTCCTTGGCCTGTATGGCATCCATCTCCCTTTCTGGGCCCTGGAGAAAGAAACAAAGACCCCGGCAGCTGGGGATTATGCTTCCTGTGGGTTGATTGGGTGTCAGCATGCAGCCTGCCCCTGCCTTCTAGAAGCCTCCACACCAGCTGGGGGTTGGCTGAAAAAGAACCCCCCAGTAATCAGGTCCCAATTCCTGGAACCTGTAAATGTAACCTTATACCTATGGGGAAAGGGTCTTTGCAGATGTGATTAAATTAAGCATGTTGAGATGAAGAATTTCTACTGGATTATCAGGTGGATGCTAAATTCTATCATAATGTTCTCATAAGAGAGGGGCAGAGGGAGATTTGACACAAACAGAGACAGAAGAGGAGAAGGACATGTGAAGATGGGAGCAAAGATTAGAAGGGTGCGGCCACAAACCAAGGAGCACCAGGACCCATCAGGAGCTGCAAGAGGCGAAGTAAGCGTTCTCCCCTAGAGCCTTTAGAGGGAGCAAGGCCCTGCTGATGCCTTGATTTCAGCCTATTGATACTGATTTTGGAATTCTGGCCTCCAGAATTGGAGAGAATACATTTGTGATGTTTTAAGCCAGCAAGTTTGTGGTGATTTGTTATGGCAGCCCCAGGAAATGGATACACCCTCCTTCTTCTATTCCCAGAGCACCTGGGCCGGTCCTTCAACCAGCTGACAAGTGAATGAGTAATGAGAAGAGGACTCAGAGCCTGAATGAGCAATTCCAGACATGTGTGATTAAAAGAAGGGTTAGATGAGTGAAGACACGTCAAGAAATGTCCCATAGTCATTCCTGAAAAAAGAGTTTAGGAAGGCTTTGCTGCAGAAATCAGATTCAAGAAGAAGTGGCTCGGGACGTTCCTGGTGGTCCAGTGGGTAAGACTCTGCGCTTCCAGTTCAGGGGGCCCGGGGTTCAATCCCTGGTCGGGGAATTAGATCCCGCATGCATGCCGCAACTAAGAAGCCCGCCTGCCACAACTAAGACACGGTGCAGCCAAAATAAATAAATAAATAATTTTAAAAAAAGGAAAACAGAAGAAAGGGCTCATGAGAAAATCACTTAGCGATAACCACCTTTCATCAGTGGAGGGGAAATTTTCCCCTGAAATGCCTTAAAATGTTCAATTTTTTTTTTTTTTTTTACGGTACGCGGGCCTCTCACTGTTGTGGCCTCTCCCATTGCGGAGCACAGGCTCTGGACGCGCAGGCTCAGCAGCCATGGCTCACGGGCCCAGCTGCTCTGCGGCATGTGGGATCTTCCCGGACCGGGGCACAAACCCGTGTCCCCTGCATTGGCAGGCAGACTCTCAACCACTGCGCCACCAGGGAAGCCCTCAAATTTTAAGCACCTGCTTTGCAGTTGGTCCCAGTGTGACGGACATGACATGGAAGACGCCTTATCAGTGAAAATAAGGGAATGAGGAGATTTTGATTAAAAGCAGGAAGATGTTTTGTGTATCCCCTTAACTTAAACTCACCGGCATGCAATTTAACAACCCAAAGTTTCTGGCTAAAACAGTGTGGAGGGTCCTCCAAGACCTTTCTCTCTCAGTCATGGCACTCCCAGAAGACACTGACCACTCTCTCCTTATGGGTGAGCAGCGCCACCATTTAGTTATTGGCGCTTAGCAACATGAGAAACAAAATGTTTATGCCCATTAAAAGCATACATTTTAGTGTCAGTACTCTAGCTCCAAAGAGTTATAAATGAATTTGTACTGATGAAAGATATTTTATCTTCTTTATGTGAAGGCAGAGCTAAGTTTTTAAGTTGGTTTCTCAGGATAGGGGCCTCAAAATACACACTAAAAAAAATAATAATACAGGAGTGCTTCACACTTGAGGGAATAGAAAGGCAAAGCACAGAGTGGTCAAGGACACTTACAATGCACTTATCTGACAAAGAACTTGACAGAATATATAAAGAACACCTACAACTAAATAAGAAAAGGTCAAATAACCCAATGCGAAAGTGGGCAAGTGACATAAACAGGCTGTATCAACCATATGTTTCTCTTGCTTTGATATCTGGGGCCTTGCTGACCCAGGAGGGATGGCCCCTCCAAGGGGGCCCATTCTTAGAGATAGTAAATGCCAAAAAGCACTCTTTTCATATGCAAACTACATTCAGAGCTCACATCCCTAACGACCTCCACTACTTGGCTCAATTCAGGGCTGATTTCTCCTTGCCTTAATTATCCCACAGCCAGGTACTAGACAACCAGTACCCCAGAGCCCACTGAAATTCTTAAAACTAGCCAATCCTAAGCCTGCTTATCCAGCTTCATCTGTTCCTTCCTGCAAAAAACCAAAACAAACTTTTTTGCCTACATCTTCCACACTCTCCCTCTGCCACCTGACCAAACCTGGTGCTTCCCCATGTGGCCCTGAATGGCATGGCGTGGCCCCTCCTCTGGGGATCTGTGAGTAAAATAAACCATCTTTTTGATGGAGGTCATCTCCTGATCTGCTGGCCTCACCATACCTGAATAATAACAAAACTTACGTCTTAAAACACAGGTATTTCACAGAAAAGGATCTCCAAATGGCCACAAAAGCCATGAAACAGTACCCACCTTCATTCGTCATCAGGGAAATGCAAACAAAATCAGAGATACCACTACACACCTATAGAAACCCACAGTCCCCAGTGCTGGTGAGACTGGAGAGACTGAAAAACAGTGCAGCCCCTCTGGTTGGCGATTTCTCATAGAGTTAAAGATACACCATACAACTCAGCAACCCCCTCCTGGGTATTTACCCAAGAAAAATAAAAGCACACGTCCACACAAAAAAACTATACGCAACATTGATAGCAGCTTTGGTCATACTGTTAAAAACTGGAAACACCTCTGGGACTTCCCTGGTGGTGCAGTGGTTAGGACTCCACTGCTGCCACTGCAGAGGTGTGGCTTCGATCCCTGGTCAGGGAACTAAGATTCCGCATGCCCCGTGGTGCAGCCAAAAAAGAAAAAATGAAAGAAAGAAAGAAAAAAAATTGGAAACAACCCAAATGTCCATCAGCTGGTGAGCAGGTAAACTACTCAGTAATAAGAAGATACTACTAATAAGAAGAAACTACTGAGTGAACCTCAGCAACACGGAGGAATCTTGGAGATACTACGCTTGGTGTGAGAAGCAGGCTCAAAAAGACTCCATACTATATGATTCCATTTATATGACATTCTGGAAAAGGCAAAACTATAGGGACATAAACAACAAGGACCTACTGTATAGCACAGGGAACTATATTCAATATCTTGCAATAACCTATAATGGAAAAGAATCTGAAAAAGTATATATATATTCTGAATCTGAAAAAGAATATACATTTATAACTAAATCACTTTGCTGTACACCTGAAACTAACACAACATTGTAAATCAACTATACTTCAAAAATACTATAAGGACGGATATCAGATCAGTGATTGCTGGAGTAGGGGAGGGCTTGGTTACAAGGAGACTTTTTGGGGTGGTGAAACTGTTGTACATCTTGATTTTTAGTGGTGGTTTCATAACTATATGTGTTTGTCAGAATTCATAGAACTGTACATTTCACAGTATGTAAATTATACTTCAATAAAACTGACTCATCAACAACAACTGACAGTAATACCTAGCATGGCCAAAGATGCGACACAATTGAAATTCTCGACGATGAGGAAGGGAATGTAAACAGGATGACACACTGAAAACGTTTGTGTAAGAACTGGTGACCCAGCCTGTCCACTCCTGGGCATGTGTCCATTGAAAGACATGTACAGGAATGATGGGAACAGCTTTATCCATGAGGCCACAAACTGGAAGCATCCCAAAGCTGCATCCACAGAGAATGGATACATACCTTCTGGAATATTCACAAAGGAAGAACAAGCTACTGCTGCATGCAAAAATATGAATGAACTTCGCAACACTACCTGAATGAATAAATAATGGGTAGCTACATTTACATAAATTTCAAAAGGAGTCAAATCCATCTACAGCGATGGAAGTGGAACCATTATTCCTTTGGGGGTGGGTGCTTGCTGGGAGGGATCGTGAGGAGGTTCCTGGAGCTCTGGCGACCTTCTGTATCTTGATCTGGGTGGGGTGTTCATTAGTAAAAATTCATCAAGGCTTTTCCTATACGTGAGACTTAAGTACAGAAATAACTGAATTATGAAAGAAAAGTTCATTGTGTTCATTGTACCTTGGTTTCACCCCAGGTGGCCTTGCCAAAATTCTCAGCGTACTCTTCATCATCTGTGATCAGGAAGTTATCGAAGATGGTTCCGGATCTCACCTGTGGATGAAAATAAGGCCTTCGTTACTGATGTGAAAAATGAAACTTTCCACAAAATAAACAGTTGTCATTTGCTCAGTACTGTAACAGTGATTAGCTGTCAATAGTAGGACATGCAGATACCCTTTTCTAGAATATCTATTCCCTCCAGGGCACTGGTTCTCAAACTTGGCTGCATATGGGGACCACCAAGAACATTTAAAAAAACTCCTGATGCCTGGTCTCACCCCCAGGGATGTTGATTTAGCTGGTCTGGGGTACCACCGGGGCACTGAGACTTTCAAGAACTCCCCAGTGACTCGAGCATTCAGCGATGTTTGAGAACCGATGCTCGAGAACCTTCCTGTGCAAAGTGTGAGCCATGGATGGGCAACATCAGCACCGCCAGGGAGCTTGCTGGGGATGCAGAATCTCAGGCTCCATCCTGGACATGCTACATCTGAATCTTCAGTCTTATCCTAAAGCTGACAGGCACCACAAGGTCAGCTCCAGGCAAATTCCCAGGGAGCAGCAAGGCAGACAAGAAGTACCCAGGGCAGGAAGGATGTCCATTTTGTCTACGACTGTATGTCTTGGGTCCAGGTAGGGGTGCCCGGCACACAACAGGAGCTCAAATACTAGCTATGTGAATTAAGGAGTTTAGGCTGAAGTCCAGAGTTATTAAACTAAAGCGAATTTAAAACCAAGTGACCTGCCAAAGCTCCAGTCCGATGGCACCAATGTTCTCAAATTCTGAGAGGTCATATTCCGTCAAATAATTGGTGTTTTTCATCTTCTGATGGAGCCAAACATCTTTGTCTATGCCCTCTGGTTTCAGGCCATCCTGCAACAACAAACTGTATGGGGTCGACCCTGGGGACACGGGTGGGGAGGGGGCTGGAGGGAAGAAGATGCCACGCACTTGGCATGGAGGCTTCTGCAGCATCGGCGCCTGCCAGTCCCCATCCAGTTCGCTGTTCCAGTCACTCGGCTTGCTGGCCCTGGCATCCAGAAGGTGCTTCTCCCAGTCCTTAAAATATGTGTAGGGGGAAAAAAATTAGATTCTCAGATTTGAGAAAGGAAATTCTTAACTCCCAAGAGGCAGGGGCAGACCTGTGACCCTGGTTGCACTTTTCCCCGTGTCCTCCTCCATTTGACGGTCGAAGGGCTAAGTGCTGGGGTTCCCTCCCTCACCGGGGGCTTCAGGACCACGCACTGCCTGCTTTTTCTCCCTAACCGCACCTATGATGACAGCACTCTTCCCATGCTGTTGAGAGGAACGGTGCTGTGGAAAACTCGAAATAGTGGCCAAAGTTAAAATGAAGGGGCAAAAAGTGATGTTGGGAAGACGGGCCATATTTCCTACTGATTAGGTTAAGTCTGTACTTCTACATCATGGTCATATATGGACTGTTCCAGAGAGAGGCTGGACAACTAAGGAATGTCCCAAGATTTACCTGAGGACTGCTGGGTAGCAGGAGAAAAGCAGTTGTATTATTCAGCCCTTATATATATACTCACACTATACACATATATATAAAACACAGGGGACTTCCCTGGTGGTCCAGTGGTAAAGAATCCGCCTTACAATGCAGGGGACGCGGGTTCAATCCCTGGTCAGGGAACTAAGATCCCACATGCCACGGGGCAACTAAGTCCGTGTGCCACAACTACTGAGCTCACATGCCTCAACTGGAGCCCATGTGCTGCAACCTAGAGAGCCCACGTGCTCTGGAACCTGCGCCCCACAGCTAGAGAGAAGCCCGCACACCACAACGAAGAGCCGCACGCCACAACTAAGACCCGATGCAGCCAAAACAGTAATAATAAATAAAATAAATAAATAAATAATAAATCTTAACAAATAAAACACAGGTATACACATACCTATATACACACATACGCATATATACATATTTCTACACGTGCATATATACACATGTCTATGTGAAGGTGACTTAATAGGTGTTGAATACATTTGTGTTTTTTTTAAATGGAGCTTTTTCTTCCTCCCTCCCTCCCTCCCTCCCTCCCTCTCTCTCTCTCTCTCCTTCTTTCTTTCTTTCTTTCCCCACCACACGGCTTGCGGCTTGCAGGATTTTAGTTCCCCGACCAGGGATCCAACCCATGCCACCTGCAATGGAAGCAGTGGAGTCCTAACCATTGGACCGCCAGGGAAGTCCCAAATAAATATTTGTTGAATAAATGAATGGATGAGAAAAATTTGCTCTGGATTAATAATAATTCAGATAAACACATCAAAGCATAAAAATGGTGTACAATGATGTTTTCTCTTTCAGAATAACTGAGAACTTTTCCACGTTACTCTAGAACTTCTCAACGATGGCACGTGGGAGTTAATCATCTCTCCTACTGCTCTTTGCCCCGACCCCAACTGGCAACAGGTGAGCCAGTCTTGTGTTGGGATCCAAGAAATGATTACAACTCAGTCAGTAGCCGACTCTTTATAATGAGGGTTATCAAATGGTAACACCATAAAGAACCACACTGTTTAGGAGATCACACAGAACTGAACATATGGACAGAACACGGCCAGTTTGGGAACGAGCTTTCTGAACGGATGATTTGGCTCCTCTGGGGACCTGCCTCGTGTACGCCCGGCACCAAGGCACACCTGCACTGCTAGGATGGCATCCTTGTAACCCAGAGGCAGCCAGGATTTCAGTCCTAAGACCCGTATCTCCTGAGCTTGGGAGCCTCAGCGTCAGTTTCTTTGCCATTCTGTACCTTGTTTAAAGTAAATGCTCTTTCCAGGTGAAAAACTACTTTTTTTACTTTGGTTTGAAGGTAAGAAAGGGAGAGTAAAACTTCCCGCCTTTTTTCTTTTTCTTGAGAAATGATGGGGAAGCCTTATATGATTGGGATTTTACTCTAATCTGAAGACATTCTCATTGATTGGACACATGGATTCCAAATTCATGGAAGTTTACTTTTGATCATCTATGAAAGAAAAGGGTTGCCAAATAATTTAAGTCTAAACAAGATGCCATTTTAATTTCATAATTACATTCCATCTATGATGAAGTATTTGACTATTAGACAGCAATGCCACTAGTATTTTAAGTTGCCAGAAATTAATTGTAAACATCAGTTACAGTACTCTCAGTTATGGCAAAGACAATTGTCTTAAGATAAATAGCTTACATTTTGGCATAATGTTTGGTGTACAAAGAAAAATGTTACAACAATGACTAACGTAAATGGAAAAAAAAAAAGTAGCTTAATAGCAGGTTGAGTTCCCCAAAAGATTTCTCAACGTCCTAAGTCTCAGAATCTGGGAATGTGACCTTATTAGGAAAAAAGGCTCTTTGCAGATGTAATTAAGGTAAGGATCTCTAGACAGGTCATTCTATAATTCTGGATTATCCAGGTAGGCCCTAAATCCAATGACAAATGTCCTTATAAGAGAAAGAAGAGACACAAAAAGAATAGAAGGCTATGTGGAAAAGGAGGCAGAGATCGGAGTGATGTGTCTACCAGCCAAGGAACGCTGGGAGTCACCAAAAGCTGGAAGAAGCGAAGGATTCTCCCCTAGACCCTTCAGACGGAGTATGCGGCCCTGATGATTTCTGACTTCTGGCTTCAAGAAGAACTGAAAGAATACATCTCTGTTGTTTCAAGCCCCCAGTTTGTGGTCCTTTTTATGGCAGCCCTAGGAAACTAATATATACCTGTTACGATAATTGATTCTTGGTTGGCAGTCACACGTATGATGCTCAAAAATACTTATGCTCAAATGAAGAATGACAAGAAAATCATTTTTATAAAGGTTGCTGATACATTTTCCTTTTTTAAAAAAAACATTGGTTACAAAAACAAACCCTACTTGCTTTCATCTCAGATATTTTAACTCTTTCACAATACCTTGAAGTGTGCAGCCTGTGTGGCTGGTCTCAGCATATATGCTCTGAGGAGGGCACTTTGATTGTTGTAATGCTGTCATCATGATTCCCAGCCATGCAGCAATTGTACGGTACTTGGGTACTTACGAACTACACTTGTACACTTTCTAGCAGTTCTGCGGGAAAAATCCACACCTGGGATTTGCCCTCTGTAGCCTGGTCCCAGTCCTTAGACTCTGCTGAAGCCTTCTCCATTTTCTTCAGTGATGTGAGCTGCCAGTCATACTCTATGCTGCCGGATTCAATCGACTGACCATCAATTTTCACTTCGTAAGTGAGGTCTGGTCTTAAAATCAGAGTGTAGAGGTGTGTGAAGCCATCAACCTGAATGTTTTGGGGGAGAAAAGGAAAAGAATAAGACCTTTAACGTTTCAAGGCAGGTCTAGATATGCAGCATAAATCGTCATGGGTCAAAGTCTTGTTGTAAACAGAAAGCAGAGACGTTCTAGAAATAGGGGTTGACTTGACAATGAAAGGGTGTCCTACAGAAGACTCACCCCTTTGTAGAATACTTCCTCACTACTGGCAGCCTTCTCTTGAGTGGCTGATTCCCTTTTGTGCAAAGACAATGGCTTTCACCTATAATCCCCCAGGCAGTTATGATGGGGTGATTGGTGTAAACCGAGGGACCAGTGCGTTGTTGGACTTAAGAAAAGTTATATGCAAAACAACTTCTGGCTCTGCATTCTGAAAGACACCAAATGAAGCCCACTCTATTTCTCAACACAAGAGAGAATTTTTAACTCTCTGTGTTGTCCAACAATTTAAGCTTGGGGAGGGCAGGCCTGGTGCGCCTTTTGGTCATGGTTAAAGCCCCAGGCTGGACACAAGGAAAGCATTTAACATTCAATAAAGGAGGGCTGGGGACTTCCCTGGTGGTCCAGTGGTTAAGACTCCACGCTTCCACTGCAGGGGGCACGGGTTGGATCCCTGGTTGGGGAACTAAGATCCTGCATGCCACACAGTGTGGCCAAAAATAAATAAATAAATAAAATAAAAAATAAAGGAGGGCTGGAAGGTGGATGGGAGGGTGTCTGGGGAGGCTGGGGGTGACCAGGACATATCTGACTGTCAGCAGCAGAGGGGACCCCTGCACCATACCCCAACAGCAGCAGCATCACTGGGGGAACATGGGCAATGCCCATTCCCAGGTCAGCCCCGCACTGCTGCATCAGAGCCTCGTGGACCCTCTGGCCACTTTCATAGGCCCTCCAGGGTCTCTGACGCTGCTCAAGTTTGGGAACCACTGCCCCAGTATAAAGGCTCTGTCAGGAGGAGTCTCTCCCTGCTTTTTTCAGTCAATCAAAACGTCTTTTCAGTACCCCTCTGCTCTGTCACACCGCAGACAATGACTCTGTCCCGGGACCAGTATTACAGCCTACTCTGTGTCCCCCTCAACCCTTGTAGCCTGCCGTGACAGCTGAGTGCACAATTCTCCAAACGCTTTCCCCCTGCTCTCTGCCTGCCTTTGTCTCCACTTGTCTTTCTTAATTTAGACTTTGGGCTTGCTGGCCCCATGGCTGGCACCCTCTGGGATTTGTCCACCGGCCCAGAGCCCCCTGAGGGGTAACATCGACACCCACACATATGCAAACAGCTCCAAGCCAACATCTTTAATCCCAACCATCAGCCGAGTTTCAGACCCAAAGTTTCCAACAATTTATTCGACACCTCTACCTCGATGTCTGCCTGGATTTCACAACCAACTGTTCTAAACATGACCCCTGAGTCTGCCCTGACCCCTTTCTTGGCCTTTGTTTCCCCTCCTATTTAAGAGCAACGCCACTGAGAATCATCATCCATACCCTCAGCACCCAGAATCCAAACATCATCAAGACGTGTGGACCCTACACCTGAATCATCTGTCAAAACGCTCCCGTGTTCTGCATCCCGCTGAAGCCTTGACCTAACAATCTCACCCATCTCCCTGTCTGTTGATCGCCACCCCTGCCTCCCTAGAACATCCGAGGTCTTTTTTTTTTTTGGCTGTGTCGGGTCTTAGTTGCAGAGTGTGGGCTCTTCCTTGCCGCGGGCGGGCTTCTTTCTAGTTGTGGCATGCTGGTTTTCACTTCGCTAGTTGTAGCACTCAGGCTCCAGGGTGCGTGGGCTCTGTAGTTGTGGTGCGTGGGTTCTAGAGTGCATGGGCTCTGTAGTTTGCAGCACGCAGGCTCTCTAGTTGAGGCTCGTGAGCTCAGTAGTTGTGGCGTGTAGGCTTAGTTGCCCCGCAGCATGTGGGATCTTAGTTCCCTGACCAGGGATCGAACCTGTGTCCCCTGCATTGGAAGGTGGATTCTTTACCACTGGACCACCAGGGAAGTACCTTTTTTTTTTTTTTTTTTGGTAGGTCTTTTTTCTTTCCATCCTTTTTTGTTCTTTTCTCTTGTGGTTTGATGACCATCTTCAGTGTTGTGCTTGGGTTGCTTTTTCTTTTTTGTGTGTGTATCTATTGTAGTTTGGGGGTTTGCTGTTCCCATGAGGTTTTGATATAGCAGACTATACATGTACAAGGTTGTTTTAAGTTTCTAGTCTCTTTCCTGCCTAGAGGAGTTCCTTTAGCATTTGTTACAAAGCTGGTCTGGTGGTGCTGAATTCTCTTAGCTTTTGCTTGTCTGTAAAGCTTTTGATTTCTCCGTCAAATCTGAATGAGAGCCTTGCTGGGTAGAGTGTTCCTGGTTGTAGGTTCTTCCCTTTCATCACTTTAAATATATCGTGCCACTCCCTTCTGGCTTGCAGAATTTCTGCTGAGAAATCAGCTGTTAACCTTATGGGAGTTCCCTGGTATGTTGTCATTTTTCCCTTGTTGCTTTTAATCATTTTTCTCTGCCTTTAATTTTTGTCAATTTGATTACTATGTGTCTCAGTGTGTTTCTCCTTGGGTTTATCCTGCCTGGGACACTCCGCACTTCCTGGACTTGGGTGGCTATTTCCTTTCCCAGGTTAGGGAAGTTTTCAACTATCATCTCTTCAAATATTTTCTCGGGTCCTTTCTCTCTCTCTCCTCCTTCTGGGACCCCTATAATGCGAATGTTGGTGCATTTAACATTGTTCCAGAAGTCTCTTAGGCTGTCTTCATTTCTTTTCATTCTTTTTTCTTTATTCTGTTCTGCAGCAGTGATTTCCACCATTCTGTCTTCCAGGTCACTTATCCATTCTTCTCCCTCAGTTATTCTGCTATCAATTCCTTCTGGTGTATTTTTCATTTCAGTTATTGTATTGTTCATCTTTGTTCTTTAATTCTTCTAGTTCTGTGTTAAACATTTCTTGCATCTTCTCAATCCTTGACTCCATTCTTTTTCAAAGGTCCTGGATCATCTTCACTATCATTATTCTGAATTCTTTTTCTGGAATTTAGTTGTTTTTCTGGGTTTTTATCTTGGTCCTTCATCTGGGACATAATCCTCTGCCTTTTCATTTCATCTATCTTTCTCTGATTGTGGTTTTCCTTCGGCAGGCTGCAGGATTGTAGTTCTTCTTGTGTCTGCTGTCTGCCCTCTGGTGGTTGAGGCTATCTAAGAGGCTCGTGCAAGCTTCCTGATGGGAGGGACTGGTGATGGGTAGAGCTGGGTGTTGCTCTGGTGGGCAGAGCTCAGTAAAACTTTAATCCACTTGTCTGCTGATGGGTGGGGCTGTGTTCCCTCGCTGTTGGTTGTTTGGCCTGAGTAGGCTCTTTGGTGGGGCTAATGGAGGACCCCGGGAGGGCTCACGCCAGTGAGTACTTCCCATAACTTCTGCTGCCAGTGTCCTTGTCCCTGCAGTGAGCCACAGCCGCCCACCCCCTCCTCTGCAGACCAATCAACATTAGCAGGTAGGTCTGGTTCAGTCTCCTATGGGGTCACTGCTCCTTCCCCCGGGTCCTGGTGCGCACAAGACTTTGTGTGTGCCCTCTAAGAGTGGAGTCTCTGTTTCCCCCAGTCTTGTTGAAGTCCTGCAATCAAATCCCACTAGCTTTCAAAGTCCGATTCTCTGGGGATTCCTCCGCCTGTTGCCAGACCCCCAGGTTGGGAAGTCTAACATGGGGCTCAGAACCTTCACTCCAGTGGTGAACTTCTGTGGTATAATTGTTCTCCAGTTTGTGAGTTGCCCACCCAGCAGTTAGGGGATTTGATTTTATTGTGATTGCAGCCCTCCTACCGTCTCATTGTGGCTTCTCCTTTGTCTTTGGATGTGGTGTATCTTTTTTGGTGAGTTCCAGTGTCTTCCTGTCGATGATTGTTCAGCAGTTAGTGGTGATGCCAGTGTTCTCGCAAGACGGAGTGAGCGCACATCTGTCTACTCCGCTATCTTGAATCAATCTCCTGAGGTATTTTTTTTAACAATGCAGGCCAGACCTCCTCCTTGAAAATCCTTGAGGGCTGACCACTGCGTTTCTTTTACAGCATTGCAGAGTGAATTGGAGCCCTGAGAAGATAACCTTGCTCCTCACCGAGGAGTCCGTGATGCTGACTAGCTGCTATGATCCAAGGCTCCAAGGCTCCTTCAGCAGACTTGTCTCTATTTTTCTAACAGGCTGCAGAAATACCAATACCTGTCTGAGGGAGTTGTGCGCCTGCCAGCGCCACTCAGGGCCCCGCAGGCTTGCTGCCCGCAGGTGACCGAGCTCTGGCCTCCCAGGCACAGTCCAGGCCAGACCTCACAGCCTCCATCTGGTAGTGTCATCCCCTTTCTCTCCTGCATGCCTGAGCTGCAACTGAACAAATGCTCGGGAATCATATCATGAAGACTGGTCCTCTGGTCCAACACTAAGGTGGAGGAGGAAGACTTGGATTTTGAGCTCCCCTCCATGCTCAAGGGAGGGGTGTCAGGCCTCTGAGTACATGGGGGACCTGCTGATCCTTTAGAACCATCAAGTCAGCAGGCAGGACCCGGCGAGAAACCATGCTGCCAACAGAGACTCACTGGGGCTTTGTGAGGGTGCCGAGCGCCCCCTGCTCAGGTAGAGACTGAATAAGGGACAGTTACGGATGCTTCCGTTCCTTGCTGTCAATGATCTTGAAATACACTGGCCTCCTGCCCAGATGCACAGAGGCTATGGGTGCTGGGGATGCCTCGGGGGACAGGTCCCTGCTTCCTGGTGCTTACCTTCAAAGTGTGGGGGGATGAGCTTTAGGGAGTGTACTTCCCCTTCACAGGCCCACACACCAGGGACTTAATGCAAGCTGCCTCTTTGGAGAAGCCCCGGGTAGGGCCATTGAGTTATAAACAGGCCCTAAGACCTAAAATGTCATTTTCACAGGATCCCCTGGGTAAAAATGTAAAGCATGTATGCATTCATTTTAGAAATATTCCCATTTTAAATTGTTTTGGTATTTTGAAGATTAATTTCACCAGAATTTTTTTTCACCCTGAATATTTCATTCCTTAATGATGATGGGTATAGCTGAAACGTGAGCATCCTGTCGTAACCCTTATGGGGCATTTTATAAATCAACGTCATGGCTCACAGTGAGAAGTGTACCCTCCTGGTGGGTAAAAACTTTGGAAACCAAACCAATCAAAGTGGTGGACAAGTGTCTCTAACAGGCCTGCTAAACTGGAAAGCAGGGACAGGACAGACAAGGCCCATCCATAGTTCACTTAAATAGTTTAAGGTCAAAACTATTTTCTATAAACTTACGTTATTATCTGGCAAGAGTTAACATGATCACTGATTTGAATATGAAAGAATTTACCTTACACCTGATTGATTTCTTGTTTGAGTGATACTGATTCTTGAAATGTAAAATAACATGAACTTTCTTGACATCAAATCCACAAATATCGGGTCCTACAAAAAAAAATATTAACTGCTCTCAATTTCCTTCTGTCATGCATCAACACAGGATATCCCCAACCATTCTCCTGAAATAATATACAAGGCACAGGAAGCTTACATGTCTGGGAATAATCAGATGTTCTTGTGGAGATATTTAAACGGATGGTGACACTCAGTTCAGGTCACGGTCAGTGCAGCCACTTTGGATTGGAGTGTAAGCCAGAATGTGAGGAAGAGAAGGAAGGTCTAACAACACTCTAGTAAGCGTTCTCCCATGTGCTGTCTGAGCCTCAGGCCCTCATTCTGAAGCTCTGACCAAGGCTCCTGTACCCATAGGAGGGCTTCAGAGCTGGACTGACTGGCTCCGATCCCAGTTCTCCTTCACTGTTGAGATATATTTGCAACTAACATATTCACCTCCCATGCCTCAGGGTCCTGGTCTGTAAAATAGGGGTGTTAATCTTGACTTCACAAAGCTATTTTGCCAATTCAAGGGGCTAATGTATGTAAAGCTTTTAGTATGGCAATGCTCAATACTTGTTGTTATTATTGTTATGCTCCAAGACAACACACATACGCATATATATATTTTCTTAAAGATAACACCACATCTTAAGCAAAAAAGAGGTTATAATCAGTACGTAGGTTCCAATGAACTGTGAAATTTATAAAGAGTTCTATTCAAAGTTAATGATTTTTGCTTTTGACAAAATTCAACACCCATTTATGATAAAAACCTTACAGAAAGTAGGCATAGAGGGAACTTCCCTCAACATAATAAAGGCCATATATGACAAACCCACAGCCAACGTTGTTCTCAATGGTGAAAAAGTGAAACCATTTCCTCTAAGATCAGGAACATGACAAGGTTGTCCACTCTCACCACTATTATTCAACATAGTTTTGGAAGTTTTAGCCACAGCAATCAGAGAAGAAAAAGAAATAAAAGGAATCCAAATCAGAAGAGAAGAAGTAAAGCTGTCACTGTTTGCAGATGACATGATACTTTACATAGAGAATCCTAAAGAGGCTAGCAGATAACTACTAGAGCTAATCAATGAATTTGGTAAAGTAGCAGGATACAAAATTAATGCACAGAAATCTCTTTCATTCCTATACACTAATGATGAAAAATTTGAAAGAGAAATTAAGGAAACATTGCAACAAAAAGAATAAAATACCTAGGAATAAACCTACCTAAGGAGACAAAAGACCTGTATGCAGAAATCTATAAGACACTGATGAAAGAAGCTAAAGATGATACAAACAGATGGAGAGATATACCATGTTCTTGGATTGGAAGAATCAACATTGTGAAAATGACTCTACTACCCAAAGCAATCTACAGATTCAGTGCAATCCCTATCAAACTACCAATGGCATTTTCCAGAGAACTAGAACAAAAAATTTCACAATTTGTATGAAAACACAAAAGACACCGAATAGCCAAAGCAATATTGAGAAAGAAAAATGGAGCTGGAGGAATCAGGCTCCTGGACTTCAGACAACACTACAAAACTACAGTCATCAAGACAGTATGGTACTGGCACAAAAACAGAAATATAGATCAATGGAACAGGATAGAAAGCCCAGCCCAGAGATAAACTCACGCACATATGGTCACCTTATTTTCGATAAAGACAGCCTCTTCAATAAGTGTTGCTGGGAAAACTGGACAGCTACATGTAAAAGAATGAAATTAGAACACTTCCTAACACCATACACGAAAATAAACTCAAAATGGATTAAAGGGCTTCCCTGGTGGCTCAGTGGTTGAGAGTCCGCCTGCCGATGCAGGGGACACAGGTTCGTGCCCTGGTTCAGGAAGATCCCACATGCCACGGAGTGGCTGGGCCCGTGAGCCATGGCCGCTGAGCCTGCGCGTCTGGAGCCTGTGCTCCACAATGGGAGAGGCCACAACAGTGAGAGGCCCGCGTACCGAAAAAAAAAAAAAGGATTAAAGACCTAAATGTAAGGCCAGACACTATAAAACTCTTAGAGGAAAACATAGGCACAGCACTCTATGACATAAATCACGGCAAGATCCTTTTTGACCTACCTCCTAGAGAAATGGAAATAAAAATAAATAAACAGGACCTAATAAAACTTAAAAGCTTTTGCACAGCAAAGGAAACCATAAACAAGATGAAAAGACAACCCTCAGAATGGAAGAAAATATTTGCAAATGAAGCAACTGACAACGGATTAATCTCCAAATTTTACAAACAGCTCATGCAGCTCAATATCAGAAAAACAAACAACCCACTCCAAAAATGGGCAGAAGACCTAAATAGACATTTCTCCAGAGAAGATATACAGATTGCCAACAAACACATGAAAGGATGCTCAACATCACTAATCATTAGAGAAATGCAAATCAAAACTACAATGAGTTATTACCTCACACCAGTTAGAATGGCCATCATCAAAAAATCTACAAACAATAAATGCTGGAGAGGGTGTGGAGAAAAGGGAACCCTTGTGCACTGTTGGTGGGAATGTAAATTGATACAGGCACTATGGAGAACAGTATGGAGGTTCCTTTAAAAACTAAAAATAGGGCTTCCCTGGTGGCGCAGTGACTGGGACTCCACCTGCCGATGCAGAGGACACGGGTTCGTGTCCCAGTCCGGGAAGATCCCACATGCCGCGGAGCGGCTAGGCCCGTGAGCCATGGCCACTGAGCCTGCGCGTCCGGAGCCTGTGCTCCGCAACGGGAGAGGCCACAACAGTGAGAGGCCCGCGTACCGCAAAACAACAACAACAAACTAAAAATAGAACTACCATACAACACAGCAATCCCACTCCTGGGCATATACCCTGAGGAAACCATAATTCAAAAAGAGTCATGTACCACAGTGTTCATTGCAACTCTATTTACAATAGCCAGGATATGAAAGCAACCTAAGTGTCCATCAACAGATGAATGGATAAAGGAGATGTGGCACATATATACAATGGAATATTACTCAGCCATAAAAAGAAACAAAATTGAGTTATTTGTAGTGAGGTGGATGGACCTAGAGTCTGTCATACAGAGTGAAGTAAGTCAGAAAGAGAAAAACAAATAGCGTATGCTAACACACATATACGGAATCTAAAAGAAAAGGTTCTGAAGAACCTAGGGGCAGGACAGGAATAAAGTCGCAGACGTAGAAAATGGACTTGAGAACACGGGGAGGAGGAAGGCTAAGCTGGGAAGAAGTGAGAGAGTGGCATGGACTTAAATATACTACCAAATGCAAAATACATAGCTAGTGGGAAGCAGCTGCATAGCATAGGGAGATCAGCTCGGTGCTTTGTGGCCTTCTAGAGGGGTGGGATAGGGAGGGTGGGAGGGAGATGCAAGAGGGAGGAGATATGGGGATATATGTATATGTATAGTTGATTTACTTTGTTATAAAGCAGTAAGTAACACACCATTGTAAAGCAATTATACCCCAACAAAGATGTTAAAAAAAAAGTTAACGATTTTTAAATTGCCACGTAAGTTTCAGTCACTAAGGAAATGGAATGCTGTAGGACACTGTATTCCCGGCTCAGAGACAAAGAAGTTCTGAATATTCTAAGCAAGGTTTACAGGAGGGATCTGGAAAATCTGTGAAACCTTCCGAGACTGTTTGGAATTACCCTGCTGCGGCTTCATTGACTTTAAGCCATAGGAATGTACTAAAGTATCTGCGTGTCTTTCTGTCTCAGACAGAATTCCACCACATCCACTGACCCAGGCCTGCACCCACCCCTGTGAACGAACCCTGTGTAAACACAAGCAGATGACTGTGACTTCTTCTAGAACTTGCAGTGATGAACCTCCAGATTAAATAAGAGAGATCTAGGCTGCACATAATTACTTAAAGAATATTATGAATTTGCCAGAGTAGATGCGACGTTTTACTTGGAAATACCATCTACGGAACCGACAAAGAACACCACATCTATCTCCTGGTTGATTTCCCGGAGGACGCGTGGTTTATGTAATTTCCTTTTTTGTCACTGCTGGAAAACATTCCTGTTCAATTTTTTAAAACAAAAGCTATGTAAACTATTTGTATGAAAGTCTATTATCTCAGGATTGAAACATGAAATTTATTTTTCCTTCGAAATTGGTCAGAATTTTCCTCTCTATTCCTAAGCACCTACACACTTTTACTATTAAATTCAGCTTCAGAATGTGCCCAGAACTGACCAGAAAAATCTGGACATTTTCCATTAACAGCAATCATAAAATAGTTATGCAGTAATGGAGTTTTGTGAACAATGGGGTAGGCAGATGGGCTCTGAAATTGGGCTGACCTGCCTTTGGGCAAGTATTTTAATCTTTCTGACCCTCAGTTTCCTTATTTGCAAAATGGGGCTGTGTTACCCATTTCCTAGGGTTTTACACATAATCTAAGATTGCATGGGTAAGGCCCCTGGCAAGGGCCCAATAAAACATATTTCTCTTTTCCTCTTCAACACTAGCAAGCTGCTCTCAAACCAAAGGAAAGAGCTGAGAAATCACAGGAAGTGTTCGAATAGTGACACAATGGGTTTGGGTAAAATGTAACTGATTTTGAGTTAAAAGCAAAATAATGCGGAAAATTTATATATATATATATTTTACTCCAACATATGCTGCTTTGCAATTTAAATGTAGCAGACATGCTGTGTATATTTAAAAGTAGTATTTTGGTGGATATTTGTGGTTATTTTGTTTACTAAATCTAACTAAATCAAATATTTGTGAAATCATCTCTAATTCAATAGGTATTATTTTTTTGCCAGATATCTCTGCCATCCTGTTTTAAGAGAATAATAACCATAACCAAAACATTTAAATTTATTTTTTAATCTAAATAAAGACCTTTTCCATTCCAGATTTTAAATTCAAGAGTAAATGTGAGGGTCTTCCCTGGTGGTGCAGTGTTTAGGAGTCTGCCTGCCAGTGCAGGGGACACAGGTTTGAGCCCTGGTCTGGGAGGATCCCACATGCCGCAGAGCAACTAAGCCTGTGTGCCACAACTACTGAGCCTGTCCTCTAGAGCCCAAGCCACAACTACTGAGCCCACATGCGGTGACTACTGAAGCCCACGGGCCTAGAGCCTGTGCTCTGTAACAAGAAAAGCCACCGCAATGAGAAGCCCACATACCATAATGAGGAGTAGCCCCCGCTCGCTGCAACTAGAGAAAGCCCGCACACAGCAATGAAGACCCAATACAGCCATAAATAAATAAATAAATATTTTAAAAAAGAGTAAATGTGAGGCGTGGTAGGTAGAGAGAACTCTGGGCAGGGAGTCGGGGAGTGCGCAATCTGTGGAAACTTTGGATCAATCTAATGCTGTGTCCTTGGAGAAGTTGCCTCACTCTCCAAAATGACAGAGCAGAATTAGATCTAAATCTAATAAGTAATCTAATATGTAATAAAATAATATTCTTTTTACTTCTACAATAACATCAAGACCAGCTGTATATAAATATAAGGACAGCATAACTAGGTGTCTGAAGCCGGATCCTGATCACGAAAAAATTTAAAATGAGCATGGGAAAACGTCACATGAGAGAAAATAATTTTAAAGAATAAGTCCCCAAATCTGGATTATGGATGGATATTTTAAAAATACATTTTCATCCTTAAAGCTTTTTCTTTTCCACCTTTTTTTTTATTGTGGCAAAATACGTACAACACAAAATTTACCATCTTAGCCATTTTTAGTGTACAGTTCAGTGGTATTAAACACATTCACATTGTTAGGCAACCATCACCACCATCAATCCCCATAACACTTTTCATTTTGTAAAACTTAAACTCTATACCCATTAAGCAATAACTCTCCATCTTTCCTTCTCCCCAGTCCCTGGCAACCATCATTCTACTTTCTACCTCTATGAGTTTGACTACTCTAAGTATCTTCCACCAAAGGGGAAATCACAGCCTCGGAGGGGCAGGTACTTAGAGAATCCATCTTCCTGAGTCACCTCTCAGCAAACCCTACTTTCAAGTCCCTGGATATCCTGTCTCACTTCAGCTTTAGTGTGAACAGGATGTGTAAGACATGGGGACACTGAAATGGGAGGGCAGGACAGTGCCACCAAAATTGTGCCCCAGCGCGGCTCACCGAATGACCCGCCAACACCAAGGCTGTTCTGGGGAGTTGGCTGCTGCCTGAACGTGGTTCCGGCAAAGAAAGAGGTGAGATGGGCTTTTAGGCTGTGACAGCATTAAAAATCATCAGCCATGGAGTTCCTTTGTCATGCAATTCCCAAACGCTTTTAATTTATTGAGGCAAAATTCACATCACATAAAATCAACCATTTTATTTATTTATTTTCTTTCTTTCTTTCTTTTTCTTTTTTTGGTTACACCGCACAGCTTGCAGAATCTTAGTTCCTCAACCAGGGATGGAACCTGGACCCTTGGTAGTAAAAGCGCAGTCCTAACCACTGGACCACCAAGGAATTACCTCTTAAAAATATATATATATATATAGTTTAATTTTTATTTTATATTGGAGTATATTTGATTTACAATGTTGTGTTAGTTTCAGGTGTACAGCAAAGTGATTCAGTTATACATATATCTACTCTTTTTCAGATTATTTTCCCATATAGGTTATTACAGAGTATTGAGTAGCATTCCCTGTGCTATACAGTTGATTATTAAAACCAACTTGTTGATTATCTAAAAACCAACCATTATATTTATTTATTTTTATTTATTTATTTTTGGCTGTGTTGGGTCTTCATTGCAGTGCCCTGGCTTTCTCTAGTTGTGGCGAGTAAGGGCTACTCTTTGTTGTGTCGCACGGGCTTCTCATTGCGGTGGCTTCTCTTGTCGCAGAACACAGGCTCTAGGTGCGCAGGCTTCAGTAGTTGTGGCACATGGGCTCAGTAATTGTGGCTCACAGGCTCTAGAGCACAGGCTCAGTAGTTGTGGTGCATGGGCTTAGTTGCTCTGTGGCATGTAGGATCTTCCCGGATCAGGGATCAAATCCGTGCCCCCTGCATTGGCAGGCAGATTCCCAACCACTGTGCCACCAGGGAAGTTCCAGTTATTGAAATTTTGATAGGGATTGGACTGAATTGCTTTGGAACTTGTAGATTGCTTTGGGTAGTATTGACATTTTAACAATATTAAGTCTTCCAATCCACAAACATAGGATGTGTTCCCATTTATTTATGTCTTAATTTCTTCCAGCAATAGTGTATAGTTTTCATTAGACAAGTCTCTCACTTCCTTGGTTAAGATGATTACTAAGTATTTTACTCCTTTGGATGTCATTGTAAATGACATTGTTTTTGTAATTTCCTTTTCAGATTATTCATTGTGTACAGGAATGCAACTGGTTTTGGTTTTGTTTTTTAACATGTTGACTTTGTATCCTGTTACTTTGCTGAATTCATTCATTAGTTCTAATGGGGTTTTTCTGTGCAAGCTTTAGGGTTTCTACACATCATATCATCTGCAAACAGATAATTTTACTTCTTCTGTTCCAATTTCTTTTCTTTTTCTTGCCTAATTGCTCTGGCTAAAACTTCCAGTACTATGTTGAATAGAAGTGGGAAAACAGGCATCCTTGCCTTGTTCAGATCTTAGAGGAAACACTTCGAGTTTTTCTGAGTATGTTCACTGTGGGGTTTTCATATATGCCTTTTATTACATTGAATTAGTTTCCTTTTATTCCTATTTTGTTGAGTGTTTTTTTTATCATGAAAAGGTGTTGAATTTTGTCAAATGCTTTTTCTGCATCAAATGTGATGATAATTTTTCCCCCTTCATTCTGTTGATGTGGCATATTACATTGATTTTCATATGCCAAACCATACTTGCATCCTAGGAATAAATGCCACTTGGTCATGTTGTATAATTCTTTTAGTATGCTGCTGAATTCTGTTTAGTAGTATATTGTTGAGGATTTCCATCAGTGTTATCTTGTAGTGTCTTTGGATTTGGTATTAGGGTAATGTTGGCATCATAGAATGAGTTAAGAAGTGTTCCCTCCTCTTCAATTTTTTGGAAAAGTTTGAGAAGGATTGGTATTCTTTCAATGTTTGGTAGAATTCACCAGCAAAACCATCAGATTCAGAGCCAGCCTTCCTTCCTTCCTTCCTTCCTTCCTTCCTTTTCTCTTCCAGTTTTATTGAAATATTATTGCCATACAGAACTGTATAAGCTTAATATACACAACATAATGATTTGACTTACATATACCATGAAATGATGACCACAATAAATTTAGTGAACATCCATCATCTCATATAGGTACAGAATTTTTTAAAAAGTATTTTTTCCTTGTGGTGAGAACTCTTAGGATTTACTCTATCAACAACTTTCATATATAACATTCAGCAGTGTTAAGAATATTAATCATATTGTACATTACAACCCTAGTATTTGTCTTATAACTGAAAGTTTGTACCTTTTGACCACCTTCATCCCATTCCCCCTCCTCCATGCCCACCTCTGGTAACCACAAATCTGATCTCCTTTTCTATGAGTTTGCTTGTGAAGTATAATTGTCCTAGAACATTATGTTAGTTCCTGATGCAGAAAATAGTGATTCAATATTTTTATACATTACAGAATTGTCACCATGATAAGTCTAATTACGTTGTTACCATACAAAGAAGCTACATTATTATATATGACTATATAATATATGACTATATTCCCCATGCTGTACATTTCATCCCTGTGGCTCACTTATTTTGCACCTGGAAATTTGTACCTCTTAATCTTCATCACCTACTTTACTCATCCTTTCACCCTCCTCCCCTCTGGCAACCACCTGTTCTCTACATTTATGACTCTCTATTTTGTTATATTTGTTCATTTGCTTTGTTTTTTAGATTCCACATATCAATGAAATCATATAGTATTTGTCTTTCTCTGTCTGACTTACTTCACTTAGCATAAAACTCTCTAAGTCCATCTGTGTTGTCACAAATAGAAATATTTCATTCCTTTTTATGACTAAGTAATATTCCATTGTATATATACATCTTCTTTATCCACTCATTTATTGATGGGCACTTATATTCCTTCCATATCTTGGTTAATGGAAATAATGCTGCAATGAACATAGGGGAGCATATATCTTTTCAAATTAGTGTTTTTGTTTTCTTTGGAAAAATACCCAGTGTGGAATTGTGGGATCGTATGTCAGGTCTATTTTTAATTTTTTTAAATGAACCTCCGTCCATTTTCTATAGTGGCTGCACCAATTTAAATTCCCACCAAAAGAGCACAAGATTTCCCTTTTCTCCACACCCTCACTAACACTTGTTATTTGTTGTCTTTTTGATAATAGCCATTCTGACAGGTGTGAGGTGATATCTCATTGTGGTTTTGATTTGCATTTCTCTGATGATTAGTGATGTTGAACATCTTTCATGTGTCTTTTGGCCATCTGTATGTCTTCTTTGGAAAAATGTCAATTCAGGTCCTCTGCCCATTTTTTAATTGGGCTTTTTTTTTTTTTGATGTTGAGTTCTATGAATTCTTTATTTTGGATATTAACTCTTTATCAAATCTATCATTTGCAAATCTCCTCTCCCATTCAGTAGGCTGCCTTTTCATTTTGTTTGTGCTTTCCTTCACTGTGCAAAGGCTTTTGAGTTTGATGTAGTCCCATTTATTTATTTCTGCTTTTGTTTCCCTTGCCTGAGGAGACAGATGCAAAAAAAATATTGCTTAAGCTGAAGTCAAAGAGCATACTGCCTGTTTTCTTCTAGGAGTTTTATGGTTTCAGGTTGTAACTTAAGTCTTTAATCCATTTTGAGTTTATTTTTGTATATAGTGAGAGAGTAGCCCAGTTTTCCCAAAACTATTTATTGAAGAGGCTGTCTTTTTCCCATTGTAAGCTTTTGCCTTTTTTGTTGTGGATTAATTGACATATATAAGCATGGGTTCATTTCTGGAATCTTTATTCTGTTTCACTGATCTATGTGTTTGTTTCTGTGCCAGTACCATACTGTTTTGATTACTATAAGCTTTATTGTATAGTTTGAAATCAGGGAGTGTTGTATCTCCATCTTTGTTACTCTTTCTCAAAACTGTTCTGCCTATTTGGGGTCTTTTGTGTTTCCATACAGATTTTAGAATTATTTGTTCTCGTTTGTGAAAAATGCCATTGGTATTTTGATAGGGATTGCATTGAATCTGTATATTGCCTTGGGGAAGATGGATATTTTAACAATATTAATTCTTCCAATCCATGAGGTATACCTTTCAATTTGTTTGTGTCATCTTCAATTTCTTTCTTCAGTGCCTTATAGTTTTCTGAGCACAGGACTTTTACCTCCTTAGATTTATTCCTAAGTATTTTATTCTTTTTGATGCAACTGTAAATGGGTTTGTTTTCCTAATTTTTCTGATAGTTTGTTGTTGGTGTATGGAAAGAAAAGATTTCTGTATATTAATTTTATATCCTGCAGTTTTACTGAATTTATTCTAGTAGTATTTTGGCAGTGTCTTTAGTATTGTCTATGTATAGTATCATGTCATCTGCACGCAGTGACAGTTGTACCTCTTCCTTTCTAATTTGGATTCATTTTATTTCTTTTTCTTCTCTGATTGCTGTAGCCAGGACTTCCAATACTATGTTGAATAAAAGTGGCAAGAGTGGGCATCCTTATCTCATTCCTGATCTTAGAGGAAATGCTTTCAGCTTTTCACCACTGAATATAATGTTGGCTGTAGGTTTGTCATATATGGCCTTTATTATGTTGAGGTATATTCCCCATATACTCAGTTTGTTGAGACAAGGCTTTTTTTTGTTGGGATAATTTTGTTTACTGCTTCAATTTCCTTAGGACTTATAGGTCTATTCAGATTTCTTATTTCTTTGTGATTGAGTCTTGGTAGGTTTTGTGTTTCTAGGAATTTGTCCCTTTCATCTAGGTTATCCAACTTTTTGGTGTACAAATATTCATAGTGCTCTCTTCTAATCCCTTTTATTTCTGTAGACAAGGTAGTAACATCCCCACTTTCATTTCTGATTTTAGTAATTTGAGTCTTCTCTCTTCTTCCCTTAGCCCATCTAGCTAGTTATTGATGTCACAAAGTTACATCTTTATATGCTGTGTCCCCTAAAACATAAACTAATAATTCTTTAAAATGCATTAGTCTCTTAAATTATGTAGAAAACTAGATTTGTAGTTACAAACCAAAGTTTCAGTAATATTAGCTTTTACACAAATAATTGTTTTTCCTTAAATGTATTAGTCTCTTAAATCATGTAGAAAACAAAAAGTGTAGTTATAAACCATTGTTAAATAATACTAGCTTTTATAATTATATTTACCTTTATTGAGATTTTTATTTCTCCATATAGGTTTGAGTTACTGTCTAGTGAGTGTCCTTTCATTTCACCTTGCAGGACTCCCTTGAGCATTTCTTGCAAGGCAGTTCTAGTGGTTACAAACTCCCTCAGCTTTTCTGTCTTAATTCTTCCACATATTTGAAGGACAGTTCTGCCAAATATGAGTTTTCGTTGAGTTTTTTTTTCTTTTCACTTTGAATCCACTATCTTCTGGCCTCCAAACTTTCTGATGAGAAATCTGCTGATAAGCTTATTGCAAATGCCTTGTATGTGATGATTTGCTTCCCTTTTGCTGCTTTCAACATTCTTTGTCTTTGCTTTTTGCAAGTTTGATTACACTGTGTCTTGGTGTGGACCTCTTTGAGTTCATCTTACCTGGAGTTCATAGAGCTTCTTGGATATTTATATTCATGTATTTCATCAAATGTGGAAGTTTTCAGCCTTTGTTTTTTCAAATATTCTCTCCCTCTGCTCCTTTTTCTCTCTCTTCTCCTTCTGTGCCTCCCACAATGTGTACACGTTGGTCTGTTTGATGGTGTCCCACAGGTCCCTTAGCCTCTGTTTGCTCTCCTTCAATCTTGTTTCTTTCTGCTCCTCAGCCTTGATAATTTCCATTATCCTATCTTCAAGATCTCTGATTCTTTCTTCTGCTTGCTCAAATCTGCCTTTGACTCTTCTAGTGAACTCTTCATGTTAGTTTACTTTTCAGCTCCAGAATTTGATTTTGGTTTCTTGTTAAGTATTCTATCTCCTTACTGATATTTCCATTTTACTCTCATTTTTCTTGACTTTCACTACATCTTCACTTAGTTCTTTTAGCATCATTCAGTTATTTAAGTCTAACAGATCTGCCATTAGGTCTTTTTTTCAGGGACAGTTTATGTTGATTTATCCTTCTCATTTGAATGGGCCACACTTTCCTGTTTCTTTGTATACCTTGTGATTATTTGTTAAACACTGGACATATGAGTCTAATAATGAATGTTAAGTCTGGAAATCAGATTCTCCTCCTTCCGCAGGGTTTGCTGTGTTGTTGTTGGTTTTTTGACTGATTGTTGAAGGCTGGCTCTGTACCAAGCGTCAGCCTGGGATGTAAACTTCAGGTTTTCTCAGGTCTTTTCTGAGTGTTTTCCTGTGTATGTGTGGTCACTTTCTAATTTTCCCTGCATATGTAGTTGTTTTTTAATGTCTTAGTCTTTAATGTCTACCTTCCTAAAGGGGAAAAGGTGAAAAATGAAGGGTGGGAGGGAAGGGTTCTGGCCCTTTAAGTCTCCTGGAAATCATTTCAGCTGGAGGGGGAAAGGCTTATAACAATGGGGGTGTGTTTAACAACAATGGCTGCCCATCTCTTTTTCTGCACCTCTGCAACAAGAAGGGGCAATCAGCCATCAGAGTTCAGATCCTTGATATTCGGAGGACAGGGTCCTTTTTGCCTACCCTGGCTCCTGTAAAAGCTGCTCCAGGAACCTGGTGCACAGCTGTCTGTTTGCCATATGGCTGGAGGTGGGAATGGGTAGGTACTACTGTGCTAAGAACTGAAATTCACCCAAATTGACCTCCCCAGTTTTCTACTGGAAGTTGCAATACTTCCACAGACTCCATAGTTCCCTAACTGTTACATCAGACAGATTATGCCAGTGCAAGAATGTTGTCTTGTCTAGGTGGGGAGACAGATTCCTGGTGCTTCCTATTCCCCCATCTTCCCAGAATCCTCTTCATTCTTAAACGTTTTTGAATCCACACATTTCAGTTATGTCTAGTTCCTGCAGCCCAATGTGGTCCCTTCCCAATTCCAGCACAGATGTTAATCAATTACTCCTAGTGTCAGGAGACATTTAATGTATTCCAGGGGTCAATGATCTCCTTTTTCTGTAAGGAGCCAGACAGTAAATATTTTTGGTTTTGTGAGCTATATACTCTCTGTCATGACCATTCAACTCTGCCACTACTGCTTGAAAGCAGTCATAGACAAGACATAAATGAACTGAGTGAGGCTGCATTCCAATAAGACTTCATTTGTGGACACTGAAATTTGAGTTTCGTATTATTTTCATGGGTTAAAAGTATTGTCCTTCTTTTGATTTTTTTAATCATCCAAAAATGTTAAGAAGCAGGAAGTTCCCTGGTTGCCTAGTGGTTAGGATTCTGGGCTTTCACTGCTGTGGCCCGGATTCAATCCCTGGTCGGGGAACTGAGATCCTGCAAGCCATGCAGTGCAGCCAAAAAATTTAAAAACCCATTCTCAGTTCATGGGCCATAACAAACACAGGCTGTGGGCCGATTTGGCCCATGGCCAAGGTTTACTGACTCCTGAGGCATTCAAAATACTTGGGGCTACATTAATGTTGAATAAATAACTTTCTCCCAAGAACAACAGAATGGTACAGCCGCCTTTTTTAATACTAATTAGGTTTAACAGTACTAGAAACCTTTAGTTAGATAAACTCAACACAACTATAGCAAAGTCAGTCTAAGGATCCTACAGGTGGAAGGGTTTTCAAAATCACAAGAAATGGTTGTCCATACTATCTAAACTCACCAAACATAATATAGTACTGGGATTTTCCATTCAGGTTCTTCTGATCCACGTCTGCAGGGAAGAGCTTAATGTAGCCCCCTCCACAGTCCATCTTCTGCTCATGTTTCACGGTGTACTGAATGATCAGAGTCTTCCCTTTATTGCTAAATGGTTTGAACCGTGCAGAGATGGCGTAGAATCGGCTATTTTGAGTGGTCTGCAGACCTTAAATAAAAAGTACTCATGAAGGATTAGGAATGACACTGCTCGGCAATGCAGGGAGTTACATGGTTGTCCTCCCCCACCCCGATAATAAACCTTCCAACCATTTATGTTGATCCTGCACCTATAGCACATTTGTACAATGATATACAATGGGCATATCACTAACAGGCTCTCGCTGCCACAGAACTTCTAGTTCACATACTCATGTACATGTTTTTGTACTTAATATACCACTGTTAGGTCTTAAGTTATAAAAACACTTCAGCTCTAACTGACAAATATGCAATCTAATTATAGATAAAAGATTAATTTTGCTTCATTTTCCAAGGGGTAGGAATGTACAAGGAAGCTTTGTAACAACTGGATTAAACAATGGAACATTCTACTTCTTTTCCTTCTCATCTTAAAACAGCTATTTAAGAGACACAACGGCTGATGGAGGACAGATTGCTGATCTGGGGGGAAAAAAAGTGCTTCACTGCACTGGATGAGCTGGTCCTTGGGTGTCATCTGTGTGGTGGCTCTTTTTATGAAGATACCATCCTTTTGTCATCTGAATCTTCTTGTACTTTATAAATTTAGCTGTTCACTTCAAGACCAAAAACCCCTTTTCAGTAGCCAAAAGGCTCTGTACCAATTCCTTATCTTATACTGGAGTATAAAACAAACCTGACAAGGACCTACTGTATAGCACAGGGAACTCTACTCAATATTTTGTAATAACCTATAAGAGAAAAGAATCTGAAATATATATAACTGTACTGTACACCTAAGACTAACATATTATAAATCAACTATACTTAAATTAAAAAAAAAAAGACAAACCTGAAAACAGAGCCAGTCTTCTTATAACCTACCCTTCCTTGTAACATACTCGAGCCTCCATAACTGCCTATGCTGAGAGCCATCATTAATGAACCTGGCATTTTGCGTCAGTATGTCTAAGACTGAACTCACGGTTGACTCCTCACTCCCAAACCTATCTCTCTCTCTCTCTCCCCTACATTCTTCCCCCACTCTTCCCTTTCTCAGGTGATCTGTAGCCCCTTCCCCTACCATCCAGGCAATTCCTAAGGCCATCTGACTCACCACCTCCCTCTGAGTCTCACCACACTCCTCAGCCACCACCATCACCTCTCACCCATCTCTGTCTGGTTAAATTCTATTGATCTTTCCATCCATGGCTTCTATGTTACGGTCCTGGGAGACCACAATGAAAGGGTCAAATTAACCAGTATCCTCAGTGCCTTGCCTGTGTCTGCTCTCAGTAGACAAGTGCTGGAATGAATGAAACGCACAGAGTCTCAGGATTCCAGGTTGGAGGAAGGAAAAACATTGTGGGAAAAAAACAAATGACAACCCCGCTCCCTGTACAAGCTTCACAGACCACCTTGTTATTTTCACTCCATTTTTGCCATCACAGCCTGACAATTTGGAACAACGTGTATCCACAAAACAATGAAGGCAACACTGGAGTAACAGAGCCAAGATGGAAGTTGAGTGGAAGGTGGTAAAGAGGAAAATTTTTTAATCTAAATCAGGGGTTGGCACACTTTTTTCTGTTAAGGCCAGGGAATGAATGCTTTACACTTTGGGAGCCATTCCTTCTCCATCCTAATTACTCATTTCTGCCTTTGCAGCCTGAAAGCAGCCATAGACTGTATGCAAATGAAGGAGCATGAATGTGTTCCACTAACACTTTATTTATGGACCCTGAAATTTCAGGCATTTCATTGAATTTTGTGTAATTTTTATGCATCACAAAATACTATTCCCCTTTCTATTTTTCTCCAACAATTAAAAAACGTAGAAACCACTCTCAGCTAACTGGTTGTACAAAAAACAGGCAGTAGAGGAGCTTTAGTTTGCCTACCTTTGATCATCAGGAATGAGAAGTCAGAATACAGGTTATCCTTGGTACTTGGAGACTACTGACTTGGGGGGGGGGTAGGCCAGAAGGGAAGACTCTGGGGGTGGAGGTGGGGCCTGAAAACGTTCCTATCTTGACCTCGGTGTGCAGTTGTAAACATTCGTCCTATTGGACCCCCAAAGATCCGTGTGCTTGACGGCATATAACTTTTACCCTGTTTTTCTTTTTAACGTGAAAATAAAAATGAGAAGTACCTTCTAAACTTTTTCCTTCTGTAGGGCAGGACCCTCGGCTCTCCAAACCCATTTGACTAGTGCTTGTAAAGAGGGGGTATCTTGGTCAAGAAAAGAGAAGACAAAAAGACCCTACCCATGCCTGTTTCCCGACCTGTGAAATGGGTGTTAGGGCTGTGCCACACCTACCTTGAAAGGTTGCTATGGGGGTTTAACATTCACCTTGATTTTCTCACGATTCCTACACTAACCTTTGTCTTTCTCTTTATGACCATAAAATTTCCCGGACGAGAGTCTAAAATACCCAAATTGGGAGTCATTGGTGGACTGCACCCATCGGTTCCTCCAGCGCTCTGTTGGGGGTAAATAACACCGGTTAGGGCTGAAAACTGTTAATTTGGGTGGTGGGGAGAGTGTTGGGGTCCCTCGAGGCCTCGAAGCTTCGAGGTTTTGCCACCACCGATACCTCGGCGACAGGCGGGGGCAATGGCAACTTGGGCCATCCGTTGGGCACTGGGGTATGAGGGAGCTTAAGCCTCCGCCACCGGCGGAGCCCCTTCACCTCCATCTAGAAAGTCCTCCTGGAAGTAGACTGTGGCCAGCGCCATCCGCAGCACACAGACTGCCCACAGCGGGACACGAGCGGCGGCCATGGAGAAGGCGCGGCCACCTCTTCTCGTAACCGTCCCTTTGCGCCCAGGCGTCTCCGCGGCGCGCCGGGCCCTTCCCGGAACTACTCCCGTCATGCCTTGCGATTATGACCCGAGACACCATTGGGCCTTGACGCGCGGTGCACGCCGTGTCCCCCTTCAAACTACCATTCCCATGATGCCTCGCGATAGTGACATGGAGCGCTATTGGTCGTTGGGGCGCGGGGTGCACCGGGAGGTGTAGTCTCTTTCGCCCTGGCGCCTTTGCCGGGGTCAACGGTCCCTTCTGGCCCGAGGGTCCGGCCGAGAGCGGTGGCGGCGTCCGCGGAAGGACTTCGTGGGAGGAGGTTGGCGGGGTTGGCTGGGCGGTGGCCGGGCTTAATGCCCGGGCTCGGGAGAGGAGTTGCAGGGAAACGGGACGCGCTCCGGGGCTGGGCAGGTCGGGCGGCGGGAGAGCGGCCTAGCGCCTCATTTTCCTCGTCTGGGGCCCATGAGCGAGCGTGGTACGATGTGGGTCGCTCCAGGCCTGGGGGAAGAGCTCGATGGTCTGAGGGGCGACTGTGTTTTCAAATTTTGGTTTATTTATTTTTAACAACTTTATTGATAATTCATTTAGATACCATACAGTTCACCCCTTCTAAGCGTACAATTCCCGTTATTTTTAGTAAATTTACCAAGTGGTGCAAACATCACTACCATCCAGCTTTAGAACTTGTCAGTCACCCCAAGTGTCCCCTTTGCAGTCTATCTCCGCTACCACTCCCAGTCTCAGGCAACCACTGATGGGCTGAGTCTATAGATTTACCTTTTCTGGACAATCCTTATAACTGGAATTATACAGTGTGTGGTTTTTTGCATCATCTGGTATTTTCCCTTAGTATGGTGTGTTTGACGTATATGCGTGTTGTGTGTGTCATTATTTGTTCTTTTTTATTACTGAGTAGTATCTCATTTATGGATGGACCTCAGTTCTCATCCATTCACTAGTTAATGGATATTTGGGTTGTTTCCACTTATTGTCTATTATGAATAAGAACTATTATGAACATTTGCTTACATTTCAGTTATCTTGGGCTTCATGGGAGTAGAATTGCTGGATCATAAAGTAATGATGTTTAACTTTTTGAGGAACTACCAGACCGTTTTCCAGGTTGTCAGCTGCGTCATTTTATAGTCTCTTCCAAAGGGGTATGAAGGTTCCAATTTCTTCATACCCTCCACCAACCATTTGTTATTTTCTGTAGTTTTGATTATAGCCACCCTCGTAGGTATGAAGTGGATCTTATAGTGGTTTTGATTTGAATTTCCTTCATGGCTGATGTTGAACATCTTTTCATGTGCTTATTGGCCATTTATATATATATATATTTTGGTGAAATATTGGTTCACATCTTTTACCTATTGGTTTATTTTTAATTATGTGTTTTAAAAATACATCTATTTATGAAACTAACACAATATTGTAAATCAACTGTACTTCAATAAAAATTTTTTAATTAAAAAATATATATTTTAGTTGTGGTAAAATGTACATAACATGAAATTTACCCTTTTAAACATTATTGATTTATTTTTAAAATTATTTTATTTTATTTATTTATTTTGGCTGTGCCGTGCAGCTTGTGGGATCTCAGTTCCTGGAGCAGGGATTGAACCCAGGCCATGGCAGTGAAAGCCTGGAATCCTAACCACTAGGCCACCAGAGAGAAATCCCTTTTTCTTAAAATTCTTTTTAAAAAAATTATTTATTTTAATTAATTTTTTTATTAAAAAATTTTTTTTAAACCTAGGGAAACTTTCAGAAGAACTAGATGCCAGAAAACCTGGCCTGGTGGTCAGGCTTTTCCTCTGACCCACATAGTGCCCTGGGCCTTGCCTACAAAAATACTCACAAGGATAGCTGTTGATGTTGTTCCAGTGCTTTCTACTTCCCCTTCACCATGTCCTTCCAGCTAAAAGTTAGCCGGTTATGCAGGTAGTCCAAATACTGTCATTACTGCTATCTAAATTTTATTGTATGCTTATTCCATGCCCCACACTGAACATAGGAATCCTGTGAGGCTAATAGTTATTATTCCCTTTTTACAGATGAGCAGGCTGAGGCACAGAGTGGTTAAGTAACTTGACCAGGGTCACTCACACTAGGAATTCTGCACTGTTTCTTTTGGGTGTGATTTTTGATTCACTGACTCCTGTGGTCAGGCCTGTGCTGGGCACTTTTAGTACACGGGGTGGTTAAGATGGGGATGAGCAAGTAAGCACACTGGTCAGAGAAACAGACAGTAAAATAATAAAAATAATTCATTCTTGTACAGAATCTTAGGGGCTGGGTTAAATGCCTTGCACAAAATATTTGAACTCAGCTTTGAAAGGTATATAAGATGTATGGTAGCCAGGTTTAACAAATCAAAATACTGGACACCCAATTGAATTTCAGTTTCAGATAAACAACAAATAGTTTTTTAGTATAAAAATATTTAGGGCTCCCCTGGTGGTGCGGTGGTTAAGAATCCGCCTGCCAATGCAGGGGACACGGGTTCGAGCACTGGTGCGGGAAGATCCCACATGCCATGGAGCAACTAAGCCCGTGTGCCACAACTACTGAGCCTGCGCTCTGGAGCCCGCAAGCCACAACTACTGAGCCTGCATGCTGCAACTACTGAAGCCTGCGTGCCTGGAGCCCATCCTCTGCAACAAGAGAAGCCACTGCAATGAGGAGCCCATGCACCGGAACAAAGAGTAGCCCCCACTCGCCGCAACTAGAGAGAGCTGCACACAGCAACGAAGAACCAAAGCAGCCAAAAATAAATAAATAAATTTAAAAAAATTTGAACATTACCTTTTAGGATAAAAATATTTGGGTCATACTTATATTTCTTAAATTATTTGCTATTTATCTGAAATTCAAATAACTGGGTGTCCTGTATTTAGTCTGGCAATCCCAATAAGGTTGTTTTCCAAGTGGACAGAGTGGGGGGAAGAAAAGGCTTTTTGGGTTCTCACAGTAAATTTTTTGAAATAAAAGTAACAAATGGCCTTGCTAAAACATTCAAACAGTATGGAGCTGAGGCATGGTTGTGCATCTTTTCTGCCTCACAGATCATTATGCTGGAGACATTATCTTGCACACAGGTCTTCCCCCATTCCTTTTAACAGGTGCATAGTATTCCATTGTCTGCCTGTGGTCATCTGGACTTCATTGAGCCTGTATGGATGGGATCAAGATTCTGATGAGTACAAACGATGCTGACAAGACATCCCTTGAACATACATCTCTATGGGCATTGTAGGGAAATTCCCAGATGTGGAATTGTGGTGTCACAGGGTCTGTGCATTTTACATTTTCATTGCTGTTGCCAGGTTCCTCACTAAAGGGCCTACAGCAAACACACACCCATGCCATATTTTTCCATTTTTTTAAGTCTTTAAAATCTTTTGAAACCTTGGTAAATCTTGGAGTGAATTGTTCATATTCCTTCAGGGGCACATGGGAACTCAGAATATGATGAAAACGCTGGCCCTTTTTCCCAGAAAACTGTACGCCAGCACACACATACAACACATTGCCGACCTTTGGTGGGGGGGTCTGTGTCTGTCCATAGCCCCCATCCCTGCTCCCAGGGCAGTAGTTCTCACACTGTAAGTAAAATAAGATTTCTGGGGAGCTCATTAAATATACAGATTGTGTTTCAACAGCTCTTTTTGAGAGAACTGAGGACACTTGGATAAAGGAGGAGACCAGACGGGGTGCAACTGGGTAATAGGACTCACTCGGAGCAGAGGTGGGGTAACTGGAGAGGCAGTGAAGCACTGTAGGGGCGAGTGGGACCTTTGGAATTGGCCTGAGCTTTGAATTTGGCTCTGTTACTCGCTGGCCAGGTGACCTAACCTGTGGAGGCCTTCATTTCCTTCCTCTTCTCTATGAAAGAGGCATGACAACGACCAACTCTCAGTGTTGAGTGAGGATTAAATGAGATACTGTAGCTCTGAGCAGAGTGCTAGGCATACTGCTGGGCCTGAGAAGCACTGGCTCTCATCTTTAATATGTAACGTGTCTCACTTAAGACCTGGCCTTGAACGGCATAGTTCAATGATAACGTACCAGGTGTCTTATTATTTTCGTTGCCATCATCGGGCTTGAAGGGGAGGCTCTGGCCAGATGGCAAAGGGGGATGTGGCCTCTCCCAGGTGGTGGGAAGCGTTGAGAGATTTGAATGTGCAGTCTGAACATCAGGTATTCTTACTGTAAGTTTTCTTTCTTTACTCCCTAGAATGGCTTCAATAAGAAAAACCGGCCGTACTGTGTGTGATATCTTTGGCGACTTCAGTGATATTTCCTTAGAAGATTCAAAGATGGAAGAAATCCAGAACTTGGAAATCAGTAGAAGTCTTACCAAAATAGCACCCGGTCCAAGCAGATTTCTAAAAAGAAACCAGACTATGGGTGGAAAACACTTATTCCCGAAAGAGAATGCTTTCCTGGGGAGTGGGCCCTGGCTCTCTTCAGGTAGAGCTTCGACCACTGCCTCGAAGGTCAGGGCCAACGCTGCGCTCACAAAGCTGGCCCAGATAGAAACCAAGATCAGGAACCGGAAGGTGCAGATGGATTTGTCTGACGTGGAATCTGACCTGAAGACCTCTGAGGACTGGCTTCCTAGCAGAGCAGACGAAAATCCCCCTAGAAGGACGGTTGACCTTTCTTCACAGAACACAGACAAAACCTCCCAGAAACAGGCCCTTGAAATTCCTGTCCCTGAGAGTGACATGCCGAGTGGGAAGGTCAGTAGGTTTCTAAAGAAGAGAGAAGCACCTGTGGAAAAGATATCCCCTGAAGCACATGTTGGGAAAGAGAGGGATCTTCAAACACCCAAAGAGAAAAAACCTCCTAGAAGACTGGATTCTCCAGACAGTGATGAAGAGGAAATGAAAGAGTTGCTAGGAAGCTTGATGGAATCTTCTAGCGAAAAACAAGCATCCACAAATCAGGGTTTCACTAGCACCAAAGTCAGTGAGAAAGAACAAACAAAACTAGTCTCGGTAAGGTTTGCATGTATTTATTTTGTACTTGTATGTACTTTGCATGTGTACCTTTCTATCATAGCACTAGAGACTTTTGAAGAGAGCCATCACCCGTAAACACTCAGAAAGTGTTTGATGAGGAGAGGTTGGGTTTCAGCCAATCACGGGTACCCATTGCTGGTCTGCTCTGTAAGGGACAGGATTTGGGACACGTCAGGCAGTTTTGCACTATGTGGAGCCTCGTAGCTGTATACACCCCAGGACAGCACTTTGTATGACTGATCCAACACCAGCTGTGATCACTGCCATTGGTGATCCATGCCTATTTGTTGGTTGTACCACACGGGAATCACTAAATTGGGAAGGCTGCATTTCCATCTTCCAACTGTTCAATGCCAATGAACAGTTCAGTGGCATTAAGTGCATTCACGATGTTGTGTAACCACCACCTCTGTCTAGTTCCAAAACGTTTTCATCATGCCAAAAGGAGACCCTTACCCAGTAATCCCTCCCTGTTTCCCCCTCCCCCAGACCCTAACAACCACTAATCTGCTTTGTGTCACTGTGGGTTTGCCTGTTCTAGACATCTCGTGTAATGGAATTATACAACCTGTGGCCTTTTGTGTCTGGTTTCTTTCCCTTAGCATGATGTTTACGAGGTTCACTCACATTGTAGCATGTGTCAGTGCTTCATTCGTTTCTATGGCTGAGTAATATTCCGTTGTGTGGATGGACCACATTTTATTTATCCATTTGTCCATTGATGGATATTTGGGTTGTTTCCACCTTTTGGTGATTGTGAATAGTATACAAGTATCTGTTTGAGTCCCTGTTTTCAATTCTTTGGGTTTATACCTAGGAGTCGAACTGTTGGGTCTTGTAGTAATTCTGTGTGTAACTTATCGAGGAACAGAAAAACTGTTTCCCACAGTGACTGCACCGTTTTACATTCCCACCAGCAGTGTATGAGGGTTCCAATTTCTCCACATCCTCACCAACACTTGTTATTTTTTGTTATTTATTTATTTTTTTTGGTTATAGCCATCCTAGTTGTTGTGAAGTGATGGGAAGGCTGCATTTTAAGGGGAAAAATCTGCATATTGATTTTGATTCTGTTGAAGATCCATGTTCTCAGGGGCCTTAGTTTAGAAAATGTGTAATTAACAATATGTATTTGAAAGCAAAGTGAATTTTTCTGATTATTTGTGGAGTATGTCTAATCCCAGTATTATCTTGTCTAAATGTTGTACCTTGACTTCCAGAGATGAGGGGAAGGGAAAGAAAGGGGCAGAGAGGGATAATGATTTGATCACCAAGGACTCATGCTCTCCACCAGCCATGATGTCCGATAAGGACTTATGTAGCGTATGTTTGGTAATTTCCCTTCTTTTGTTTCCACCAAAGTAGGATCAGATCCCAAATCAACTGAGAATCCTTTCGCTGCCCAGGAAGGATCTTTCCAGCTCAAAGCCATTTCCGACATCACGTCTGCCAACCTCACGGTCAGCAGATGGGACCCTTCGCAGTGCTGGCTCGAGGACTCGCTCCCCACAGATTCCCATTTCAGAGGACACAGCCTCCCACACGGCATCACTTTCCATCCCCGGAGCCTTTCTGAAGTCCGTGCCCTCGACAGTGGGGGATGGCAAGCTCTCGTCCTCCCCGAGAAGGAGTGAGGCTGGGCCTCAGGATGAGTCTCCCTCAGAAGCCACCGATGAAAGTCTAAATGGTAACCCTCATCCCTGCGCAGAGTTGTCACCCTGGGGCAGGAAGGGCAAGACCGCCTCTAGGATCCCTGGTGTGGTGGTCACAGGGTATTGTCATGAGGGGTGCGAGTCACACCCTTGGCTTCCTGACCTCCTTTCCTAGTTGAGGGGCTATGTCAGATTTTTTTGTTCTGTCTTTAAAGCCTTCTTCTAGTAACCCTACCCAATGACAGAGCAAAAACAGAAATCCTTCTAGAGCCTCGTGCAAGAGGACGGCAATGCAGTTTTCCTTGTTGTAAAAGAGAAATTTGCTTCCTTTCCTTTTTAACTTCAGAAAAAGAAACCAATCTCTAACCAGTCACAAACTTTTCTTTTTATAAATTTATTTATTTATTTTTGGCTGCATTGGGTCTTCGTTGCTGCGCACAGGCTTTCTCTAGTTGCGACGAGCAGGGACTACTCTTCATTGTGGTGCGCGGGCTTCTCATTGTGGTGGCCTCTCTTGTTGCAGAGCACAGGTTCTAGGCACGCGGACTTCAGTAGTTGTGGCTCGCGAGCTCTAGAGCGCAGGCTCAGTAGTTGTGGCGCACGGGCTTAGTTGCTCCACGGCATGTGGGATCTTCCCGGGCCAGGGCTCGAACCTGTGTCCCCTGCATTGGCAGGTGGATTCCTAACCACTGTGCCACCAGGGAAGTCCCTCATAAACATTTTTATTATTTCACCATCATTGAACGTGATTTTTATTTTAACATTGTATGTATTTAAGGAAGAGCAGAAAGAAAAAGATGTGCAGCCAACATTGATTTCTCCCATCTGGTGCCTGATCATCAAATCCGAGTTCAATAACTGTGTCTCGAGTACCTGCTGTGTGCCAGCACGTGCCAGGCATCATGGTGTCAGGAACAGGATGACAAACAAGCCAACTGTCCCCTAACCCCAAGTGCCAGGGTGATCCGTAGCCTGTGAATCAGTTGTAGGGGAGGAAAAATAGCTTTTTCCTTGTGTCCTTCTGGGTTCTTGGCTGGGGCTCTGTGACCAAAGACAGGTTAACAGGAGAAGAGCGTTCAGATATTAAATAAATATTTAATGTACGTTTTATGTGACACAGGAGCCTTCATAAGGAAATGGAAACCTGAAGAAACGGTCGCGCCTTCTGCTAGGTTTGATGGGAGAATAGTTGTGGGAGAATGTGATAGATGGAAGGATATGAGCCAAGGGTAGTAGATGAGGGGATGTAGTTGGGGTTGCTCAGTGTTCCCCCATCTTGGACATAAGGATGCTCCTTTCCTCCAGGTAGAGGGAAGGCACATCTTCTTACCTGAGAGCCTTACGACCTGATTCAGGGGAGAAGGTCAGGGAGTCCTTGCAGCCCCTGCTGTGTCTCAGATTCCTGCAGGTCAAAATATTCAAGATGCCAAGGTACCACCACGTAGGGGGCAGGGAGGAGAAGCACGGCCAGCAAGAGTCCCTGCCACGCGCCCTCGTGAGGATTGGAGGAGGCAGCTAAACGGGCTCACGGATGTGAGGAAATCCCTTTGAGCCCCCTCAGGGGCCACCATCGGCCGGATGCCATTTGGCACCTCACTGATACGGTTTCGTATCTTTGGGCGCAAGGGGCTGGTGAGTGGGTGTCCACGCCAGCCTGGCAGGTGGGTGAGAAGGTGGGTGTAGCTGGTGGGGCAGGTGCCAGACCCAAGTTCCTGCCCTCCTGGGCCGCCCATCCAGGCTGCCCCTCAGCCCTCGCTGCTGGCCTGGAGGGCCCCCTCGGTGTCCAGACCCCACCTTCCCTCATTCTGATGCAGCCTCAAGGGAGGCACGTAGCAGGGAGTGGTGAGTACAAGTCTGAGTTTGGGGTCCAGCATACTTGAGGTGGACATCCTTGCTCCGCCTCTTTCTGGCCGTGCAGTGTCAGGCTCTCTGTGCCATGGTCTCCACATCTGTAACGTGGGGCAGAGCTGTGTCAGTGAGCTGGTGCCTGTGGAGTGCCTCAGTGGGGCCTCCTGCTCAGTAAGTGTGTGCATGTCCAGGTTGGTTGATGTGACAATAACGTCATTCCTCAGCCAATGACAACACTGTTCCAGAGAGCTCGTCCACAGTCTCCTGCAGTGCCTTGGCCCGAGCCGGCTGGGATGGCTTAGTTCAGAGGCTTTGTCCATGAACGTATCTCTGGACTTACGTGTCACGTGCATTGTGGTAACTGGCAGTGTTAGAAGAGCTCGGAGGCGGGGGCGAGACCCTCATGCTAGAGTGATGAGCTGGGCTTTGATCTGGGTCTTATGCTGCCAGACGGCTGCACTCAGCTGACCTTTCCAAAGAGAGTAGATGGCTCAGTCTTCCATCTCCTGCTCATCCCCAGCGCTGTGCCACCTGCGGGAGGGCCCTGCTCCCGTCTGCTCCTGCTAACTGTCCCCTGCTTGTTCCTAGAATTGGGGGTCTCGTCCTGCCTCCTCAGGGAGACTCATCCCTCCAACCTAGCATGTGCCCTCCGTGGAAGCCTCTAGACACCTTAGGCCCCCTTCGGAAGTGTCTGTTCAACTCAGCCATGATTGGATCATGTACCTGCTTGAGTTTTGAGGCCCCGCAGGGTGGACCCCCCCCCCACCGTGCCCTTCCCATCCCCAGTTGTGTGCGCACGCTCACACACACACACACACACACACACAGCCTCTGTGCCTCGGGCCTGAAATGAGCCACATGATGGGGTCCCTGCGAATACTGGCAGCCAGTCGGCCTCCCCCGTCCTGGGGAGGAGTGGGCTCACATATTGATGGGGCAGAAACCCGCTGGGACACCCGAACTGCGCAGAGCCTTCCTCCTCCTGAGTAACCTGCACCCAAGGCATTTGGGTGCTGGTGACTGGCCAGCTGGCACCACAGTTAAGTGTCCTTGACTTGCTTTAAATGAGAACTTAGGACGAGGTGCCAGTCCCCCTCTTCTACCTCAAGCACATGTGTCACTAGGTGTCCTTCCTTGCATAATGATCGTCTCCTCTGTCTAGGCCAGAGGCCGAGAGGTCCGTGGTCTGTGTTTTGTTTCTTTGTTTTGCTTTGTTCTTTGGCCTCACTGCACATCCTGTGGGATCTTAGTTCCTTAGTTCCCCAACCAGGGGTTGAACCCGGGCCCTCGGCAGTGAAAACGAAGAGTCCTAACAACTGGGAATTTCCCCACCGTCTGGTTTTTTTTTTTTCCTTTGCACTGGGTCCTGCAGATCCTGTGGCCAGACCTGGTGTCAGCTCCTCCTTCCCCAGCCAAGTCTCCAACCCCCTTGAGGTTATAACTCCCTCCTCGCAGACCTCCAGGGCCCCTGCACACATGTTCACAATACTTGGCTCTTCTTTTATTTAAAAAAAATTTTTTTAATGTTTTATTTATTTATTTTTGGCTGTGTTCGGTCTTCATTGCTGTGTGCGGGCTTTCTTCTAGTTGCGACGAGCGGGGGCTACTCTTTGTTGCGGAGCATGGGCTTCTCATTGGGGTGACTTCTCTTGTTGCAGAGCACGGGCTCTAGGGCGCATGGGCTTCAGTAGTTGTGGCTCGTGGGCTTAGTTACTCTGTGGCATTTGAGATCTTCCTGGACCATGGTTCGAACCCATGTCCCCTGCATTGGCAGGCAGATTCTTAACCAGCGTGCCACCAGGGAAGCCCAGTCGTCTGTTTTTATGAATAAAGTTTTTTGTTTTTGGTTTTTTGGCCGCACCATGTGGCATGTGGGATCTCAGTTCCCCGACCAGGGATCGAACCCGCATCCCCTGCTTTGGAAGGCCGGAGTCTTAACTGCAGAACCATGGGGGAAGTCCCTATAAATAAAGTTTTACTGGGACACAGCCATACCCATTTGTTTACACATGGTCTGTGGCGGCTTTTGAATCATGAGGGCAGAGCTGAGCAATGGTGACAGAGACAGACTAGCCCGAAAAGCCAAAAATATTTATGACCTAGCCCTTTAGAGAAAAAGCGCTTGGATCCCTGGGCTCACTTTCTGAGGACAGGGACTGTACGCCTTCTGCTCTTCCCGTCCCTAGCACTTAGCCCGGTGCCTACAACAGGATGGTAAACGCATGTGGAGTAAATATCGGCATGTTACATTTTTGATTACAGATTTGAGAATAAACATTTTATCCCTTGATGATCTGGCTCCAGCCGTCAGTGAGAAATCAGACTTGGAACAGAAAGTAAGTACAAAAAACTGATTTTTCGTTTTAGGTCTTTGGGTAGAACAGCTTGCAACCGTTATGCCTCATTTAGGTCAGTGGTTCTCATCTTGGGGCGATTGCTCCCCTAGGGGACACTTGGCAATGTCTCGCAACACTGTGGTCATGACTGGGGTGCAGGGTGCTACTGGCATTCAGTGGGTAGTGGTCAGGGATGTCCTGTGCCAGAGTCCCACAATGCATAGGATGGCCCCCGCTGCAAAGAATGTTCGTGTCTCAAATGTCAGCGTGCCATGGGTAGAGACCCTGATCTAGGTAATAACAAGATAGAGCTACTTAACATATCAGAAGATTAAAGCAGATCCCACTTCAACTTCCCCACAACTAACCTGTACTTGTTGCATCGCCCCATGGTGATTCTTTCCATATTAGTAACCACCTCATTATCAACGCATGTTTTTTTTTTTTTAACATTTTATTTATTTATTTATTTATTTATTATTATTATTTTTGCGGTATGCGGGCCTCTCACTGACGCGGCCTCTCCCGTTGCGGAGCACAGGCTCCTGACGCGCAGGCTCAGCGGCCATGGCTCATGGGCCCAGCCGCTCTGCGGCATGTGGGATCCTTCCAGACCGGGGCACGAACCCGTGTCCTCTGCATCGGCAGGCGGACTCTCAACCACTGCGCCACCAGGGAAGCCTCCTCAACACATGTTTTGATAATACATAATAATGACCCTTTAACAGATTTCACCCACGTGCCAGCATCAGTGCTAAGTGCAGCAGCCTCGTGCTGAAGGGTTTCAAGAGTTCTGCTCGCGGATACACAAGAGAAGGAAAAGACCTACAAAAACAAACCCAGAACAATTAAGAAAATGGTAATAGGAACATACATATCGAAATTACCTTAAACGTAAATGGATTAAATGCTCCAACCAAAAGACGTAGACTGGCTGAATGGATACAAAAACAAGACCTATATATATGTTGTCTACAAGAGACCCGCTTCGGACCTAGGGACACATATAGACTGAAAGTGAGGGGATGGAAAAAGATATTCCATGCAACTGGAAATCAAAAGAAAGTTGGAGTAGCAATTCTCATATCAGACAAAAGTGACTTTAAAATAAAGACTATTAGAAGAGACAAAGAAGGACACTACATAATGATCAAGGGATCAATCCAAGAAGAAGATATAACAGTGGTAAATAATTATGCACCCAACATAGGAGCACCTCAGTACATAAGGCAAATGCTAACAGCCATAAAAAGGGAAATCGACAGTAACACAATCATAGTAGGGGACTTTAACACCCCACTTTCACCAATGGACAGATCATCCAAAATGAAAATAAATAAGGAAACACAAGCTTTAAATGACACATGGACTTAACTGATATTTATAGGACATTCCACCCCAAAACAACAGAATACACTTTCTTCTCAAGTGCTCATGGAACATTCTCCAGGATAGACCATATCTTGGGTCACAAATCAAGCCTTGGTAAATTTAAGAAAATTGCAATCATGTCAAGTATCTTTTCTGACCACAATGCATTGAGACTAGATATCAATTACAAGAAAAAGACTGTAAAAAATACAAACACATGGAGGCTAAACAACATGTTACTAAATAGCCAATAGATCACTGAAGAAATCAAAGAGGAAATCAAAAAATACCTAGAAATAAATGACACGATGACGCAAAACATGGGATGCAGAAAAAGCAGTTCTAAGCGGGAAGTTTATAGCAGTACAATCCTACCTCAGGAAACAAGAAAAATCTCAAATAAACAACCTAACCTTACATCTAAAGCAATTAGAGAAAGAAGAACAAAAATCCCCCAAAGTTAGCAGAAGGAAAGAAATCATAAAGATCAGATCAGAAATAAATGAAAAAGAAATGAAGGAAACGATAGCAAAGATCAATAAAATGAAAAGCTCGTTGTTTGAGAAGATAAAATTGATAAACCGTTAGCCAGACTGATCAAGAAAAAAAAGGGAGAAGACTCAAATCAACAGAATTAGAAATGAAAAAGGAGAAGTAACAACTGACACTGCAGAAATACAAAGGATCATGAGAGATTACTACAAGCAACTATATGCCAATAAAATGGACAACCTGGAAGAAATGGACAAATTCTTAGAAAAGTACCACCTTCCGAGACTGAACCAGGAAGAAATAGAAAATATAAACAGACCAATCACAAGCACTGAAATTGAGACTGTGATTAAAAATCTTCCAACAGGGCTTCCCTGGTGGCGCAGTAGTTGAGAGTCCGCCTGCCGATGCAGGGGACATGGGTTCGTGCCCCGGTCCAGGAAGATCCCACATGCCGCGGAGCGGCTGGGCCCATGAGCCATGGCTGCTGAGCCTGAGCGTCTGGAGCCTGTGCTCCGTAACGGGAGAGGCCGCAACAGTGAGAGGCCTGCATACCGCAAAAAAAAAAAGAAAAAAAGAAAAAAATCTTCCAACAAACAAAAGCCCAGGACCAGAAGGCTTCACAGGTGAATTCTATCAAACATTTAGAGAAGAGCTAACACCTATCCTTCTCAAACTCTTCCAAAATATAGCAGAGGGAGGAACACTTCCAAACTCATTCTACGAGGCCACCATCACCCTGATACCAAACCCAGACAAAGGTGTCACAAAAAAAGAGAACTACAGGCCAATATCACTGATGAACATAGATGCAAAAATCCTCAACAAAATACTAGCAAACAGAATCCAACAACACATTAAAAGGATCATACACCACAATCAAGTGGTGTTTGTCTCAGGAATGCAAGGATTCTTCAATATATGCAAATAAATCAATGTGATACACCATATTAACAAATTGAAGGATAAAATCCATATGATAATCTCAGTAGATGCATAAAAAGCTTTTGACAAAATTCAACACCCATTTATGATAACTCTCCAGAAAGTAGGCATAGATGGAACCTACCTCAACATAATATAGGCCATATATGACAAACCCACAGCCAACATTCTCAATGGTGAAAAACTGAAACCATTTCCTCTAAGATCAGGAAGAAGACAAGGTTGCCCACTCTCACCACTATTATTCAGCATAGTTTTGAAAGTTTTAGCCACAGCAATCAGAGAAGAAAAAGAAATAAAAGGAATCCAAATCAGAAAAGAAGAAGTAAAGCTGTCACTGTTTGCAGACGTTACATAGAGAATCCTCAAGATGCCACCAGAAAACTACTAGAGCTAATCAATGAATTTGATAGAGTGGCAGGATACAAAATTAATGTACAGAAATATCTTGCATTCCTGTACACTAATGATGAAAAATGATGATGAAAGAGAAATTAAGGAAACACTCCCATTTACCATTGCAACAAAAAGAATAAAATACCTAGGAATAAACCTACCTAAGGAGACAAAAGACCTGTATGCAGAAAACTATAAGACACTGATGAAAGAATTAAAGATGATACAAACAGATGGAGAGATATACCATGTTCTTGGATTGGAAGAATCAACATTGTGAAAATGACTCTACTACCCAAAGCAATCTACAGATTCAGTGCAATCCCTATCAAACTACCAAAGGCATTTTTCACAGAACTAGAACAAAAAATTTCACAATTTGTATGGAAACACAAAAGACCCCGAAAAGCCAAAGCAATCTTGAGAAAGAAAAACGGAGCTGGAGAATCAGGCTCCCTGACTTCAGACTATACTACAAAGCTACAGTCATCAAGACAGTATGGTATTAGCACAAAAACAGAATATAGATCAATGGAACAGACAGCCCAGAGATAAGCCCACACACATATGGTCACCTTATCTTTGATAAAGGAGGCAAGAATATACAATGGAGAAAAGACAGCCTCTTCAATAAGTGGTGTTGGGAAAACTGGACAGCTACACATAAAAGAATGAAATTAGAACACTTCTTAACACCATACACAAAAATGAACTCACAATGGATTAAAGACCTAAATGTAAGGCCAGACACTATAAAACTCTTAGAGGAAAACATACACAGAACACCCTATGACATAAATCACAGCAAGATCCTTTTTGACCGACCGCCTAGATAAATGGAAATAAAAACAAAAATAAACAAATGGGACCTAATGAAACTTAAAGACTTTTGCACAGCAAAGGGAACCATAAACAAGACGAAAAGAAAACCCTCAGAATGGGAGAAAATATTTGCAAACGAAGCAACTGACCAAGGGTTAATCTCCAAAATATACAAGCAGCTCATGCAGCTCAATATCAAAAAAACAAACAAACAACCCAATCCAAAAATGGGCAGAAGACCTAAATAGACATTTCTCCAAAGAAGATACACAGATTGCCAACAAACACATGAAAGGATGCCCAACATCACTAATCATTAGAGAAATGCAAATCAAAACTACAATGAGGTATCACCTCACACCAGTCAGAATGGCCATGATCAAAAAATCTACAAACAATAAATGCTGGAGAGGGTGTGGAGAAAAGGGAGCCCTCTTGCACTGTTGGTGGGAAGGTAAATTGATAACAGCCACTGTGGAGAACAGTATGGCAGTTCCCTAAGAAACTAAAAATAGAACTACCATATGACCAAGCAATCCCACTACTGGGCATATACCCTGAGAAAACCATAATTCAAAAAGAGCCATGTACACAATGTTCATTGCAGCAGTCTTTACAATAGCCAGGACATGGAAGCGTCCATTGACAGATGAATGGATAAAGAAGATGTGGCACATATATACAATGGAATATTACTCAGCCATAAAAAGAAATGAAATTGTCATTTGTAGTGAGGTGGGTAGATGTAGAGTCTGTCCTACAGAGTGAAGTAAGTCAGAAAGAAAAACAAATACCACATGCTAACACATACATATGGAATCTTAAAAAAAAACGTTCTGATGAACCTATTCCTGTCCCTACGTTCTGATGAACCTAGGGACAGGAATAAAGATGCAGACGTAGAGAATGGACTTGAGGACACTGGGAGGGGGAAGGGTCAGCTGAGAGTAACTTTGACGTATACACCAGCAAATGTAAAATAGATATTACATTTATTTTACATTTATCTCTAGTGGGAACAGCTGCATAGCACAGGGAGATCAGCTCGGTGCTTTGTGACCACCTAAAGGGGTGGGATAGGGAGGGTGGGAAGGAGATGCAAGAGGGAGGGGATATGGGGATAAATGTATACATATAGCTGATTCACTTTGTTATACAGCAGAAACTAGCACAACATTGTAAAGCAATTATACTCCAATAAAGATGTTTAAAAAAAAAAAAAAAGTTCAGCTCATGATACTCAGCCTGCCTAAATCTAGGAAGGACAGCGTGGACCCTCACCTCCTGGGCCCTTGGGGTGTCCTCATCCTAACGCAGTTGTATTCCAAGCTTGTTCATTCGAAAACACTTTCCAGTGACCTCTGCCATCCTTTGTTTTAGAAAGGTCAGGGGGAAAAGGCATCCAGCAAAAACCCCTGGGCTGGGGCCCCCCCCTCTGGAAGCAAGATTTCTGAGTGCCTGAGCCAGCGGTCCGTCTCGTCCCCTGGACCCAAGGGCACTTCTAGCCTGGGGTCAAAGTCTCAGGAGCCTACGGCCAGCACAGTGAGCTCGGCTTATTCGGATGATTTTGAAAAATCCCCCAGTCCAACAGCATCTGAGTCGACGCCCCATTCTGAGGAGTCTCCTGACAGGACGCTGGCGACTTGGTCTGAATTTTCTGCAAGCCTGAAGACAGACCTTCCTCCACCAACTCCCAAGTCTCGGAAAAAGTGGGCCAGGGGTGTTACAAGAGTCATGGTGAAGGAGATGGCTGTGCAGACCCTCGATCCCGCCTTCACCTACCAGTGGGCTAAGGGTAAGCATGTTGGTTGGAGGAGGGAGGGGCAGGCCAGAGGCAGCGACAGGCAGGAACCCTGGGGCCAGGAGGTCTGGGTTGTCGTCATTAGTCAGCTGGGGGGACCTCAGCACCCTGTTTTCTCTCCCACAGAAGAGGGGGCTCCTTGGGTACTCTCCACTGTCTTCCAAGCTCTAAAACACTGAAAGGTTTCAAACCGAAGGCTAAGGCAGTGGTTCTCAGCTGGGGTGATCCTGGCCCCAGGGGACAGACATTGGCAAGGTCTGGGCGACGGGAAGCCTATGGGTGGAGGCCAGGGGTGCTGCTCAACATCCTGCAGGGGCCAGGACGGCCTGGCCAGAGAGTGACCGCGCCCCAAATGTCAGTGTTACCCAGGGTGACAGGACCCGCCTTCTGGGACAGCATGTCCTCAGGCACTTTGTGGGGCCCCAGCATGGGGGCTCCAAGGGCTGCTGTGTGGCCCAGCTGGCTGGTTGTCTGAACTCGCTGCGTTTGTCGGTGGATTCTCTTCTGGGGTGCAGCAGGCACTGCTCATCTTTTCTCGTGTCCCCAGCATTGGTCTTGGCCCTTGCGGATGGAAAGGTCGCTTTCTTTTAGCGAGTCTCCTGCTCCCTTTTCTTGTCTAGACAACACCCGCAATACGGACAGAGCTTGTTTCCAGACTGTGCGCTGGGGTGCGGTTCTCCCTTTGTCTGTTCATTTGGATTTGGGGGCTTAGTCATACATCCGCTGGGACCTCACACCTGGCTGGGGCGTGACTGTTCTGTTTCTCAGGGAGGAAGGTCAGTCAGACGAGCCAACTCAGATCACTAGAAGGTGTTCAAGGGGATTTTAAACCCTGGTTCTGTGTCCCTCTCCAGGTCCTCCTGCTGCCTTTCTGACAGCCTAGCCTGTGGGCAGCAAATGTGCCCATTTTTGTTTCTTTTTTTGCAATTTAAAGAGATGGACACGGGGTGGGGGGAAGGGCAAGCTGGGACGAAGTGAGAGAGTGGCATGGACATATATACACTACCAAACGTAAAATAGCTAGCTAGTGGGAAGCAGCCGCATAGCACAGGGAGATCAGTTCAGTGCTTTGTGACCACCTAGAGGGGTGGGATAGGGAGGGTGGGAGGGAGACTCAAGAGGGAGGGGATATGGGGATATATGTATATGTATAGCTGATTCACTTTGTTATAAAGCAGAAACTAACACACCATTGTGAAGCAATTATACTCCAATAAAGATGTTTTTAAAAAAAAGTGAAAAATAAAAAATAAAGAGATGCTTTCATAAAACATTGGTGGTGCTGATTTCCTAGACGTGGCCTGACTTTGAAAGGAGGGAGAAAAAAGGCAGCATAAATCAGCCAGCCAGTTAGAATCCAGGGAACATTCCGAAGCCCTCAAATAGCTGTGGAAGGAGGGCAGAGCCAGGGGAGGGCACGATGCCACAGTTGTCAGCCGTGCTGAGCTGTGGTGACCACTTCAGCCAGCACACCTGACTTGTATATTGAACAGGGAGAACCTACCAGAAAGATGGAGGCAGGTTTGGGAAATTTTTAAAAGGGGTAACGGTTAAAAAAGCAAGGAGGGTGGCCATCACATTCAGAAAGAGAAAAGGACAGATTCATGTAGCTTATTTCAGCCTCACACCTGTTGATGAGAAAGTCATTGCTCTGAATCCTGCCCACTCACCTCTCCCCCTTTGTCCTTGGGACAGCGGCCGGCGTAGCGGCCATCGGACCAGCCCTGGGAGGTGCCTATGTGGACCCCTCGCCCATCGCCAGCCACGTCATCAGTGCAGACGCCATAGAAGGTAACAGCCCAGCTCACCTTGTGGGTCCCTTAGGTCGAGGACACCGATGTTGGACAGAACAGGAAGGCTACCGGGAACATACCTATGAGCCTTCCACCCCCACAGGGCCATCTTTATTTTGTGTGTTCCCCTCAGAGCCTTTCTGTCCAGAATCCATAGGTGTTTTCCTCTGGAAGACACTCAGCCAGTACTGAGCGGCCCAGCCCTGTGGACGCGACACTTGCCTCCTTGCTGAGTGTGGGAGAGTCGTGGGGCCCTGGGGAGGCCCAGCCCAGCCTTGGGCAATAGGAAGACGCCCAGCAGCCACCTTGGGAAACCCAGTCTGTGTCAGGTCCCGCAGGGCTGCTGATGACTCGCATGACACAAGCAAGGATCCATCTAGAACCTGCTTTTTTTCCCCATTTCCATTTTCTTAACATTTTTAGAAGATGAAGATATTAAAATATATTGGTTGTAATATGTGAAATATTTATATCCTTCAAAAAAATCTCCTGTTTTTAAACACAATATTAACCTCAACAATTTTTCCATGTTACTGTGTAGTCTTAGTAATGATCATTTTTAACAGTTGCAGTTTTTTTTTTTAAATTTTTTTAATTTTAATTTTATTTTTTGGCTACAGTGGGTCTTCGTTGCTGAGCGGGGGATACTCTTTGTCACGGTGTGCGGGCTTCTCATTGCGGTGGCTTCTCTTGTTGCGGAGCACGGGCTCTAGGCGCGCCGGCTTCAGTAGTTGTGGCGCGCGGGCTCAGTAGTTGTGGCTTGCGGGCTCTAGAGCGCAGGCTCAGTAGTTGTGGCGCACGGACTTTGTTGCTCCACGGCATGTAGGATCTTCCCGGACCAGGGCTCGAACCCGTGTCCCCTGCATTGGCAGGCGGATTCTTAACCACTGCGCCACCAGGGAAGCCCCGGTTGCAGTTATTTTTAATTGTACTTTTATTTAATTATTATATTTTAATTGCATTTTAAATTATTTTAATTATGTGTTTAAAAATTCATAGTGTAAAATTTACCCTCTTCCGCATTTTTAAGTGTACAGTTCAGGAGTGTCAGATTCGCACTGTGCGGTTGCAGTTTGGGGAGCCGTGTCACTGGCCGCCTTTCCTTGTGTTGGACGCCGAGGTGAGGCTTCCGGTTCTGCCTGGGAGCTGAGCTGAGGGTGTGAGATCCACACAAAGTCAGCGAAGAGAGCGGTTCCTTTACTACTGAATAGAGAGAGGCACAGAATAGGCGAGTCCTTTGCTGCTTCTGAAGGTGGCAGCAGCTGCAGAGAGCATCCCGACACAGTCCACGGTTGGGGGCTGCAGGGCCCTTGCGGGGAGCGGGTCTGGCCAGGGGGATGGGGCCCCAGGGGCTGCCGACTGACACGGAACCTGGTGCAGCCCTGACAGCGTACAGCCCCACCGTGTTCGCGCTCAACGATGTGCTGAAGCAGCAACTGAGCCTGACACAGCAGTTCATCGAGGCCAGCCGGCACCTGCATGCATCCCTCCTGCGCTCCCTGGACCGGGACTCATTCCATTACCACACCCTGGAGGAAACCAAAGAGGTGACCATGGTGCAGCTAACCCTTCCCGGGAAAGAGAGGGCAGGCGGCTTCCCACGCTCAGCCCGGGGTGGCGGGGACGCTGGGGGCCCCGCCACCTTCACCTTCAGTCCTCGTGGAAGGAGTCCTGTTCTCTCTTTGGCCATGACCAGGGCTGGTGCGGGGCAGGGGCACTGAGAGCCAGCCGCAGCCCAAGCTCTGTGTGACCTTGGACCAAAGGTGACCTCCTCGGTGAGGGTCCTGTCCCTCTACCTACCGTTCCCGTGGGGCACCACAGGCAGGGCCCCTCTCCTCAGTCCCAAGGGCTAAGCTCAAGGGATGTCACACTCACCTCTATTTTTCCCTCCAAAATTTTTTTGTCTGATTACAAAAAGTATTGTATAAAAATTTTGTTGGAGATATGTAGCCTATAAAGTTCTCCATAATTTCAGAGATAACTATGACCAACTTGATATATAGTCTTTAGATTTTTCCTATGTAAAATATAAACTGTTATGTACATGTACAATATTATATCTTACATATTTTATACTATGTATAAAATATATAGAAGAGGTATAGTATTTATATATAATAACATGATATATATATTTCTTTACAGAAATGGCATCATACTATATGAGTTGTTCTGCATGGTGATTTTTATCATTTTATCTACAAATATTTCAGTATATATTTCTTAAAAATAAAGACTTTAAAAAAATAGTCACAATGCCAGTATACCAAAACCAAATTAACTTTTCTTTTTGGTTTTGCTTGTGGGATCTTAGTTTCCTGACTAGGGATCAAACCCGTGCCCTTGGCAGTGAAAGTGCAGAGTCCTAACCACCGGACAGCCAGGGAATTCCTGCAGCATTTTTTTTTTTGTTTGGCTGCGTTGGGTCTTTCTTGCTGCGTGTCGGCTTTTCTCTAGTTGCAGCGAGCAGGGGCTACTCTTCATTGTGGTGTACAGGCTTCTAATTAGGTGGCTTCTCCTGTTGCAGAGCATGGGCTCTAGGCGCGCGGGCTTCAGTAGTTGTGGCTCGTGGGCTCTAGAGTGCAGTCTCAGTAGTTGTGGCACACAGGCTTAGTTGCTCCGCGGCATGTGGGATCTTCCTGGACCAGGGCTCGAACCCGTGTCCCCTGCATTGGCAGGCAGATTCTTAACCACTGCGCCACCAGGGAAGCCCTAAGTTTTCTTGATATCATTAGATATCCAGTGTTCAGATTTCCACTCATCTCATAAAAGTTGTACCTTTTTCTCCTGTTTATTTCATCAGTGTCCGAAGTGGTACATCAAGATCGTTTGGGGCTTCCCTGGTGGCGCAGTGGTTGAGAGTCCACCTGCCGATGCAGGGGATGCGGGTTCGTGCCCCGGTCTGGGAAGATCCCACATGCCGCAGAGCGGCTGGGCCCGTGAGCCATGGCCGCTGAACCTGTGCGTCCGGAGCCTGTGCTCCACAACGGGAGAGGCAACAACAGTGAGAGGCCCGCGTACCGCAAAAAAAAAAGATCATTTGATGTCTTAATCTAGAGCAGTGGTTCTCAGCCCTGAGCAGCGTCAGACCCCTGAGGGCCTGACCACTGGGGTTGTGTTGGCAGCAGGGTGGGCCTAGCAGTGGGCGTTTCTCCCATGGGCCCATTGGGGACCCACTTTGAGAACCACTGCTCTAGAGGTCTTCCCCCCTCCCCCATCTCTTTTGTTTCCTTGCAGTTTACTGGTTGGAAGAAAACAGGTTGTCCTGGGACTTCCCTGGCCGTCCAGTGGTTAAGACTCTGCGCTTCCAATGCAGGGGGTGTGGGTTCGATCCCTGGTTGGGGAACAAAGATCCCACATGCCGCACGGTGTGGCCAAGAAAAAGAAAGAAAATAGGTTATCTGACGGTTTCCCACATTCTGGACTGGGCTGATTGCTCCCTAGTGGGGTCCTTTTAACTTGTTCCTCTGTTGGATGTGCATCAGTTGATTGGATGCAGGCTGAAGTGATCTGACTACGTCACCTGCCTGCAGCCCACGTGTGGCTGCCTGCTCTCTGCTCCAGGCCCACACCCTGAGAGTGGCACCCAAGTCCTTCTCCCCAACCTGTGTCCTCTGAGGGCACCCCGGGTAGCCCTGCCCCTCACCACGGTCCCTTTTCCCTTCCAGGCTCAGTCAAGGCTCACCCCTTGCAGGGTACCTGCCCGGAGGCTGCCTGGGTTCACCTCTCCTCTTCTGTTTCCATTGCCACCTGGCATCCCTTCATTTTTTCTGTTAGCCCCTGGGGATAGGCACCATCTCCAGGACCCAGAGCCTCAGTAGACTGAGGCAGCAGTGGTGATGGCTTCCCTGTGTGTCCTCTGCCCCACAGTACATCAGGCAACACAGGCCCACCCCGCTGACCATGGAGGAGGCCCTGGAGGAGGTGAAGAAGGAGCTGTGAACGCCGGGAGGTGAGACAGACTCATGGGTCTAAGGAGCTGGTCCCGTAAACCAGCCGTGATGCTCACACCTTAGTTCCCAGGGGACATTCCCAGTGGTGGGGGCAGGTGGCACCCAGGACTCACCTGAGAGGAATCCCAGCTGCAGCCTTTTCTAGCTGAGTAGTTGAGCCCTCCCAGCCCCCATTTCCTCAGTGTGCATGGCACCTGAGAGGACGTACCACAGGCCAGTGGAAATGGAACCCCAGGTGGAGCTGTCACCACTCGTGGCAGGACAGAGGATGCCAGCCTGTTTGGAGCCACGAGGAAACAGGACCAGGCGTCCACGCCGGGGACTCCGAGGAGACACCAGGGCAGAGCTTCTGACCTGACTCCACAATTCAGACAAAGTCTGCACTCAGGACGCACCTCCTCCCTCCTCAGCCTGAGCACGCTTCTTGACTTAAATACACAGAGGAAAAAGGTCTTTAAAAAAAAGTCTTTATTTGAAGGCAAAACAGTAAAATCCACAAGAAATTGTTAACAACACGTTTACATTTTATCCTGAATCAGACACGTTTGAACAATTCACAGCTACAGGAAATCTAGAACAAAATCAAGTATTTTATCACATCAGGTGGAAAAGTTGGAGAAAATTTTGCATCTCATTGAAAAGAATTTTTCAAAAATGTTTCTGTACAAATAAATGGCACCGCACCAAGCTGCCTGCGGATGCTGAGTGCAGCCGATCCCAGGCGGTCGCTCAGCAGCTCCCGGCAGAGGCGGCTCCCTCCAGCCTCACCTCCCTTTGGGGGCGGCTTGGGGCAGGCAAAGGAAGTGACAGAGCAGGAAGCAAGGCCGGTGGTCGCTCTCCACACTCTGGATGTGAATGGGCCGTTGCACGTGAGTGCTGGTGTGCGGGTTCCTCTCCGTGAAAAACACAAGTAGAGACACTAAGGGTACATATTCTCCAAGGGCGTCATCATTATGTGACCTGGAGATGCCTCAGATAAGTTTCTTCAGAACCTTTTGTTTCTGCAGGGAACAGCGAATGGCTAACGTTCAAACAAAAACAAAAACAAAAAACAAAACAAAAAACACCACCTCAACTTAAACAGCTTAAGTAACTAAGGGCTAGTATGTCTCAGAGGAATCAGGTTTCAAATTATCTCACTGGGTATCAACCTAGATCAGTATTTTTTTCTAAAACTAAACCATCTGGAGTAAAAATGAAAACCCTGTTTAACTTTGCAAATCAAAAAGGTTTTGTTTTTCCATTTTTAGAGTGAGCAGTACCAGCGCCTGGCCTGAGCCTTCTCACAACACAACTGATGGGGGAGTGGGAGGGCCGGCCCCTTGGGCTGGGCTGGCGTGTGCCCTCAGGGCCCCTCCTCCATGCACTCCCACTGGTTTTAGAGGCTCAGGCTGAGGGGAGATGTGAGACAGCCATTCCTGCAGATGACAAGAATTCTTATCCAGGGGCCTTACGTTTCTCGCTTCACTGTCCAGGGAAATAAGCTCATTGTCGAGTTGGCTGGGCATCTCCTCGTGACTCTTGCTGCTACGTTAGAGCTGGTTTGCAGGTGGGGCCTGGGCCTTCCGCGCCATCAAGCGTGGCACTCGTCACAAGGCCTGCCGAAGTCTTCCTTCTCTTCTGTCGCTCCCCACAGATGGAGACAGTGTGAGAACCGAGCTGTCCCTACCATCTTCCACTGCCAGTAAGCCAAGAAGGGTCCAACCGTCCTCGCTGCCGGTGGCCGGCCACTGGCGTGGCTCCCTGCCCACGCCGCGCCTACTTGCACTCGTCCCTGGCCTTCATGCGGGCGATGAAGGAATAGCTCTTGTTCCTGCGGTAGTTCTCGTAGGGGTCGTCCAGGGCCACACCCACGCCCTTGTACTGGTCCCACTTATCCCGGACGTCCCCCCCCTTGATGGGGTCCTGGATTCCTTGCTCTTTCACGCCGAGGCCGCCAGATCCACTCCAGCCTGAAGAAGAGAGGGATGAGTGGTTACGACCCACAGAGGAAGCTTAAATTGTGGTGCATTTACCCTGACATGAAGTTAAATGGAAATGCGTTTGGAGAGTCGAACGACATGCAGACGTGCAGTTTATAAATGGGGAACTAAGGGTAGTAAGAAAGGACGCTCAGTAAAAACCCTGCAGGCTCAGAAGTTGGTCATGAGTTGGAGCTTCCTCTGACTTCATCATCCCCCAACCCTGAATGCCCAGAGCGGATTGTTCTGTCTTCCCAGGAACCTTACCCATTTTCACCAGCATCTGATGTCCTTTGTTCTCTTCCCCGAGCCTGGAGTCAGGTATAGGAGGTGCTGAATTAGAACCCAGACCAGCCGAGGAACTAAAATTAAGACAGGTTACGTCTTTTAAAAAAGAGCTGATACATTTATTGGAATGAAAACTTAGAATATTACAGCGTGTAGCTTATACGTAGGGTCACCAGCGTGAGATGGACACACACACACACATTTCGTGTCTCTAGCTTTCTTCTTTATCCTCTTCGCCGGCAGATAAGGGGGTTCCCTAAGACGGCGGCCCCTGCCTCACACTCAGCGGTACAGCCAGGCCACACTGGACCGGTAAAACGGTTAGAAAATAGAGAGCGCAGCCACTGCCTCAGGCTTTACAACGTGACTGCAGAGGTAACAGCGAGGTGTGAGATGAGGTGCCACTGTCACTGTGCTAGTGCTCAGGGGCCCCGAGGTGCTGCCTTGGCGCGGGCCACCGCCAGCGCGTCTTCTAACAACACGTTTCAACATTCACAGCAAAGCATCAGAGGGTTCCAGCGCTACCAGAGGTCATTCTGACAGTTAAGACAGAAATCTTACGGCGGGGTGGGGCTCCTGGACCGCGACCGACGTCTCCTTCCCGGGGAATAGGACTTGGACCGAGAGCGCGAGCGGGTCCGGGAGCGGCTTTGTGAGGAGCGTGATCGGCTGCGGCTCCTGCGGGGCCAGGGGAGAGGAGGCGGGTCAGCGCAGCTGCTGAGGAGCCTCAGGCCTTGCATCCCGAGAGGCGGGGCCCTGCCTACCTGGATCTGGAGCGGGAGTAGGAACGGGAGCAGGAACGAGACCTTGACCTTGAATAGGAGCCGGAAGACTTGGAGGACCTCGAGTTGGAGCGGGAGGAGGAGCGCCCTCGGCTTTTGGATCTGCTCCGAGACCTTGAGGGTCCGCTGTGGGGACAGGCCTGGTGAGCCGGAGCCCCTCCATGGACTGCGCCCAGCCCGCCCCAACCCCCAACTCTAAAAGACCCCCGATGTGCCCAGTCCAGGTGCAGACACACCCTTTCACATCAGGGTTGAATACAGACAATGGCAAGCTTCTCTCTCGTACTGGTGTTTTAACTTCGGCCTTGTGGGAAACAGCTCCTGGTGGCTCACAGCACCTTTATCGTAGGGTGCCAGGCCCACGACCCCGGCAGAGGCCAGAGCTGACCCCCCTTTGCCTGTGCCGGGCACGACACCACAGCTCGCCACAGGCAAAGGCAGGGCTTGCTCCCAGCTGACCTAGGACGAGATGCACTGCGGAGGCCTGACCTCCACACAGGTGGTGGGGTGGGCGTGTGCGCTCTTACCTGTTCCTCTTCTCCTGGCCTTTCCTCCGCCGGGCCCGCATTTTCGCTCGGAAGAACTCATAGAGGCCGTTCTGCTCCCAGCCTTCACTGTAAGACATGGGCGTCCCCTGTATGAACGCAAGCCTCTCTCCCACAGGGAACTTGTGAAAAAGTCACCAGGAATAAGCCCTACCCGACAGCCCTTCCCTGTTTCACTCAGGATGCTGAGCAAGGCCCAGCACAGAAAGCACTCGGGTGGTCATTGCCACAGGGCTGCCCTTTCTCAGAGGAGCGACCAGGCCCAGAGGCCAGGCCGCCCGCTGGGAGGTGGAGAGGCTGGACTGCACTCCCAGTGCTTCGTGGCTCCCACGCCTTTCCACGCTGGGCTTTCTCCAAATAGTTGAAGAGGGTCTCAGGGTTATTGTAACTGGGGACGAGAACTCTTGATTTGTAGGTGGATAGGCCCGTGGCCCCAAACAGGGCAGAAGACGATTTTAACTGAAGCGAGGAGGCCGCTGGAGGAGGGGATCCCGAGGTAAGCTCTTGTCCTGATATCGCTAATGTGGTAAAAGCCTTTTATTTATGGCACACATCACGCAAGCTGGGGGAGAAACGGCATCTCCTAACCACACTTTCTCACCTGGGCCTCACACTGCCCTGGGTGGAAGGTGCGACAGTTCGGAGTCTTTCTTGTGAAGCAAACTGAGGAAGACGGGCCAGGAGAGGGGACAGGGGCCTCCCCTCCCATCACCAGCCCCAGCGCCTGGTCTCCCGCAGCCCCGTACCTGTTCCTGGGTCTGTCGTGTGAGGGAGGGCTGTAGAAGGCCTCCACGGCCGCCAGCAGCCTCTCACTGGGTGGCATGGGGGGTGGGAGGCGGATGTCTTTAGGATCCAAAGGCTTGTACTCGTGGTCTTCCAGCTGCAGCAGAGAACACAGCTGTCACTGCTCCCTGCTGGAGCCCATCCAGGGAACTGCGGGGGCTGGGGGAGTCGGGGAGCTGGAGAGCCGGAGAGCCGGGGGCAGGACACAGTTGCCCTGCGCATCAGAGTGCCTCATCCGGCCCTTCCTGGGAAACCCCACCCTCCTGGAGGGTTTGGCCACACCAGTACTTCAATTCCTAAATGGGGTGGTTGAGGGCTCCATGGAAGTCGATAGAAGCTACAGAATTCTCTCTACAAAAATGCAGAGGAGACGTGCCCTCCAAGCTCAGGTGAAGGAAAGACCCCTGTTAATTCACCGACACGCCGTGGATCCCAGACACCCTCCCCTGCCAACCACCGCCCTGTGCCCAGGCGCCTACCCCAGGGGCCCTGCTATTTGCCCCTTTCTCTGCTCCAGCTCCTACCCCGAGGGCAGCCCCGCTGGCCCCTCTGCCTCCCCTTGCTGCCCCAGCGTGACCTGTCTCAGCTTCCAGTATGCTAATGTCTCAGAGGGGCCGGGGAGTGGCAGTGACCAGTACAGCCAGCATGACCCTCAGAGCGCCCTGAGCCCCAGCCCTGGCTCCCTTCTGACCCCCTCTCCTGCCTTGCTCACCTTGCTCAGCTGGAGACCACCCCTTTTCTGAGAAATCCCTGTCATCAGCCCCTGGGCAAGGTGGCTTCCAAAGGCCAGGACCAAGAGGACCTGCACCTCACGCCCAGCCCAGCCCACTCTGAGCAGCTACCAAACTTGCAGCCCCAGGAGGGAGGCTCGGAGGAAGCAGAGGGGGACACGGGCCTTGCTCGCAGCCACATGTGAGCACACGAGGCGGTGCTGCTGGCTCAGGCACATCCTCTCTGACTACTTGTCAGGCTCGCTGGGGTGCGGGAAATGAGAGGGGCAGGGGCCCTGGGAAGCAGTGTTTTGTAGCCAATCGGGAAATGGGTTCCACCTGTGAACTTTCCACGTGGAGACCGAGCATTCAAGGCTAAGCTTGGCATTCAACTGCGCAACATTACCTTCACAAGGGGGGCCATCAGCCCGGCAGGGAGATCGAAGTAGGGCACGTTGGGGACCAGGCTGGGGTCGTCGTGGTTGATGTGGGGAGGGCCCTGTCGCCGCATATGAGGGGGCTGCCCGTTGAAGCCGTGGGGAGGAGGGCCGAAGTCAGGGTGCTGGGGCCCACCCCAAGGCGGGTGCTCGTTGATCCCAGGGTGAGGCATGCGGTGGCCAGGATGGTGGTGAGGGGGTCCCATCTCTGCAAAACAGAAACTTGACTCAGGCCTACCGCAAAGTCGAGAGCTGGGCAACGCCAACAGCCCGGTCGAGATCTCCAGGGTAATAAGCGCCAGTGGAAAGGGGCTCAGAGTGGGGCAAGGACACCCACACCCACTTCCTGGGCAGCCCTGCCCAGCACCAACCCTCCGGCTGCTTCATTCACTGCTCAGGGCCACACAGCAACGGGGGAGGAGCCGGGGCTCAGAGTGGCCTGTCCTGCACCCATAGCAGCACCTGACAGACCTCACGGGTGAAAGAAGGAACCACAAGGGAAATCACATAACCTTCAAACAGCCATGTTATGAGCCAAACCGTGTCCCCTGCAAATTCACCCCCAGTACCTCAGAACGTGACTGCATTTGGGAATGGAGCCTGTAATGAGATGACTACTTTAGATGAGGTCCTATGAGTGGGCCCTGATCCAATACTGACTGATGTCTTTCTAAGAAAAGGAGATTAAGAGACAAACACACACAGAGAAGACCACGGGAAGACACAGGGAGAGGACAGCCATCTACAAGCCACGGGGAGAGGCCTCAGTAGAAACCAACCCCGCTGACACCTTAATCTCGGACCTCCAGCCTCCAAAACTAACTGTCAGAGAAGAATTCCCTGTTGTTGGAGGCACCCAGTCCATGGGACTCTGTTGCAGCAGCCCCAAGACACTCACACAAGCAAGAAACCTGCTACTGGTCTCCAAGCTCAATTTACAGCCAAGAATGGATTTGAGGATAAAGATTGAAGAGTAGGAGAGTTGAAATGAAATTTTTTAGTAAACACAAGATCGAGAAAACTAAAGATTCTTCAAAAAGAAAACAGAACACCTGACGAAAACAGCAAGACGAGGAGCAGGGAATGGCACAAGGGCTGCCGGGCCTGGACTCAGTGGCTCGCTCACTACCTGTCTGTCCACCGTGGGGACTAGGGAGTTCCTTTTCCTTTCAGAACCCCATCGTCCTTCCTCTTTTGCGAGATACAGGGCCTCACACCTCAATAGCTGGCCTGGTGCCTTGGCGGTGCCCACACCAGGGTTGCCGGCCTGCCCTCCTCTCCCCACCTTCCTGAGGGACTGAGCTGGGCTCCTCTGGCCCTCCTCCTGTCACCCTGGCTCAGGGCACACCAGGCCACACGGCAGGACCGCCAGCAGTGCCACCAGCCCGCTCAGAAGGCCGGCCCGTCAGGCGCCTCTTCCAGGCCCTGCCGGCGAGTGATCTGACCTTCTCAGGGATCACAAGGCAGGAGAGGGACGTGATCCCTGGCCCGAGGACGGTGCCCCCGAGGGCGACCTTGCACTCACCAGCTTGGAAGTCCCCCTGAGGGTAGTCAAAGCGGTGAGGGTAGGGCGGCCGCTCGAAGGGGTGCCGAGGGGGGAAGTCGTCCTGCATGAAGCGGGGCGGGAAGCGGTTGAAGTTGTGTGGGTGTGGCGGCTGGCTGAACTGCGGGTGCTGCTGGTGGGGCGGGAAGGGCCCGCGGAAGTGTGGCGGCCGCTGCATGCGGAAGGGCGGCTCCCGCTGGCCCCCGCCCCAGGGTGGCTGCTCGTGCTGGCTGTTCCAGGGGCCCTCGAACTGGTTGTTCCAGTTGGGGTCGGGCTGACTGTTCCAGGGGGCGTCGCGCTGGCCATTCCAGCCAGGGTCCCCACGCTGCTCGCCCCACATTCCCTCGTGGCTGTTGTTCCAGGGCGGGCAGTGGGGCGGCCCGCCCTGGTGGTGTGGGTAGGGGGGCTGCTCAGGAGGCTGCAAGGCAAAGAGCAGACGTGAGACCCAGCCTGCACTGGGCACGCGGGGCACCCAGCAGACACCTGCCGACCTCAGTCTCTGGCGGTGGAGGTGGCCCGGCCCCAAGCCCAGCACCCCCCGGAGCTGCAGGCCTACAGCCTGGCTGGGCGCTGCCACCTTCACTCTGACGCGTGCAGAGGATGCTGTGGTGCCCGCCCATCCCCCAGGCCCAGACTCTCAAGTGCTGTACCTGCACCTGGGCTGGGGAGCACCCCCTGACCCCATGCCTGACAGAAGCTGGGGGATGAACAACAGCCCATGAGCCCCTCAGTGGGACAGTGCAGGGGTGCGGCCCCACCACTCCCAGGGCACAGAGGCTGAGCCGCAGGGCCCACGGCAGAGCCCGCCCTGACGACACCCCGTCCCTGCCTGTTCTCCCTTCCCTGTCACTTCTCTTCCCTACGCTGCCTCCTGGGGTCACCTGCCCTCTCACACCCTTATCTCAGAGTCTGCTGTGTTTCCAGGAAATGGCTTTCTGTAAGTTGAAGACCATAAGCCCTGGAGCTTGCCCAGCTGCTGCTTTGAAGACTTAAAGAGCCAGGACTGCAACCCAAACTCAGGGCCAGGGTGGCCTGTGCCTGGGTGAGGCTGCCCAGAGGGCCACCTCTAGGGTCAGGGGTGGGTGGTTCCACTGACCACAAGCACAGGGAGGCCGGCCCCGGCCGCCACACCCTCAGGTTTTCAAGAGAAGCCAAGAAGGCAGATTTTCAATATGGCAGCTATTTCAATATGTAAGACACCACGTGGGCAGCCCAGGCTGTGGTTTCCTATTGTGGACTGTGGGTGCACTGCTGGCCTTCAGTGGGGGAGCCCCACTGTTGTGAGCCTAACCTGCCGGTCCCCAAAAAGACTGAGCCGGGAGGCACTAGGGGCATCTGTTTCCACACCAACGCAAGGGGGGAAGTGCCCCTGCATGAGAGGGCACCCAACACTGCAGGGCTCACAGCAGGCACCCAGAGGCGGGAGCTGTCTTTGTGGGGATGCCCCGTCTTTTGTGATGTTAAATCTCTTGTCCGGAAGCTGAGGGTGGGCTGGGGGGACTCACAGCCATGACACTGCACTTGCCAGCCCAGAACTGTCTCCCTTACGCCCCCTCCTCACAGGGTCAACCAGAAGGGCCACGTCCACCATGCCTGGTCGAGAGGCAAGTGGACACCCAGAGCTAGACCGGATTGCTCTACCCAGGTCCAGTGGCCAGAGAGCAAGCTGCGGGGTGTTTTCCAGTCATGTTATGCTGGATGAGAATGACCCCTGCCCTGGCCTAGAAGTTTCTGACTCCAAGGAACCTGGAGGGAGAGAAGAATGGACCAGCACCCCAGTCCCACAAAATGCTGCTAGCCTGGTATTTCTGACCTTTCCTTTCCTTACGAAAGCACCATGTTCTTTCTAGGGTGACGAGATGTTGACACTGCTGGTCAAACGAGTTAAAAAGGGAAGGAAACAAATCGCCTTGCTGTACTTCATGGTGTGAAACTTCTCAGCATTCACAGGAAAATGGGGACCTGTGTTACAGAGAAGCCCAGAAAACCAAACCTCCCGGGAAGGATGTAAAGGCCCAACTTTCTTCCCAGCTCAGTTCCCATACTTCGGGGAGACTATCACCTTCTTGCCACCCCCCCAAACCCCAGGCCCTGCTGCAGAACCTCGTTGCCCAGGGAGCCCTAAAAGCCCATCAACCCGCATAGCAGCCATCACCCACCTGCCTGCCGTCCAGTTGAACCCAAGTGTGCCCCACCTGACCCTGCAACAAGTTCTAAGAGATACCTGCTGTTGGCCCCAAGGAGCAACGGGGTGAGGCTGGTCAAACCACGGGGGCTTGTTAGGTGGGATCTGGTCATGGGGCCCAGGGCCCCGGGGGCCGGTGGCAGCAGGGTCCTGGACCCCTCCTGAGGCGTCGTACTCGGAAGAGCCGGGTATCTGGATAGGAGGCTTGTTGTCATCTAGAACCAGGCAAAAAAGCACTCAGAGAAGGTGGCAGCAGGAGGCCCCAACCGAAATGATCTTCAGCAAGCACCCAGGGCCAACCCAGGCTGGGCTTACTGTCCACTAAACCCTTGCTTCTTGACCCCACTGAAAACTGCCATTGCCTCCGGGAAGGCAACACGAAGAGAGGCCTGACCTTGGCCAGGAAACACCCCTCACTCCTTTGAACGCTTCACAATAAGTATCCTACTTATTGATCGATAAGCCATATTGATTTTACTTTGCTCAATAATTTTTATCAATTAAAATTTTTATTTGATTTTTGGCCGCGCTGGGTCTTTGTTGCTACGCGCAGGCTTTCTCTAGTTGCAGCGAGCGGGGGCTACTCTTCGTTGCGGTGCGCGGGCTTCTCATTGTGGTGGCTTCGCTTGTTGCGGAGCACGGGCTCTAGGCGCATGGGCTTCAGTAGTTGTGGCACACGGGTTCAGCAGTTGTGGCACACGGGTTTAGTAGTTGTGGCTTGAAGGCTCTAGAGTGCAGGCTCAGTAGTTGTGGCGCACAGGCTTAGTTGCTACACGGCATGTGGGATCTTCCCAGACCAGGGCTCGAACCCGTGTGCCCTGCATTGACAGGTGGATTCTTAACCACTGCGCCACCAGGGAAGCCCCCATCATCTCTTTATTAAGTACCCTTTTTGCATGTAGTTGAAAGATTTCTTCCCATCTGATGTTAGATTTTCTGGTATTAAACCATCCTTATATATGCCTGAGACATATCGTATTTGGTCATGACACATCTTTTAAATACTTTGCTAGATTTCACCTGCTAAGACTTCACTGGGTTGGCCAAGAAATGCCTTCAGTTTTTAAGTAAAAATAAAAGACACGTTTTTCATTTTCACCAAGAACTTTATTTTTTTTTAATTAATTTATTTATTTTTGGTGGTGTTGGGTCTTGGTTTCTGTGCAAGGGCTTTCTGTAGGTGTGGCGAGCGGGGGCCAGTCTTCGTGTGGTGCACGGGCCTCTCACTGTCGTGGCCTCTCCTCTTGCGGAGCACAGGCTCCAGAAACGCAGGCTCAGTAGTTGTGGCTCACGGGCCCAGCTGCTCCGCAGCATGTGGGATCCTCCCAGATCAGGGCTGAAACCCGTGTCCCCTGCATTGGCAGGCAGACTCGACCAATACGCCACCAGGGAAGCCCCAAGACCTTTACTGAACAATGTATTGACCCTTTTGTTCCACTACCTCCTGCCATTTTTCAGGCAACTTCGTAATTCCATCTTCCCAAAACTTTTTATCTTTTTGAGCAAAGGACTGTTCCAGGTGCCTTTTACAGTGTTCCAGGGAATTGAAAATTTTTCCATTAAGAGAATTTTGTAAAGACCAAAATAAATGGAAATCCGAAGGTGCAACGTCTGGTGAATACAGCGGATGAATCAGAACTTCCCAGCCAAGCTATTAACAGTTTTTGGCTAGTCATCAAAGAAGCATGCAGTCTTGTGTTATCCTGATGGAAGATCATGCATTTTCTGTTGACTAACTCTGGACGCTTTTCGTCGAGTGCTGCTTTCATTTGGTCTAACTGGGAGCAGTACTTGTTGGAATTAATCGTTTGGTTTTCCGAAGAAGCTCATAATAGAGGACTCCCTTCCAATCCCACCATATACACAATGTCACCTTCTTTGAATGAAGACCGGCCTTTGGTGTGGTTGGTGGTGGTTCATTTCACTTGCCCCACAATCTCTTCCTTTCCACACTATTGTACAGTATCTACTTTTCATCGCCCGTCACATGTTTTAAAAACGGAACGTTTTCATTATGTTTAAGTAGAGAATTGCATGCAGAAATACGGTCAAGAAGGTTTTTTCACTTAACTTATGTAGAACCCAAACATCAAAGCGATTAACATAACCAAGTTAGTGCAAATGATTTTCAACGCTTGATTTGGATGTTCTGAGTATGCTGGCTATCTCCCGCGTGGTATAATGTTGATTGTTCTCAATTAATGTCTTAATCTGATCTTTATCAACTTCAACTGGTCTACCCGATGGTGGAGCACCGTCCAGCGAGATATCTCCAGCACGAAATTTCGCAAACCACCTTTGACACGTTTTGATCAGTCACAGCACCTTCTCTATACACTGCAGAAATCTTTTTTTGCATTTCGGTTGTGCTTTTACCTTTCTTAAAATGATAAACTGTAATATGTCGAAAATGTTGCTTTTTTTTTTTTTTCTATCTTCAGTATTAAACGGGCTACACAAAAATTCACCAATTTTGATGTCTTTTTTAAAATGCACGCTGATATGACAGCTGTCACATACAATCTAACAAAATTGTTTTGAATGAAGTTAAAGACAACTAAGTGCTATCAGAGCCATCTTATGGAAAAAACCGAACGAACCTTTTGGCCAACCCAATATTTACTAATTCTTCATCTTTGCTCAGAAGTGACACTAGGTTACATTTTTTTTTCTTTCCCTGTCCATGTCCATCTGGTATCAGTTATCCTAGCCTCGAAAATTGACTTAAAGAGCTTTCCTCTCCATTCTCTGGGATGGTTTGTATAGGAGAACTGTCTCAGTTGTAAGGGCGTGGTTACACTTACCTGTGAAATTACCTGCCTGGTGCTTGTAAATAGATTAGAATCTGCTCCTCGGATTGGGCCTGAGACCACAGAACCAGACCCCTTCCTGGGGGAGGAGACTGCTTTCTGGAGGCTGCCTCCTGGGGGCAGGTGCTCAGGGAGCCACGTACCAGGCTGGGTGGTTGGCGGGATGGCCGGGGCAGGCGTGGGGGCGGGGGGCGGCGCAGGCGGCGGCGGCGTGGCCTTGACTTCAGCTTCCATTTGCGGCATCTGGATCTGCGGCTGCGGCTGCTGCTGCTGCTGCTGCTGCTGGGCCAGGCTGTTGACAAACTCCTCATGCTGTGTCTTGAGGGTCTGGATCTGCTGCTGGAAGGCCAGCTGCACTGGCTGGACCACCGAGGAGTACTCATTGATGAGGGTTGCCTGATGGAGAGCAGGGCAGCCGGCACTCAGGACATGAGACTCAAGGTCCGAGACCCTATGGAGCAGCACGGGGACAAATGCCTGGGGAGCACCCAGAAGGTTGGGGTGATGCTACGGGCAGCAAGGCCCAGGGACCCAGGGCAAGCAGGCGATTGTCACGTAAAACAATCAACTTGAGCTTGACAACCACAGAGCATCTCAATCTAGCCGGACTTGGTGACTTCTGGTGCTGGGCAGTTTAGAATTCCCTAACAATGCGAATAAGCAAGGACAGCCGTGCCCTGGAGTGCCACGCAGACATTAAAATCCCACCACTGACAAACGTCCTAGGACATGCTCACAGGCGGTACTTCTTACTCACTGTATGGCTTTGAGCAAGTCACAACCTCCCCGGAGCCTCAACTTCCTCACCTGTAAAATTGGACAATAACGGGACCTACCTCCGAGGACTCGGGGAAAATGCAGTGAAAGGAACTTGGGTGACTCAGTAACCATGAGCTGCTACCGCCAACTCAATAGGAGAAAAGCAGTGAATATCACTGTGGTATGGTGGTATGAGCCCATTTTTATTTATCAATTAAAAAAAGGCAGTAAAACTTAGAAAAAGTCTGAAATGTACTTTCCTCATTTGCCTTTCTGAGCATGAAAGCTTCTCCCCTGTAGGGAGGGTGGCAGTCAGGAGCATCACAGAGGAAACGGTCAACATATAGCTTCTCACATTCAACCAGACCTGTGCAGGAAGACATCTTCCGGCCTGGGAAAAGGGGGTGTGAACTGTGCCTTTCACCCAAGCAGCTGTAGATGGGATAGCAACGCCGGCACCACAGGAGAGGTGACCAAGGAGATCCGGCCCTCCTCTCCCTGCTCTGCGACCCCGACCTCTGAGCAGATGCCCCCTCAGAGAGAAGATGTGCACACGGGACACCGTGCACAACACGATGACTGTGGCAGCCTAGACTATGCCAGGGTTTCCTCATGCTCCCATCACACCTGGAGGACCAGAGCAAATGGGCCAAAGGCACCCCTGAGAGCAGAGCCTAAAGCAGGTAACCTGGTCACAAGCTCACCAGGAAAAGTCTGGCGGGCTCGCCTGGGAGGGCTCACTGGCTGCTGTGGATGGGGTGGGGGCCCCCGAAGCTGCTCCTCAGACTCTGCCTCCCACCCCTCACCACCACCCCAGGGGCACGCCGGGGAGTCCAGCTGGGAAAATGCCACCAGGACTCTGAGGTCACCACCCTACTGGTGGTGCCCAGCCCCCAACTTCAGGGAGCAGCACACACCTGGTACTGGCCGAGCCCCAGGGCCGGGCTCTGTAACTGCTGGATGATGGAGTCGTCAAAGTAGCCGTTCTTCTCCCAGAGCTGCAGGAGCTGGACGTTGGGGAGGAGGGAAAGGCCATGTCAGGGGAAAAACGAGTGCCACCCCCCTAGCCCCTGCTCATCTCCCGCCCCCCCGCCCCCCGCCGGCTGCCCCTTGTACCCGGGCAATCTTCTGCTGCTTGTCCTCCTCCACGGCCAAGAAGCTGGTACAGTAGATGGGCACCACGACCTTCTGCAGGGCGGCCAGCAGCTCCCGGGCCTGCTTGCGCTGGCTGTGAGGGAGAGACCTTCCGCGCGTCAGGGCCCTGGGGCGGGACCCGGCCACGCGCCCGTTACCATCGCGGCTCCAGCCACAGCACCCTCTGCCTTCTTGGGACACGGGCCCCCAACCCGGCTGGGACAAGGGCTGGGCTCCCCACAAGATGGATGGACGGCAGTGGGAGGAGGGAAAGAACACAGCCTGGGGACTTTCAGAGCAAGGCCTCTCACCCTGGTCCCCTTATCAGTAAGATAACCCTTCTCTCCCAGGGTGGCATAAGGATGGACAGACGCAGGCCTGTGAGAGCCCCAGCTGCCCACAAAGGCTGAGCTGGGGTTGCTGTAGGTATAGGGCCTTGTCCATGCAGCCTCACTCGGCACTGTCACCCCCTAGGCACGAGGAAACCTGGGCTGGGACCCCACCTTCCACGAGGCAGAGGGAGTGTGCGGGCTGCCAGATGCCTAGGAGCCTGAGGCCTGACAGGGTGAGGCGGCCTCTCGGGGGGCACGCCGCATAAATGAGCATGGAGGGCCCGCAGCTGTACAATGAGGTGGCAGAGCCCGGGGAAGAAGGTGGGCAGCTAGAACCCCTCTCAGAGGCGAGCTCACCAGAGGGAGCTCAGAGAGAGCAGCAAGTGCCCGGGGCCGGGAAGCCAGGTTGGGGGAGGGAGGGCAGCCCAGGCAGGAGGACGGGGCGAGCCGCACTGGGCTTCCAGACAGTGAGGCTCAGGAAGCGGGTGGCTGGAGAAGTGCCAGAAACAGGGCTGTCTCTGCAGATCTGCCCTGAGTCAGCGGAGCGGCTGGCGGAGCAGGAGGCAGACAAGGTTCCGAACAGCTACTTATTTCCCAATGGCAGAGAAATAGGGGAAAGTGATGTAGGGAGCGCGGAGTGACACCGGAACCGCCCACATGGCACATGAAGCGGGGAGGGGCAGGGCCCGGCTGCACGTGGGCAGAAGGGGCAAGACCTGGGTCTGAGTCTGCTGCCCTCACAGGAGCTGTCCCCCAGCCAGCCAAGTTCAAAGACAAATGTGGCAGCCAGTCTTCACAGCTACAGGCTAGCCTTACTAGCACCACGAGCTTTCCCCTGTCTCTGGCCTAGGCATCTGGTTTCTCGACTTAACCTTTGTCAAAAGGCACCGAAGAGGCCACGTGGAAGTAAACACTGGCCTGGCCTTAGGAGGGCTGGGGGGTGGGGGTGGGGGGCAGAGGGTCAGCCAGGGGGACCCTATGGGAAGGTTCCTGAAGCAGAGCAGAGTCAGGTGACTGGGGTGTGCATAGGTCAGTGAAAGGGAGCTGGCAGCTGACAGAGACACTGAAAAACACCCAGAAACTGCCCTGAGAGCAGGGAGTGAGGGGACAGCGGCCCCAGGTGGGGCGAGGGGTCTGGGGTAGTGGCTGAGGTGGTGGGGGGTGCGGGTGGCTGTCCTCCCGATGGAGGGCTTGTGGCTCAGACCGACCCTCCCCCTGGGTCTTCGGAAGAGTGGTTCCCAGTCCCGGGACAGGCCAGGCTCTGGAGCGCAGAGCATCGGCCGGGAGAGGGAGAAGGAGCAGGAGGGAAGGCGGAGCTGGCAGGGCCCTCACCAGTGGTGCAGCACATCATTGATCAAGTAGATGAGGTGCAGCCGCAGCTCGAAGTGCGCCCCATCGGCCGTGATGCGGTTCCGGAGGTGGCCCGCCATCAGCTCGCAGTGAGGTGGGGACTTGGCGTTGCTGAACATCCAGTTCTTCCCAGCCTGCAACAGCCAGGGTGGTGGGTGAGTGGGGCTGGCCTTCTCCAGGCCAAAGTGTGTACAGACGCCCGGGAATGTCGGACGGCCTCTGCCTGCCTTCCACCTTTCTTGGTGGGGGAGCCCACGGAAGTGCTCATGAGGGAAGGGGATGCGGAGACGGGGTGCCCCTAGAGCAGCCCTGGCCCAGACTGGCTGCAGGAGCTCCCACCTAGTCAGGAGCACCAGGTTCTGGGAGCACGCCCCCAGCCCCACCCCGCCCTCACCGAGATGGCATCTTTGGTGCAGGTGTCGATGATGGGCTGCAACAGGTTGTCAAACTCGTTCATGTCCAGCTGGGTCTCCTCCAGGAGCTTCTGCATCTGCTGTTCCACCGCGTGGGCCACGGCTGCTGTCACCTGCTCCTAAAAGGCCAAGTGGGACCGAGACTGTGTGAGGAGGAACCTTGGCCCAGGCCCAGCCAGGCTGGCCCATCAGTGCCCTGCCCCCAACACTCACGCCCAAAGCCTGAGACACGCATCTGTAAGTCATGGCTGTAACACGCAGAGCAGGCAGAGGATAAAGCCAGACAAGATACAGGAGGATACAATGTCTCCCCGGAGATGACAGACAGAAAGATTAAGACCCAGAGGAACAAGGAACCTCTGCACATCAATTCACCAAAAAAAGAAAGAAAAATGAGTGGCAGGTGTGAACACGGTATGGCGAGGACAAATATAAACAGTCACCAGTCAAGTAAAAGCAGAACCACCTCACTAGCAACCAGGGAGTCCGAAATTAAAACATGACGCCAGACTTCTGCCCGTTAGGTTAGCAAACTGAGATATGGCTGAGACCCGGTGCTGCTGGGGGGACAGGCAGTCAGCCCAGGGCTGGCTGAAGCCAGACTGCCCAGTCTGTGACCAGCTCCGTATGGAAACTGAGGGTAAGCATTCTGGAGCGTTTTGTTTTCAATAATACAACCGTGGGCTTCCCTGGTGGCGCAGTGGTTGAGAGTCTGCCTGCCGATGCAGGGGACATGGGTTCGTGCCCCGGTCCGGGAAGATCCCACGTGCCACGGAGCGGCTGGGCCCGTGAGCCATGGCCGCTGAGCCTGCGTGTCCGGAGCCTGTGCTCCGCAACAGGAGAGGCCACAACAGTGAGAGGCCCGTGTACCGCAAAAAAAAAAAAAAAAAAAAAAAAAAAAATACAACCGTAACTTACGTCTTGATCCAGTACTAAAATTGGGGCTGGCGTTTCAGATATCTTTTCATCCATCTTATGTTTCTGGCAACTTATCCTATTGTATTTGGCCAAAGTACCAGACTGTGATGGATTGGGACAAAAGGGTCCTTCCCCACAACAGCTTGGGGTAACCTAACTAGCAGGAGCTGGTGCCAGTGGCACCAGAGGCCACCTGGATTCTCTGTCACACAATTTCCAATGTGCAGTCTCACTTGTCACATCCACTCCAGCACAACGGGTGTGTGGGTATCAAAGCTCGTGCAGTGACCTCACTGGGATGAGAAGCAACCTCCGTGTCCAGCATCGGGGTCAAGCTAAACACAACATGGGCGGTGGCAGCACTGGAGGGATAATGACTGTCAGGCGCCGAGCCCTGGACAACGGGACATCCCCGTCCTCAGCGCTGACACCGAATATTAGCGTCAATGTACAGATACAAAAACTGAGGCACAGAGGGTGAACTCTGGGTACCCACCTCAGGTCAAGAGGGGCGGGGGAGGGGCCGGCCCGTACCTGTCTGAGGGCCAGCAGGTGCTGCTCCTGCTGCTGCAGGTTCCACTGGCTCTGCTGGATGAGCTCGTCCATGGATGGGGTGCCCTGGGCTGGCGGGATGGGCGCCGCGGGGGCCAGCGGGGGCTGTGGCAGCGGTGGCAGGGCCGTGGCCGCTTCCAGCTCTGGGGCCTGCTGCTTGCAGATGACTGGCAGGAGAGGAGGAGAGGTGGCCCCTGTGAGGAGGTGGCTGGGGTCCAGGTATCCCCTTGGCCGCCTCTTGGGCAGCTCTGAGCCCCGGGGGCTCCCCTCCCTATACTCGCCACCCAGAAGAGGGATCCCTGCGACGTGCCGCCGCCATGCGTGCCCTGTATCATGGGGCCTAGCCCTGGACCCCTTCTGCCTTCCTGCTCGTCCTCTCCTCGGAGACCTTTGGGACTGTCATCTCACCACTCGTTAGCCAACACCGTCCAGCCTTGCCCACTGTCCTTCGGCCCAGAGGAAGCCTGAGCCCACCCCCTCCACCTTCTCCACACCTTGCCTGGGCCTGAAGCAACAGCCCCTCCCCGAGGGAGTCTCTCAACCCCCAGCAACCTCCGCAGCTATTTCTAACGCCTGCTGTCCCCCAGTCTACTCTCCCCGTTCAAGACAGCAAAGCCACCGGACCTCTGGATGGCGACCAGCAAACCCACGCACCTGCGGCCCTACGGCAGCACCCGACACATGCTGTGGCCCCCCTACACCCCACCCTTTGCCTTCCTTCCACTGACTCTACTCCTCTGCATTCAAGGGTCAATCCATATTGAGGCGACGTGGGATGCCCTATCCTGCTAGCAGGAGATTGCATTGGGCAGGTGCAGGCCCCAAACCTCGCCAGATGAGACGGGAGGGGAGGACTTGGGGGAAGGGTCCCTGGACAAGATGGCCTCCCCCTCTGCATTTGGGCCTCGGCTGGTCTAAGCGTGACCACGCTCTGCTGGAGCCCTTCTGAGTCCCACTCTAAGGGGGCCCAGCCTTTGGACAGAGCCATAAAAGGACAGTGGGGTGGAGGGTGTCATCCAGGGCCCACCATTGCTTAGGTCTGAGGCAGGCCTTCACCAAAGGCACCTTATGGGACCACCCCCACCCCCTGACTTGCGCTCTGGATCCTACCCTCCCAGAGACGCTGCTTCAGGAAATGTGTCCTCTCGCTCTCCTTCCTTCATTTTCTCTCTTTACTAACTCTGCCCCAGCAACATCTAAACACACCCAAGTCTTTGATCTTCAAAAGCTCCCTCTTCATCCATGCCCCGCTCTCGACAATTTTACAACCAAGATTCATCTTCAATTCTTCATCTCCCCTTTATCTCAACCCACGGAGGTCTGGCTCCGCCCACCCACCCCACCCCCAAAGCCACTGCGGTCATCCCCACTCAGCCTGATGGCCCCGTCTCAGCTCCTTGTCTCACGTGGCCGGTGTGGCCATCCCCTTGGCCCCTTCTTCCTCTATCCGACCCTCACATACTGAGATGCCCGGTCTGAGAATTAAGCCCCCTCCTCTGAGCAAGCCCCTAGGGGAACATGACATCTTCCTGTGGCTGCAGTTATAAAGTGCACTCTATGACCCCTAAATCTATCATCGCCATCCTGGATTCCTCAAGCTTTGGGTCTAATTACAGACCCAATAGCCACTGCTTTCCACAGGCACCTCAAACAGGCATGGGTTCCCTCTCACCCTGCGTTCCACCCCCTCCAAAGCTCCCCTTCTGACCCGTGGCTGGCACAGCTACGCCACGTACCCGAGCCAGAAGTGAGAAGGTTCGTGCACCTTTCTCTCCCTTGCACTTCACACTAACAAGCTGCCCCACACAGTCAAGTCATCCTCCTAGATCACATGCCAATCTATCTGTGTCCCGCCATCACTGCCATGACTCTGCTGTCACCTGCATCAACCTGGGAACTGGTTTCCCTGCATCCAGTCCTGCCTCCCCTCTCCTTCTCTACTCTGCGGCTGTAGTGCCGCTGCTCAAAGTGTGGTTCAAGGGCCAGCCCCAGGTGACGCCAAGACTAGACAAGCACAGAAATGGCGAGGGAGTGTTTTGGCACTTTTACAGCAATTTGATGTTTCATGATGCATGTTTTTTCCCCCATTTTTTTCTTTTCTTGGTCGTGCCATGTGACTTTCGGGATCTTAGCTCCCCAAGCAGGGATCGAACCTGGGCCCTGGCAGTGAAAGCGCCAAGTCCTAACCACTGGACCGCCAGGGAACTCCCATCATTGTTCACATTTTTATTGTACTTTGCCAAACTGTACTTTTTGCAACAGATCAGAAAAAAACAAAAAACAGTCCTTCACCAGAGTCTGTGAGGCGCCAACCTCAAGCAGTCCCAGGACTCAGTCTTCTCAAACCACCAGGGTGAAGGGCTGGCTACAGAGTGGCTAGCCCTGCTCCAGAACACAGTTCTGAAACCGTTTTACAGCTTCCCCAAAGCTTCCAGAAATCCTAAGTCCTTGGTAAGCCAGCCCTCCCTGCTGTGCACCCTCACTTCTGGCCGCTCCAAGAATCCCTCCTTCTCTGGGCTTCAGGCACCCTGAGCTTTTGCCCCCCTCCTCCCAGCCCCTCCTAAGGCTCGTGCCTCCATCCCAACACTCCTGGCTCCTCAGTTTCCGTGTGTCTAACTCTGACGTGGACTTTAATGGCAACGGAGATATTCTTACCTGCAGAAAGCATTTCCTGAGTCCTGATCTTCCCCTGCTAGAAACACCCCAACTTCCCCCCATTATGGCACCAAGTCCCAAGCAGCCCCCGAATTCTGACTTTCAAGGTGGGAGTGCTCCCCTCGCAGGGGAAGCAGCTCTCACCTCATGGTCACTCGAACCCAAACACCATCCTCCCCTGCCCAGTTATGCCACCGGCATCAATATCCAACTGGCGCTTCAGTTCACAGATTCTACCCCTTAACCCCACCTGTCCCCAAGCCCACTGCCTTTACTCAACTCGCCGACTCAATTCAGACTTTACCACCAACTGCCATCCCAGCCTCCACTCACGCTCCCTCCAGCCTGTTCTCCACGCAGGCCACACAAACCCGACCCACCTCTCCCTTGTTTCAACCTCCCTTGTGGCTTCCCACTGCCTACAGCAGAGGTTTTAAAGTTGACGTGCTGGGGCTAAGGAACGGCTGCTCCAGAAACACATAAATGGGTACATTTTGCCTAGGCAACCTGAAATCTTCCCCACCCTCATCTCAAACCTTAAACAGGCACCAGAAGAACCCCTGGATTAAGGAAGAAAACCCAAACTTTCCCCTGGAAACTTTCCCACTCCAGATCAACCCCCTCCCCCATCTACACACATCTACACTCCAGCTATGCTAGGCCTCTTATGATTCCTCTCCTGGCTCTCAAAACACACTGTGCTTGTTCAAGCCACTGTACTTTGCTATGTCTTACAAACTATCGATCACCTACTACCTGCTACCTATTAGGCACAACACTGACCCAAACAAGGTCTGGTTGGTCTCAGGGAGCTTGTAGTCCAGGGAGCATTCACCTTCCAATGTCCACCTACTTGGCAATCTGAAACACAACGGTATCTAGAAGCTAGAGATTTGCTACTGAACAATACAGATGTGAACTCAGGGACTATCTATCTGTTATTCAAAGACCAGCTAGGATAACTGACCTCATCTTAAATTCTCTTAATTTCAAGCCGGAACCTTGAAGCCCAAACCAGTGAACATAAACAGCTGCAAAGAACTAAAACCCACAGGACAATTAGTTTTGATCTGGACTGCAACCATCTGAAATGCACAAAAACCTTGCTGGACCGACGGAGAGCCCGCAAAGGGGGCTGGACGGTACCTGCCAGGAGGGTCCCACCCAGTCCGGCTTCTATCACTTCCTCCCTGGAAAACACTGAAGCAGTCACTCTACTCGCTGATCTCAGTCATCATGTTTGCAAAACAACAGAAATCCCTGATCCGGAACCCAGAAGGAGAATCGATAACCTCGATCTCCATGACACTCGGGCCCTGCAGCCGCAGGGCTGTGGGAACAGCCGAAAGAATCGTGAAGGCCAAACTAACTCATTTTCACAGAGAAATAGCATGCGACCCAAAAGAAGGCGTTTTGTGGCAGAGCCCGAAATTGGAACCAGAGAAAGGATTCGTTCGAGGGGGCGCCCTGAGAGCTGGCGAGGACTCACGCTGCTGCTGCTCCAGAGCCAACTTGCACTTGTAGTAACTGTAGAACTCGCCTCCGAACAGAAACGAGAATTTCGGGTTATCCTTCTGCTTCTCCATAGTCATCTTTTCAAACTCGGGACCGTTCCGGGCCACGAACTGGGCCAGCTTGTCGATGACATTTCGGAGTTCCTGGTCTGGAAGACGGAGAAAAGGCCACGCGGAGCGTCAGCGAGGACCGCCCAAATCCGGGGGCCCTGGCTTCCCGGCCCGCGTCCGCGGGGCCGGGGTCCCTAGGGGTGGGCCCAGGAGCAGCCGCCCTTGTACGGGTCCCGATAGGGGCCAGAAGCGCTCCGGGAATGCGGGGATCCGCGGGAGAGGCCGCAGGCGAACCCGGGAGGCCGAGCCCCGCCCCCTCCTAGGCCCGGGGACCCCGAAAGGCGGGGCGGGTCAACAAGGGATTCCGGGGAGAGAGAAACGGCCCCCGAGCCCGGGCTGGGCCTCACCATCGGGCGGCAGCGGCATCTCCATGGCTCCGGCCGCGGGGAACGTCCTCCACCACCACTCGATCGCCCACCAGGGCCGTCTGCGGAAGCCGGCCGGAAGTGGCGCGAGGGAGCCTTTTACGGCTGGCCTCGCGGACTGCTTCCGCCCGCCACTTACGGCCGTCGCCGGGAAACCCCGGAAGTGAGGGCACAAGGCGGGAGGGAAGAAGCCGCGCGAGGCCGGGCGCGCAGGAGGGGCTAGCGAAGTGTACGCGCAAGGGCTTTCTCGCGCATGTGCGGAGTGGGCTGTTGTCGTGCGACGCCCAGGAGCTGCTAGAACTGAGCGGACGGCTGTTAGCCGCGGCCGGGGCGTTTTCTCAGCTCAGCGTTGCAACCCGAAGGCTTGGCCGGCCTCGTTCTCCGCGGGACTAGGGAGCCTGGGGTGTTCCTGCCCCGGTCAAGGCCTGTTTCCTCCTCGCGGGGCGGCGGTAAGGAAAATACGAGGTGAGGTGCGTCTGGGCGGCTCCTGGGCCGCGACGCCTGTCACATGCTCCCGGGGCCGCCCGGAGGCAGAAGCAGAACCGGGAGGCTATGGGCTTGGCGGGGATGTAACTGAGCTTATTGAGGTTCAAAAGAGCCTCCCGCTCGATTTCTTTCCCTCGATCAAACGTTTTGATAAGGAAGACTTTAGGGCGAGCGGACCCCACCCGCACCCCCGCCGGCCTCAGACTGAGTGCGCCTCTTTGGGGCTCGTGTGGCTTCTGTGCAGTCATTCAAGCAGCGGGGAAGGAGTGAGCGTCCAGGACCTACGGGTGCTGGGCCTTCTACACTGCGCGTCCGGAGGGCAGGGCGCCATCCTGCAAGATGCATTTACGTTGCATCCAAAACGATGATGGTAAAGATAACGCATGCTAATTGTGGGGAAAATTAACAAGCCGCAGCAAACATTAGGGAAATGTAGACTGTGGACTTGCCCCGTAATGTGACTCTCGCCGTTAACATTAACACTTTAGTTGGCTATACCTCTGTATTTTATGAAAATATATATCTTTGTGTTTTAGATACATTTCTTTTTTGTTGCTACGTAACTTCTGACGCTTATGGATTGTCTCCTGTACGTCAGATATTGCCTTAGACCAGAGGCTGGCAAACGTTTTCTATAAAGGGCCAGATAGCAAATAGTTTAGGCTCTTCTGGCCAAGAGCCAAAATTGAGGCTATTGTGTAGTGCTTATATAACCAAAGAGAAAAATGTCCAGAACACTTTTTATTGGTGGAATATAAAATATAGCAATTGAGTACAGTTTAAATAATTTAGGTCTAATGAGAAGAATGGAATGCTTTTCTGGGGATTCCAAGTCAGTCTTTCCTGTCATCAATTGATTGCAAATGTTCACCTGTAAAGACCATTCTTGGTTCACAAAAAGGCAGGTTGGGGCTTCCCTGGTGGTGCAGTGGTTGAGAGTCCGCCTGCCGATGCAGGGGACGCGTGTTCGTGCCCCGGTCCTGGAAGATCCCACATGCCGTGGAGCGGCTGGGCCCGTGAGCCATGGCCGCTGAGCCTGCGCGTCCGGAGCTTGTGCTCCGCAACGGGAGAGGCCACAACAGTGAGAGGCCCGCGTACCACAAAAAAACAACAAAAAAAGGCAGGTTGGATGTTGCTTGTGGATGAAACAATGAACAAGTCAGACCTAAGTTCTTGCTCTCATGAGCCCACGGTCTGGGTAGGCAGAGAAACCCATAGATCAGTAAACAAATATATCATCTCAAAGGTGTTATTGAGGAAAACAGAGGGTGCTAAGACCATGATAAGGGAGGAGGGTGGTGCCTACACTGATAGGGTTATCTGAGAAGGCCCTTGGGCGGTGAGGTTTGCACTGAGATCCCACTCCGGAACCAGCTATGTGAACAGTCCAGGCAGGGGGAATGTTCTGTTTAGTAAATGCTCAGTAATCTGGATAGTGTGATTTTTCCATGCCAGGAAAGAACTGTATCAAGAAGCTTTAACTTCTGATCCACCACGGATAGATTTCAGAGATAGCACTCGTTTTTGTGAGTTGAAGATACACAGCACTTACCAGATTCTTAACGGGATCTGTGAACCAAAACACGTTACAAATCTGGTCATTTTTAATGACTGCATAGAACAATGTGGTGTGGATTTACCATAATTTTTTGAAGCCAGACACCATGGAGTCTCTTGAGTTGGTTCTACTTTTAAACCACTATTAAAAGTTTTAGTGTATACATAGATCTTGTGGTCAAAGGGTTTGCACTTTTAATGCTGACGTTGCTCAACTGTCCACCAGAAAGGTTGTACACCCATGACTACTGCTATCATACATTCATCTCATAGTGTTTAAAATGCCATTTGAGACTGGATATGTAAGCATCACAAGGCCTCCCCCAGGCTCCTTTCAGTGGGCCAAATCAGAATTCGTTGGTCAGGAGAAAGCAGTAGAGAGAGTTGCTAGAAGTAGAGGCTCCTGCAGACCGACATGGTCTCCAAGGACCTGGGAACAAAACTCTTAAGTAAGCAAGTAAAATGCACCCCCCTTGGTGAGATGAACTTGCTGAGGGGCCCACCTAACAAGGAAAAAGGAAAGAATTTAAAACCCACACGCATAGCCACTTCGGTCCTGCAAATGTGCTGTGAGGAATTTATCCTAGATTAGAAGCATGTGCAACATTGTGCGCTGCAAACTCATCCCATTAAAATAGTATTTAATGTGCAGCAGTAGGGGTTGGTTAATTGTAGCACATCTTATAATACCATGTACACAGACAGAATCAAGGGATATTTAGTAACAAGGGAAATGTTTCTAGCATATTTTTTTAAAGCAGTTTACAAAATAATATGCACAGTATGCCAGTTTTGAAAAAAGTGCATATATCCTCTCCAGCGGCAACTGCTGTGTCCAGCTTCCTGTGTATCTTTTCAGAAATAAACTATTCACAAGCACCTTTATATATCTCAGCGATATATTTTGGAAGTTGTTCTTTATCCCATTCTTTTTGACATCTGTATAGTCTAGATAATTTTTTGGCTTTAATAATTTTTTTCTAACTTAAAAAATATATAGACTATAAAAATATATAGACCAGAAAAGTTGTTACTAAAAACAGTAGGGGGTTGACTGAGGAAATCTAGGCCCATCTAGACCTATGGTCTCAGTAAAGCAAAGCTTGGTGTGACTGTCACCTCATCTGCAGTAACTGAATCCCATGTGATCAACTAGCTGAAGCCATGGCAGGAGGAATGTCCTGTGGGAACAGAGAAGGTGGTCCTGTCCTGTCCTAGACATGAGCATTCCTTGGGCCTGATCATGTGTCACCAAACGAACTTCTGGTCACAAAGGAGCTGCCCTGGGGAGAGAAAGGAGGAGTCCAGTGTCTGGGAGCAGACATCCCTGAGGAGGGGTTCGGGCTCTGGCATCTGAGCAATGAGGCTGTCCTTAAACCTGGCCCTGCCTGACTTATAAGGCAGTGACACCATCCCCAGCAGAGCCTCTTGAGGCCCTGCTGGAACCACAGCAGACAACTGCAAAGTGACTTGGGTCATCTGGACATCAGGGCTCCTTCAGGGTCTTACTTTAGCAGTGTGGCCGAGGCAACTGAATTGAAAAGATCCCCTTTGATTGCACCAGCTCCTCTTCGGAGTGTATGACAAACGTGAGGAAAAACAAAACCACTCACTTCATTGAGGCTGCTTTGCAGGGCAAAGGGCCCTGGGCTTGGAGTCAGACACTTGGGTTCCAGGCATGTTCCATGGGCCAAGCCTGACTTTCTCTGTTGCCATTTCCCTCTGTAAAATAGGGCTAATACCTGCCTCTTGGGTCCTGATAGTTAAACAAGCATATATAATATAAAATGTGCAAATAAAATACTCTGTGAATTGAAAATGCAAGCCAAAACATTCCCATATGCCGCTTGAATAATTACCCTGTACTTCCTTTAGCATTTTCTGCCCCGCCTCCAACACAGCACTTGTGTGCTCCTTAGTCACACATCCATAAATTAAGCTGAGTGCTCTGAGGGTAGAAGGCTTACGTATCTGTTTCCTGTACTTGGCACAATATGGCAGTTTTGAAAAAAGTGCATATATCCTCTCCAGAGGCAACTGCTGTGTCCGGCTTCCTGTGTATTCTTTCAGAGATAAACTATTCACAAGCACCTTTATATATCTCAGCGATATATTTTGGTGCTCAGTAAATCACTGAACAAAAGGATTATGAATTAAAAGGATGTGGGCACTTGTTTTAGGAGAAACTCCTACCCATCAACTGTGATTGAAGGAAATTGTCTGTTGGGAGTGGTTTCTGAGTAGTATGGGGGGAAATGGGCTTGGAGGCAGACTTCAGTGTGATCCTGGACAAATGACTTAACCCCTCTGGGCCTCACAAGGTGAAGAGTAATCCTTTGTGGATTGTGTGTGAAAAGCCCACACGTAGCAGGTACTCTGTTGTTCCTCATACAGATGTAAGCACAGCTCTCACAACATTCTTGGATTTTCCATGTTATTCTGTTCAATAAAGGCATGTCATTAACTGTTAAGCTGTGATTCTAGTTTTATCCTACTGGCTCATGAATTCACAAGTCACGTGTTTAAATTTGGCTTAGAAAAGGTAAAAAAGTTGCAATACACCTGAATGTGGGAACCAAGTTGGTTTGCTCTTTCTGCCTCTTACACGTTTTGTTGCTGGGCACACTGACGACAGGGTCACTGAGAAAGGGACCCTCACTGACAAACTGGGACCAATCTTGATTCCCTGGAGACCACCATTTATTTTTGGTAAATGCCAGCCACGAATATACACAGTATCATTCCCACAGAACAGTCTATAGCAAGAAAAGTCCTGAAAACAAGGTGACAATTGAAAAAAAGAATTCACAATGTTCAGATTCTTCAATAATTTAATGTTCTATGTCCTTAAGGCTGTTAGACCTTAAGGTATCCAGGTCTGGTTATGTCCCAGTGATAACAGAGGGCCTGTTGCATGATGTATGCCAAATACACAGTAAAATCCAGAAATTCCAAGTGCTTCTTCATTTGAACCTATTTGGCTTCTCTCCTTTGTAACAGGGGTTTGATTTTCCCAATAATGAATGAATTAAAATAAGGTGCTTAAAAATTCCACACTGAGTCTCAAGATAGTGAACAAACACTATTTAAAAATGCCCTCTGAGCCTCAGTTTCCCCTTCTGTAAAACGAAGGAGTTGGGTTTGAGTTAGTTTTGCAGACCATACCACGGATGGGTGAACTAGCTGTCACAATCCCTGGCAATGAGGAGGTGAGGGGAACCCAGCTGCAAATGTGGATTTGAGAGTGGGGTGGAGGGTTGAGCAAGGGCAGCAAGTGGCTGGAAAACTGGCCTTCAGGAGGTCAGTGTCAGCTTTGAACTTTCAAGTCTCAAAAGTATGTCTTTGTCTTTTGATCTGATGATTTGGTCTAATATGATTGTCTCTCATTCCAGTGTATGTACTCACTGTAGATTTATGTACAGAACTAAATATCCCATTTATTCATGTATAAACCGTAATAAAACCAGTCAGATATTTCCCCTCACCAGCAGATCTTGCACTGGAAAAGGAAAACAAATATACACATTTCAGCAACCTCAGAAATTTCATTAAACCTGCATAGAGGCATAATTCATTTTGGAGTTCAATTATACGTTCAAGAAATCAGTTCCTATCATAAAGACAACTACTGTAATGTCTATGCTGTGCAAAATTATCCCCATTTATTGTGGTTCAACTGCAGACTCTACTGCCTCTGGTGAAGGCACTCAGCAGGTTCTTTTCACAAATAACACCCTTCAGAACGGCCCCTTCCTGTTTTACACAGCATTGTCTCAGAACTTGTGGCCAAAGTAATTCAAAAGCAAGACAACGACAAACAGGGACTCCTTAGGCCAGTGGTACTGAACTCACAGGCCACAAGGGGTCCCTGTGACCTCTCCAGGAGTCGCCCATTCATAAGCTGACAAAAGTGTAACCTCTAAGTACAAAATTCTAATTACCAAAACAAACAGGAGTCAAGCGGTACTTCCTTGAAACAGAACCGTCTCACATGCCAGGAGGTAAAGGGTGACCCGATATCCCATCTGCTGATCAAGCCAAGTGCCTGTTCAAGAGGCCGGGGACAGGGCTGAAGGAAGAAGGCTGCCATCAGCGAAGACCCTCAGAGCCAAGCAAGTGGTCCTTTCCGAGGGCACAGTCTTTAGTGATGCCAGGTGTCCCGACCTGGACCTCAGCACATGGGTTACCCACTAGGGTCACATAATTTTCCTCGAGTGATTTTGCCAAAACCCAAACTTTTTCTTGACCAAAGACTGATTTGGCAAACCAAATCCTAGCTTGGTGCTTGCCGCTTCACTGGGACATGATTCAGATCCTAATGCAACCACCACAAGAACAGCTAATGGAAATCAGAGCACTGAGCTCTCATCTATGACACGAACTATCGAGATGACATTCTTGATTTATCTCACTTTCAGGGACTGCTCACTAGAAAAGCTAGTGACCAGCTTTTCAAAACACTTCCTTGCTACTAAACGCAGCAATGTGCCGAGACAGGCATCGCCAGCAACTTTTCTTGTTTTTAAATGCTTAAAAACAAAAGGGTTTTCCAACCATAAGCTGATCCTCATGCATCCTGCATCCCCTAAGGGGGATGGGGGCATAAAAGCACAGACAGCTACAAAATTTGCCCTAGGAAAATGCAAGATCCTCATAAAGCCAACATCACCCCCCCAAACATCCTACTAAGTCAGCACAGAAGTGGTGAAAGCTCAAGAAACAAAACAAATATAGAAATAGAGCCTGAAACACTGAACACGATTTCCTCATGATCCTTCTCACAGCCCTGCATCCCCTCCTCCTTGCTGCTCCGAGAGGAGAGATGCCCTGCTCCACCAACGGAAGAGGGAGCCCAGGAGACAGTGGCCACCTTTCCCTCTGGATCCGGGCACACGCCACCTCTGACTTTTGTGTCAGAATTAGGCTCTAAGAATTCAATGCTAATTACAATAGCTTTGCACTGGGGAACGTTTGCCAGAACTGCAAACAGCCATGGGCTGATCAGAAAGCTGAGTCCATCTTTGTGGCTGGAGATGTTTGCAATAACCGTTACACTCCTCTGCTCCATGGCTGCACCAGTCCTACGCCTACCTGAGCAGTGGAATTAAAGCTGCTAGCCTGTCACCAAGCACCACCCTTGCCACCCTCCCTGCAAACCACCTCTTGCCCACTCCGAGGTCTGTGTCCTTTCCAGAGAGGGTCCTGGCTGTTATCTGGAAAACAGAACAAGAACTCTGAAAAACATGACTTGGGAAGTAAGTCCACACAGAAAGGTAAAAGCCGGACGAGATTTCCATATGGCGACGCAGCCCTCAGAAGACAGACTCCAGGAAGAAAGGGCATGAAACACCGGAGCTCGGGAGCAGTGGTCCCCACTGCAGGGACGGCATCCTGCTGCCCCCAGGGGGCCGGGAACCCCAGGGTCTTCTGATGGTTCTGCACCATCCCCCCTTGGCCGGGTTGTACATTCACTGGTTGTCAGAAGTTTCTGGTACTGCTGGGGGGTAAGAGGGAGGATTGGCAGAACGTCCTGCCCTGGTCGCTAGACTCTACACGTCGTAACGGTTCAAAGTGTACGAGTTTGGGTAGCTCTGCCGGCTGTACTGGAAGTGATCTGTCAAGATGTTGTTGCGGCCGTACTGATAGTCCCCGTGCTGGGGGAAGAGAATGCCGTTGTGGGGCTTCTCCAGGGCGCTCCGATGATGCTCCTTACTGCTCAGGTCCCCCGTCGTGACGGGGAGGAGGTGCTTCCGGGCTTGCTGATTCGCATCATACTTGGTCTGCGAGGTCAAGAGAGCAGTGAGACCACTGGCTCCTTGTCCAGGACACGCACAGAGGACAGAGGGGAGCTCGAGATTCACAGCCAAGCAGCCTTCAAGGCCAACACAAGTGTCATCCCTAGCGGGGCTGGGCATGGCCAGTGAACTGTTACTGGACCGGCCCTACCTGTCAGCCATCCCACAGCCTTACATCGGAACAAACAATCTTCGCAAGGAGGGAGGGAAATTCCTGATAAAGCCTCAGTAGACCCGAGAGCCACACTGGACTGAGGCATGAGCCTGGGGTCATCTACGCAGGAAAAGGAAGCCCCGGGCAGAGGGGGCTGAGCGTAGACCATAAACCAGTCAGTGGCAAAGCTGGCAGCTGGAACCCGGGCCTCTTAGTTCCTGGTGAGGCCCCTTCCATTCCCCGCCCCGGCCAACTCTTGGTAGACTCCCTGGGCGTCCCAGGGGACAGCCTCCCCCCACCCCAGACTCACCTTGTTGTACAGAAAGACTCCCAGGATGGCCGTCATCATGCCCAGGACGTTGGTGCTGGTGACTGGGTTTCGCAGCATGATCAGGGACACTGTGATGACCATGATTCTCTTGGTGGCGTTGGCGACCGAGTAGCTCAGAGGGCTGATGAGGTTGAGGATGCTGAAGGCAATGACGTTCTGGGCAAAGTTACAGAAGCCGCTGACAGCCAGGAGCAGAAGCATCCAAGGCCACTGGGACACATAGGTCTACAGAGACGGGGGAGCGAGAACAGCACTGCGGTCACACGCTTGCCCTGGCAGGGGGGGTGACACACAGCGGCTTATCAGGGTCACACATTCGCTGGGGAACAGACCCAGGTGGGTCATCATGTGATACCAGGTGCTTTATCTATACAACCTCTGACCTTCACGACACTCTGCATGGAGCAACAATAATAATGATCACCACCCTTTCCTGCTGAGGAAGCGGAGGTTCGGGGGGACATCAGCTACCCAAGGGGTGCAGAGTATGACACAAACCAAAGCCTTCCCTCATCCCTGTCCAGTGAGGGCCGGGGCTCTGGGTTAGCAGAGCGAGTTCTGCATTCTGGACATCACCTCAGTCTGTTTGGGCTGCTAAGACAAAATACCACAGGCTGAGGGTGCTTACAAACAACAGATGTTTATTTCTCACAGTTCTGGAGGCTGGAAGTTCAAGATCAAGGCGCCAGTAGATTCCGCATCTGGTGAGAGCCCTTTTCCTGGTTCAGGGTGGCACCTTCTCACTGGGCCCTCACATGGCGGAAGTGGTGAGGGAGCTCTCTGGGGTCTCTCATAAGGGCATGAATCCCATTCATGATGGCTCCACCCTCATGACCTAATCAGCTCCCAAAGGCCCCACCTCCCGACACCATCACACTGAGAGTTAGGCTTCAACATATGAATTTGGTGGGGGGTGACAGACATTTAAACCATAGCAGACATGATGCATTGTATAAAATGGGGAGGTCCTGGGAAGGCAGCCTCTGGGTGTGTGAAGACCCTCCCCTCCCCGCCCAAGGCTGGGAGCCAGAGGCTCTGGGTCTGCCCCATTGCTGGGAACCCCCCCAGGCAAGCTGCTCGACCTCTCTGTTTCCTTCATCTATGAAATGGGAAAGATTGACCCCTGATAAGTCCACACAACGCTGCTGCTATGAAGATCAAATGCAATCATGGCTTTGAAAGTGCTTTAAAACAATCCCAAGGCCAAACAAACAGGAGGTGATGCTATCGTCAAAATTTTAGTTACCATTTGACCCTCACCAGAAGTAAGCTACCCTAATGAAGGGGGTCCAGAAGAAACCACAACTAGCAGACGTCGGGGCCACAGAACTCCTCAAAGAGCCTGGGCTGATCCCAGGCCAGTTCCCAGGCTGCTCTGGCCTTTGACAGAGGAGGATGCAGCTGGGTCCGCCCAGGACAGTGGTGTCTAGTGGCCCTGCCAGGATGGGAGCTGCAGCAATCTTAGGGCAGCGGCCTGATTCTATCTCTACCACCCTCTGATAGGGAACGATCACGTAGTCCTCTTAAAGGTGAGGGAGATCTGAGTAGGCGACCTGCTCAGAATTGCCCAGAACGTTGCCCTAGTTGGGATAATAGCCTCTGTAAGGCATGTGAGCCCACCAGCGCGCCTTCAGGGTGAGCTGGCCTGTTCTCCCAGCAGTTCTTCCCTGAGGTGACCCATATGGACTTCCAAGCTATTTTTACAAGGCAGCCAGCTTGCAAAGATATCTATCTTGCAGGAAAGGAACCCAGGCAATCCAGCTTTTTAAAAGAACTGACATAACAATAAAGTCAAGTGTTTCTTCCTCCCGGTGGATAGTTCCATGTGTTTTCACACATATATTGACTCATGTAGCCAACACTGCAATCAGGATTCAGAACAGCTCCATCACCCCATAACACTCCCCAGGGCTTCTTTGTGCAAACCCCCTCCCCCAACCCAGGCAACCACTGCTATGTTCCTCATGATAGGTTCATCTTTTGGAGACCGTCCTATAAATGGAATGATACAGCATGGAACCTTCTCAGACAGGTTTCTTTCATTCAGCATAATGCCTCTAACTGCCCCCCCCGCAAGTTGTTGTAAGGGATGACAGTTGTTATTGCTGAGAAATGTTCTGCTGTACAAACATACCGAAGTTACCTTAACCATTCACCCGTTGAGTGACATTTGGGTTGTTTCCAATACTTTGTGATCATGAATAGAGTTGCTATAGACATTCATGTACAGGCTTCTGTGTGAATGTGAGTTTCATTTCTAGAGTAAATACCCAGGAGTGAGACTGCTGGGACATATGGTCAGTGTATGTTTAACTTCAGAAGAAACTCCCAAATGTTTTCCAGAGTGGCTGCATGACTTTGCACTTGCTCCAACGATATATGAGAATTCCAGTTGTGGCCCAGCCTCGACAAACATGGTACTGCCAGTACTTTTCATTGTAGCCATCCTACTGGATACGAAGTAGCACCTCATCTTGGTTTTAATTTGCTTTTCCCTAATGACTAATGATGTTGAACATATTTCACATGCCATCTGTACAATCACGATGGTGAAGTTCAAGTCTTTTGCCCATTTTTAAACAAGTTGTTTTCCTACTATTGAATTTTGAGAGTTCTTCATATATCCTGAACATAAGTCCTCTGTCAGTATCGCATTGGCAAATATTTTTTCCCAGTCTGTAGCTTGTCTTTCTTTCACTTAATAGTGTATTGGAAAGCGAAAGTTTTTAATTTTGAGGAAGCCCCCATTTACCAATTATTTTCTTTATGGACTTTGCTTTTGGTGTAATGTCTAAGAACTAATCCCAAGTCGTGAAGATTTTTCTTCTGTTTTCTTCTAAAGGTTATCATTTTTGCTCTTAAATTTAAGTCTAGAGTACATTATGAATTAAATTTTGTATAATGTGTGAGGTTGAAGTCAAGCCTCAGTTTTTGCTTATGGATGTCCAATTGTTCCAACACCATTTGTTAAAGAAACTATCCTCTCTCCATTGAATTGCCTTTGAACCTGCATCAAAGATCAGTTACCCATATTTGTGAGTATAAGTTCAAACTGCCTATTCTGCTCCACTGATCGATGTCTCTCTCCACCAATATCCATACCTTTATACTAAGCCTTCAAATTATGTAGTGTGATTCCTCCAACTTTATTCTTCTCTCTCAAACTTATTTGGCTATTCCAGTTCTCTTGCCAGTCAATGTATGTAAATTTTCCAATCAGCTTTTCTATATTAAAAAATTTTTAATATATATAGGTATATATCTATCTCCATGTATACACACACGCACAGATAGATTAGTATCTCAACTTTTTTTTCATTTACACCTTTGACAAGGAGAAAAATTAAAATTTAAGTAGTGATTTATAGTTGAATTAATACTAAAGAATAAAATTTTGTTGGGTATAGAGAAGTTTATTTTGTCCTTTCAAATCTGTATTTCTTTTTCTTGTCTTGTTGCCCTGGCTACGATGTCAAGTATGATGTGGAATATGCATGTTGAAAGTAAACATCTTTACCTTATTCCTGAACTTAGGGGGAAAAGCCTTCAATCTTTCATCATTATGATGTTAACTATATATGCCCTTGATCAAGTTGAGGTAGTTTCCTTCTATTTCTAGTTTGTTGACTTTTTAAAACTCATGACTGGATGTTGGACTTTGTCAAATGCCTTTTCTGCATCAGTTGGTATGAATACATGATTTTTGCTAGACTATTATAGTAGATTACACTGACTGATTTTCAAGTATTGAATTAGCTTTGCATTCTTGATTGAAATCCCACTTTTTCATAGTGTAGCATGGTTTTTATATATCACTGCATTTGATTTGTTCTAATACTTTGTTAAGAACTTTTGCCTCCGTGTTCATGAGGGATTTTGGTCTTTTTCTTGGTTTTGTTATGAGCCAAAGGTGTTCCTTTCCTTTTCTGTTTTCTGGAGGAGATTGTGTAGAACTGGTGTTTATTTTTCCTTAAGTGTTTGGTAGAAATTACCAGTAAAACCATCTGGGCCTGATGACTTCTTTTTAGAAGGTTTTAAACTACGAATTCAATTTCTTTAATAGCTCTGAGACTCAGGTTATCTTTTTCATCTTGAGTGGGTGCGTTTTGATAGTTTGTGGTTTATGAGGAACTGGTCTATTTCATCTATTGTTGAATTTATGTGTATAGAGCTGTCAGTAGTATTCTTACGGTTTTAAGGTCTGTGAGTTCTGCAGTGCTATTCCCTCTTTCATTCCTCATATTTGTAGTGTCTTCTCTCTCTCTCTCTCGTTTTTGGTCAGTTTTGCTTAAGTTGAAAAAAATTTTTTTCTCCCTTGAGACTTCCTCTTTGGCCCAGGGATTATTTAGAAATGTGCTGTTTAATTTCCAAGTGTTTGGAGATTTTTTCATTACCTTTCTGCCATTTACTTCCGATTTCATCATGATCAGAGAATATATTTTGCATGTTTCCAATCCTTTTGTTAAGGTTTGTTTTCTAACAAAGAATATGATCTTGGTGAATGTTCCACATGTACACTTGAAAGAATGACTATTCTGCTGCTCTTGGGTAGCGTATTCTGGAAATGTCAATGAGACATCCAGTTGGTTGACTGTGGCATTCAGTTCTTTATTCTTGCTGATTTTCTATAGTTCTGTTGATTTTGAAGATTCTATATTTGCTGGATATAATCTGTTGATAGTTCCTTAGTGTCAGTACTTTAAAAAAAATGTTATTCTACTTTTGCTTTTCATTGTTTCTGACGAGAAACCCGCAGTCATCCAAACTGCTGTTCTATAAATACTGCATCGTTTTTCTCTGGCTGTTTTCAAAGATTTTTTCTTTGTCTTTTCATCTTTTTCTCTCTGTGGTTTCAACTGGATAATTTCTATTGATTTATCTTCAAGTTATGGACTTTCCTCTGTCACCTCCATTCTGCTTAGCCCATCCAGTGAGTGTTTAAGCTGTTCCTTCCATTCTGGAACTTCCATTCGGTTCTATCTATCTTCTGTTCTTCCCATTTGTTTCAAGAGCATTCTTGGAGCATGATTATATATCATTGCTTTAAAGTCTTTGTCCAATAATTCCAACATCTGGGTCATCCCAGTGTTGGCATCTGTTGATTATCTTTTCCCACAAGACTTGAAATTTTCCTGGTTCTTCATATGCCAAGTAATTTTGGATTACATCCTGGACAGTTAGAATATTATAAGACTGTAGGTCTCATTTAAGTCCCATGGGGAACGTCAATATTTGGTTTTAGCAGACTCAGTTGGGTTCGGGCTACAAGCTTGAGCAGCCTCCTGTGGGTTGTGGTTCCAATGTCAGTTCTGTTTTCAACCTTTTCAGTGGTACACAGCTCTGTCCTGAGTGTGCTCTACCCAGTTGTCACTCTTGGTCCTGGGTAGTAGTCTATCCTGTCTTTGTATGCTGCTAGGATCAGATTCCCACGTGTGCAGCTCAGGAGTGGGCCCAGGATTTCATGTTTTATGAGGTCACTTTCTCTGGGTTCCTCCTCTCCATGTCTCCTTGGTACTTTATGGTTTCTGAGGGCTCCCTCTTTCAGTCCTCCAGTCAGAAAGTTGGAATTAATTACCCCATTCTGCTGTGTCTTTCCCACAACTGCACCTCCTTTCGGGGGCCAAGCAGTGGGAGGATGAAGGGAGAAAAAAAATGCAATGGGGCTAATCCCATCCTTTGACTGCAGAGGGAGGCTGCCCCCCTCAGCATCTCAGGTGCCCGTGGGACCTGCTGCCGCCACTACCATGGGATTGCTGGGGGCCTGGGATGCGAGAGAACAAAGGAAACAGAGAAAATGGGGGATTTCCTCTACTCTCTCTGAACATCAGGAATCTCCTTTCCCTGTCTGCAAGCCAGCATAGAGGGCTTTTGACTCTCTTCTTCCCCAGTGCCCACTTCCGCATTTCCGGCTGCCTTGAGTCCAGGCTGGAGACACAGGAGGCAAAAGAAAGGCAAACTCACAGATGGCTCAGTGGTACTTTGCAATCTGGCTTTTTCTACCAGCGTGCCTGCTCCCATTTACTTTCCAGTTTTCAAATACCTGTTTCACACATCGTGTCCAAACTTTAAAACTAGGCTTCCTGCTCCCAAGTCTGGTGATCCGTGCCTGGCTTCAGCTGAACTGTTGGCATCAGGGCTGGGCGTGTCTGGGAACTGCCCTCTGTAGCCTTTCTTGGTAACATGGCGAATAGCAGGCCCCAGCTGATATTCTCCAACCTGAACCTCCTTCCTCCTACTATGGAGCGCCACACTGGAACAGAGCTAACTCACCTGGCTGAGAGACACAGGGCAGAGAGGAGGAGCCCCGACAGGAACCCCGCCTTCAGGCGGCAGCACTGTGGACTACTGCATGCTCCTAGGGCTGCTGTTAAAACGCACAAGGTCCCCATCAAGGTAAAAAATAGATGGCCTCAATGAGAAAAACTAGAAGAAAACCGAAAAATATCCAAAATACAAGAGAAACGCAAAGCAAAGAGAGCAGACAAAAAAATAAAAGAGAGAGAGCAGAGCAAAGCCTACGTATACCTGTTTGTGTGTATACACACAGACCCCAATGAGTTGTAACAGGACAGTGTAACAGAACTGAAGCCAAACCTATAGACAATACTATGCAGTCAATAAAAGGAACAAAAAAGACCCAACAGGTCAGTATGGAGTGATCTTCAGGACATGTCATTGAGTGAAAAGAGCAAGGCACTCTTTCCTAAGTATCTAAAAAGCCACTTTTTGTGTAAGGAGGAGGTAGGTATGAACACACTTGGCCCTCAGTATCTGTGGGGCGTTGGTTCCAGGAGCCCCCAATCTGAGGATGCTCAAAGTCTCTCATATAAAATGGCGTAGTACAATTTATAGTCGGCCCTCCGTATCTGTGGGTTTCACATCTGCAGATTCAACCAACCTCGGATGAAAATTTTGATCCTCGGTTGAATACGGGGACTCGAAACCCATGGATATGGAGGGCCGACCGTATATAGAAATTTGCTTATGTCTGCGAAAAGAAACACTGAGAGGGTAAACCAAGATCATAAAAATGGCTACTTATAGGGTCGGCAGTGGGGAGGCAACAGCGACTGAAGTTAGACTTCTTTGAATAAACGCTGTCATATCATTTGGGTTTGGAAATATAAAGGTTTGATATATTCAGTGAGGAAAAAAAATTGCCTAGAAATTGAAAACAAATGGAAGTAAAGGAACCCAAATGCACAAGAAGTTGGTGACAGAGGCACATTGTGAAAACAATTATTTCAAGTGCCCTTAGAACACAGTATTCCAGTTGTACGTCTGTAACGAAACCTGTTTTAAGGACAGACAGAGCTGCCAAGAAATCTTTACTGTTTCTCTGTACGCTACCTGCAGTTGCCTGGTAGGGAGTCTCACTCTGAAGCAGTTATATGTGTGTACAGTAGAATCACGTATGAACAGTTTCCGTAGTGTATTGCGAATGAGAAACGTTGTGAGAAACCAAGTGTACCAGGAAAGACACACACACGCAAAATCAAAGCAGTAATAAATGCTGCAATGTTAAACTGGACTTAGAATGAATCAGGATAAGCTCTCCCCTCCACCACCAGATACGTCTTTCCTGGTTTTTTACTGCCAAGTCTTAAAAACAATGACAACCCAACAGCAGTGAGCACACGTGGCACTGAGATGGTATCTCTAAACACGAATCTCTCTCTGCTAAAAGCAACCCGGGTCCCTGAAGGAGTGGCTGATTGCAGGTCTGGGATGGGAGGCGCACAAGATGAGGGAGGACGTCCTGTGGGGCCAAAAGTTACCCAAGGCTGATATGTGCTATCAGAAGGGCAGGGAGCCAATAAGAAGGACTCCATCAGCCCAGACAAGATACTCTGAATTATTTAACAAAATAACACATACAACTGACAAACACAAGTTCACAATGATACTGAAAAGTAAATAAATCAAAGAACCCTCCTTCACCCAAAAGAAACCCTCAACTCCCTGGTTAACACTCCCTGGTTTTCTTTACTTTGAAAACTGGTAACTAGAAGGAAAGAGAAGTAGTAAACTGCTTTTCGTGCACTGTACTTTCAGGTAACAAACTAGTTCCAGCCGATGATGGAAAGTTCTTCACAGAAACATTACAGCTAATCAACATGGAAGGGAAGTTAGAACACAGAGCCACAGTTGCCTCACCTGGAAACCAGAGATAACCTCCACTACATCCATAGGTGGTGGTAGGGATTAAAGACCAATGTCAAGAATCCAGTCAGACCTCATTAAGCCCTAATAAACACTGACTCCACCTAACTCGGGCCTGGAAGAACCTCCTTCTTATCACTGTCACCTGCATTAGTTTCTAGCACATTCTCTGGAGGCTGGTCCTGTAGGTGGTGGGAAGATGCTCTTTCCTGTGCCTAGAGAGCTATGGATACATCTGGTGCCAATGGAAGTACAGAGATGACACCAAGAAAGGACTCGAGCAGTGCAAGCACAGTTTCCAAAAGGCAAAGTGAGATCTGAACCAGACTGTCAAGATGGGAAACTTGCTTGTGCTTGTTTTCTTCCTTGAATGTACTGGCACAAATGCAGCAGCTATCAGCAGCTAGGATCTAGCATGACAGAGAAGGAAATGCACAGGCAGCCTTCTTGCTCAACTGCAAGCGGTGTGAGTCATCAAAGGGCTGAGGGCTAAAAGGGCTGCCTATCAGAGGCCTCAGATGCCCCAAAGTCAACACAGAGGCGTAACCCCCTGACAAAGGGCCTACTTTGGAACCAGTTAAGAAAAGGCCATGTTCTTGACACAGGCCAACTCACCAGGTCGCTGCTGACCAGGAAAGCCGAGAGGTCCACCAGGACCCACGTGGGGATCATAAAAAAGACGGCATGGCAGCCCAAGATGTTCAGCAGCCGGAGATGGTGGATCCTTGAATCTCTTAATACCTGAAGGGAGAAAACCTCTTTAAAGGCTGATCGAAACTATTAAGTGGCAAGAGGGGCTCCGCTTACCCAGGCCCCAAACATGGTGACTGTACATTAACTCTGACATCTGACCTTGACTGCCAAACCTGAAAGTGCACCTATGACGAGACACACAGCCCATGTCCAAAACAGGCACGATGTTTCGTACATGAAGGATGGAGAAAAGAAACAAAACAAAACAAAACAAAAACAAAAAACACCAACACTCAATGCTGGTGAAGCTACAGTAAAACAGGCACTCTGAAGTGGCACTGGTTAATGTCTAAATTGGCATAAAGTATATCAAGAGCCATAAACATCTCATACCCTCTGACCCAAGAACTGTAAACCTATCCAAAGGAAATAACCTGAGAGACAGAAAAATGTTATGCACCAAGACGTTCATTACAATATTATTTATAGTGAATAGCTGGAAATAATCTGCGTCTGCAACAGGGAAACTGACTGCGTTACTTGTGACACCTGAAAAGATGTGATTATTACTGGAGTTAGGAGCAATAACTTTCAATGATATGGGAGCATGCAGTGTTGCAATAATAAATGAACGAAGCAGAATTTGAAAAGTATGTATAATATTACAACTCTAAAAACTGTGCAGGAAAAAACTCTAGCATTAATAGTAGTTCTCCTTAGGGGACAGCACTGCGACTTTCCTCAGTAAAGAGGAAACCCTGCGGCAGAGGGCAGGTCTCTCTTGATTCTTTGTCTCCAGCACCTACTGTGGTGCCTGGCACACAGTGGGTGCTCAGTAAGTTTTCTGATTTCTTTTCATTGGGCTTTTCTCCATTTTTTCACATTGAATGTAGGCGAACTTTATAATAAAAAAACAAAAAAGCTATTTAAAAACCAAACAAATAGAAAACCAGCAGAAGGGCAACAGGATTTGTTTTGTTCCAACACCGAAGAAATCCCTACTTGGCCACTTTTTTTTAGATGCCACCCGCACACCCCTGCAACACCAGGTGCACCCTGGATGGCACCCAAATACCTTTTTGGAGAAAATATTCTGAAGCGAGAAGCACAGTGTGGCAGCAAGGGCACTGACAAGCCCCCACATGTCGAAGGACAACTCCGTGACAGTGGCCAGCAGGACGCCGCTGATGATGGGGATGAGTGACAGGTACACCTGTGAGAGGAGGGCAGGAGGGGCTGATGGGCCAGGGTTGAGCTGGGCCACCCAACACAGATGACCAGAGGAAAGCCTCAGCTGCTGTCTTTTCCCTCCCCAAAAGGACACTGCCTACCCCTTTTAACAACGGTGTTAGCCACGACAGTGATGCTCTAGGGGGCGCTGAGCGGGGTAGGACGCAGATGGTTCTCGGAGTACCTGAGGGCAGGGCTGTATCACTGTGGGTGGCCCCACCCCCTATACCATCACCCCCATTAAGAGCCACAAACCAGGGCTGGTCTCAATAGGATCTATCCAGCTGCTGCCACCAACACACCAGGGTCTGAAACTTCAATCGTCTGAAAGGCTGGCCGGGTCCCTCTTATTTTGGGCTCTTCCAACATGCAGTTATCCCTGGTAGGGACACTCCCCCGACACCTTCTCCAGCTGGAGACCTCCTTTCCCTTCAGGTGTCAGTTCACAAACACAAGAACTTTCCCTGACTCACCTCCCCCTAGACGCTGTCAGTTTCCTCTGCTGTGTGTTCCAGGGAATAGCGCTCTCCATTCACTATAAGCGCCCTTTACATTGTCTGCGTCCCTGCACTCGCTTAGGGCAGCTCCTTGGTCACTGCTCCTGGTGCCCAGCACACGGCAGGCAACCCAGTAACTGCTGGCCGAAAGAACGAGTAGCGAGTGCCATGATAGGGGGCCTTCCAGAAGGCTCAAGCTTTCCAGGGCCTAGGGCAAGGAATGGCCCTGGAACTCTGGTGGCTAAAATGGGATCCATTCCCCACACTTAGCTCTTCTTACTCCTGGCTCATCCTTCTACAAAGGATACTCTTAAAGCACTTGGGAGACTTTAGGAGGGGGTGGTGAGGCTTCCACCCCACCAACGCCCACACACAGGGCCGAGGGAAGCCTCTGAATTCCAGAATTCCTGCTCCCCCCACTACTGGCTGTCGCCCTCAGGCTCTCCCTTTTGAAGTCCCATTTCTTCCCCAGAGATCAGGAATGATTACCCAGCTTATCCAAACAGGGTGGGGCCACACTTACTCTATCATTATCCTTAGTCTCCTGCCTAAGCCATTCCCCTGTCTTTCCTCTCTGTGTAAGGTTCTGGCTTCCCGCCCAAGCCGGGTACAATGTCCCTTACAACAGGAAACCTGATAAACACAATGTGATATGGAGAGATGCAGCCGCACACCTCTCAGGCAACTCCTGACCTGGGGAGACAAGTCACACCTGACGTCACCCTGCGGGTGGGCTGCAGAGCGCGCCCAGATCTTGCAGGGGAAAAGACTGGCTGAAAGAAAACATCAGCCAGAGGTGGCCCCATTTCTATAAGCTGATCCAGGGCACCGCCGTTCTAAGTTACATAAAATACAGGATGCCAGAAACCAACCACATAGGAAAGAGGAGCTCTGTCCAGCATGAAATGGATTCCAGCTGGGACAACAGGAGTCCCACTTCCACTTAAGGACACAGGGAAAGGCTGTCTCTGGCTGACTCCACAGCTTCTCTCCCTCCAAGCCAGGAAATACCCAGGCCTGGCATCTTGAACAGACCCTGAATTGTGCCCGGAGCATCTTCCCTATGCAGCCCTGGGTTCTGCGTGTTGTTTTCACTTCCATTCCCAGACATTCACAATTCCGGGCTGTTTTTATTGTGAAGACTTTGCTGGGCTTTGCCAAAATCGGACTCCTCTGACTAGCATTTCACTTCTGACCCCAGAAGTCCCAACCTGACCGCTATCTCTTGCAAAGATGTGAAACTCTGTCAGAGTTCCGTTCCAGCAAGGAGTCGGATGTTCCAAGGGTGTTCCAACCCTGACCCCACTGGAGGGGCATGGGGTGTCTGGTCAGGATGGGACCAAGTTATCCAAGTTGCCTACCAGCAACCCCAGGTAGGTAATCAAAACAGGAAGGAACTTGAGATGGATGGCAGCATCCTGAGATCACCCAACAGAGACAACTCAGGAACACACACCCCACACACCACTGCCCCCAGGGTGATTCCAGAATATTAGCAGCAAAAGAGCCACCAGAGGTCTCTAAGCTGACTTCCTTCCTTGACAGGAAGCCAGGCAGCCTGCAGGCCAGGAACCTGGACCACGTCACCAGCTGGGCAACAGCCGGAAAGCCCTTGGGGCCCCCACTGGCCCAGAGCCCTCCTGGGTTACCTTGGTGCTCTGTTTCTCCTTCATGATGATCCGGGACAGGAGGACCACCCAGATGGGCATGGTGGCCTTGACTGCAAAGAGAGGCAAGGGGCGTTCAGGGAGCTGTTCTAGTCCCAGAACCCACCCTGGGACTCTGTCCCAACTCCACTGGAGGGGCGGGAAGGCTTGGCAGCCCCTCAACCTGCTTCAGCTCTTCTATTTCTGTGGGCCTTCCCCCTAACCCAACAGTTCTGATCCGCCCTGCTCAGCTCCCAGCATTCTTCTCAGCCCCTTCCTTTCCCGAGACCCCTGTGCGTGTCCCTCTCTTGCTAAAAGCTTTTGGAGGCCTCCAGCGCCTTCCGGACATTAGCTGACTTCTCAGCCCGGCATTCCTGACCGTCGACTGCACCCCGGCCGGCGCGCTCCTACCCAAGAGCCGAAGCCCCAGGCGGCGTGCACCGGCCGCCTTCCCCTAGGCCAGGTTTGGCACCCACCGGTGTGCGCGTAGGACACGGGCACCTTCCAGATGCTGACGTGCGCAGACACTGACGCGAAGTACTTGCCGAAGGCGAGCGGCAGCACGTAGCGCGGGTAGAAGCGCGGTGGCAGGAGCGGGCCCGGCGACTGATGCGGACCGGGCCCAGGGCCCGAGACTGGCGGCGCCGGGGGCACGCGCCAGGCGCGGAGCAGAGGCGGGAGCCCCGCGCACAACGCCAGGATGTGGCACAGCGACACGGTCACGGGGAACGGGAAGGCGCTCAGGATCACCTTGTTGACTACATTGCCGCCCGCGCTCAGCGCGTACCACAGCAGGCACAGCGCCGCCACCCGCGCGCCCTCGCGCGCCCCGCCGCTGCCGCCCGCGGCTCCTGGGCCCCCGGCGCCAGCGCCCACTCCCACCGCCGCCGCCACCGCCATCCTCCCCGAGCACCCACCCCTTCCCGCCCGTCCGACGGCCCGACGCCGGGCGGGGGTGGGGCCGGACGGGAGCGGGAGCGCCAGCCAACGCCGCTCCCCATTGGCTGCCACCTCTTGCGTCACTGACACGCGCCGGCAGACGCGCCCGCCACCACGTAGCACGCGCAGGCCCCGCCCCCTCCGGAAGCCCACAGGGGGAGGGAGGGGCCTGTCCCGGAAGCGGAAGGAAGGAACGGGGACCGTAAAGCCACAAGGGCTCTTCAAGCGGTGGGGTGGCCCGGGGGACCGGGGACGGGGGCCCAGAGCACAAGCAGGAGGGGCGGGCGGGAGCGTTAGGCCCCGCCACGTCGGTGTCCGTGAGCGGGCGATCGAGTTCGTGGGTCAAACCTCGATGTCCGGGCTGCATCGGCGCCCCCCAGCCAGATTCCTGATGGCCGGCGGCGGACAACGAAGGTAAAAGACCAGACCTTTCGGGGAGAGAAACCGAATTGTAAAAACCTCTCCTTGGGCCAAATTCTTTCTGCAAACCGGGAGCGAACTCCCGTGGCTGGACTCCAACAGAGGGGCCAACCTCAGAGCGCCCCGGAGCACGTTCTGGGAACTCGATGTGCGCTGTGCGGTGAAACGAAGATGGTATTACCATCTTCATTTCACCGACTGACGGACCGAAGCCCAGAGAAGGGAAGCGACGTGGCTTAGATCCTCCGGCCAATTTGGGAGCCGTGATAATGGCAGCCTCCTCGGGCACCTGTCTCTAGGGGATCTGCAGGAGGGAGGGGCGTGATGCTGGCCCCGACTGCTGACGCCCAAGGACCGGCTGGGATAGAGCAGCCCCAAGCCGCAACGGAGGAAAACAAAACGGTGTTTTCAGCAAGATGATCTTATACTGAAGGACTTTGTTCGAAAAATCATGTACTTCCAACTTTTGGGGGGATAGGGAATGTTAAAATTTCCTTCTACTGTGTCCTTACTTGGCAAATTAAAAAGTGACAGCCCAACTTGATCCCCAAATGTTGGTGGCAGGTCTTAGCTTAGCCTTGTGTTCTCAAAGGCAGGCAATATTTGTACCCTAGGGCTGACCAGATACTCAGACACAGGACAGGTGGTCCCTGGAGGGGGTGGGGGAGCAGTGACCTCCCTCAAAGCCTAGGCCTGAGAGAAGGACAGGCTCATGGGATGCCAACCTGCACCCTAATAGTTTCCAGCTGTGCCTGTGACCCTTTGTCACAAGAATAATGTCACCCTCAGGATACCCACATGTCAGCTGGCCATATTACAAAGTGAGAAAACAGGCACAGTGGACTTAGGAAACTAGTTACTCCACAGCACAAATGGTCCTGCTGACATGCTTTCCTTTTTTCCACCCTAAAGTCTGATGATTTAATTTAGTCCTCACAACTCTGGGGTAGCACTTGCAGCTCCCAAATGGGGACAGGTGCACAGCAGTAAAGTGATTAGCCCAGATCCATACAGATGGTAGACGGCAGGGGCAGAGTTCAACCTCACACTGCCCTTGAAGTTACTTCACCTACTTTTTCTAGGAGTGGGTGTGTCCTGCACCACGGCTATGTCAGAATTCCCCATTGGCTCTGAAACTGTGGTTCTGGGTTGACTGAATGTTCCTGGACCCCATGGTTTGCCCTGTGGGGCTGCCCCTCTAAAGGGGTAGCTGCTTCCTTACCTGTGAAATTAAGTAGATATGGACAAGACCTATTCCAGAGTGAAAAAAACTAGAAAGCCGAAGCATACAGTTTCAGAGACAAGGGGGACGAATTAAAAGATTATCAAGGAAGTCAAGGAAGAAAAGTTATTTTTTAAAAAGTCAGCCCCAGCCAGACAGTAAGACAGCCCCAGGCCTGCATGGGGAGCTGGCAGCCTGGGGCTAGCTAGGGCCAAGGGCTAGGCTGCCAAACACAGCTTGGAGCCATGCCATTTAAGAACTACAAATATTTTAGGGGGTTAAGACAAGGTCAGTGAGACCTGGGTTGTGGAGCCGGCTTGGGAGGGCTTCTTTCTGGGGAAGATGAGGTCTGGATGGAGACAGATGTGGCCCCTTGTTCTGTCACCCAAAGCTAGCAGGTGACTCTAGAGATGGGAGAGGCATCTTGGCCCTGAGTGAATGAAAGGCAAGGTGAGGTCAGTCTCCATGCAGAAGGCTAATAGGCTGACTTTGTGACTTTGCCCTGCCCACCTCCCCATGGTCTGGCTAGCTGTGGGGCCTGAACCGTGGATATGGGGTCCAGGTCTTGGCTAATCCAGAATCCAGAAAGGGCTGATATGGCTGTAAAGGACCAAATTAAAAACAGTTCTCAGACTGGTTTGTGCAAATGTTTTTTTTTTTTTATTTCCACATTTATATCACAAGGTGTCCATTTACTGGACCAAATAGCAAAGTTGCTCCCTTCTGCGTCCTGAGAACACAGAAGTCTAGGTACTGTACATTCACTAAGGCTCCTTGTTTTTGCAAATCGCGTTTATGACAAATAACCATAAGGCAAACGAATCTAAAGGAATGGTTATGAGTGTTTCCAGCGTACAGACAGGTCTCTTCTCACCCAACAGTACAGCTTACACACCAGTAGCACCCACGGTTACTTTTGTGTTTTCTGGGGAGGAGACTCTAGAAAGGTGAACTTTTCTAGATATGTGCAGGAAGGGGAAAATGAAGAGGGAGGAACAAGGAACGTTATTCGTTTGATGGTCAGATGGAAGAGGGGGGTAAAATAAACTCCAGAAAACTTAAATTTTTGCAGCATTTCTTTAAAAATTGGGTTGTAACTGAAACCAGATACAAATGTGTGGACGCCCAGGGAGCATGGGTCAAACTGGCTGGCAAGCTGGCCTGCCTGATGCCAGCAGCTCGCTACAGCTGAGAAGCTTCTGGCACCATGATGGAAAAGCTGGCCAGGTGGGGTGCAAACAGAGGCCACAGCGTTGCCCACTGCCTCAAACACTCAGGGCCATGTTAAAAAACAGAAAATGCAGAGATGAGATGCGTGCTTCTGTTGCTGTGTTAAAGGTAACCTCTTCCACAGGTTTTCTGTGCCTGCCTGCAACTGAGGTCCCAGCTCACCGGGGGCTGGGAAGCGTCCACACCTCTTCCGGGGTGGGGGGCTAACGCTTTTTATAGCTAGTTTGCTATAGAGTTCTGAACTCACTTTGCTGGCCTTCCTTCCACGCGGTCCTTCCTTTGCAATTTTGTTAGTAAACTGGTAGCAGCATTTCACAAAAGAAGGAGAATTTTGAGGGAAGAGCACAGAGAGACCTAGAGACTCTCGTTCCCTCTCCCTCCCACCCCAGGCCGGACCTCCCCCCACCCTCCGGATTCCCAACCACTGGAGGCGCCGGGCTCTATGGCTGACTGCAAGGTGGGAATGCACTTAGAGCCCGACAGGCCAGTCAGTCCAAGCAGACATAAGGCAGAATGTTCAACCGCCCGTCGTCGCCGTGCGGGTCGAGCGATATGCACTGCGTCCAGTCATACCAGTTACCCTGTGTGTCATGACACCCGTTCACCCCCGGCCACTGATGGGCCTGGATCCTGTCCAGATCGTCCTGCGTGACCTCACGGCTTAGCCCTGGGAGGTCCGTGGGTGGGCTGTGAGGCACCAGCACGTGCGGCTTCCGGGCCCCGCGCCGAGTGCTCTCCTCCTGCTTCAGGTACTCGGACATGAAGTGGTGAGCGCCCGGGGTCTGTGCACCCGACGACGAGAGCAGGCTGCTCTGCTGGCTCAGGTAGGACTGGATGATCTCGTTGCGCGACAGCTCCTTCCAGTTCGTCTGTTCAAAAGGGCTCTGGAGGCTGGCCTTGGCCTCGGGCTTGTCCAGCTCTGTCCTCGGCTGCTCCGTGTGCACAGGGCTGTCGGCCCGCACTGGCTCTTTCTGGGTCAGAGGTTTGATCTGTCTCGTCATGGGGTCAAAGGTGAGCTTCCGCTCTTTTAACCGGACAGGCTTGACACCTGCCTCGGCCACCTGCCCGTCCAAGTTAACCGTGTAGTCACGAGGCCGGTACCTCTTCTTCTTTTTGCTGTCCGAGCCACCGGAGGAGGCAGCATCGCTGTCTGCCTTGGAGGAGTCCGGGGAGAAGCCTGCCCGGGGCAGGAGGGGCTCGGCCGGTGGCAGCCCTGCCTTGCAGCCCGACCCCGCGAGCCGCTGGTGGCCCTCAGGCTGCTCCAGCCAGCGCACCGGGCTTTCTGCGCTGGGCAGCAGCTCGAGCCGCCGCACGGGGGGCGTGGACGGCTGGGCCAGCGGAAGCGGTGACGGCACCTGTGTGGCATCAAGTGACTGGGGCCGAGGCGAGGGACTGGGCATGGAGCCCTTGTATGTGTACGGGCTCCGCTGCCGGGCAAAGGAGCCCTCGTGCCGTGAGTTCCGGGGACTGAAAGAGCAGCGAGGCGGCCCCTTGGGGTGGGGGGGACCTGGAGTCTCGTCCACCCTGTCCAGCTGCTGCAGCACCACAGCCTTCGTCTGCAGGCAGGGCCTGGGGGGCTTGCCCAGACCCGGGGAGCTGGTGTGTGGCCTCACGGCATTGACGGGGATCTTGCCACTGTGCTTGTCATTCTCGCTGTGCTCCAGGCGGCTGCCCTCGGGGCCCACGTGCCCGCTGCTGTCCAGGGGGCCGGGGAAGCTCTCAGGGCTCCCACTGATCCCATTGGTGGGAAGGGGGGACGAGTTGGCTACCAGGGAGTCGTGGCTCACTTTGGAGACCCTGGGAGGTGGCCCAGGGTGACCGAGGTCGCGCTGGTCCCCCCGGCGCTTGCGGCTGCCCAGCCTGTCCAGCCGCTGCCCGGGCAGCCTCTGGATGTCATTGCGGTTCTTCAGGTCATGGATGCTCTTGGGCGGGCCGCCCGCCCCTGCCTCTGGCCGGCAGTTATGGGCGCCCCCGTTGGCCGAGCCGGGGGCACCCGCCAGCCCCCGCAGTGCAGCCTCATTCTGGTGCACGGGCTCGATGAGCTTCTGCCAGCTCCGCAGCAGCTTCTTGGCCCGCTTGGCGAGCTCCTCGTTCTTCGTCTTCTTGCGGACGTCGTTGATGAGCTTCCCAAGTCGGGTTTCCTACAGCCAGAGAGAGACGATGACACACTTTTAGGACAGGGACACCCCATGAAAAGGGAGCTGAGACAGAAATGGGGGGAAGGGCCCCATGTCTCTGAAATGACCCCACTGGCCCCTAAACCACTGGCCTCCCAGACACAAAACCTACGAGGATTTTGGGTCCCTTGTGACATTTAAATTCTCAACTCCCAAGTCCTCAGACCTTATGGTCCCAGAGACGGCAGTCTCAGAAGCATCATCTCACAGGCTCCCAACTCCTGGAGGCTGTGGACGGACCATTTAAGGCTACTGCAAAGCATCCTGGGGGAGCACGTTGTGGCAAAGGCAACAGCAAACAGAGGGCCCTGAGCCAGCGTCACTCACTGGAACCTCTGCTGGGCATGCACCCCAGGGTGTGCAGGGCCTCCTGCAGAGAAGGGGACCCCAGACTAAAGCCACCCATTTCCTGCAGTGCCTGTGGGAAGATGGTACTCTTGGAGCATGTGCTGTGGGCTGGCACAGTGCAGGCCAGGAGGGCATGCCCCCCTCACTCCTCTTAAGGACCCACTGGGCCAGTGAGCAAAGTCTCTGAGGCTCCAAGAAGCCAGGAAAGACCTGGGTTGGGGCAGCCCAGGCCCGGCCCTCACTGCCCTCCCTAGTGTTCAGGCCAGAAATGCTCACCTCCAGTGCCTCTTTGGTAATGGGGTATTTCTCCAGGCTGGAGATGACTTCCTGCACCGCCACCATGTTCCGGATCTGCAAAACAAGAGCTACTGGTCAGACCCCAGGCACTTCTCCCCATGCCAGCCTGCTCTAGAATGCTCCCTTTCCCGAGAGCCAGTGGAGCCAGCATCACCAAAGCCCCCACCTCGTGCAGCCTCCTACCTGCTCCCAGGGGCCAGCATGGCACCCAGTGCACACCCTCCAGTCTGCCTCCTCTAGTGCATGGTGACCAGTTTACCATGAGCCTGTCTATGGACACGCCCACCTGTCCAAGTGGCTGTCACACAACTGAGATTCACTGTGTTTATGAAACAAGATTCCCCTTCATATGGGAGATGCACTCAAATCTGCCATCTGATGGGAGGTTGAAAGATGTATCAAATAAAGTGCACCAAGTTGAAAAGAGCCATACATAATAATCTAATCAATTTAGTTAAATTAATGAGATCTCCAGAGTTCATCTAAAGACACCACAAGGAGAGCAAAAGTCAAAGTGGGAGAAGACCAATGCCACAGGGCCCCGAGGTTCCATCTGGAGCATACAGAGAACTTGGGCCAGGAGACACGAATAGGAACTGGACAAAACAGGAGATCGTGCAGCAGTGCTCAACTCTCTTAGTCATCAGCAGATGCAGACCGAACCCACCAGTGACTGCTACACTGCATACACACCTGACAGGTAGAAATGGGGTCTGACAATACCAGGTAGTTCTGGGGTGCAGCCAACTCTGGGGAGCGATGGGGCTGTGTCTAGTCAAATCAAACACGTGCATATCTCATGACCAAGCAATTCTATCCCTCACACGATACTTGCTACGAGCCAGGCCCTGTTCTACCAAGGCCTGTTTCCACATAGCACTACCTTGTTGAATTATCACAACCTCAAGGGGAAGGTACTATTATTACCATCACACTTAATGAATGGGGATGGCACAGAAAGGTGTGGGTCATGTGGTCATATGTTATAACGACACCAATGTCTTCCAGGAGTTGAAGGAACAGACTGAGAAATTCAAGAGCACTAGAAATGAGCACACTGCAGCTTCAGTGCATTAACAAGGTGAAGTTCAAACCACGAAGGATGAAAAGTCACAGAAAATACATATTGTTGATTCCAATTACACCAAGCATCACAGCACACTCAAAAATTAACTCAAAATGAATCCCAGACCTAAATGTGAAAGCAAAAACTCTAAGGCTTCTAGAATAAACAGGAGAATACCTTTTCAACCTTGGGGTAGACAAAGATTTCTTAGGAGCCCCAAAGCACTAATATCCAAGAAAAATACAGACTGGGCAGTGAGGAGGCCAGTCCCACAGGGACGAGGCCACCCTCTCCCTGTCCCCAGCCCTGGGGTTCTGGCCCTGACAGGGTCCTGGGCTTGCCACATGGCCTGTCTCCACTCCAGTGACCTCACCCTGGTATATTTAGAGCCCTGGGTCCCCACAAACTTATGAACCAGCAATCCCCGCAGAGCGAGCCCAGCGGCACAGAGTGTCCTTGTCCTTGGGCAGACACTGTCCTGCTGCCAGACAGGAGGGGGGAGGCAGAACACCTGAGCAACCCTAGGGGCTGGCAGCAAGCTGGCACTGTAGACCTCACACAGCTGGAGACCCTCCTGGAAGCTGCACAGGGGCGGGGATGCGGTAAGGCTTGCGGGCCCCACTGTCACAGCTGAGCAGCTCCTGCACTCGGGCGGGTGTGCAAGAGAGGCTTTCGGCTTTGAGGAGGCTCTCAGGCTCTCGGCCCCGTGGAAAGTGCTACGTCCTCTGCCTTCTTCTTTCTGCCCCTGCTGCGTTGAAGTTCAGGACCCCTGGGGGCTCATCCCTCTGGCTCCGCTCTGGCCCCCACTCTGGCCATGATGGCAAGGGCACTGAGCACTGTGTGGGGAGCATCACCTGGCATTCTGGAGGCAGTCAGGCCCTTGGGACCAGGAAGTGGACCAAGCCCTGCCCTCACCACACCAAACAGGCAGGAGTCCTGGGGTCTATGCAGTGCCAGGTTGGGCCTCCGGCCTCAGACACAGCAGACAGTGACACCCCGGCAGCCTGTGGCCCTTGCCTCCCACCCTCGATGAGAGGACCCTGTGCATAGCAGGGACGCCAAGGCTCAGATATAGATAGCCAAGGGGAGGCTCCCATCCAGGCTCCAGGCCTATAAAAAGTCCAGCACAGGACCCGTGGGGCAGGGAGATGGGTGTCAGGTACCAGGCAGGCCAGGGGTACCTGTGGTGAGGGCAGCATCTGAGCAGGGCCTCCCAGGGTGGACAGGAGAAGCCCCAACACCTCAGGAGATGGTGAAATGGCACCAAAGCCCTGGAGAGGGGAGAGGGGTCCAGAGCAAAGACAGTGGCATAAGTCAGGAGGCCAGGAGGACGAACAGACCCAGGGGAAGTAAGCTGGCTACACAACCTGCCTTCCATTAACTTCAGCCACTGTGGGAGCTAAACTGCTCCCACTACCCCAACAGGCCACCCTGTTGCTAGGTCCTTCCTGGCACCCATCTGTCTGAAAATACACTCACTCACGATCACAGCAGAGACCATGCCATTACTGTGTGGGGAGGAAGCCTCTGAGCTACTCCCAGGCACTGCTCTCAAAGAGGGCTTTGGGGCAGCTCTACAGGTCATAGTGCTCAAGGGTCACTCACACCCTCCTGCTGTCAGGAATAGCCTGGCACATCTGTGGCCCTTCTGTCCTTTGGATATCTCCCTTGGGATTCATTCCCAGGGAATGAAGTCAAACCAAAACTAATAAACAAAAAAACCACCGCTCAAAACTATATGCCAAACAGCTTTCCCCAAAAGGGCAGAATTCACACATGAGGGACATCTGAACACCTGCAGCCTCATCTTCTCATTAGGGCTCCTTCAACAGATACAGATTAATGTGAATTTCCTCAATAATTAGTGAAGCCAAATGTCACCTCCTTTCTACTAATGCTGACTTCCCATGTGAACTGCTCACTGTCCCAGCCCACTTACTTTCATTATTTGACTGGCCTCTTTATTGCAAGTAAATACCGTCCCAGGGTGGTGATGTCTGCCCCTGTGCACACAAGTGCCTAAATGTGCTCAGGGCTGGCGCTGCAGAGGGAGGTGTCAGGAGCGGGGAGGGCTACTCTGGAAGGGCAGGGCGCAGGTGAGGTGAGCCAGGCAGCGGGGGAGCACTCAGAGCAGAGCAAAGGCAGGGCAGGAAGTCAGTGGGCAGCCCAGGGTGTGGCCCAGGTGAACACAGTCAGCTGGTGACCACTGGTGGAACTGACTCTGTCACTACTGCGCCGAGTGCTTGCGGATCCTAGACTGGAGATTCATGAGGGACAATCAGGTATCCATGGTCAGAAAGGAAAGCGAACGAACAACCATCCCAGGCAGAAAGGAGGTGAAGCAGCCAGTGTCTCCACATGGAACACACGGACACCCCCTAAACTGACCTCCTCCAGGCCGGCTCAGGGAGAGGAGAGAAAGAACCCTCCTCAAACTGTCCTCACTCACACCTCAGGGACGCCCAGGGGCACACGCTGGGAGGCGGGGAGGGAACGCTCCTCACCACTGACCCAGTTCCCAGGGTTCTTATGCAGACCTCCCACCACGTGAGAACCAAGGGCAGGCGGGGAAGCAGCAAGGCCTACCTTCTAGTGAGCCCCTCATCACTTGCTAAGTCACTACTCCAGCCAGCCTAACCCACGACATTTGCTGCTCAACTCACGGGAGGAAGGAAGGGGCGCTGGACACGCACAGGTGACAGGACCAAGGCAGGACAGCAGCCCTCAGAAGCAGCCTGGGTAAAAGTGTGGACTACACAGTGCAGGATGCCACCACTCCCACATCACACGTCTGAAAACTGTTCTGTGAACTGGTTCAGTGGTCTGAACCTGGATCCACGTGCAGAGGTGGGGACGGCTCAGGGGGGACAGACCCACCACTGACCAGCCTCCTCCTCGTGGTAATTCAGGGGATAGGCCCAGGCCCTGAGTAATTACCACCCTGTGGGGGATTTCCAGCCCTGATGTGAAACAAGGAACTGAGACTTCTTTGGAGTCCGCAAGGCCCCTTGCTCACTGCTCCCTTTTCTCCAGGCATCAAGGGCTCCTGCTCCACCCGAAATCCCCAATCTCTCACTAATTAAGCTGGACCTGTGCAGCCCTGGTGGCAAAGAGGAAACCCTGTACTCCCCAAGTCCAAGCACTGGTGAGACTCAAGGGCAGTAAGCCAGGGCCGGCCCACCCAGCCTGACTCTTCACAGGACCTCTACTTGTTGGGTTCCTCCAGGGGCCAAGGTCTCTAGCTTTTCTCCCTTGAAACTCTACTTTACAGATAAGAAAAAACTGAGGGTCCAGGAAGGTAAAAGAGGTCCAGTGCTCACCACGCAGCTAGAAGGCAGTGGAGTGTGGCTTTATGCTAGCCTGGCACAGGGTCTGCCCAACACACACGGCCCAGCTGGTGCTTTACTAGGTAGGGTGAGGGAGGGCACCCAGACACCACCAGGCTGGTGATGCTGGCATCCCACCCACATACTCTCCCCGACTTGCCACAGCAGGGAAATGCACAGGTTACAAGAGTTCCACACAGGGCTGGCTTCATGCCCAGCAGCACCTATGGATGGCCAGGCTGCCTCTGTCTATCCCCAGGGTGCACTGGAGCCAGAGAGGTCCCCACGCCCACCCACAACATCAGGGGCTTGAGCCCACCCTCAACGCTTGCCCTAAGCTGCAGGACACTTGGTAAATGACAATGGCACTGGAGCCTCTCCCTGCCAGGCCCTGGAAGGAAATGGCACACACTGAGGATGGACTCACCCCGCCTGTCTAGCCAGGCCCTGACCACACTGTGGCCCTGCATCTATGCAGCACAGCCCACACCAACTCCTTCAGTGGGCTCAAAGCCCGCCGGGTCAGCAGCAAAAACTAGTTCGCTTTAAAACCAACCATGTGTAAGTCACTTTTTTTTCTTTTTCTTTTTAAAGCAGAATAGTCTAGACTAGAATTTACAAAACCCACTTAGCTCGAAAGGCTTTGGAAGTGTTCATCAGCAAGCAAGCTGTCCTTCCAAACCAAAACACGACACAGATGGCACCCAGAAGCAAGCAAACCTCGAGGCTTTCAATGTGCTGAGCATTGTAAGGCCATCCTTGGCTGAGTCACTGTGCCCTGCAAGCCACACAGTGGGCGTCAGTCGTGTCCACGTGGATGAAAGAGGCTTTGCCAGGCGAGTGCGTATCTGTGATTTGGTTCCAGTCTCACTCTTTTCAGCCACAGCAAGTCTTCCCGCTTCTGATGAACTCCACATGTTCCCAAGGTGGGTGCTATTCTGTGACTCTAACTGCTTCTACTGCAAGTCAGTGCAAGAGGCGGTGCCTGCATCTCCCAGAGAGCCTGGCGGTGACCAGCCCGTGTCCCACCCCATCTCCCTGAGCGAGGAAAAGAAGTCAATGTGCCTTGATTCTACCTCTCAGGTCGGAAGGTGCAGCCTCCTGGCCCTGTTCTGCCTTGCCTGGTACCACAGCCAGGCAGGAGCCAGGGGAACCTCCCTCAGGCAGGTGTCATGCCAGCGCCCTGCCTGGCAAAGCTGCCTTCCTCTGCCAGGACCCCATGGGAATCTCGCACTCACAAGGGTGAAGTTTCTCTCATTCACGGCTTCTGAGAGGAAGAACGACACTGGGGCAGGGGCTGTGTCTCAGCCGCAGCCACCAAGCTCACCACTTGCAAAAGCACAAAAGCATTTCCTCATCGGTGGGGCCCATCTGCTCCCCAGGAGCATCCACAGCTGGAGGATGGCCGCTGCCTGCGTGGCCCTGACTGTTGTACACTCACAGCCCGCAGAGCGCCCATGGCCAGAGCAGCCGATTGCAGCTGCAACTTGGCCCAGAGGCAGCAGGCAGGGCACTGCTTGCACCTAATGAGCAGCCCAGGAAGAGGAAGCCCAGGGCCTAGGACAGCAGCCATGAGCGGCTACCATCCGTGGGACCTCTCCGAGAGGCTTGCAGAGGTGAGAAAGGGCCCTCTCCACAGTGCTGGTCCTCTCTCTCAACTGTCCCAGCAGCTCTTCCCAACAAAACTACAAACTTAAATGCTCTTGAACTCTGAATCAGGTCAACATACAATTCTTGTTGTAATTCAGCCCTTTCTGAGAGCACAAGAGCTCTCAACATGTCATCTGGGAGCTGGTTCATTCCTACACTGATACAACTGGATAGTCAGAAAGCCAAGCAGAGCGTTTTCTATCTGCATCCATGCTCGCAGAAGGGTCCAGGTGGCAGTGCATCTGATGACAGCACGCCGGGTGAGGTTTCCTCCCTCTCAGCCGTGCTCTCGTGGGAACAGCCAGTAAGAATACTAGCTGCGCAAGACGAAACACCCGACGCCCAGGGGAGGGGCACACACAGTGCTCGGCCCACACACACGTAGAATACAGGCGATCCAAAACTAGAACAAACCAGCTTTTTAGGAAGTGATGGGGCCAACCTCCAAGAGAGTGCTAAGTGAAACAGCGAGGTGACAGCAGTGCACTCTTGTGCTGCCGGTGAAAAACGCCTGGTGCTGTGGCTGGGCAGAGAAGCAGCCGGGGCTGGGCAGAGAAGCAGCCGGGGCTGGGCAGAGAAGCAGCCGGGCCAGACCTGGCTTCCAATGCTGGTCCAACTAATAAGACTTAAAGCAAGACCAGCCACCAACCTGAGCCCAGCTCTCCCTCTGGCAGCCGGAAAGCCTGGGCGGAATGTTGGGAAAACCACAGACTGTGTTTGTAGATCCTCAGTGGCACACTGACCACCATCCTGGGAGACTGTGCCCACAGTGGTCAGGCCAGGAGAGGGTCCTGTGCACTGTCCGCCAGGCCGCTCTGGGGTTTCTAAGATCCCTTCAGGCAGCACAGTGCCTAGTGTGGCGCCAAAAGTCTGCCAGTCTGCTCCTGGGCTGCTATAGGATCCTGAGAACAGGGGATATCCTAGAATTTCCCTCAACAAGTCACCAAATGCAGGCCTGGAGGATGCAGGAAGGGCTGGTTATGGCCCAGTCCTGAGGCATATGTAGAAATGGCCAGTGGCAAGGACAGAAGTAACAGGTGAGGCACCACAACTGAGGCTCAGCTGAGCGGCCAGGAGCACCAAAGTGGCGATATCAAGCAGGCTCCTTTAGGACATGAGAAGGACTATGGAGAAGAGAACCAAGGACATACCCCTTCTCAGAGGGCCTCAAGCCCAGAACTAGTCCCAGAACCTGAGGCTGCCAAGCCTAGATGGGTAAAAGTGACCACACCCACAACCGATGACCAGGACTCCCGTGGTAAGCAGTTAAGAGTGTGCTACAGACACGTGACTGACTCGCAGGGTCTGGTGGCCCTCACTTTCCTGGGCACTCCACACGGGGTCACCAATGTCTGTTCTGAGCTGGGTGGATGTGAAAAGAGTAACAGGAACTGCCAGAGCCTGGGTGGGGGCCACACTGGTTAAGTCATTTGGTGAGTCACAGGGTTAAGTACGGAGGAGCCCATGTCACCTTCCACAGAACAGGAATCTGTGAGATCCGCAAACTCACCAGGCCCTAAAGGTAATTGAGGGAGGGTATGCCTGTCCTACATGACACAGCAACCATCAGGCAGGACATGGTCTAATGGGCTGCGTGAACTCCATATCACATGCTCCAGGGCAAAAAGCACCAGAGAAGACTGTACACAGGAGTTGAGCAGAGAGCTCTGAGCCCACCCACCTATTCCCTCAGCCACTAAGTGGGAAGATGACAGAAGCTTCCTACAGGCTCCTGGGAGGGGGACAAGAGATACACACATGAACACCCAGGACAGGGCCTGGCTGGCACACAGTAAGCGCTCAAGAAAGTGGGTCACCACAGAGCCTGTCATGGGACTTGAGAGGGATCAGGTTCAAGGCCACCTCTTTCCCCCACCTGCTGCCCTGGGCTCTGTGTGGAGCTAGAAGAACAGCAGTGGGCATGGGGACTTTCTCAGTGGGCATTCCTGCAACAGGGGCCACCGTGGAGAAGACCAAGGACATCGTCACATGGAACAGGAAGGTAAGTCTGTGCACTGTATCAAACATCATGTAAGGATGAACACTCATACCCCAGGACCCAGCAATTCCACTCTGGGGTAGGGACCAACAGAAATGTGAGCATGCATGTGCTGAGAATGGTCAGAGCAGCCATATTCAGAACAGCCCCATCTGAAAACCACCCACGTGGCCACCAACAGTATAATGGATGACTAAATCATGGTCTAGCCATTCAACGTCGAATGAACACATTACTGCTACTCACAACATCAAAGATAAATCTCAAAACAGGCTGAGTGAAAAAGCCAGATACAAAAGAATACATTCTGTACTGGATTGGAAGCTCAAAAGCAGGCAAGACTTGTCCATGGTGACAGAAGTCAGGGAAGTTGGGGGTGCAGAGACACTAGGAGAGGGAACAAGAATGGCTTCTGGGGAGAAGCTCTATTCCATGACCTGGGTAGGGGTTTCTAGGGTATGTTCACTTCATAAACGTTCACTGAGATGTAATACTTACAACTTGTGTACTTTTCTGGATATATGCTACACTTTAATGAAAAATTGGTCTTAGAGGCCATCCCATCCTAGAAACAGATGCCAGCGCTACTGGGGTTGAAAAGGAGGGAGAGGTGTTGGCGAGCCAGCCCCTCACCCCCCACTCGGCAGCAGAGACCCTCTCAAGGTCTGAGAACTACCGCACCAGGAGCCCAGGCTACCTCTGAGATACCCAGTGTGTGCGACGCTTCACAGCTCACAGAGAAAGGTGTCCACACGCTCCTATCCTGGGCAGAGGCCAGTCTGAGGAAAACAAGGGCGCTCTTTAGGTTCCATGGAAGGAGCACCGAGCAGGTCAGAGTCCCCAGGAAGGAGCAAGCTCTAAAGTTACTGGAGAGAGGCAGGCAGGCAGGCAGCAACCACTGCCTGGGCATTACTAGCCAGCATCCTGGGTGGGTGGGCAGGCGGGCCTCTGTCTCCTACCACACAGTGGTTCTCTCCTGAGACCACAGACTTCCAAAGTAGGTGTTATGCCACTTCCACAATGAGGAAGCCAGGGTGCCCATTACACACCTGGCCACAGTTTCATTACTAACCTAACCCTAATCCTGTGCAGTTAGCCCATACCTGCCTCCACACAACAGGCCATCAGCAAGTCGTATTGGTGACAAGGGCAGAAACAGCTGGCTCAAGGGAGAACAGTGGAACAATTTGGATGAGGAAAATTCTGCATGCCTACACCAGGAATGAAGATAGCAAAGAAAGACTAGATATTAAAGTGGGGGAGGCAGATAACATTCAAAACTCAACTTTATCTGCCATATTAAGAGGCCAAAAATGAAAAGCCTTATGATCATTTCAATAGATGTAGAAAAAACATTTGACAAAATTAAACATCCATTCCTGATGAAAACTCTCAGTTGGCTAGGAGTGGAAGAGAACTTCCTCAGCTTGATAATACCCACGGCTAACATCATACATGATGGTGAAGGGCTGAATGTTTTCCCCCAGAAACAGGTACAAAACAAGGACATGTGCTCACCACTTCTATTCAGTCTCATCAGGAGATTCCAGCTAGTGCAATAAGGCAAGGAAAAGAGATAAAGAAAGGGAGGGAGGGAGGGAGGGAGGAAGAAAAACCATCCAGTTTGGAAAGGGGGAAGTAAAACTGTCTTTATTCACAAATAACAGAACAGTCTATATAGAAAATCTTATAGAATCTACAAAATAAGAATAAGTGAGTTTAGCAAGGTGGCAGGATATAAGTTCAATATAAAATTCCACTGTATTTCCATATGCAAGCAACAAACATTCAGAAACTGAAAATTTAAAAACCAATTCCATTTACAATAGCAATTAAAACTATGAAGAAAATAGATAGCTAGTGGGAAGTAGCTGCATAGCACAGGGAGACCAGCTCAGTGCTTTGTGTCTACCTAGAGGGGTGGAACAGGGAGGATGGGAGGGAGGCTCAAGAGGGAGGAGATATGGGGATATATGTATATGTATGGCTGATTCACTTTGTTATACAGCAGAAACTAACACACCATTGTAAAGCAATTATACTCCAATAAAGATGTTAAAAAAAAAACAACTATGAAGAACTTACAGATAAATTTGACAAAAGATGTAAGACCTCAACACTGAAAAGTACCAAACATGGCTGAGGGACACTACGAGAGGCCTCAATTAATGGAAAGATATACCAAGTTAATAGCATGGAAGAGTCAATATTGTTAAGATGTCAGTTCTCCCCCAAACTGATCTATAGATTCAATGCAATCCCAATCGGAATTCCAGCAGGGTCTTTGGGAGAGACTGACAAGTTGATTCTAAAATGTATATGGAAACGCAAAGGTCCTAGAATAGCTAACAAACTTTGAAAAAAAGAAAATCAGAAGCCCCCATTATCTGATTTTTAAGACATTATATAGTCAAGACAGTGTGGTATTAGAGCAAAAACAAACAAACAGATCAATGGAACAGAGTAGAGTCCATTTAACAGGTCCACACATACATGGGCAGCTGATTCTTAACAATAGTGGTAAGGCAATTCAGAAGTGAACGAATAATCTTTCAACAAATAGTGCTGGAATAACTGGATAGCCATAGGCAAAAAACAACAACACTGAAACAAAACATCAAATCCTTGACCTCTATCTCATAAGACATACGAAAATTAACACAAAATGGATCATAAACCTAAATATAAGAGTTAAAACTACATAATATACAGAAGAAAACACAGGAGGAAAATCTTAGTGACCTTGGGTTTAAAAGGCAAAGACTTTAGTAATATGAAACAAAAAGTACAAACTATAGAGAAAACAAACTGGATTTCATCAAAATTGAAAATCTTTGCCCTTCAAAAGATGACACTGTTATGAAAATGAAAAGGCAAGCCACCACTGGGAGAAAATATACATGAATCATATATCTAAGAAAGGACTTGTCTCTAGAATATATAAAAATCTCTTTCAATTCAATAATTAGGCAAAGAACCCAAGGGGGAAAAAAATGCTCAGCACTATTAGCCATCAGGGAAATTCAAATTTAAAACACCATGAGATACCACTACATACCTATTATAATAGCTAAAATTAAAAAAGATTGACCACATGGAGTGCTCATCAAAATGTGGGACAACTGAAACTCTCATACACTGCTGGTGGGGTGGGAGTATAACATGGTATAATCACCTTGGAAGACATTTTGACAGATTATTAAGCAACCCAAAAGTCCATCAACACAAGAATGGATAAACAAATTGTAGTATATCCATAAAATTAAATGTTAGCAACAGAAAAGAATGAACTATTCATATATATACAACATGCATGAATCTCAAAATAAATATTAATGAAAGAAGAGCCCAGACACCACCCTGCCAAAAAAGTACATACTGCATGATTTCACAAAATTCTAGAAAAGGCAAATTAATCTACAGTGACAGTAAATCAGCAGTTGCCTGGGGATGGGGGTGGGCTGAAGGGAAGATTACAATGGGACAAGAAAAAACTTTTGGAAATATCTATTACCATGACTGTGATGATGGCTTCTCAGGTGTATTTACAGATCAAAATATATCTAATTGTACACTTTAAGTGTGCACAGTTTATTGTATGTCAATTATACCTCAGAGTTGTAAAGCAACTATGGAGGCAGATGACAGATGCAACAGGTCCTAGAAAAAGGAGGAGGGGTGGGAGGCAAAGAGAAGGAACACTTCTTTGTTGGAGGTTAGGCATCAGATGCCCCTCCTGGGCTCAGCCCTCCCTGGGGAGGAAGGTCAGACAGAAAGTTCCTTCCCCCCTCATGAAGATGAAATGAAGAAGCCTGTCATGCCTGGGCCTCCCAGGGGTATCATAAGGACTGCATGACAAAGGCACGTGTGTATAACGCACTCCTAAAAGCAGCAGGCATCAATCCATATATATGTTTTTTTCCTGGACATTCTGCTTGCCCCTGCAACACCTGTGCATCAACAGACTGCACATCCTAACTGTGGGCTTGGAAAAGGTGACTCCTGGCTTTCCTTCAGAAAACGCACTATGGCTGGAGCTGGGTGACAGTGTCTTATAGGTTGTGAAATGAAAGGCTCACTAGCCGCCGAGGACTGAACTTCAGGACATGTGCCCTCCTCAGCCTGCCTGTGGGGTTTTGTCATACTTCAACTGGAAACCCAGAAGAGGGAGCCAACTTCCCATGCTCACATGGGAAAGGCCAGTGGCCACAAATATCTACAGAAAGTCTTAGGCAAACAGCAGTCTGTTCTCCCCTCAAACAGTTGGTGTGAGCGATAACCTGTCTCCATCCTCCTGACATGAAAACAGCCTCAAAGCATCTGACAGCTTTTTTTCCCCCCTCACTCTTCATGGTTTTCTGCAATGTATTAAGCTTCTGTGACTGAAAGTGTCTGAAATCCTGACTTCCCTCAAGACAACTGAGCTAGACCCTCACTACTCTCCAGTGTGAGTGAATGGATGAATGAATGAATGAAGGACGGATAGATAAATGAAGCCCCATCTTACTGTCCTTGGTTGCTGGGCACCATGTTTACTCCAATATTATAAACATCTCAGGGGTCTCCCTCTGCAGCAAGTCAGGATGTGCAGTCACCAAGTAAGTATCTCGAGAGCAAACAGGCCTTGTCCAGTTTCCAGCTGTCATCTGTACTGGCCACCCCACAAGGCTCATGGGAACAGGGAGGTGACTCTCAGTGCTCCTCACACAACCCCCATGGAAGACAAGGCCAAGGGTACCATGGCTGGGTGGCCGGCAGAGGGAAAGCTGAGGCAAGGGCAGGAGAAGGCTGTGACCAGGGTGGCACAGGCTCTGATACTGCTCCAGGCAAACACGTTTGCTCAGCAGGGCCCAATGGCTTTGGAGAGAGTCTCCCATTTTCAACACAGTTGTCCTAGACGTCACCACAACCACAAATACTTTCTCCAACTTACCTTCTTGGCCACCCTGAAATGATTCCGATGGGTTACATAAAGCAGGAGCAAGGAAAGCCAGGTGAGAATTTTGTGGAGGCAACATTAAAGCAATGGGGGGAACCAAACATCACAATCCACCACGGTAATTCAGTGACAGCATGATCCACAAGCAGCAGCACTGCATGGCATGGCGGATGAGTGGAAGTTTGCTGGTAGAAGGTGATGGAGGACCACCACGGCTCCCGAGGTCACTTGCTACCAAAAGCCAAACCAGCCGCTTCCTCCCAACCTTCCTTGCTGGGGACCCTGGGAAAGCATGACACCCAACAGCAGCCCCCGCTGGGCTGGCGTGGACCCCCATCGGCACTGCTTGCCTCACCCCAAACCACCTGCATCCCACAGGGCAAGGGGTGGCAAAATGGATTCTGAGGACAAGAGCCTGCCCCATGGCTAAATGTCACAGGACAGCCCTGCAGCGAGACACGAGGTCCCGGTCATCAAAAGTCCAAGGCAAGGCGGGACCCCAGCTGGGTTCCAGGAGAAGCACCATAGCAGCTTTCCCTTGCTTTAAACATACCAGGCAGAGAATACTGAGGAGCACTGGGAACACAGAGGATTTCCATTTTTACTGTATTTCCTTCGGTGTATCATTTTCTAACATTACTTTCTCACTATTTTAAACCTATTTTTTGAAACTTTTTTAAAGGTCTGTTTTTGCCCCTTTTCATAATCACCATACAGGTAGATACCAAACACGACTGACCATGGCAACTAGGTGAGGAAACAGAGCACAAGTTTTTACTAAAACCTACATTAACATTAAAAAGGAAATTAAAAAGGAGCTCTACCTCACCCCTACCTGTCACTGCACCAAAACTGCTCTGCCCAGGCAACTTTTCACCAAAGCCAAGGACCCGTCAGCCCTGCCTCGTCTCATCTCTCGGACCCTGAGCAAATCCTGACATCCCTCCACACGCTCACCTTCTTCCTCTTGGAGCTCTTCAAGGCACAACCCGAGACCCTTTCCTTCTCTCACTCCACTTCTCCACTGCCTGAGCAGTCCCACCCCCAGGCAGCTCCACATCTGCATCTGGGGCCCAGGTGCCACCTCTGGACCCACCTGGCGGCACTTCTGCATCTCAAGGGCACTGAGGGTGTCTAGGTACCACTGGCTGACTCCATCCCTCCCCACCCTCAGAGGTGGGGCAGGACCCTCGGAGCAGGCAAGCCCCCTTTTCCCTCACCTCCAAATAAACACATTCACACTAGCCCAGTTAGGCATGTCTTCTTTGGACCCTGATTTCAACCCCGAAATGGTGGACCTGAGCCCACCTCCTGGCCAACTTGTGACGGGCACTTTGTCTGAGTGTGCCCACATCCGGTCCCGTAACTTTTTATGCAGACTGACCATGTCTGACCTAACACAGTGCTGACCGGGCTCACAGATGGGGACCTGAGGCTTCATCGTGCCCAAGTTCTTCACCCTAAATATCTCGAGTTCTCCTCCGCCCACTTTGGTCTTCCTTTTCTCTGAGAGTATCTTCTAGGCCACTACCTTTGTCACTCTTGAAACACAACAGCCCCAGGAGGCAGATGACAACATCATGGCTCAGGTCTGACCCCAGAGGCCAAGCTCTGCAGGACTGTCTCCCCTGAGCCCCTCAAGTCCCCCGAGCCCCCACCAGCCTAAGCCATGGTCACGTTTCTCTGGCTGACCTTCCTGCTCTTGTCCAGAGCCTGCAACAATTATGTAGTTGAAATTGCATCACAGATACTGTTTTTTTTTCGTTGAACACTTCTTCCTGTTGTTACATAATCTTCATAATGATCTTGTTTAACAGCCAAACGTCCCATTAATGCATCATTTCCTTGACCTTCTCCAACTGCTGGGCATCCCATTTCCTTCCGGGTTCCCCTACTGCAACCAATCTTGCAATGATCATCTTCACACGTACGACTTCCTTCTCTCATTTTTCCCTCAGAAATAAATTCTCAGGTGTTAAACTCTGTCTTAAGGGTCCAAATACTTTTATGGCAACTGGTTCTGCCTCAGCTATTCTTCACTCCCACCTTACACTATGCAATGACCCCATCACGAAGGGGAGGAAGAAAGCAGGGTTGAATCTGATGTACCCTGCACAGGGTCCCCAAGAGGCGGGCCCACCTGTCTGGCAAACTGCCCTCAAATGTCGGAGCTGTTATCCTGCCCTTGTCATCTATCCCTTGACTCCACCAGCAGGGAAGGGAGAGAGAACCCAGTGCACACAACTCTCCAGGACCGGCACTGAGACCACTCTGCTCACAACTGCTGACCGCTTCCTTGCACAGAAATGGGAGAGAACTGGGCCCCCTGCCTGCTGGCTCTAACTCAGAGGCTGTTGGGAAGACAGGCAAGGATTAACGCGACTGTCACTCTACCTGGGGAGGGCTCTAACAGCCCTGAAGGGACACAATGGCACAGGGTTGGGGGTAGGGGGTGTGGATAGGAGCAAATATGGCATTAGCCTTGCTGAAACCTAGAGCAATTTTTACAGCCCAGTGGTGAGGTTACCAAGAGTGACTCTGAGATCTGCAAGGAGAACACAGCCAGAAGACAGAGCTGCCGTTTCCAAGGAGAAGGGCACCCTGCACACACTGAGAGGGAATGGCTGTCTCCAACATTAGGAAAACCTTGGATGCAGGAGCCAAAATCATTCAGACTGCACACTGAAACTGCCGCAGCCAACAAAGACAAGACACCAGAGTTCATTCACCAGCTATGTATTTACCAGGAAAATAAAAATGTATACGTGCTGAGGAGGAACTCAGGGAGCAGAGGGAGCTGGAGGGACTTACGTTCAGGGTGCGGAAGGCAGGTGACAGACAAGCAAACAGGACAAGGTGACTGTACTGAAAGCTATGAAGAAAATAACCAATGTGACATGCTAGAGGAAGGCTTCCTCCAGAGCCTGGGCCAGGAGGGGTGGTCGCCTCAGCTTGGAGCCCCAGAGAGAACCTGGGGCAGCAAAGGGTCTGGAGCAGACTTCTGGCCCCACCCCACCTTCAGAACAGCTGGCTCATCGTGTACTCGTAAGGGGCTCCAAGCATGGCCTCCATGACACTCGAGCCAAGAGAACCATCCCAGCAGCCAGCTGCAAAGGCACTGATGCCATCTTGGACAAGGAGCCTGTGGCCTGCAGCCCAGATCCAAGCAGGACAGGGGTAGGGACTCTGCCCAAGAGTGTGCTGGAGCCAGCTCACACCAGCCCATGAGAGCCTGTGGTGAAGCTTTCAGGAATCTTGGGAGCCAGATGTTAAACACAGCCATTGTTAAAAATGCAATGGTAAGGTTGGGACTGACCACCTGAAGGCTGCTGTGGGCAGCTAGTTATCTCCTGCCTGGCAGCATTCTAAATTTTCTAGAAAAGTCACATAACTGGGTTTTTATGGAAAACCTCCATTTGTATTTCTGTAGCTAATTCCAGTTTTAAAAACACTGTACTAAGAAACGACACAAATCCTTGAGCTCTACCCAGCTCACAAACACCTCTATTTATACCTCAGGGTCAGGTGCATGGTAGACACTAATAGCATTAAAACTGCACAAGCAGACCCATGTGCCAGGTGCTGTTCTAGACGTGTGAAGTGTATTAACTCATTTAATCTTCAAAACAACCTCGGGAGATAGGTATTATTACTTCCCCAGTTTTCTGTATAAGGGCAGTGACACTCCAAGATGTTAGGTAACTTGCACAGATAATAAGGCACGGAGCCAGGATCAGGTCCAGGCAGTCTGGCTCCAGAGTTGGTGCTTGTAAGCTTTGTTTAGTTCCTGAAAAAACAAAGGCACCAACATGCATAAGCAGACATAGTACCCAAGGAGCAGGAATGACTTATATTTCATTTGACGAAGATTCTGGTTGAAATAAATATCACTTGAGATGTTCCTCTGAGCAGCAAGGATGGACACTACCTCTGCCTTACTTCTACTGCCATGTTCCTGAGGTCTGGGGTGACCTCTGTCCTAGTTAACTCGGCGTCCTATCCATTTTAGCGTGTGTCCTGGATTTTTCATCTTTTAAACAAAGTTTTAGAATTTTATTAAAAATAGTTTTTAAATGGAATTTTTATTGCTTTTTAATAAACCATTTGTGGTCAAAAATTGTTTAATGTAATTTACTTTTAGCACTCTCTTTTACTTCTCAAGGGCATCTTCATTTGGAGATATATGTATTTTTTAATTGATGTATAGTTGATTTAAAATGTTGTGTTAGTTTTAGGTATACAGCAAAGTGATTCAGTGTTTTTTATATATATATATATATATATATATAAAACGGCTGAGAAATTTACATATCATATGATATCACTTATATGTGGAATCTAAAAAAAAAATGATGCTAATGAACTTATTTACAAAACAGAAAGAGACTCACAGACATAGAAAACAAACTTATGGTCACCAAAGGGGAAAGGGGAGGAGGGATAAATTAGGAGTTTGGGATTAATATAAACACACTACTATACATAAAATAGGTAAACAACAAGGACCTACTGTATAGCACAGGGAACTATACTCGATATCTTGTAATAACCTATCATGGAAAAGAATCTGAAAACAGATATATATATATACATATATATATAACTGAACCACTTTGCTGTACACTTGAAACTAATACATTGTAAATTAACTATACTTCAATTTTTTAAAAAAGTATAACAGATTTTTTAACTTAAAGAAAATGCAATGACAGAAACTGTATACAATAAGTTATACTGAAAACAAAGGTGATGAAATACTCAAAACTCATCACTTCCTACTTATTTTCTCACATTTACTATTTTATCTAGGTTTCTGAGTTTATTCATTACTACTATATCTTCATGGTGAAAATGGTGTACTACTGAGGCATCTCTTCCCAACTCCATATTTGGTGACAGACATGTTAGTAGCTTGAAATCAGACATAGTGGAAGTATTTATACCATGGAAATTGGCGAACACTACAAATCAGGGCTTGATTTATTGTCGAGTTGGTGGCCTCTGTAGAGTCCTGGGCTGTATCCAGCTCAATGCCTGTTTTTGTAAAGAGTTTTAAAATTTCATTTTATGTATTTTTTATTGAGGTGGAATTCACATAACATAAAATCAACTATGTGAATATAAAGTTTTACTGGAATACAGCCACATTCATTTACAAATTGTCTATGGCTGCTTCTGTGCTATGCATAAAGGCAGAGTTGTGACAGAGACTGTATGGTCTATAAAGCTGAAAATATTTACTATCTGGCACTTTACAGAAATAGTTCACCAACCCCTGGGGTTTAGACTTAAGAAAATGTTGATTATGCAGATTAAACTTAAAAGTGTGTCATGCCTGTAGCTGTTACATTAGGAATAGCACAAACGATGAGGAAATATTCTTCCAGTAATTGAGAACTCTCTTCTGATTCGCTAAGACATTACTTGACTCATTAGCATAAAAATTATCAGTCAACATTCATGTCAGGACTACACTCATATGCTGATTATAGATACAAAAAGTTCAGCAAAAAACAAGGAAAGCAGTCTGTGAGAATCAACTGACTACATCAAATTGACAATAAAGTGTTGTGTTTCATTATTATTTGTAAATTGTCTGCTACCTATCCTTTCTCTATCAGTATAATTTATAAATTATGTGTGTATAGGCATACTTTTTTTTTCCTGGAGAGCCAGCTGTCAAACATTTATGGGCACACCACTAGAGTAAATTAGAGTTCTTCATTACTTCAAAGTGCTTGAAATAAAGTTTGAATGAAACTAAAATCCATTTGCATTACTGTAATTCAACATTACATATAAGTGAAAAGAGGAAAGAACCTGGATTCTTTAGATACCAACTATTATAAATTACGGTTTACTAAAAAAATGGTTCTAAGTTTTATCATCTCTGCATGCAAACTGAATTTCTCCATGGTGATTATCAACGTCAAGCAAAAACAAACAAAAAAGCCCACCTAACATAAAAAAGTTATGTTCATGGACACAGTGCTCCCTTTTATGAAAATCAATAATGTTACTTGGAAAGTAAACAGAAGTTCAATATTTAATACATTCCCTAACACTTTACTTTTCTCATAACTATACTGAAGAAATGTACTGCTCCTCCCCCCACTCCCACTTCTAGTTTCCCAGTGCCCTGCCTGGACGCCCTATTTCCTATGTGTGCCATGAACACACGTAGTCTGGAGGCAGGCAGTGTGACAGCAGGGAGGGGATGGGGCTCTTTACAGAAGCCTGAAGGAATCTGAGGTCACAGATCTGGGGAGCAGACGTGCACAGTCATGAATGAGGGAGACGGAAGTATAAACTGAGATGAGAAAGGAAAGAAGGGTCCAAGTCACATAGCACCTGTAGATCATGACAATGAGGAGAGGGGATGTCTATTCTAATCACATGGGATCTTAAGTGAATGATGTGATCTGATATTGGTTTGGAAGGGGCAAGAGGGAAGTGTTGCAAGAGGGTGATGGCCAGGCTTGGACAAGAGATGGAGAAAAGATGATGAAGGGAGAATATACATTTTGGTAGTAGAGCCACCAGGACTTACAGATAGACTGGACATACTAAGGTGGAGAAAAGCAGGGAGCACGGATGATGCTGGGGCTTTAACAGGGCCACAGTTATGGCCGCACTGACTGCAATAAAAACTCAAGAGTCCTGCACAGGACTTCCCTGGTGGTGCAGTGGTTAAGAATCTGCCTGCCAATGCAGGGAACACGGGTTCGAGCCCTGGTCTGGGAAGATGTCACATGACGTGGAGCAACTAAGCTTGTGCACCCCAACTACTGAGCCTGTGCTCTAGACAGGCGAGCCACAACTACTGAGCCCACGTGCCATAACTACTGAAGCCCACGCACCTAGAGACTGTGCTCCGCAACAGGAGAAGCCACCGCGATGAGAAGCCCGAGCACCACAACGAAGAGTAGCCCCTGCTTGCTGCAACTAGAGAAAGCCGCGTGCAGCAACAAAGACCCAACGCAGCCATTAATTAATTAATTAGAATAAAATAAATAAATAAAATTTTAAAAAGAGTCCTGCACATCTTCTCTGTCCTGGGAGGCTGGACCCCAGTGCTCTGAGAGCATGAAAAATACGACTGGGGGACTTGACTGGGGTAAAGAGTTGCACACCCCTGCTCTGAATCTCCCAGAAAGGCATGAGAGAGGAAATAATCCTCTCCTCTCCACTGGCTGCAGTACACAGTGGCCCCACGATCCACTCCACATCTGATTGCTCTCAATAGTTCGAGTGCTCTTCAGGCTAAATCAATCTACTTTTATTTTCATTTTTTTACTGTTTAATTGAAAAAACAATGGAGCACAGGAAAAACAAAAACCGTTCCTATTGCCCCAATACAAATGCTTCCCATTTTACCCCAAGTTCTAGTTTTTGTGCCTTTTCTAGTTGTGCAAGGCTGACAAAAAATGCTCCTTTTCTTCATCATGGCAAGGCTTGTCCATTTTTCTTCAGAGCCTGCAGGATCATTCTTCACAGTTCTACTCCATTTGACTCTGTAGATACACCATGTTTCCTAAGCCTCTCCCACGCCATTTAATTAATGATATTAAAAATTATTATTACATAAATATATTCATTAACATTGTTATTAAAAATGACCATGTATCTGTAAATAAATTTCCAAGAGTAAAATGACCTGATCAAAGGACGTGACCATGGCTATGCCTCCTGCCACGTAAATATTTTCCAAAAGGGTGAAGTATGAAGTTGCTCCTGGGTCCTGGAGCAAGGTGCTGTGGGATGAGGTGGGTAGAGTGGCAGATGCTCTAGGAGATATAAAATAGCAACAGGACAGTTTAACGCCGTCTTGATTACCTGCCAACAACATTTTTCCCCCACATATTTGAATATGAGGTATATTTTCTGATTATTAATCACATCAACATTTCTCTGTCTGGTGACGTCTCTGGGAGCTTGTGATTGTTAGTTCTGAGTAAGTTCTCCATACCAAAAGAACACTGCTTCCTAAAGGCGATTTCGCGCACACACACAAATCTGTATTTTGATCCCTCCCCTCCCCAGTCTGCAACCACAATACAGAGGGATTCGGAGAAGTTCAGGCAGGCTGTAAACCTGGTTGCGAGTTCCAACCCAAGCACCTCTTCCGAAGTGTGCCTTTCCTTCTACAACTGTGGGATTTTGTTCTACAACCAATTTCTTCCTGCTTCCCCCTAGGGAGATTTCAGAAATGTGCAAAATTATGCAATGTTGTCTGGTAATTGCTCACACTAAAAGGAAGACTATCTTTGGCAAAAAATACCATCTGTGAAAACCACAGTTAAATATCTACAAACTCATCCAGGGGAGTAACTGCCTCCGCCCCCAACCCCCAAGAAAAGCAGGGAGGGGACTTATATGTGTTCAGTGTCTACGATGAACCCAGCAACTTCCCTTCAGGCATTATTTAACCCTTCAGTAGGGTAGAGCTTGTCTTCGCTTTATAGAGGACAGCAAGTCTGACAGATTGTCAGCAATATTTGATGTGATTTGTCCAAGGACAAACATCTCAGAAACAGAGCTATATAGATTTGAACTCCAAAACCCTTGCATATGAAATACTTTTCTTCCTCCCTCCCTCCTTTCTTTCCTTCCTTCCTTCCTTCCTCCCTCCCTCTCTCCCTCCCTCCCTTTCTTTCTGGCCATCCGTTTGTCTTTTTCATTTGGGGGGAGGCCCAGAGGATTTCGCATTCACCAACCTGTACTTAAGAAATGAGAAGAAGGGCTTCCCTGGTGGCGCAGTAGTTGAGAGTCCACCTGCCGATGCAGGGGACATGGGTTCGTGCCCCGGTCCGGGAGGATCCCGCGTGCCGCGGGGCGGCTGGGCCCGTGGGCCATGGCCGCTGAGCCTGCGTGTCCGGAGCCTGTGCTCCGCAACAGGAGAGGCCGCAGCAGTGAGAGGCCCACGTACCGCAAAAAAATAAAAATAAAAAAAAAATTTAAAAAAAAAAGAAATGAGAAGAAGCCTTTCTTCTCCATGAGACAAGACCTCGTGAATGGAGCTGACATGGCTCAGGGGGCCCAGAGATATCAGAGAAACCAGGCTGTGTGACAGGGGAGGGGTCAAGACTTGAGGGTCGCTGGGAGGGGACAGGGGCCGTACTCTGTACCCCCATGCTACCCAACTCCCCATGTGGAAAAACACAGCACAGGCCCCAGCTCTTACCCAAAGCACAAGCGATGAGGCCCTGGAAGCACGCTGTCCAATTCAGGTAGGCATTAAAATTAAATAGAAATTTTAAAGTGAATTCCTTGGTGTACCACCCACGCATTAGGTGCTCACTAGCCACATGTGGCTGTGGCTACCATACAGAACAGTGCAGACAGAGACCATCTCCATCAGCAGCAGTGCTCAGCCAGGAAGGAAAGAGCTCAGCAGGGATTTTCACAGTCCCCTCTCCTCCCTGCACTGGGCACAGTGTTGCCTCCTAAGAAAAGTAAAGGCTCTGAGGTCAGCTGTGCGGTGGCCAGCTACTTACCCTGGCTAAACCTTAGACTCATCTATTAAATGGTATAATACCTGGCACAGAATGAGCATATGATGAGTTGCTCCTGTCCCCCTGCTTCTGTTATGGTCCAAAGATAAAGTCCTTACAAAGAGATAATCCTTATAAAGATGATGCCAAAAGACACTGAACACTTGATTTGTTAAGTAGGGTTGCTCATTAGATTGAATGAGATCCAGTCCCTCCATGCTGAACTCCACCTTCAGGTCTATTACCCACTAATAGGATTAAAATCCACTCTCTGCTCCTTCCAGCTGCAAGGCCTCAGGTAAGGACAACCCCCCTCACTCTTTTCCTCATCTTTAACAGAGAAACAGTATCAGCTCCCTCACCTAGGTGACTAAACCAAGCCAGACACTGCACCAGGCACCTAACATGCTCAGCCCCTTAGGATGACACCACTAGGTGATGGCACCAAGAGCCACATATCACAGATAAAGACACTGAGGCCCAGAGACACTAAGTGATTCACCCCGAGGCCACTCAGGTGGAAGCAACCAAGTAGGACCTGGAGCCTGGAGCTGCTGCTCTCACAGAACAGCTGGGGTTCAGAGTTCAGAACCTTCTTTTAGGGGGACTCCAGGCCTGGGGGACTCTTTTAGGGGGCGTCCAGGTCTGGCCCAAAGGAGGGAGGAGGCATGTGCACACCAGAGAGGGGGGCTAGGCAAGTGCTGCAAAACCTGTAGCTGCCCACCTCCCCCGCTTCCTGAGTCCTGTCTCCAGCCCCTAGAATCTCGACTCCCTAAAACTGAGTGACACACACAGGACAGGCTCAATGCCTGAGTGCTGACCATGCCACTATGGCTCCAAGGGAACTGACGCACCACAGGAGGACTCCAAAGACCTGAGGTCTGGAGAGGGCCAAGCAGTCATCACAGGAGGGGGGCATCCTCCAGGGAACCAGCCATCCCAACCCCAATACTAGAAAGCCAAGCAGCTGCCCTGCCCAGTCCCCACCAAACTTGAACTCTTTCTTACCCCAAACCCAGCTTGGTCCTCCCAGGTTAGGCACTGCTTGCGCTTACCCACAGCTTGAAATCAGAGATGGATCCACAATAAACTGGTCACTGGCCCTAACAGAATGAACTATGCATCAGCAAAAGAATGGGGTGGGGCGGACACAGGCATGTCAGACAAGTTAAAGGTGGGCAAGATCAGACCAGGATGCCAGAACAGTCAGAAGACAGTGCTCCTGGGACAGCTGGCACTGGGCTTGTTGGGAAAGGCATGCTGGACCTGGAGCCCAGAGAGGCAGGTAGGAAGGGAAGGAAGGAGGGAGAATAGAGGGAGGGCAGGCCACCCAGGTGGGGGTGTAACAGTGGGTCAGGAGCTGATGAGCAGCTGAGTGCGGCTGCAGCAGGGGAGGAGAGAGGATGCCTGAGCCAGAGGTTATAGGGCATAATGTGCTCAGCTGACTCTCCTGGTTGCAAGTGACAGAAAAGCCAGTTCAAATGGGCTTCATCAAGAAAAGAAGCCATTGACTCACCTAGGGCCAGCTGGGCCCAGGCAACTTATTCCTCCCCATCCCTCTGGGCCAGTCTCACTCCTGAGCAGGCTGTCCCTAGGCAGCAGACCCTAGCAGCAACCTGCTCACATCCTTCCCCATTCAAGTCTCCTCCAACTATCCCAGCAGAGCACTAAAACTTTCAGATGGCCACAGGTCCATCCCTGAACCAATCACTGTCCAGGAAGACGCAGCCCCATGATTGGCTAGACCCCAATCATTAAGCATCCCATGGGCATGGACCAGAGGGAGGGAGGAGGAAGTAGGGGATGGGAGCTGGGTGAGCTGCCCACCACCAAGTTTGTTTGCTACCATGCACACATCAACATCCAAGATGCTTCAGGCCAGGGACCACATCCTACTCTCAACAGCTTTCCTAAGCAGTGTATGTACATCCTCCTGAGAAAATTAAGGCTACAAACCTAACCTCTTCCAAAGCTACATGGTGAACAGCAGTCAAGATTCCAACTCAGTTCTGCTCAGCTCTAAAGCCCAAGTTTTCCACCCAGAGAAAGACTGTCTTCTTCACTATGTCACCTACAGAGCTCACATGTTACCCAGTCAGCCACATGGCCCCAACAGAGGGGGTGAAACATCCCAGTCTGTTTTTGGACACTCACTCTGGGGCCGGCACAGAGGCAAGACCAGGACACAGGAGACTGGCTGGGAAGCAGCTACATCTCCCTAGTGATCCTGCTTGTAGGAATGGGGCAACCAAGGGAGGTGGCCAGCTTAGCAGTGGATTGTGGCACCACCAACCAAAAGCACAGCATGCCGAGGGCAGCAGGCAGCTGGACTGCAAGGGCCCATGCACTGCTGGAAGCCATGGTGAGAATACCTGGGGAAAGTCTTAAAGGCCAGACAGGGGTCCCCAAAGCAAAGCCAAAATACTCAAGGGGAAGGAGGCACCGTGGGCATGAGGTTTGAAGAGAGCGGAAAGGCCAATGCAGTAAGGTACAGGGAGCCAGGGGACAATGGGAACCGCTCAGTGTTAGGCCTCAGGCTTGCTTCGTTCCCAAGGAGATGCATTCAGCACTGACCCTGAGGCAGGCCACTGAGGACAGCATGATGACCCAGAGAGACAGCCTGGAGTGACAAGCATAAGGGCATCCTCATGCACAACGTTGTTGGCTCATCTTACAAAGCAGATGATGCCACTTCCTATTTCCCCAACTTGAGGGAGCCCACCACCAACAGTACAGAAAACCATGCCCACTGTATGGCTGACACAGGAGCATCATCCCCAGGGCAACACGCAGGTTCCTGCTCCCCTAACTCTGAGTGGGGCTGATAAGCAGGTTCACCAGAAACCCTGACAGTCCCCACCTACCCGCCCCAGACCTCACTGTTTTTGTCCTGCCACATGGGAGGGCTACAGCAGTCTAGGGACACCTACAGCCTCTGTCTGCACAACAGACCCTGCTCCTTCTGCAAGCTCCTCCCTGACTTCTTGAGGGCACTGCCATTTTCTTACAAAGCCCCCTTCACCCCACCCCCAAGCCAAGCTGGAGTGATTCTCCAGGAGTTTTCAAACTGGAAGCAAGTCAGTGAATCCATTTTTGATTATGTCCTAGCTTTCAAGAGTTCAAATCCCAGAGCTGCTACATTTCCCGCCATGTGGAAGAAGTCTGTCCACAAGCCATACAGACACACACAATGCTGAGGACAAAAAAAAAGAACAGTTTCCCTCTCAGTTCTCCCACTCCAATTTCAATCCCAAACAGTATTTTGACTCAGTGGTGAGAGGAGAAAGGTTACAAGCGAATGCAGGATGAGCTCACAACACCTGGGAGGGTGATACTTTTGCCCTTTGGTGAGAAGTGAGGCTCCTGCACTCAGTGGAAGCTTTGGCCTGTTGACCAACCTTCAAAGGGAGAACTTTAAATGCTTAAGAATAAGAAGCTCCTTTAAAATAGAAGTGAAAGTGAAATAACCATTCACAAACCTCCTCGCTCCCAGACACGCCTAAAATGTAACATGTGGCCCACATCTGCCACTGCCAGGCTGCCAGCATCCAGCAAAGGGGGAGCAGACATCACCAATTTCGGGTGCTTGCCTAGAGCCCCTCAGATTGGAAGGGAAAAATGGAGGGACACGAAAGATCACCTGACCCAATGCATTTCAGTTAACCTAAGGGAAAGAAATGCAGGTACCAGTTTCTGGTAAGCGGGGGGGTGGGGGGGTGGGGGGGTGCGGGGGGAGGACAACAATGACGACGACGGGATGGGGGGTACAGACAAGAGGAAATGGGCAAGACAATCAGCTCGGACCAGACCTCCGAGTAATCAGCCATACCTCTGAGCCCAAGAGAACAGAAGTCTGGAGAACTCGGCTCCTGCCTGGGTCACAGGCACGGTCTCCTTCTACCCAGGCTCATCCAGGCAGTTACTGCAGCATCAGGAAAGGTGATGGGGACAGGAGAATCAGCAGTGCTATGGTGTGGCTCTCCTGGACTCCTAAAGGGCTCCTTAGCCCAGGACAGGGTCAGAAGCTGCAACCTAGCACCTGCACTAAGACAAGGTACCCAAGTGAGACTACAGGCAAATCAGAGTCTGCAGTTCAATCAGGAGTGGGTACTTAGAACCCTGGCTGTGATCTGACGCCATCCAAACAATCCCGTTGCTTACGCCAGACCTCATATTTCAGTTACATCCATTCTGTCATCTGGACCCAAGTCTCCCAGGCCTAGCATGACACCCACCTATTTGAAGGCGCCCAACTATTTGAAGGCGCTATCATATCAAAGAGGTGACTAAACCAGCACTCACTCAGGGATCACCGCCAGCCCACTCCCCATCCCATTCTCCCATTAACAGGACCTAATGTTTCTTGGGGGCACCCCCTCCACTCTGGGTCAGTCTGGATGGAACTAACACCATGCCAAGATTCAGGGGTGAACCAACGAACACAGCCTATTTCAATCAAAGTCCAGAGAAGGCACCGGGAAATGTCTGCTGGGCCTTCTGGGTAAGACGTGACTTCTCTTTCTGCCCCTGGATAATGGTCAGTGAGGGTGAATCCCAAAGCTGCAGGGGCTGGGGAGAAGACATCCACTATGCAAAGGCAACACAACAAAAAGCAAAACAGAGAGAGGGAGTAAAGCCAGGTCGTCACCTGAGAAGAGACCCATTTCTGGGCCTTTAAGTAACACAAGCCAATGAGCCCCTCTGCGTTTAAGCTCCTGTCATGAGTGCAGTGCCACCCTCCCTCTGGAGAAAAGGGGTTAAAAGAATTAGTAAAGGTGCTCTGCCTGCAACTATCTAACTGAACACTTGAAGGAAACAATGTGAAACAATGAGCAGAAAGGGTAAACTCTTCCTAGTTTATATACCTACACGTCAGTGTCATTCACCCCCCCCACCCTCGCAGCTCTAAAAAGCTAGCTTGCCAACTATTTGCCTGGCACAGATGCAAGGTGCACCAAGGGGTAAAAAAAAGTTGGGAAGTGTTTACTGGAAGTGGCTTTCAGGAGAACTGGCTTCAAGAAGGAGGACACAGGTAGCTATCTTGGGGATCACCCAGGGGAAAGCGGACGTGGCCACCACCCCACGATCCAACCCAAGCTAGGCCAGGGACCTGATGGAAAGAGGGGTCAAGAGAGCTAAGGTGGAATAGGGGAGGCGGGAATATCCAAGTAAGGCATCGAGGGGACAAGGAGAACCAGCCCCCAGGTGTGTGCAAGCAGAGCTGCAGCCAGCTTGGGGGGCCAGGTGCCATGCGGAGCCAAATCTGACCGGACTGTGGGTAAGGGAAGGAGCTGAAGGTACAAGCAGGACAGCGGGGCCACCGGCACCTGGAGGAGGGCTGCCAGGCCACCAATGGCCTCTCGGTGTGAGCCACGGTCACGTGCAGCTGAGTTCTCCGTCAGTAACTCACCTGACTGCTGACGTTTGCACCACAGAACCCCCCATCACAGAGCCAAGGCCAGCCACCTACAAAATCACTTTGTGCACACAGTGGACAAGTGACTAGAGTCTCCACAGCAGCCATGAGGCTGACCCACCACAGGGCGTGGCCTGGAGAAAGCATCACCCATTTTTTGGCCCTTGACGAATGAAACTCGGGAGAGGGGGGTGTCCAGGAAGGGTTTGATTTGTCACATGACCAAAAAAGGACACAGGATCCCAAGGTAGCATTTGAACAGTGTCTCCAGGGATCACAGACAGCCAGGGAATCTAAGATCAAGAGCCACCTTCTCTGTCAGGGGTGAAAAATGCCAGCCAAGAAACAAAAAGGAAAAAACACTTCACACCTTATCCTCAGCCAGTTCAAGAGAAAGCAGAAAGTATTTCAGGTACAACTTTCCTCTGGGACAAGCATAAAAACGTTGCACAGATGAATCCAGCATAAGGATCCAAATCCAGGCAGGAGAGTGGAATGTCTGCCTTGTAATCCACTGCCCTCTCTCGAGTGACATGGGAGGCAGCAGCAGGTGGCTAAGGACTGGGTGGGTAGGTTCCAACCCTAGTGTCATCCCTTCTAGCTGTGTGTCCACTGAGCCTCAGTTTCTGCACTGGTACCTGCCTCCCAGGGTTGCTGTACAGATTAAAGGTGAAAAGTGCTGGCACCTCATACCTGCTCAGTAAGCGCTGACAGCCAATTCTGAAGACCAGCCCTTTTCACGGAAGATCAACAAGCATCTGAGCACCCACTTGCTGAAGAAGTTCTGGATACCTGGGGAGTAACTCATGCTCTGCCAGCAAGGAGCTTGCAATCCCATAGAAAACGTGTTCAACAAGACCTATACTCAGCAGGAATGTAGGATTTTTAAGTTATGTACAGTGCCAGAAGGAGACTGTCTTTGATTAAAGCAGGAAAGGTTTCTGGAAAAGGGAGAGCAGTAGGGACAACAGGAGGCCCCAACCAGAGGCAGTACAAAGGGTTCGATCCTAGGTGTCACACACATACAAGTAAAGTCGGCTTCCAGGTTTAAGTAGACGCTGTTCTGACAACAAGCTGTAACTTCATTTCAAAACATTACTGGATTAGGAGTAGCTTCTGTCCTTGAGTTTTCTCCAAAAACAAAAACAAGAAAACAGCTACTCAAAGTACACCTGCCATTATGTGGAAGTTCCTGAATGTTTCTGATCATAAAAATGGACCCTAACACCCAAAAAGGTTAGGACCCACTAGGCTAGAAGATTTTAAGGGGGGAAAGGTGGTAGGATGTGGGAAGGAAATAGAAATGCAAAACTTAACGTTTAAAAACACTTCACATTTAAGGTTAACCTCAGAAGATGCACTGGAGTTCAACTTTCATGCTGGGCACTGCTTATGCAGGAGGTGGGACACTGTTGTTAAGCCCATCGGCTTCTGAGCCAACCAGCACTGGGTTTGGGCCCAGAGCTTTCCCATATCCACCTCTGTGACACTGGACAGATCACTTAACCTCTGCTCTCCCCTAAAATGAAGATGGAGCATCCACTTGCAAGAGTGGTTCAGAGAACCACCAAGGATGCAAAGCACTCTACACAATACCTGGCATATAGTAAGTGCTCAGTAAACAGCAGCTCTTCATTTTACAGCCTCCAATGGATGAATCCAGGAAACTCTGTTGCAGTCCCAGGAGCACTGGAAGGCTTTTAACCCCACCTGCCTGGAAGTGGCACATCACCTGACACGACTCTTCTTTTTAGCAGCCTCCATATACAATCACAGAACCTCCAGGAACTCACAGGTCAAGAATCTGAGGGCCCAGATAGAGGGCCCAGTCCTGTCTGCACGCCCACCTGGCATGGTGGCCCTGGACTCTTGAGCCAGCTCTGACGATAATCAAGAGCTCCCCTGAGTGCAACAGCACCTACCTCCCAGGAACTCCTGCCTTCCAAGTCCTAGGTTTGCCTCCGGAAGCCACACAGAGCCTACCTAACTCCAGTACTGGAAACGAGCCCCAGGCCCTTCACAGAGCCTGACACCTGCCCCCTTCCCATCCCATTGCTGAGAGGGCAAACTGTTCAAGGATTTGCTACCAACTCCTCCAAACTCTCCATTCCCCTCAGGTCAGAGACAAACCAAGAACTGACTTCCTTTTCCTTCTGAAAACTCAAATGATGGAAAAAAATGATGATTCTAGAAAGCCATTTCATGCTCTTAAGAATTCTGAACTATCTTCGAATAAGACACATGAACTGTTCCACTTGGATCTAAGAGCTGTAGCCCTGTAAGGCTGCCGCACCCCAGACTATCCGTGTGCACGCTCTATGCCTGCTCCAGGTCCCTGGAGGGTTGCAGCTGGGCACCCCCAGGTCTGCACTCTCCATATCCAGCACCATAAATGCTTGCTAGAAATGTTTATTCAACTGCTGAGCCACCTTTTCCAGTTTTACCATATTTCTCCATAAACAGTGTGCATCAGTTGGTGATTGAAATGTAAGTGTAGGGCTTCCCTGTAGGCGCAGTGGTTGAGAGCCCGCCTGATGATGCAGGGGACACGGGTTCGTGCCCCGGTCCGGGAAGATCCCACATGCCGCGGAGCAGCTAGGCCCGTGAGCCATGGCCGCTGAGCCTGCGCGTCCGGAGCCTGTGCTCCGCAACGGGAGAGGCCACAACAGTGAGAGGCCCGCGTACCACAAAAAAAAAAAAAAGAAAGAAAGAAAGAAAGAAATGTAAGCGTACTGCCTCCCAAGACCTGGAATTCATTCAGGGAGTACTTTTAAACACAGCATGCGGAATATTGGTAGGCCCTCCTTATTCAGGAAATGCTCTCCAGTTCATGGAATCCCTGTGTCAATACTTGTTCAGCGCTACTCATGTGCCTGGAGAGTGAAAAGGAGCAGTTTGAGAAGGGGCTCTGAGCATGGGCACTCACAAGGCTGGACTGAAAATGCGCTGCCTACGCAGCCGGCCACTGAGCCACAAACTCAGTCACCCAATCTGACAACCAGCTAGTGGGCCCCACAGGGACCAGGCGGACTCAGGCCAGAGCCACCACCAGGAATAAAAAGGAAAAGCACAACTTCTACTGAGAGACACAGCCCCCAGCTTCCAGAAGGTGGTTTACAGTGGGGGGGGGGGGGGGCAGGAGACCCCCTGAGGCAGTCACCTAGAGGTTGGGCTGGGTTAAATCAGTTCTGGATGAACCAGAACTCCGTCTGAGAAGACACTCACATGGACACCAAAACTGAGGCAAAGTAAATACAGCTCTCCTCCTTCACCTAACTCCACGCTTGGCACCCCTGAGGGCATGTCCTACCACACGAAGCTGCATCATGAGCCCGGGTGACCATGGTGCCTGTCTATATCTGTGTCAGGACAAAAACCCCTTCCCATAAGCTGATCTTGGACTGTCCTCCTAGGCCTCTGTGACCTCCAGCCAGGACAATATACCCTGACAAGAGCCTCCTCTGAGGACCTCCATGAAGACCGAATGTAAAGTCCACCTTCTTCTGAGGGAGAGAGTGAATCACAACAAGGTCTTACACCTGCTTCACAACCAACACTGTTACCTGCCTACTTCCCAAAGTCATAAAATGCCACACTGCTGTCCTCACACGTCCTGGCCACGACGTAAAAGAGCAAAGACAGGAAGGTTACTGAATGTGGGCAACCAGTGTGATCAGGAAGAGTCCACGTGCTTAGATTTCATATCTTCTAATATACTAATGAGAATCAGAACTAATAGTCTTCCATTTTAGAACTTATAAGATTCCTCTTTTCTGCAGGATCAATGGCATTTTAAATTAACATCAAAAGTGCTGTAATCTTGAAGCAGAAAAGGAAGCTGGAACACAAGACTCATGAAAAGTTCCACATCAGCTAGCAGTTGCCACACCACAGTGTGGTCTGGCCCAGGATTCTGTGTCCCTGACAGAAACCTTAAGATGTTTCCGGGACAGGCTGTCTAATGTCATCAACCTGTAAGATCTATCACAGGTAAATCGAACCCAAGTTGTCATCTCATATAAACTTGTGTGGGAGAGAAGAGACTCCCACATCTTTTCTTACCAGCTCAAGGACGCTGCCTTCTTGGCCTCTTCTGAAGCTGCCTCTCCATGTTTGAGAGCAGTATGGTGGCGTTTAACGTTGGAAGCACTATCGCTTAATGACTTTGGCTAAGTCCCTCCCTAACTTTAGGGCAGTCACCTCACATTAAGTCAGTAGGAAACAAAGGCATCTTGTCCTCTCCTGGCCATGAGAGACACTCACTAAACAGTACTGTCATGATGTCTGCTTCTGCACCTGCAGAAAGGGGAGACTGGCTACTCACTCCACCTCCCTTTATAGGCTGTTGGGAGAAAGCAGGATACTCTGCTGCACAAAGTCAGGTAAAGCATACATCTCTGTAGAAGTGTGTTGGTGTCTGTTATTCAGAAAATTCACACAATGTACCGTGCATTAAAAGAAGAAACTTCTAGAACAACAATTCATGTTAGCCTCTGCTGCACCTTCCAGAATCTGAACCTGGATCTGGAAGGAGCTTTTGGGGCAAATACACCAGTTCCCAATCCCACTTTGCTGATGAGGAACCTGCAGTCCAGTGAAGCTAAGTGGTATCTTAACCTTCAAACTCCTAGGTGGGAAAATTATCCTTCCCGTGTCTCTCTCTGCAGAGGCCCCTTGTTCACCTCCCCTTGGCACCTGAAGTCTGCAGAACAGTGAAGAAGAAAAGTAGTTCCTGAGGTTTCCTGCTGGACAGCCCAAGAAGGAGTCTAGGGTTCAGTCAGTTTAACCAGCACTTAGAAAGTACACCTAAGGCTTCTGCTCTAGACAGAGAAGACAAAGCCCGAACTCTGGAGAAACAATGAGTGTCCGATACAAACGGGAAACTAATCATTTGCTGATGAGATTATGCTTGGGTGGACTGATTCTGATTTCTGGGCAGCAGTAAGACAGTCCTCAACTTTATCCATAACGAAACAAGATTAAGATGGAACAAAGGCAGAGTGCACTTAAGAAAGATTTTCAACGCTCTGGGCTGCCATACACAAGAAGAGTAAGGCTTCGACTGTTCTGAAAAACCGTTAGTTGCTTTTTGAAAAGGAATGTACAGAATTTACTTTATTACTGAGTTGAGAGAAATTATTAACGCAGAGCCTGATGCTATAGATATTCAAATACTCCAGAGGCTAGAATACAGAGCAAAGAAACAACTTTCCTCTTAAGAACTCCTTTGTCAGGGAGATGGTCAGAAAGTGTTACTTTGTTATTTCCCTAAGTTTTCAGATACCTGTGGATATTAGGTCAGCTGCCTGACATTGAGTTTTCAAGCAAAAGCTAAGTTTGTTAGCATACTTGCATGCCCATAAAGGTAAGCATTACATGACACAATTCTCTGTCGCTTCTCTCAGAAGAGGTTTAATTTTAGTGTTGGCTCTTCAACACTGTCCCCATTTTTATTTTCCAGGAGCACCTTAAATATGTGTCAACTAACTATACAGAAGTGGAGTTCCTACTTGAGCAAGGCAGAAGAGAAGAACAGCTGTGTGCTGGCACCGCCTGGTTGGAGCCACCTAGCTCTCACCTGAGCCCAGGTCAATCAAGAGAAACTGCAGAAATAAGGTCACACCATCTCTGCCAGCAACCTATCCCTCCACAGCTCTGAGTTTCTATATGGGGTTTGCTCCAAGCCACACGCCTGTCAAACGGCTTATAACAATACTCAGGGATGTCACTGACAACAGCAGCATTTAAAGGTGGCACTTTCTCCCCACTCATATTCAGAGACAATTTCCCAATTTCATCCACCACACTTATATTAGTAGGACTCTACACACACCTATCACAAGAGTCCACCCAAATAAGCCACGTGAAATGTGCATTCCATGACATGTAACACAACCGTGGGCTTGGCCTCTCTTCCTCCTGTACTCCTAGGAACCCTTTAGATTAGGGCCTTACACAACACTGGAACCCCTGAGGTCACTGCCCCACCTAATCTACAACATGGTGACTGCCCGTTAAAGCGCCTCCTGATCCCAAAGCTTTCCTAGGTGGCGTTAAGGATCAGTGCTAATATCTCAGCAACCTTTCAGACTCTCCGGAAGGCAAACAAGCACATGGAATTCAAGAAATTACACTCTGACTGATGCAAAAGTCACCAAGGCTATATATTTCAAGTCACTTGTTTTATCCTCTAATATTTCAGTCTTGGGAATTGCTGCAGCACCCGTTTCTGCAAAAATTCTGCAAGGTTTTTATATAGCTTGTGCCTACTCCACCCCCAAAGTCATAACAAAAATGTATACAATATTTCTTAAAGACAATTACCACCAAATCTATCTTAATGGGGTCTGAAGACCAGGAATGACAGAATTACTTATGATACAGAAATCAGAGTCTTACAAAAATAACTATTTCTGCCAGAATTGTACAATCCAACATGAATTATTCCCAAAATGCTAGGCTAAAGCCTACTGCTAAAAGTAATCAGCCAAACTCATGTAAAGGAAAAGCAAAAGCCCCCATAGTGACAGAAACCTAAGTTACCTAGCCAAGCCCAAGATGGTTTATTTCTTCCATCCCCAGCACATTAAAAAGTGGTTTCAATGGCCACTTCTTGGTCTCCCAGGAAATGCAGGGGCTCACTTCATACCTGGATGCTACTACATCTTCCCATTGCTCCACTGCTCCTGCCACAGGGGGAAATGACCCCTATGGCCGTAAACCACTCATAAAAAATATGAGAACACGATGAGTCTTTCCCTACACACACGGAGGGGGGCAGGGGAGATCCCTCCACAAACAGTAGCCTCCGCGGAGGAGCACCTGAGAAAGCGACACCCTGGGGTTAACCCTGATGGCCTAGGTCACAAACCAACAGGCTAGGACCCCAGGTAGGGCGTAGACAGCCGACGGAGGGCTCTGGGTGGAATGGGAGAGCAAACAATCACCTTTAATTCACTACCAAAAAGCAGGGCTCTGGCTTGGTCTGAGACGTAATGAGTACTTAGGCCCAGAAAGGTAACAGAAAGAATCCCACTCTCCACAAGATCATCTTTCGTCGGCAGGGACCCCAAGAGAGACCCGGCAAAGGCATGTCCACTCTCAGAACCAAAAGGGACTCTCCGAGTGCCCTGGGCAGCTGGCTAGGTGCAAAGCAGGCCAGGGGGGTTCCCTCCGAAGCCAGGAAGGTGCTTCCAGACGGGAGGAAAGAGAAAGAGGACTTCCCTGATCACCCAGAAGACCAAGACACCGCCGGCACCGGCTCCCCGAGTCATACCCCGGACACCAGTTGCTCCACAGCCTTCCCCCCTCCCCTCCCCCGCGCCGGGAGGGCTTCCCGGGGGTCGCGGGTCCCCCGGGAAGGGCGAGGCGGGGGAGCTCCGTCAGGAGCAGCAAGGGTCGTAGAGCTGGAGCGGGAGAGGAGAAAAAGCTCTGATCTCAGCTCCCATCTGCTCCCTCCGCCCAGGCCGCACGAAAGCCTCGGCCTCACGTACCGAGCGCCGCCGGGCTGCCCGACCAGCCCCCGGCCCGGGCCTGGGGGGCGAGAGGCCGGGATGGCAGCGGCCCTCGGGGGCAGGTGGGTGGCCGGTGGGTCCCCCGGAGCCCTGCGGGGGAGGGGCACTATGGAGGGGGAGGGTCCCGGGCCCACGCGGCCTCCACCTCAGCCCGTGCGGTGAACACTTACGTTGCTCTGGGGGTCGATGGCCTGCAGCAGCCGGTCCCTGATCTGCTGCGGAGACGGCGGAGCCGCTGTCATTGCCTGGGCGAGGCGGGGGGGAGCGGCCGGGCCAGCGGGCGGGCGGGCTGAGGCGGCGGACGGGGGTCACTCACTCGCCGGCCTCCGGGAGCGGAGCCTCATGTTCCCCGCGGCACCGGGGGAAGTGGGGGCGCGCGGGGTGGCGGAGAGGGGAGCCGGGGCCGGGGCTCAGGCCCGGGGCGCCGCCGCCACCAGAGGAGGAGGAGGAGCCGCCGGAGCCGTCGCCGCTGCTGCCGCCGCTTCGAGAACCAAACTCCAGTGAGCAGCCCCCGCGCGGAGCACTCTGGGTAACCCGCGCCGCACGCAGCGTCGGCACCACACTGAGGAGGTTGGGAGATGGGGCGGTCTGAGACGCCAAACTTGGGCGGGGCCACACGCGGGTCACGCCCCTCGTTTCTTACGCATGCGCGCGCAGGCGCATTGTTCCCTCCCGGTCAAAGGTGACGTTGGGAGGCGGTTGGGCAGGGCAACGGCCACCGCCTGGAGGCCCCGCCCCCACCCAAGCTGGGCGGGGGCCGAGGTTTCCGACGGAAACGGTCGATACGCGCCGAGTCCTTGAACCCGGGCGCTGTGGGTGGCCGCCTGAGGGCAGCGGGGCGGAGAGGACAGCGGAAGGACCCCTCCTAGGGCAGAAAAGCTTTCCCCATTCTGACGGAGGTGACGGGAGTCGCAGGTGGGAGGAGCTGCCAAGTTTTCTGAGCCCGGGGGTCCTCCTCAGCCTCTCTTATCTGCGTTCCTGGGGGTCAGTAGGCAGACGTCCACGTTGTAATTCCGTGCGCGGGTCAACTGAGGAGCCGAGGAACGCTGCCGCCCCCGCCCCTCCAGAGGTCGTGGATGCGAACCCGGGGTCGGCAGCGCCGAGGGCCAGGATCCCCAAAGCATGAGACTGCAAAGTGCCTCACGGAGGAGCCGCTACCCCAAGCTGGGAAAGCCCCAAACCATGAGCTGACACCAACGTTGCAAACCTGTGTCCACGCCAGGGTTTCTCAACCTGGGCACCAGTAACATTTGGGGCCGGATCACTGTTGTTGCAGGGCCTGTCCTGTGCATTGCAGGATGTTCAGCAGCATCCCTGGTTTCTACCCACTAGATGCCAGTAGCACCCTTTCCCCGCTGGGGACGACCAAAAATGTCTCTTGTCACTGCCAGAGGTCCCCTGGTTGGCAGAACCGACCCCTGTTGAGAATCACTCGTTTAAAAGACCCTTCTACCCTGCTTTGCGTGGAGATGCTGGAAAATTGAAGGCCTCATTCTCTGAACCTCCTTTATAAAGGAGGAAACTGAGGCCCAAGGTCACCCAGAGTTATAGGTCAAACCCAGAACTGTTAAATGTCAAGTCTAAGGGCTTCCCCCCCGCCCCCTCACTGCCTTCTTTCATTGCTGTCTCCTCTCTCTCTGGAAGCTCTGTTAAATATACGGTTATGCGAAGGGGTAGAAAGGCAGGCTGAGTGGATTATTAGCCGCAGCCTCGGAAGAAATAACTTTTTTCGTTGTTACAGGAAGGCCTAGATTTAAAACAGAGGCAGCTGATGAGAACCACATGTGCGCCTTGGATCTGTGCTACACCTGTTAGTCTTGCATTTGTCATGCTTCTGGGAAGCATTTTTATTTGCAAAAACGGCGGCTTCCGCACGTGGTTGTGGTTGCCTGCTTCTGCACGTGTGAAGTTTTACATCACACTTGTAGGAGGCAATAAATACCGGCAAAAGACTTCTCTTATTTACTCACTCTCCCTCCTAGAATGAGGTGCTTTGTGTACACGGTCCCGGTTGGAAACCAGCCCACTTGGAGATATTCTTTATCTCACTTCAGACAAGGAAAATAAACAAGCACTCCCCCAAGGATATTCCTGTCCTGCCTCCCTTTTTAATTTCTGACTCAGATATACAATATATTATTTTTTAAATCAAGGGTTACTTAGAAACAAGCAATTTGTTTCCCATGGGTCAGGTTACTTAAGAAAGATCTGGAAAGCACTCCATTTACCTACTCTTTTTAAACTAAGAAGAAACATTAAGATGACTGTGAGCTCCACAAGGGCACTGATTCCGTGTCCCCAGTAGATAGAGGAGTGCTTATTAAATATATGTGAAATAAGTGAATGAATGTCTCATCCAAACACATGGCAGCTGTATATACACACCCAGACGTACTTATGCAGTTCAGTTCCACAGATCTGGCACACAGTGGGGGCTCAATAAATATTTAATAAATGAAGTACTTCATTAGATATAAATACACATGAGGATGCACATGGGCACACACAGATTCTGTATATAGTATATGTAGTATTATTCCACATTTAACGTATATACAAAGGGTGCTTATAAAGATTAAATCAGATAGCCACTAAATGGGAGTCTTGAAAATGTTAGCAGTTCTCTTAGGTCCAGGGTAGATAATGCAGTTCACCTAGCAGACTTTTTGCTTTGAGGAAGAGATACTTGAAATGGCAAAGTTGGGGCTCGAAGTAAATCCTCTTGCTATAATGGTTCTTCCCTGGAAATATGTCCCTAAAATTATTTAGATAGCACCAGCCCCACTGTCCTGAGAGGACAAGATCTTTTGTGCTTGGAATGTCTCACCTCTTAGCAAGGTGGCCCCCAAAGAGGAAGGGAGAGGAAGTGGCTCTGACCCCTGACTTGCTCTTGCCACGGGAAGTGCCCAGCATCCTCAGCCAAGCTTGGCAGGTTGGGAGCGGACTCCTCCTCCTATCCGGACAAGCAACAGCATCACAATAGGAGGCCATGAGCAGGCCAGCTCCCACACCTGCAGCGGACCAGTGTTCAACAGTGACAGCAGGTGGTGGCGAGGAGCAACAGCAGGCATACCTGGGCAGACACACCTGAAGTGAAAAGCAGCTGTGCCCCTTTAGACACATAAACCCCTGGAGTTGGGCAACTTAAAGGAGAAGTTGTTACTGGACTTATCCCAATAAGGTATGTGAAGACTCCAATGATTAATAGGAAAATGTGTGCAAACCCACCACCCGACTTGGACCCATATGTTTGCTCTGAGTTTAACGGTCTGGTGGGAATTTTTAAAAAACACTCTTGCGTATTAACTCCTTCAGCCACATCAATGATCTCAGAAGCACCTAGAGATGGGTTTCAGAGTTCTGCGTGGCTTTGCAGCAAGTCCTGTTCCAAAGTGAAGCCAGTTTCAACTGGTTCTGAATAGCCCCTGATATGTCACTGCTTTTAGGAAGGGTTTCAAAGATAGGTGAGAGAACTCAATTTTTATCATGTCTCCAAGTGTGGGGATACAAACATGCACAAAGCCTGCTCCTGGGGAGCTAGTTTTGAAGCCAAGACCTGAAAACAGGTTAGGGGCTCATTAATACAATACCATAGTTGTACTGTCCAAGCAAAGTGTTGCAGAAGCACAAAGAGGGGAATTCTGGAGTACAGAGAAAAATGACTGACATGGAGGCAGCATTTCAACGGAGAGCGTTTCCATACATTGACACCCTCTGACTCGGCATTTCACAATTTCTAGAAATGTATCTGGAGGAAGCAATCAGATGCAGACAAATGTGTCTGTACAAGGAAGATCACAGCAGCATCATTTCTAAGGGCAAAAGACTGGAAGCTACCTATGTGTCCAGTAATCGGGGGGTATATAAATAAACTGGGAGTCAGTTCATGAAAATGGGATGGTTACGGACTAGGAGGAACCATAGGATTCTGTAATTCCATTTGGGTGGTGGTCTTGTCTTATGTAGGCAACATATAGAAATTCACCAAACTGTATGTCACTATAGATTAAACTTCAAAAATAAATAAAAGAATATAGAGCTGGCTAGCTAGATAACCTAGCCATTATAAACCAGCATTGAATAATACAGGAAAATGCTCCCAATATTAAATGCTAAAATGCAACATATAAACTATATATCTTACAATCTTAATTTTAGTTGCATTAAAATATATATACTTATGCACATAATTCATAGAAAAAAATAGTGGAAGAAACCAAAACATTTATCTCTGACAGGTGATTTTTATTCTGACACTTTTGCCTGAAGTTCCACATTTTCTAGAACGAATATGTGATGCCTCCTGATGATCTCGTCCAGTGCTGGTGTTATTCTGACCTCTAGTAGCCTCTAATTCTCACCTTCTGACTGAGGTACTGCTAATTTGAAGTATAATCATTATCTCCAAAATCCTGAAGATGGGTTTGCTATCAGGCTGACTGATGGTTGTCAATCTAAGTCCTAACAGTTTGTGTTTTCCCTACAGCCCCAATTTTGTATAATTTTTAGTAATCAAGAGAATAACGACTGGGAGTAATATTGAGTACCTATTATGTGTCAAGTTCCACTGAGGGCTTCACATGAGGGCCCTGATGAAGCCCTCTGGACAGTCAGACGCTTGCATCAGCTCCTCCCCTTGACTCTGTGTGGGGTCTGCAACTCACTTTGGCCTAGAGGATGCGGTAGAAGCCACACTCTGCCGGATCCAGAGTGAACCCCTAAGAAGGCCTGGCAGTTACCACACAGCTCAGCAATTCCACTCCTGCGAATCACCCCAAGAAAACTGAAAACATACACTGACACAGACTTGTACAGGTAAATGTCCATAGCAGCTCTATCCTTAATAGGTGCAACGTGCAAAGGCCAAAAACCCATCAACTGGTGATTGGATAAACGAAGTGTACATCTATACACTGGAATATTACTCAACCATAATAGGGAGTGAAGTGCCAACACATGCCACAATGTGGATGAACCTTGAAAACATCATGCTGAATGAAGGAAGGCAGACACAAAAGACCACATCTTGTATGCTCCCATTTATATGAAATGTCCAGAATAGGCAAATCCATAGAGACAGAAAGTAGATTGATGGTTGCCAGGGCTGGGAGAGAATTTGCAGTGGTTGCTAATGGGTGCGGGGTTTCTTTTTGGAGTCATAAAAATGTTCTGGAATTAGACTGTAGTGATGGTTGCCTCTGTAAATATACCAAAAACCACTGAATCATCCAATTTCAATAGGTGACCTGTATGTGAATTATATCTCAATAAAACTGTTAAAAACAAGAGGAGGCAGTAGCCTGGCAGTGTCCATCTGCCTTCGCAGTCCTGAGAGCACCAAGCTACCATGTCAGAATCTGGTGACCGTACTGGAGGGGCACGTGGCAAGAGGGAGCGGCCTGGGGCCTCCATGGAGAATAAGGAACCAGGAGACACAGAATGCTGTGCCCCACATGTCTAACCCCATCAGCTGGGCCACCCGGGCTGAGGCGCCAAGATACATGAGTCGAGAAGCCTCCTTGGAGCTCAGAGACAGCCTCACCAGGCTGGTCCAATTTCCTGCCCACTGAACTGTAACTAAATATAGATGTTTTAAGCCACTTGTTACACAGTGCTAACGGACACATAGTTGCTACTGCAATCCTCAAATGACACACAAGGAAGAGCCTGAGGCTGAAGAATGGGGAGACTTGCCCACAGCCACTTAGCCCACAACGATGCAGCCGGGATTCCAGGCTGGATCTTTCTGATTCCAAACCTTGCTCTCTGGTCTTTACCACTACTCAGCTCTGGCACCCCTCCTGCCTCATATTTGTCATTTGCCATGTGTCTCTTGTGTTCCCTCCTCCGCCCCAATCTTCTTGCCTGCTGACCATTTCTCTCTCTCATCTACTGAACACACACATCCAGGCAGCTCTTTTTTTTTTTAAGCTTTAATTATCTTCTTTATTATGCTAACCTTCAGTACAGCGTAAAGGATAATCATATATAAAAACAACACAGTACACATAATTTTAACACACACACAGAGACACACACGAAGGAAATAAAAGATTAATCTCTCTCTTTTTTTTTTTTTGCAGTACGTGGGCCTCTCACTGTCACGGCCTCTCCCGTTGTGGAGCACAGCCTCCAGACACGCAGGCTCAGCGGCCATGGCTCACGGGCCCAGCCGCTCCACGGCGTGTGGGATCTTCCCGGACCGGGGCACGAACCCGTGTCCCCTGCATCAGCAGGCGGACTCTCAACCACTGCGCCACCAGGGAAGCCCTAATCTCTCTTTTATTTCCACTTTTCTACTGCCATCTAGTCTTTTTCTAGAAGCTTTAGGTATGCTTGTATCAATCTCTTTTCAATTTATATTTAATTCTTCAGAAGACAGACCAGGTAACATACTTTGGAGATTATAAAATCAATTTTGTCTGTCTTTTTGGTTTGTAGTCATAAAATTATTCTTTTTGCTTTATTTCTTTTCAAAAAGAAGACCTCAAAAATCTTGCTAAGACTCACAGATATAGAGAACAAACGTGGTTAGCAGTGGGGGGTGCGGGCAATATAGGGGTGAGGGAGTGGGTGGTACAAACTACTGGGTGTGAGATAGGCTACAAGGATGTATTGTACAACACAGGGAATATAGCTAATAATTTTGTAAACGGAAGTAACCTTTAAAAACTGTATAAATTTTTTTTAAAATCTTGCTAAAATAGTGTGTAACATATTTGAAGTGCTCAAATAACCTAATCACGACTGGAATGATCTAATCATTTGTTAGACTGGATCAGAAGCTATTCTTCTGTTTACTGCAGTTTTATGTTCTCTCAATTACTCTCATGAAGCAAAGAAACAGTCACTCTACTAATTCTCTAGTTAATTTTTTATTTTACTTTAGTTTAGTTTAGTTTATTCGTCTACAGAAGTAAAATAAGAAGTTCAGTGAAGGAACTGAAGGATAAATGACAAATTTGTCATAGCTTTTATCCGTGATTGGCTCTTTCTGACACAGGGTTTGAATCTTCTTGTCCCCTGCTCTAAAAATTTAGTAGTCTCCTAGTTCATCTTGCCTAAGTCCTTGGCCTTTCGAGGTCCTCTTGTCACACACCACACATGTCACACATTGATACACGCCATACACATGCATTGCCCATGTTCCTTCTCAGCCTTATTTCTCACCATCCCTAAGTGGGTTTTCTCCACTTCTGTCTGTCACACTGGTCACCTAATTCTCCAACTGGGTGACTTGGATCCTCAGAGGACCTGGCCAAAGTCATGTGGCTGGATTGGGGGCAGGATGATGACTATGGTCCAGAGCTGGGTTCCCAGACTCACAGGGAAACACATGAACCAAATCAGGTACAAGCCATTTCCCTAAAGAGCAGACGAAGGCCAAGGGGTTGATGTCGAAAACCAAATGAGGAGACTGTGATGAGGGTGGAGCAGATGGAGGCAGACGGAAGCCACGATGAAAGACCCCAAACTGGCCAATGGAACTTCTCAGAAACACACAAACACACATGCACAAGATCAAGCCATTTATCAAAATTCCTTCTGGACTTTCCTGAACCTTCCATGTGCTCTCCAGGGTCACTGAGGCCCACAGACTCCCAAGTGAGAGTACAATTTTGATGCAAAGTGGTCAGACATGGGAACCACCCATCCCCCATCCAGGTAACTAGAGTTTACTTGCCTTAAAGCAGAGCTGGATTATTGTATCAAATGGCTTGGACAAGATTCTCTTATCTTAGTGCAGTTTCAGGAGGAGAGGTCAGGAGACATGAGCAAGCAGATTCTATTCAAAGGGCCTGACCCATGCAAGCCTATCCAATTTGAGAGCCCACTTACCCTGAGAACATCCTGAGCTCTGCCTACCTCCCAGGCTCAGGGAGGTGCAGAAAAGGGTGGAGGTTCTAGAAGCTCTGTTTGCATCTTTTTCCTTTTTAGCCTCAAAATGCAGTGTTGGTTTCCCTCAGGTTTCCCGGATGCTCGGATGTTTACTTCTTTGTGTTTTTTTTTTTTCTTTCCTGATTACACGAGTAGTAGATATTTGCAAAGTGTAGACAATTAGTCAAGTAGAGCAAAGTATGAAAAAAGATTGAAAAACTGCTCCCTGATGGAAATCTCTGCACTGGTCTACTTTTGTGTGTGTGTGAAATTTTCCGCGAGAAGGTTAAAGACAAAAAAAGGAAAAGAAACCACTCAGCCAGGCCTTTGCGTTTGCTTGGTTTTGTGTGTGGCAAATGCGAGTCATGTAGTTTGGAGATGCTGTTGTCTGCAAAGCCAAAAATATTTACTGTCTGGCAGAATAACACCCCCTGCCCCAGCCCCCAAAGATAGCCCCGTCCTAATCCTCAGAACCCGTAAATAAACTGTGTTAGATGGCAAGGGAGAATTAAGGTTGCAGATGGAAGGAAGGTTGCTACTCTGCTGACCTTCAGATGGAGAGATGTTCCTGAATTATCCTGGTGGGCCCAGTGTAACCACAGGCGTCTTAAATGGGGAAGAGGGAAGGAGAAGTGTCAGAATCAGAGAGACTGCATCATGAGAGAGAGTCGACCAGCCATTGCTGGCTTGGACAATGGAGGAAGGGGACCACAAACCAAGGATGTGGGCAGCCTCTAAAAGCTGGAAAAGGCAGGGAAGCGGATTCTCCCCTACAGCCTCTAGAAGGAACCAGCTCTGCCGACACCTTGATTTTAGCCCATTGAGAGCCGCTTTGGACTTCGGACCTCCAGAACTGTAAGATAATAAATGTATTATTTTAAGCCATGAAGTCAAGGGCCATTTGTCACAGCAGCCACAGGAAACTCATACAGGCCCCTGACTAAAAAAGCTTACCACCCTCTCTTTCAGATGCAGAGCTGCCCAATTAGAGCTTTCTGCCATGAAATACATGTGACATGTAGCTACTTGTGACTGGGGGACTGGGTTTTTCATTTTAACTCATTGAGATGGAAACTGAAATAGCCACAGGTGGCTAGTGGCTACTGAACAGATAGCAGAGGCCCTTGCTACTCAGAGTGTGGTCCAGAGACCAGCTACACAGGCTTCCCCTGGGAGCTGGTTAGAAACACAGAATCACAGTCTGAGCCCCCAGCCTGCTAAGTCGAATCCACACTTCGCCACGAGCCCCAGGGGATTCATGGGGACATCAGAGTCTGAGACACTGTGGTGGAAGCCACCATTCACTTCCACGCAAATAACTGACCATGGAACAACGGGAGGCAAGGCCCATTCTTAGCAGTTCTCAGGGTCGGATTTCCTAGACCACATGGAGTTTTTTCTTTTTTTAATTTTTAATGCTTCGAAGCATACTATTAGCCAAGTAGATAAACTAACAGCTATTGAATATCTACTACAGCCCAGACCCTTGACCATCTATTATGGACTGAACTGTGCCCTCCTCCAAATTCATACGTTGAAGCTGCAACTCCCAATTCAACTGTATGTGGAGACAGAACCTTTAAAGAGGTAACTAAGTTTAAATGAGGTCATAAGGGTGGGCTCCTGATCCAATATGGCTGGTGTCCTTATGAGAAGAGAGACCCCTGGACTTCCCTGGTGGCACAGTGGTTGAGAATCTGCCTGCCAATGCACGGGACACAGGTTCAATCCCTGGTCCAGGAAGATCCCACATGCCGTGGACCAACTAAGCCCGTGTGCCACAACTACTGAGCCTGCACTCTAGAGCCCACGAGCCACAACTGCTGAGCCCGCGTGCCACAACTACTGAAGCCCACATGCCTAGAGCCTGTGGTCCACAACAAGAGAAGCCACCACAATGACAAGCCTGTGCACCACAACGAAGAGTAGCTGTCACTCGACGCAACTAGAAAAAGCCCATGCGCAGCAATGAAGACCCAACGCAGCCAAAAATAAATAAATAAAACAAAATTTTAAAAATTAAAAAAAAAAAAAAGGAAGTGATCCCAGGGCTGCACACAGAGGAAAGGCCATGTGAGGACACAGCAAGAAGGTGGTAATCTGCAAGCTGAGGAAAGAAGCCTCACCAGGAACCAACCCTACTGACACCCTGATTTTGGACTTGCAGCCTCCAGAAACCATGAGAAAAGAAATGTGTTTTGTTTAAGTCACCCAGTCTGTGACATTTTGTTATGGCAGCCCGAGCAGACTAAAACACCATCTCATTTAAGCCTCACAAAACCCTGTTGAGAATGTCTTTTAATAAATGTACTGACCCTGATGAAAAGACCACCACTTTTTGAGTGCCTGCCCCACATCAGGCAGGTTATAGACACATGTCAAGGCTGTCTCTGTATCATAGACAAGGATATGGAGGCACAAACAAGCCAAGATGCTGCCCCATGTCATACTCTGTAAGTGACAGATACCAGGTCTGAGGCAGAACTCCATCTTCCTTTCCGCCACAACCCTCTTTTCCACTTTTTTCCCTGATTCACATAATAAACTCTAATTAGATGCACCCAAGCTTTACTCCCCCTAAAATAACTTCTACAAACTCCCCAAGCACAGTCTCTCTCTCTATGTATGTGTGTGTGTGTGTGTACACACACACACACACACACACACACACATATATATCCTTGTGGCCCATATGTACCACTAACAGCCACAGTAATGCAAACTAAACACAGATGAATATGATCCACCCATAAGATGTCTTTTTTTTTTTAATCGTCTAGTCCAGGGGTTGGCAATCTTTCCACGAAAAGTCAGCCAGTCAACACGTTCACAGTTTTGTGGGTGAGATGGTCTCTGTCCCAAGGACTGAAGTCTGTCCTTGCAGCTTGAAAGCAGCCACTGACGATACACAAACAAATGGGTGTGACAGAGTTCCCATAAAACTGTATGGACAAAGAAACGTGAATTTCCTTCCATTTTCATCTTGATTTGTTTTTCAACCATTTAAAAACATACCATTCTGCCTTCTGGGCCATGAAGAGACAGGTGGTGGGCAGTAAAAAGACAGGCGGGGAGCCAGATGTGGGCAGCAGCTTGCTAATCCCTGGTCTAATCCAAAACCACCCAACTGGCCAAAAAGAAAGCCACAGAGCCAGACGATGATGAGCCCTTGCCATTTTCTTACTGAAAAATGTGGACTTTGAATTTCCAATTTGCTACAGATCCCTTTGCCCACTTTCTTATCCAGGCACACCTGTTATTACCAAACTCATTTCTAGGAACTCTCAAGTGCCAGAAAGGGCCTTGAACGGGATAGAGTGCCTTCCTCTGCATAATGAAAATCAAGGGAATGGTGAAAACAAACCCCCCCCAAAAAAGAAACACCTTTTTTTTTTAATAGCATGCCTTTTTTTTTTTTTTTTGCGGTACGCGGGCCTCTCACTGTTGTGGCCTCTCCCGTCGTGGAGCACAGGCTCCAGACGTGCAGGCTCAGCGGCCATGGCTCACGGGCCTAGCCGCTCCGCGGCGTGTGGGATCTTCCGGGACCGGGGCACGAACCCGTGTCCCCTGCATCGGCAGGCGGACTCTCAACCACTGCGCCACCAGGGAAGCCCAATAGCATGCCTTTTGCTTTATACACAAACAGCCCTTGTCTTTCATCAATGCGGGAAAACATCAGGTTTTCCTGATGGTTTGTCAAATATTTCATAATCTCAAATTTGGTTAAGAAGGAGATAATAAAAATGGTTGACACGAAAAGGAAATGCCTCGTTGACTTTCCTAATCTAACCACTTCAGAGAAGAGCCAATCTCATTATCACATCTCTCACTGCTACTTAAGAGGAATCCCAGGGAGCCCGGAGAGATTTCTCCCCTAACTATCCAAAGAAGTAAAATTGGGTTTGCTCTGTTAACCACATCACTTGAAAATGGCCAGTTCCATTTTCAGCAAGTTTGTACATGTCTTTATTAAAATCCAGACCACAAGGCATGCAGACTATTTCACCTGAGTGGCTTTGGGAGGAAGGGGCACCTTGAGACTCTCCATCATCCCTTCGCTCAGGGGTAGGCGAATTTGTTCTGTAAATGGGCCAGACTGCCAGTACTTTCAGCTATGTGGGCCAGTCTCTGTCGCGACTCTACCACCGTAGCAGGAAAGCAGCCAAAGCAACCGTACAGAGCACATACCCAAAGGGGTGTGGCTGGGTACCGATAAAACAAGCAGTGGGCCAGACTTGGCTGGCAGGCCATAGTTTCCGAGTTCTGCTCTAGAGCATCTGGAACTGAAGTGCAACGAGAAACCTAGAGAAAGGAGACGGGGTTCACTCCTCAACACGGCAAGCGTGGACTAAGCAAAAGGGGTATATCCAATATGAACCCCAAAGTTTGCATCCAGGGCTTGTGCTGCAAATTTCTACTTTCTTTTTGTTCTCCACTTGCGGCTTCTCACCTTGGCAGCAACTCTATGTAACATTCTCCAGGATGAGCAATAGTGGGCATTTATTTATTACTTAGATGGTGGTTAAGATCCTTAACTACCAAGGCCAAGGTGGAAAGCCAGTTGGTGTGATGTTAACTGCTGTTGCTTGCATAAAGAAACAGTTATCTGGGTGGAGCTGAAAACCTCATCCTTACTCACAGATTAAGCAAAGTTAATCTACTTAAGTGGCTGGGACATCGCTCCTAGTCAGAGATGATAGGGACTTAGAACCAAGGTCTTTGAGATGTATGTACGTACGTATGTATGTATGTATGTATGCATAAACATACATACATAGGAACGAATGAACATTAAGTAAATAAAGACAAAGAAGTAAGTTGTCAAAGATGTGTTTTTGGGGGCTGGGGGTTCTTAGCCTAAAGCTGTCAACGTGGATTTCTCTTTTTTTTTTAAATGCAAGTTTCTTTAATAAGTTTAGTCATTTTACCATCCTTTCTTTTTTTTAAGGTGGACTGTTTTTTTAATATCAGTTTTTTTGAAATATAATTTACAATGTTGTGTTAGTTTCAAGTGTACCACAAAGTGATTCAGTAATACATAAATATATACTATATATAGATTTTTCAGATTCGTTTTCATTATAGGTTATTACAAGATATTGAGTATGGCTCTCTTTTTTTAAAGTGACCCCCAAAAGCCATTAGGGATGATACACTGAGATGTTCATTGCTGTGTTATTTATAATAGACAAACACTAGAGATAACTCAAGTCTCCATCAGCTGGGGACTAGTTAAATTAATTATGGTATGTCCTTACAATGGCTTATTTGCAATTATTAAGAATGGTAAAAATACAGAAGTGTGCTCATATTATCAGGTGAGAAAAGCAGGCCAGAAGATACAAAGATACCATCTGGATAGAGAAAAGGTATCTACCATATCCAGTGCACATGCATAGAGAAAGAGCCAGAGGAATGTGTACCCAGAGTGATGCTCTCTGGGGAAAAGTGATTACGGGTGATTTTTTCCCTTACGGCAAAGCTGGACTTCATAATTTTTCTACAATGAATATGCATTGGTAGTAAGAAACTTTAAAACAAAATAAACAAAAGCCACTAAAGCTACAGTGGTAGTACATGACGATGTAGCCTTCCCGGGTACTCTGGGAAGTACCAGTGAGGGAAGCCAGCAAAGGTCACAACAATGGTGACCGCAGTGGCATTTATAACAGCGGATAAAGTACAAGTTCAAAGTACACATGAGAGGGCCAAGGTTAAAATGAGATTTATTGATGATGCACGATAGTTAAAAATGAGACCCATGAAGCCTCTCTGGCAGCCCAGAAAATATGAAGGAAATGATGTCAAAATGAAAACAGCAGAGACTCACAGACATGGAAAAAAAAATTATGGTTACCAAAGGGGAAAGGAATAAATTAGGAGTTTGGGATTAACAGATACACACTACTATACATAAAATAGATAAACAACAAGGATCTACTGTATAGCACAGGGAACTACATTCAATACCTTGTAATAACCTATAATGGAAAAGAATAGGAAAAAGAATATATATATATATGTATAACAGAATCACTTTGCTGTACACCTGAAACATTGTAAATCAACTATATTTTAACTTAAAAAAAAAAAAAAAAGAAAACAGCAGAACCCGAACTGCCTTACCACTGTTGGAACTATGTCGAATATACCAATATGTATAAGAAAAATGCTAGAAAAGGAATGGGAAGACAGGAAAAGGTTTTCCATGCTGGAAATTGTTTCCAATTTTTTAAAATGATGTGATTGCTCCTTTAACTGTCTGTGTGTGGACTGCTTGAATGAATGTAGGCAAGAAGAGAGAAAATTCGGGCAGTGAGGACACCCATAGGTACTGAGTGCTTACTGGGCGCCACCCAGTCAAGCACCTGGCTCACCTTCAAGTTCACTGAACCTTTTAATAACACCAGTAGGTTTGACTTTCAGGCCCATTTTAAAGATGTGGAAACTGAGGCTTAGAGAGGAGAAATAACCAGCCAAGGCCCCATGAGCAAGAAGCAGAGATGGGATCTGAACCCACATCTAACTGACCCAGAACATGAGCACTTACAAGCTGTGGGACCCTAGGTACTCAAAATTCAAACTTGGGTAACCTTTGGTGCCAGTGTGGGTTCTTGAAAAGCCTCCTAAAGATACACACCCATGAGTTGCCACTTTAAAAATGTACAACAGCCTTGGATGTGCATCCCCCACAGCTCCACTGCGTATAAGAACTGAACAATGAGAAAATAGTTCTCTGGTGAAAAATACAACTATTGAAACAAAATCTCAATGACAGCATTCTCTCCTCCGAGCTCGATTCATCCCCACGACACACAAATGCCTCACCTCATTGAAACCTCAGCGCCGGTCTGAATAAGGCAGGGAGGTTTCCTCACATCATTCATATGGCTTGAGGGCTGACCAGCCAAGATCTTGGCACGTCCGTTCCTGCTGACAAGAACACCGACCTGCGAGAAGCTCGATTCAGCAGCCCTGTTCCCTGCTACTTACAAACCACGGGGTGATACTCGGCCCAGATTTGACAAGGGAATAAATTACAGAAGCTATGAAGTAGAATGAATTAGCTGAGCAGCAAGACAAGTGGACTTGACCCTGGCCTAGCAAAATCCCACCATTATCACTAACTCGTTCGATTCTTCCAGGTGCAGCCCAAATTGTATTTGCCCAATTCCTGCCCAACATTTATTGAACAAAAACTGAAAAGGAGTATCTAACATTGACTCTTTTCTGACTTTTTGACAGCCTCCACAATAAATGAATCCTAGGTGTTTCCCAAAGTGTAATTTGAAACAACTCAAATTGACAGTTAACTTCTACAGTAGAAATTAATACAACATTTTAAATCAACTATATTCAATAATTTAAAAAAAAACCTGATGAAAGTATCAAAAATAAAAAAAATTTACAAAGGACTTCTTGGTTAAAAAATGTATAAACAAAAGGTCCTTTTTAGAAATGAGCTTTATTTTCAATGCTCTTTAGTTCTAAGAGCCTGCATATTTATTCTTTCCTCCTACCAGGTTACCTGCAAGTTAGGATTTCAAAAACCACAACAAACAAATCAAACACCTGTAGGATCCAGGCACTGACCACCCAAGTGGTCATGTTGGCGATTAAACCAGGAATCCCTTTCAAAGAAGCTTCTATGCAAAATGCTGTATTTCCTCCAATGAGGCTTGTTTTTCAACCTTGAAATCATCCACTTGAAAAGCAGACCCCAAAACCCAAGCTTTCAGAACTGGGTCCCAATATCACCACATAAATCACTCTCATTCTAAAAACTATACAATTAATGGCCCCAAAAGTTACTTTAATAGAGGGCTTCAAGTCAAGGCAAAGTTTCTCATAAAACAGCCATCCGCCCTGCCAACTGCTCTGCACCTCTCTTCCACAGGAACCCATAACACTTCACCCTTCAAGTCCTGGGGACAACCTCAGCAGCATGGAGTGGCCAAGCAGAGCCCATTGGGATGGGGAAGGAATTTGGACACAGACCCAGCAACAATGAACTTGTTCATTCCTCACAAATGCAGTCCAATAAGAGGCTACATCAAACTTAAAAGCCAACCTTTCTGCTTCAGATCCCTGGATACAAAAGATATTTAAAAATCTGTATAATTTGAACCGAAAAAGGATGGTTATTAAAAATAAACCAATAAATACCCAGATGGGTGAAAGTTTGGTAGAAGAGGGATTCTGATCTGATTAAACAATCTAGATACCACAGCCCCTCACATAAACACTCTTCAAACTCTTTTAAGTAGACAGCATTTCAAGGCAGAGATCAAAGTGAAAATATCTTTGAAAAGAAAACAGTGACGTGGCTGGGAAACTGTTCATCTTGGTGAACATTTTTTCCACCCACCACAAGCTTGGACTTTCTGGGAAGGTCACCGGTTTTCTGGTCAGAAACATTCTTGAAGTCGTCAGGAATGGAGGAAGAGACACTCTGAGAAGGCGTGTTTCCGGTTCTGTACCTGGAGCTCAGGAGCCAAAGAGCCTGGAAAAGTCAGAGGGCAGAAACATCCATGAGGATGGGAAGCAGCTGCCTTGAAAACACTTTCAGGAAATATTTTCTGGTTACTATCACTAAGATCATTTTACATCATTTTCTGATTTTGTAAGTAACTCTGTTACACAACAATGTGAACACACTTACCGCTGCCAAACTGTACACTTAAAAAAAAAGTAACTCTTTTAAAAAGTATCTACTTGGTATGAATCTGTAACATTTTATTTTAGCCCATTCTCTATCACTGCAAATCAGTGGTGACTTTCATAAATAAAAAGACCTTTGAGTAAACAAACGATTATTAGAGATAACTCTGTTAACTGAAGAAAATCTGGAATAGAAAAGGGCTAGAAACTGTATAAATGTTCATGAAGTTTGGGAATAGGTTATGATACAGGCCTACAGGGGAAAACCACAGAATTGTTAAAAAGATACACAGTTGGCCCTTGAACAACACAGGTTTAAACAGCGCCAGCCCACTTATACGTGGATTTTTTTCAATAGCAAATACTGCGGTACTACACAATCCAAGGTTGGTTGAATCTATGGAAGCAGGACTGCAGATACGGATGGCCAACTGTAAAGTTATACTCAGATTTTCGACTGTGAGGTGGGTCGGCACCCCTAACCCCTGTGTTGTTCAAGGCTCAATTGTATATGGGAACTCTCTGTGTTACCTTTGCAACATTTCTATACATCTAAACTCCTTCCAAAATAAAAAGGTTATTTGAAAAAATAACAACAGATGGGGCAGGAACAACTGGGTCACCACATGCAAAAGAATGAAGTTGGATCCCTACCTCACACCATATACGAAAATTAACACAAAGTGGATCACAGACCTACTATTAAAACTATAAAACTTTTAGAAGAAAACTTAGGTGTAAATCCTTATAATCTTGGGTTAGGCAACGACTTCTTAACTATAACACACAAAGAACAAGCAACAGAAGAAACAGATACATTGGACTTAATCAAAATTGTAGGATTTTGCACTTCAAATGACACCATCAAAAAACTGAAAAGATGGGCTTCCCTGGTGGCGCAGTGGTTGAGGGTCCGCCTGCCGATGCAGGGGACGTGGGTTTGTGCCCTGGTCCGGGAGGATCCCACGTGTCGCGGAGCGGCTGGGCCCGTGAGCCATGGCTGCTGAGCCTGCGCGTCCGGAGCCTGTGCTCCGCGACGGGAGAGGCCACAGCAGTGAGAAGCCCGTGTACCAGAAAAAAAACAAAAAAACCAAAAAAAACCCAAAACTGAAAAGACGATCCACTGAATGGGAGGAAATACTTGCAAATCATATATCCGATAAGGGACTGGTATCCAAAACATAAAAAGAACTACAATTCAGTAATAACCTAACTAAAAAATGGGCAAAGGATCTGAAGACATTTCACCAAAGAAGATATACAAATGGCCAATGAACACATGAAAGCTCAATGTCATTAACCATTGGGGAAATGCAAATCAACCTTCACATCCACTAGGATGGCTATAATCAAAAAAACTGACAATAGCAAGTATTGGCAAGGATGTGGGGAAACTGGACCCCTCATACCCTGCTGATGGGAATGAAAATTACTGCAGCTAGTTTGGAAAATAGTCTGGCAGTTCCACGAAAGGATAAATATAGTTACCATATGACCCAGCAATTCCACTCCTGGTTATATACCAGAGAACTGAAAACTTAAGTCTGCACAAAAACTTGTACACAGATGTTTATATCAGCATTATTCAAAATGGAAACACTGCAAATATCCATCAACTGATGAGCAGATAAACAAACTGTGGCATATCCATAGAATGGACTATTACTCAGCCACAGAAAGGAATGAAATACTGATAAACACTACAACATGGAAGAGTCTAGAAGACATTATGCTGAATGCAGGAGGCCAGACACAAAAAGCCATATACTGTATGATTCCATCAACATGAAATACCCAGAACAGGCAAATCCATAGAGACAGAAAGGAGATCAATGGTTGCCCAAGGCTGCGTGAAGGAGGAATGGGAAGGAAATGCTTAATGGGTACTGGGTTTCCCTTTGGGGGGGATGAAAATATTCTAGAATTAGAGAGTAGTGACAGTTGCACAACCATATGAAAATACTACAAAATACTGAATTGTGAAGACTGACTTCCACTTTTTACTTATTAAAACCCTTTCCCATGGTTTGACACTCTCATTTTCTCCCTATCTTCTCCCCGCCCATACTTTTTTAATGAAGATTTCAACATATATAGAAGAGTTATAACAGTTCAGCAAACACCTACATACGCACCACCTGCAATTAATGCTTTGCTTTACTGTGTATCTATCCATTGATCCATCTACTTTATTTTTCATGTTTCAAAGTCGCAGATATCAGTGCCCTTGGTCTCTAAATGTTCAGACACCTTTCTCCCTGTATTTCAAGTTTTTTATGACCTTTTAAAATTTCCAATTGAGCTCAGCTCCAACAATACAGAAATGAGTACATGGAATAGCAAACTACCCCCTGAGCCCACTAACTTCCTCAGCAGTCACAGCACAGTCACCTCCGTGGACAGTCTGGAGTAGATCCTTCCAACTCTCTCACTGGAAGTTATTTCCCTCACACACCCACTCAGCATTTATTCAATGTTTACTGCGTGCAAGTCACAACTGACACCAGAGTGTGCATACAGGTGACACCCGACCTTCTTTACTTTCAAACCATTCTCCTGTGTAGACAGAACCTTCAGGCACATTATCAATGATGGTGTTTTGTCAGTTGGTCGTATGGGTGTCCTTCGAGTTACCTGACTCTTCTCCTATTCTTGGAGACTTAGGTGATTTCCAGTTTCTGATATCCTGAAAAAGCCAGTCACTGCCTCCCTGACAGAGCCCTTTCTGGAGAAAAGCTTCCCTCACTCACGGCATGTGCTGAAAGAGCTGGCCTAGGTCAGGGATCTGTAAAAAACCACACAGTAAGTAGTTCAGGCTTTGTAAGCCTGTCAAATGGTCCAACCTTGCCATTGTAGTGCAAAAGCAGTGACAGACATGGGCTCCATTCATGAAAACTTCATTCATGAAAACAGGCAGAGGCCCATGCCCATGGGCTGTGGTTTGCTGACCCCTGACCTAAGTGGCTGGAAGCAGGAACCCCCCAATCCAAGTAGATCTGGGTGACACCTACATACTACCAGGAATCAAAATCAGGACACTGGGCTACCGGCTAAGCTAGCCTTGGGCTGAGCTGGGAGGTCACAAAGCCTGAGGCTACCATCCTGGTCACAGGCCAGCAGGTAGAGCAGTAGAAGTAGCTAGTCAGGTAAGAGAGGACGATGAAGCCAACGGACAGAAAAGAACAAAATGATGATACCACACCGAGTTCTTCTCTGCCCCAGGACCTTTGCCAGTGCTGCTTCTGGTGCTACTGTGCCTCTCTCCAGCTCTGCAAATGGCAGGCTTTCCTCTCGTTCTGTAGGTCTTGATTTGAATGGCATCTTCTCAGAGGACCTCTCCCTGACCCTCCTAAACTGGGAGCCCCCTTCCAATTCTCCATCTCACAACCGATTTTTCCCCCTATTTGCTTATTTTACATCCCTGTTATTCTGTGCATTCGCTGAAGGCAGGGACTATGGCTGTTTCGGTCTCAACTGTAATCTCAGAGCACAGCCCTCAAAAGACAGTTTTGAATAAATAAATGAATGAATGGATAGGTGGGAATCTAGAGAGACAAAGGCTGGAGGAGCCCCCCAACACTTCTACTTCCTGTGAGAGCCAGTTATACTTCGTACACTCTTCTGCAAATTCCTTGATCTCTTCATGAGCCCTCTCTGTACCTAGGCAGGCCTCATCTGAGCTCCCAAAGAAGGTCTCTCTGGGCATACACTAGAGCCCTCATTCTGGGCTCTAAAATACTCTCCAGCAGCACAGAAACCCCTCCTCCCCCGATCTCCTAAGTCCTGGAATCATCCCCTCAAACAGCCACTGGGCTGGCAGAAGGACCGCACAGCAACCCCAAATTCAGCATCTCAATGACTCAAGACAGCCAACTTTTCATTCTCTTCCTCTTTAGGGGAAGCACATGGAGATGGGCACAGCCTGGCCCAGAACCCCAGGTTCTCCTTGTTTTTTTTCCCTGAGTCTGTTTACTATGAGTCTCATAATTCACTAACAGCATGGTCTTGACACTGAAAGGAAAACCAATCCAACTGGATATTTTTAGTCTAATGAGAAAATAAAATAGGCATAAAAAGCAGAAATAAAGCCTGAATGCACTCCTGCTGGCTTCCAGCAGGCTGGGAGCAAGACCCGGCAGCACGCTGGCCTTTCAAGACGTATTTTCCACTTTGGCCAACGCCAAGTATAGGCTAAGCACAATCAACAGAGCTGGCGAGAGGTGATGGAGCCATGGGCTCAGGGGACGGCATCTCTTGGCAGCCTCTGCTGAGGCACTAGGCACAGCCAGGACTTGAAGAACGCCATGTTCCAATCGAAGCTCCAGCCTGGACTGCAGTGACATAGTTTAATTCCTTCAGACCCCAGTTTCCTCTCTAGTGTGGAGAGTTCTTACTTTGAAAGCAGAAAGCATGACACAAAAGTGCAGACTGGGAGGACAGAAAACGACCATCAGAGGTTCATTCTGGAGAGCAACCCTGAGGATAATGACAATGAAGGAGAGAGGCGGGCTGGACTTACACGATCATGCAGAACATCATGAAGACATTCCACAGGGCGATGAAGATTCGAAAATATCTGAGGCTCAGCAAGAACTCCCGGATGTTGTCACCTGGAAGGTCAGAAAGCATTTTCACAAGCAGTGCTAACAGTTCTGTTGTCACGGCTGCAGTGTGCTTCTGCCCACCCCACACCCACTGCCCCCATGTTCCAATGGCAGCATGGCTTTTCATTTGGGCCGCCTCTGTTCCCCAGCCCTGAGCACTCAGGCTATAGCTGCCACTGACCAACCCCCTGAGAGGACCAAGCACTCAGCCTCTGATTGGCTCAGGGAAGGGCACGTGACCCCAGTCTGTCCAATGAGAGCCAGCCCTGGGACTTTTGCCCGAAATACCAGGAAAGAGGCACTTGCTTTCTGCCAGGCTAGCTGGACTGCAAAGATGTAAGCCCAGTCCTCTAAGGCAGGGTGCAAACCATGGCCTGTAGGCCAAAGCTGGCCTCTGCCACCTATTTCTGTATAGCCCATGAATGAAGAATGTTTTTTATACTTTTTAATGGTTTAAAAAAAAAAAACAACAAAGTATTTTGTGAGCCACAAAAATTACATGAAACTCAAATTTCAACAGCCATAAAGTTTTATTAAAATACAGCTATGCCCACTCATTTACATATTATCCATGACTACTTTCAACTTACAGAGGTGAACTGTTGCACCAGAGACTCTATGGCCCACAAAGCCTAAACTATTTATGATATGGCCTTCTACAGAAAAATGTGCCACGCCCTGCTCTAGGGTCATCTTTGTCAACACAAGCCAGCCTGATAGTAAAACCAATCAGGAGGAAAAGAGAGCTGGGGAGGGTCACAAGCTGGAGAGCCAGTTTAAGCCCTGAATCCACGTGTGCCCGAGGACCATTCTATGCTTCGATGTTTCAATTTGCTTTAACCACTTTGAGCTGGTTTTCAGAGTTTACAACTGAAAAAGCATACTAATTCAGGCAAGCAAAATGGGAGTTCTGCTTCGGTGACGACTAACTCTAGTCCCCTCTGATGCCAAGGAACAGAAACCACTCCAAGAAGAGGGAATTTGGTACATTAAGACTCCAGAGGGACTTCCCTGGTGGCACAGTGGTTAAGAATCTGCCTGCCAATGCAGAAGACACGGGTTTGTGCCCTGGTCGGGGAAGATCCCACATGCCGTGGAGCAACTGAGCCCGTGTGCCACAGATACTGAGCCTGCACTCTAGAGCCCGCGAACCACAACTACTGAGCCCATGCACCTACAGCCTGTGTTCTGCAACAAGAGAAGCCACCACAATGAGAAGCCCACACACTGCAACGAAGAGTACCCACCCCCGCCGCAACTAGAGAAAGCCTGGGTGCAGTAACGAAGACCCAACGCAGCTATTAATTAATTAATTAAAAACAAAAAAAGACTCTAGAGACTCGGGTTCCAGGACCTTCCTCTGGGGTTTTGAGTTGATTGCCCAGCCTCTTGAGGCCTCCAGAATGAAATGAATGGATCCAGATTACATGATCTACAAGGATGTTACCCAAAGTGTCATCCACAGACCAGAGCTGGAACACTGGGAAGCTCAGAAACTTCCACAGCAACCCAACATGACCGCCACCTGGCACTGCTGCACCGTCCAAGTGCATGAAGAGCACAAGGTGTTGCTCTACATGGTTTAGACAAGTCCAGTGTTGTCCAAGCCACGGGGTTAGCAACACGTAGCATAGCCTATATAAGTGTTGGCCCAGCACAGACTGCAAATGTCAGACAGATCCAGAATGTCTGCAAGGCACTGCTTGGCAAGGCCCTTCTCTGAGCCCAGGATCACAAAAATGGCCTCTCTTACCATGAACAAACGCTGACTAAAGGCTACTCATCCCACGGAGTAGCTGAGTGCAGGGGATACAGGAAGGATTGAGACACGTGCCCCTGCCTTAAGGAGCTCACAGGGAGGACAAATACCAATATAAAAGCAAGTAACCACACACCTGATTATTCACTAGGACAAGTGCCATGGGAGCTGTAATGGGGGAACCCAACCTGGCATGCATCGGGAGGGGGGTGGAGTCAGAAGAAGACTCACTGGGAAAGTGTGTGAACTCCAACCTTAAACGTGAGCTGGGGACTTCCCTGGTGGTGCAGTGATTAAGAATCTGCCTGCCAATGCAGGGGACACGGGTTTGATCCCTGGTCCAGGAAGATCCCACATGCCGTGGAGCAACTAAGCCCATGTGCCATGACTACTGAGGCTGTGCTCTAGAGCCCACACGCCTAGAGCCCATGCTCCACAACAAGAGAAGCCACCGCATTGAGAAGCCCACACACTGCAACGAAGAGTAGTCCCGGCTTCCCGTTAAGTAGAGAAAGCCAGCGCACAGCAACGAAGACCCAATGCAGCCAAAAAAAACGTGGGCTGGAGTTTACTGACCTTCCACACAAGTGACCTGGGCCTACATATGCCCCAGTTTCCTCCTGTGTAAATGGGGATGATGGGGGACTGGGAAGGCTGCAGCACGGTGCCTGATATATAGGACACTCTCAATAAATGAAGCCACTGTGATATTAGCGGTCAGCCAGGCAGACGATGGAGGGAGAGGAGCATGATCTACAGGGGCAACTGCCAACACAGAGTCCTAGTTTGAAGGAGCCTAGCAGGGAGCCCCCGATCAGAGGGAAGCCACCGTTCTGACTATCCTCGTCACCAATGCTCCCGCCACTTTCGAGCCCACGTGGCCAATTTCCCACCTACCATAGCTCCAACTCAGATCTATAGATCACAGCCCCAGGGGCTGGAATAGTGCCTTCCACATAGTGGGTAAGCAACATATACAGCTGTGAATGAATGCATGAATGAACAGACGGACAGTCTAGTGATTGAGAAAACAACCTCTGAAGTCAGAAAAACCCAGGCTCAAATCCCAATGCTGTCGCTGATTTGCTGTGGCCACAAACAAGTTGAGCCACATCTCTGAGCCTGAGTATCCTCATCTGTAAAATGGGAAAATGGCTCCTTAACCTTTTAGGAATGGAGATGGAGTGAAACACCCATAGGAAGTACCTAACAAGGCAGTCACCACCTGGCAGGCCCCCAATAAAGGGGAGCTGTCAGACTGCCTTCAGATTCGCTGCCCCTTAGGGTTCCTATAGTCCTCATGCAATGCTCCATCATAGCACCCACCACCTTGGCCGCAATGCCACCTCCTCAGAGGGCCTTCCCTCCACACAGTCCAGCCAGAGCAGCAACCCCATTGCTATCCTCCTGACATCTTCTTCACTGTGTGTTCCTTGTTTAGGGACTGTCTGTCCCACCCCATAGGAGTACAACCCAAAGGCAGGAATTACTTCTGTCTTGTTCCCTGCTGTGTCCCCAGCATCTAGCACAGTGGCTGGTACATAATAGGTGTTCAATAAATGTTTGGTGAATGAATGAACGAATGGATACAATAGTCACGTACAGGTCCCATTAGACTCCAAATAGTCACACGTGTCAATTTAGCAGGAAGTATATATTCTAGGGCCTCCACGGGCCAGTCATGTGAAATGATACAAAGAAAAGGGGGCGGGGGCTGGGATGAGGTAGAGGCCACAGGCCCGGTTTCAGTGGGGTCCTGCTTCTCAACTCCTATTCAACAGGTGTCAAAAGGTCGCTTGAACCCCAAGTTGTAGAATGTTCCAATTTTTCTTGAAAAATCATACATCTGAATCTTTATATGACATCTCCTGATTTATCTGAAAGCTAATCTAATTGAAAATTAAACAAACAGGTCTACAGCATTCTGGAAACAATAGGCTGTTCATTCATTCGCTCATTCATTCATTCATGCTGGAATGTTGGAACTGCAAGGACACAGATGAGCCAAAACAAGCTGGAGCCTCTTCTCTGGAGCTTAAGGTCAAGTGTGAGAGCTAGATATTAGCCAGATGGCAGCATACATAAAAGAAAATTATAACTGTAAGAAGTGATATGAGTGCTGACCTACGCAGGGAGGTCTGGTAGGAGAAAGCAGTGGATGACAGAGGTGGGTAGAAGGAACAGCACAAACTCAGGCACGCGCGCGCACACACACACACACACACACACACACACACCCCTAAAAGAAAACTGGTGAAAAAGAACTGTCCTCTCTGAAACGTACCAATTCCAGAGTACAGAAAGGAGGCCTTACCTGTGCTGGGCTCCCTCGACTCCTCCCCAAAGCCTTGCGTGTCCTTCTTTTTCCTACAAACAGAAGCAGACAGTGACCACTTTCAATAGGACAAACAGACCACTTAGTCCCCGGGACCTGATCCCCAGCTCAGAGGGGAGCTCTAGCCCTACCGTCGGTTTGCTGTGTGACCTCTTTTGCGCGGTTCAGTGATGTTCCCTGGGCCACCCCTTGCCCAGCCAATCACAGCCATGCCTGCAGCCACCGACGGGGTGGAGAGTGGTTCGAGGCAGCCAGGTGCGGGGCTGCGGGTACAGATTAGGGCTAAGAGATTCTCGGGGGATGGGTCTGAGGCTCTCATGGGTGCGAGCAGAGGGATCCCGGGGGAACTGAGAGTCCGGAGTTCAAATCTCGGCGGCGCGGAGAGTCACAAAAGGATGGACCCGGTTGGAGGCGGAACTTGGGGCTGGGACCTGGGGGCGGGGCCGGCGGCGTAGGCCGTGCTCACGCTCGCGAAGGCGGGGCTACGGGTCCCCCGGATGGAGCCACGGTCCAACGCGGCCTACTCACAGCTTAAAGTTGAGCACCGCCCCGGCGTTCATCAACAGCGTCCTGCAGAGGGAGAATGCGGTTACCTGGACCGCCCCCACCCTGTCGGGCCCTCACGTCCCATCCTCTGGTCCCCCTAATTACCCAAACAGCAGGATGTCCCCGATCATTGTTACTGCCGGAGCGTCCGTCCGAACAGGAAGCGGAAGCCTCGGGAAGGGAGGGGAGAGGAACACGAGCCGACCAATCTCGAAGCAGCTCTACAAAGGGCTGGACCAATCAAAGACCAAGGCAGGCAGGGTCCCGTCTTCTGCAGGCCAAGCCCCCTAAAGAAAGAGCGAGCGCCCCTCCTTGCTAGGAAGGCCTGGGGAGGGTAACCAAGAAAGGGCGGGGCGGCATCATGACGTCACCCAGGGGCGGAGCCATCTGGGGGCAGGGTTGGGTAACGGATTGGAAGCTTTTCGCGCATGCGTGAGAGACCAGCCAGCCAGAGCACTAGTCTTCTGCTGGGCTGGGCTCTCGGATGCGGCTTCTAGAGAAACGGTGCCCCCTGATCACTGAAATGCATAGGGGAATGAGTCCTGATGCAGTGGGCTCTACCGGGCATGGACGCCCCGACTGTTGCATTCCAAAAGGGCCTCCTCCTGGGCCCCACGGAAGGCGGGATCCCCACTAGGCAGGCACTACCCGGGGCGGGGGTCCCGACTGAGCGGTTCCCTAGGAGGACGGGATTCCTTGCGCGGCACAGAAGTCATGATTTACAGAGGGCTGGGATCATGACAGCTCGATAGAGGACGGGGGTCCTGACCGAATGGACCCTATGGGGCACGGGAGTATGTGGTTCACAACTGATCTGGTCCCACGGGGGATGGAGGTCCGGATCCAAGGGCTCCACAGAGAACTTGGGTCCTGATCAGCCCCACAGGAACGCGGTCCTGATTGGTCCGTCCCGCCTGGGTGGGCTCCGTGAGGAACGGATCCGCCCCCCTCCAAGGACAGATCCCCTGTCCAACTCACACTCCACGGGGACCCCGCACCCCGCCTGGCTGGGCTGAATGGGTTCGTGATGGCCCGAGGGACAGTGTGGGACATTGGACCGACCGGCCTCCATGGGACTGGAGGATCCCACCACCCGCCCCAAGGCCAGCCAGCGGTCGCCCCTCCTCTCCGCGGGGGCAGGGTTGGGGGCGGCGCCTGGCGGGCGGGGGCGGGTCCAGTGGGGGGGGGGGCGCAGTTGCAGGCGACTGGACTCACCGGGCCGGGGGCTGGGGTGGGACCCGGCGGGCGCCATGGAGCTGCTCTCGGCGCTGAGCCTGGGCGAGCTTGCGCTCAGCTTCTCGCGGGTGCCCCTCTTTCCTGTCTTCGACCTTAGCTACTTCATCGTCTCCATTCTCTACCTCAAGTATGAGCCAGGTGAGCCAGGGCAGGAGGCTGGAGAGGACTGGCATTCCGGGGCGAGGGACGGCGGTTTACCCAGGGGTCTGGAGAAGGGGAAAGGCCTGAATCGTGGGGGAAGAGTCCCAGGGACCGGTTTGGGGAAACAGGCAGGTGCTGGGATCATGGGGTTCTCCCATACGGGGCCGGACAGAGGGGAGAGACAAGAGAGAGGGCAAGGAGAGAAGCTCCTGAGATTGTGGCGCTGGGGGAGGGGAAGCAGATGCAGGCTGGAGGAAAGGAAAGGAATGTGATTGCTCAGAGGAGAGGGAACAGGTGCTGGGGAGGATGCAGGGAGAGAAGGTCAGGGGTCCGAGCAGGGTACGGTCGCAGGAACTTGGGCGAGGGGCGTAGGTCGTGGTGAGGGCGCAGGCGGGTCGGCTCTGCTGGCCTGGCCAGACGTCCTAGCTGCCCGCAGCCGTGACCTCCCTCCTTGCCCTTGGAGCGGGGAGCCAGAACGGCAGCTGAGTGTCTATATAAGGACCGGCAGTGCTGGGAGCTGTGATCAGGTTCAGAGAAAGTGACACCGGTGCCCCTTCCCCGCTGTGGCCCTGGGGCAACCTCCTCTCCCTTTCCCTGGGCCAAGGCTCTGCTGGATCTCGGAGCCCAGAGGGAATTCTTCCAGGTCTGGCCCGGATCCTTTCCACTTACTGAGGAGTACTGGCCCTAGGGCAGGATGATTTGGGGTCAGCCTCCTCCCACCAGCTCCAGACCCTCATGGAGAATCGCTGGGGGGAAAACCCAGCTTCTTGGATTGTTTTTTTTTTTTTTTGAACCATTTTTTTAAATGATGGTAAATGGCTTCCTTAGAATGCATTCTATTTTTATACAAGGTTCTGGGAGTGTTTCTTGTTCGTCTCCTAGTATTTTAATAATTCTAGCACACCAGCAAACTAAATGGACAGTAGAATTTAGCTTTAGAAAAGACCAATCACCCGAAACTTTGTGATCTTTTCTCCCACTTAGATGTAAATTATCGCTATATTCTCTGGAAGTAGCTTTTTTAAAGATGATAAAAATAGGTGCTTGTGTATATTTAAAAAAAAAAAAAGAAAGAAAAACGAACTGAAAAGCCCAAAGGAAAAAGGATAGTTACAGTTGACATGATGGCCACCATTCCAGACCTCACTTCTCTGCATTTATACCCCTGTAGTTACGGATGTAAATGCACAGTCTTATGCAAATAAGATCATACTCTGCCTGGCAAGTGTTTTTGTTCCATTTTATTTTAGCTCGTCCACATGCCAGAGTCTATTTCTTTAAAGGCTCTTCTGAAAAGCAGTTACTTTGCAAAGCAAAATAAGCTTTATATTATCTTAGCCTGAACATGGGGCTGTATTTCCTGTCTGCAGATGAATTCCTGGTTGCTCAGGCCAGTCCCCTGGGCAAGTACAGAACCTAGCACACATTGGGAAATCGAAAATTGTGAAGGGCAGCAGCCCAGTAGGGATGTAGGACACAAGTCTCGGAAGGAAAGAGGTCTCTGGGCTGGCTGGGAGCATGCAGAGGGGTTGGGATATTTCTGCTGGAGTCACAGAGTAAATCACCTGAACTTGAAGGACTGCAGCCTGAAGGTTCCTGAAGGCTGAAAGGGTTCAGTAGTTCTGAACCCCAGCAGCACATTAGAGGCTCCTGGGGGTTCTTAAACCCCCATCTCATCTCCACTCCAGACCAATAGAATCAGAATATCTGGGATAGGGCCCTGGCATGCTCGTGTTTCAAGCTCCCCTCCCCCAAGGATGCTATATGCTGTCAAGGTTGAGAACCCCCTGGTCTGATCAACATTCAACTCCCTCCTTTCATAACTGGGGAAATAGGAAATAGAGGCTAAGCTAATTTACATACACAATGAGCCTGTGGTCCCAGGGCTGGTAGATGACAGGCTTGGAATTCGAACCCCGGTCTCCTTGATCCCAAGAATCACTGCAATTGCTCTGGGGTACTTGCCTACCCTTAGAAAAGGGAGGCATTGGACTTAGCTGTTAGTCCCCCAGTTTGGTATTCCTGCTAAGCCTTTCTAAAAGTTTCTTCTCAGAATCTGTGTGCTGATTGCAGGACCAGTTACAGAATATGTGTGACCCCTTGTACAGAAATTAAGAATTTTGTGAACCTGAGAGCCAAGCTGGCTTTAAGGAATAATCTTCAAATTGGGAGTCAGTTCTGCTTCTCACAGTGAGTAAACACCAGGCTGGTTGCTTTGCTTACATGAGCTTCAGTTTGCTCATCTGTGAAATGGATTCATTGGTAAAATAATCCTGGACTCCCTTTCCTGGCTATTGTGAAGATCTATTGAGAACTTTGTCAGTAGTCAGATCTAAGGCACTTGTGAGAGGTAGTAGAATTATTTGTAAGGCATGGGGCAATGTGTTTTCCAGGATGCAGGCATTTTCTGGGTCAGGCTTTTGTGAGAATCCTGAATGAGGATGAAGCACAAAGTGTGGTCCTCAGGTGAACAGCATCTGTGGCCCCTGGTTAAGAAATGCAGAATGCCAGGCTCCCCACCAAGACCTGCTAAAACAGACTCTGCATTTGAACAAGATCCCTGTAAGCATACTAATGTTTGAGAAATTATGGGCTAAAAGAGGCTGGAGCTCCTTAATAGGAAAGGGAGGTCCAGGTCTGGCTCACCTCTAGGACCCTTAGCTCTATGCAAGAAGAAAGAAAGAAGTCGTGGATGCTGGCGGCATGATTGAAGGAATGAGTGAATGAATGATTAAATGACAATCCTGGCTACCTTAAGCCCTGACCCATGCAAAGAGCCTTCCAGACCAGTGGTTCTCAAGTATAGCTACACATTAGAGTCACCTGGGGAGCTTTTAAGACTCTTGTTGTCCAGGTAGCACCCCTTTATCATTAGAATCAGAATCGCAGGGGTGGTACCATCATCAGTATTTTTTAAAGTTCCCCAGATGAGAACCAGCTCTGCACCAGTGTTTCCCAACCTCAACACTAATGACAGAGACAGATCATTATTCTCTGTGGCAGGGGCCGTCCTGTGAATTTCAGGATGTTTTGCAGCATCCCTGGCCTCAACCCACTAGATGCCATGAGCATACCCCAGCTGTGACAAACAAAATTGTCCCCAGGGAATTTCCTGGCGGTCCAGTTGTTGGGACTCCGCGCTCTCACTGCTGAGGGCCTGGGTTCAATCCCTGGTCGGGGAACTAAGGTCCCACAAGCCATGTGGTGGGGCCATAAAAAAAAGAAAAAAGTGAAAAAAAAATGTCCCCAGGCATTGCTGGTGTCCCTGCAGGGGGACACACTTACCCCCACTTAAGACTCACTGATCTAGACTGAGTCTCAAACCCTAATGCTTCCAAGGGCCAGGCAGGTCATATATGGAAAACAATAAGACAGCCAGGTGAGGACCGTCCCCAGGTGAGATCCAGCCATGTGCATCTCTCCCTGATTGGGGCTAGAACCAGCAGAACTAATTTTTCAAGAGAAGCTAGAAATGTGATTTGTAGCTCCCTATGTTTATATGTTAGCTATTTGAACATGTCTTTTCTTTTTTAAAATTAATAGACAGTTTTTTAGAGCAGTTTAGATCCACAGCAAAGTTAAACTGAAAGTAGTTTCCATATACTTTGACTACCCACCCACACCAACCTCCCACACAGCCTCCACCACCATCAACATTCTGCACCAGAGTGGAAACATTTGCTATAGTCCATGAACAAACATTATTGTCAACACCATTATTGTCCTATTACCATTATTATCAGGTATTATCAACATCATTATCAACTAAACTCTGCAGTTGACATAAGGGTTCCTTTGTGTTGTACGTTTTATGGATTTTAACAAGCGTATAATGACATGTATCCATCATTGTAGTATCATGCAGAATAGTTTCACTACCCTGAAGCTCTACCTATTCATGCCACCCCCCCCTTTTCCCTCCCCAAACCCCTGACAACCTCTGATCTTTTCACTGTCTTCATAGTTCTGCCTTTTCCAGAATGTCATAGAGTTGGAATCATACAGTATGGAGCCTTTTCAGACTGGCTTCTTTCACTTAGCAAGATATATTTAAAGCTCCCCTATGTCTTTTCGTGGCTTGGTAGCTCATTTCTTTTTAGTGCTGAATAATACTGCACGATACAGATGTTCCATGGTTTAATTATTCACCTATTGAAAGACATGTTGGTTGCAGTTTGAACATTTAAAAACTACGGTAGGAGCCAAAGAGAACTGTTCCTTGATCTCTGGTTTGAACTATAAGCTTTTTGAGGGCTGGGGACTGCTCACCCTCCAGCCTTTTGAGGAGGGGCTACTATTCCATTTTACAGTGGGGGAAACTGAGGAAGAGAGCTGAGCACAGAGGCTTGGGAGAGGGTGACTTTCTTAGAGAAACTCTGTGAACACACTTCCTATGTTTGGACCTCACACTAAATAGTGCAGAATGGCAGCAGTGCTAAAAGTGCCCTGGGGAACCTTCTAGCACTTCCTGGCCATCCACAGACAGCACACCGACCCCCAGAGAGGGAATGTTGTGGAGCCCATCACAGGTCAGAACGAGGGTCCTGATAGGGGTTTCTTCCTTCCTCCTTAGGCAGACCTGATTTTTATAAGTCCATCCACTAAAATTTCCACCCACAGGTACTTTCTATTTCAGTTCAGTTCCAGAAATAACTCTCATATAATTGTTAAACACTAAGCAATTTCTTTTCATCTTCGCAGATGCCCTCTGAAATGAATGATAGCTCTGGGTGACCAACTCGCCCACATTCGCCCAAGACAAGCACCCAAAGTCCCAGAAACCCCTCAGCCCCAAGCAAACCAGGACAGTTGGTCACTCTAGACAGCATCCTCATTCTACACATGACTAAACTGAGGCCCAGGTAGGGGAGTGAGCAACCAAACTCACCCAGTGAGAGGGGAGTGCTTTGGTGGCAAACCTGGAATTGAAACCCACATTCTGCTGCTTCTGGGTGCTGCCCCAAGTACTGAGCAAGAGAAACCAAAAAGAAGCATAGCAAAGGGAAAGAGCCAGGGGGCAGTTTCTTGACCACTGCCTTGCTGTGGATCCTTGGGGCAGGACATCCCCACCAGCCTCAGTCTTCTCATCTGTAGCAATGGGTAGACTCATCCCGTCCTTCTAGGGTTGCTGGGAGGGTATTGATAATGAAAAGAAGTTCACAGACGTAGAAAACAAAATTGTGGTTGCCCAAGGGGAAGGGGGGCAGGTATAAATTAAGAGTATGGGAGTAACAGATACACACTACGGTATATAAAATAAACAACAAGGGTTTACTGTATAGCACAGGGAACTATATTCAATATCTTGTAATAACCTATAATGGAAAAGACTGAAAAAGTATACACAGACAACGTATAACTGAATCACTTTGCTGTACACCTGAAATTAACACAATATTGTAAATCAACTAAACTTCAATTTTTTATTTTATTTATTTATATGGCCACACCACGCAGCTTGTGGGATCTTAGTTCCCCAACCAGGGATCGAACCCAGGCCCTTGGCAGTGAAAACACGGAGTCCTAACCACTGGACCACCAGGGAATTCCCTTCAATTAAAAAAAAATGCATAATGATGATACTACGCAGAGCATTGAATCGTCAATATAACTTGGTGGAGGGAGTGCTTTCATTCTCCCTTTGACAACAGAGGAAACAGGCTTGCGGGGGAGAGGGGGCGAGGGGCGGTTATTTGCCCAAAGCCATGCCAGAGTGAACAGCAGAGCCAAAACCCAGGCGTGTGACTTTTCTACCAGGCCTCACTCATAGTGAGGAGCCTACTTTGTTCCCGCAAAACCCAGGCTCCCATCCCCACCCCCACCCTCCCTGGCCTTATGGTCCCAGAGGGCACAAGAAAGACCCTGGAAAGAATTCAACCCCTGGGGGTTATTTTTAGTTGCAGAGGTATCCATTTCTGCAAAACATGGGTGCCTCACCTGACCCGGCCCCTGTAGGACCCACCAGCTGCTCTAAAGGATTAACTCTCAGCTGGCGGCGTTTTAAATAGATGCCCCAGAGGAGAAAAGAGAGCATTCGGCTTCATAATGGAGGAACTTGGTAGATGTTGAGACTCAGGATAACCTCGAGGGCGGGGAGAAGATGCGCTTTGGGCTTGTGACTCCAGGGTGAGACTGAGGGGGGAAAATTTGATTCCAACCTCTACTAGGAGTTGGGCAAAGAAGGGATTAGGGTTCCCACCTGACAGAAGGAAAGAGCTGGAGAAAGAAAACAATGATTTGTCCAAGAACACGTGGTTAGTCAATGGGGGTGGTAAAGAGAAAGGGAAGAATGTTGCTGACTTACTCTGAAACAACTTTTATGAGACGTGTTTCCTGATTATAAAATGTATATGCAAGAAAGTGGATAAATAACTTGCAATCTGTTCCTATGATGGAATACTATACAGCAGTGAAAATGAATATTACCCTTGAAAATATTGTGCTCAGTGAAAGAAGCTAGATGCCAACGGCCATGTCTTATGATCCCACCTGTATGTAATGTATAAGTTCAAGAACATTTTTATCACTTCCAAAGGAAGCCCTCTCCCTATTAGCAGTCACTCCCCATCCCCCCTCCCCCAGTCCCTGGCAACCATTAATCTGCCTTCTGTCTCTATGGATTTGCCTGTCCTGGACATTTCATAACAATGGGATCATGCGTTATGTGGCCTTTTGTCTTTGGCGTCTTTCACTTAGCATGTTTTTGAGGTTCATCATGTTGTAGCATGTATCAGAACTTCATTCCTCTTTAAGGCTGACTTGTATTCCATTGTGTGGATGGACCACATTTAGTTTATCCATTCATCTGTTGATGGACATTTGGGTTATTTCCACCTTTTGGCAACTGTGACTAGTGCTGCTGTGAACATGAGCATGAGTCTTCCAGAACCTAGTGATGGGTTCTTGTGCATAGGGCAGCATGGTACCATGCTGCCTACCCTAGGCTATGAGACCTCCTGTTCCTGGACCCCCATCCACAGCCATCAGAGAGGGGGCAGGCAGTGAGGGGCCCACGAGGGGACTTGGTACAGACTGTGGAGCCTAGTGTGATGAGGCGGGAGAGCACCCCAAGTCCTTCTTGCTTATCAGCTTTAAGGGCACCCTTGTTTTTTTGCAGTTATGGTGATTAAATATTTCAAGCATACAGAATAACTATCCCCACTGACACCTCCGTACACAGACTTACCAGATGTGAATGTAGATTTGCTTCAGATCTGGGTTTTCTTGTTGTTGTTTTTTTAAAGAAATAGTGGCAGGCAGAGCTAACCCCATCTGTTCCTCTCCCTCCCTCTCTAGATGTGACCACTGCCCTAAAGGCAGCCTATATTCTTCCCCTGCCTGTATGTATACCTTTACCACTGTTTATGTATCTATGAACTGCATGGAGCATTTTGTGTTGTTTTACATATACACATAAAATATACATAAACATAATCATTTTGCAATCTAACCTTTTGACTCAGCAATAACGTTATGGGATTTATCCATGCTGATACATCTAGAGCAGGGGTTCTCAGCCAGAAGGGAATTTGTTCTCAGGGGATAGTTGGTAATATCTGGAGACATTTTTGGTCTCACAACCAGGGTGGGGGTGGGCTACTAGCCTCCAGTGAGTGGAGGCCAGGGATGCTGCTTGACATGCTGCAGCGCACAGGATGGCCCCCACTGCAGCAGAGAATGATTTTGCCCCATACATCAGCAGTGCTGAGGGTGAGGAGCCCGGATCTAATTCATTTTTAAATATCTCCTCTGCGATATTCCATTTTGCGTGACTCTACTCCCTCACTAAGAAACAGTAGACTCCACTTTTCTCCTGTTGTAACAGTATGGCAGTGAAATCCCCCTCCCCATGTCTCTTTGCCCACATGCACTAGTTTCTTTTGAGCAAACAGTGAGGAGCAGAATTGCTGGGGCACAGGCGACTCACAGCTTCTGGCTTCCTCAGTATTGTCAGATTGCCTCCAAGCTGGTTATGCCTGTTGACCCTCCCAACTGTGTGTGTACAAGGGAAACCTGGGCTTTTTCCCTCTGGAGGAGGGGCAGATAGTCCCCTCCCCACTTCTCTGTGAGGTTGACAGATTTGGGAAGAAGGCAGCTCCCTCTATGGAGTACAGTAGACTTCATGTTTCTTTCCCCAACACGGGCTTAGAACATTGGACATCAAACCCAGGAAAGAGGCTTGGATGCCATGTTGAAAGGTGTGGGGTCTGTGTGGCCCTGGCTTGGTCACTTGCTTTGCTGGATATCCAGCCCATGCCGACCTGACCAGTATATCTGGCATTGAGTGCCCCTTAGCTCTTAGGTTTCCTCTCTCCTCCCGCTTCCACCTTCTCCCATGCTCTCCCTTTGCCTGGATCATCTTCACCTCTCCACCCCCGTCCTCTAGGAAATCCCTGCTCATTGTTCAGATCTCAGCTTCAGTGCCACTTCCTAAATGAAGTCTGACCTCCTCAGCTGGGACAGTTCCCCAATTAAACCCTTCAAAGCACCATGTGTCTCTCCCTTATGAGGTTTAACCTTCATTTGTGGGATTATTTAACCACGTTGCCTCTCTACCACACTGTGGGCCCCACAAAGGTAATGCCTGAACCAGCTCTTGCTTATGGCTGCATCCCCAGTGCCTAGCAAGAGCCCAGCACATGGTCAGAGCTCAAAAATACTCACTGAATGCCTGGGTGATCTTGGGTAAGCCATTGACCTTGGGGAGAGTCTGTTGCCTCATCTGTCAGATGCTATGTTAATTTCCTAGGGCTGCCATAACAAATGACCACAAACTAGAGGGCTTAGAACAACAGAAATTTATTCTCCACAGTTCTGAAGGCCAGAGTTCAAAGTCAAGGTGTCTGGTTCCCTCTGGAGGCTCTAGGGGAGGATGCTTCCATGCCTCTTTCCTGGTTTCTGGTGTCTTCCGGCAATCCTTGGCATTCCTTGGCTTCTACATACATTACTCCAGTCTTTGCTTCTGTCTTCATATCGCCATCTGTATGAATTTCCTTTGGCTGCCATGATGAAGTACCACAAACTGAGTGGCTTAAAACGGAAATGTATTGTCTCACAGTTCTGGAAGCTAGTAATGCAAAATCAAGGTGTCAGCGGGGCCATGTTCTCTCTGATGGTTCTAGGAAGGAATCTTTCTATGCCTCTTCCTAGCTTCTGGAGGTGGCTAGCATCCTTGGGTCCCATGGCTTGTAGATGCATCCCTATAGCCTCTACCTCCTTGTTTATTTGGCCTTCTTCCCTGTGATATGTCTCCTCTTATAAGGAACACCAGACATTGGATTAAGGCCCACCTAATGACCTCATCTTAACTTAATTACATCTGCAAAGACCCTATTTCCAAATAAGGTCACATTCACAGATACCAAGGGTTAGGACTTAAACATATCTTCTTGTGAGTTCAACTTACAACACCTTCTTCTTTGTGTCTGTGTCTCCTTTTTTTGTCTTTTATAAGAACACTCTCATTGGATTCAGGACATACCCAGATGCTCCAGGATGATCTCATCTCGAGAGCCTTACCTTATTTGCATCTACAAAGACCCTATTCCAAATGAGGTTTTGAAGGACATGAATTTGGGGTGGGGGGTGTCCCTCCTATATAACTCACTATAGGCAGGGATATTGATCCCTACATTACCTGTGGTTGAAAGCCTGGGCTCTGACGCTGAAGCCTTGAGGATGGTGTGAAGGTATGTAGTTGCCTGGGACACAATAGTAACTCAATTTAAAAAAAAAGAAGTAACTCAATAAATAAAGGGAGCAGGGGAAGTTGTTGTTATAATGTAACCAAAAGTGCCCAACACAACCTCAGTGCCTAGGAGTGTTCAGTCCACATTTGCTAGAATCTAACCTCCATGTGGACAGTTCTTTCACTAACAATTATTTATTGAGTAACTACCATGTATCAGGCACAGTGCCAAGCACACGGGGTCAGGGGAAGGGGGTGGTTCAGCAGCAGATAAGACTGATAAGGTCCCTGTACTCACGAAAGGATTGAGATCAAGTCAACTTGTTGAGTGTATCAATAGTATATACAGGTATTTATGTCAGTAGCTTCACACTTAGTACACAGCATAAAGAGGCCAAGCGTTCAGATTTGACAATTTAGAGACAAAAGTCATCCAATCTCTAGAAACAAAGAGAAACTTTCCCCCCAAACTCCCAAAACCTGAACTAATTATTTCTTTTGATTAGCCTTTTGACTAATAGATTACATATTGTAAGCTTGTCATCTCACATCCACACTGAGTAGAGTTTTCATTGGATTAAGTAAATTGTTTATTAAAGAGAGGCACTGGGGAATACTACTTGGCCATAAAAAAGAATGAAATAATGCCATTTTCAGCAACAGGGATGGACCTAGAGATTATCATACTAAGCTAAGTAAGTCAGAATGAGAAAGACAAATACCATATGATATCACTTACATGTAGAATCTAAAATATGACACAAATGAACTTATCTACAAAACAGAAAAAGACAGATGTAGAGAACAGACTTGTGGTTGGCGGGGCGGGGGTGGGGGGTGGGGGAAGGGAAGGTGTGGGAGTTTGGAATTAACAGACGCAAACTGTTATATATAGGATGATAAACAGCAAGGTCCTACTGTATAGCATATATAGCACAGGGAAGTATATTCAATATCCTGTGATAAGCCATAATGGGAAAGAATATAAAAAATAATGTTTATATATGTATAACTGAATCACTTTGCTGTATAGCAGAAATTAACACAATATGGTAAATCAACTATATTTCAATAAAATAAAATTTAAAATAAAACTTAAAAAATAGAGTCATTGGTACCAGCTCTGGCTGTGAGAGCTAAGTAGCTGTGTCTTATGACTTAATTCTAAATTCATTCTCTGGAAAATGAAACTAGTGGGGGAGGGAAGGAATCAAGATGATGAAATAAGTTGTCACACCAGGAGACACCCAGGTTCCAACTCAGGGGTATGGCTATAGAAGATTAGGACAATAGTAGCATAAAGATAGAACCTAACTATCTCAAAAGATTCAAAAGAATTTGTCCATTTCTTCCTTTTGAATCTTTTGAGATAGTTAGGTTCTATCTTTATGCTACTATTGTCTTAAGATGCAGATCTACTAGAGAATGGACTTGAGGATATGGGGAGGGGGAAGGGTAAGCTGGGACAAAGTGAGAGAGTGGCATGGACACATACACACTACCAAACGTAAAATAGATAGCTAGTGGGAAGCAGCCGCATAGCACAGGGAGATCAGCTCTTGCTTCGTGACCACCTAGAGGGGTGGGATAGGGAGGGTGGGAGGGAGGGAGACGCAAGAGGGAAGAGATATGGGGACATATGTATATGTATAACTGATTCACTTTGTTATAAAGCAGAAACTGACACACCATTGTAAAGCAATTATGCTCTAATAAAGATGTTTAAAAAAAAAGATACAAAAGACGTAAGTGTGTAGTATAAAGTGTATTTGACTAATATACATTAATCCTGTACCTCTAGTGTTTTTTGTAAACGTGTTTTTAAAGAACTAGACCCCCTGCCTTCATTTTAATTTGGGATCTTAAAATACAGTTTATCTTGAAAGAGTTTAAGACTCATAAGAAATTGCAAAAATGGGTTCTTTTTTTTTTTTTTTCCTGTGGCCATGCCACAGCTTGCAGGATCTTAATTCCCCAACCAGGGATTGAACCCCTGGCAGTGAAAGTGCTGAGTCCTAACCACTGGACCACCAGGGGAGTCCCAGAAGTTGCAAAAATGGAGCAAAGAGTTTTCAAGTCCCCTTCACCGAGCTTCCCCCAATGACAGCATCTTACCTAATCGTAGCTCATTATTTAAACATGAAAATTGGCGTCAGAATAATACCATTAACACCAACTACAGACTTTATTCAGCTGTTTTTACATGCACTTTAAAAAATATAGTCCTTTGAAATTTTATCACATGTGTAGATTGGAGTAACCACCACCACGATCAGGATTACAGAATGGTTCTGACACTCCAAAGAAACTCCCCTGTGATGCCCCTCTATAGTTAGATCTTCCTTTGAACCCTAACCCCTGGTAACCACTGATCTGCTTGCTGCCACTCATCACTATGGTTTTGTCACTTGGAGAATGTTATATAAATGGAATCATACGCAGTATGTAACCTTCTGAGATTGGCAGTTTTCGCTGAGCGTCACACCGTTGAGATCTGTCTGGGTTGTTTTGTGTATCCCTGGTTTATTCCTTTTTCGTTACTGAGTAGTATTCCATGGTACAGATGTACCATGGTTTGTTTATCCATTCACCCATTGAAGCCATTTGGGTTGTTTACAAATAAAGCTGCTATGAATATTTGCATGCACGCCTGTGTGAATACCAGATTCTCCTTTTCAAACAAAATCTTATGCCGAACTCTGAGATGAAGCAGTAAATGAAGTTGTGCTCTGGTTGAAACAGGAGGAAGACCCAGGACATACTTGCTTGGTTTCTCCTTTGCCCCTGCAAACCCTCACGGTTCCCAGGAACACAGTTTGAAAACCATTGCTCTTGGGAGCCCATCCTCTCAGACCATGGAGGTCTTGGGTTATCAAGGCTGCAGGATGTCGGGACATGGGCCAGTTCATTCCCCTATCTCTGTGGTGCTCAACTTTGTTGCACAAAGGAATCACCTAGGAGCATTAAAAAAATCCACAAGCCCAGCCACATCCCACACCGACAAACCGAGACCCTCTGGGATGGGAAGCAGGCATCAGGTGTTTGTAAAGTCCCCAGGTAACGGATGTACAGCCAAGTTGGAAACCGATGCACTGAGCCATCTTCCTTAGGTGTGGGGTCCCTATTTCTGTTCGCTGAGTTAGTCCAGTGTTTTGCATTTTCTTGCCTTGGGTTTATAAGAAGACTCAATTTAGTATCATTTATGAATGTTTATCCTCAGTTGCAGAAACTGTGAACTGTTACATTTTTTTCTTTGTTATCCTTTTATTTTTTAACAGCTTTATGGAGATGTAATTCATACACCACCCAATTCACCCATTTAAATCATCCCGTTCACTGGTTTTTAGTATATTCACAGAATTGTGCAACTATCTCCTCCAAGCTGGATCCTCTAGCTTTTACCCTCCCATCTCCCCCATCCCCTCCAGCCCTAAGCAACAGTTAATCTACTTTCTGTTTTTCTATGTGAACAATTGAATAAAGTACCAAGACCAAAAATGGGGTGGAGTCCGCAGAGTGGTGAGAGCCCAGAGTCGGGAGTGACGGGCTCAGTAGAGCAAGGAAGGCTTCCTGGAGGAAGTGGCATTTGTGCTTGGCCATTTTTGCTTGTGCCTTTGTTCCTTCCATGCTGCTAGCATGGGATGCCCTCTCTCCCTCCTCACCCTGTTAGTTTAATTCTGCCTTCAAGGACTCCATTATCCAGCTTTGCTCATTGCTCTTTCTACACCGTTCCTCACATGTGGGCATGCCCTGCACTGTCCCCTTCGGTACCAATACCTGGTGACTTCCCTCTGCACTGATGGCTCTCCCCCAGCAAGATAGGGCTCCGGAGCTCTTCAGCTCCACCTTCCAAATTTCTTCTGTGCCTTCCTATCTGGGGCCAACCAAAGCTCTTTACTCAGCAAATGAACATTCTCCATAAGAGCACAACTTAACAACAGAAGGACAACCCAATTTTTAAAAAAATACACAAAAGACTTGAATAGACATTTCCCCAAAGAAGATATAGGAATGACCAATAAGCACATGAAAAAGTACTGAATATCACTGATCACTAGGGAAATGCAAATCAAAACCACAATGAGATATCACCTCATACCCATCAGCATAGCTATTCCTAAAAAACAGAAAACAACAAGTATTGCTGAGGAGGTGGAAAGGTTGGAACCCTTGTGCATTACTGATGGGAATGTAAAATGGGGCAGTTGCTGTGGAAAACAGTATGGAAGTTTCTCAAAAAATTAAAAATGGAATTAACATTTGATCCAGCAATTCCACATCTGGAATATACCCAAAAGAATTGAAAGCAGGAACTCGTGCAGATATGTGTATGTTCATGTTCTTAGCAGCACTATTCTCAATAACCAAAAGGTGTAAGCAACCCAAATGTCCATTGATGGATGAATGGAAATGTAGAATGTGGTAGATCCAGCCAGTGGAATATTAGTTAGCCTTAAAAAGGAGAAAATTCTGACACATCTTATGACATGGATGAACTTTGAGGACATTATGCTAAGTGAAAGAATCCAGTCATAAAACAGCAAATACTGTATGATTCCACTTACATGAGGTCTATAAAGTAGTCAGGTTCATAGAGACAGAAAGTAGAGTGGTAGGCATCAGGGACTGGAACGAAGGAGGAATGCAGAGTTAGTGTTCTTTTTGGCTGCATTGGGTCTTCGTTGCTGCACGTGGGCTACCTCTAGTTGCAGCGTGCGGGGACTACTCTTCGTTTCAGTGCACGGGCTTCTCACTGCGGTGGCTTCCCTTGTTGCAGAGCACCGGCTCTAGGCGCACGGGCTTCAGTAGTTGTGGCGCACGGGCTCTAGAGCGCAGGCTCAGTAGTTGTGGCACACGGGCTTATTTGCTCCGTGGCATGTGGGATCTTCCCAGACCGGGGCTTGAACCTGTGTCCCCTGCATTGGCAGGTTGATTCTTAACCACTGCGCCACCAGGGAAGTCTGAGTCAGTGTTTAATGGGGACAGAGTTTCAGTTTTGCAAGGTGAAAAGCTCTGGAGATGGATGATGGGGATGGTTGCACAATAACATGAATGTGCTTAATGCCACTAAACTGTACATTTAAAATGGTTAGAGTGGTACATTTTATGTATATTTTACCACGCACACAAAAATTTTTTAAATAAGGAGAGACCAAAAGTACAGGCATAAGCTTATAGGGATCTTGGCATCAGCCCAAGGCAGGAGTAGCTGCGTCAAAGCTTTCCCAACTGCGTGTTGTCCTGTCTCTTCAAGCTTCAGTCTCCTCATGGGGATAATAAGAGTGATCACATGGCTGCAGTTATCAATGAAGATTTAATGTCCTTCCTATAAATGCTAAACCCAGTGTCTGAGACCTGGGAATGCTTGCTAATGAGCTGGTGTTATTGTTATTGCCACCTCTCTGAGCTTGGAGCAAAGAGCCCCAGCCTGGTTCTGCCTTCTCTCTGTGTGACCTCAGACATGTGTGCACCCTCTCTGAGCCTTGGTTCTTCCTCTGAAATGGGCAAACTGCAAGGCATTGGGTGGGCACTCTCTGAGGGCAGCTGAATTAGGATGGGCAGAACAGAGGGCATAAAGGGTGAAGCATGTCCCAGATGCCCTGGTGATGGTGGGGGATGCCCCATGCCCCTCAGGAGCAGTCGAGCTGTCCCGGCGCCACCCCATGGCATCCTGGCTGTGTGCCATGCTGCATTGCTTCGGGAGTTACATCCTGGCTGATCTGCTCCTCGGGGAACCCCCGGTCGACTACTTCAGCAACAACTCCAGCATCCTGCTGGCCTCAGCAGTCTGGTAAGAATCACTGGTCTGGCGGGATGTGGGAGAGCAGAGCAGGTGGGCAGGGTGACCCTGCCGCCTGGGATTGGGGAGGCGGGAGGTTGGAGGAACTAGAACCCACCAGCACAACCTCCACAGTGGTCCTGACCCACCACTTTCCACTGCCCAGCTGTCCTAAGCCCAGCAAGTGAGAGCGAGGGTCTGGACACAACCTCATCTCCGAGGGGCCCCAGGGTCTGTCTCCCCCTGAGGCTTGGCATTCTCTCCCCAAAGGTACTTGATTTTCTTCTGCCCCTTGGACCTCTTTTACAAGTGTGTCTGCTTCCTGCCGGTGAAGCTCATCTTCGTGGCCATGAAGGAGGTGGTGAGAGTCCGCAAGATCGCCGTGGGCATCCATCACGCGCATCACCACTACCACCACGGGTGGTTCGTCATGATCGCCACTGGCTGGGTCAAAGGTAAACAGGACCATGATGAGAACAAGGGAAAAGCACCCCAGCTGAGAACCCCTGTTCAGTGGGACATATCGGGCACCCCAGCTGGCACAGCCATTGATCTGGGCTAAGGGATGTCAGGACAGCCTCCTCATCAGTAGACACCTTTAGGGTAAATGAGAAGATTCTTCCAGAAATTTAACGATCAAAGGTAAATAGGACAACGAAGCAATGACAGCTGGTGTCTCTAGAGCAGGATTTCTCAACTGTGGCCCTACTGACGTTTGGGGCTGGACCATTCTCTGTGGTGGAGACCATCCTGTGCATCGTAGGATGTTGAGCAGCGTCCCTGGCCTCCACCCACTAGATGCCTGTAGCACCTACCAGTGTGACAACCTAAATTGTCTCTAGACATTGCCACATGCCTCCTAGAGAGGAAATCATACCCCTGTAACTACAGAGGTTCTTACGCTTTGTGGACTACAGCCCTTTTATCAGCCCAGTAAAGCCTACAGACCCTTTTCTGTTTTTTAAATGCATAAAGTAAACTATATAGGAGAATAAAGGAAGCCTATTATTTTAAAGTAGTTATAAATTTAAAAAAAAAATATGCTGTAGTAGCTTTATCCATCTTTACTAGTGATTAAATAGCAGACCTTACAGTGGCTCCTAGTAACTCTCAGACTTTTGAAGTGGTGTTGAGCACAAATGATATTTTGAAACCACCATCTGCAACAATGGGAATGTGAAAAGAAAAACATCCATGAATTCTGTTGGTGACAGAATCACAGACTTGCAAATCCTGCTGAGGTAACTGCCTCCCCTCATGATGGAAGGAAAGGCTGGATTTCAGTGAGGGATGTGACAATGAAGATGTAATTCTGTTTCCTGTCTGGGTTCATAGACTCCAGGTTAAGATCCCTGACCCAGGGCAAGTTTTGAGTTGAGGCCTTTGTGCATCTTTTCTCATTTGATCCTTAAGACTCTCCTTTAGGAGAAGGCTAACATCATCTCTTTTTACAGAGGAGGGAAATGAAATGACATGCCCAAGGTCACATGGCTATGGGGACACAGCTGGGTTTGACTCCAAGTCCTCTGAATTCAACATCCACTCTCCTAACAGCTTTGGAGCCCTCCTTTTTATCCTCCTCCATTTATGCTAAGAGGTAGACCAAGATAGACTTTGAGACAAAAAAAATATTACTAAAAATATAGAGGGACAGTTTATAATGTTGGGTCACTCCACTAAGAAGATGTAACCATTATAAACATATGTGCACCTAAAAACAGAGCACCCAAATACATAAAGCAAAAGTAGAGGGAAGTTAAAGGAGAAATAGATAATTCAACAGTAACAGTTGCAGTGGTGGACCAAGGAGTAAAAGGAAGGCAGGGAAAGAAGGCTTGAGCAGGTGCTAAACGCCACTGGGCACCGAATCCCTGCTTCCTGCTCACCAAAGTGGGTACCTCCCAAATGCCTGGGTCTAGAATCATCCTCCATTGAGTCAGAGTATCCTCAGTACCACTGACATTTACGGCTGGATCATGCTCTTTGGTGGGGGCTGTCCTGTGCATTATAAGGTGTTGAGAAGCATCCCTAGCTTCAACCCATTAGTTGCCAGTAGCAGCCCCCTCCCCAGTTGTGACAACCAAAAATGTCTACAGATACTGCCAAATGCCTCCTTGGGGGCAAAGTCATCCAAGATGCAAACCCCTGGTCCAGTGGTGCCTATCAGGCATCCCAGTTAGCACAAGCACTCCTGGAGTGGGCGTCCAAGCCTCTTTAGCCAATACATTTGGGGTAAATGGGAAGATTCTTCTAGAAATTTAACCAGAAATCTTGACATGGGTCTCATTCTCTCTCCAGGAAGCCTGTACTACAGAGCAAATTCCCCAGGGGTATGACATGCCTTCCAGAGGGCAAGTGGCTTGAAAAAGGTTGAAAGCTCAGAACCCAGAGAGAAGAGAGGCTGGGGGTGGGGAGCCCTCTGGAAGCCTCATGCACAGCTCAGGGTCCTGGATTGGGAGCATCAGGGCAGACAACCCAGATTTGTCCAAGACATACCTTGCAGGTGGGATATGACCTCGATTACTTCATGCTGGTTTTGCTCCAAATGTGCTGTGTGACCCTCAGCAAGACTGTCCCCTCTCTGGGCCTCAATTCCCCCACCTGCAACTGATGATCATACACCCCAGGCTCAGTATCCCTCTGGAGGAGACTCCAGAAGCAAAAAGCTGCTTCCTTGGGAATTCAGCCAAGAACAGGGAGCTGGAGGTGGCGGGCTTGTTTAGAAGTACCCTGTCCCATAGGCTCTGGTGTCGCCCTCATGTCCAACTTTGAGCAGCTGCTCCGAGGGGTCTGGAAGCCAGAGACCAACGAGATTCTGCACATGTCCTTGTGAGTATCCCATCCTCCCTATTCCCTGGGCCTGACCCTGGGTTGGATACTTCTGGTAACTTGGAAGTCTCAGCCCCTGATTCTCCTTTCAGAAGCTTCCAGAGACCATGGCTGGGGGACCCTGGAGGTAGAGCCCTAACACTACCTAGGGGACAGGGGCAGGCAACGTTGCAGGGTGATGAGACACTTGATTTGGGTTTTGAAGAGCGAATAAGAGTTTTCTGGCAAAGAGGGAGCTTCTGGACAGAGGCCAGCACCTCTGCCAACTCTCAAGTCAGAAAAAGAGCAACGATTCTGCCTGGTTCTACAGGGTCAGGGTACAGATTGTGGGTGGGAAGTGAGGGATTCAGGATGTAGAACACAGCGTGGGTGAGGAGTGTGGCTGCGGCTAAGTGGGGAACATTGGGCAGGGCCAGATGGCAACATACAGGACTCAACCCAGGACCCCACAGGGCATTTAGCCTAATACATTTTTAGAAGACCTAAAGGTTCAAGCTAGTTAAATTTTCTCCCAATCTACAATAACGCTGTTGCCATTAAAATATGACAACATTAAAAGGCTCACCCATATGCCAATGAAAACTAGCTTCCATTTCATATGTTGGAAAACATAACTTTATCTCACTTTATGCCCATGAGAGGTCTGTTCCCACACTCAGCTCATGGACAGGGAAATGGGGGCTCAGACCGTTGTGTCCCTTGCTACTAAGAGGGCAAGTGGCTTCCCCTCTCAGATTCTATTTCTGCCTCATCAGCTGCGTGTGAAGGCTCCCTCACACACATAACCCTCTGACCCTGGCTCCTGGTGCATGCTTTGGCAATATCAGGTCGAATTATCATCATGAAGTACGTGCCGTGAGCGACAGACTTCAGAAACAGAAGTCACTGGTCTGTCTTCTGCAACAAGTCAAAATATCGGAAGCCTATTCTTCAAGGAAGAAAAGGAAAATTAAGAAGAACTGTGTGTTGTAATCTCACCTTCTGGGGGAGTGCACTGTTCAGAAATCCCCAAGACCACCCTCAGGTTGGACAATTTGCTAGAAGGACCCATAGCACTTGGCCAAGCCATTATACTTAGGATTATAGTTTATTACAGATGAAAATTGGCAAGGGTAAAGACATGTGGGGCAGCATCCAGGGAGAGACCAGGCGCAAGCTTCAAACTGTCCTCTCTCAGTGGAACTGTGTGGACAGCACCTGTTTCTCCCAGCATCCATGTGTGACCGTATGCGTTGAAGATTGCCAACCAGTAGTGCTCCCCTGAGCCTTGGTGTTCAGGGGCTTTACTGGGGCTTGGTCACACAGACATAGCTGACTGCCTGCATGGCTGACCTCAGTCTCCAGTCCCTCCAGAGGTTCAGCGGATACCATGTGGCCCAAGACCCCACCCTAAATCACACCATTACCATCTGGTATGACCCCAAATCCCCAGGTAAACAAAGACACTCCTATCAGGCAGGACATTCCCAGGGCTTAATGGATACCTTCCAGGAGCAGGGAAAAGGAGAGACCTCTTTTGGGGCCAAGGTAGCTCTTTACTGTACAGGGAGATCCCCCGTCATCCATGTCACATGGGCACCTTCCCACCATGCACTCTGGAGAAGCTGGGATGGGTGCTGGGACCAGCAGGGGTGGGCAGAGAAGGGGGCCTGGGACAGTGGTACAGAGGCCTGAGCCATGCAGAACCTCCCAGTAACCACAGCTACCTCCTCCAGCCCCACCAAGGCCAGCCTGTACGGAGCCATCCTCTTTACCCTCCAGCAGACCCGCTGGCTCCCAGTGTCCAAAGCCAGCCTCATCTTCATCTTCACCATGTTCATGGTATCCTGTAAGGTAAGCCTTCCTGTCCTGACGCCGACCCAAACCTCCCAGGCTGAGGTTAGGGAGCTTAGACTCATGGCCTTGAGTGTCTGGGGAAAGGACAGCCCTAAGGTCAAGGGGTGGGGAGCTTGTCAGTAGGTTCATGCATGGGAGAAGGGCATGAGAAGATTAGTGTCCAGCAGGTGGGGATGGCAGTGAGCAGAACAAGGTCTTCCAGGCAGAGGGCCCAGCAGGGGCAAAGGCCAAGATGGGGGCAGGAGTGTACGGAGTCTGTTTGGAGTATCAGGGCCTTGTGCCTCGGGCATGGAGAGCGGGCTGGACCGGGAATGGTGCTGGTCTGACCCTCAGGCCTTGAGTTAGGGTCACCCCCTACCCAGGAAAGGTCTTCTGGGGCCATGCACTCTTCCCTCCCCGTGGAGCTGGGGGACTTCGCTGCTGGCTCCTCGGGAAGGGACCACAGGCCATCACATAGGGAAAGGGAGTGAGCGACCCCAAGCCAAACACAGCTCCTCTCTGAGCCCAGGTGTGTGTGTGGGATACTCCTGGGGAAAAGGTGACCAACTGTCTTGGTGTGCCTGGGTTTTTAGCACTAAAATCTCACCTCCCAGAAAACCCAGGACACTTGGTCACCTTCTTAGGGGTGCATGCAGCCAGAAGGCTGGGTCTGGGCTACCTCTGCCCTTCACCTGGCTGACCTTCTCCCTTTTTCCCCCCCAACCCCCCACTTTGCTTCTGCCTCATCCTCCCTCTGGCTCTGCTGCCTCTCCTGTCCCTCTGCCACACCACCTCAGGTGTTCCTGATGGCCACTCACTCCCACAGTTCCCCTTTTGATGTTCTGGAAGGCTACATCTGCCCTGTGCTGTTTGGGTCGGCCTGGGGGAGCGACCATCACCATGACAACCACGGTGGATCCCAGGGCGGCAGTGGGCCTGGCCCCTCGCACTCGGCCCTGCCCACCAAGTCCAAGGAGGAGCTGAGTGAGGGCTCCAAGAAGAAAAAAACCAAGAAGGCAGATTAGAGGGCAGCCCTGGGGGCATTCAGGGCACCAAGGAGAGGACCCAGACCCAGGACCTGGGCTCAGTTCTCCCCTCTCCAGGCCTCTACTTCGCCATCTACAAATTGGAGCCATTAGCCCCCCCTCCAGGGCTGATGCGGGGGTTAAATGAGATATGGGGGTGAAGGGCATTTGTAGGAATGGGGGGTCCCTTTCTCTTTCTGCCAGGTCCCCATAGAGTTACAGCTTTTGTGGGGGGGAGAGTTCACAGAATTCCAGCAGCAGCTCCAGCCGGAAACCCTGGCCGTTATGTTCTTGGTTCTATTATTTCCTCTAAAATTACACCTTGACTCCAAAAGAATTTCAAGCCATGTTGAGGCTCACTCATTTGACGGACGTTATACTAAGTGTCTGCTGTAAGGTAGCTGCTGTGATTTCCACGTCTCTTCTTGCCGACTTCTCCTGGGCATCCCTGGGCAAGTTGCCTCCTGCTCTGAGCCTCGCGTGCCCCATCTATATAGTGGCTCCTCACCCCATTCTGTATGCAGGGGCTGATGTGAGGCTGGACGTGAACCAGATTTCTAAGCTCAGAAGCACAATGCAGTTAGGAGGGGAGGCCTTGGTGGATGTTCATTGTGCGTAAAAATGGCTTTGCATTTTAGATCTTTTGTGTTTGTGGACTGGAGAACCCCACAAGTTACTTGGCACAAAGGAGGCCTTCAGGAGACATGTCTAAGCCAGACTTGAGAGCGTGGAGGGTGGGGAAGGCTTGTTCTGATCCTTGGCTTCAGGTTGTTCCTAAACCAAAGAAATGCAGCTGGCTGGTCAGGGGTTCCAAGATCTGGCTCTGTCCAGGGGCTCCAAGAACTCACTGTTGGACCTGGGAAGCTCCATGAGACCTCCCTCATGCTGTCATCCTTCATTGCCGCTCACTGAGTCATTCAACAAACACACGCCTACTATGTGCCAAACCTTGTGCTGCTGCTAGACAGGCTGGGAACTTGATTCAGGGTGTGCGAGGGGGATGGGAGCTGAGCACCCCTCCTGGCCATCTTCATCTCAGCCTAGGTCACCAGGACATCTGAGAGGGTAGGTGGGTTGGGCATGGCCAGTCTCAGATGGGGTTGGGGCCCAGACCAGGCCAGCTTGGGGCTGCCCTTTGTACACGGATGCTGAGAGCATGCTCAGGGCATCAGCCTGCAGCTGTGTCAGAGTGGTGTGGGATTGTTGGGGTTCCAGGTGTTGCCCAGCTATTGGGAAAGTGCCTTGATCTGGTGATGCCTTGGAGCTAGGTGGGTCCTGAGGCTGTAGGGCCCCCAAATTCCTCCTTTTGCATGTCCATCAAGGCTCAGCGTGAAGGGTCAGCAAATAAATTTGTTGTGAAAGAACCCTGATGGCTTGTCTGATTCATTCTTGCTCTTTTGGCCTCACGGCACAATGGGAGTCCTGCGAACTTAGAGACGCATGGAGTCTCCAGGAGAATGAGGCTCATGGCAGCCCTTGCTCACCAGTGGGAGATAGAGGCAGTGGGTGAAGTCTGTGGGGCTTGGAGTTAAGCAGAAATGGGTTTGATCCTCACTCTGCCATTGACAGGTCATGGGGCTTCCCCTTCTCTAAGCCTGTTTGCTTCTTGGGAAAAAGAGTATGATGATTATCACTGCCCTTCAAAGACAGGTGGGAGGATTAATGGGAGTGGTTGGGATTTGCAGCTAAGAGTCTGTGCAAAACCCTGTTAAAGAATGAAAGTCAAGCCACAGACTGGGAGAAAAATCTTTGAAAATCACACATCTGATAAAGGGATTGTATCCTGCATATGTAAGGAATTCTCAAGACTCAATAAGAAAACAGCTCAACTTAAAAAGGAGCAAAGGATTTGAGTGGACACTTTGTCATAGAGAATATACAGATGGTATAGAAATAAGCACATGAAAGATGCTCAACATCCTTGGCCATTGGGGAAACGAGTGGGAAGACACCACTTCACGCCCACTAGGAGAGCTAAGAGTAAAGAGACTGACCATACTAAGTGCTGGTGAGGATGTGGAGCAAATGGAAATCTCATACATGGCAGGTGGGAATGGAAAACAGTGCAACCACGTTGGAAGACAGTTCAGCAGTTTCTTAAAAAGTTAAACAAAAGTTAAGACAGTTTGGCAGTTTCTTAAAAAGTTTTGTATGACCCAGACATTCCACTCAGGTATTTATGTGCCCAAGAGAAATGAAAATATGTGTCCACACAAAGACATGGACACGGGGCTTCCCTGGTGGTGCAGTGGTTGAGAGTCCGCCTGCCGATGCAGGGGACACGGGTTCATGCCCCGATCCAGGAAGATCCCACATGCCGCGGAGCGGCTGGGCCCGTGAGCCATGGCCGCTGAGCCTGCGCGTCCGGAGCCTGTGCTCCGCGGCGGGAGAGGCCACAAGAGTGAGAGGCCCGCGTACCGAAAAGAAAAAAAAAAAAAAAAAAAGGTGAACGGGAACTTCCCTGGTGGTGCAGTGGTTAAGACTCCATGCTTCCAATGCAGGGGGCTGGGATTTGATCCCTGGTCAGGGAACTAATATCCTGCATGCTGTGCGGTGCGGCCAAAAAAAAAAAAATTTGAATGAATAGTACTCAGCAATAAGAAGGAACAAACTATAACATGAATGAGCCTCAAATGCATCATGATGGTGAAAAGAGCCATACAAAAAAGTATGCATAGGGCTTCCCTGGTGGCGCAGTGGTTGAGAGTCCGCCTGCCGATGCAGGGGACATGGGTTCGTGCCCCGGTCTGGGAAGATCCCACATGCCGCGGAGCGGCTGGGCCCGTGAGCCATGGCTGCTGAGCCTGCGCATCCGGAGCCTGTGGTCCGCAACGGGAGAGGCCACAGCAGTGAGAGGCCCGCGTACCGCAAAAAAAAAAAAAAAAAAAAAGTATGCATATGGGATGATGCCATTCATATAAAATTCTAGAAAAGGCAAATTCACCTGTAATAACATCTGATCAGTGGGTGTTCGGGGAGAGAGACGAGACAGGTGCTGGGGTAGAAGGGATGGCAAAGAAGCAGAAGAAAACTTTGGGTGATGGATGTCTTCACCCTCCTGATTGTGGTGATGGTTTCACGGGTCTATATACATGTCACAACTTATCAAATTGTATAGTTTAAATCTGTGCAGTTTATTGTATGTCAATAGTATTTCAATAAAGCTGTAAAAAAAAACTTAAGAAAAAAAACTCGATAAAAATTGGGCAAAAGATTTGAACAGACAATTCACCAAAGAGAATAGATGTATGACAAGTAATCACATGAGATACACATTAAATCCATGATAAAATGCCACTGAAGTATCTGTTATAGGCCGAATTGTGACACCCCCCGACCCCCATTTTGGGAGTTGGAGTTAAAGAAGTGATTAAATTCAAAAGAACTCTTTAAGGTGGACCCTAATCCAGTATGATTAGTGTCCTTATAAAAAAGGAGATTAGAACACAGACATACACAGAGAAAAGACCATGTGAGGACACAGGAAGAAGATGGCCATCTACAGGCAATGGAGAGAGGTCTCAGAAGAAACCAGATGTGCTGCTGACACTTTGATCTCGGACTTCCAGCCACCAGAACTGTCAGAAAATAAATTTCTGTTGTTGAAGCCACCCAGTCTGTAGTGTTTTGTTACGGCAGCCCTAGCAAACGAATACTATACCAGTTAAAGTGAGTAAAATAAAAATAACTAAAAATGCCAGGTGCTGGTAAGGATTTGGAGCAACTGGAATGCTCATGCACTGCTAGTGGAAAAGAATTGGGTCGTTTCATATAAAATTTAACATCACTGACCATATCACGCAGCAATCCCATTTCTAAGTAAAGCACAAACTCATGTTCGCACAAGAAATGTTTATAGTGGCTGGTTTTGGTAATCACCCAAAACCAGAAATATCCCAAATGCCCATCAGCTGGTGAGTGGATGAACATCATACAATGATCCCATCACACCATGGAATACTACTCAGAGAAGGAATGGAACGAATTTTTGACACACACAGCAATGTGAATGAATTTCAAAAGAAGCCGGACTCTGGTTACATCCCGTGTGCTCCCTTTATAGGATGTTATAGGAAAGGCAAAAATGATGGAGACGGAACACAGATCAGTGGGTACCAGGGACTAGGAGTGGGAGGGGAGATTGTCTTCAAAGGGGCCAGGGGAACTTCAAGGGGAGAGGGCAGCAGAACTGTTCTGTATCTTGATCGTGGTCAAAACTTACAGAACCGTATGCTGAGAATTCTACCTTAATCAAAAGAAAAGGAAAACTAGAATAGGCTCTGAAGCTTCTGAGACCTGTTCCTATCCTGCCTTTTCACCTTCGAGGTGTGTGGCATTGGGCCAGTAACCCCCCTTCTCCGAGCCTCGCTTTCCTCCTCGGACGACCAGCAGGAGTGTCTGGAGTTGGATTACAAAGACAGCTCTGTAAGAGTGCACAGAATGCTTCTGCGTGGACTCATCTAGCACCTGGTGGGTGTTGGCAATAAGCTGGCTCCCTGCCTTCCAGCACAAATGTTCTGAGATCTCATTTTATGAGAGAACAGATTGTATCAAAATAGCTTCTCAGCCTATTTTGGGAAGGGGGTGGGCAAGCCACTGGCTGGTTGGGGAATGACTGGCAGGGCAGGCTGACGCTGCCATCCCATGTAGGTGTGAGAACTCTGATGGCCAGCTCTCAAGTCCAGCCTAATTTTAGATGCAGGTGTCGCGCTCAGTAGCTTCTTTGGTCTTGAGTTGAGAGGAAGGTTCTTTTATTGTTATTGTTGTTATTATTATCGTAAAATACACAACATGGTTCTCTTATTATTGTTATTATTGTAAAAGACACAACATAAAATTTTCCATCTTAACCATTACTAAGTGCACAATTCAGTGGCATTAAGTACATTCACATTGTTGTGCAACCGTCACCACCATTCATCTCCAGAACTCGTCCATCTTCTCAAACTGAAACTCTATCCTCATCAAACACAAACTTTCCATTTCCCCTCCCCCAACCCTTGGCACCCACCATTCTACTTTCTTTCTCTAAGACTTTGACTATTCTAGGGACTTCACATTACTGGGATCATACGGTAACTGTCCTTTTGTGACTGGACTATTTTACTCATCATAATGTCCTCAAGGTTCATCCATGTTGTAGCATGGGTCAGAATTTCCTTCCTTTTTAAGGGTAAATATTATTACTTTATATGGATATACCACATTTTATTTATGCATTCATCCATTGATGAAAACATGGGTTGCTTCTACCTTTTGGCTATTTTGCAAAATGCTGCTGGAACATGGGTGTACAAATACCTCTTTGAGACCCTGCTTTCAGTTAAGAGGAAGATTGTTGTAGTGAAAAGGATGGGGTGGATGCAGAGCCACTGGGTGCCAGGGTCTAGTCCTACAGAGAAAGAGAACAGTAACCACATTCCGAGGGCTTTCTTTCTTGGTGCCACACCCTTTGATGAGCACTGTACATGCCTTATTTTCCTTGGTCATTGCAACAATCCAATGAATTTCCTGTATGAATTTCCTGTGGCTATGGTAATAAATTACCATGAACTTGGTCACTTAAAACAAGAGGAATTAGGGCTTCCCTGGTGGCGCAGTGGTTGAGAGTCCGCCTGCCGTTGCAGGGGACACGGGTTCGTGCCCCGGTCCGGGAAGATCCCACATGCCGCGGAGCGGCTGGGCCCGTGAGCCATGGCCACTGAGCCTGCGCGTCCGGAGCCTGTGCTCTGCAACGGGAGAGGCCACAACAGTGAGAGGCCCGCGTACCGCAAGAAAAAAAAAAAAAAAGCAAGAGGAATTAATCCTCTCACAGTTCTGGGGGCCAGATGTCTGAAATCTAGGTGTGGGCAGGGCTGTGCTCTCTCTGAAGGCTCTAGGGGAGGATCCTTCTTTGTCTCTTCCAGCTCTGGTGGCTCCAAGCATTCCTTGATTTGTTGCTGCCATCACTCCAATCTCTGCCCCCATCTTCACATGGCCTTCTCTCTCTGTCTCTTTCCCTTTCTTTTATAAGGACACTTGTCATTGGATTTATAGCCCACTCTAAATCAAGGATGATCTTATCTCAAGATCCTTACCGCAAAGACTCTTATTCCAAATATGATCACATTCACAGGTTCTGGGTAGACATTTATTGGGGCGGTGGGGGTGGTTACAATTCAACCCATTACGGTGGGAAACTGTTATTCCCACTGGACTGATGGGGAAAATGAGGCTCAGAGAGGGGAAGGAACTGACACAAGATACTTCTGCTGTTCCAGCCCTAGAACCAGCCATTTCTCCAAGGAGCCCTGGTTCTTTTGTTGGAGAATGGTATTTAGAAACCAAAACCTGTGCATGAGGTGTGCTCATTGCTACCGGGATATCATTGCTTCTAGTTCCAGCTCAGCAGTTGATGACCAACCACCCTAGGGTTTCCCAGAACGTGGGCATTTCAGTGTTGAAACTGGGATAGTCTCAGGCAAACTGAGACAGTTAGTCACCATGTCCAGAGGTCAGAGCTTTGAAATATGCGTATGAATATGACACACACATCCATACAGGCACACCTAAGAAATATTGCAGGTTCAGTTCCAGACCACCACAAAAAGTGAATATCACAATAAAGTGAGTCACATGAAATTTTTGATTTCCCCGTGTATATAAAAGTTACACTATACCGAGGTCTATTAAGTGTGCAATAGCATTATGTCTAAAAATTGTACATCTCAATTTAAAAATACATATTTGCCAACAAACGCAAACCATCATCTAAGCCTTCAGTGAGCCATAATCCTTTTGCTGGTGGAGGGTCTTGCCTCAGAGTTGATGGCTGTTGACTGATCAGGTTGATCATTGCCAAAAGTTGGGGTGGCTGTGGCAATTCTTAAGACAACAATGAAGTTTGCCATATTTATTGACTCTTTCTTTCATGACCAATTTCTCTGTGGCATGTGATGCTTTTTGACAGCATTTTACCTACAGTAGAACTTCTTTCAGAATTGGAATCAATCCTCTCAAACCTTGCCACTGCTTTATCAACTAAGTTTATGTAACATTTTAAATCCTTTGTTGTCGTTTCAATAATCTTCACAGCATCTTCACCAGGAGTAGATTCCATTTCAAGAAACGACTTTCTCTGCTCATCCATAAGAAGCAGTCCTCATTCATTAAAGTTCTATCATGATATTGCAGTAATTCAGTAACACCTTCAGGCTCCACTTCTAATTCTAGTTCTCTTACTATTTCTGCCACACCTGCAGTCACTTCCTCCACTTGAGTCTTGAACCCCTCAAGTCATCTATGGGGGTTGGAATCAACTTCTTCCAAACTCCTGTTAACATTGATATTTTGACCTCTTCCTACAAATCACAAATGTTCTTAATGGCATCTAGAATGGTGGCAAATGCTTTCTAGAAGATTTTAAATTTACTTCGCCCAGACCCATCAAAGGAATAACTATCTATGGTGGCCATAGCCTTACAAAATGTATTTTTGAACATAAGACTTGAAAGTCAAAATTACTTCTTGATCCATGGGTTGCAGAATGGATGTTGTGTTAGCAGCCATGAAAACAACATGAATCTCATTGTACATCTCCATCAGAGCTCATGGGTGACCAGGTGTATAGTCAATGAGCAGTAATATTTTGACAGGGACCTTTTTCTTCTGAGCAGTAGGTCTCAACAGTGGGCTTAAAGTATCCAGTAAACCATGTTGTAAACAGGTGTGTTATCATCCAGGCTTTGTTGTTCCATTTATAGAGCACAGGCAGAATAGATTTAGCATGATTCTTAAGGACCCTAGGATTTTCAGAATGGTAAATGAGCACTGGCTTCAACTTAAAGTCACCAGCTGCATTAGCCTCTAATAAGAGTCAGACTGTGCTTTCAATCTTGGAAGTCAGGCATTGACTTCTGTTCTCTAGCTATGGGAAGTCCTAGATGGCATCTTCTTCCAATATAAGGATATTTGGTCTACACTGAAAATCTGTCGTGTAGTATAGTCACCTTCGTTAATTATCTTGGCTAGATTTTCTGGATAACTTGTTGCTTCACCTTATATTTTTATGTTGTGGAGATGGCTTCTTTCCTTAAACCTCATGAACCAACCTCTGCTTGCTTCAAACTTCTCTTCTGCAACTTCCTCACCTCTCTCAGCCTTCATAGGATTTAAGAAAGTCAGTGTCTTGTTCTGAATTAGGCTTTGGCTTAAGGGAATATCGTGGCTGGTTTGATCTACCCAGACCGCTAAAATTTTCTCTGTATCAGCAATAAGGTTGTTTCGCTTTCTTATCATTCATGTGTTCACTGGAGTAGCACTGTTAATTTCCTTCAAGAACTTTTCCTTTGCATTTACATCTTGGCTGTTTGGCACAAGAGGCTTAGCTTTTGGCCTGTCTCAGCTTTTGACATGTCTGAGCTTAGTCATTTCTAGCTTTTGAGTTCAAGTGAGAGACACGTGACTCTTCCTTTCACTTCAACACTTAGAGGCCCTTGTCGGGTTATTAACCGGCCTAATTTCAATATTGTTGTGTCTCAGAGAGTAGGGAGGCTGAGGAGAGGGAGAGAGACGGGGGAACGGCCAGTCAATGGAGCAGTCAGAACGTACACAACATTTATCAATTAAGTTCGCCATCTTACATGGGCATGCGGTTCATGGCACCCAAAACAATTACAACAGTACCATCAGAGATCACTGATCATAGATGACCATGAAAAATATAATAATAATGAAAAAGTTTGAAATATTACAAGAATTACCAAAATGTGACAGAGACATGAAGTGAGCAAATGCTGTTGTTAAAATGGTGCCGATAAACTTGCTCTACACAAGGTTGCCACAGATCTTCAATTTGTAAAAAATACTCAGCAGCACAGGGTATGTTGTAGTCTTCTCCAGTAGGGAGAAATCTGCAACGTCTTTTCTTTTAACCATTAAGTGATGCCTCTTCCTACTCTCCACCTAAGAAAGGGAAGGAGGAAGCAAAAGAATATTTATCAAGCAAACTACTGTACATTAGGTATTTGCATCTCTCACAGATGTTAGCCATAGGAGGCCACAGAGCTGGTGACATGAGCAGGGGCTCAGTGTCAGGGTAAACTTATTAAAAATAAGCAGGTGACTTTACCTCTTGAAATTCAAGCATCTTGCCTCTACAATGGGCTATTTCAAGGATTAACTAAGAGCCGTGAGGCTGTGGTCTCATCTTGAGGCTTGACTGGGGAAGAATCAGCTTTCCAAGTTCACATGGTTGTTGGCAAGAGTTTTGATTCCTGTGGCCCGTTGAACTGAGGACTCAGTTTTTCACGGGCTGTTGACAGGAAGTTGCCCTCAATTTCTTGCCATGGGGGCTTCTTCAACCCGGCAAGTTCATCAAAGCCAGCAAGAAATATCTTTCCTGTTAGGAAAATGGAAGTCACAGTTGTGTTTTTTTCTAAATTGAGGTGAAATTCACATAACATAAAACTAAGCTTTTTAAAGTGAGCAATTCGGTGGCACTTAGTACATTCATAATGTTGTATAACTATCACTTCTCTTTAGTTGCAAGACATTTTCATCACCCCGAAAGGAAACCCCATGCCCAGTAGCAGTCATTCCTCATACCCGCTTCTGCAGCTCCAGGCAACCACCAATCTGTTTTCTGTATCAATGGATTTGCCTATTCTAGACATTTCATACAAATGGAATCAGAGAGTACGTGACCTTTTGTGTCTGGCTTCCTTCACTTAGCATAATTTTTTATAATGGTTTTGAGCTTCATCCACTTCGTAACATATATTGAAACTTTATTCCTTTTTATGGCTGCATAATATTCCACGTGTTGTTTCTCATTCATTCATTGATGGACATTTGGGTTGTTTCCACCCTTTGGCTATTGTAGATAGTGCTGCTCTAAACATTTGTTTGAATACCTGTTTTCATATCTTTGGGTTATATACCTTAGAGTGGAATTTCTGGGTCATATATTTTTTACAACCTAATCTTGGAAGTGACATTTCATCGCTTCTCATCCCCATTCCGAGTGTACCATTTAATCAGTTTTGCAAAATGAATATGCCCACATAATCACCACCATAATTAAGATATGGAACATTTTCATCACCTACAAAGTTTTCTTCTGTATTCTTTTGGATATATGCCAAGAAGCGGAATTTCTGGATCATATGGTAATTCTATATTTAATTTTTTGAGGAATCACATTCAATCAGTTGTTGATTTATGTTCATTCAAAGCAAATTCCAAGTACCCTACAATCAAGGGTAGGGATTATACAAAGCTGCGGGCACCAGGTGCAGGGACCCACAGAAGCCGCCCACTATTTCTCGTAAGCAAATCCAGACCACAGTTGCAGCTAGAAATTTCTATTAAGCACTTGAAACATGCCAAGCACATAAGCAGGTATTTTCTAAACAGTATGTCTTTGAAGTGGGTTGTTACACTCTAAGGGAAAAAATTTAGGCTCAGTGGCCAAGTGACTTGACATCAATCACACAGAGCTGACAGTGGGGCAGAACTGAAATCCATACCTATCTCATTCCAAGAGATAGGCTTCTTCCTTTACACTTCACTTCTCTGGTTTTCTTTAAGGAAGCATAAGATACACACGTGGGAAGAGTTTGGCAGAGTCTCTGATGCTGAGCAGGTGTTTAGCAAAGGTAAGACCATCATCCAAAGGTTATCACAGATGTGGGCGGTTATAACTGTGTTTATTTTGCACCTTCTGATTGGTACCTGCCTGGAGGCATCTGGGAAAAGTCATAGCTTAATCAGCGGAGGATACAAGCATCTGAGCTCACAGAAGCCAGCTGAGAGGTCAAAGTGAAGGCACCAAGACAGGATGTTGGCAAGCCTGAGAGTGAGTTCTGAGAGTGAGTGCTTCTCACCTGCTGCATGATCCCGGGCGAATTTCTCCTTATTAAATGAAAATGTTGGACCAGGTCAAGGGTAGGTAAACTATAGCGCAAAGGCCAAATCCGGCCCACTGCCTGTGTTTGTCAATAAACTTTTATTGGCACAGAGCCATGCTCATTTGTTTACACATTGTTATGGCCCCTCTCAAGCTATAACAGCAGAGTGGCGTCATTTCAACAGAGACTGGCCTGTGCAGCTGAAAATATTGACTGTCTAGCCTTTTGAAGGAAAAGTTTGCCAGCCCTGGACTGGAAGATTTTTAAGACTCTAACTCTAAAAATCTGATAATTAATGGAAGAAATGAACAGTACAATCAACTAGGTAAAACCAAGGCGGTCGTATCAAACTCTGTGCCACCCCACAAATGGGCATCTTGCCATCCCTCAAGTATACACGTTTCCTCATAAAAACCTACCATAATTAGGTATCTTAGGCCAGGCTGCTATAACAAATTACCACAGACTGGCCTCCTTAAGCAACATTTATTTCTCACAGTTCTGGAAGCTGGGAAGTCCAAGATCAAGTTGTCAGCGGATCCAGTGTCTGGTGAGGGCTGTCTTCCTGGTTTGTGAATAGCTGTCTTCTCCTCATATCTTCACATGGCAGAGAGCAGAGAGAGATCCACCCACCATGTCCTCTGCCTGCCTCTTGTTTGTAGAAAAACCTTAGCCTCCTAGGCCTTCCCCAAGTTCCAAAGAATAAATTTAGAGAAGTGAGAAAGTGAAGAAGCAAAGAAAAACAGTCAAGCAAGACAAAATAATAATAGTTTAGCCATTAAACAAAATCAAAGACCTTTAGTTCCTCCTCAAGGGCTATAGATAATATTCTGAGCCATATTCTTGAGCTATTTTGAAGATACTGAAAACCCAATTCAGGTGGAAGAAGTTAACTCTATCCTGACCACAAACACATAGACCCCAGACTCGTTGGAACCAGAAGGTTGATGATGTTGACTCCTGATTACCTCACCACCAGCCAATCAGAAGAATGAACTGATCATGCACCTTGCAAGCCTCTCCCTCATCCTGTCCTTAAAAACCTTTCCCTGAAAGCCATCAGGGAGTTCAGGTCTTTTGAGTGTTAGTTGCCTGGACTCCTCGTTTGGTGCCTGCAATAATTGCTGTACTTTCCTTTAACACAACCTGTTGTCAGTAGATTGACTTTCCTGTGTGCTGGTGAGCATACTTAAGCTTGGTTTGGTAACAAAACCGTCACACAAATGAAGAGAATGATGAACACGAGATGCAAGATCATGGCTGGGAACATGACTGGGTGAGGTGCAGGGAACTTTCAAGTATTGGAAATGTTCTATTTTTTAAGCTAGGTCAGGGTTGCCTGATTTTGTACAACCCTAGAGCTAAGAATGGATTTTACATTTGTTTAATGATTGGGGGGAAAAGAGAGGACAATTGTGTCATGACATGTGAAAATTATATGAAATTCGAATCACGTGTGTCCAGAAATAAAGTCTTGTGTGTGTGTGTATTCATTATTTATTTATTTAACATCTTTATTGGAGTATAATTGCTTTACTATGGTGTCTTAGTTTCTGCTGTATAACAAAGTGAATCAGCTATACATATACATATATCCCCATATCTCCTCCTTGCGTCTCCCTCCCACCCTCCCTATCCCACCCCTCTAGGTGGTCACAAAGCACTGAGCTGCTCTCCCTGTGCTATGCGGCTGCTTCCCACTAGCTATCTATTTTTCGTAGTATATATAAGTCCATGCCACTCTCACACTTTGTCCCAGCTTACCCTTCCCCCTCGTGTCCTCAAGTCCATTCTCTACATCTGCGTCTTTATTCCTGTCCTGCCCCTAGGTTCTTCAGAACCATTTTTATTTTTAGATTCCATATATACGTGTTAGCATACGGTATTTGTTTTTCTCTTTCTGACCTACTACACTCTGTATGACAGACTCTAAGTCCATCCACCTCACTACAAATAACTCAATTTCGTTTCTTTATATGGCTGAGTAATATTCCACTGTATATATGTGCCACATCTTCTTTATCCATTCATCTGTCGATGGGCACTTAGGTTGCTTCCATGCAGAAATAAAGTCTTATCGGCACACATTCATGCCCATCTGTTTATGTATTGTTTATGGCTGCTTTCAAGCAACAGTGATAGAGGTGAATAGTTGAGCCATAGACCATCTAACCTGCAAAGCTGAAAATATTTACCATCTGGACTTTAATAGAAAAAGTGTCTATTTTGTTACTTCTCATGGCTTATATCTAAATTTGTTATATCTTATGTCTAATATTGAGCCTCTCCAAACTATGCAGTTCTTAGAACATGCCACGCTGTCTCTCACCTCAGAGCATTTGCATGTACCATCCTCAAGGGGAGAATCCTTCTTTGCTTATTCTAGCTTCTGGTGGCTCCAGGCATTCCTCAGCTGGGGCTGCCTCACTCCAATCCCTGTCTCTATTCACCACGTAGCCTCCTCCTCTGTGTCTATGTCTTCTCCTCTTCTGTCTTTTATAAAGACACTTGTCATTGGATTTAGGGCCCATCCGGGTAATCCAGGATGATCTCATCCTGAGATCCTTAACTTAATTACATCTGCAAAGACTCTTTTGCCAACTAAGGTCACATTCACATGCTGGCAGTTAGAGCATAAATATGTTTTTGGCAGCCCCCATTCAACTCACTAGGCTTGGCTACATTAAAATCTATTGATCTGGGACTTCCCTGGTGGTGCAGTGGATAAGACTCCGTGTTCCCAATGCAGGGAGCCCAGATTCGATCCCTGGTCAGGGAACTAGATCCCTCATGCATGCCGCAACTAAGAGTTTGCATGCCACAACTAAGGAGCCCGCCTGCTGCGGCTAAGACCTGGCACAACCAAATAAAATAAAATAAAATCTATTGATCTGTCTTGCGCTCTGAATACATCTCCTGTGATGATTGTAACATCGATCATTTGGAAAATATTGGTTCCCTGGGTTATGCAGAAGTTGTCACATTTTATTGTTCAACATCAGAAACCTACATTTGTTAATATCATCACCATTCTGTCTCATAAGAAAAGCCTTTTAAAAGTGTTAGAGGGCTTCCCTGGTGGCACAGTGGTTAAGAATCCACATGCCAATGCAGGGGACATGGATTCGAGCCCTGGTCCAGGAAGACCCCACGTGCCGCAGAGCAGCTAAGCCACAGCTACTGAAGCCCGTGCGCCTAGAGCCCATGCTCCGCAGCAAGAGAAGCCACTGCAATGAGAAGCCCGCGCACCGCAATGAAGAGTAGCCCTTGCTCGCCTCAACTAGAGAAAGCCCACACACAGCAACGAAGACCCAATGCAGCCAAAAATAAATAAATAAAAAAATTTAAAAAGTGTCAGAAAGTGGTCAGACAGTGGCAGACATGGGATTTCCAAAATTTTGATTTTACCTTGAAAGCTTAAATCTTATGTTGGCAACAGAACTGTGTTGTTTTCCTTGAAGCAACAGGCTCCTTTTGTTTGTTTTTGAGAAAACTGTCTGCCAAACAGCCAAGTCTGAATCATAGTTTGTCAGATATTTCAAATAAAAATGGTGTTCCCTGAAAAAAGATGCCAGCTGGACTCGAAAATTTGTTCTAGTGCCTTTTTTTAGAGATGACCATTGAACTTAATGCTCGTTAGGAGGACTTTATGTGTATTTCCCATTTTGTTACACAAAATATTAAAGAGACATGGACTCATCTATTGTGGGGTAAATTGTGTCCCCCTAAAAGATGTACTGAAGTTCTAACCTTCAGTATCTAAAAATATGACCTTATCTAGAAATAGGTTCATTGCAGATGTCATTGAGTTAAAATGAGGCCACCAGGCTGGGCCCTAATCCAGTAAGACTGGTGTCCTTACAGGAAGAGGAAAAGTTGAACTCAGACATAAAGAGGAAAACGTCATGTAACAGCGGAGCCAGAAACTGGAGCGATGCATCTACAAGCTGGTTATCGTCGCTAAGGACTGACAGCCACCACCAGATGCTGGAAAAGGCAAGGAAGGATCCTCCCCTAGAGCCTTGGGAGGAAGTATGGCCCTGTTAATGCCTTGATTTTGAACTTCCGTCCTCCAGAACCCCGAGGGAATAAATCTGTGTTGTTCTAAGCCCCCCAGTTTATGGTGCTTTGTCATGGCAGCCCCAAGACACTATCCATCACCCAAATATCTTGAGTAGAGACTGATATATGCGTACAGTGGGATACTGCCCAGCGATGAAAAAGAGAGAGCTTTGGATACGTGACAATATGTACGACTCTGAAAGGCATTATGCTGAGTGAAAAGAAGCCTCAGAAAGTTACCTACCGTATGATTCCATTCATGTGACATTCTCCAGAAGAAGAACTTACCTTGACAGAGAAACGGGAGGTACCAGGAGTTGGGGAGGGATGTCCAATGGGACAGCCTAAGGATGTTTTGAGGGCTGATGAAGCTCTTCGGGTCAGCATCCTGATTGTGGCGGCGGTTACACGAATTGCGCGTGCGCTAAAATCTGCTACGCCCCCCCCACATCAAAAAGAAGAGTCAATTTTATCGTATGTGAATTACAAAATAACATGAGAAAGTGAATAAGGAGGAAAAACATACTCAAGGGTTGAAATTTTTTAAAATTAGTAATTTTTACTGTTTCACCAAGCTTCAGTAATAACATCAAGAGACACTGGCTCCCCCGCCCCACCCCGCTTTTTTGCTTTTTCTGCGCATGCGCTGTGGTGAGCAGCCGCGATTCCTTGTACACTTGGCGCTGCTGTCTTGATTCCTGCTAAGGCACCAGCAGGTTGCTAGTGTACCGTCAGGGCAGATGCCAACCCAGAGAAGAAGGCAAATGACGTAGTATTAATGTCATGGTCAGGGGTCTGACCTTGTAGATCCTGGAAAGGATTTCGGGGACCACATGGGTGCACTGAGCACATTTGGAGAAGCGGTTTCTAGCACGTGGGAGGCACGATGACCTTCCTATTTTGCAGGTGAGGAACTAACATTCAGAGAGCTGAATTCGCTTATCCGAGAAGGACAGGAAGAGGCATAAACACTGGACTGCCAGACACAGAGCAGGTGCATCTGTCCAGGGAGCTGAACCGTTCAGCACTTGCAAAACTCAGAAGGCATCGAATAACTTAGGATATCTAAATTATATTGAATATATAATTTTATATTTAATATCATTAGTATAACAGTATACTATGATATAGTATAAGTAAATTAATATATTATATGTAATTTGATTTCATATGTACTATAAAATAGCACATAGTACGTTAATGTACTATAGGTCATTTAATTTACTATGTACTGTAACAGCATATAGTAAATTAATATACTACGTATAATTTGATTTATTATGTACTATAATAGCATATGATAAATTAATATAGTATCAATATATGTCATTTAATTTACTATGTGCTATCATATAGCATACAAAAATATATGTGATTTAATTTACTATATACTATAGCATAACATATAGTAATTTACATTAATTTAATGTGCTATATATAATTTATTATACTATTACATTGTCGTATATAATATGCTATATAGAGAGAACAATGCATACATATATTTCTAAAAATAATGTAAACTCATTACAGAACATTTGGAGAAAGAAAAATAATCCCCATTTCCAGGTGTGGGTTGTGTTTTGGTTTATTTCTTGTCATTTTTCCCCCTTGTACTTCTAGCTGTTTTTTTTTTTTTAACATAATATCCTCCAAATCCTACCTCCACTTCTGGACCTGGCTCTTTTCACCTAATATGTTATCCTAAGACGTTGTCCACGATGCTACACAGTGGCACTGTCCAATTTGGTAGCTGGTAGCCATTTAAATTTAAATGGATGACACTTGCATAAAATTGACAATTCACTTTCTCAGTGGAACTAACCCTATTTCAAGCACTCAATCGTCAGGTGTGGTTGGTGGCTGCCTGTATTGGGCAGCACAGACAGAGAACATTTCCATCATCATGGAAAGCTCTATGGGGGCAGCACTGCTCCAGCTTTCTAACCAGCATTTTAAAACAAAGGTGATCTCTGTGATACATGCACGTGATAAAAGATGTAAAGACCCAAAACGTGAGCAGTGTTCCCAAGTCTCCTCCCCATCCCCAACTTCTGTCTCCCTCCCCCAGACACCACCATGCCCCCTTGCTCTCCCCACTTTAAAAATATTCTTTCCCAGGCTTCCCTGGTGGCGCAGTGGTTGAGAGTCTGCCTGCCAGTGCAGGGGAGGCGGGTTCGAGCCCTGGTCTGGGAGGATCCCACATGCCGCGGAGCAACTGGGCCCGCGAGCCACAACTACTGAGCCTACGCGTCTGGAGCCTGTGCTCCGCAACAAGAGAGGCCGTGATAGTGAGAGGCCCGCGCACTGCGATGAAGAGTGGCCCCCGCTTGCCACAACTAGAGAAAGCCCTCGCACAGAAACGAAGACCCAACACAGCCATAAATAAATAAATTTAAAAATATTCTTTCCCTATGTGAGCATGTATACATATATGTGTCCCCATCTTCTCTTTTTAAAATACCTGCTGTTTTGCATCTTGTTTTTTCCACTATGTACATTGGAAATTGTTCCTTATTAGAACTACAGAGCTCCATCTGAAAGCTCTAGGGGAGGATGCTTCCTTGCCTCTTCCTGCTTTTGGGGCCTCCAGGTGTTCCTTGGCTTGTGGCCACATCACTCCAATCTCTGCCTCTGTCTTCACATGGCCTTCTTCTCTTTCTTCCTCCCAAATCCCACTCTGCCTTTCTCTGATAACAACACTTATTGGATTTAGAGCCCATCCTAATATCCGGGATGATCTCTTCTCAAGATTCTTAAGTTAGTTACATCTGCAAAGACCCTTTTACCAGTTAAGGTCACAGTCACAGGTTCCAGGGGTGAGGACATGGACATACACTTTGGGAGGGCCACCATTCAGCCCTCTACCATGGGTCTGTGGGACATACAGCAGTGATGAGGTCGAGGAGACAAATTGGGTCTTCTTTTAAGAAGACCTGATTTTGTTCTAAATGTCAGGGGAAGAGATTAGCCACCAGCTGGCTGAGAAGTGGAAAACAGACCTCAGGGGGTCAAGGTGGAGATGCGGAGATGAGTTGAGAGGTGACGGTGGAGCTTGGGTTGGGTGGATGGCTCCTGAGGTGACAGACTTGGGGTGACGAGGAGGAACTGAGAATGACTCTGGGTTTGGAGCCTGAACAACTGGGTGTATGGGTGACTGTTAATGAGATGCAGAAGGCTGGGAGACAATCAGATGGGCCAGGAGGGGCGTGTTGGTCATCACCATGCTTCAGCAGAGTCTCAGAGAAGGAAGAGCTTGACCAAAGTCACAGTACTAAGTAAATTAACCCCCATGCCTGTCTCCTCCAAACCCATGTATGGTGGGTTGAATTGTGTCCCCTCAAAAAGATATTTGATTCAAGTCCTAATCCCTGGCACTTGTGACTATGACCTTATTTGGAAATAGGGTCTTTGCAGATGTTAAGTTAAGAAGAGGTCATAACTGAATTGGGGTGGATGGTGTCCTTATAAGAAAAGGGAAATTTGGACACAGACACATAGGAAGAACATCATGTGACAATGAGGCAGAGGTTGGGTGATGCAGCCATGAGCCAAAGAATGCCTGGAGCCCCCAGGAGCTGGAAGAGACAAGGAAGGATTCTCCCCTAGAGCCTTCAGAAGGAGCTCGGTCCTGCTGACACCTTGATCTCAACTTCTGGCCTCTAGAATTGTAAAAGAATACATTTCTGTTGTTTTAAGCCACCTTGTTTGTTATAACATCCCCGGGAATCCGATCCACCTGACTGGCTCCACCATGATGTGACCTGGTATCCAGCAAGCTCCATCTCAATCTGCTCATGCTGCTATAACAAAATACAACAGGCTGATATGATTTCAATATTCTTAAATTTTCTGAGGCTTGATTTGTGACCCAAGATATGATCTATCCTGGAGAATGTTCCATGCGCAGTTGAGAAGAAAGTGTATTCTGCCACTTTCGGGTGGAATGTTTTATAAATATAAATTAAATTTATCTGGTCATTGTGTCATTTAAAGCTTGTGTTTCCTTATTTATTTTCTGTTTGGATGATCTGTCCATTGGTGTAAGTGGGGTGTTAACGACCCCTACTATTATTGTGTAACTGTCGATTTCCCCTTTCATGGTTGTTAGCATTTATCTTATGTATTGAGGTGCTCCTATGTTGGGTGCATAAACATTTATAATTGTTATATCTTCTTCCTGGATTGATCCCTTGATGATTATGTAGTGTCCTTCCTTATCTCTTGTAACAGTCTTTATTTTTTAATTTTTTTAACATTTATTGGAGTATAATTGCTTTACAATGGTGTGTTAGTTTCTGCTTTATAACAAAGTGAATCAGCTATACATATACATGTACCCCCACATCTCTTCCCTCTTGCGTCTCCCTCCCATCCTCCCACCCCTCTAGGTGGTCACAAAGCACTGAGCTGATCTCCCTGTGCTATGTGGCTGCTTCCCACTAGCTATCTATTTTACATTTGGTAGTATATATATGACCATGCCACTCTCTCACTTCATCCCAGCTTACCCTTCCCCCTCTCTGTGTCCTCAAGTCCTTTCTCTACGTCTGTGACCGTCTTTATTTTAAAGTCTATTTTATCTGATATGAGTATTGCTACTCCAGCTTTCTTTTGATTTCCATTCGCATGGAATATCTTTTTCCATCCCTTCACCTTCAGTCTTTATGTGTCCTTAGGTCTGAAGTGGGTCTCTTGTAGACAGCATATATATGGGTCTTGTTTTTGTATCCATTCAGCACGTCTGTGTCTTTTGGTTGGGGCATTTAATCCATTTACATTCAAGGTTATTATCAATATGTATGTTCCTATTACCATTTTCTTAATTGTTTTGGGTTTGTTTTTGTGGGTCTTTTTCTTCTCTTGTGTTTCCTGCCTAGAGAAGTTTCTTTAGCATTTGTTGTAAAGCTGGTTTTGTGGTGCTGAATTCTCTTAGCTTTTTCTTGTCTGAAAAGATTTTGATTTCTCTGTCGAATCTGAATGAGATCCTTGCTGGGTAGAGTAATCTTGGTTGTAGGTTTTTCTCTTTCAACACTTTAAGTATTTCCTGCCACTCCCTTCTGACCTGCAGAGTTTCTGCTGAAAAATCATCTGATAACCTTATGGGGATTCCTTTGTATGTTATTTTTTGTTTTTCCCTTGCTGCTTTTAATATTTTTTCTTTGAAGTTAATTTTTGTTAGTTTGATTAATATGTGTCTTGGTGTGTTTCTCCTGGGGTTTATCCTGTATGGGACTCTCTGTGCTTCCTGGACTTAGATGACTCTTTCCTTTCCCATGTTAGGGAAGTTTTCCACTATAATCTCTTCAAATATTTTCTCAGACCGTTTCTTTTTCTCTTCTTCTTCTGGGACCCCTATAATTTGAATGTTGGTGCATTTAGTGTTTTCCCAGAGGTCTCTGAGATTGTCTTCAATTCTTTTCATTCTTTTCTCTTTATTCAGCTCCTCAGCATTTATTTCCACCATTTTGTCTTCCACCTCACTTATTCGTTCTTCTGCCTCAGTTATTCTGTTATTGATTCCTTCTAGTATTTTTCATTTCAGTTATTGTTGTTCATCTCTGTTTGTTCTTTGGTTCTTCTAGATCTTTGTTAAACATTTCTTGTATTTTCTCAATCTGTGCCTCCATTCTATTTCCAAGATTCTGGATCATCTTTACTATCATTACTCTGAATTCTTTTTCAGGTAGAGTGCCTATTTCCTCTTCATTTATCTGATCTGGTAGGTTTTTACCTTGCTCCTTCATCTGTGACATACTTTTTTGCTGTCTCATTTTTTTTTTCTTTGATGGGTGGGATTGTGTTCCTATCTTACTGGTTGTTTGGCCTGAGGCTTCCAATACTGGAGTTTGTAGGCCATTGGGTAGAGCTTTGTCTTGGTGCCAAGATGAGGACCTCCAGGAGACCTCACTCCGATGAATACTCCCTGGGGTCTGAGGTTCTCTATTAGTCCTGTGGTTTGGACTCAGAGCTCCCACTGCAGGAGTTTCGGCCCGACCCCCCGCCTCGTGAACCAAGATCCCACAAGCCATTTAAGTTGGCAAAAAAAATAAAAAGGAGAACAATAACAAAGAGTAAAAAATAAAATTAGACTAGGAAACTAACAGATATGTTAGAAAGAATATAAGAATAAAAAAAATAGCTGAAACAACAACTGGAAGGTAAAATAGAGCCACAATAGTAAAAAAGAGGAGAAGAAAAAAAAAAAAAAGGTGGAAAAGGCCTTGGCTGTGGAGGGTGGGGCCTAAGCAGGGGCGGGGTTTGGGCGGTGGGCAGGGCCTATGCTTAGGACCCACAGGGCTGGAAAAGGCCCTTGGGGGTGTGTATGGCGGGCTTAGGCTCAATGGAACGGAAGGGGCCCAGGCCGAGCCTCTGGCCTCAGAGGGTGGGGCATGCCGCCTGGGAGCGCAGCAGGCTTCCAGAGCTGAGTGAGCAGGGCAAACGGCCCCCACTCCTCTACCGCGGTCCTGGAGGGCCCCTCCCGCCTGCCTCTCCTGTTCTCCCTCACCTCCCTCCTATGCCCCCAGGACCAACGCAGCCTGGAAGGGGCCTCTGAGGGCGTAGGACCCGGCCCGAGAGCCAGGCAGACTTCCCCTGCCAGTTGGGCAGGAGAAACACTGTGCGCACTACCCACTGATCCGAGCCTCTGAGGGTCCCTCCTGGAGTGGGAACCCCCCTCGCCCTCAGGGGGCGCCGGTCCTGTCCTCCACTTTTCCTTCCCCTTCTCTCCCCACACATCCTATGGATTCGCTTGGGGGTTCCTCCCGTCTCCTTGGGCATCGAGGTCCCCCACCAGGGCCTGCAGGCACCCCAGTTGTGGGGAGACTGGAACTCCACGTCTTCCCTCACTGCCATCTTGACTCCGCCCCTCAATATGTTTTTCTATTTAAAACTATTTTTTTAATTGAGGTAAACTTCACATATCAAAATTAATCATTTTGACACGTACAATTCTGTGCATTAAGTAGCAATACATTCACAATGTTGTGCAACCATCACTTCTGTCTCGTTACAGAACATTTCCATCACCCCCAAAGGGAAACCCCCTGCCCATTATCAGTCACTCTCCACCCCCTCTCCCCCAGCTCCGCTCATCTTCTTTCTGTCTCTGTGGATTTGCCTGTTCCAGACATTTTATATAACCTGACTAGTACACTCTGTGACCTTTTGTGTCTGGCTTCTCTCACTCAGTGTAATGCTTCTGAGGTTCATCCACTTTTTATCTTGTATCAGTGCTTCATTCCTGTCTATGGCTGAATAAGATTCTGTTGTATGAATTTACCATATTTCGTTTATTCACCAGTTGATGGACATTTGCGTTGTTTTCACCTTTTGGCTATTGTGACTAGTGCTGCTACGAATAAGTGTGTACAAGGATTCGTTTGAACATCTGTTTCAATTCTGTTGGGTATATACCTAGGAGTGGAATTGCCAGATCATATGGTAATTCTGTGTTTAACTTTTTTAAAAATAATATTTATTTGGTTGCACCAGGTCTTAGTTGTGGCAGGCTGTATCCTTAGTTGCGGCATGTGGGATCTAGTTCCCTGACCAGGGATGGAACCCAGGCTCCCTGCATTGGGAGCACGGAGTCATCCACTGCACCACCAGGGAAGTCCTATGCATTTAACTTTTTAATGAATTCAAGCTGTTCTCCACAGCGGCTACATCATTTTACATTGTCGCTAAGCAGAGCTCATGAGGGCTCCAATTTTCCCACATCCTCACTAACACTTGTTATTTTCTTTTCTTTTTTTCTGATACGCGGGCCTCTCACTGCTGTGGCCTCTCCTGCCGCGGAGCACAGGCTCCGGACGTGCAGGCCCAGCGGCCATGGCTCACGGGCCCAGCCGCTCCACGGCATGTGGGATCTTCCCAGACCGGGGCACGAACCCATGTCCCCTGCATCGGCAGGCGGACTCTCAACCACTGTGCCACCAGGGAAGCCCATTTTCTACTTTTTTGATGATATCTGTCCTAGTGGGTGTGAGGTGGTATCTCATTGTGGTTTTGATTTGCAAATAAATAATATTTTAAAGTAATTTTTAAAACATGAAAATCAATGCAAACAAAAGTCCATGATAACCAAAATATCAAAATCTTAATAAAAACAGGATCCTACATTTGTATACTCATCTCACTCACCTCACTGTATTTTTTTTTTTTTTTTTTTTTTGGCCGTGCTCCTCAGCTTGTGGGATCTTAATTCCCCGACCAGGATCAAACCTGGGTGCAGGGCAGTGAAAGCGCCAAGTCTTAACCACTGGACAGCCAGGGAATTCCCACTTCACTGTATTTTAAATTGTGATATTTAATTGATGTGGATTTTTCTTCATTGATTTTGATTTTTAAAAAATATTGCATTGAAATATTATTTATCCTTCTATGACAATAAAAAAATATTATTTATCTCTACTGCTGTGTTGTTTTGGCGCCCCCCCCCCCCGCAAATATTGCACCTAAGGCCAGCCAGCACCTCTACTGCATCCCCCTCCTCCGTACGGGGTTCAAGCTCACGAGCCAGGCCCAGCGATGGCCTCCAGGGGGAGCTGCTTCCCCACTCATGCTCACGCCCGGAACCACCTTCCAGGCTAAGAGCTTGATTCAGGTTATTAACATCTCCTAGCCAAGATTCTTCTTCTGTAAGGTGGGAATGATAACATTAGGCTTACGGGATGGCAGAGGAAGTTTGGGACTCTGACTAGGGCTCAGGCCCTACTCAATACATAATGATAATCACGACTATTTCCTAAGAGCAAGACGTAAGAATATTTTACAGTTTTACTACAGAGAATTGGAAACACAAAAGTAGGCAGAGTGGTAAAATGAGCCTTCAGCCCCAGCCCTGGCCACCATTACCCCCTGGCCAACCGCACTCCATCTACCTCACCTTCTAAGATTATTATTTCAAAGCAAATCCCAGTCATTCTATAAATCTTATCATTCTGTAAATATTTTGTTCTGAGTCCCTAAAAGATAAACACTTGGAAAAACAAAAAAAATTAACCACAATACCATTATCATGCTTTAAAAACTTTGTCAAGAATTCTTTAATACCCACAGATTCCAATGTAGCCAACAAATGGGGTTTGCCTCTCAGCTCTGTCATTTCCTTTCCAAGAGAACTTGGGCAAATTCTTGAATTTCTCTGAAGTTTATTTTCCTCATCAGGAAACCAGGATAGCAAACTGAAGTCCCCAGGTCCCTGGGAATATTGGAGACAGTATGTGTATTAGCACCTGCAACTTCAGAGTCCCTCGAAATATAATAATATGACTATGCACAGATGTAGAAAACAAATTTACGGTTACCGGGGGGGATGGGGAAAGAGGTGTGGGGGAGGGATAAATTGGGAGATTGGGATTGACATATACACACTACTATAGATAAAATAGATAACTAATAAGGACCTACTGATAGCACAGGGAACTCTACTCATACTCTGTAATGACCTATATGGGAAAAGAATCTAAAAAAGAGTGGATATATGTATATGTATAACTGATTCACTTTGCTGTACAGCAGAAACTAACACAACATTGTAAATCAACTATACTCCAATAAAACAATTTTATAAGATGACAAAAAATAATTTCAAAAAGTAAATAATATGACTATGGTGACATGAATATAGTAACACTGTATTCATGTGTTGCACGTGCCATACCTGAACTATCCTCCCCGAGTCCTTTCATGTCATTCACATTTTCAGCTTAAAAGCCACCTCCTGAAAGGCTCTCCCTGAGCATCCCGTTACTTAATGACCTCCCAAGTCATTCCCTATTTTAATTCTCTGCACAATACTCACCACCAGCTAAATTTTCCTCTTTGCTTGTTTCCTGTATGTCTCTCCTGCGAGAACATGACTTCCATGTCTGCCAAGGTCAGTGAGCAGTTCTCAACCAGGCAGGGGAGGTGGGGACTCTGCCCCCCAGGGGATACTTGACCATGTCGGGGACCTTTTTGGTTGTCGAGACTGGGAGGGGTGGGGCTACGGACACCTAGTGGGTGGAAGCCAGGGATGCTGTTGAACATCCTACAGTGCACAGGACGGCTCCCCAACAGAGTGATCTGGCCCCAAAGGTCAGCAGGGCCAAGGCTGAGAAACTCTGTTCTAGAGACTTAGAGTCCATTAACACTTGTTGAAACACTGACATCGGAGCCTTTGATTCCTGACTCTGCTACTAGTTGGGTGGACCTAGTAGCAGTAAAAAATAGTAATTAATTACAGCCAACATTTCCTGGATCCTTTGCATGAACCAGGCATGGTGCTAGCCTCACACTCTCTATAAGTGCATTTCATTCTCTTACCCACCCAGGAGGTGGTTGAGAAAACTTAAACCCAGGGAGGCCAAGTGGCCTGCGCAAGGAGCTTCATTTCTTTGGACCTCATTTCCTTCATTGGTGCGACGGGATCATGATGTCAGCCTCTCGAGATTGTTGTGAGGACTGCCCGCCACAAAGGGCATCTGCTAGGATGAGTTCAGTAGCCCGGCACACAAGAGTTAACGACCAATTCTGGGTAAGCGCCCAGCTAAGCCAGGGCTGGAGAGCCAAACAATTTCTTTCATTATCCCAGTTACTGGGAGAATTGGCCGGGAGAGACCTGTGAAGTACCTAAGACAAAAGTTACTGGGATTGCTGGGGGCACGCCTTCCCAGCAGCGCCAAACCCAGAAAACTTACTTCTCCAACCTACTTCCCCAGAAGATTCTAAATTGGCCCTTCCACCACCAGCAGGAGCCAGAGGGAGGCTGGAGTCCCCAAGGAAAACCTCTGTCCTTCCTGGGGAATCCAGGCTTGCTTAGTTGTCTGCAGTGACAAACAGGAGTTGAGAAAGATGGATAATTGTGCATGAGCCTGCCGATGTGACACCTATTAACTCAGCACCTACTATGTGCCAGGCACACCGACCTTGGCAGACATGGAAGGCATGTTCTCGCAGGAGAGACAAGCAGTAAACAAGCAAAGAAGAAAATTCAGCTGGTGGTGAGTATTGTGCAGAGAATTAAAATAGAGAGTGACTTGGGAGGTCATTGAGTAACGGGATGATCAGGGAGAGCCTCTCAGGAGGTGACTTTTAAGCTGAAAATGTGAATGACATGAAAGGACTCGGGATGGTTAGTTCAGGTATGGCACGTGCAAAGGCACTGAGACTGAAATAAATTGACCAGTGTAGACCAGGGATTCTCAATCGGGCAAGATTCTGCCCCCGGTAGACATTGGCAATGTCTGCAGAGATTTGTCACAACTTGGTGTGTGTGTGTGTGTGTGTGTGTGCGCGTGCGTGTGTGTATGTGTGTATGGGGGTGTCTGCTACTGGCAGCCAGTGAGTCAAGGCCAGGATGCTCCTCAATATCTTACAATGCAAAACATGGCCTCCACTCCAAAGAATGACCTGGTCCCAAATGTTAGCAGTGCTGAGATTGGAAAAGTCTGGGCTAGAGGAATAGAAAAAAAGCCTAGCATGTGTGTCAAGGTCAAAACCTTCCAATCCTCCTAGTCAGGAGGTGGTAACCAAGAGAACATGGCCACGCACTGGAGTGAGGTCTGGTCCAAGGGGTCTACTGGGGACCCAGGGAAATGAGGGAAGGAACAGAGATTTAGGGGATGAAAATTCAAGGTCAGGAGACTTGTGAGGAGGGGCTAAGAGAAAGCCTAAACCAACATTGGAGTCCAGAGCTGGGGCCTGGGTGAGGTCATCAGGGTGCACCTGAATCAGAGGGTCCAGTGAGTTGTGGGAAGGTGGCTGGATGGCCAGGCTGGCCTTGGGAGTTCCCTGGAGGACAGGGTCCCAGACCAGCACTCGCTCACTGACTCTGCCCTTCCAGGCTAGTGAAAGTTCTCACTCTGAGCCTCAGTTTCCTTATCCATAAAATGGTGACAGTCAACTCAGTGTCACAATATTTATTGAGTCTGTGCAGCGAAGAATTAACTCAGCAGGCCTGGGTTGTCCACACCCTGAACGTGAAAGATTTGGCCCTTGCCCAGCTCCTGGGAGGTGATCTCTAAGTCCTTGGAATGTCCTGCCTGATAAAAGTGTCTTGGTTTACCTGGGGACCTTGGGATATGCCAGATAATCTATGCTAACAATGTGACTTATAGTTGGGGACTTGGGCCAAGTAGTATCAGCTGGACCTCTGGAGGGGCTGGAAACTGAGGTCAGCCATGTCTATGTGACCAACACCAGAGAAAACCCTGGACAACAAGGCTAAGGTAAGTTTCTGTGGTTGGCAGTACACCGTGCATGTTGTCACACACTGTTGCTGTGAGAATTAAAGGCTGCCCACATGACTCCACTGGGAGGGGACAAGTGGAAGCTCAACACTGTTTTTCCTGGATGCTGCCTGCCTTATGCATCTCCTCTTCCCTTGGCTGTTTTCATCTGCATCTTTTTTTTTTTTTTTTTGGTGACTTTCTCAAAGAGGCCCTCATTAACTACCCAATCTCAAGTAGAACTTGCTTGTTCATCTTTTTCACAGAACCAATATTCTTACATTCACAATCTCCTTTCAGCTCACAGTTCTAGCGATAAAACATTTACAAAAATAAGACAGCATCAAACAGACATCAAGTGTCACTGTTTTTCTCTCATTTAGAAGAGGCATTTTGGAGCTCTGAAAGACTACCGGGATGGCGTCCTTTCTGTTATTTACTAGCATTTAAAATGGAAAATGCAGTATTTAAAATCAACCTTAAGTTGTATAAAAGCTTACATCATGAGAAGTAAGTTTCCCTTCCAATCAAGGCCTTTAAACTCTCTGCCCAAAGGCAACCGCTGTTAATCTGTATCTTTTTTTAATTTTTTGGCCGCGCCTTGTGGGGGTCTTAGTTTCCCAACCAGGGGTTGAACCTACGCCCCCTGCAGTGGAAGCCCCTAGTCTTAACCCCAGGGAAGTCCCAATCTGTATCCTTTCACTGCAATAAACCATCACGGTGAGTAAAAGAGCTTTTGTGAATTCTGCAAGTCCTTCTAGTGAATCCTCCAAACCTAGGGTGGTCCTGGTGACCCCTGAACAGCAGAGTCTTTGCTGGGCAGACAGGCAGGGAAGGGAAGTTGAGGCAGAGAAGGAAAAGGTATGAAAAAGTTCAGACTTTTAGGTAGAACTGATAACATTATTTATTGAGTGCCCGTGTGTAAAGTGGGGACGTTACCTACCTTTCTCCCAGATACCTCATTCACATTTTGTTCATCACAGACCTTTTGGCATTCATTCTGATTTTCAGGCACGTTGTACTTCCTTACATGTTGATCCTGAGGTGAATGCCTCTCTCTCCTCACCCTAGCCCACCCCTGAGTTGTTCTCACTCCCATTTCACAGAAGGTGCAGCTGATGTCCCAGGAGAGAGGCTGTTTGCTTAAGTCCTCCAAGAAGGTGATGGAGGAGCCGGCACTCCAAGCAAGCCCATGGATGGCAAGGTATCCATTTCTCCTGTCTGTGGTTTACTAACATTGAGAGGTGGGTGGGCATGACCAAGATCACCAAAGCATTTTCAATAAGGTCACATCCTGAGAAGGTCTTTCCCTGATCATGTTTTTGATTATTCCCCCCCACAGCTTTATTGAGATATAATGGACATATACCATTGTGTAAGTTTAGGGTATATCGTGTGTCGATTTGATGTACTTATGTATTGCGGGATGGTTACCGCCATAGCATTAGCTAACATGACTCCATCATGTCACATAATTACCATTTCGTTTTTGCGGTGGGAACATTTAACTCTCTTAGCAACTTTTGAGTGTATAATACAGTATCATTCATTATAATCTCCATGCTATACGTTAGATCCCCAGACTTATTCATCTTATAACTGGAAGTTTGTACCCTTTGGCTAACATCTCCCCATTTCTCCCACCCTACTGTCCCTGGCAACCACCATTCTACTCTCTGTTCTAAGTTGGGCTTTTGTTAGATTTCACATATAAGTGAGATCATACAGTATTTGTCTTTCTCTGACTCATTTCACTTAGCATAATGCCCTCAAGATCCATCCATGGTGTTCAAGTGGTGTTTTTGATTATTTCAAGGAACACATCTCAGTTTCATATGGGTAGGTCCTTAACTGCTCCTCTGGGGACTTGCTAATCTCCCTTCTTACCAAGGAGAGCGTCCTCAGGCTCCACACTTCCTGCAGGCAAAGAGACTCAACTAGAGTTGACTTAAAGCTGCTTGCTCAGTTTCTCAGCACTGCTGCCATTTGCAGGCTGGTAATTCTCCGTGGTGGCACCATCCCGTGCATCGTGGGGTGTTGAGCAGCGTCCCTGGGCTCCATCCACTAGATACCAGTAGCTCCCCTTCTCCCAGTCGTTACAACCAAAAATGTCTCCAGACATTGCAATGTCCCCTGGCGGGGGGGGGGGGGCAGAATGGCCCCCCGTTGAGGACTGCTGGCTTAAATAGTACACCTGGCACCTGTGCTTCATCAGTGAGCACAGGATGGGGTGTGGGGGGGGTTTCCACTGAGTTTGTCCTTCTTGCCTGTCCTGCCAGGACTGGACATGCCTCCCAGCATCGCACAGCCTCCATCTGCACAGCTGGGCCCAGGCTCAACTTTCATGGAGCCCCAAGAGACCCAGGTGTTTGGGAGGCTGGCTGGTCCCTGGGCCCCAACACCAAGCGCCAGGAAACCACAGTTGCTATGGTGACCGCTGAGCTCCCAGGGTGAGGAGCTATTGGTTGAGGGGCAAAAGGCTCCGGTGCCTGGAGGAGTCAACATCCAGGGGCCTTGGCGGGGAGGCCACTGTCCAACATTCCCCCCATTAGCGCTCGCAGACCAAGCAGAGCAGTGGCGAGCCACTGGTTCAGCCCCCCGGGGGCGCTGGAGGTGACAGAGCCCTGCAGGTAGCCGAGGGGAGCTGAGAGAGTGAGATGGGAGCCCCACTCCAGATGGCCCTGCCTGGCTGGCCTCCTAGGAAGGCCATCTGGCCACAGGCGTGAGGTCTCTGAGGCCCAGGTCCTTTCCTGGGGAAGGACTGTCCAGGTGGGTGGGCAGCATGAACGTCAGGCCCCTCCGCCCGGGCACCCGCCGGCGGCCTCTCCAGGGTCAGTCAGGCCCCCTCCCGGCACTTCCATCCAGCAGTGTGGCCATCTTCATCAGGTTGACGGTCTCAGGTAAGGGACTGGGCAGGGCTGAGAGCTCAGGGGATGCCAGGGTAATGGGCATGGCTCGCAGGGTCCTCTGAGAAAGCAGCCGGGACAGTGACCCACGTAGGAACTGGTGAGGGAGAGCCTCCCTGACCCTCTGTTTCCTCCTCCGTAAGCCAGGCTCAGAGCCTGACTTGACAGAGTTACTCTGAGTAGCAAATGATATTGCAACGAATAATAATGATGAACATTCTACCCTCTAGGCTTACAAAGTGCCTGAATCTTCCTGTAGCTACAAGGCTCTGCATGAAGGGGACCCTGTTCACTCCTCAGCTATATCTGGTTTGATTCTTACTTCACCCATGTGTTGTGGTCATACTGGGCTCCAGCAGGTCCTGGAACCCATGAAGCCCCAGGCCCCATAAGCTGTAGTTATTCAAGTTATGTGTTTATTTAATGTCTGACTCCTCCAACCAGGCCGTAAGCTCCAAGAAGGCAAAGACTACATGGTGTGTACTGGCAAATGTTTAATAACCTCTTCTCCGGATATTAAAACAAAACCCAAAACACCTGAGTTATACCAAAAACAACATTTATTGAGCCCCTGGGTTGAGGGCTGAGAAATTATCAGAGACCTAGACAGGCAGAGGTTCTTGACTTTGGGGAGCTTGCAGCCCTGCAAAGTAGAGGCATCACCCCCATTTTACAGAGGCGGAAACTGAGGATAGCCTGACACTTGTCACAAGGCCACACAGTGAAGTCAAGTGGTGGGAAAAGTCTCAGAATCCAGGTTTACTCTATAGGCAGGGCTGCCAGAGTTATAGCAAAAATAAAAAACCAAACCGCCACCACCAGCAACAAAACCAGGGCTCCCAGTTCAACTTGCATTTGAGATAAACAACCAATAATCTTTTAAGCATAAGTATATCCCAACTAGTGTGCAGAGAGGGGCATACTTACGCAAATAAATGATTTGGTGTTCATCCCAAGTGCAAGTTGAACAGGGCTTATCAGACATGCAAATTCTGGGATCTATGGAGTGGGTTATACTTAGGCTATCAAGTTTTTCATCGTTTATCTGAAATGTGAATCAACTGGGTGTCCTGTATTTTATCTGGCAATTCTTTTTTTTAAAATTAATTAATTAATTAATTAATTAATTTTGGCTGTGTTGGGTCTTCGTTTCTGTGCGAGGGCTTTCTCCAGTTGCGGCGAGTGGGGGCCACTCTTCATCGCGGTGCGCGGGCCTCTCACTGTCGCAGCCTCTCTTGTTGCGGAGCACAAGCTCCAGACGTGCAGGCTCAGTAGTTGTGACTCACGGGCCCAGTTGCTCTGCGACATGTGGGATCTTCCCAGACCAGGGCTCAAACCCGTGTCCCCTGCATTGGCAGGCAGATTCTCAACCACTGAGCCACCAGGGAAGCCCTATCTGGCAATTCTAACCTGAGGTGAGCAACCATCCTGGTTAGCTGGAACTGAGAGGTTTCCTGGGATGTGGGACTTTTAGCAGTAACAACAGGAAAGTCCCGGGCGTAGTTGGTCTTTCTGGTTTTCCTCCTGTTTTTTGTAGCTTTTGATTCACTCTGAAGGGTCCCAGCCTTGGTGGGAGCAAATGAGGCTAAAAGCAGAGCCGTGGGGCAGGGAAGAGTTCTGGGTTCTTCCTATTCATATCCTCCATGCCACTCCTTGCAGATACAGATGCAGAGAGGGAAGCCCTACAGAGCACCGCCTACCCCGTAGGACAGACCTTCTGCCAGAAGCACGGCCTGATGTCTGAGGTAATTGCCCGACTGTTCCTCACTGCCTCAGCGTCAGGGAACGAGGGTGTGCCACCTGGGCAGTCACACGGGGTCTTTGCTTAGAGGGACCCTGTGCCAGCGTTACACCACGGAGGCTTAAAGTCTTCTTAAAAAAGGAGAGTGGAGGGGTCGTGGCCACAGGCACTGCGGTCAGCACAGGTGGTACGGCAAAGTACTAGGAGTGGCTGCCTTGCGACCCTGCTCCTTGGGCGTGTCACTTTTGTTGTTGTTTTGTCCTGCCTTCCCGGGCTCTCCCTGCACTGGGGCAGCTTCGGGGGCATCTAAGAGGGCCGTGGGATATCCGGGGTGGGCAGGCAGGTGAGACGTGCCTTTTTCCTGGGACACTAATGGTGTACCAGCTGGGCAGTCACCACGGGCCCCAAATAGAGTGCGCCGATCCCAGGGCGGGGATGTTGCTGCCTGCACATTTCCAAGCGGAAACCAACAAACTGTCTTTGGAGTCTCAGGTGATGCTGCCTCCTTGCCATTTACAACTGTCATCCATCACACCAACGGCCCCCACCAGCATTTATATATTACTAAGAAAGAAGCAGTGCTGTGATGGGAATTTGACTTTGCCCGCCACTGATCATGAGACATAGTTCAATGGCAGAGACACTAAAAAGGAAAACATAGGTGCTGAGCACCGATGAAACACCCCGTGTTCATCCCTTTAATGTCCACCAGGTGCTGTGTGGCTAACACAGTAAACATCCTCAAGACGCAGTCGGAGAGACAGTGGCCCAGAGAGATGAAGGTTCTTGCCCAGAGCTGGTGGCTGACACTTTTTCCTTCTCCCCTTCCTCCTCCAGCCACATCCAGTACTGTACTCCTTTCACCCCATGCTGTAGTTTATTAGGAATTTTATGTCTTTCCCTCTGGACAAAGGAATTTAGGAAGGCAGGGAGCATTCTGATTCCCATCCCCCTCTCCTCACCCAGCTTTCTGTGGGGTCAGCTTCACTACTTGAATTGAAACCTTTTGCCTGGCCGGCCTCTGCCTAGCAGGCAAAAATGGACCACAAGCGTGCGGTTGCCAAGGAGACTTCGCCACATCTGATTCTGGCCAAATGAAAACCTCCTTTGCAAAGAAAGCTCTGCGAACAAGTGTGGACATGTCCTTGTTTAAAAAGGAACAGTTTGAAAATGCCCAAGCTCTTTAAAAAATTTTTTTAATGTTTTTAAGTAAATTTTTGAGTTCAGAATTTAGATTTGCAGGAAAGTTGCCTATGGTACAGAGTTCCCATATGCCCCACACCTACTTCTTCCCCTATATTGTAAACATCTATTATTGGGGCATGTTTGTCATAACTAAGAAATGGACATCGGGACGTTACCACTAAGCAACCTCTGGACTTTATTTGACTGTCACCAGGTCTTCTATTCATGTCCCCTCTCTGGTTGAGGACCCCGGCCAGGGAACCCTGTTACGTTTAGTTGTCACAGCTTCCCACTCTCCTGTGGCTGGGACAGCTCCTTGGTCTTCTCCTTTGTACTCATGACCATCACAGTCTTGGGGATAACTGCCCAGGTGTCCTGCAGGATGTCTCCAATCTGGGTCTGTCAGATATTTTTCTCATGATTACACTGGGATTATGGGTGTCATTCAAATTCTTTTGATCCAGATATCCCTCTTTGAGGACAGGTTATCAAAAATTACTGAAGAGGGACTTCCCTGGTGGCACAGTGGTTAAGAATCCGCCTGTCAACGCAAGCGACACAGGTTCGATCCCTGGTCCGGGTAGATCCCACATGCCTCAGAGCAACTAAGCCCGTGTGCCACAACTACTGAGCCCACACGCCACAACTACTGAAGCCCACATGCCCTAGACCCGCATGCTGCAACTACTGAAGCCTGCAGGCCTAGAGCCTGTGCTTCGCAACAAGAGAAGCTACCTCAGTGAGAAACCCACACACTGCAATGAAGAGTAGACCCCACTCTCTGCAACTAGAGAAACAACAAAGACCCAACACAACCAACCAACCAATAAATATATAAATAAATAAATAAATTCATTAAAATTTTTTTTTAATTACTGAAGAAATTTTACACCTTTATCAAAGGGAATTAAAAAAAAAAATCACCCATCCTACCACCTTCCTGACAAACCCATACTTGTTATTTCCAGGTGGTTGATCTGAGGTGGGGTATTCGGAACACAGAGGTCACCAACCACATGACCACGGAACTCTGCTTGGAGGAGCTTGGCTGGTGTCGGAAAACATCCATAGGGCCAGCTTTTGTTGTGAGTCTCTTGGGAGGGATGGATTAGCTCTTACTTCTCATTCCACCACCAGGATATGGCCCCTACTTCTTATCCAAACCTGTCAGTGGAGGGAAGTGGGTGGCATTTCTGCTATCATACCCAATCTTCATAGCCTGCCTGTGGCAGACATTGCTAATCAATCACAGCATTCATTTTTCTGCGGAGCTAGCTGGGATCCAGACATTAGCAGTCAAGTAGAAGCAGCAGGTGAGTTGGAGAGCAGAGTGTTGAAGCCCAAAGGGATCTTAGAATTTGCTCCGAAACTTCCCCCGGGTTTTTCACCTCATTCACTTTGTCTGGGGAACATTGAGGTCCTAGAAAACCATAGAGAAAGTGGAAATCTACAGGGTATCGAAAATTTTTTTCTCCAATGTGCCCCATGGTGTTGGGAGCAGACTCTGTGGCCCTATCTGGAGCCTGCCTCAGGGGCAAACTTCCCCCCTAGGTGAGACCAATCAGGGTCTTCTCTCGTCCCCAACTACATTCCCTCTGACACCAGAACAACCCCCAGCTCACATTTAATGGTTTGGGTTATGACCAGCAAATGATATTCCAGGGTTTTGATTTATTACATCACCAAGTTTCAGAAACACCAAGAACTGTGGCATTTTGGCTAATAAATCCTAGAGCAGGGGTCAGCAAACCACAGTCTATGGGGCAAATCCGGCCCCCTACCTGTTTTTATAAATAAGGCTTTATTGACACGCGGCCATACCCATTCATTTACGTATCACCCAAGGCTGCTTCCCAGCTTCAATGGCAGCGTTCAGTAGTTGCCACATAGACCGTCTGGCCTGCAAAGCTGAAAATATTGGCTATTTGGCCCTTGTTGGAAAAATTTGCCTACCCCTGTCCTAGAAAGTACAGACGAAAAAAGTCAGGAAAGTAGCTTTGCCCAATACATCTTCATCACAAAGAAGCTTTGAGCAGCTCCCAGAAAAACCTCTCCTGGAGATAAGAATGTAGGAATTAGGAGAGGGTGGTCCCCATATGAAAACGGTTTTCTAGGGAAATAAAGACAAATAGATGAGGCCTGTTTGGCCTTAAAACTGCACTGCCCAATGCAGTAGCCACGAACCACATGTGGTGATTTAAATTTAAATGAATTAAAGTCAAGTAGAAAGAAAATTTCAGCTCCTTGGTTGCACCAGCCACATTACAGTGGTTCAGTTGTCACTTGTGTCAAGTGGCCAGCAAATTGGACAGCAAGGATATGAACACTTCCAGCACTTCCAGAAGTTCTAGTGCTGCCTTAGAGATTGTCTCCTTCAAAAAAAAGACTAAGACCTGGCAGCAGATGTGAAAAGCTTTCTTTATTGTGTACCAAGTTTTATCTATACAGTTACCATTGCGTTTTCATTCTTTTGTTCTATACTTTTCTTTGTATGTTGGCATCAATTTTTCTTTTTTTTCCAATCTTATTGAGATATAATTGACATGTAGCACTGAAAGGGTACAGCATAATGACTTGACTTATATGTGTTGTGAAATGATTATTAAATAAGTTCAGTTAACACCCATCCGCTCATATAGATATGAAAAAGGAAAATGTTCTTCCCTAGTGATGAGAATGTTTAGGATTTAGTCTCTTAGCAACTTTCAGATATACTCTACAGCAGTGTTACCTACATTCATCATGTTGTACATTACCTCCCCGGGACATATTTATCTTACAACTGGAAGTTTGAACCACTTAATTTAATTAATTTATTTATTGAAGTATAGTTGATTTACAATGTTGTGTTAGTTTCAGGTGTACAGCAAAATGATTCAGTTATACATATATATTCTTTTTCAGATTCTTTTCCCTTATAGGTTATTAAAAAGTGTTGAGTATAGTTACCAATTTTAATTATTGCTTTAAAATACATCCTAATGTTTGAAAGGCTGTATCATCTGGCTTATGTATCTCCTTCACACATTTTTTTTCCAGTCTTCTAATTTTGCTGATGATTGAGCCTGATGATTGATCATTTTGTTGTGTTTCAAAGAAAAAAGTAAAGAAAAAAATTTTGTAAAGAAAAAAGGGAGGTGGGGAGAAAATGAACTCCAGGAAGAATTCGATTTTGCAACTCAAATTGCAGGCAATCAAAAGCACAATGCAGGGCTTCCCTGGTGGCACAGTGGTTGGGAGTCCGCCTGCCGATGCAGGGGACATGGGTTCCTGCCCCGGTCCGGGAAGATCCCACATGCCGCGGAGCGGCTGGGCCCGTGAGCCATGGCTGCTGAGCCTGTGCGTCCGGAGCCTGTGCTCCACAACGGGAGAGGCCACAACAGTGAGAGGCCCGCGTACCGCAAAAAAAAAAAAAAAAAAAAAGCACAATGCAGAGGGATCAGCACCTGTGAAAGCTCGAGGTGAGAATGAGCACATTTATTATAGAAACAGAAAGGTCAATGTGACAGAAGCAAAATGGAAAAGGGGATTCGTGGTACAAGATAAACTTGGAGAGACAGGGAGGCGGGAACCAGTTCACAGGGGCCTTACGGGCCAAAGCTAAGGGTTATGTTAAGTGTCATGGAAAGCCTTCATAGACGTTTTATTGTTTGTTTTTGTAAGCAGAGGAGTGATGGTAAAATACAATTTCTGGTTTTTCCAAAAAAAAAAAAAAAGCACAATGCAGCTTCCAGGTGGCATGGGGGATGGGGGACAGGAGGGAGGATGATCTCTGAGCTTTCCCCCAGGCCCAAACGGCCCAGGGACCTTGCAAATCCTTCCAAAATCTTAGTTATCAAGATAATTAATATTTTAATGCAATGTTTATTTTTAATATCAAAATTGACCCCCCAAATCCATGAGGAACAAAATATCAAATTCTAAAGACAGGATCCACCCGGCACTTTGGAGACCCATGTTCACCTCCCCCCTGCCCACATCTGGCCCTGCTCCCTGGCTGCTAC